>NC_064631.1:168645300-169895300 GCF_023864275.1 Schistocerca cancellata | reverse complement strand
CAACATTGTATCAATAAGTGTGTGCATTTGATTTCTTTGTTATTGTAATTATGAAAAATTTTTTTCAAATCTGTATTTGCCACTGCCCAAAACAATTTGTAAAATTTTTTGTGGGGAGAATAGGGGCTATGTAAGTAGGCTGTTTAGGTTTTTACATTGGTAACGCCATGTAGCGCTCTGTATGAAAATCACTGGCTGTGCTGTGTGCAGTCTGTGGCTAGTTTGCATTGTTGTCTGCCATTGTAGTGTTGGGCAGCTGGATGTTAACAGCGCGTAGCGTTGCGCAGTTGGAGGTGTGCCGCCAGCAGTGGTGGATGTGGGGAGAGAAATGGCGGAGTTTTGAAATTTGTAAGACTGGATGTGATGAACTGCTACATATATTATGACTTTTGAACACTATTAAGGTAAATACATTGTTTGTTCTCTATCAAAATCTTTCATTTGCTAACTATGCCTATCAGTAGTTAGTGCCTTTAGTAGTTTGAATCTTTTATTTAGCTGGCAGTAGTGGCGCTCACTGTATTGCAGTAGTTCGAGTAACGAAGATTTTTGCGAGGTAAGTGATTTCTGAAACGTATAGGTTAATGCTAGTCAGGGCCATGCTTTTGTAGGGATTTTTGAAAGTCAGATTGCGTTGCGCCAAAAATATATTGTGTCAGTTTAAGCACAGTCATATATAATTTTTCTAAGGGGACATTTCAAACATTTTTGACTTTTAAGATTGTTTCGTGGAAATGCTCTCGTTCATTCTGTAATGGCTAACCCACTTCCCACTGAATAGTCATTATCCATAGCCGATAAATGATTCATAGCCGATGACTGCTTCAGACGAAGCTCCTACTAGAGGACATATTAATTGTTTCTGACACATTTTCGAGCTATACGGACTAAGCAAATTGAAGCAGTGCTCATCATGGAGACGTCAGACACTGTGACACTTTAATTTCGACGAGTTTTATCATTCTAGTCGGGGGACACTTGACAGTAAATTATGTGAAGGAGCGTGGGTGACTATGCTCTCGTTTTATGAAAGCTCGAGGTGAAACATCATGTTTCAGTAACCGATTCGGATCGAGCAGAGTCATTATAGCTCAAGAAAATATTATTGACGCCCATCATACCTTAAGATAACAGACTAGGATGAAAAAATAGTCCTTATATGCAAATTTATCTAGACATGTACATCATCTGAAAGTAAAATGCAAGCAGCGGCAAAGCACAGCGATGAAGCGAGGCTGCCTACGTACTCGGCATCCGCTGTTTGGTGGTGCCCTTGTTCAGCTGATGGCACAACTCTATATTTGCTTGGAGTGCGGTTGTGCCGGTAACCAATACCATATCCGAACAAGTGTATCCTATTAGCAGACAGTTATTTCCAGAATGATGTTAGTTATTAACAAATTATGTAATGGTACGCACAGTCCATGACAGAGAGCGCAATTGATCTCATACCCTTGGAACATGGCAACTCATGTGACCAGAGGTGATACATCGTATCGCCTGTCGTTCCTCGGACTTACGATGTATGTGGGACTCTGTTTAGGTAAATATTCATTTTCGTAATTATTCATGGAAACAAAAAAGTTCGAAACTCAGCAACACAGTCCGCATGGAATGGATGTATCGCATGCAACAACCGATCAACCAACAATTCTTCAGTTAAATCAGTGAGAGTCAATGGCCCAGGTAAATTCGTTGAGAGCAGCTCAGTAAGAAATTAATATAATATACACTATGTCACCAAAAGTATCCGGATACCCACAAAAATATACGTTTCTCATATTAGGTGCATTGTGGTGACACCTACTGCCAGGTACTCCATATCAGCGACCTCAGTAGTCATTAGACATCGTCAGAGAGTAGAATGGGGCGCTCCATAGAACTCACGGACTTCAGTCGTGGTCAGGTGATTGGGTGTCACATGTGTCATACGTGAGATTTCCACACTCCTAAACATCTCTAGGTTCACTGTTTCCGATGTGATTATGAAGAGGAAACGTGAAGGGACACGTACAGCACGAAAGTGTCCAGGCCGACCTCGTCTGTTGGCTGACAGAGACCGCCGATAGTTGAAGAGGGTCGTAATGTGTAATTGGCTGACATCTATCCAGACCATCACACAGCAATTCCAAACTGCAGCAGGATCCGCTGCAAGTACTATGACAGTTAGGCGAGATGTGAGATAACCTGGATTTCATGGTCGAAAGGGTGCTCATAAGCCACACATCACGCCGGTAAATGCCGAACGACGCCTCGCTTGGTGTAAGCAGCGTAAACACTGGACGATTTAACAGTGATAGAACGTTGTGTGGAGTGACTAATCACGGTACATGATGTGGCGATCCGCTAGTAGTGGGTGGGTGTGGTGAATGCTCGGTGAACTCATCTACCCGTGTGTGTAGCGCCAATAGTAAAATTCGGAGGCAGTGGTGTAATGGTGTGATCATGTTTTTCACGGAGGGGACTGCAACCCTAGTTGTTTTTTGTGACACCAACACAGCACAGGCCTACATTGAGGTATTAATCACCTTCTAGCTTCCCACAGTTGAAGATCAATTCCGGGATGGCGATTGCATCTTTCAATACGACCGAGCACCTGTTTATAATGCACTGCCTGTGGCGGAGTGGTTAAACGATAATAACGTCCCTGTAATGGGCTGGCCTGCACAGAGTCCTGATCTGAATCATACAGAACACCTCTGGGATGTTTTGGAACGGCGACTTTGTGCAACGCCTCACCGACCGACATCGATAAATCTCCTCAGTGCAGCACTCAATGAAGAATGGGCTGCCATTCCCCCAAGAAGACTTCCAGCCCTTTATTGAACGTATGCCTGCGAGAGTGGAAGCTCTCGTCAAGGCTAAGTGTGGGCCAACACCATATTGACTCCCAACGTTACAGTTGGAGGGTGCCACGAACATCAAAGTCATTTTCAGCCAGGTGTCCGGATACTTTCGATCACATAGTGTACTTTAAGTGTCTACATTTATTTTTGGGGGAGACGTCGTAGGTGTAAAGAAAGGAGAAGCGAGGAATCCACGGATAATGCAGGAAATAATTGAAGTTACAGAAAGAGAGAAGAAACTATAATCATAAGAATGAGTTCCGCAGCCAGTATTGTAGGTTGCTTATGATTAAATTTAACATAGAGAGAAAATGGGCCAAATCTGAATACATGTGATGACCATGTAAAGATACTGAGAATAACAGACTTGTAACTTATATAGCAACCAGCTTGCAGGTAGATTATACGTAAGTTTGGGTAAGTAATATGTAAACTAATGAACCTCATAGATACAGATCTAAATGCTGTAATACATGTACCGCAAAACTCTAATGGTTGACAGGAGTGTATCGAAGGCCTGTGCAAGGAATTGTTGTTGAAGTGTGACAGAAGACTAAGGGGAATTGGAAGTGATATATGGTCAAAATATGAGGTCTGAGCCTCCCAGAGCGATCAATGATCTCAGCTCAAACAAATCAGTAGGTGTCGATGATACCTCTTCGGAGTTACCGATATCTGCAGTAAGCTTATATGAATTGAAGTAAAAAATACATGAAATGGTTTTCTTACCACCACACTATCCAAGAAGATTTGTGCCTATGTACAGAAGTTGGTATGACAGCTTACCCTTTTAAACTACTAACTAAAATAATGTACAGAAGAATAAAAATATACGTTTAAGACGTAGTAGACGAAGAACGGTTTTAGCTACAGAAGAGGTACATCTACACCTACATCTACATGTAAATGACTGCTGTGGAATTCACACATAAGACTTTGTCAGAGGATACATAGAACCACTTTCAGACTAATTCTTGACCATAACACTATCGAATACCTCATGACAGTGGTAATTATACTAAGACTCGCTTTACTTTATCTTGAATGCGCTGACGAGTATGTGGGCTCTTGGAATAAAACATTAGCCAATTTGGAGCCTAACTGAAGATTCTTTGTGAATGGCCTCCGATTGCACTAGACGAGAAAACGTGTGTCATAGGAACCAGGTGGAATGACTAGAGGTCCAGTAGATACCTACGGCCACAGCAAGAAAACAAGTGACAAACGATGTTTGCCTTATTTTAATAGAAACAAATGTTATCAAAGAAGCTGAATCCCATTCAATACCAGCCATAGAAAGCTGATAATAAATTGCGTGGAATGACTAGAGGCCCAGTAGATACCTACGGTCACAAGAAGAAAACAAATGACAAAAGATTTTTGCCCTATTGTAGTCGACCCAAATGTTATCAAAGATGCCGGATCCCATCCAATACAAGCCATAAACAGCTGATAATAAATTATCCTTTTCAACATATCTGCGTTGCTTAACCAATTGTGCAACCGTAAGACGGGTTCATTGTGGGAATGTGTCATGGATATCGACTACGTATCCCATAAACATGACAATGTGCTTGTGGTGGTGGAGAGTAGTGTCTGCATGCCTAACTGTTGGACTGGTAATTTGTGTACTGCTCGATGAGAGACTGTTCGAGCAAGTGAAGTGAAAAGGTCGTAGACTCTTGCCTCTGCACTTCCTTGTAATAATCTGAATCCATCTTGTTTGCAGGACAGCGTAGTAGCTTCAGTGGTAAGGAAGCGGTATCATTATCCGTCTACTGGACAAACCTACGTTACATAGTATTGGATAAGACCATTGTATTTCCCATCACATTCGGTAACGATAAATCTCTGGTTTTTTTATTTTCAAAGATGATCGATTAACAGAAATGTGTCAGAATTAAGCAATGATTAAAATGTCTGCTGTGGACAGTTACTTCCTTTTCTTCTCCCTTATGTGAATGGAAAGCGCAATTCGTACAACATAATCCATATAAAATTGTCAGTCTACGAAGCCTTATTGGACTTCATGAAAAAATATTCCTCTTCTGCTTAATCATTTACTTAATCTACACTGCATCACATACGTCTGAGGTGGTTTACCAGCAGCGTTACATTTCAAGCGCTAGGCAAAAAATCTCTTCGTATGTCAGAGGAGATGTGCTACAAATACAACAAGTTTTCTTCAACAAACCCAAACAACATATCGAAATAAACTCAGCACACTTTAGAGCTAAATTGTCCCTTGTACGACTCACTTGTAGGTTGAGCAAAAACATGAAGGCTTGGCTAGATACGTTGTGACCAGATGAGTCAATTTCAGACAGTATGATAATTTTTTCAAGTGTACGTGGGACGTGGACATGTGGACCGCCACGTGAGCTGTGGTATTTGTCGTTTCGGATTCCTAGTTGATCTAATACCAGTATTAGGACGACAACATAAAGGTAGATGCACTGGTAACGTTCAGTGTTTTTGGTTTGACATAGCTCTTCACGCTAGTCCGTCCCGATCAGTTACTGTCATCTCAGCGTAACTATTTGAGCCTACATCCATTATAAGTTGCATGCTGTGTTCAAGTCTGTGCTTCTCTCAAAATATTTCACATGTTTCACCCCACACGCACTTCTCTGCAAGACAGAATTAACAATTCTTTCTAGTCTCTCAGCGTGTCCTGACAATATATGGCCTCTTTCACTCTAATTGTGCCATGAAACACTTTTCCGCCAAATTCTGTTCAGTATGTATTCATCCGCGGCTCTACCCACTCATCTGAACGTCACCATTCTCCTGTATTATCACATTTTAAAAACAGCTACTTTTTTCTTGTCCGTACTGTTTATCTTCATTATGTAAATATTACATAATGCTACACTTTAGGGAAATACGCTCTAGTTCTGTCATCCTCAGTTCCTGCCCAAATAGCAGAACCTGTCTACCACATTTCCTAATCACATTTCCTAACATTCAGTTAATTTAATTTGAATACGCAACATCAACATTTTTTACTATTATCCATTTTCAGTATCCATTCTATCTTGCAAGACGTTTACGGGCTCTGGCGAAGTTAATATGACATCATCAAAGCTTAAAGTTTCGTTTTCCCTTCCTGAACTTCCGCTCCTCTTGGAAGTTTTGTTGTTTTACTGTACTCCTTGACCTATTTAAAAACTTTAATGAATCAGGGGTAGGCTACAACTCTATCTCACTCACTTCTCAACTACTGTCCTCTTTCATGTCCTTGGACCCTTCGTAAAGCAGTCTAAAATCTGTAGAAGTTGAAGATAATCTGTCGCTCACACTGATGAAGAAATGTGACTATTAATAATATTGCTTGTCGTCCACTCGGATGCCATCGCAAACTTACCGTGCTTTTATTTCTTCGCTGATGTATGGAGACGGCACGAAATATCAGACGACCACTTTCATAAGCACACTGTTCGCTTAGGGGTTCTGTAACTGATGTGGAACTGCTAACAGATGATCACGTGACACTCCACCATTGACGTAAGAAATGACAGTGAAGTGTAGGGCTTGGCAGACAATACTCGCGTTCGAACGGGATCGAGATTTCCCGAAACACCGCAGCGTCCGATACAGTATCGAGCTTGTTCGAACTACCACGTAACGTTTGACTCGCACGGAACGAATGCAAGGGATACACAAGAAACTACGAACTTGTCACATGCGCCGCCAAAGCAACAACTGCCGTAAAGACATAAAAAAAAACAGAGACGAAGTAAATGTACACGAACCTTATGTGTTTCACCGACGGATTGGGCGTCGTAAAATTTTCTTGTTTTTTAGTAAATATTAAATTTAATCTTAGTATTAAGGAGTAAACTTCTAAAATTATATTAACTTCTATGCAATTGATAAGAGAGAAGAAGGCTCCTAGATTGTTCTCTCCCTCTCTCTTCGCTTGTTTCTTGTAACAGGCAGCAGACATATTGTACCGCGAAAATAATGTAAGCATTTGTAGCGTTTGTACTGTTAACCTTGTTAATATAGTACGTTAAAGTTTATATGTGAGTTATTTCGATGTACAGTGAGCCGTCTGTCATGTTCCTTGCACTGAATTAAGTTTTCATAAGACATTTACAGCTCCATAATTTTAGCGGCCGCTGCTTCAAAGGACGTCATTACGAGTCGACCTATAAAGCGGAATCATAGCGGAAGCACAGCGATCACCCGCTTTAACATTTAACAAACATTTCTTCACAGCAATGAGCCGCAGCTGAGAGCGACGCTAGTTTTAAGATTTTACTTTTCAGCTTACGCCAAAAGCCAGGATTCGATTACCACAGCCTGAATATGATGGTGAGAGGAGTATTCTTAGAGTGTTGTGTGGGACCACAAAAATTTCAGTATTTGAATCTATGCTCTTAAAGTACAAGTACGCCGAGGCTAATTTTAATACTGTTATATTTTCAAGTAATGTTCCTGGAAGTAAGTCAATCGATTATGTTTCATGATTTTTCTTCAGTTGTGAGTTACGTAAAAGTAAAAGCTATTTTGAAATAATTTTCTAAAATAGTTAAATAACTCAACCATTAAATTCTCTTTGAATGATAGCTGTCATGTAAAAATCACTTAACAATTTTTGCGTATTGGACCACACTATTACACTCATTCTTGTTTTTAAAGACACCAAACTAATGAGAAAAAATATAAATAAATAAATAAATAAATATACTCCTCCCAAAGAGGAACTTCACATAACAACAAACTATGACTCTGCATAATCTTTACAATTTTGTGAAAAAGTGGAGCAAGCAGCGTTGTATCCTAGCACTGCACAAACTCGTATTGAGTTTAAACAAATTTACAATACGAGGTCTCATACAGTATATATGTATGTACGTACGTATGCATGTAGATGTAAACATTCATGCCGATGAAGGTAACAGACAAAGTTGAAATTATTGTCCTCCAAAAAAATAAATAAATAAATAAATAAAAATAAAAATAAAAAAAATCTTTGAGTGAAACCAGCATAATATTTTATTTCCTTACGAGAGCTGGTAATGATTAACCAAGTATGTTGCAAAATAGCAATTCAATCCCTGTTCACATATCAGAATAACAGATTGAAACGTCCCCTTTGAACAATTTTACATGTGAAACGTCCACTTAGAACAATTATACAAGCCTGTGCTTAACCTGACACACAATATTATTTAGCGCAACGCAATCTGACTTTCAATAACCCCTACAAAACAATGGCCCTGACTAACTTTAACCTATACCTTTTACAAATCACTTACCTCACAAAAATCTTCGCTACTCAAGCTACTGCAAAACAGCGAGCGCCACTACTGCCAGCTAAATAAAAGATTCAAACCACTGAAGGTACTAACTACTGATAGGGATAGTTAGCAAATGAAAGATATTAATAGAGAACAAACAATGTATTTACCTTAATATTCATAATTGACATTCAGTCTTACAGATTATCAAAACTCCGCCATCTCTCTCCCCACGTCCACCACTGCTGGCGGCTCACCTCCAACTGCCCAACGCTATCTGCTGTTCACATCCAGCTATAGCAGTTCATGACAACAATGGCAGGCAACAATGCAAACTAGCCACATACTGCACACAGCACAGCCAGTGATTTTCATACAGAGAGCGCTACGTAACGTTGCCAATAAGAAAACATAAACATCAAACTTACATAAAGAAAACATAAACAGCCTACTTACAAGATAAACACTTTGCCAGATTTTAAGCAGTTTGAAAACAAGACTGCTACATTCAAATGAAACGCACTTGATTGCGGAACGAGCGAAATCTCGAAAATTACACGCAATCATGATTTAATCTTTTATTTATTTATTACTTGTCGTTGTTATGTGCGACCTGCCCTGTAGAAGATATTTCAGTCCCTCATTCTGAATTATTGTTGTTGTTAAAATCCGCCGACACAGCCCTAGTAAAGTAGTGTCTGTGCTCCAATAGACAGTGCGGAATCATTGCATCGAAATGTAGACATGGCAGAAAGGTATAAAGGAGTTGTCATTTTTAAACATGCCAATGACAACACCTTTGCCCGATTTGTTCGTGTATTAATGGGCACAGTACAATATGCCTACAAGGAATGGTGTGCCACTCACAGCCCGGACACAGAGCCTTAAGACAATGGTCGCAAAAATGTCCGACGGGGATTGGTGACAGCTGTCCTGCCTTGTCAGTGACAACAGATCTAAAATCAAATCCCAAAACAATTGTTGCACACTGTTTCACCTCAACTCGTGTTCGAATGAACGGTGGCATATAACGCCGTACGTCGTCACAGCTAAGCAATACAGTTGCTAAGGGGGCAAGTAATGTGTCCGGTCAGTCTTGAGTTTGCCTCTTTTCGCATGATACACGCCATCGAATTTACCGACTCCCAACTGGTGCTTGTAGCATTCCATGGGTGTGTGTGTGTATGGGGCGGGGGGCTACATTCAGGTCCGAGATGTTCCTTTCATTTTTTGGAATGTTTTCCATAATATAACTAGGGGACACATATTTTTGTTGCCGTGAATGACAACCAGAATTTATATTTAAACATTCTCGGTTGTCAAGTGTTGCTATTGCTTCTATGTACTGCGTGGCCACAAAGAGTGGGTTCACAGTGAATTCTAATAAATTCCGATAAATATTCAATATTCTATAAGGATTAGTAAGTAAATAACTAACAATAAAATAAATTCTAATAATTTGTTTCCGAATTGAATGATGATTCTGTCTGAAGAAGAAAGAGTGAAGTTGCTACTTTTAAGTAGACAAGAAGTATGGTAGTATCGAAAAATTGCGGAAAAATTTATTCTTCGACACTGCCATCGTCAGCGTATTTGTTTTACTGACGTCACGAAATTAATCAGCAAGTTTAAAGAAACAGGCAGTCTGTCGCTCAAATCACGTTCCGGAAGACCAAAGACATCAGACGAAACGAAAGAGGTGTCGTGGCCAAGGTCTAAGCTAGCCCAAAGAAATCGCTTCGTCGGGCACCAACGGAGTTTGGTGTTCCAAGGTCAACCATCCACAAAACCGTGGTAGAGGAGAGGTTTCATCCGTACAAGTTACAGATATTGCATCACTTAAATGAAGATAACCCCAATAGAAGCAAGCGATGTTGAATGGTTTGCAAATAAATTGGATGAAAATATCAGTTTTACTAAAGACTGTGTTGTTCAGTGGCGAAGCTGTGTTTTACGTTAATGGTGAAGGGAGCGGACAATATCTTCGATACTGGTGTCAAGGCAATCCACATGGGGTGAGTCCATCCAAACACCACAACTGCCAAAAGGTGATGGTGTGGTTTGTGGAAAGCCCAATTGCTAGGATCTTTCTTCTTTGATGTACATGTAACATGTGAGACTTGTCGGAACACGTTGAGAGACAAACTGATGCCTCAAACTGAGCGTCTGGAAGACAGACTTCCAGACCGGTTTCAGCGGGATGGGGCCCCTGTCCATTTTGTCACAGCTGTTAGAGATTGGTTGAATAACAATTTTCCTCACTGGATTGGGAGAAGTGGTCATGTAGAGAGGTAACCTTGTCCGCCAGACCTTCCTCCCTTTGATTTCTTTTTCTGGGGCATGCTGAAACTGAAAGTTTACTCGCTGTAGATTACAAATTTAAACCACCTGACAGAATGCATTACTAGTCAGTGGGCTAAAATCGACGGTAATTCAGACCTTTTCCATCTAGTTCACCTTAATCTTGCAGAACGCATCAAATTTAGCATTGAAAAGCACGGAGATCGTGTTGAAAACGTTGTTTATTATCATTAAGGTGACCATAATGAGCTCTATTATTATTTGTTAGAATATACAGAAAGATTCCCACGCTTCTAAACATCCCTAGGTCCACTGTTCCCGATGTGATCGTTTCATGTAGGGTTTAAATACACCATATTATTCCCCAATATTTTGCCTACAAAAAGATATTTTTCAACATAATTTCTGTTAATTGCGACGGTCTTACGCGACCTTCCTGGGAGGGTCTGTATGCCTGCATGGTACCACTTTAGGAGTCTTGCTGGATCAATCACCTCCCCTCCATCCAAGCACTGCTTCCCGGAGTGCATCCTTCATTGGCCCCAAGAAGATGCAACTTAGGAAGCGCGAGATCCAGGCGATAGGGTGGATGAGATGAACAGCCAGCCAGCCGTTGTGGCCGAGCGGTTCTAGGCGCTTCAGTCTGGTACTGTGAGACCGCTGCGGTCGCAGGTTCGAATCCTGCTTCGAGCATGGGTGTGTGGGATGTCCTTAGGTTAGTTAGGTTTAAGTACTTATAAGTTCTAGGGGACTGATGACCTGAGATGTTAAGTCCCATAGTGCTCAGAGCCATTTGAACCATTTTTGAAGAACAGTCCATTGAAGTTTTGTGAGCTCTTCTGGGGTGCGGAGACTTTCGTGAGGCACTGCGTTGTCATGGAGAAGGAGCTGGTTGTTTGCATTTTTGTGACGATGAGCACGCTGAAGTCGTTTCTTCAATTTCCTAAGGGTACCATAATACACTTCGTGGTTGATTGTTGCACCATGATGGAGGACATTAAACAGAATAAACGCTTCAGAGTCCCAGAAGACCTGTGCCGTGAGTATGCTGGCTGAGAGTGAGGTTGTGGACTTTCCCTTTGGAGCAGAAGTGGTGTGGCACCACTCCAGGGAATACCATTTTGTTTCCGGATCGAAATGATGAACACATGTTTATCATTTTATTTCCGGATCGAAATAATGAAC
Organism: Schistocerca cancellata; assembly: GCF_023864275.1. Taxonomy (NCBI): domain Eukaryota; kingdom Metazoa; phylum Arthropoda; class Insecta; order Orthoptera; family Acrididae; genus Schistocerca; species Schistocerca cancellata. The sequence goes on along the minus strand of NC_064631.1, from coordinate 169,883,719 downwards.
ACATGTTTCACGCCCGTGACGATATTCAATAAAAACTGTCACAATCAGCCTCGCAATTTCCGAGAAATTTGGCACAGATGGTACTTCGTTGCACTTTATGTTATTCGGCGGGAACCCTGTGGGCACCAATCTCTCACTACTCCGATTGGTGGACGAGTGTGTCAGCATTACCAAAAGAGACTTTCACTAGTGGAGAGAAATGGTTGACTACGATCGAATGAGAATTTCAGCAAGTTCCAACGCTGCAGGAGTCATAGCTGTGTGCGGCAGGTCACCAGCGGGAGATGGGACAGAGTGATACACTATGTGATCAAAAGTATCCGGACACCAACAAAAACATGTTTCTCATATTAGGTGCATTTTGCTGCCAGATACTGCCAAGTACTCTATATCAGCGACCTCAGTAGTCATTAGACATCGTGAGAGAGCAGAATGGGGTGATATTTCCACGCTCATAAATATCCATAGGTCCACTGTTTCCGACGTGATAGTGAAGTGGAAACGTGAAGGGATACGTACAGCACAAAAGCATACAGGCCGACCTCGTCTGTTAACTGATGGGGACCGTCGACAGCAGAAGACGGTCGTAACGTGTAATAGGCAGACATCTATCCAGACCATTACATTCGAATTCCAAACTGCATCAGGATCCACTGCAAGTAGTATGAGAGTTAGGCGGGGGATGAGAAAACTTGGATTTCATGACCGAGCGGCTGCTCGTAAGCCACACATCACGCCGGTAAATGCCAAACTACGCCTCGCTTGGTGTAAGGAGCATAAACATTGGACGATTGAACTGTGGAAAACTCTGTGTGGAATGACGAATGACGGCACACAATGTGGCGATCCGATGGCAGGGTGTGGATATGACGAATGCCCGGTGAACGTCATCTGACAACGTGTGTAGCGCCAACAGTACAATTCGGAGGCGCTGGAGTTATGGTGTGGTCGTGTTTTTCATGGAGTGGTCTGGTACCCCTTGTGCTTCTCCGTGGCAGTATCACACCACAGGCCTACATTGATGTTGTAAGCACATTCTTGCATCCCACTGTTCAAGAGCAATTTGTTTATGGCGATTGCATCTTTCAACACGATGGAGCACCTCTTCATAATGCTCGGCCTGTGGCGGAGTGGCTACACGACAATAACATCCCTGTAATGGACTAGACTGCAGAGAGTCCTGACCTGAATCTGTACAACACCTTTGGGCTCTTTTGGAACGGAGACTTCGTGCCAGGCCTCACCAACCGACATCGATACCTCTCCTTAGTGCAGCATTCCGTGAAGAACGAGCTGCCATTCCCCAATTAATCTTCCAGAACTTGATTGAACTTAGGCCTGCGAGCGTGGAAGTTGTCATCAAGGCTAAGGGTGGGCCAACAAGATGTTCAATTCCAGCATTATCGATGGAGGGTGCCACGAACTTGTAAGTCACTTTCAGCCAGGTGTCATGATACCTGTAATCACATAGTGTAGTTCTCTGCTTGGAATGCACCCGCGTTACATATGCCACCTCTATCCGAAATCCATGACACTGTAGGGGCTGAAGCGGGAATGTTTTACGATATCCCACAACGAATTCCGCATTTTTTCAACTGAAACTGGCCGAGAGAGAAAATTGTGTTTCATTACTTACTGAACGCCTCTCGTTTATTACTTCACAATAAATGTTTGTTATGACCATTTGTTATGCAACATTATTCATAACTATACTATTATGTGTGTAGGAGCTACTGTCTGATTTTAAGAAACATGTTTCGCTTTTTACATCGGCATAAATTATCGCCCATATTATGATTGCCCTGGTGGGAGAACCCATACAGGTATATATATGCTTTTCCATCCAGCTGAGATATAATAAAACTGATATCAATAGTTGTGGATATCCTATGCCCAAGATAAATAGCATATCGACAAACAGTAATATACAATACATATTTGGCGTTAGGCACTGAAACAGTATGGAATGATTCGGAAATGTGGTCCACCATAAGATGGAAGTTTGCACTGAAGTTTAGGGCTGCCATTACGTTAATTTTGATGTTAATTGCTGTGGGGCTAATGATAGTATACAACTTATACAGCTGAATGTGTGATATATTACATTTATAAAATCTCACCTCGCCGGGTGTTGCCTCTAATGCCACGGAAGCTTTTGCTGTTCTGGCGGCAGTGGTGTCAACGGCAAGCTGACCTCAGGCTGAAAACGCGAAAAAAGCAATTTCTGTAAACCATTCCAATATCTCATGAGTGCATGTTTAGCGTACTTCTGCAGGTATCTCCATGCGCATTTACCTTCCCTTAACAAACAAAAATACGAAAGAAGTGAGTAATGTTATACTGCAAGAATGAGGCAATATTGTTAGGTCTTAATAGAAACCATCATATGTCTCCAGACACAGATAGGCGTGGCTGAAAGCGAAATATACGTCTTATTACTTTAGAAACGGGATGTTGACTGTGTTAAGTAGATTACTAATTAGGGTAACTTCTTAAATTTAGTATTTGCAAGAAATGTAGGCTTCATTTGAGAAAGATCACTTTGTGTTCAGGCCGCTTCATTATGAAATACTAAACAAATTTAAAATAACCTCGTTGTGATAGAGCGATTCATTTCCTAGATGTAGAAGAATACGATAATCAAGCGGCCAACTGGGACATAAAGTATACAGGAAACCGAGATACACCAACGTACACTCTAAGACAACAATAAGAAAAAGCGACCAACGAGAATGAATTGTAAGTATTCGACTGGCACAGAATCGGTAATTGTGACGTACTTGTGCAGGAAAACAAATGATTGCAACATCGGCAAAATTGGATGATTCATTTAAGACAAAGAGTTTCGCCAGTTGGTAAGTCAGTAACGTGTTTTTTCACCTCAGGCAGCTACTCGCGTTGGCATTGAGTGACACAGTTGTTGAATGTCCTCCCGAACGATATTGTGCCAAATTCTGCGGAACTGGCGAGTCAGATCGTCAGAAGCCCGAGATGGCTACAGGAGGCTGTCGATAATGCTCCAGACGTCGTTAACTGCGGAAAGATTCGGCGACCTTGCTGGGCAAGGTAGTGTTTGCCAATTTTATTCAATTGTATTGTATTGCATTACACTGGGGACCTAGAAACGATGGAGAGACTTCGTCCAGCCGTAGCCCTCAGTGGTTCACAGCCCCACAACAGGCTACACCGATCCCAGGGTTATTGTCGGTTCGACCCCCAGTGGACCCCCCCCCCCTTCCTCCCCCCAGGAACGTCTCATACCAGACTTGTGTAGCCCCAAATGTTTGCGTGGTAGAGTAATTATGGTGTTTCCGAACGTGGAAACGGTGTTTTCTGCTGGGCGGATTCGTGCCGGGTACCGGTACGCCTTCCTGCTAGGGAACCAGCTCGTTAACCGCCCGGGTAGCCGGGCGAGTGCAGTGTTTTCCAAGCACGATGACAAGCAGTATAAAACCCTCGCAGTGTGCGGACAAGCATTATATTGCTAAAATGTAAGCTCAGGATGGCTTTCCGCGAAGGGCAACAAAACGCGGCGTAGAATATCGTCGACCTACCGCTGTGCTGCAAGGGTGCCGTGGATTACAAACCAAGGGGTCCTGCTATGAAAAGAAATGCACCGCACACCGTCACTCTTGGTTATCGCGCTGTATGGATGGCGACAGTGTACTTGTTATTGCACTGCTGTCCGGGGCCTTTTCCGTCACGTCTTCGGCCTGGAACTTCATTGAATGGAGTAGAATTGTCTTCATTGATGAGTCCCGCTGCGAACTGAGCTTCGATGACCAGCAAAGACGCCTTTGGAGACGCCCCAGACAGTGGTGGTCTACCAACCTGACAGTCGCTCGGCGAACGGCCTGACAACTACGAGTAATGGTCAGGGATGCCACTTGTTTTCACAGCGGAGCCCGTTTGGTTGTCATTGGCGGCACCCTTACGGCAAAGAGTTACGTCGACGATTATATTCTAAGCCCCGTTTTGTTAACCTTAATGACAAGTCATTCTTTGATTACTTTTTAGCACGATAACGTGATCCTGTACACGGCGGGAGTTTCTGCTGCTTGTCTTTCTGCTTGCGAAACCCTGCCTTGGCCAGTATAGTCGCCAGATCTTTCCCCAACTGAGAATGTTTGGAACACTAAGGGCGGGGTCCTCCAACCAACTCGGGACGGTGGAGATCTAGCGCCCCAGTTGGACAAATTTTGGAGTGATATCCCTCAGGTGAACACCCAACAACTCTATCATAAGTGCCAAGTTGAAGAAGCGCTTCCATAAGGGCCACAGGTGGACCAACGCTTTACTAACCTGCTCAATCTTCGAAGCTCTTTCTCTTGAATAAATCATCCAATTTTTCTGAAACTGTAGCTACTTATTTGACTGTACATGTACATCACATCTACCGATTTCAGTCCCATTCGGATAATTTCTTCGTGGAGCGCCGTTTCAAAATACAACCAGCTATGAGGTGAGGCGCAGTGAGGATACGACAGACAAATGAACAGAAGACCCTCTTACGTGAGATGCGTCATCCGCAGTGTATGTAAATTGCTGCACCTCATGGGAATTAAGACCCTCAAAGGATTCCTAGAGTGCTTTTACACTATAGACGCCTACGAACTTGATGTGATGTGGTGAAATCTACATCAGTGAAATTGGGAGACTGTTTAGCACTCGCATGCCAGAGCATGAACGCTACGGACCACTGGAACAACACGAGAAATTAGATATAGCACGAAACCACCAGGACTGTGGTCGATTTAATAAATTTCATAAACTTCTTGTGCTCGCTAGGCGCCCGTGGATGCAGCAGTGAGAAATAAGAAAGGCTGTCGAAATAATTAAACGCCCCAGCGGCATGAACAGGTAGGACGACTGCAAGTAATCGGCAACTTGGATACCAACGATTCCCGACCAGCGGAGAACATGTGTTCAACAGCGAGTAGCTCCATATGACCCTGGTTTGGCGCTATACGGAAGTGGCCACAAGAGAACTGCCGCTCGGTATCAACCCATCTCTGCAGGAAAGATTGACACGGAGTACGAGCTGCCGATTCGGTATTGCCTACCAGTCACTTGCCGTTGTAATGAAGACGAATAGCCCACTGTACAGCCATCTGTCCACATAAAAACTTCGCATTCTGGCCCAGATGAATCAATGAAGACTGACCGTCAGTCGTGTCATCCTCTGTCAATGGCTTCACTTTGGTGCCGTACGGAATGGCACGGTGTGCACACACCGTTCTCGCGGTCATCATCGGCTTTCTTGACTTTGGAGCCACTGCTAATCCGTCAAGTGGCTCCTTAATTGGTCTCATGAGACTCAGGTGGAGCCCAGTCCAGTCCTCCCATCAAGGAAAAATCTCTGGTAATAAGGGTAATCGAATCCTGATCCTCCGCAAACTAGTCAGGAAATCAGATCACGCAGCTACAATCCCTCTATAACAATCTACCTTGATTTGTCAAACGGTATACCAGAATATGAGAACGGTAATCACCTAACAACCAAATTCACGCAGTATGAAGAGGAAGACAATTATCGGAATCCGGCATTTGGTCGCCCTTGGAAGAATTGCTTCAAATTAAACATGAAACAAAATATCAGACAAATTTCCTCCACGGTTTCGTATGCACACACCCACTCTGTGTAGAAACATTTTGGACACTCCAGAGCACAGTTCCGCTTGAATTTGACCCATGACCCGTCTTATTTCTGTCTTTTCGGTTGGTTCCTGGATTGTTCAGATAAATACAACATTTTACATACCCCTACAGAAAAGTCACATGGTGTCGAATCACACGGCCTCGCCATTGCGAGAGATGAGACGAGCAGGGAATATTTCTCTCAGCGCCATAGTTTTTTCTACATCAGTGTGGCAGGTTGCCCAGTCTGTTGGAACCACATATGTTCCACATTCAATTCTTGCAATGACGACCACGACAACCGTGTGATCATGTGGAGATAACGATAACCAGTTATTGTCACTGCTTTTCCAGTCTCGTCTTCAAAAAAGTGCGGCCCATTTAGTTAGCCCGCCCATAACTCGCACCAAAATGTCACTAGCTTTATATTAAGACACTTCTCACGGATCGTGCGAGCATTCTCCGCGTTCAGTATCTTTTTATTCACATAACCAATAATCTGTAAGTGTGCCTCGTCATTGAACATTATTTTGTTATGAATATCACTAGCCGCACGGGATTGACCAAGCGGTCTCGGGCGCAGCAGTCACGGACTGTGCGACTGGTCCCGACGGAGGTTCGAGTCCTCTCTGGGGCATGGGTGTGTGTGTTTGTCCTTAGGATAATTTAGTTAAAGTAGTGTTATAAAGCATCCTAAGAAAAAAAAGAAAAAAAATTTTTGTTTACCGCTACTACTACTAGGTTAATTATTGTTTAGCTCTACAGGACCTTTATACCGAAATGTTCCCCCACACCACCTTGTATTGTCTTCCTATGTGTGTGAGTAACTGTATGTTCACTGTTGTGGGTAAATACATACAGCGTACACAGGGCGATGTGTGAAACTGATAGCGATTACACGCTTCCGCTGTTGTAGAAATCTGCTCCAGATGCTGCTGATACCGCGTTGAGCTGAAAGTGGTAACCAAAGTACGGAGAAATATTCTTCGGGGCTCTGTTGCATAGCAATCAGATTGCTTACAGTTCTGAGAAATGTCCAGGTACTATTGTGGATTTGAATGATCCATGAAGTGACCTCTTTTCCGAAGAAAACATCGAACTACACTCCTGGAAATGGAAAAAAGAACACATTGACACCGGTGTGTCAGACCCACCATACTTGCTCCGGACACTGCGAGAGGGCTGTACAAGCAATGATCACACGCACGGCACAGCGGACACACCAGGAACCGCGGTGTTGGCCGTCGAATGGCGCTAGCTGCGCAGCATTTGTGCACCGCCGCCGTCAGTGTCAGCCAGTTTGCCGTGGCATACGGAGCTCCATCGCAGTCTTTAACACTGGTAGCATGCCGCGACAGCGTGGACGTGAACCGTATGTGCAGTTGACGGACTTTGAGCGAGGGCGTATAGTGGGCATGCGGGAGGCCGGGTGGACGTACCGCCGAATTGCTCAACACGTGGGGCGTGAGGTCTCCACAGTACATCGATGTTGTCGCCAGTGGTCGGCGGAAGGTGCACGTTCCCGTCGACCTGGGACCGGACCGCAGCGACGCACGGATGCACGCCAAGACCGTAGGATCCTACGCAGTGCCGTAGGGGACCGCACCGCCACTTCCCAGCAAATTAGGGACACTGTTGCTCCTGGGGTATCGGCGAGGACCATTCGCAATCGTCTCCATGAAGCTGGGCTACGGTCCCGCACACCGTTAGGCCGTCTTCCACTCACGCCCCAACATCGTGCAGCCCGCCTCCAGTGGTGTCGCGACAGGCGTGAATGGAGGGACGAATGGAGACGTGTCGTCTTCAGCGATGAGAGTCGCTTCTGCCTTGGTGCCAATGATGGTCGTATGCGTGTTTGGCGCCGTGCAGGTGAGCGCCACAATCAGGACTGCATACGACCGAGGCACACAGGGCCAACACCCGGCATCATGGTGTGGGGAGCGATCTCCTACACTGGCCATACACCACTGGTGATCGTCGAGGGGACACTGAATAGTGCACGGTACATCCAAACCGTCATCGAACCCATCGTTTTACCATTCCTAGACCGGCAAGGGAACTTGCTGTTCCAACAGGACAATGCACGTCCGCATGTATGCCGTGCCACCCAACGTGCTCTAGAAGGTGTAAGTCAACTACCCTGGCCAGCAAGGTCTCCGGATCTGTCCCCCATTGAGCATGTTTGGGACTGGATGAAGCGTCGTCTCACGCGGTCTGCACGTCCAGCACGAACGCTGGTCCAACTGAGGCGCCAGGTGGAAATGGCATGGCAAGCCGTTCCACAGGACTACATCCAGCATCTCTACGATCGTCTCCATGGGAGAATAGCAGCCTGCATTGCTGCGAAAGGTGGATATACACAGTACTAGTGCCGACATTGTGCATGCTCTGTTGCCTGTGTCTATGTGCCTGTGGTTCTGTCAGTGTGATCATGTGATGTATCTGACCCCAGGAATGTGTCAATAAAGTTTCCCCTTCCTGGGACAATGAATTCACGGTGTTCTTATTTCAATTTCCAGGAGTGTATTTCACTAGAACTGAATGCTCCCGTCGGAACTGTTCTCAAGCTGGTGTTTATTAGTAAATCACAATAGAAGTATATCGCTGGGTGTATAATAACACGTACCTTCTTGAAATGAACAATACCTTACTGTTCTATTAACTGATTTCCTTCCATATACACATATATTTTACGATGTGAATCAAAAACTCGCAATGGCGTCGATTTTTACATCACAAGAATGACTCTCCTCTCCTAAAATTTTTACTCTTAAAAAGAACAAAAGCTCTATCTCCTAAGAATAATTATGTGAGCACTGACCGCCACAGAGTAATAAACAATATCTTTCTCTCTCTCTCTCTCTCTCTATCTCTCTCGCTCTGTCACAGCAAGTTACGCTGCATAATACATCATGTATCTTTTTATTCACATAACCAATAATCTGTAAGTGTGCCTCGTCATTGAACATTATTTTGTTATGAATATCAGTAGCCGCACGGGATGAGCCGAGCGGTCTAGGGCGCTGCAGTCACGGACTGTGCGACTGGTCCCGACGGAGGTTCGAGTCCTCCCTGGGGCATGGGTGTGTGTGTTTGTCCTTAGGATAATTTAGTTAAAGTAGTGTGTAAGCTTACGGACTGATGATCTTAGCGGTTAAGTCCCACAATATTTCACACACATTTTAACATTTTGAATATCACAATCGAATTCTGGTATTGCGAATACCCAATCGGTAAATGTTGGACGATTCAAATGGTCCACCTGCTTCCGGTCTTGTGTTAGTTGGATCGTAAAAGAATGCAAATGCAGATCTTTAATTAAAATTGAATGGAAACTGCTTCTCGGAATGGTGGATTGTTGAGAACGGCGGCGAATCGAGTTCACAGAACTTGTAGCGACAGTCCCTCTGACGAGAGTGGCTTTCTCTACTGATAGACGAGAATAGCGACGTCCAGGTGGTTAGGTGTTCACTGTCGATCCTGTATCTTCAAATGTCCTTCCCAGTTTCCCTACTGCTGACACATTAGCCTCATTTCGCCTACCCAAAATTACATGAATTCTTCGAACGGTCTCTGCACAGCGTTCGCCGAACTTGAAATGCACTCTCAAAATCTGAATGCGTTGATCCATCTTGTATTGGTCCTTTTTAGCTGATAACAACATGCCTGAATGCCAAATGACCATAAGAATCGGTAGTCGAAATATCAAGAAAAAAAGTCCCATGCTTATTGACAGAGCGTAGGGGAACGACGCGGGAGACCCGCACCGCCGCACTAGGCAACGTCCTAATGAAGGTAGTTTTCCATTGCCTTCCTCCGATTGTAATGGGGATGAATGATGATGATGAAGACAACACAACAAACACCCAGTTATCTCGGGACAGGTAAAAATCCCTGACCCCGCGCTCGGGTAGTTAAGAGCGCTACCGTGAGACCACGAGCAGCAGAGTCAAGAAATGATAGTCGGTTATATTTCAGGTCCAGGAGCCTAACAAATTGAGTGAGGTGCTCAGTTTAAAAATTGCGTTATTTATGGGACACCATTTATTATGGGTCTGATTTTTGAGAATGTTGTTCATCCGTGGTTGTGTGGTCTTAATTGTCCCAGAACTTACGCAAACTGTGAGGTTAATGTTTACATGCGGGTGATAAATATAAACATATTAATAAGCGTCAACTGAGGGCGAAAATGGCAAGTAATCTCTGACATGTGACGGAGTGAACCAAGTCCCTATCTGAATGGAGAGTGGAAGTAATACTAGGCATACATTGACCACAATGAGCATTGCGTGATATTTATGTTGTTTCCAGTGCTCTCGGGTGCCCAGCCGGAAGCGATCGTTGAAGTTCCACGATATTTCGGCGAATCGCTTGTATCTGTCGAAAACGGGTGAATGAAGACTATTATGCTGGGCAACAGATCGTTGCACTAAGGTGCCTCACTCATGGCCGTTGACATCAGTAAAGCTGTACCCCCTATAGTTCCTCGTAGTATTGTGGAAATTTCTCCCTGACATCGAACAAAGTTCCTATTATCTTGTCCCTTCTAATAATTAATGTTTCGAACCTATCAATTTCCTTACTGTTTCTGCGGAGAAACGCCTTATATCGTGTATTATCTGTCCACATACTTTTCAGCGTTCATATGTAATACCACAGCTGCAACGCTTCGATTCTCTCCTTTGCTGTTCTTCCCACAGTCCACGAACATTGTCTATACGGTGCTTTGCTCCAACCGTATATTAGCAATGTCTCTTTCTCAGATTGAGTCTTACATTTGGTACTAGGAGAATACTTTCGCCGAAGAACGCTCCGTTTGAAGCTGTTTTTCAGCTTGTTGTGTCCTTTTTGCTTCGTCTGTCAGGCGTTATTTTGATTCCAGGCAAGTAGAAATCATTCAGTTCATCTGCCACGTATACTTTACTTCTCATGTGGTGTTTAACAACAATGTTACTTATCCCTGAAAGCTTTTATTAATGATTCTGTCAACAGTTGTAGTGTTTATTAGGTTCGAATCTTTTTCTGAGGCTCCACAGACAGTGTCTGATCTTAATAAGATACTTCAAGATCAGGCACTGTAAGTGCAGCTTCAGTTAGCCACGTTTGAAAATCAACCAAAAAAATGGTTCAGATGGCTCTGAGCACTATGGGACTTAACATCTGAGGTCATCAGTCTCCTAGATCTTAGAACTACTTAAACCTAACTAACCTAAGGACACCACACACATCCATGCCCGAGGCAGGATTCGAACCTGCGACCGTAGCAGTCACGCGGGTCCGGACTGAAGCGCCGACAACCGCTGGGCCTCCGCGGACGGCGAAAATCAACCACCAAGGGTTCAAAACCAGTCGCCTGACAAATACTGCAAATGTTGATAGAACCTTCGATAAACACTAAGGAATTTAAACAAAGTTTCTGTTCCTTGTCAACGAAATACTGAAACTGAAGAATGTAATTTGTTCAGCCCTTCATTACTCATGTCTTACTTTGGCTTACACTCAGTCCATGTTCAGTCTCATCGACGTTTCATTCCACTGATCATATCATGTAACGTTTTTACAACCGCTGCTAATCAAATCTTCTGTTTCTGTCTCTCTTCTTCGAAGTACAGGTTGAACAGTAGGCGAGATAGCTGCAACGCCTTACACTCTTTTTAGTCGTAGCACTCCTCTTCGTCTACGATTCTTAATAATACCCCTTGGAATTTGTAGATCTTGTAACAACACAGCAAAAGAATTTTTCATCGCTATGAAAAGCCACGCTAATACGGTGACACCACTTCTATCCAGTTAATTGTCTATGTTTGGCGAGGAAGAGAGTCCACGAATGTCTTCAGGTATACCCTTTCCATCTGAAGCCACTCATTGATAATTAGATCCCGTAGAAACACTAAAGTGCAGGGATATCTAAATAGTCCGAGACATTTTCCATGATATTAAAATGGATGATGTAGAGGTCCAGTAAGAAAAGTCCCCCGACTGTTCTTTAAACTGGGAGCGAATACACGCTACCTTGTGAACACGAATTTTGTCATCCTGGAAGCCGATGCGTGATCACAACGCAGTCACGATGAAGATGTAGATGAAAAGTCCCAAAGTGTATTGAAATAAATTTGAAGCTCAAGTTCATGGTAACCTAAATGACTGGGCCCAAGTCTTGCGGATTCACAACGCCCAAAATACCACAGAACCACCTCAGACTTGAGCTTTATTCTTAAGACAGTGTGATTTAATCAGATGTATGGGTCGTCGGTGCACTTGACCCCTTGCATCATTGGAAAAGTAACGGGCCTGGTGGCCCGTTGGTAAAGCGCGTCCCAGGAAGCTGAGAGGTCGTGGGTTCGAATTGGTAGAACCCACGAACTTTTCTAGTTGGCTTTAACCTAGCCTGTCACGTTTCCTAGTTAACCCACAATACTGGACTGATTTTATACAACCGACTGACACATACTCAGATCTATTTTTTTTTTCTTTCTATTTACGGGCTTTTGGGTCGTGCCCATTGAGCAATGTCAGTTATGGAACGTCAAATAAGACGATACCAAAGTGACGACAACACAACACCCAGTCCCCGGGAGTTGAGAATCTCCGACACGGGCGGGAATCGAACGAACCCAGATCCATTCGGTCAGCAATCCGCAGCGTTTACCGCGCAGCTAGGGGACACACGTACACAGCACTTGACTACCACGACCTACGCCACCAGTGGAGGACCACGTGAGGACCTGGCAATAGTTCTACACCGTCTACTGTGTTCCGAAGTGACCTGTGTCCTCCTTTAACAGGGTAACAAATATTTAGTTCGGTGAGCTTAAATTACCGGTGTTTCCTCATAGCTTATATCTACTATTTCTGAGAGTTGCAAACATATTTACATTGTCAAATTATTTTTCTACTACGATAAATTCTGTAAAGTATTCTGGATTTTTCTTAAATTTTGCCTCTCGCGCATTCCAGAACTGCCTCTCTGGTACTTTCACGTTACCTAGCGCCATACTGACCGTAGTCTAACGGATTCTCAATTTTCTCTTCATTTCTTCTGTATGCTTATCGTAGCTCTTTGGCTCCATGGGCTGTTAAGATGACCCTGCCATAGTTCAAATTTGTCTTCATTTTGACATCTTTCGGGTTGTGTGGTTGTTATTTTTCCGAAATTTAGATTGCATGACTCTGGTCTGAAGGATTCTGCACACTAACTAGAGTTGGTTGTCACTTCTTCCTGTTATTTCAGAAATTCCGAAAGTATGTTAAGTATTCCCGTTATCTCTTCCTCAAAGGTGACGTTGATTTCTTTTTCTATCTCATCATCAGGCAGTTGCTCCCCTTGCAGAGGCCCTCGATGTACCCTTTCTACTATCCCTGCTCTCTCCTCATCGTACAACAGTCTTAATGCCTTGCATTTTAATTCAGAGAAAGTTATTTTTACTTTCCTGTATGCCTAATCTACGATCCTTACCTTTCCATTCTATTCAGTTTTCTCCTGTTCTTCCTACAGCATTTTCTGCTTACCTTCTCTGCACTCCCTTTTATTTTCATTCTTTAGTGACTTATCTGCTGTATACCTTTCTTGTCTTGAACATATATGAATTTCCTTTCCTTATCGATCAATTGAAGTTTGGTATTTCTTCTGTTAGGCAAGGTTTCTTCTTTCAATTTCACTTCACTAATTCCTGCTACATCAGTACTGAGCATCTGCTTCGGTTTTAAAGATTTTCTAGTTTCTCTACTTCTCTTCGACTCTCTATTTCTCGACTCTTAGACTGTTACCCTTTCGTCGATTTGTCAACCTTTTTCTCATGTCACCTCTCCTGGAGTTCTGAATGGTGACCAATCAGATTTTTTTGGCAATGGAGAGACGTCAGCGCCTTTATACGTCTTTATACAGTGGTTTACGTTGCCTTCTTCGTCTCATTTCATTGGTAATTCCTGATTCTACTGTTTATAGGGAAGTTTCTCACATCGAGGGGAATATGGGGCCATAAGCATCTAGTCTCTCTCTCCTGCCCTCTTGGACAGGGCCGCTGGCAGAATGAGTGAGGCTCCTTCTGCTGGAACTCTTGGGATGCTACTGTAGCTTAATTTTTATCAAAAGCCTCCCAGTGTCTGGGACTGAACCCGTGACTTATGCCTGTAACACTTTTGCTGAATGAAATTAGATACGGGCGATGAAATGGACGACTAGGATGGTAGTCAAAGGCGTTACTGAGTTTAGCGTGCATCTTCCGAAAGCTGACTTCGTCTGTTAACGGCAGCTGCTGCCAATTCAATTCGCGCACCTCTTTCTAACAGGATTACATGTAGTCGCAGCGTTCGTCTTTCATATGAACTGGGTCTTTATCTAACTGCTAAACAGCGGAAAATTTCACTAAACGAAACGTCAATCATGAATGGCAGATCCTGTGGAGCTCTGGACACTTTTCGTTACGTTCCTAGTACCTCACTTTTAACGCTCAACTACGTGGTACACCTCGCTTAAAACTGCTCTGTTGTCCCCTTCCCATCAGATGTCGTATCTATGAGCCAATTCTCCGTGAGTGAAACATTTACCGGTAATATTGGACAGGTACTCTGGTCGGGTGGATTCATTCTGGCAAAATGAGGCCAAGCAGTTCCATTAGCTGCCGAAGCTGTGGATTTTTAGTGTGTTTCCGACTCCGCTTCGGTATAACCGATGTTTCTCACATCTCCTGGAATTAAGGAACACCTGTAGACTAGGAAAAGCCACTTCTCTATCCAGACGGCTGCTTCGGCAGGCAACCAAAACTGTAGTGATCAATTGTCGTAATGACTACAAGGTGGGTGAAACAAAACTGGTTGTCCCCTTTGCCGATAGTATATATTGGGTGCCCTATCTTCCTCGGAATAAATAAATTACCAAAAGAAAGGCGAATATGTTCATGTTTAAAATACTCTGAGATGGGGTACCAGATGCCTTATTCTGTTTTTCTCAGCACCTTTAAAAATTTTCCCTTGCAAGTTTGGCATGCGTAGATTTCACGCTGTTATAACATGCTACACATCTGTGACTCCCCAAACTCTCATAACTGTAACTCGTTCATACCCACTAGTCCATCGCTGTAAGTACCTATTCACATCCATTCCCACCACTCCCACTTGCCCATTCTCACTCACTCATTCATCACAACTTATTTTCATTACCTGTTCGTGTCTCTATAGCTGTCACTGTCTCCTGTCTCATAGCCATAGCCTCCTCCGCTCTATCCTTCTAGTACTGCCTCCTCTGACCTTCACTGTTTACCTCTTGCTTCGTGATACTGCTACTTTCTCATACATTCCTGTCCGTTGTTGCTGTTGCATCTCACTGTCGCTATCTCTGTGTTCCTCGTTGTCATTGTCATACACTCTGTCTCTCACTATCAATGGCTCCCACCCACTTCCAGGTTTCAACGTCTCTTTCTTTACTCCTCTCCCAATGGCTTTGTCTCCTTCACTTTTTCCCTAGCACTATTCTATCACTATCAACTATGGTCCAATGCCCGTGCGTCCCACTGTTTCTATCACACTGCCATTTTCTCCTTTGTTCCTTCTGTACCACAACCACTGTCTATTATCTTTCACTATTTATCAATCTTCCGTCTCTTTCCCACTATTAATGTTTCCTTTTCTCTAATGATAAAAAAAGCGCGAATGTGTTCGCTGCAAGAATCGTTTGGAAATTTTTTAAAGGTGCTGAGGAACGTAGAACGTGGCAGCTGGAACCCAATTATTCATTCACTCTTTTATCAGAAGCATCTTTTGTGTTCGGAAAGGAGGATTTTTCTCCTGGTTGCCTTCTTTTCCCTGATACAGCAGGCCTTATCGCTAATATGGAAAGAACTTTAGGGACAGTAAAATTTTAATAGTTTACTTACGTGAAAATGAGAGAGCGCAGCATTACTTTTACACATCATACCAGGTTGCAAGTGCACAAAAATTTTCCATGCGCTACAGTACTACAACGTGGGGTTCAGAGAAATCTTCTGTTGACATCGGAGACTCTTTACAGTATATTTCTCCGTGATCCTTCACTTTAAAAACTACGTTTTCGTCTGATACCATGTTTTACATGTACAGGTAGGGTAACTTCGAACCTGTATATCAGAAACGGGCAAAAATATCAAGAAAGTTTTCAAGGTAATTCGAGATTGTGGTCTTACGAATACATAAAAAAAATTACACTCATTTTCTGTGCATAGCCGGCTCGGACTTGGAACGAAAATAAGTTAAAAACCTCTTATTTGGATTTTCTAAGGAACCGCCCGTGAAATAATAGTGCGTCCAAAAGCTCCTTAAGGCAAACCACGAATGACAGCAGACGCAAAAATGTCCAACAGATTTTCTCCATTTGTCTAAGCAGGAGGAAGTGTATAGTATTGATACTTTGACCCTGTGATGTAGGATACTGACACAAAGACGATTCTTCTGCTAGGTATACAAATGATTCCGAATCCAAGAGCTACCCAGAACGTTACCTTCCTGAAAACCCGAGAAATGAGCCCCGAAAGAATCACGTTTTAATGCGTGGCGTTTTGGAACAAATAAGGTAGCGCACGTTCTCACATCCTGTGCGATAAATAAAAAGTCCTCTCCTAAGACTATAGGTGTAGGTGTGTATATAGTAAAGCAGTTTTACTGGAGGAAAAGTGTGTTGGCTGAGCAGTGGTCGCAGTCTCACCTGACAGTCCTTCTCTGTGTCCTGCTGCTGCCGCCGCTTCCGGCGTTCGTACATCTCGGAGAGAGACTCCGTGGCCGCGACAGAGAAGCGCAGGCCGGGCTGCGCGCTGGTCGCCTCCCCGGGAACGTGGCCTGCACAGTTAAAGGCGCGCAGTCATCACTGTGCAGGTAATACTTCGAGACCATTGTCAGCCGCACTCACATTGTGGCTTTACACAGCCCATCGACAAGGAAACTGATAGTGACGTTGTCTCTGAGACAGACTGGTTCCGTTGGCAAAATATTGTGTCTAACTTCTCGCCTACCTCTGAGCAAAGTATTATCTTCTACATCAACATCTATGTACATACGCCACAAGCCACTGTGCGATCCTTGGCGGAGGGAACTCTGTACCACTAGTAGTCACTACCTCACCTGTCGTTGTCGCACATAAAGCACGCAGAAGTGCCGCACCACGACGTGACATGGACATGACTGATATCTGAAGTAGTACTGGAGGGATCTGACACCATGAATCCTGCAGGGCTGTACATAAATCCGTAAGAGTAAGTGAGTGTGGAGATGTCTTTTGAACTGCACGTTGCAAGGCATCCCAGATATGTTCAATAATGTTCATATCTGGGGAGTTTGGTGGCCAACGGAAGTGTTTAAATACAGGAAGGAGTTCCTGGAGCCGTTCTGTAGCAGTTCTGGACCTGTGGGGTGTCGCATTGCCCAAGTCCGTCGGAATGCACAATGAACATAAATGGATGCAGGTGATCAGACAGGATGCTAACGTACATCTCATCTGTCAGAGTGGTATCTAGACGTATCAAGGGTCCCATAGCACTCAAACTGCACACGCCCCACACTATTACTGAGCCTCCACCAGCTTTAACAGTCCTCTGCTGACATGCAGGGTCCATGGATTCATGAGGTCGTCCCCATACCCGTACACATACAGTCGCTCGATAAAATTTTAAACGAAATCCGTCATGTTTCCCGTCATCAACAGACCAATGTCAATGTAGAAGCGCGCATGTGGGGTGTAAACGTTTGTGTCCTGCAGTCGTCAAGGGTACACGAGTGAGTCTTCGGCTCCGAAAGCCCACATCGATAATGTTCCGTCGGGTGCCTCGCGCGATGACACTTGTTGATGGCCCAGCATTGAAATCTGCAGCAGTTTGCGGAAGGGTTTGCAGTTCTGCCACGCTGAACGCTTCTCTTCATTCGTCGTTGGTCCCGTTCTTGCAAGATATTTTTCCAGCTGCAGCGAAGTCGGAGATTTGATGTTTACCGGATTCCTAATATTTACGGTACACTCGTGAAATGGTCGTACGGGAAAATCCCCACCTCATCGCTACCTCGGAGATGGTGTGTACCATTGCTCGTGCGTCGGCTGGAACACCACGTTCAAACTCACTAAAATCTTGATAACCTACTACTGTAGCAGCAGCAGCCTATCTAACAAGTGCGCCAGACAATTGTTGTTTTACGTAGGCGTTGCCGACCTCCGCCCCGTGTTCTCCCTCTTTACATATCACTCTATTTGAATACGTATGCCTACACAAGTTTCTCTTGCGCTTCAGTGTCTATACCTCCGTATGAGCCCTAATTTCCTCGTGGTCCTTGTGCAGAATGTAAACAGGCAGAATTGTCCTGCAATCAGCTACAAATGCTGGTTCTCTGAATTTTCTCAACTGTGTTCCTCCAAAAGAACGTCGCCTTCCCTCCAGGGATTCCCATTTGATTTCCCGAAGCGTCTCTGTAATATCAGCGTTTTCTTCTAACCTAACGGTAACAAATCTAGCAGCCCGCTTCTGAATTGCTTCGATGTCTTCCCTCAATCAGCCCTGGCTCAGAACCCAAACACCCGAGCAGTACGCTAGAATAGTGGCTGTAGCCGGCCGCCTATATAAGGCCTCCTTTATGAACGAACAACAGTTTCCCAAAAACTGACCACTAAACCGAAGTTGACCATTCGCTTTCCCTACTAGAATCCTGACACGGTCGTTCCATTTCATATCGCTTTGCAGCGTTATTCCTAGTTGTTTAAATGAAGTAACTGTGTCAAGCAGTACACTACTAATGCTGTACTCGATCATTATGCGCTTGTCTCTCCTACGCATCCGCATTTACTTAGATTTTTCTATATTTGGAGCTAGCGCCAATTATGACACCAACTATACATTTTGTCTAAATCATCTGGTATCCTCCTATAGTCATGCACCTCCAACACTTTCGCGTACACGACAGCATCATCAGCAAACAACCGCAGGTTCCTACCCACCCTGTCCGCCAGATCATTTATGTTCACTGCTAGCCTTTAAAATTGCTACACCACGAAGATGACGTGCTACAGACGCGAAATTTAACCGACAGGAAGAAGATGCTGTGACATGCAAATGATTAGCTTTTCAGAGCATTCACGCAATGTTGGCGCCGGTGGCGACACCTACAACGTGCTGACATGAGATAAGTTTCCAACCGATTTCTCATACACAAACAGCAGTTGACCGGCGTCGCTTGGTGAAACGTTGTTGTGATTCCTCGTGTAAGGTGGAGAAATGTGTATCACCACGTTTCTGACTCTTATAAAGGTAGGACTGTAGCGTATCGCTATTGCGGTTTATCGTATCGCGACTTGCTGCTCGCGTTGGTCGAGATACAATGACTGTGAGAAGAATAGGGAATCGATGCGTTCAGGAGGCTAATACGGAACGCCGTGCTGGATCCTAAAGGCCTCGTATCACTAGCAGTCGAGATGACAGGCATCTTATCCGCATGGCTGTACCGGATCGTGCAGCCACGTGTCGATCCCTGAGTCAACAGATGGGGACGTTTGCAAGACAACAACGATCTGCACGAACACTTCGACGACGTTTGCAGCAGCATGGAGTATCAGCTCGGAGACCATGGCTGCGGTTATCCCTGACGCTGCATCACAGGCTGGAGTGCCTGCGATGGTGTACTCAAAGACGAACCTGGGTGCACAAAAGCCAAAACGTAATTTTTTACGATGAATCCAGGTTCTGTTTACAGCATCATGATGGTCGCATCCGTGTTTGGCGACATCGCGGTGAACGCACATTGAAAGCGTGTATTCGTTATCGCCATACTGGCGTTTCATCCGGCGTGATGGTATGGCTTGCCATTGGTTACATGTCTCGGTCACCTCTTGTTAGCACTGACGGCACTTTGGACGTTACTTTTCAGATGTGTTACGACCAATGGCTCTACCCTTCATTCGATCCCTGCGAATCCCTACATTTCAGCAGGGTAATGCACGATCGCATGTTGCAGGTCCTGTGCGGGCCTTTCTGGATACAGAAAATGTTCGATTGCTACCCTGGCCAGCGCATTCTCCCGAACTCTTACCAATTGAAAACGTCTGGTCAATGGTGGCCGAGCAACTGGCTCGTCACAACACGCCAGTCACTAATCTTGCGTGAAAATGTAATCAAATGTCAGTTGTAGTATAATATATTTGTCCAATGAATACCCGTTTATCATCTGCATTTCTTCTTGGTGTAGAAATTTTAAAGGCCAGTAGTGTATATAGAGAATATCACACTTCCTTCGAGCACTCGCCGTCGAGGATTTGTTAACAGTCTGCTGTTGGGCACCGTGTCAAATGCTGTTCGGGAATTTAGAAATGTGAAACTTGCCTGTGCCATCATCCACATTTCCCAATATTTCATGTGGGAAAATGGTAAGTCGAGTTTCGCACGAGCGACGCTTTCTAAAACCATGTGGACAGTAGCTTTCCGACCTCAAGGAAATTTGTTATATTTCAATTTAGAATATGTTCAAGAATTCCACCAACGTTAAGTATATTGATCTGAAATTTTTCTGATTCATTTTTTACCCTTCTTATACACAGAAGTCGAAATCGGCCCCTTACTTAACTTTTATTTCCCACGAATTTCTCTCCCAAGCCACTGGAATAAAGCGCAGCTGGTTCCTATATATCAGAAGGATAAGAGAACGGATCTGTAAAATTGTAGGCCTATTTTCTTAATTCCAGATTGCTATAGAAATCTTGAGCATGTTCTAAGTCTGAAAATAAAAAAAAATCTTGAGAGATAAAATCTTCTGTCCGCAGAACAGTTAGACTTAGAAAGTATCACTCGTGCGATACTACTAAAATACAATATCTCTTCGCTTCCAAGAGGAATGCTTCTGTTTAAGACAAATACTTCAAGCTGAATAGAGTCATCTAAGAGGGATGTGAGAAAATATAACAGATAGTAGCGCTAGTAACCGATGATAATACCGTAAATGAAGAAATAAAAGGCAGGATTGCCGCGAGAAATGGAGCTTACTGAGCGATGATTAAGAATACTGCCACGTCTCCAGAGTAGAAATTGAAGGTTACTGTCTGTCATACGGTTATAGGTCCGGTGATAGTGAATGTCTCAGAAACACGGACAATGACTGTGGCAGAAGAGGAGTTCCTGAGAAGATGGGAGAGAAAAATATTAAGACAGATTTTTGCGCAAGTGAGCGAGTTAGGGTAATGATGAATACGGAAAAATAAGGAACTGAAATAACTATACCGTTATGCTAACCTAGTTTCGGAAATCAGAAGGAACAGATTACGGTGGTTGGGCCATATAGCGCGAACGTCGGAGGGTAGATCTGACAACAAGGACTACAGAGGTAATCCAGGTGGCAGAAGGTCCAAAGAAGGAGCACGGAATGAATGATTGGATGACGTGAAGGATGAAGTGAGAAAGAGAGTAAAAAGAAGATGGACGAAGCGTGCAGAAATTTTTCAAGACTGGGCTGCGATAGTCAGAGAGCTCAAGGCCCTACAGGGTCTGTACCGCCAAGGAGAAAGTAAGCAAGTCTGGAACCGCGCGATCGCTACGGTCGCAAGCTTGAATCCTGCCTCGGACATGGATATGTGTGTTGTCCTTAGGCTAGTTAGGTTTAAGTAGTTCTAAGTTCTAGGGAACTGATGACCCCAGATGTTAAGTTCCATAGTGCTCAGAGCCACAAAGAAAGTAAGCAAGCTCGAGCACAACTCAGCTTGCCCTGTCCTCATTTGACGTCCTGCGAATTACGGATGAAGTGCAACAGGCAGCTTCCATATTCCTAGATTTGTGGAATGCGTTTGACATGGCGCTCCAATATAGACTTTTGTACTGTTAACGGTAGTGCTAGCATACTGAGTAGATTTCCAGGTGCGTTGGTACCTGAGAGAAATTTTAAGTAATAGAATCCAGTACGTTGTTCTGGGCGGAGAGTGTTCTTCAGAGACGAGGGTATCGTCAGTAGTACGTCAGGGGACTGTGATAGGACCGCTCTTGTTTCCTGTACACTTGAAAGATCTCACAGACCGTGCGAGCAGCAGTTTGCGACTGTTTGCTATGACGCTGTCGTGAATGGGAAACTAAAGTTGTTGAGTGATTACAGAAGGATACACGCTAGGTCAGTGGATGACTTCGGTTTGGTAGGAGAAGTCTAAGAGAGTGTTCTTCATGTATATAGGAGGCCAAGTATAGAATACCAGAGCAACCCATTCTTGAGTACTGCTGGAGTGTTCGGGATCCCAACTAGATCGGATTAAAGGAAGACTTCGAATCGATTCGTAGGCGTGCTGCTAGATACGTTACTGGTAGGTTCGATTAGCATGTGAATATTACGGAGATGTTTCGTGAACTCAAATCGGAAGTCCTGGAAGGAAGACTACGTTCTTTTCGTGAAGTACTATTGAGAAAATCCAGAGAAATGGCAGATACGTCTGACTTTAGAACGATTCTGCTGCCGCAGACGTACATAGCGGGTTAAGTAGAATGAAGTTAGGCTAAGAGAGATTAGCAGTCGTACGGTAGCATACAGACAGTCGTTTCTCCCTGTTTCCACTTGCGAGCGAAAACGGAAAGAAAATGACAAGTAGTGGTACAAGGTACCCTCCACCATCTTCCGTATGACGGCTTGCGGAGTATGTGTGTAGATATAGATATACACTCCTGGAAATTGAAATAAGAACACCGTGAATTCACTGTCCCAGGAAGGGGAAACTTTATTGACACATTCCAGGGGTGAGATACATCACATGATCACACTGACAGAACCACAGGCACATAGACACAGGCAACAGAGCATGCACAATGTCGGCACTAGTACAGTGTATATCCACCTTTCGCAGCAATGCAGGCTGCTATTCTCCCATGGAGACGATCGTAGAGATGCTGGATGTAGTCCTGTGGAACGGCTTGCCATGCCATTTCCACCTGGCGCCTCAGTTGGACCAGCGTTCGTGCTGGACGTGCAGACCGCGTGAGACGACGCTTCATCCAGTCCCAAACATGCTCAATGGGGGACAGATCCGGAGATCTTGCTGGCCAGGGTAGTTGACTTACACCTTCTAGAGCACATTGGGTGGCACGGGATACATGCGGACGTGCATTGTCCTGTTGGAACAGCAAGTTCCCTTGCCGGTCTAGGAATGGTAGAACGATGGGTTCGATGACGGTTTGGATGTACCGTGCACTATTCAGTGTCCCCTCGACGATCACCAGTGGTGTACGGCCAGTGTAGGAGATCGCTCCCCACACCATGATGCCGGGTGTTGGCCCTGTGTGCCTCGGTCGTAAGCAGTCCTGATTGTGGCGCTCACCTGCACGGCGCCAAACACGCATACGACCATCATTGGCACCAAGGCAGAAGCGACTCTCATCGCTGAAGACGACATGTCTCCATTCGTCCCTCCATTCACGCCTGTCGCGACACCACTGGAGGCGGGCTGCACGATGTTGGGGCGTGAGCGGAAGACGGCCTAACGGTGTGCGGGACCGTAGCCCAGCTTCATGGAGACGGTTGCGAATGGTCCTCGCCGATACCCCAGGAGCAACAGTGTCCCTAATTTGCTGGGAAGTGGTGGTGCGGTCCCCTACGGCACTGCGTAGGATCCTACGGTCTTGGCGTGCATCCGTGCGTCGCTGCGGTCCGGTCCCAGGTCGACGGGCACGTGCACCTTCCGCCGACCACTGGCGACAACATCGATGTACTGTGGAGACCTCACGCCCCACGTGTTGAGCAATTCGGCGGTACGTCCACCCGGCCTCCCGCATGCCCACTATACGCCCTCGCTCAAAGTCCGTCAACTGCACATATGGTTCACGTCCACGCTGTCGCGGCATGCTACCAGTGTTAAAGACTGCGATGGAGCTCCGTATGCCACGGCAAACTGGCTGACACTGACGGCGGCGGTGCACAAATGCTGCGCAGCTAGCGCCATTCGACGGCCAACACCGCGGTTCCTGGTGTGTCCGCTGTGCCGTGCGTGTGATCATTGCTTGTACAGCCCTCTCGCAGTGTCCGGAGCAAGTATGGTGGGTCTGACACACCGGTGTCAATGTGTTCTTTTTTCCATTTCCAGGAGTGTAGATGTACATTAGGAAAAAGCACAAAGTGCATAGTATTAACCAAAACGATAGGCAGTTTACTGTCAGCACTTACAAACACAGGAGTCGAAACGTTAGGCAGAAGTTATGACTAACACTCAAAAACCATATGCCCCAACACAACGTAACGCTAGCCAAGAAGCCTTACAGTATATGTACAAAACTATCACTCACTAGCACTCAGTCTTCAGGCCACAAGTGGCCCAACGGGACCATCCGACCGCCGTGTCATCCTCAGATGAGAATGCGGATAGGAGGGGCATGTGGTCAGCACACCACTCTCCCGGCAGTTATAATGGTTTTCTTTGACCGGAGCCGCTACTATTCGGTCGAGTAGCTCCTCAATTGGCCTCATACTCCGAAAAATGGCCACAGTGCATGGTGGTCCGAATGGTCACCCATCCAAGTGCCAGCCACACCCGAAGGTGCTTAACTTCGATGATCTGACGCCAAGTGGTGTATCCACTGTGGTAAAGCCGTTGCCATGTTTAACACTAGCCCATGTACAATACACGCGTAGCGTAGCAAGTTTGTTTGAGAAACACCCAATTATCGAGTTCAGTACATTCTGTCTGTACCCATTTGCTGCTGCAATATTAGATAAGAAACACTTCCTAATGTTCTACAAAATTACATTTATTTGGTCACGAATCGCCTTTCGGCACCGATGCATATATAATTATTATATTACTATATTAAATCATAAAATTGTTAGATATCCATGAGTATAATTGTTTTTGTGACATCTCTGATCATAGGTTTCGGTTTTAACGAAATGTAATTTCTTGATTTTATATTTCTTATCTCAGTGAATATTAGAGCGCTAATAATTAATAAAGCGCTTCAGTATTCTGCAAGGATTTTTCAGTGCGCATCAACTGCCGCAGACAAATGGTAATTTTAGTAATGATCACTTCTATGGGCGTGAAGTGCATACGTGTAAATTAGTTCTACAATGGAAGACGAGAATTTACAGACAGTTATAAGACGGCAGGAAAGAGGAGACAATGAGATATAAACCTTACCAGTCCGTAGCGGCGGTGAATCAAACACTGGTTTAATCTCGCGAGTGGCCCTCCGTTTACCTCCGTTTTGGCCACAGAATCCAAAATCTTGGTTTGCACAGGAGGAACCAAATTTCCTCTATAATGGAATAACGAACGTTAAGACAGAGTTCTCGTATGTGGACAGCCAATTTGGACAAAAATATGGAAACACCGCTAGAAACGAATGCTAGAACCCTAAATGCCGATGCTAGCAAAGCCTCACGGTTTAGCTGTAACATTTGATCGTGAACGGCACCTATGCAATGTACTCAATACGTTGCAGGTGTCACTCGTGGTCGTAATAGTGTTATGTGTAATTTTGTTTGCATTATGTCGGATCTAAGTGAATTCGAATGTGTGAAATTGTTGTTAGTATGGTGGCTCTGAGCACTATGGGACTCAACTTCTGTGGTCATCAGTCCCCTAGAACTTAGAACTACTTAAACCTAACTAACCTAAGGACATCACACACATCCATACCCGAGGCAGGATTCGAACCTGCGACCGGAGCGGTCACGCGGCTCCAGACTGAAGCGCCTAGACCGCACGGCCACACCGGCCGGCAGTATGGTGGCTTCTACCTTAACCAAGGTAGCCGAAATATTTGGTGTTTCAAGAGGCACTGTACTGAAGATTTGTCCCACAAAGAAACAAAGAGGGAAAACATCTTGCCCCTAAATCACAACGTGGACAAAAGTGTGTGTTGAGTGATTGTAGCAGACAGTCATTGAAGAGGATTGTGACGAAAAATAGGGGGACGACTGCTGCAAAAGAAGTTCATATTAAACATTTTGAAAGAATCGCAGCTTATCTCGATCAAGCGGTCCTTTCACTATCCATTCGACGTGCTCGTGGAAATACTGGATTCCGCAATGTAAATTATGTTCTACACCCACATTTACTTTAATCGAGATTTCTGTGTGGCGAATAATGCAGTTTTGTACGTACCTGCATATCCAGGAATCATCGGATGGCTATACTTGATGATGCCACAGGTGCGGTGCTGCACAATGTCTATGTCACGTTGAGTCGGGCGCTTCTCCTGGAATATGGGAAAAAATAAGTCTTTCTCAAATTAGGAACATTAAAACTGAGAAAATTCTCTCATTTATGCAGAGCCATTTTGGCGTATACGCCTGAGAAACTTTCTGGAAATTCTATAAAAGAAAGGTAGGTGGTCTTACAGTATGTATATTCTAAAATTTGCGGGAAACTCTTCGTATCTGAAAGGAGACAACAGAACAACAGTCCATTTCTAACCCTTACCCTTTCATTAGATTCTCTCGGTGACCATATCTGCACATGGTGTCTATATCGAAGCAAGATGTACATACGTGCGACGAAACCTGGTTGCGAATTATTCCACAAAACATAAACTGTATTCAGATTGTGTGTGTTAGCATAAAAATGTAATGGTTATAGACTGGAAAAAAGCAGAAAATTATCACCGGTCATTTCTTTGAGAGATGTGCAGTAATGCATATAATGTACAGAATTAGGTTTAAGATGTGGGAGTATAAAATGGATAGCGATCCTGTAGGTGAATCTTGTTTTGTTAGAATATGGCAACAGGAAGACGAACATGGACTCATGATTCCATCCAGTTGGGGTGGATCTGAGCAGTAAAGATTCCTATGAACGTTATGAAGGTAATAGATTTCCCAGATGTTTAGTAGTCAAAGTTTTTGGAAATAGATCATTTCGTTGATTGAGAGTGAAGTCATGTACCAGTTTTGAATGTAAATCGACAACCCTTATGAGCAGAAGATCTGTTATTTTGTTTATCTGCAAAAATAGCCCAAAACTTAAAATTTTGATTATTATGTAATAGGATTTATTAAGCTCTCGTTTCGTATATTGTACTAGGTTTGTCAAAGCAGTAGTTGGCATCACGACGTGCAAAGTAATCGGAGGCGGCAAAGAATCATCTGAACGAGCCATGGGGTCAAGGAATTACAACGACTAGGAGATCATAGTAATAAAGTAAATACTGATGTACTGATGCTCTCGTTTCTCTTCGGAAGTTTGGAGTTTGTTAAAAAACAACATGTGTCCAGTTGAATAACCTCAGATCACGTTTTCTAAGTAAAGGCATAAGAAAAGCTTTCCTATAAAGCAGAGTTGATTAATTCTGGTTTTGGTAGAAGAAGAGATCTTCTGGAGACAAAAAAAGAATTTTCATCGAGTCAGTGGTTCGCACACTTCTCGGAGCTGAAGACCAGCGACGAGGTAATTTATGAACCCTCGCAACATACAAAGCAGGTCTCTAAGTACATGCTCATTAGTGATATCGCGTAGTCTATCAGTGCCCATGACCCTTGACTTGAAAACGAACTTACTCATGTTGTGTATATGATGTTTCCGCAATCAACACTAAAACGCCACGAATACTGATTACGGGTTCCACACCCTGTTCTTTCAACGTGAATGGTTTGATCGTTCAAATTAAGAACAGTGTCCCTCCTCAAATTATAATAGGTATGTTTGCTACGTAAATAATTAGAGTTCCGAAAGTTATGATGCCACCTGTTCAGCCTCTCATACATTGCAACTGTAAAATTTCGATTCAAATCGTGAATCGTTACTACGCGTATACAAAGACAGTGCAGATGTTGACATATAAGCTGATTTACCAAAATACTTATTTGCAAGTTCAGCGACACGATAGGTACGATAAGCAATAATGTCTCTATCAACAAAACTTTCCAGTCCACCAACACTAGGTACACCTGTACCTCCACGTACTGTGAGCCAACCATTACCGTGTGAAAATGTGTCATTAAGGTCAATACTAAAGTTAAGTCTACAACCACAAAAAACACAAGGTCCTTCGACAAGGGCAGTAGCAGCAACACTCTTGACTGGTATCCGATTCTTCTGATCACCAACTGTTGTTGCGAATTCTATGTTCTCGATGGTTGTAGACTTAACTTTAGTATTGACCTTAATGACACATTTTCACACGGTAATGGTTGGCTACAATGAGGTATGTTAAGCAGACAGACCCAAAGGCTCGAGCTGTGACTGAATTATGTGACAAAGGGTTACACTGATGTTCCACATATAAAGGATTGGTGATTGGTTTAGGGAACAGATCAGATTTTCGGCGGTAAGGAAAGCGACTCAGCCATAAGAGAAATGATTGCGTTTCTTTGCACGATGAAATAAAAACAACACACGGAGGATACGTGAAAGTAATTAATAATAGGAGCGACGGAAATTCTCGTTGCAGCAAAAACGTCTCCTGCTGTCCACAAAAAGCGACAATCTTAAATGAAGTCTGTGGGAAGTATGAAAGTAAGAGACAGAAAGGTAATCCCAATATGAAAACAATCCATTGACCCTCCTGAAAACATATGGTGTAATCGATGCAAAACATGAAGTCAAATTACTAATAAGTTACGAATAAGAACCAGGATTCAAATGAACTAATAGATTTCAGAGAATTATATTTCTCGAAGATACAGATCATAGCAACATACTTACTAGGTTAACATTCTACCAGTTTATGACACACTAGAAATATTCGATTGCACATCAAAAAGTTGGACTGTTATCTGAAAGGTGAATGAAAGAAGTAAATTGTAGAAAAGTTACGTAAGAATAAATGCGACATCACAGTGGCTTGCTAATCTTTTGTAGCTCAATAACGAAAATATACCACCACAAATAGTGAAAATAGATGATTCTGCTACGAAGACAGTGTAATGAGAGTTATGTATCTAAGCTACATGGGAACAAGTAAATTATCTGCGCCACATTCCGATACTAGACCAATGTAAGTTCGCTGTAAATAGTGTCCATGGAGTTAACAAGAAGAGCAACAATTTAATGGAATGTGTAATATGTAATATAAACCAAACTAAAATTAATGGAATCACTACTAGAAATAAGAATTACACGCATAAAGATTTAAAATCACTTTCTTTGGTCGAGAAAGGTGTCCATTGTTAATGAGCACACACTTTTAGTGATCTTAGATTTAGCATATAAAAAGTTTGCGAAGAGAGTGTAGGAACTGTTGAAGGTCAACCCCTTCTTCCACGCTTAAGGATTTCGTAGCATAAGCAGTTGATGTAGACATTATTAATAGTATCAGAGTACCTGAGTGTTACGCAAAACCTCATATCTGCA
The DNA here is from genome assembly GCF_023864275.1 of Schistocerca cancellata. Lineage (NCBI taxonomy): Eukaryota > Metazoa > Arthropoda > Insecta > Orthoptera > Acrididae > Schistocerca > Schistocerca cancellata. Next base: position 169,854,834 of record NC_064631.1, on the reverse strand, counting down.
CATATTCAGCACTGAAATAATATCAATGTTACTACGTGTTGCAGACTGATTTTTTGTTTGATGATACGTGGATAAGAATTGCCACAATATTTTCTTCAGGCAGCTTTTGACAACAACAATATTTTGGGAAAATTGCATGACCAAAACAGTGCTGTTTTGTAAATTAGTAAATGACAACCGGTTTCGGTCATAAACTATCTCCAAAGTGGAAAAATATCTTTTACAAAGGCAACATCGCGTGGCATTCATGTTTTTAACCATGAGATGAAGAACACTGACTACCTGAGAGACGTAAGAAAACCCGTGTACTCAGCAGCGTAACACTGACTCAAACCAGCACAAGTAGATTACTCCATCTACCTGTGGTGGTTTATGACCGAAACCGGTTATGAAGAAGTGATTTACAAGACAGCACTGTGTTAATCATGCACTTTTCCATATTATCATAACAATTCCCATGTATTAAGCATTTACATGTATCACGGAAATTTTGTTTCACTTCTTCAGCTAAGGGGTACCACCTCTGTACAATTAAAAAGAAACATTTTTACTGGCTTGAAAATGCGTTGAACCTTCCAAAATATGAGGCAAAATGTGTAATCCCTAAAAAAAATTATTGTGTGGAATTCTGAGTCTTCCTCTAGCACCTCGAATGATCCGAAACGGCCTACCTGCGCCAACACAATACCTCCAGTAGTGTCTGGGTGCAGTCAGAAGCATTTCAGAACAATAATACGTTCGCTTGGCGTCAAAAACCGTCCGTACATGCACAAAAAAGACAATTCGTTTGCTCGGAATCTTGATTTTTGTGTGCAGAATTACCTTTTGATGATTTATTTGTTATCTCATAGTATACAGTTTTGTCTTTCAAGTAAGAATGAGTGGTAAGAAAGTGTACTCGGGCAAAAACGCTACGAAAACACTGAATCCAACGCGCCGTCGAAGCAGTGGCTGCTTCTGCTAAGAAATTGAAAGACAGTGACCAAGACTTTGATATGAATTACGGATAGAACTACAGGATTATAAATTTTCTTGCCGTTTTCTCTGTTATTTCTCAGCACATTGAAATGTAAAATGTGAAGTGCAGACATCACGCTGCAAGAACGTAGTCCTCGATGTTTACAAAACACAATAATTGTTTGTGGAAAGTGCCCAGACGTTGCTGTACAAAGGAGATAGCTTATATGGAACGCATATGGAATCAACCGTCAAATCGTCCTAGCAGTGTGCCGGCTTGGGGTTGGGCTAATCGGAACTGTAAAGCTTTCTGCTTTCATTTCATTGCCACGAATGATATTTCAATCGTTCTATGGTATATTAGTGGATATGATTCCAATCGCAAAGCCTTCAGTACGACAGGAGAGTCATGAGATTTTTTTAATTGTTCATGTCTATAACACATTTCAAAACTTCAAATGCGTTTTTCCCGGAATATAGTTTTTCTAAATGGCACACAGCGTAACTCCAACAGTAAGTAATCTTTATATCTGAAAGTTTAACAAAACAACTTTAAAACAGTATTTCAAAGTCAGTCACCAATATTTATTGACAAATGATCATCCTTTCTTTTGGTGAAAATCGAACTATTTTATTCAAACACACGCCAATTGCACGAAGTCAATTTTTTTGAAATCCCCTACGTGGTTCAGTAGCTACGCTTATGTACGAGAATCATTCAAACATAACCTTTGCCTTACACGTAAGGTGGCACCACGTAACTGCGGGTATGATGGCGCCATCTACTGGCAGAGAGACTGACGCGTGAGCACAGTTTGATGTTGCATAGCGCCAGAGTGGTTTCACGCCGCAGATAAGGTGGTCACACAAGTTATCGTCCACTACTGAACACGCACGCGAGTAAACAGGAACAACGAGAAGTAATCCGACTTTTGGCGGCGTAGGGAGTAGGAGGCCGTGAAATGTATCGACGGATGAAGGCCGTGTACGGTGAGCACAGTCTGAGTAGCTCAAGTATTGTGGAATGGCGCAAACGATTCCTTGTAGGGCGCGTGTAACTGGAAGACGATGCTCGTCCTGGACAGACTGATCGTGCCATCACCTCGGAAATGGTTGCGGAAGTGAATGCTTCAGTCTTTGACAACCGCATAATCACCGTGGACGAGATCTATCGGTTACTCGGTATTAGAGTGGGCACCGCTGACCTATAATGCATCAACGCTTGAACTTCCGAAAAATCTGTGCGCAGTGGGTTTCCCACCAACTGACCGCCGACCAGTGCAATACTCGAATGGCGCTATCTTTGAGTCATCTGCAACGTTACCGTGAGGAGGAGTACGGCTTTCTGCCTCGTATTGTCACAGGTGACGACACATGATGTCACCATTTTGAACCGGAAAGTAAGCGTCTGAGCAAGCAGTGGAAACATGCGACTTCACCACCTCCAAAGAAATCAAAGGCCGTGAACACCAGTTAAGGTAATGTCAGGATTACTTCTTTTTTTACCACAAGTGCCCACTGCTTTTCCAGTTCCAGGAACGGGGAACCACCATCAATCCCCTGCGTTATCAAGCTGCTTTACAGAACTTTAGACGAGCCATCAAATCGAAACGCCGAGGCATGTTGTCCAATGGCGTTATCCTCCTGAATGATAATGCCCACCCACAAACAGCCAATGCGGTGATGACATTTCGGCAGTTTCGGTGAGAAACGCTGGAACATCTACCGTACAGTCTCGACCTTTCACCGTGTGACTTTTTTGGACTTCTAAAACAAGCTATTCACGGACACCGATTCGCAACGGATGACGAAGTGTGCGATTGGATGCAGGCCTGGATCCGACAGCACCTTGCTAGCTTCTTCTAGGATAGCATCGACCGGCTAGTGTCGTAAGGGGATAAATGTGCCAACAGTTTTTGCGACTGTTTTTGAGTATGTGTACTTTGTATAACTGCAATTTTAGTTAATAAAGTCGTTACCGTTACTTTACACTAACGACCGGGTTTTATTTGAATGCCCCTCATAGATTATATTGATCTTTTTCTTTTTTCCAGAGCCAATCTGGCACCGGTTATAGTGCATGCAGCTGATCGCCACATGCCTCGGCAGAATTGCAGCAGTACTGTATTTTTTTTGTTATTTTGCGACAAAAATTTTTTGTAATGTATCTATGTGGATGCTCAAAAACTGCCCCAGGTGTTATTTCTCTCCCGTCTTTCGTTCCGACCAAAAGAAACTGTCAAGGAATTGCTTTTTTGAGACCACTGCATTGGTGTTACCTCTTAGGTTCTTTGACTTATTCCAAATGAGTGAGGACCATTTCACTTAGGACTATGGGAGCATCATTACGATATTTTTGTTTGTAAATACACTGATAAGCCAAAACATTGTGACCGACTGCTTAACAGCGTGGTTCACCTTTGGAGCAGGACACTGTAAAGATTGTACGCGGCATTGTTCCTACTACTTCTTGGTAGGTTTCCAGAGCTATTTGGTTCCTGATGTCTACGCAAGGTTCAGGTTCCGTCGCGTTCAGATCAGGCGAATTTCATGGCCAAGACATCAATGTCAATTCACTAACATCTCCTCAAGCCACTGCAGCATGATTTTGGTCTTGTGACATGGACGGATATTCTGATACAAGATGGCATCACAGTCGAGGAAACATATCGTGCATGAAGAGGTGCGGGTAATCCACAATAAGGTTTATGTTACACTCATGTGTCATAGCGCTTTCGATTACAACATAGGTTCAGTAAATTCCTAGATGAATGTTCTCCATTGCATAATACTGCCGCCACAAGGGTGCGTCTGTAGCATGGTACACATTTGGACCACGCGTCTGCGAGGACGACTGCGTGTGGTTAGCCAAACATCGTACTAGTGTACAAAAAAACCACGAATTAGCTGGCCATGTGACAAGGATCCATTGATCTACGGTCCATTCTCGGTGAGTCCGTGGTGACTGCCATCATTACTGGCGGTGCAGTTGGGGCAGTCCTCGGCCCCAAGGCCCCATCTTCAACGATGTCCGCTGAGTGATGAACTCTGAAACACTGAGACCTTCACCAGCATTGTCCTCTGTCATCAGATCAGCCACAGTTCGCCGCCTGGCTTGCTTTAAAGAGTAGGTACGTCCCCGAGATCCACGTTCTCTGATTAGCCGTAGACGTGCAACACCTTGTCGCCCACTCGTGATTTCACCACGCTTCAACGGCTTTCCATAGATGATTACGACGGAGGCAGACAAACTCCCGACCAGCTTCGACGTTTCCGAGGTGCACGATTCCAGACTTCAGGCCATATCAATTTGCCATATCTGAAAGTCGCTTATGTCTGTAGATTTCCCCATTTGCGTTACACATTGTCACTCGAATGAGTCCCCGTTTGTCTCTGCTCCGCTTGCGCACGAGATTCTTAACCACCTATGGGAAGGTAACACACACCAACAAGCGACAAACGTCGGCAAGCCCCTGCATATCAGCAACGTTGACTGGATATACCAGCTGCTATTAAAGCCGACCAACAGGCTACTGCAGGGAAACCGACGAGCGCGCCCACTGACGCACAAACAAATCGCCAACATCTCCCTACACTGTGCATCTCATATACGACGTATTGGACACAAAACGATGATGGACCTAACTGTTGCAGGTTTGCTGACGCTGACGAAGAGATCAACATCGGCACCCAGCGGCAGCCGCCAAGTAACAGCACCGCCCAGCGTCAAAGGTATCGACATGCAGGATACCAACTACTAACAAAACCCACCCTTGCATGACCTGTCGCAGGCAGCAAGACATCCGCTCCTGCTATAGCTACCCGACCTAGCTATCGCAGACGTTTTTTCCCTTGACTCTTGCCTTGGCACTTTATATTTTCCTCTGTCCTTCAAACCAGTCCCCTCAGTTAGACTTTCGACCAAATCTATCTCCAGATGAGCGCGTATTAATGGTTATCCTTAACCAGACGTACGCAAACATCGCAGTACGCACATCTTGCGACACCTTACTTTAGTGAAAAATATCCCTTATGCAGAGATGGCAGCAGTCCTTTTTAGTTGGCCATCATACCGGTGTGGGCGTGGAGGGGCTCCACCTCTTGAGTTGTATGTACGAGAAGCGTTCAATAAGTAATGCAACAAACATTTTTTCTCAAACCAGGTTGCTTTCATTCAGGATTCCAATACACCACATCATTCCCCACTCTTCGGCTGCAAATCCCTATTATTCAACATGATCTACTGAAACGTCCCCTTTCAACAATTATACAAGACTGTGCTTAAACTGACACACAATATTTTTAGCGCAACGCAATCTGACTTTCAAAATTCCCTACAAAAGAATAGCACTGGGTCTGCACGTCTGATGGCCCACCAATACCACAATCTCTACCAGGACTACAGTGGGTCTGCTCTGTGATGACCTACCTACCAATATTCTTCAAAACGTCGAATGACTCTGCTGTGGGTTTGCTCTGTTGTGGCCCATTACCTGTCAGCATGTCAAGAGTCAGCACTGTCTTTCCGTTGGAAGGACAACACTACTTCATCAAGACTGCATGGAAATCCACTACTTCCGTGTGCATTGTCAGACTTTGAGAAAAGAAACGGCAGTTTCACTGTGATGAATGATCAGGACTGTCTTTATGGACTGTGAGAAAATTTTAGCTTTTGACCAACATTGTATCAATAAGTGTCTGCATTTGATATCTTTGTTATTGTAATTGTGAAAAAATTTTAACAAATATGTATTGGCCAGTGCCCAAAAAAAATTGTAAAATTTTTTGTGGGGAGCATGGGGGCTATGTAAGTAGGCTGTTTAGGTTCTTATATTGGTAACGCCGCCGCCACGTAGCGCTCTCTGTATGAAAATCACTGGCTGTGCTGTGTGCAGTCTGTGGCTAGTTTGCATTGTTGTCTGCCATTGTAGTGTTGGGCAGCTGGATGTTAACAGCGCATAGCGTTGCGTGGGCAGCTGGAGGTGAGCCGCCAGCAGTGATGGATGTGGGGAGAGAGATGGCGGAGTTTGGAAATTTGTAAAAATGGATGTCATGAACATGTATATTGTGGTTTTTCAACACTATTAAGGTAAATACATTGTTTGTTCTCTATTAAAATCTTTCATTTGCTAGCTATGCCTATCAGTAGTTAGTGTCTTCCGTAGTTTGAATCTTTTATTTAGCTGGCAGTAGTGGCGCTCGCCGTATTGCAGTAGTTCGAGTAACGGAGATTTTTGTGAGGTAAGTGATTTGTGAAAGGTATAGGTTAATGTTAGTCAGGGCCATTCTTTTGTAGGGATTTTTGAAAGTCAGATTGCGTTTCGCTAAAAATATTGTGTGTCAGTTTCAGCACAGTCTTGTATTTTTTTTTTAAAGGGACGTTTCACTACGATCAATGCGGCGGCCTTATGTCACCTTACTGGGAGGGTCTGTGTACCCACATGGTACTGCTCTACTGGTCAACGTCAGAGACAAAGTCTTGCTCCATCAGTAACGTCCGCATTATCCACGTACTGGTTCTCACGGAGTGCATTCTTCACTGGGCCAAATATGTGAAAGTCGGAAACTACGAGATCTGCGCTGTAGGGTGGATGAGAAAGAACAGTCCAGTTTCTTTAGGTTGCGGAGATTTGCGTGAGGCCTTGCGTTATCATGGGGAAGGAGGAAGTTCGTTTGTATTTTTGTGGCGACGAGCACGCTGAGGTCGTTTCTTCAGTTTCAGCGTGCGGCACTGAAGGTTTTCTTCGTAGGAGAGCTGGTGTCGCACCACTCTATGGATTGCCGTTTCGGTTATCGATTCGAAGTGATGTTTCATCGCGTGTGACAGTCCTTGACAAAAAATTGTCATGATCAGCCTCATAACTCGGAAGCAATTCCACGGAGACGGTCTTCCGTTCCTCTTTATGATCTTTTGTTAAGCGGCAAGGAACCGAGAGAGCATGCATCTCTGAGTGCCGCAACTGGTGGACGACTGAGTTGGCACTACCAACACAGGCGTCCAGTTGAGCAGCGGAGCGTTTGGTTACGATCAGTTGAGCACCTCGAATGAGAGTGTCCGCACGTTCCAACACTGCAGGAGTCACGGCTGCGTGCGGCCGGGCAGCCCGCAAGGGATCGGACAAGTTCGCGCGACGTTGTTGCTATGACGGTATACGCATTGCCCAACGACTCGCCGTGGTTTTGTTCACCGCCAGGTCTTCCTATACATTCTGCAAGTGCCTATGAATATCCGCGTTGCTCTGGTTTCCGCTAATAGAAATCCAGTGACAGTTGTGTGCTTCGAACGCACCTCCGTTACAGCCGCCATTGTGAAGGCTACGTATACCGCCTCCAACTATCAGAACTTCATGAATTTAGGGGCTGAAGCGGGAATATTCCACAGTGTCCACCAGCAAATTTCGCATATTTTCGAGCCGAAAATGACAGAGAGAAGAATGTGTTGTTATTCTTATTTAACCCCATTTCCTTGCAGATTCGAGTGCTTGCAACGGCACCAAAAGGTACTGAATCTTCCGGTAGACAATGGTCGTAAGGTCTCAGCCCAAGTGTATGTTTTATGTATTGTTGTTTTAAAACATTTTCTGCGGCCCTAAGTATCTTATCACTATGGATCTATGGAAGAAAAAGTACATCTAATCTAATGAAAGAACTACTTGTTCTCTGACGGGGGTTGGCATGGACGCTGTACTGACCTGATAGGGCGGTCCCTTGATGGGCGCCAGTACGGTCAGCGCCTTCCCCACGAGCAGCAGGTGAGTCGCGTGTCCCTTCGTGCGGCCCAGAACGTACTTGAGGCCCGGCGTGTGACCAGTGTACCTGCGCACCGGATCCACGATTTAGTCACCACTTTCATTTATAATGGAGTTTCTACACCCAATGATCTGATGAGCTGTTTCAAAAATTCGGCAGTAGAAATCCATTACTGATGATGAAATGTGGAGCAAAATACTAGGAAGGTTTATAGTGGTTCAAATGGTTCTGCTCACTATGGGACTTAACTGTTGTGGTCATCATCCCCTAGAACTTAGAACTACTTAAACCTAACTAACCTAAGGACATCACACACATCCATGCCCGAGGCAGGATTCGAACCTGCGACCGTAGTGGTCGCGCGGTTCCAGACTATAGCGCCTAGAACCGCACGGCCACCCCGGCCAGCGAAGTTCATAGTGTTTGGAGATCAAAGATGTAGACGATAACATTTATAGAGGTTTAAGTACAGCAGTCCCAATAACACTATCAGAACTAAGAACAACATTAAAAGGCACTTTAAATGTAAGAGCTTGTGGTCTAGACTATGAACTGCTAAAATATAGGAGAAAGTTTTTCTTAACCACGGTTCTTACACTTCATAAACGACCGCTGGAAGAAGTGCAACACACCATCTGCATAACACACAAATGGATTAATATCTTCATTTTAAAAAAATGAAAGAAAAAACTGCGAAAACAACAGCAGGATTAGCCTACTTAACTGCATTTATCGGCCCATGTACTACAGTGGACGTAACCATTATGTTCAACAAAATGGTGTGCTAAAATGCAATTTTGCAGGAGGTCATATTTCGCGTTCTGTTTAACCATGAGGGAGGATATCAAACAGAATAATCCCTTCAGAGACTCGGAAGGCCGTCGCTATGGCATTACCGGCTGAGGGTGCGTGTCTTGGACAGCCCTAGGTTTAGCGACCACTTGTATACCTATTGGAAAAACAGGCGTATTGTAGTTATCTTGTAGTACAGGATCAGAATTTAAAAAAAAATTACGCACTTCCTACGCCCAGGAAAGCTGAGAAAATGGGAGTGGTCCATCGTAAACCTTAGACGGTTTATAAAAGCACCATTTGTTCATGAGCAGTTCCTGAGGAAACCTCGAAATACAATGATATTTGTTCACGAAAAGTACCAGTTGTGGGGAGGACCACTTCTATAGTTTCTGTTCATGGAAAATCGTCGAAATTCTTACGATATATTCTCACGATGACATTCTCGGTGAAATTCGAAACTTTTTTCGCTTTATCCGTTACCGAGATCCAGAAGTTCAAATGTACCGTACTTACGCGGAAAAACAAAAAAAAAAAAAAAAGAAAAACGCAAAAGCGAATTATTAGCCATTTTTGCACTGTGGGCAGCATTATTTAAGGAACTAACCATAGCGAATAGGTCAAAGTTTAACCGTACATTCTTTAGGCATTCACTTAGGAAAACCATATTCGTGTTTTCAAACAATCTGTATCCGTTATCGGGATACACCCTTGCATTTCTAAAGTACCAGTTGTTGCGATGGCCATTTCCATAACTTCTACTCATGGCAAATCGTCGAAGCTATTACCATATATTCTTAAGCTCATGTGCTAGGAGAAGCTTGAAACTTTTCTCGACTCATTATTCATTACCGAGATCCAGAGGTTCAAAGTTACCGTACTTACGCACGTAAAATATGCACGTAAGATCCGGTGTGAGGCGTAAATGTAATTTTAATTGACGTACTGAACATGTGCCAAGGGTACTAGGTTTATCGCAAGAGTTCCGAGAACGCCGAACTACGTTTTCCGTCAGCATATTTTCACCAATAGTACCTCGTGACGCGCTGTCCCTGTATAATGGGCACTACAAAGTGGAACTGCAGCGACAAAAAGTGTGGTGAAAACGGTCTTAGCACGCTTGAAAAGGATTTAAAATGGCTGCCAAACTTATGTAAAACTGGAAAGACTGAAAATTCAGTAAAATATTTCTAATGACTTTTTACTCTTTTTCGATACAAAAGGCCAGGTATTTTCGACGAACTGCGATCGATAAGCAAAGCATACAGAAAAATTGTAAACAAAAATTTTTATGTTAACCTTATATTATGAGTATTATTTGTCGTTTATATCTGTAACAGTATATAGTCCGCAGCTCGTGGTCGTGCGGTAGCGTTCTCGCTTCCCACACCCGAGTTCCCGGGTTCGTTTCCCGGCGGGGTCAGGGATTTTCTCTGCCTCGTGATGACGGGGTGTTGTGTGATGTCCTTAGGTTAGTTAGATTTAAGTAGTTCTAAGTTCTAGGGGACTGATGACCATAGATGTTAACTCCCATAGTGCTCAGAGCCATTTGAACCATTTGTAACAGTATACTAATGTTTCGAAGTATACGAATAAACTGTGCAAACTTCACTGGTCTGTAGAATTTGTTTTATATAGGTAGCACACCCTGAGGCAACAGGAAAAACAAGCGAATCAGCGGGAAAATGGTCTTTTCGGAGCCCAAAAAAGGCAGATATATTCCTGTTTGAAAGACTCTGGCAAAATGCTGGGAACCAGTTCCCACAATCCTCATTCCCCCTTCCTCACAAATATTTGGGCAGGCTGTAACATTCATTTGCTGAAAGAGAGTAGCAAACAGACAGGGACGGTGGAAGTGAAACGAGACAGCGCCAGAGGGCGATCAAGGGAGAGGAGAAAGTGATGGAGGGAAAGATAAAGCGGCAGAGAAAGACTTAGAGCGAGGGTAAGACAACAGCAGTGGCAGACAAGATACAGAGGAGATATTGATGATCAGTGAGAGACAGGGGAAATAAAAGAAAAAAAGAGTTGGATGGAGACAGAATTAGTATGAGCAAAAGGGAGAGGAGACTGTGGAAAGGACGAGACGTTTGTAGTATTTCGTCCACATTATTTAACATATACATTTACCATACGTTAAAGAATGGAAAACAGAGATCTGGGATAAATATAAATCATGGTACAGCAGTAGTTGTTTAGTTGCTTGTGAATAATCCTACATTTATACAGGAAAGAGAGGATGATCTTTAAAGATACGTATGCTGACCTTATTAAATTACCAAAGAATATAACACAAAAATATCGGCAGGGGAAAGTGTTCCTTGTAATAGAACTTTTCCTATTCCATTTTTAAATTATACCTTTCTTTATAGATACCGCCGTCTTTCTCCGAAATTAGAGTAAGTTGTCAGGAGAATCAAGTTTTTTTCACGTGTGAAAAACTGTTTCAAGGCACAACATGGTCATGTACCTAGGAACTAGTATTTTATTTACGTTTAAAAGGCTTATAATTGAGAAAAATCTTGTCGGTACTGTATTTAGTTGTCTGTGTTACATCATTTACCTTCTGTATGCCAATAATCAGTGAAGGAAATCAATCTGAGATTAAATATTATTCAATAGCAGTCAAAAAATTACAAGCTTTTTGAAATAGAAGCTACTGCCAGCCAACTCATATTTCTATTTTAAAGGCGGGGACAGTTGCTGAAACATCCAAGGAACTCAATTTGCACGTACCAAATGTTCCATGGTAGAAGACCATACATTTCAAGATAGAAGGTGGTGCATGATGACCAAATATAGCTTAAATGTCCTCATGTTATGTTACTAGTTTTAAAAAAATACAGAATTTTACTCACCATAAATCTCTGTAACTGAAGAATTAAGAGTATCCTCCAAATATATTTAATATATTATACAGCACCTAAATATGTCAAACCCGTAATGTTTACAAACGCTCCACAAAAAACAACCTCATATCCTACAACAATAAAAACTGTAGAAAACAGCGGAAATTGTTTATATACGTTCCTTCTTGTGATTCTAGAGTCAGTCACTAGATTAAAATACTGACCAGGAAACATTAAGTTTTCGTAGGTACATTAGACTGCGGTTGCTGCCCCGTCCCATACCCAAGGCTAGAATAATGGCATTTTGGGCAAAATACCCAATCCGTTCAAAACCAAATGAAAATCCGTGGAGCTATATTCTCACTTCTGTTTTCTAGGAGCAGATATAAGATACAATAAAAATAGTGCTAGAGAAACTAAGACTCACTGTTTTGAAACATATGAGGTGCTACAAACTGAAGATTGAATAACAATGCTAGAATTAATAGATGAGAGTGATACTTGGGCACGGACATAGACAGAAATGAGTAGGATACAAAGAGCATAGACGAATACGTACCGGAGACATAAGAACAAAATTAAATGTTCACCTATTTGCGAAAGAGTGAACGATTACGAAGAAATCGAAAAAACAAACAAACATATGAACAGAATTAATGAAGATAACTGCCAAAATAGGTAAGCCTTTATAAGTCACAACAAAGGAGAGATTCTGGAAGACATAGGGAAATAAGGGAACAAGTACGAATGTGAGCTCAGAACAGGCATTACTACCTAAACAGTGGTCTGCGGAGGAAGAAGGATTCCATGAGGCATCTCTTGTTCGCGCACGGTTTGGTATTCACTGCGAAGTTTTGGTATGCATGCTTATTGAGTCTTGATGAAAACATTTATATTACTTCTCAATCACCGCGTATGTTGTCCTAAGCGATACCATAAATATTTTGTTAGCATAATCAGTAACTGTTAAAATAAAAGCTAACCTCCGAAAGTGCTCAGAGCTGCAAAAACATTTTTACCTTGACAGTTGTCATTGTCGTTACTTTTACTACAGTCGTGACTCTATTGCACATTTGTAAAAGATGTAAAATGATTTTTGTCAGTTCTGTCTCGGTTCTGCAGACGTATGTGACCTACAATCAGTAATACCGCGGCGTAAGTATCGTATCTCAGTTTGGTACATATTCGTTCGTAGTTTAAACGCGAAAGAGTAGCCAGAGGTTTGACTGCTACTCAGTAATACACGAAACATGATAGGACTTGTAAATCGGGTCAAGTGGTTGTACATCCACGAGCACTGAGCAGATTGTTCCTTGGCCATTGTCATGTGGTAACCGACAGTCGAGTGTGTGTGTGTGTGGGCGCGCTCGCGCACGTGTGTGTGTATGTGTGTGCGCGCGCTTTCGTGGATGGGTGGGTGGGTCGCTGTGGGTGTGTGTTTTGTGTTTTAATTTCTGATCTATTAACGTTACTTCAAGTGACAGGGAACTACCAGTGGACAAAATGCCGCTTCTCAGCCACTGAACTGCATGATTTACAATTTTAGTATAATAAATTTAATCCCCTGTAGGGATTCGTTGCCTTCGCCAATGAGGGTGATTACTAACTGCATTGTTTTTGTGTTCTTGTTCACATTCAGAAGCATGTCCACCTTCTTGCCCTTTCAATATTGCGAGGGATCCTGCGACGCTATTTTGCCATTGTATAATTTCAGAGACACCAGGAAGTCGCCGATCGGCTCCTCTAAGCCATACTTTTCCCCTGCCTGGTCCCTTCGACACAAAGAAGTGTTTTTCCTTTTTGAGCGCCATGCAGTTACAGTTTAGTTTTGTTACATATGTAAAAACACAAAAGTCCATTAATTTTATTCAGTCGGCACAATGTCGTAGTTAAGTGAGTATATAAGTACGGGCCAACATAGTTCTATCCGGTACGAAGGATAGAAGCATGTCCACGCCCTTGACCTTCCAATATTGCGAGGGATCCTGCGACGCTATTTTGCCATTGTATAATTTCAGAGACACCAGGAAGTCGCCGATCGGCTCCTCTAAGCCATACTTTTCCCCTGCCTGGCCCCTTCGACACAAAGGTGAACTACGATGGTGATTGATGTATATTCTCTTCATTATAGGGATGGTTTGAAGGGGGCTCTGGTGTTTGTGGGTAGTGATTAAAATGTGCAAAATAGTAGAAAGGATATTACGTAAAAAACAATGTCATATGTAAGTAGCATAGGTGCAGGAGATTAGTGGCATGATATAAGGGCAGAGGAAGGATATGTTAGAGGTTTCATTAAGGATAGGTAGGGTTGTTTATGAGTGAGTGAGAGGATGAAGTATGCTGACGGAAAGACGTCTCAGCACCAAGAAGGAGTTGTGAGACGTAAAGACAGTTGCAGTTGGTATTCGTGTTTCTACATCTGAAAGATGATGTCTGTTCAGATTTCGTGCCAATCGGATAAGAGTGGCACTAGTATCGCCGCTGTTAGGATGCAAATCAGGTTTACTTTAAATACACGCTGTGTCGGTCGTGAGCGTTAGTTACCTTTGAGATTGGACGTGGTGAGTTGATGTTAGTCACGAATGACTTTAAGGCGACAGAGACACCGTTATCAAAACGTTACTGACTATGAATGAGGTCTTGTAATAGGACTACGAGAAGCTGGACGTTCCTTCTCCGATACTGCAGAAAAACCTGGCAGTAATGTAGCTACTGTACATGTTTGCTGGCAGCGGTGGTCACGATGACCTGTCTCCAATCCAGCACGTAAGGGACATCATTGGACGACAACTCCAGCGTGATCTACAAACATCACAAACTATCCCCTTATTCACCGGCCAACTGCAACAGGCAACAAGGCAACGGCTCCGGAATGACACGTGGCGCTACCGACAGGAAAGACCATCGTGTTTGGCGTATTGGTCTGACACATCGTACTGCATATGTAGCAGCAATCTGGGCAGTAGTAGGCACCACAGTGACACAACGAAAGGTTACCAACCGGTGACTTCAAGGACAGCTCCGAGCCAGACGCCTTCAACCGTGCATTCCACCGACCCCGAATCACCCCCATTTGCTACTTCATTGCTGTCAAGCGAGAGCTAATTGAAGGGCACGATGGAGTTCTGTTGTGTTTTATGATGAAATCTGGTTATGTCTCGGTGCCAGTGAGGGCCGCGTGTTGGTCAGGAGGAGTCCAGGTGAGGGCTTGCAACCAAGTTGCCCGCGTGTTACACACACTTCACCTATATCTGGAGGTACGGTGTGAGATGCGATTTTGTACGGCAACAGTAGCAATCTAGTGGTTATCCCATGCGCCCTGACGCTAAAACTGTACCTCAGTCTGCACGCTGCTGTGTTGCCACTCATGAACAGCTGTCCGCAGCTCGTGGTCTCGCGGTCGCGTTCTTGCTTTCCGAGCACGGTCTCCCGGGTTCGATTCCCGGCGGGGTCAGGGATTTTCACCTTCCTCGAGATGACTGGGTGTTTGTGTTGTCCTCGTCATTTCATCATCATTCATGAAAGTGGCGAGATTGGACTGAGAAAAGGTTGGGACTTCGTACGGGCGCTGATAACCGCGCAGTTGAGCACCCCTCAAAGAAAACATCATCGTCATGAACTACTCGGTGTTTTCCAGCCGACTAACGCTCACGCAAATACAGCTGTCGTGACCCAAAATGCTCTACACAGTGTCAACATATTGCGATGGCCTGCTCGATCGCCCGACCTGTCTCCAATCCAGCACGTAAGGGACATCATTGGACGACAACTCCAGCGTGATCTACAAACATCACAAACTATCCCCTTATTCACCGGCCAACTGCAACAGGCACGAAACTTTACCCCACAAACTGACATCAGGCTCCTGTAGAAACAGTACATGCATGTTTGCATTCTTGCATTCAATATTCTGGTGTTTACACCAATTATTATTAATGTAGAAATTCTTCGAATCGATATGTGGCATACAGCAAACCAGTGCTTAACAGTATTGGTTAAAAAATGTCTTGGTTGAAATTTTATTTTTTTTAATTTTTCAATGACGCGTTTCGCCTTATTTAGGCATCTTCACACTGGCAATGACGTGTCTCGCGTTTATCTTAACCTGCTACCTCCCAGTGTTAATCACTTACACATGTTACCTAGATAAATGTTCTCCCGGAATTTCGTGAATCTATGTTAATTGTTATCTGGTGTTGCGATTTTTTCCATCACTGTATTTAACGAATGAGTTAGTGGTCTGGGGAAGGAGCACAGAAGGACCCAGTGAGTTTTCGGCGGATAAGGGTGTCAAGGAAAGGAAAGGTACCGTCGTTTCAAACATCCGTCATGAACCTGATGACGTCATGAATGCCACTGAGATTTAGCAACGGCATTCTTTGGAAATAAAAGGGACATAAAACTGCACTCAGAGAGACCGCTGTCATCATGAAAGCTAATGACCTTTACTACAGTGCAATTAAAATATCTATAGAAGTCGAAAGCGCTAGTCAAGTCACCAACAAATACGGATTTTTGTAGCACAGCACAGTGTGCAATCCAACCATCTAGAGGAAAAACCGGGCGCGTCATATTAGAAGCCAAAGACTTTGTTGCACAAACACAGTCGAGTCACATTATCACAGCCACGGCCTATATTCGACGTGAACTTGCAGTAACCACTCCTAGACAGCAGGTGGCAGGGTATATAAGCCTATCCTGCTGGGCGTCACACAGCTCGCAGTGTACATGCGTGGGTGTAGGAGCACCAGGATGGGTTACCGTACTCCACTCGCCACCAGACTCCCGGATTTAAATCCGATCTAGAATGTGTGTGACCCCGTCACTCGAGCTGTTTGCGCCATGGATCCACGACCGATAAACCTAGCGCAGCTGGCCATCGAACTGGAGCTGGCATGCTCCACATACCTGTCGGTACCTTCCAGAACCTCACTGACATCCTTCTTGCACCTCTCACAGTGGTCCGGCCCGCAATAGGTGGTTCTTCAGGCTTCCGATAGTTTGTCACATTAATGTGACTCGACGTTGTATATGTACCAACTAATGGGTACACCTCAGTTGTACCACCACCGTATAAGGACTTGGCCTGTAACCTCACTGCTGTCAGTTATCACTCGACAGTGACCGAGGAGTACTCGGCTGGCAGCTCTTGTATTTATAACAACTTGATCCGGATGGGGGCACGATGGATGGAAGGAAGTAGAAATAGGGTTTAGAGCTCCGTCGACAACGAGGTCCTTACAGAAGAGCACAAACTCGAGTTAGGTACGGAAGTGGAAGATAATCTGTCGTGCCCTTAGGAGGACCCCTCCCGGCACTTGCCTCAGATGATTTGAAGAAATCATGTAAAATCTAAATTTTTATGGTGAGACGGGGATATGAACTTCCGTCTTCCCGAACGTGAGTCCAGTGAGCTAACGACTGCCCCACATAACTTGATTGGGCGCTCGAGAAGATTTTTTTATTCAGTCACATAGGCGCGAGACTACGCATTCATACAATACCCGACAGTACATTTTGCTGCTGTCTTATAATTATATGAATACTGGAAAAATGTAGGCAAATGTCTAGGCTCTTTGAAATTGGTGACTGATGGCTCAAGCAAACAATATTTTCTGTTATACATCGGAGTGATCGCACTGAGGTCATCTCCCTAGCCCCACTAAGAAAAACAGCATTTGCACAGTGACATGTTGTTTGTTGTTGTGGTCTTCAGTCCTGAGACTGGTTTGATGCAGCTCTCCATGCTAATCTATCCTGTGCAAGCTTCTTCATCTCCCAGTATCTACTGCAACCTACATCCTTCTGAAGCTGCTTAGTGTATTCATATCTTGGTCTCCCTCTACGATTCCTACCCTCCACACTGCCCTCCAATGCTAAATATGTGATCCCTTGATGCCGCAAAACATGTCCTACCAACCGATCCCTTCTTCTAGTCAAGTTGTGCCACAAACTTCTCTTCTCCCCAATCCTATTCAATACCTCCTCATTAGTTACGTGATCTACCCACCTTATCTTCAGCATTCTTCTGTAGCACCACATTTCGAAAGCTTCTATTCTCTTCTTGTCCAAACTAGTTATCGTCCATGTTTCACTTCCATACATGGCTACACTCCATACAAATACTTTCAGAAACGACTTCCTGACACTTAAATCTATACTCGATGTTAACAAATTCCTCTTCTTGAGAAACGCTTTCCTTGCCATTGCCAGTCTACATTTTATATCCTCTCTACTTCGACCATCATCGCTTATTTTACTCCCTAAATAGCAAAACTCCTTTTCCTAATCTAATTCCCTCAGCATCACCCGACTTAATTTGACTACATTCCATTATCCTCGTTTTGCTTTTGTTGATGTTCATCTTATATCCTCCTTTCAAGACACTGTCCATTCCGTTCAACTGCTCTTCCAAGTCCTTTGCTGTCTCTGACAGCATTACAATGTCATCGGCGAACCTCAAAGTTTTTACTTCTTCTCCATGAATTTTAATACCTACTCCGAATTTTTCTTTTGTTTCCTTTACTGCTTGCTCAATATACAGATTGAATAACATCGGGGATAGGCTACAACCCTGTCTTACTCCCTTCCCAACCACTGCTTCCCTTTCATGCCCCTCGACTCTTATAACTGCCATCTGGTTTCTGTACAAACTGTAAATAGCCTTTCGCTCCCTGTATTTTACCCCTGCCACCTTCAGAATTTGAAAGAGGGTATTCCAGTTAACATTGTCAAAAGCTTTCTCTAAGTCTACAAATGCTAGAAACGTAGGTTTGCCTTTTCTTAATCTTTCTTCTAAGATAAGTCGTAAGGTCAGTATTGCCTCACGTGTTCCAACATTTCTACGGAATCCAAACTGATCTTCCCCGAGGTCGGCTTCTACCAGTTTTTCCATTCGTCTGTAAAGAATTCGCGTTAGTATTTTGCAGCTGTGACTTATTAAACTGATTGTTCGGTAATTTTCACATCTGTCAACACCTGCTTTCTTTGGGATTGGAATTATTATATTCTTCTTGAAGTCTGAGGGTATTTCGCCTGTCTCATACATCGTGCTCACCAGATGGTAGATTTTTGTCATGACTGGCTCTCCCGAGGCCATCAGTAGTTCAAATGGAATGTTGTCTACTCCCGGGGCCTTGTTTCGACTCAGGTCTTTCAGTGCTCTGTCAAACTCTTCACGCAGTATCTTATCTCCCATTTCGTCTTCATCTACGTCCTCTTCCATTTCCATAATATTGTCCTCTAGTACCTCGCCCTTGTATAAACCCTCTATATACTCCTTCCACCTTTCTGCCTTCCCTTCTTTGCTTAGAACTGGGTTGCCATCTGAGCTCTTGATATTCATACAAGTGGTTCTCTTCTCTCCAAAGGTCTCTTTAATTTTCCTGTAGGCAGTATCTATCTTACCCCTAGTGAGACAAGCCTCTACATCCTTACATTTGTCCTCTAGCCATCCCTGCTTAGCCATTTTGCACTTCCTGTCGATCTCATTTTTGAGACGTTTGAATTCCTTTTTGCCTGCTTCATTTACTGCATTTTTATATTTTCTCCTTTCATCACAGTGACATATTAGTTGAATTAGTAGCAGCTCCTGGTTTCGTGCACGGAATCGATGATGCATTGAGTATTGTGATCTCTCGAGTGGAAGAATCTTAACTCTGATATTGGATGCTGTCTTTAGATTTAGGTTTTACTGCAGTATCAGGTGTCGTTGTGAATTGCTTCATCCAGTGGACCCTCACCGACCTGCGCTGTTTCTTTTACTTATCGGAACGATATCTTGTTCTCTTGGAAGACGTACCGTTATTCTTCAACTATATTTACACGCATTAGGAGGCTTGAAATTCGTCAGAGAGTGTTAGACTGGTTAGCCGCTTAGGACTCGATATTCATCATCTGATAATGGCTTATATTTCTCGAAATCTACTTATGACGTATCTTTATATAGGCGAAACTGTAGCCATGCCACTTAAATCCAGATAGGTGAACTATACTTTCTTCGGCCAGTTATTATCAAGGGAAAGGTTTCTTGCGAACTCAGTTTTGGATAGGCTACACGAAGTTTGTGATTCTGAACCTTGAGTTGAACATCATGTGAGACCTTAAGGTAAAGTGAAAATGTCAGAGATTATCAATTAATAATATACTGTCATCAGTCTAAATTTATTTATTTTATAATTTTTGTCCAACGCATTTTAGAGATGCGACTCCGTTTTTAAGGACTGTAGGAATATAAAGGGTGTTACGTCTCCTTCCGGTTATGCACCTAACAGTAACAGAACGACACAGTAGATTTAACAAGATAAACTATACTTGTTTAGGGAACTAGTGATACTAACTACTGCTTCCCAATATGTTTATTACTTAATGAAATTTGTCATTAAAAATATATCACTTTTTAAAACCAGCAGCTCAACTCATGAAATCCATACTAGATATAGAATAATCTCCACAAGGATTCAAAGTCACTTACTCTTGTACAAAAATGTGTGCATTATTCGGAAACACACATTTTAAATAACTTGCCAGCAGCCATAGAAAGCTTAAAAACCAATGAAATTCAGTTTAAGAGAAGCCTAAAGGATTTATTGGTAGCCAACTCCTTCTACTCCAGTGATGAATTTCTCAGTAGAACCAACTGATTTGTGGGTGTGTATATAAGTACAATCTAACTTCTGCACCATTTCAATGCAGTAATGTGTTCATTGTAAAGAAGTATTGTAGTAGTTATATGTTTATTATCTTATAAATAAAAAAACCATTTTTTTGAATTTTAAATTCAGTGCATTAATGCGATCTTAGTAAATGAGTGTTTGTAAAATGATTCTTTCATATAGTGTTCATTAAAAAGAAACGACGATAATTCCACTTGGGACCTGTGAAAGGCACTTTAGATTATTTGTTTCAGTTGTAAATATTTGTCATGTATTATTGTTTTTTCTGACATGTTCAACATACTGGAGGACCTCCTCATCTACGGATCGATCGGAATGAAAGTAAATTTAACTTAATCTAATCTAGCCTCACGAAGGATTAATGAGAGAAAACTATAGAAATGAGGGAAATAAAGTATCATGACATATTACCTTCAATGGACAGCATAAAATTCGTCTTCTGCATTGGCGAAAAAATTCCACATTTGCACTTACGTTTTAAAACTATTTAACATGAACATGGCAGCACTACAAAACTTAAACGGCGCATATCTCACCTATGTTACAGTGATTTTAATGGAGTATAGCATTTACTACTGTTTCCATTTATACAACTGACGAAATTAAACAGGAAATAAAACAATAATTAGGTGAATTTGATATTGGGGTGGAACTCGCTTAATTGGTTCCATGACGGAATATTATTATTTAATAATGCTTAGCCTAGAAGGTACAGTCATGAACAGCCCAAAGCTTAATGTCCATAATGACGTAAAGGTGCCTTGTGAGTCAGAAAGAGGCATGTATGTGTTAAAGAACTACTCGGTTCAATTAGCGACAGCGATACAACATTCAACAGACCACGGTTCAGAAACGGAGTAATACCCACCTATGCACGGATTGTAATGAAAATTAACGGCAGAAATGCTACAAATATGATTGCACGTGACAAAAACTGTGGATTCTACGCAAAATGCACTCTATTTATATAAAAAAGAAATATATCAATAGAGCCATATACACATTACAACTGCAATTTGGTATGGTTACACATACGAACGAATATGAAAACATAATAACACTATTAATGATAAAGTGGCAGAGACAACGAAAAAGTAGAAGAAATCCTTTCCTGGAAGCTGCTCAATCTTGAAACACGACGATATCCGTCAACATTTCACGATAATATGCAGAAGTGCCAGCCTCCAGTCATAAACACAACAGGTATCCACTTTGAGAGGGACGAAATCTGTCTGCAGCAGAAAGACCTCAGTGAAAACTTTAGGCACAGGTTACAGCAACAAACAATGGATCATACTCTCAGTGTTGTTACAAAAACTGCACAATTCGGAATAAAAACTCCTCAGAAAACGTAATATTGACTCATAAGGCCACTTCAGACCTAAAACTGTATGATGTCACATTTAGAGAGAAAAAATATCACTAATATTTAGTCAAAAACTGAAAGAAAATATAGACATAACTATCAAATTTGACAAAGAAAATGCCACTGTCATAATGAAGGTAGATAACTGTACGAACAAGAGTGAAGGTATTTGTCAAAAACAACACCCAAGAAATTAGGAAAGATCCCATACAGTGTTTCAAAATTCAAGAAACTAAAAATATAACAATGATGAAACCTCAAGCCCAAGTCAAGTCCTCAAGGATTGTGCTCCATCAAGGCTGTAACCAACTCCAGAAAAATCCCAGCATTACAGTTAATGAAGAAACTGTCCAACATTCTAAAGAAGGAAAGCACCATTGAAAGCAACAGATCTATTAAGAACAATAGAGAATCCACTCACGCGGTCACGAACTTGCAAGTACACAGTGAAGCTAGACTAACATCTTTTAAAGTTGTGAATTTGTATGCCAGTGTCGCAATAAAACCAACATTAGATATCATTAAGAAAAATTTAAATAAGCTAATTGCAACAACAGAAGTTAAGGTTCTTATGGACTTCCTTGAACTTGTGATGAACCATAATTACTTTCAGTTCAGCAACTAATTTTACGAACAGCCAGGTGGACTCGTCACGGGATCAGGTTTCTCTGGCTTGTTAGCTAATATCAGTATTGATAATTTAGGAAACCATGTTCTTTGTCTAGTCAGCATTACTTAGTAAAATAATTTACTGTTACGGATATGTTGGTGGGATAATCATAATTTTCCAATGCAACAACACTGAAGTAGGGTAGCTGTGTAAACTATTCACCAGTTCCACCCCAATACAAAATTCACTGTCGAACGTGAGGTAGACAGCACGTTAAGTTTCTTATGCTTAACTGTTTACATAAAAACCAACAGACACGCCTTCACCACACACAGAAAGAAAACAGTTACAGGTACAAACTGTTCACAGCAGTTCCTTCCTTCTTGCTACTCACAAAATAGAAGCATATAGATGATTAATAGGGCAGTGAGTATCCCAATGGCACAGCATGATCTTGGTGATGAAACTGAATTAAACAAACAAATAGACACTAGTACTTGCTACTCTCATCATCCACAATAAAATTTATCACCTCTTTAATCCCATGAAAAAGGAAGAAAATAGAAAGGTAATAACACACTTGTTACCAACAGATACCGAAACCATAAAATCTTCCTGTATTTCATTCATCGGAAGAGCTTATAAAATTGCTAACCGAGAATTTACAGTCACGGCCAACCCTCCACTTCATGTCTATTAATAATATAATGTGAAAAGAAATGAACATTCCTGAATACATTGTCAGAGACCTTTAAATTGATCCAAAGTCTGCCGGCATGAGAGACTAGTTTACAGCCATAGCGTATAAAGAGCCATTCCAAGTCGATCAGTAGTTAACAATCTGAAGTCTCCTGTTAATAACCTTGATGGAAAGGTTTCAAGGCTTCCGCTATCCAGTACCCACTGAGACACGTGGCTCAGCCGGTAGGTCGAAGGAGGCACATATCTGCAGTCCGTAGGGGCTAGAATCTAGGCTCAGGTACGTCTCTTCGAGTAGGAGAAGTAGCGTTTATGTGATTCTTCACGGCCTCTGGAGTATTGCCACGATACGTTGTGACTTGATATCCGTCGTGCACAGTGTATTTCCGTTCTTCTCACTTTGGCTGCACTGTGTCAGCTGTTTACGCGTAAAGAACGATTAACCAACTACAGCCTCTGTTTTCCGATCAGTGATGTCTGTAACTCTTTTTCAGTCATGATCTCAGCTGGTATAACTAATAACAGACGTAAAATGGTATTACTTGCTTAGCTCACTCTGTTAAGAGATGACTTGTGCACGAAGAGTGCCTATGATAGAGGAAAGTGGTGTCTGTGAAAATCGCTGATGAAAAGATTGGTAGACCAGATGATTTATGAAGAAAGACATTTAAGACACAAATAAATCAGGAAAAGTTTTTAGGCATCAAGGAGTAGCTAAACTGGCAGTAGAGGGAAGTGTAAGTGGTAAAAATATAAGAAGGATAACAAGACTTCGCTACAATCAAGCAGCGTCAAGTGGATGTAGTTGTGCAGAAAACATGAGTCTTTCAAAAGGATAGAATAGAGACCTGTGTTCATATTAGCCCTTATAAGTTGGTATTACTTCACTTTCAGTATTCAAATTAGTACATGATTCTCTCGTAAAATACATTAAGCGACTGGAAACGGAAGGAACTCTAGTACTGGCACTATGGAGAGATAACTCTAACAGCACCTCACACCGTCTGTCATAGTTTGGATGTGGATGTAATGGGTGGCCATAATTAAAGTTCCGGTTTCAAAACACTATAAAAGTTTACCACTGTCCAGAATGATGTAAAAGTTGAACAGCATATTGCTCACGCAGGGGCAGACTTTATGAAAAGGAAAAAAAAGGAAAAATGAAAACAGTGAAATAAAGAATTAAACGAAAATTTTACCAAAAGACGGCGGTGTAAGCGTCTTCACATAAACGGGTCAGGGAGTCAGCTACAAATGGCAGATGAATGGCAATAAGACGGCTATGGACTGAGTTGCACATTACACCATTAGTAATGTTCATTGTGCACGGCTGCACAAGATCGGTTGTCAACAGTTGTGGCACTGTAACTTTAGTGAGCCCATTCACCTCGGCAACATCTTACCACATCGGGTGTAAAAGGGCAGTTTTTAATTGTTCTGAGGCCACAAACCACAGAAGATGAAAAATGACGTCAGTTTTAATTCTTCCTGGGCCAAAATTTGCATATAAACCAAGAACCGAGAAAAAACAAAATGACATCGGTGTTTTGCTGTTGTAAGACTAGCATAAGACATGTTCTATACGCTGTCCACCGTTTTACGTCACAAGTTGAAATCGAGAAACAGCGTATTCCACAACAGATTGGAGTGTCTCGGGGGTCACGTTCAGAATGCTTTGCGTAATGCGTACCTTCAATTCAGCTACGCTCGTAAATGGAGCACTGAACACATCTTTCAGATAACCCTGCGGCCAGAAGTCATACAGATTAAGATCAGGTTATCTGCATGATCAGGCTGTAGGGAAATGCCGGCTGATAATTCCAGAATTTCCGAGATAGCTCTGCACCAGCTGCTTCACTGTTTGTGCAATGTGCAGAGAAGCTCACTTTTGCTTAAAAATGCTCGCCTCCACGAAGAAATACGGCTTACTATAAACGATGCGGTCAACTCGCACCACACTTTTACGGAATGAGGTGGTACCGGACGACATACGAAAGGATTTTCCGTGCCATAGTCTACAATTCGGCGTATAGACAAATACTGGGAGACGGAAATGGGCTACGTCTGTCCACAGATTGTTCCGTGGTCTTTCATCGTCCACTAACACGCGAGCAAGAAAATACAAAGGCAGCGTTGGTTTTGCTGGCAGCTCAGCAGGAAGCATCTCCTGAACATGGGTGATTTTTTATGGATAGCAATGAAGGATGTTTCATAGGATATTTTGCACCGTGCTCGCAGGCATGTCAAACGTTCGGTCAGTTCACATCATGTTTGCACACCACCGTTCGACCCCTTGTGCAGTGCTGTGGCTGCATCTTCGATAGACGTCGGATCAACTGTTTTCCTCCCTCTGCC
The DNA here is from genome assembly GCF_023864275.1 of Schistocerca cancellata. Taxonomy (NCBI): domain Eukaryota; kingdom Metazoa; phylum Arthropoda; class Insecta; order Orthoptera; family Acrididae; genus Schistocerca; species Schistocerca cancellata. The sequence continues at coordinate 169,829,781 of NC_064631.1, read as the reverse complement.
ACATTGCTCTCGAAAGAACTTGTCTTTTCGAATTTAGTAATCATTTTCTCCAAATCCTTCGTAGACATCGGACCAGTGCCTTTTTTCATGCTCCTGAGTGTCCAAAATGTCTGCTACTGGCGCACAGTCACCGTTCTTGTAAAAGAGCTTCATATGCTGCGCGTGATCCTTCATGAAGACAGTCATGTTGGGTGTGTGGGACGCAAACAGAGGAACAGCTGTGTGCCACATGTATGTTGGTGATCATGTTCTGCCGCTTACAGCGCCATCTACCAGCGTTTTCAAACTGGAAATTTAATTATGGACGCCCTGCATGTATAACTTGGTGATCCGGGTGTTTAGCGCATATTGTGTGAGATACGAGGTCTGCCACACAAATTAAAACAAGTAAAGAATGTTGACAGGTCATTGCTCTTCATATTATTTACCCATTCATGACACACGTCGTCTGGATATGTTATAACAATTTCCAATACGAGTTTTTTGGACTTTAGCTTTTACATCTCCATTGAGTACATCCACGGATTTAATGGAACAAATACAGTCGTTGACGGTAGAGTTAAGTATGTCTGGAAGCACAATCTATGTAGACCAAATGTTCCCAAAATGGTCCTTTCTTACGCAACAAGCCGTAATCAGCTTTTTCGTCTCCTCGTATCCTTGTAGGTTTCGACAGCCACAGTAATATTTTCCACTGGGTGCTTCGCTTCTTTACTTAGTGCAGAAATTTACTGTCATGAATCGTGGACAGTGATGAGAGGTGGCGAATCGACTGTTTGAACTGATTCCAAACGGGTGTCCATAGCTTTGTGAGTTCCGACAAGGCCATATTTACGCTACTACCTCCATTTGCACATGCCGTCCGTCGTTTACTAGCCTGTATAACATGAAAATTATGCTTACTGTTCCTAAATTAGTCAAATTTGGCACTCCTGTGAAACACCATCCACTAATCACATGTGCTTCACCTTTCCAACTAAGGGTACGGAATACAGCTCACTGTCTCGGAGGTACTGTGATGCCGACTACAGTCTACAATAAATCATAAACATTACGGTAACTTTTATAGACATTGCCGGCCAGAGTGGCCGAGCGGTTCTGGGTGCTACAGTCAGGAACCGCGCGACCGCTACGGTCGCAGGTTCGAATCCTGCCTAGGGCATGGATGTGTGTGATGTCCTTATGTTAGTTAGGTTTAAATAGTTCTAAGTTCTAGGGGACTGATGACCTCAGAAGTTAAGTCCCATAGTGCTCAGAGCCATTTGAACCATTTTATAGACATTAGAAACAGTATAGATATTTTTATTTATATCGTATTTCGTACTAGTCCGACTCTACGCTCTTTTGTAACACTTCTCCTTTATGACGAAACACCATGCCGGAGGAGAACTTCCTACTATATTGCGCACACTTTTACAGTTTGGTAGTGTTTTCTCGGGCGTACAATGAAGACATATGATAAAATGTAAATGTCGTGTGACAAGGGCTCCCGTTGGGTAGACCAAAAATGGCTCTGAGCACGATAGGACTCAACTGCTGAGGACATCAGTCCCCTAGAACTTAGAACTACTTAAACCTAACTAACCTAAGGACATCACACACATCCATGCCCGAGGCAGGATTCGAACCTGTGACCGTAGCGGTCGTGCGGTTCCAGACTGTAGCACCGAGAACCGCTCGGCCACTCCAACCGGCTCGGGTAGACCGTTCGCTGGGTGTAAGTCTTTCGATTTGACACCACTTCGCCGACTTGCTCATCGATGGGTTTGAAATGTTGATGATTAGGACAACACAACACCTAGTCCCTGAGCGGAGAAAATTTCCGACCCAGCCAGGAATCGAACCCAGGCCCTTACGATTGACATTCTGTCGCGCTGACCACTCAGCTACCGGGCGTGAACAACACCTATGATGAGTAGTACCGAAATCCCAGAATTGTATTATTATTCCGTACTGTTTAGATCTGGTGCTAAAGGAAAATAGTTTAAAAATCACGATAAATAAGAGTTTACCGTAGATTTACTTCAAGTTTATATCGTATCCTGGGCAAGAAAATATTTTACTGTGTTACTTAAAATCTAACGTAACACAAACATCGAAACAAAGGAAAATGAATAATTACTTACGATTTACTCACCCAGGTAAATGGTGCGGCTCGGCTGTGGCCACCAACTCGGTCATTTTAATGCGTAATTTAGGAGCTTTCCGAAAAGGTCACAGGAATTTGAATGGAGACGTATCTAAGCAACGAACGAACATTGTTGGCGGTATTAAGTATTTGTGCAGCAGTACACTTCATTTTTTTCAAGAACGAAATAAATACTTCTCAAAGCTTAGTCGATTTATTATCGTAGATATATAGTTTTACGTCAGTTTCAGTAAATATGGATTTACTTAGGTAAAAATACAGTTTAGGTCGATTTCTGTTTACAATCCGTCGTAGTTGGATGCTTTCTGAACCTAGTAGTGTCAGTGGGATACGTGTGTTTAGTTACAATTATACAGCAAAATCAAAGGTGTAAAGCATTTTATATTGGTACCGACTTTAATGAAAGTGTATTTATACGGAATTTGTTGCATTTTGTATTAAAAGGAAAAAAGCGCTGATCTTACAAACCGTTGTAACTGAGCCATGTATTGCTAGACAGTACGACGTGGATCAGGAAAACCGATGTGCAGGAGGTCGTAAAAGCAAGAATGTATCGAAAATTTGTCGGAACAGTATTAGAAGAAGAAAACCATCACTTACACAAGGCACGTGGTCAGAGGAACTGTCATTCGTCAGCGTCATCCACCGTGGCAACGATGTGTTTCCGGACACATGTGCTTAGGACCTTCTTCCCTCCATTTCCAGTCAAGAATCCGTCCATGCTGTTTGTTGGTTTTATTAATGTTCAACTTGAATAGGCGTTTAACGCATCGGTCCCTCAGTGCCTTGATAATCCTCCCCACGATCTTTTCTCTTATTTGATACTGAACGCTTCTTTATGGGTCATTCTCCCTGTCCACCAAATCTCTCGCTGTTCTTCAAGGACTTCTAAAAAGCCGATAACCTCTTCTGGCTTCTATATTATCCATGCCTCCTAGCAGTGTATGGCAACGCTCCAAACAGAAGCTTTTACATACTGTTTCCTGCTGTTTAAATTTAGGTAATTCCATTTTAGTTGCTTTCTGGCCTAGTTGAATGTTATCATAGCTTGTTCCGTTCCACAGTTAATCTCCTAGCATTATTTACGACCCTCTGTTGTTGTCCTACGCAGGTACTTGCCACTGCTGCAGATCATCTCAATCAGAGGTAGGTTTGCTGCAGCTGGAACTTATACTAGGATTTAGGTTCTGTTCTAAAAAAAATGGTTCAAATGGCTCTGAGCACAATGGGACTTCACTGCTGAGGTCCTCAGTCCCCTAGAACTTAGAACTACTTAAACCTAACTAACCTAAGGATATCACACACATCCATGCCCGAGGCATTCGGGAGGACGATGATTCAAACCCGCGTCCGGCCATCCAGATATAGGTTCAAAAGGCTCTGAGCACTATGGGACTTAACATCTCAGGTCATCAGTCCCCTAGAACTTAAAACTTCTTGAACCTAACTTACCTACCACACACATCCATGCCCAAGGCAGGGTTCGAACCTGCGACAGTACCGGTCGTGCAGTTCTGGACTGAAGCGCCTAGAACCAGATGTAGGTTTTCCGTGATTTCCATAAATCGTTCCAGGCATTCAAATGCCGGGATCATTTTACGTCCCCACCCTAAACACAATCCATGCTTGTACTGTTTCTCTAATAACCTCGATGCCGACAGGACGCTAAACCCAGTTTTCCTTTCTTTGTCGAGAGGAGCAGTGTATGTCTAGAGTTGTCAGTGCTAACAGATAAGAAACACTATATGAAAGAACCACAGAAATCTATGTGGGACGCTTGATTATCGTGTCCGTTAGGAGAGTGCGGTGGGATTTGATATTGCTGGGCTGTGGCAGCAGACGACTGACGCTAGTGTCTTTGCTATCAGCACGACATCGCCGTCAGCCCCTCTTGTCGGTTCGTGACCATAAGTTTTGGACCATAGACGATTGAAAAACCGTGGCCTTGTCAGATGAGTCCTGATTTCCGGTGGTAATAACTGATGATGGGATCGGTGTGTCGCACACCCCACGAAGCCATTGACCCAAGTAGAATACAAGGCACTGTGCAAGCTGGTGGCGGCTCCACAATGCTGTGGGCCGTATTTGTATGGACTGGACTGCGTCCTCTGCTCCAACTGAAGCGATCATTGATTGTAGTTGGTTAGGTTCGACTACCTGGAGACCATCTTCAGCCATTAATGGACTTCATGTTCCCAAACAACGATGGAATTTTTATGATGATAATGCACCATGTCACCGGGCAGCAGTTGTTCGCGAATGGTATGAATAACATTCTCGAAATTCGAGCGAATGGTTTGACCACCCAGATCGGCCGACATGATTTCCATCGAGTCGGCAACACTTCACAATTATGGACGGCTGTAAAGGCAGTATGGCTCAGTATTTCTGCAGAGTACTTCAAAGACATTGTATCGCTACCGCCCGGGTCCGGACACTGTTTCAAGTATACTCACGTGTACTCAATGAATGTGACGAAAAGAGTGTAATATATTACCACCTAACTTTCTCGACATTTGCGTCCGGCAAGAGCCTGAATACAGCACTTCTTTGGAGGAACGGACACAAGAAAGAATCATGATAATATGTGGGACCTGAATCTACACTTTCGTAAAATAATTTTCTGAACTCCGATTATTTAACAGCGCGCGACTCACCGCGTTGTTAATATAGGATTGCGTGAGGTGCTTTCCGAATTTGTTGAAGCTGATGTCTACGTGGAGCGTTCATACTGACAAAAAAAAAAAAAAATAGAAAATAATCCCAGGGATTGAAATTCGTGTTGTCACATTAAAATATTGTCGCAGGATATCTATACTGTAGTGAAATTTAATTAAAAGAAACCTTGTAATGAAAGAAAGTATTTCCCTTTTTTTTAAACGTAATAATCTTCTTCTTGCCGAGAAGTGGCCTATATCTGAACCAGTGTGCGATTTGCAGGGGGGGGGGGGATGGGGGTATTTGCCCCCCCCCCCCTGCATCACACCATCCACCCCTCTGGTTTTAGTTCATGCATCCCAACCTGGGATGTTTATTTCCCACGCACTGGAGTAACACTTTACATATAATTTAAATTTGTGGAGACGAACACTGAAAGTTGTTAATACAGTCTTACTATTAATACTGTTAATATGTTTGCTTATTAATTTTGAAAAAGTGTTATGTAGTAGGTAAGCATTTCAAACCGATAAACGTATTTTCTGATGAAATAAAAAAAACTCGTATAACGTTGGGAAAACTGCATTGAAGTCGAGGGAGGTTACGTAGAAAAATAACGCATGTTTCAGTTTTCTATCATCAGAATAAGTACAGCTTTTCACAAATGTGCCTTTACTTTTTGAATTCCCCTCGTATACCTGTATGTAGATGATTTTGTAAATAAGCTTTACCTATAACGTACTTTTAAAGATATAACAAGGGATGGCTTTTCTGACAGCGCTTACGTGTCAGTAGTAAGTTTCGGCACTAACATCTATTTATAAATAACTGTTTAACCATGGGTAACGCCACGGTCCAAGCTAGTAACATATATAATTATACTAACCCCCTAAGACATTTCCCCCCCCCCCCCCCACTGGTAAAAGCACAAATCGAACACTGATCTGAACTTAACTGAATGTTCTTAGTTTTTACCTTAATGCCACATAAATTAATATATTCAATTTCTTTTCCTTTATAATTGTGTGCGAGTCTTATGAAGCGTCCGTTGATTACGGACCGCAATGAAATTATAATGAAATCATTCCTACGCAAGACGTCTGCCAAGAATGACGGATAGTTCGGCCGTTCTTGTTAATTACCCAGCGTACTGAAAACCTTACAATTAGTATTTCTACTTCTGCATGAAGGTCATTAGGCATATGAAAGAAAAATTCACGGTCAGCATAGATTACCATATATTATTTAAAAATTTACAACTTACAATGCGAAATGTCCACCGTAGCTTCGAGACTAGAGAGTGAGCAATAACGCTGGTCTTTTCAGATTCTTCCGCCAGCGAGTAAAAGAACAATTAACTAAAACATCCTAAACAGTTATAGAGTCTGTTTGTACCATTATTATTTCACTTCATTATAAACTACCGTTATGACAGCTAATTGCACGGGCATTTTCAAAGCTTTTTATTTTTAATTTTCATTTTATTTTGTTTTGCGTCTGACTTGTCGTCGCACGATCTAATATATTGTACCGTGTATCGGTACACGATGCCACGTCAAGTTGCTGCACTGCTCTGGGCAAAGGAGGTCCGACACGACATTAGTAGATACCCGACGCCTTTTGTCGCCCTGATGCTGAGACTGCAGTAAACGAATGATACGACACGTATGTTGAAGGAATAACTGTAGATGGAGAAAGTATAAGGATTTTCAGATGATATAACTGTGTTACCCGAAGGCAATAGGAGGCCAAACAACGTACTTACAGCAGCTCAAAAATGGTTCAAATGGCTCTGAGCAATATGGGACTTAACATCTGAGGTCATCAGTCCCCTAGAACTTAGAACTATTTAAACCTAACTAACCTAAGGACATCACACACATCCATGCCCGAGGCAGGATTCGAACCTGCGACCGTAGCTGTCGCGCGGTTCCAGACTGAAGCGCCTATAACCGCTCGGGGACTCCCGCTGGCCTTTCAGCAGCATTTAATATAAATATAAATAAGAACAGAACGTGGCCGAACGGTTCTAGGCGCTACAGGCTGGAACCGCGCTACCGCTACGGTCGCAGGTTTGAACCCTGCTTTGGGCATGGATTTGTGTGATAGGTTAGTTAGGTTTAAGTAGTTCTAAGTTCTAGAGGACTGATGACCTGAAATGTTAAGTCCCATAGTGCTCAGAGCCATTTGAACCTATATCAGGGTGGACGGACGTGGGTTTGAATCATCGTCTTCCCGAATGCATGTGCAGTGTGCTAACCACTGCGACATCTCGCTCCGGCGATGTGGAGGCATGTGGAGGCATTTCGGCGGTGTGTCGTCCGTTGTGAGAGTTAATGCCCGAAATTCGTTATTCTCAGCGCACACTTGACATTGTGGACCTCGGAATACTCCAATTACCACTCCGCGTTCAAAATCTGTTAATTCCCGTCGTGCGGTGATATGTCCGAAGCCTCTTCACATGAATCACCTGAGTACAAATGACAGCTCCACCAGTGCACAGCCCCTGTATACCTTATGTACGCGATACTACCACCATATGAGTATGTGCATATCGCTGTCCCATGACTTCTGTCACATCAGCGTATAGTGATCGATTCTCAAAGCAGGATTAATTACGTCACAAGAATGTGAGGTTGCATTATACAGCGATACAAGGTCTATGGAATGTTTCGAAACTAAATGCACTTATTTAGTATCAAAGGCACTTAGCAGTGATGTCAGGAGTGCCTGGAAAGAACGTAGTTCTTTCTTTCATTTAATGGCTAGAGCATTTACAAACACACACTTGCTCCACAAGCATCATCCAATATTCACATCTAACGTATTGTTTGTCCATTCCGCGCTAACATCGTAGGTATGACACCTGAGATGATGTCCGTTGTGTACCGATGGCATATAATGTTGTAAGGAATCCTAAATCACCTTATCTGTACTCCACCAATCTTACTGTGTCATCAGCGTCAGCTTCAAAATTGCTTCTTCTGCACTGCGATGACGTTACTCTATTTGTACAGATCCTGAATGTCTATATTTTCTCTTATCCTCCACAATTTGATAAATTCATCGATTACAAGTCAATAAATTAGTGTTTATGTTTCATTTTAAAGTTATAGTTCATATTTTGTTCCAAGCTTTAAGCTTTCAAATCCATACAATATTATGGAACTAATATTAAATTAATGTACGAAAATTCTGAAGTTAGTTTCAGTGTGCTCGCCCTTGGGATTTTGGCGTAACTGTAAAATTTTCTCCCAGCAGTTCGTTGATGTACATAGAATTCTGCACTGACAGGAATGATGAAGAATCTAGAAGACATGGTCGGACGTCAGACATCAGAGTAACTTCGTTCATGTACACACCGTCGGTGGATGTGTAAATTATTAGGGTTGCAATTTTCTGTGCCAGGTGCTACGGCCACCAGAGTGCATCAGTTTTGTTCGTGTTTAGTGTTCTTACCTGGCCTGACAGAGAATGTAGCGTCAGATGTCGAGTTATCATTATGTAGGAAATGAAGATGCCGCAAACTTGTGTGGGGCCGGCCGCGGTGGCCGAGCGGTTCTAGGCACTTCAGTCCGGAACCGCGCGGCTACTACGGTCGGAGATTCGAATCCTTCCTCAGGCATGGATGTTTGTGAAGTCCTTAGGTTAGTTGGGTTTAAGTAGTTATAAGTTATAGGGGACTGATGACCTGAGATGTTAAGTCCTATATAGTTCTCAGAGCCATTTGAAACATTTTGAACTTGTGTGGGACAGTGTTTTCATTCGTCGGCATCTGGGATGGCCGGCCGATCGAATCGTCCGATATCAAGATTTTCGGGTCATTCGATGTGGTAGTGGCAGACAACGTCGGACCATCCCAATGGATTGAGAAGATACGATCCCTACCGCTTTTTTTTAGTAACACTTGCAACCTACGTCTTCAGCGGTTTGCTGGATGTATTCATAACCCCGGCTACCTCTACAGTTTTGCCCTTCTCCTGCTCCCTCTGCTACCATGGGAATTGTTCCCTGGGGTCTTAATAGATGTCCTATCATACTGTCCCTTTTTCTTGTCAGTCTTTTCCATATATAACCTACCTCGCCGAATCTGCGGAGAACCTCGTCATTCCTTAGCAGTCAGCCTAATTTTCAACATTTTTCTGTAGCAGCACATCTAAATTGTTTCGCTCCTTTTCTTTTCCGGTTTTCTCACAGTCCATATTTCACTACCATACAATACTGTGATCCAAACGTAGATTGTCAAAATAAATTTCCCTCAATTTAAGGTCTTTGTTGACACTAGTAGACGTCTCTTGGCCAGAAGTGCCCTTTTCCCCAGTGCTAATCTGCCTTTCACTTCCTCTTTAGTCCGTCCGTCACTGGTTATTTTGCTGCTGCGGGCTTTCCAATAGCAAATGAATGGAATGATTTGGTGTGGTGGCCTTCAACTACGTACCCTCCGACTCAACGTTTCAGTATTAAAAGTTTTGGCTGGTTTCGTTGTCTAGGGGCTGGGATATGAAGTCGCTGCAATACAAGTCAAATACTGCAGAGTCTACAGTATACGATAAGAATAAACACATGAATCGAATGGTCAAAGTTTTCTATCACTCAGCAATTGCGAATTATGAATGTAACATATAAATTTATAAATGAAAGATTGCAGTTAAATAAAATCTGCTGGTACTACCTTAACGACTTTAAATGACAAGTACGATAGTGGAAGTCTTCTTGAGAATGTTGTATATTTCGGCAAAGCACTTATTGGTGTCGATGGTCCAGCAGTTACATAAAATATAATTTGAATAACAGGGAAATAACAGATTCCTACTGCACGTAATTAGTCATGAACAACAGCATAGCTCGCGAGATATTCACTTCTAAGCGATCGCTACGTTTTCACTGTAGAAGCCACGGAAATGACACAAGTTCACAAGCCCTCACTCCGAGGTATTTCTACCACTCGCAAACCGCCCCACACTACCAGTCCCTCTCACGACCGTGCGTCCGCCGCGCCGTCGTCTCCAGCACTTCCTGTCCTTGGCGGCTGTCCCTCGTGCCGCACTCTCCCGAACTCCTCACCCGTACTCGCTTCCACCCGGTCTCCCCATTCACGAGCGCTGTGATTGGCTAGAAAGCTCGCGCCATGTCTTCATGCCAACGCACCCACACAAACATAATGAAACACGTTCGAAATACTGGATTTACATTTAAATAACTTGAAATTATAAAAATATTCCTACGGCTGGACCATAAACAGGCTGTAACAGACACTATTAGATACATAAACCAAATAAATAAACATATATCAAACGAACAGAACAGAAGGTAGGCCAGTAGCTTAATGTCTCTGTGCTTAAGGGGCTCCGGAACGCCCTATACTTGCAATGTTAAAATAACGCTTATAAATTACATCTTTCCTCACAAAGTATTTGAGGTAGGAAGTTGAACTTTTTACAGATTATTTATTGGAATATGGGCTACAACTTAACACAGAGATTTTACAAAATTTTAGTTCAGTTATTAAAGATGATTTTTTTTCAATTGTAATGAAAATTCACAACATTTTTTTGCAATTTCTTATTTATATATTCAAAAATATACAGTTTTTTGGAAAAAGGCTGTGTTAAATTATGCAGAAGGTACTGCGTAACATTTACGGAAAGTTTGAAACAAATATGCTTGGAAGATCCTTAGAAAACATGTAATTAGTATGAGAAAATAAAAGTTTTGGCAATCGAGCGATAAAGATTGGATTAACTTTTTAGTGCATTCCAGGTCCATAGGATGGATTATCTTCATCCTCTGCAAACTCCTCCTCCAGCTTCCTCTTGTTCCGCCTCGTGTTTACTCTTGCTTGTATTTCTAGACTCTTTACAGCCCTGTCTGCAGCCCGAAGGCGTTCCTTGTCTAAAGCAAGCATCGCTCGTACCATGTTACAACCTATCTTCATTCCCATATTTCTAAATACCTTGCACCTTACAATGTTGCCATCATTGAAAGTCCCAACAGCATCATACACACCAAAGTGAAGTGTTTCTATCCCAACAAATACAGTCTTGGGGATTCTCGACCATATAACGCTATTTACACTTTCATTGGGGTTTTCAGTTTTTTCCGTGAATACACTTTTTCAACAGTTCAGCTGCTGCTAAGTCTCTGAAAATAGGTTAGCCACAACACATACTTTATATCACATCACTAAAATGTACCTGATGAACACGGACGTTAATAATAACACCATTTGACAGCAGTTTAACAGCGCCACAGTGGGTCACGCCCATGTAGAACACATTTCAAAAAAAAATTAAAAATAGTTGTAGTCTTCGGAATTGAATAAATTACATATCTATTAAAAGGTAATAGTCTGCAGATTCAGAAAACGCAAAAAAGTAAAAATTGAACTTTTCATGATTTTGAGCCCTTCCGGAGCCCCTTGACCAATTTCTTTATGAATAGCGTATAGAGGATACAAACAAAGGCATAGATGAGTAAATATATTTATAAGCATGCTGCTACTGTTTTGTGCCGTGTGCTCCTCCGATTTGATTGTTCCGGTGTATCTTTCGATTCGCTTTGCCGTGTGCGGGATGGTGCGCCCTCTGGAATTCCGTGCGGGAAGCCGAAACGGAGTCTCGGGCAGAGAGAGAGACAGAGTCGAGCCGGTCTGGGCGGAGCGACGCCGGAAGACCGCGGAAGTCGCGTCGGCAAGTGGTGTGAGTGTGGCAGCTGCATTGGGGCCGGCCGAGCAGCCGAACTGGAGGTGCTGCAGTGACTCGCTGTCGTTCGTTCTGTTTACGAGTTCAACCTTCCTCACCCTGTGGCTTCGGACTGGTGTTATTCTGGCCATTGCCTTATTAGCTGCATTTTGATTAATATTGTTAAAGGTGAGCTGTTAGTCTGGTGCATCTTCATCTGGTGGAGTTTCAGAGAGACATGTCTGCCGTATTGTGGCTTGCGCTGCTAGAGCAGTGAGTGTTCCCACGTCGCGTGTCGAAATACTGACTTGTGCTCTGGTTGATTTAGGTATGAACAGGAGCGCCTATGTGGGCGTATTTGCTTAAATTGTTGATGAAATGTTTCACAGTACCCTTACTTGAGTGTCTTTAAATTTCATTTCCGTTTGTTACTGAACTTCTGTCCGTTAAGGGACGCCCAAATTATCACGCTAGTCAACGAAAGTTTAAGTCTACTGTGACACCTCTGTTTAACCTGTTGGATTAAAATTAATTCAATCTTAACCACAGATAGGCAAAATTCAAGGCTAATTGTAAGTGCCGTGTGTGTTTGTTTCTTTTGTCCTTTTCTCTTACTCACTACTGTTGAGTGTTAAATTGTTTTGGAAACCCCTTTTTCGCCATTTCTCGGTGTGGTTTTAGAAAGAGTTCTGTGGGTACCGTTGTTAACAGCTCCTGTTGCAACGGGGTTTCTGGCCCACACATCTATCGCACGCCAGGGGTTTAGTGCCAACCGCCAACAGTGTGGTAACTTGTTATCAGTCCTTTTCGAATCACCGTCTGGCCTACGACTATCGATGGATTTCTGTGGTAAAATTCAAATAGAGGCACTGCCTGGTTAACTTGTCTGAACTGAATATGCGTTCCTTATAAAACAGTTGATTACTGATTCTGAGTAGTTTAATCAGTGGTAGGACACTCGTTGTTCTGGACCAGACTGTACTTGGCATTAATTGCATTGTCTTGGTAAATCGGTGTGCTACGTAAGATTATAACGCAAGCGCCATTGTGCGTAATATTTACCACTTAACTACATGAGTTGTGAATCATTGTGGCTCACAAGGTTACGTAAGACAGTGCTGTAGTGGGCAGATATTGCTGTACGTCTGTGATATTATTTTGTGTAAGCTATTGTGCCCATTAGGTTATGTAAGGCTTAAATACAGCGACCAATTTGGTAATTTTCTGTGTTTCGTAATAACATTTTACAAGCATTAAAATTTTGGGAAAGGTTTAAATGTTATATTTGCAGATTGTTTAATGCTAGATAACGTTTTGATGATTCATGTTAAATCAGCTGATGTGCATTTAAACTGAACAAGTTATATGTCAATATGTTCTTACCAGTACCTTGCATGAATAAATTAAATTTTATATTCTATCCTCAATTTGTTGCTCAGCCTTCCACTCCAGCAGTCTCTGTATCCTGCTCCCACCCATATCAGTTTTTTAGTGTAACTGTAGAGTACTTATGGCCTGACGTGATCGATAGTAATCGGCCTCTTTGACCTCCAATAACTCATGAACTATTTACGTTACATGCCTGTAATTCATACCAATTTAGGTCTACACTAATAGCTTTCTAATGACACGTAGATCGACGAAATCGGATGAACCGTTTAGATTTTGGAAATTCGTTGCTGGGTGTTACTATACAAGTTATCATCAGATACTAAACTTTAAACTAATAAATATATTGAAAATCTGATTACACCATCAGAATCGTCGCGCAAATAATAGCAATGTTCATGTTTCTTTTTGAGGTATCATGATTCATCTAGCTACTATTAACTTCTATACGAACTGTGAAATGTCTGCCATTAAGGTTTTACGAAGTCCGCCATCTTTGGCCCTCCCAGCTCACAGCGTCACCAAGGAATTCCCAGCCAGGTGCTCGATGGACCACGCGGTGGGGGGCTACCCCTCTCGTCCGGCTAACGTTCGCCACCAAGTGTTTGCTGCCGGGCCTCTGCTGGCCGAGCGATCCGTGCAGCCATTGCTTCCTCCGAACTTATACACTCCTGGAAATTGAAATAAGAACACCGTGAATTCATTGTCCCAGGAAGGGGAAACTTTATTGACACATTCCTGGGGTCAGATACATCACATGACCACACTGACAGAACCACAGGCACATAGACACAGGCAACAGAGCATGCACAATGTCGGCACTAGTACAGTGTATATCCACCTTTCGCAGCAATGCAGGCTGCTATTCTCCCATGGAGACGATCGTAGAGATGCTGGATGTAGTCCTGTGGAACGGCTTGCCATGCCATTTCCACCTGGCGCCTCAGTTGGACCAGCGTTCGTGCTGGACGTGCAGACCGCGTGAGACGACGCTTCATCCAGTCCCAAACATGCTCAATGGGGGACAGATCCGGAGATCTTGCTGGCCAGGGTAGTTGACTTATTACACCTTCTAGAGCACGTTGGGTGGCACGGGATACATGCGGACGTGCATTGTCCTGTTGGAACAGCAAGTTCCTTTGCCGGTCTAGGAATGGTAGAACGATGGGTTCGATTACGGTTTGGGTGTACCGTGCACTATTCAGTGTCCCCTCGACGATCACCAGTAGTGTACAGCCAGTGTAGGAGATCGCTCCCCACACCATGATGCCGGGTGTTGGCCCTGTGTGCCTCGGTCGTATGCAGTCCTGATTGTGGCGCTCACCTGCACGGCGCCAAACACGCATACGACCATCATTGGCACCAAGGCAGAAGCGACTCTCCTCGCTGAAGACGACACGTCTCCATTCGTCCCTCCATTCACGCCTGTCGCGACACCACTGGAGGCGGGCTGCACGATGTTGGGGCGTGAGCGGAAGACGGCCTAACGGTGTGCGGGACCGTAGCCCAGCTTCATGGAGACGGTTGCGAATGGACCTCGCCGATACCCCAGGAGCAACAGTGTCCCTAATTTGCTGGGAAGTGGCGGTGCGGTCCCCTACGGCACTGCGTAGGATCCTACGGTCTTGGCGTGCATCCGTGCGTCGCTGCGGTCCGGTCCCAGGTCGACGGGCACGTGCACCTTCCGCCGACCACTGGCGACAACATCGATGTACTGTGGAGACCTCACGCCCCACGTGTTGAGCAATTCGGCGGTACGTCCTCCCGGCCTCCCGCATGCCCACTATACGCCCTCGCTCAAAGTCCGTCAACTGCACATACGGTTCACGTCCACGCTGTCGCGGCATGCTACCAGTGTTAAAGACTGCGATGGAGCTCCGTATGCCACGGCAAACTGGCTGACACCGACGGCGGCGGTGCACAAATGCTGCGCAGCTAGCGCCATTCGACGGCCAACACCGCGGTTCCTGGTGTGTCCGCTGTGCCGTGCGTGTGATCATATATATACACACTCCTGGAAATGGAAAAAAGATCACATTGACACCGGTGTGTCAGACCCACCATACTTGCTCCGGACACTGCGAGAGGGCTGTACAAGCAATGATCACACGCACGGCACAGCGGACACACCAGGAACCGCGGTGTTGGCCGTCGAATGGCGCTAGCTGCGCAGCATTTGTGCACCGCCGCCGTCAGTGTCAGCCAGTTTGCCGTGGCATACGGAGCTCCATCGCAGTCTTTAACACTGGTAGCATGCCGCGACAGCGTGAACGTGAACCGTATGTGCAGTTGACGGACTTTGAGCGAGGGCGTATAGTGGGCATGCGGGAGGCCGGGTGCACGTACCGCCGAATTGCGCAACACGTGGGGCGTGAGGTCTCCACAGTACATCGATGTTGTCGCCAGTGGTCTGCGGAAGGTGCACGTGCCCGTCGGCCTGGGACCGGACCGCAGCGACGCACGGATGCACGCCAAGACCGTAGGATCCTACGCAGTGCCGTAGGGGACCGCACCACCACTTCCCAGCAAATTAGGGACACTGTTGCTCCTGGGGTATCGGCGAGGACCATTCGCAACCGTCTCCATGAAGCTGGCCTACGGTCCCGCACACCGTTAGGCCGTCTTCCGCTCACGCCCCAACATCGTGCAGCCCGCCTCCAGTGGTGTCGCGACAGGCGTGAATGGAGGGACGAATGGAGACGTGTCGTCTTCAGCGATGAGAGTCGCTTCTGCCTTGGTGCCAATGATGGTCGTATGCGTGTTTGGCGCCGTGCAGGTGAGCGCTACAATCAGGACTGCATACGACCGAGGCACACAGGGCCAACACCCGGCATCATGGTGTGGGGAGCGATCTCCTACACTGGCCGTACACCACTGGTGATCGTCGAGGGGACACTGAATAGTGCACGGTACATCAAAACCGTCATCGAACCCATCGTTCTACCATTCCTAGACCGGCAAAGGAACTTGCTGTTCCAACGGGACAATGCACGTCCGCATGTATCCCGTGCCACCCAACGTGCTCTAGAAGGTGTAAGTCAACTACCCTGGCCAGCAAGATCTCCGGATCTGTCCCCCATTGAGCATGTTTGGGACTGGATGAAGCGTCGTCTCACGCGGTCTGCACGTCCAGCACGAACGCTGGTCCAACTGAGGCGCCAGGTGGAAATGGCATGGCAAGCCGTTCCACAGGACTACATCCAGCATCTCTACGATCGTCTCCATGGGAGAATAGCAGCCTGCATTGCTGCGAAAGGTGGATATACACTGTACTAGTGCCGACATTGTGCATGGTCTGTTGCCTGTGTCTATGTGCCTGTGGTTCTGTCAGTGTGATCATGTGATGTATCTGACCCCAGGAATGTGTCAATAAAGTTTCCCCTTCCTGGGACAATGAATTCACGGTGTTCTTATTTCAATTTCCAGGAGTGTATATATATATATATATATATAGCGTTCCGTGATATATATATATATATATATATATATATATATATTTATTTATTTATTTATCACGGAACGCTTCTTACTTGCAAATAAACTGAATTACTTTAATAATTTTTCCCTGTCTCGAAAACGGAAATTTGATTTTAGTTGCTAATAGATTTCATTTCATAGTGGTTTCAAGTTGTAATTGGCTTTTCATAATACTCTTCTTAATGGGATTTCACATACTATTTATTATTTTGTAGTAAAGTAATAATGTAGCAGATAGACTATTAAATAAAGCATTCAACAGATTGAAACACTTTTCAGTTTGAATACAATGGTTGTTTCCAGGAACATGATCATTTTATACAACGGAACAGTTATTCACTTAAAAAGAAAAAAAATTACTTTTCTGAAGTAATTTTTGTAACTTCAGAAAATGACTATTTAAAGCGAAGGCTAAAGTTTCAAAATCATTAAGAAAATTATTTTCAATGACATGGTTGACTAGAGCCAGAAGTCTGAACAGTGTTACAAGGTACGACACTCTCCGTAGAGTTTTATTCGAGTTTAATTCCGTTTCAGTGAATTCGTAGTTGGCGTACAGAAGATAAAGTCGAACAATACAGTAATATTTGTGAACGTATAGCGTTGGGCAGTAGTGCATATGAAAATCTACAAATGTTCGCTATCTTTAATTCTGGACTGTGGAGCAGCTTATAACTGTGATTGTATATTCGACTGCGATAAATATTGCGTGAAACACTGCAGTGTGGGATAAATTCCTGGCAGTACACCTTCACAAATTACGTTCTCATTACTGTAAAGTAGAGATGCACATTCCTATAACAGATACATGGAAACGTATCGCCAGTGGAACCACGACCATGAGAGATGTTGTGCGAGAGGGGCACAGCTTTGGAAGACGCGGGATGATCAGACAGATCATTCGTGATGCGTTACTGACGTGCACATGTCTACTTCTAAGTAACACATGAACTGTTAGGTTGTTACAACCAGCCCCACCCTCATGTTCTTGAGGCGCTGCACTGCATCAAAGAAGACAAACTGTCACATTAGCCACAGCCATTATACAAAAATTGTGAAATATTAAGAGTAATATTAATTGGATCACAGAATTTAACGAAGATATAAGAGGACTCCAAATTACAGTAGACGACCTAAAAAACAAAACAGAGAAGATCAGAATCGTGGATAACCCACAGACCAGGCTACAAACGAAGATCAGTGGCTACAGGAAATGTGATCTCAGACACAGAAAGGAAGAAAATATCTGAAGGAATGATTAAGTATTAGGCAGAGAGAAGAGCAAAACACCCTTCATATAATAATAAATTATAATTATCGTTGTATAACCAATTGAATTGTCCTGTTGAATGATTGTTGAACTATATTGTACTATTGAATTACGACAACCTGTATAAATCTTTGTACAATTGACTAGAGTGGTCCACCGAAGGCCATAAAATAATAATAATGGACATATGACAATATTGAGCCCTGGAAGACTCACCAATCATATGATCACCAATTTACAGGAGAAGAAAACAAATGGGCCTGGTTCACAGAGGTGCAGAAAGATCTTAAAGCAGTGGAGATCACCCATGATGACACCTTAGAGCGTGTCCCACTCAAGTAGAAACTTATGGCGTGGCAGGGTTTCCAAGAAGAGCCAAAACTAAAACAGGAAAGACCTAAGAGGGGAAGAAGCAACACCGAGAACGAATTCAGCAGCACTGGGCAAACATCAGAACACATAAAGCAAGACAGTTGAAATAACGTTGTCCAAAGATGCCTATACGAAATGAAAGAATGCATTACTAGTAATAACAATAATACAAGACTCACAGATTAGGGAACAAAGTAAAAACACAATCTGCATGTTCCTCAAGGCAATAACTTCCAAGTACTTTATTGGCAAGTAATGCTGCTTGATGATCACGTGGTCTTTGGTCATGCCTGAAACCCTTGTGATTTAACATCGGCTATTTTGCCCATTTACCATATATCCATAAATCACAGCTTCTCCAATGCGCATAACTAAACTTTTGACATTCAGATATTCTCGTTTAGATCGATTACCTGTTATAGCGCCTTGTAAATCATTCTTATCAAATCTGTCAACTTCACCTACTCATTATGAAGGCATATCTCTTGCGGAACTTTAGAAAATTCGCGTCCGTTAGCATTAAAAGACGTGTTCGCTTCGTTCATTGTTAATAGCATTAAAAGACGTGTTCGCTTCGTTCATTGTTAAAGCTAGAAAGGTAATGATTACTATTATATGTACTCCTTATTTCAGCGTTATTTTGTGGTGTTACAGTTCGTTTTTAGAGCAGTTTCTCGACATGAGATTTGATTTCATAATTCTGAAGGTAAAGTGCCGTATGGGGTGATTGTTTAATTATAGCTTAGTTATACAGAAAAACATTATGTTTATAGCTGCGGGAGTAGTGAATTTCTATACAAATTTCGTCGTTTTGTTACGATTTATTCAAATAAGGTGGTGAAGAATGGCATGTGGAGGTACTTGCACTAAGCAAATATGTCAGTGGAAAAGCGTAATTCGATTCCCGGTAATGTAGAAGTTCAGTATTATCTTGGATCTTCTACAACAGAAAAAAAGTGGAGATTTTTGACAGTCAGCTTAGGACAAAGTCTTTTTCGTACCATACTCATGTGTACTTCTACAAAGAGAGACTTGACTACCTCAAACTTTCCACAGAGTGGTTGGCAGATGTCACGCAAAATGATATGACTTTTCCGAACACTTTTACAAAGTTGACTTGAAGACACGAGAATTGTAGGAACCTGTGGTAGTTCTTGCAGCTTCCATGGAAGTAACTTATCATAGGTAGATCGATTACAAATGTTTTAAAGTGTCATGGGCCTTGCTAAGACCGAGTATGATTGTTAGCATAAATAGCACCCTGCTTTTTTTCCGGGCTCTTTTCTGATAAAACCTCACTGTTTTCTTCTTTTCTGTTGCAAAAGGCTTTCAGAAAGTTTTGCACAGTCGTCTCTAATTTTTTTATTTTTAGCAGGAGGAGAATGAAGTTTTTTGTGAATGCACTCGGAACATTTAGCTATACATTGAGTCTACTAAATGTAGCCTCCATCATCTGTGACGCATCTGGCCCAACGTTCTTTCTATAATGTAAATGCTCTTTGTTAAAATTCTGGGGATTGACAGGAAATAACGTCTTTCTCACTATCAAATGTTTTACCGCGCAGCCGGCCGGAGTGGCCGAGCGGTTCTAGGCGCTACAGTCTGGAACCGCGCGACCGCTACGGTCGCAGGTTCGAATCCAGCCTCGAAAATGGATGTATGTGATGTCCTTAGATTAGTTAGGTTTAAGTAGTTCTAGGTTCTAGGGTTCTAGGGGACTGATGACCTTAGAAGTTTAGTGTCATAGTGCTCAGAGCCATTTGAAGCAAGTTTTTACCGCGCAGGTGTAACTTCTGACGGAGCCAAGTCCGGACTGTAGGGAGGATGAGGAACAATTTTCCAACCTGTTTTCCTGATATTCTCCTGCGTCATAAGGGCTGTATGGGGTTTGGCATTCTCATGGTGTAGTCTGAAGAGCTGACGCCCAAGCTGTGGTCTGTGTGCGTCTTGATGGCACGTCGCAGTTTGTCGTGTCGTTCCACATCTGTCATGTTGGGTGATTTGATGAAGGGTCTCCTTTTCACATCACTCACTGCCGTCGATGGTTTACAGCATCATGGATTGTCCACCTTCTTGCAACTTGCAACCGCCGATGGATACTGCTGCGATCCACTGTGTCCTCCCCATAAACAGGGAGCAACTTCCTGTGAATCGATGTGGCGGAATCGTCGCCGTTCTTGAAGAGGAACTCCATCACCAACCGTTGTCGCAGCTTGACATTTACTTCACGGTCCATTATGGATCACTTGTAAATAAAAGAAAATAATTTTATATAGCAACTTATAGCTAAATGTTCCAGGTATGCTCACAAAAAATTTCATTCTCCTCCTGCAAAAAATTAAAAAAAATTGTGAAGACTGTGCAAAACTTTTTGAACGCCCTTTGTACATTACGTTTGAACTGTACGAGGAGAAAATCTGAACTCATACAAACTATACATCGAGTAGTTCTGAAACATGACTAACTTCTTCACTCATGTCAATTCACAGTTTAATTTATAACCGAGCTGAACACTTAATACACGTAGGTAGGTCTAACAAAATAATGTTGGAGACATACAGTTCTCTCAGCTGACACTCACGACATTTGCTGTCTCACATGCGCCAAACATGTCTAAAATCGACAAATCCTACTGTCTCTCCCTGAGTGCGACTCCTAACACACGTGTGAAAGAAAGCATGGCCCAACTGATAATGTATTATGAACTCCATATCAGTAAGTACTTGCTCCGCTGATAGAAATTGGAGGAATAAGAAACTACCGAGCTGGCACGAAGCAGTTTATTTATTTATTTATTTATTTTTTTTTACAATTAGCTATAGTGACTCGAGCATACAGTCATCTCAACAGTGGAATGTCAATTATGACGAACGAACGTAGGGACAACGCAAAATCCACTTCCGGGCGGAGAAAATCTCCGACCCGGCCGGAAGTCGAAATCGTGCCACTTCGGATAGCAATCCTCTGCGCTGACCGCAGAGCCACCGGGACGGACAGGGCAGGAGGTTTGTTGGCCAGACAAAAGGGAGAGTAACAAAACATTGCCTTTGCATTATCCCGCTGAGGATAACGAGTTGGAAGAATACGGCAGATAACAAGTCCATGATCTGCACATGGGGAAGGAGACATGTCAGTAACGAAGCTTCTCCTGCAGTGACGGAACAGTGCTTAGAATCTGGTGGGACATTCGTTAGTAACGAATACATATTGTATGCACAAGCCCATCTTAATGACCGCTGCACTTTGTCGTGGCCTGACAAGACAGAGGAAGTTTATCAGAACTTGAGGGGGGTTCAGGACAATCTGCAATTTTCGTGCTGTTAGGAGTAATTGCAGAAATAGAAACTTCCAGTGATGGCAGGCGACTTCTCGGATCAGCGCCAAACACTGCCACAGGGCAACTGCGGGAGGTGCGGATTTTGTGACTCGATACATATACTTGTAGAAGACTCGATAAATATGCTTTTAGAAGACTCAAGCAATTCAAGGGTAAGAATAACACTTGTTAAATTCAGACTAAACTACTATGCTAAAGACTACTTCTAGTCACTAGCAAAAGCGAAGTATTCGATTATTGTCACAAATGGAAGTCAGTTTTTGAGTCCAAGAGGTGGGAGCTAACAGGCGCAGCAATCACTAGCAGCGTCAAAGATGTAAAAACATTTGAGCAACACTCCAAGTGAGAAAACTTAAATCGGAACTTACCCAAGGATAGCGTTGAGCGACAAGGTGCTGGCATCTAAACACTCTGACTTAGAAACCTTTTAATAGAAATCGAGGGATTTCAGCGGATTTTTGCTGCCCAGTATTTATCCTTACCTTTAGTGGGCCCGCCAATCCACCGGCACACCACAGGAATTGACCAATCTTACGTGAAGCTCTGCACCTCCCTCGTGACTCTGGCCAACCACCTTTAAGTCCTTTTCCTTCTCTGTAAGTAGGAACGTACCTGGCCTTTACGGTTACAAACTCCATCGTTGGTAGCAACAGCGATCAGCTGATTACTAAACGTCGCCGCCCATCCTAGGGCATCTGACAACAACAATGTTCTAAGTCACTTTACTCCCCCCCCCCCCCTTATGGGTAGAGACTTCATCCTCATTTCTCATCTCACTCTAACCTGGGTCAATCCGACAGAATTTTCTCATTCTGAGGAGACAGAAGGAGCGATCTGTTTTACTTGCTAAAAATTTTCTAAAGCCAACATCACATCAATAATCAATAACTCCTTGTTTAAAAGAACCGTTATCGACAGTCTTTGCTATCATCTTATGTCCAGTTTATGTAAACAGATGTTCTACTGTGTATTGTGTTTTTGTAACGTAATAAACATGTGTTAGCGGTATATACAGGGCTATTACAAATGATTGAAGCGATTTCATAAATTCACAGTAGCTCCATTCATTGACATATGGTTACGACACACTACAGATACGTAGAAAAACTCATAAAGTTTTGTTCGACTGAAGCCGCACTTCAGGTTTCTGCCGCCAGAGCGCTCGAGAGCGCAGTGGGAGAAAATGGCGACAGGAGCCGAGAAAGCGTATGTCGTGCTTGAAATGCACTCACATCAGTCAGTCATAACAGTGCAACGACACTTCAGGATGAAGTTCAAGAAAGATCCACCAACTGCTAACTCCATTCGGCGATGGTATGCGCAGTTTAAAGCTTCTGGATGCCTCTGTAAGAAGAAATCAACGGGTCGGCCTGCAGTGAGCGAAGAAACGGTTGAACGCGTGCGGGCAAGTTTCACGCGTAGCCCGCGGAAGTCGACGAATAAAGCAAGCAGGGAGCTAAACGTACCACAGCCGACGGTTTAGAAAATCTTACGGAAAAGGCTAATGCAGAAGACTTACCGTTTACCATTTCTATAAGCCCTGACACCTGATGACAAAGTCAAACGCTTTGAATTTTCGGCGCGGTTGCAACAGCTCATGGAAGAGGACGCGTTCAGTGCGAAACTTGTTTTCAGTGATGAAGCAACATTTTTTCTTAATGGTGAAGTGTACAGACACTATGTGCGAATCTGGTAGGTAGAGAATCCTCACGCATTCGTGCAGCAAATTCGCAATTCACCAAAAGTTAACGTGTTTTGTGCAATCTCACGGTTTAAAGTTTACGGCCCCTTTTTCTTCTGCAAACAAAAAAAAAAAAAAGTTACAGGACACGTGTATCTGGACATGCTGGAAAATTGGCTCATGCCACAACTGGAGACCGACAGCGCCGACTTCATCTTTCAACAGGATGGTGCTCCACGCACTTCCATCATGATGTTCGGCATTTCTTAAACGGGAGATTGGAAAACCGATGGATCGGTCGTGGTGGAGATCATGATCAGCAATTCATGTCATGGCCTCCACGCTCTCCCGACTTAACCCCATGCGATTTCTTTCTGTGGGGTTATGTGAAAGATTCAGTGTTTAAACCTCCTCTACCAGGAAACGTGCCAGAACTGCGAGCTCGCATCAACGATGCTTTCCAACTCATTGATGGGGACATGCTGCGCCGAGTGTGGGAGGAACTTGATTATCGGCTTGATGTCTGCCGAATCACTAAAGGGGCACATATCGAACAATTGTGAATGCCTAAAAAAACTTTTTGAGTTTTTGTATGTGTGTGCAAAGCATTGTGAAAATATCTCAAATAATAAAGTTACTGTAGAACTGTGAAATCGCTTCGATCATTTGTAATAACCCTGTATTAGTACGTGACCATTTGTAGAAGGTGCTTTATCTTTTTAAATATTTTAGTTATATCAAACACTTTATAGTGTGCTGTTTTCTATTCACAATTTCCCGTGAGTCCAATTAAAAATGAACACCTTTCATAATGAAAAGACCTGGATATGACAGCAAAGTCCGTCGAAGCCAGTCCCATCAAATAAAGAAATGTTGATGCTATCTTGGCTTTAGAAAGTTTTTAGCTGTTTAAGTCCACCGACGTTGCTGTTCTCAGAAGCAAGGATCGTGGTTGTTGGATATGCTAAGACGTGCCTGTTTGCGACTAATGTCCACTGTGACACCCTACAACAGGGACTAGTCGGTGTTTGAAGTTACAAGTTAATTCTATGAACTGAAACTGCTACCCTAGTACAACTGTCCTGGGGGCCGGTAATTCTGAAGCTACTCCTATTACCGTGTACATCATGTAACCTAAACGCTACCGTGTACGCTTTTGGCCTGCGTTATGTCTCTGGTTTCCGTTCTTGGAGTTCGCTAGCTGGCTTCCAACAGCCTCCAGTTTAAAATGGATAACTCAATAAGTCGTCAATATATGACAGCCATTCTACATCCTACACAATATCCTTCAGATTCTTTTGTGTGCCGTTTGCCCAAGATAAAGTGGGACCCCGTGGGTAGACACTGGTTGCCTACTAGTCTTATCAGAAGACATTATGTACACGAACCATTACAGCGGGAACTTCTTTGACCGAGACTGCTTTTTTATCCGCTGCCTTAAGGAATAACACCAGGGCAATGTTGTCGTCCGCACACGCGTGCTTAACTGGAAAACGATAATGTAGATCCAAAGTTCAGTAAAGCGTATGAACGCACAGAAATAAAGGGACGGGAATATATTTTATTACAAATGCAGTCAGGACCACAAATGTTCATCGATCAAAATATGTGCTTCACGACTGGATTTGTATTAAAATAAATACTTCCTGTATCACGCGCATGCCTTAATATGTCTATATCGCTACTTGTGAAGGAATGAACTTAATGTCTACGGGGTGAAAAAAAAACAAATTTTCTTGCTACTCTACAGAACTTTAGCAAGATGTTTACAGCTTGTGGTGCAACAGAAGTGTTTCATAAGATGACATGAGAGCAGAAGAAAGAGGGCAGACTGCTGCATTGATTTAGTGGATTCATGTTTATAAGCTCAAACTCTTGTTGTTCTTTTTCTTCTTCTCCTTGTGTGTATCTTATGACCGCTTTCAACTAGAGATAATCCATTGAGTCCTGTTCTGAGCATCTACCTCCATCTACTTATAACTTCATCCTCTTCTACACTACTGGCCATTAAAATTGCTACACCTCAAAGATGACGTGCTACAAACGCGAAATTTAATCGACAGGAAGAAGATGCTGTGATATGTAAATGATTAGCTTTTCAGAGCATTCACACAAGGTTAGCGCCGGTGGCGACACCTAGAACGTGCTGACATGAGGAGAGTTTCCAACCGCTTTCTCATACACAGACAGCAGTTGACCGGCATTGCCTGGTGAAACTTTGTTGTGATGCCTCGTGTAAGGAGGAGACATGCGTACCGTCACGTTTCCGACTTTGATAAAGGTCGGATTGTAGCCTACCGCGACTACGGTTTATCGTATCGCGACATTGCTGCTCGCGTTGGTCGAGATCCAATGACCGTTAGCAGAATATGGAATCGGTGGGTTCAGGAGGGTAATGCGGAACGACGTGCTGGATCCCAACGGTCTCGTATCGCTAGCAGTCGAGATGATAGGCATCTTATCCGCATGGCTGTAACGGATCGTGCAGCCACGTCTCGATCCCTGAGTCAACAGATGGGGACGTTTTCAAGACAACAACCATCTGCACGAACAGCTCGACGACGTTTGCAGCAGAATGGACTATCAGCTCGGAGACCATGGCTGCGGTTACCCTTGACGCTGCATCACAGGCAGGAGCGCCTTCGATGATGTACTCAACTACGAACCTGGTTGCACGAATGGCAAAACGTCATTTTTTCGGATGAATCCAGCTTCTGTTTACAGCATTATGATGGTCGCATCTGTGTTTGGCGACATCGCGGTGAACGCATATTGGAAGGGTGTATTCGTCATCGCCATACTGACGTATCACCCAACGTGATGGTATGGGGTGCCATTGGTTACACGTCTCGGTCACGTCTTGTTCGCATTGACGGCACTTCAAACAGTGGACGTTACATTTCAGATGTGTTACGACCCGTGGCTCTACGCTTCATTCGATCCCTGCGAAACCCTACATTTCAGCAGGACAATGCACGACAGCATGTTGCAGGTCGTGTACGGGCCTCTCTGGATACAGAAAAAGTTCGACTGCTGTCATTGCCAGCACATTCTCCAGATCTCTCACCAATTGAAAATGTCTGGTCAATAGTGGCCGAGCAATTGGGTCGTCACAATACGCCAGTCACTACTCTTGATGAACTGTGGTATCGTGTTGAAGCTGCATGGGCAGCTGTACCTGTACACGCCTTCCAAGATTTGTTTGACTCATTGCCCAGGCGTATCAAGGCCGTTATTACGGCCAGAGGTGGTTGTTGTGGGTACTGATTTCTCAGGATCTATGCATCCAAATTGCGTGAAAATGTAATCACATGTCAGTTCTAGTATAATATATTTGTCCAATGAATACCCGTTTATCATCTGCATTTGTTCTTGGTGTAGCAATTTTAATGGCCAGTAGTGTAGTATCGTTATTGACACCAGTTCTCTTCCTACCCATTCCCCTCAGTCCTTCCTGTTTTTCATTTTTCACTCTATAATTCTTAGTTGCAGACAATTTCTTGGCAGTATCTGTTCCAGTCCAGATTTTTGCCTCTTTCTTATCACTTACAGCAGTCTTACTCCTTCCCCTATTTTCTTCAGTACTCCTTCATTCTTAAATGTAAGTCCATTTTACCTTAAGCTCCTCCTATCCACACCCGCATTTCAGAACTCTGTAAATATCCTTCCTCTTCTTTTTTTAACTGCCCATGATTCACAGTTTTATAACGCTTCACATCAGACAAAACATTTGGTATATCTTTTATCGGGTTTGATTCCATATGGAAACAGATGTGCCAGAGATTTTACTTATTACAAGTAATCGAAGATACAGCAATCAGCTACAAATTGTGTTTATTGCAAATCCAGATTTCGGTCACTGTGTGGCAATCTTCTAACATTTACTGCGCTGAAGTTGGCCACACTGTGACCGAAAGCGAGATTTGCCGCGAACATGATTTGCGTATGATTGCTGTACTCCCTACTGCTTGTAAGAAATCTTTTCCTCGACTCCACTTAAATTGTTTTAGATTTTAGCAACTGCTTCACCTTTTCACATGACCTCTTTGTCATAGATATACGAGATACGTACTCCTTCTTATTTCTTCTGTATAGCTTCCCTTCAGTGTCATCAAAACTTAAGAGCTACAGAGAAGATTTTAATTTTTCTCTGTTTTTTCCATAGAAGAATACATTAGCTGGGGCTTATTTATTGCTTATGCTCATCGCTTTTGCTTGCCTGTACTCATCGTCATTCCTTAGTCGTGACCCATTCTCGCAGTTCTCTTCAACATCTTCTGTATCTGCTCTTCTAAGTCCTCTCTCTCTAAGGGCGGTCGAAAAGTATCTAGCCAGAGATAGTTACCGTAATGTCTTGCAGAAACAATATTCTTTGTGGGTATAAAAGTCAAATGTCACAGGTCCAGCTTCGTTAGTTTTGCCTCTAGGATGCGTTGTATATTGTAGTGTAAGCAAATTGGCGAATACAGAGAGAATCAAGAACTGTGCTGTGATTGAATATCTTCATTTGAAGTGAATGACGCCCAAGAAAATTGCGGAGAACATGCGGAATACACTTCAGGACAGTGCTCCGTCTTATGCAGCAGTGAAAATCTGGGTGTCCACCAAGCAGCGGAAGGCTTGTCACCGATGCCACTGAAGAAACGGAGAATGAAATTCACGATAAGATTTTGCAGGATCGTCGAACAACGTTGCAGGACATTGAAACCACATGTGGAATCTCCAGTGGGTGTGCTCATGACTTTGTCGTGGATATTTTGGGAATGCGGAAAGTTTCATCTCGGTGGATCCCGAAAGACTTGAATGCAGATCAGAGACGGGAGTGTGTGCAGTGCTGTGAAGGTATCGCCCGCTAATTTGAAGCGGATGAAGACGGCTTTCTTGCAATGTATGTGACATTGGACGAAACGTGGGTTCACCTCATTGATCCTGAAATGAAAGAACGGTCACAATAATGGAAACATTCTTCATCCCCTACCCCAAAATAATTCCGGGTGCAAAATTCAGCCAGTAAGGTGATGGTATCGGTCTTCTGGGATGCAGAATGGGTAATTATGGTGGATCACTTGCAAAAGGGCGTAAATATCAATGTATCATACTATTGCACGCTCCTGCGCCGTTTGATAGAAGAGATAACAAATAAAGGCCCGGAAAACTGACACGTGGAGTTCTTTTGCATCAGGGCAACACACCGGTGCACAAAGCCCTCACGACACGGGAAACTCTGCATGACTACCGGTTCGAGCTGTTACGTCATCCGCCATATTCTCCACACTTGGTTCCATTAGACTTTTTTCCACACTTTTTTTCCAGTGACAATAATGATGCAGTGTTTGATGCTGTGAATGCTTGGTTGGACTCGGAATAGATGATAATGCTATAGCAGAGACTTATTTGCAGCAGAATGATCGAATTTTCTGTCCATTCGCGCGTCGAGCGATGGAAAAATGATTATCGATATGCGTCAAATGGTTCAAATGGCTCTGAGCATTATGGGACTTAACATCTGAGGTCATCACTCCCCTAGACTTAGAACTACTTAAACCTAACTAACCTAAGGACATCACACACATCCATGCCCGAGGCAGGATTCGAGCCTGCGACCGTAGCGGTGGCGGGGTTCCAGACTGAAGCGCCTAGAATCGTTCGGCCACACAGGCCGGCGCCGATATGCTTCTATACGCCCTAATCTTTCGTTTCTACCTACGCAGCATATACAGTGTGTGGCAACAGAATTACCTCACAGTCTTCTTCGAATACGTGTTGTCTAATTTTACCAAACGGACTTCTCGAGAACTACGTCGTCTTTGTTCAAACGATTCCCATTTAGGTTTCCACGTAAGTCCTATTACACTTTCGCATAGGCTAAACCGGCCGTATACAAACCCAGCAGCACATTTCTGAATTAGATCGGTATTTATTGTCGTGCCTACTTGACACGATATCCAAACGATGGAACAATTAACTGAGCTGCACTAGCAGTCATGAATCTCACAAGCGATTTACTAGATTACTCGATTTTAAACTTTTCCCACATTTCTTCGCCGTCCCCGTGAGGAAATCATCAAGTCGCTACGCTAAAGAGGAAACGTCAGCGTGTTCGCCATGCCAGCCGCCTTTTCTGCTCCCCGGCCTCTTCTCCGTAACCCGGCTGCCGCTAACAGTGAAACACAATTTTCCCGAACACAATGCAGGTCGACGCATTGTAAGAGCGAGCCGGCTGCCTCCCCCACCCGGGGGTGCACGCCGCACGACGCCTTACTCCAGGGGCAGGTGAAGGACGCGTGCATGCACCAATGCACGAAATACGTGTCGCGTCGCAGGGCGGGCGCCTGCTCGAGTACCTCCGACAACTTTCCGCCGGCGTCTGCACCCTACTGCCAAGTTAATGGCAAAGTTTAACCCACTTCCGGGCCTTTATGCTGTTCTTTTTTTTTTTTTTTTTTTACCTCCAGCGCTTCCGTACCGGAATAATGTAATTATAGGAGGAAATTGAGTGAGCAATTTGGAATTCAGGAGCGCAAAATTGTGTTTGAAAAAGTTAATGAGAGAGTTTAGTTTCTAACGGAGAGACCCTTGCCACTAGCAGTCCAGGTTATTTCCAACGATCCTAAAGAGATGTTTCATTACCAGCATTTTTCAACGCTCCTGTGGCATAAGTAGCTATCATATCACTGCAGTAATAGTGAACGGTTTTTAAGTGTCTTCGTTTCGTCTCAGTATAACAATAAAATTTAGTATTTCCGGAACCAATCGTGTTCCAGTAAATGAAATCGTACGCTTGTTGATTTCGGGCTCAGTCTCTGGAACGATGTTATGGCAGGGTACTTGATATTATGGAAGTCAAGCCAAAAGTGTTTATTATCATAACCGTTGCCAACATTTATCACATGACCTTGCTTCTTTCGATCCATTAGCGTACATGTTTCTTTCGCCGGTTACCTCATTCTCCTTGCTGATGACCCGTGACGTATAGCGTTAGCAGATGATGAAATGATGGCAATCCTTGAGGGTGTTTTCGTTCTGTCGTTGCAACTACACCAGGTACGTTTCCCTTTATTGAGGTAAAGCATCATCTGGTCTAGGTTGTAATTAAGTTGTTTACATGTTTTCTGTCTTAAAATCAAATCAAATTGTAAACAACTTAATTACATACCACTCATGATGCTTTACCTCGATAAAGCGAAACGCGTCTGATGAAAAAGACACACATTTTTGTAATTGCAACGACAGAACGAAAATACCCTCAGGAATGTAAAGCAACTACGGACAATATGACCACACAGACGAAGAATTGAAGGCAATCCATTAAATATTTATGTTGGTGTTTTTATTGAGCGTAAATCTTTTTTTCATCGTTCTTCTTTTCTCATGCAATATATATTCGACAGCATTTAATTCTCCATAGATTTTTCATTCATTCACCCGAATTTACTTATCCACGTTTCGATACAGAAACTTGTAGCTGTGGTAATCATTGTATAAGCTTACAATAATCCTAATGTATTATTCTGCACCACATTCCTGTCCTTATTTGTTTCACTGCGCTAACTCTCTAAATGCAAAGACATGTTAGAAAACCTGTACTGTCCTACCGTTACACAGATTTCCTTTTTTTGTATCACATAATTGTTTATCCGTAGTACGGCGGTACATAGGTTTTTACCTTTAGTACTTCGAAGCTATTGCTTATTTTGAGCTTGTTGAACGAATGACTGGTAATTATAAATCAGTTTCAGTTGTCTGATTGTTGTGATGAGGGTGGAAAAAGGCAGGAAGGAAGACAGGAGTTTACCAACTCGTAGGCAACGGGGTCATTACAGACGGCGCATTTGCTCGGATTAGTGAAGAATGAGTAATGAAACTGGCCGTGTTTCCTTTTCAGGAAACCAACGCTGCATGTGCGTGGAGTGACTTTGAAAAATCTCGGAAAACCTAAATCTGGGTGACCGGACGCGGATTTGAACTTCCGTCCTTCCTAATGTGAGTCCAGTGTGCTAACCACTACACCTCTTCGCTCGGTGGTTGAATACTGTCATATATATCCTCAGTAATGCAGAAAATCTCATTATTTGTTATTTATATGAAATAATCTAGAATGCTCGCTTTACTGTCGATATCTCGGACTGTAAAATTGCGTCTAACTATTATTTTTGTGCCGTGGAAAAGTTCTTCAAAGTATATCATTTCAAAGGAAAGGGCGATTAGTTTTACTACAGACGTAAATTTGCACTCCGCTTGAACGCAAAAACGATTGAGCTTGAGCGCAACTTCATTGAAAACGAAATGCAAGAACGATTTAACGGTGAAATAAACGGATGCACAAGTGTGGGGGCTCATGAGGTTCGCTGTTTGAAGGCGACCATAACTAACTCACCATGCTTAGTGCATAAATTTAGAATCGAAGCCATGGTTCTTTGTTACCACTCATTGTACACGACCCAGCAGTTGTTAAATAACATTTGGGAAATTTGGAAAAAGGCATCAGTAACGAAGCTAGACGATATTTATTTAAGTCTTTCCTGTGGACTTATTAAACAATGACATATTTAAGTCTGTCTGGAAAAAATCTTTATGGCAGTGACGCACTACATATATACGGACATTACTTATTAAGTTAGAGCCGGTCGCGGTGGTCTAGCGGTTCTAGGAGCTCAGTCCGGAACCGCGGGACTGCTACGGTTGCAGGTTCGAATCCTGCCTCGGGCATGGATGTGTGTGATGTCCTTAGGTTAGTTAAGTTTAAGTAGTTCTAAGTTCTAGGGGACTGATGACCACAGATGTTAAGTCCCATAGTGCTCAGAGCCATTTGAACCATTTTTTTTTTTTTGTTAAGTTAGAACACCACTTCAGACAACTGTTTGGACTTCCATATATCCTATAAGAGCTTTTGTAAATATGCTAACTTCATTGAACGCTGTTGTTGCTACCTCTAGTTTCTTGTAGTTTTCTGGAATGACATTTTTAATATACTCTTTGTTCCTTCAGCTGAACCATTATATTCTTTTTCTACGTTATTCATTGCGTTAGGACTTTACCATGTAGTGATTAGCTCCGGTCTTGGCTATCATATTCTATCTTGAAAGCTTGCATGGTTGATGCATTATTAAGTGACATTTAATGATAATGATGATGTGCTTGTGATAAATTTTCAATGCTCCGTTACAATGAAACGGCAAACTACAAATTATAAAACAAGTGCGTTTCATTCTTAATTTACTAGTTACTGACGATAGTAGCTCACTCCTAAGGGAGCACTCTTATGTGAAATCATTAACTTACGATAAATCATTACGTGACATAGCAATAACTATAATAACACTAGCGTGAAATTTGGTGAGAGGCCCGTTTCAAATGCGAACGAAATTCGATAGCTGATCATGCGATCGTCGATATTGTATGTGATTTCAAAATGACGTCACGTTTGCGGGAATTTTGTGGAACGAGCATTCTCTCGCGTGAACAAATTACTGCATACTTTACCGACAGAAGTATATTTAAAAGCCACGGCTTAAGTATGTCTAGTAAAGAGATAAGTTAACGCTCTTTGATTATAGTAAAAGGTTGAAACAAACTACTTGTGTTAAAAGGTGAGAGTACTTATCTTGTCTGAAGAGTGTTGGAGTGCGTAAGAATCTATAGGTAGATTCCATCCACATAGACATCGGCTCCAATGAAGAGTAATTGCCGGTTCTAGGCTGAGCACGGTCCAATTCCAAGGAATTGGATCCCTTTTGCATACCTGTCTTTAAATACACTGAGGTGAAATAAGTCATAGAGTACGTCCTAATATCGTGTCGGATTTCTGTTGCCGAATGTAGTACAGCACCTCGACGTGGCATGGACTCATCAAGTCGTTGGAAGTTCTTTGCAGAAGTTATGAGCCATTCTGTATCCGTTGTCGTGCATAGTTGCCAAAGTGCTGGCGCTTCAAGATTTTGTGCGTGAACTGACCTCTCGATTACGTTCCAGAAATGTTGGATGGTATTAATGTCGGGCCATTTGGTTGGCCAAATCAGTCGTTCCAACTGTCCACAATGTTCTTCAAACCAATCGCAAACAGTTGTGGCCCAGTGACATGGTGCATTGCCATCCATAAAAATTGCTTCGTTGTTTGGAAACATAAGGTTGATGAATTGCTGCATATTCTCTCCAAGTAGCCAAAAGTAACCACATCCAGGCAATCATCGGTTCAGTTTGATCAGGAGGCCCAGTTCATTCCATATAAACTCAGCTCACACTATTATGGAACCATCACCAATTTGAACAGTGCCTTTTTCACAGCTTCGGTTTATGGCTTCGCGGGGTCTGCGCCACACTCGAATCCTACCAACGGCTTTTACCAACAGAAATCGAGGCTCATTTGAATAGGCCATGGTTTTCGAGTCGTCTAGGCTCCAATCGATGTGGCCTCCAGCCTCCAGTGCTGTTAGCAGAGGCGTCGGTCGTCTGCATAGCCCATTGACGCCAAATTTTGTCGCCCTGTGCTAAAGAATACGTTAGCCGTACTTCCCATATTGATTTCTGCGGTTACTTCATGAAGTGTTGCTTGTCTGTTAGCACTGACAACTCTACTCAAACGACGCTGCTCTCGGGGGTTAAGTGAAGACCGTCGGCCCCTGCGTTGTGAGCGGTAACACTTCAGATTTGGTGTCCACGGCACACTCTTGGCACTATGTACCTCAAAATATTGAATTCCTTAACGATTTCCGTAATGGAATGTCCCATGTGTCTGGCTGCAACTGCCATTTCGAGTTCCCGAGTCCGGCCGGAGTGGCCGTGCGGTTCTAAGCGCTACAGTCTGGAGCCGAGCGACAGCTACGGTCGCAGGTTCGAATCCTGCCTCGGGCATGGATGTGTGTGATGTCCTTAGGTTAGTTAGGATTAATTAGTTCTAAGTTATAGGTGACTGATGACCTCAGAAGTTAAGTCGCATAGTGCTCAGAGCCATTTTGTTAATTCCCGATGTGCGCCCATAATCACGTCGGAAACCTTTTCCCATGAATTGCCTGAGTACAGATGAGAGCTCCTCCAATGTACCGCCATTTTGTACGTTGTGTACGAGATAGCACCGCCGTCTGTAGGTCTCCACGTCGCTATGCCACGGTTTTTGTCACCTCAGTATCGTAAAGCTTTTCCTCAGTCGGATCTCAACATCCAGTTTTCACTGGCACAACATCGCACTACCTACGTGGTATCAGGCTTGCCTAGCGTGAATCTTGAATAAGAAGTGGTTAAGTAACAGATATCGACGGAGTTTAACAGCAACGAAGGCGCTGAGTGGAGGAGAATCTTCAATTTTCACCAATTTTTGCTCTCAGCTCTACGAATCTGCGGCGACAGTAATATTCAAGTATACGTTTACTGTAAAACGCGGCTAGATAAACTACAGAGTTTAAATAACTTATGCTTTTTCTGTGGGTCAGATAAATAGTAGTAACATTAACAGAAAAGGGTCTTCTATGCTGGTAAGTAACGTTTGAATTTTTAGTTAAGTGATATCAGCCTTCCATTCTTTTTGAAAATAACATTTTAGTCACACATTTCATGCGAATACTTTTCCGTAAATAATAAAAAGCATTGCTACGACCTATTTTAACCAGGTATTTACTTCTTATTGCCTGCGAAGTTGCCAAGTGGAGCAAACTGCAGGGTACTGTCTCTAGATGATAAGCAGGAAAGAAGGTCATGTTGAAACACAGCCGTAGAGGGTGTTACACCAGCTTGAAGGTGGGGACAAAAGATTTTTGACAGTATAGGTTTCAATGACTGCAAGTACACAAGGGAATACACCAAGCCAGGGCCAATGTTCTGCCTTTACAAGTGTTTCAATTTCACATTCATGCACCCAGACATCGTTACTATAGGGGCATGCGTTTCACTGCTGGTGTCGCCTCACTCTGGTATGACCATGTGTTATGTAGTGCAGCACTGAGACACCAGAGCCCGAGATACGACACAGGAACAGGCCGACATTGATTTTACGTACGGACAGGCAAACAACAAAGGAAAGGTGGCAGCACAACGGTACCGGCTGAATTATCCTCACTAACAACACTGTACCATAAACTACTTGCAACAATGTTTCGTTGTTTGTGTAAACAGTCTTTACGGGAGTGGGTAACGACAAAAGGCTGGAGGGCAACTTGCGTACACAGGTCTTGGTGGAAGTGATGTTGTGCACTATAGAATACGACCCTGGTATCACCACTAGAGATGGGCGATCCGTTCCTGAACTGATTCAAAGAGACAGAGTGTTCTAAGCACTGTACGATCAGTGACCCAAATAAAAGGAGCGATAGCGCATCTAATGCGAACTGACTCTCTATTAGCGATAGGCAGCAGAACAAACAATCTGTGGCAAGCTGCAGCAACAATGTCTTGCGCCATGTGCTGAAGGAAACGTTTCCCACTCTGAAAGAAAAACACAAAATAAGAGAGAGAGAGAGACAGAGAGAGAGAGAGAGAGAGAGAGAGAGAGAGAGAGAGAGCGCTAAGCTGCAGCAACATTTCACCATACCATGTGCTCAAAAAACGTTTCCCAGCCTGCAAGAAAGAAAAAAAAAAAAAAAAAAAGACAACGCTATACACCATGTTCATGTATGGATTTGCAGATATTTCTATGAGCAGCTTTTCTCAGCCATGAAAAGAACAGAAAATGCGTTTATATCAGTTCTTTGGAATACTACATTAGCTCTGGAAACACTTAGATGCCTTAAACATGGTGTAAACGATAACTTTTACAGTGTACCGTAGATGTGTAGAGGAATTCGAGATGAACTATCTCACGCAGGACACTTGTAATCTATCAAGTCGTGAAACAACCTCAATT
Source organism: Schistocerca cancellata (assembly GCF_023864275.1). NCBI lineage: Eukaryota > Metazoa > Arthropoda > Insecta > Orthoptera > Acrididae > Schistocerca > Schistocerca cancellata. The sequence goes on along the minus strand of NC_064631.1, from coordinate 169,793,936 downwards.
TGGCCTAGAAAAGAATCTAATCTACAGTGCATGTGTGTCATGTGAGATTTTCGGCACTGTCTCCCACTCTCTGGGCAAGCTGTTAGTACTAGAGTAAAAATTAACAGACCCACTTTTTTAGGAAATCTAATTTAGTTTAATTTTGTACTGGGATACACTTCTGCTAGCATAAAAGCAACAATTAAATACTTGATTTGACTTCTTACTACAGAAACACTGTAGTAGTTAAGTTTATATTAAACTATAAATGTGATTCGTTTTTACGTAAGTTCATAAAAGCCTTTTTTCTTTCATTACCATCACAGGAAAGTTTAAAAATGTTAGCAAAATGATCGACAAAGCCCACTGCGCAGTAGCCCCGTCAATGAAGACAAAAGGAGATTGAGTATGGAATATAGTTTTTTTTGGTCATCAGTATTCTGACTGGTTTGATGCGGCCCGTCACGAATTCGTCTCCTGTGCCAACCACTTCGTCTCAGGGTATCACTTGCAACCCACTTCCTAAATTATTTACTAGATGTATTCCAATCTCTGTCTTCCTCTACAGTTTTCCCCTCTACAGTTCCCTCTAGTACCATGGAAGCCACTCCCTCATGTCTTAACAGATGTGCTATCATCTGTCCCATATCAGTGTTTAAAACATATCCCTTTCCTCTCCAATTTGCGCAGAACCTCCCCATAGCTTACCTTATCAGCCCACGTAACTTTCAACATTCGTCCGTAGCACCACATCTCAAATGCTACGATTCTCTTCTGTTGCGGTTTTCCCACAGTCTATATTTCACTACCATACAATGCTGTACTCCAGATGCACATTCTCAGAAACTTCTTCCTCAAATTAAGGGCGATGATTGATATTAGTAGACTTCTCTTTGACAAGAAGGCCCTTTTTGCCAGTGATAGTATGCTTTTGATGTCCTCCTTGCTCCGTCCGTCATTGCTCATTTCACTGCCTAGGTATCAGAATTCCTTAAATTCATCTACTTCATGACCGTCGATCCCAGTGTTAAGTTTCTCGTTGTTCTCATTTCTACTACTTCTCATTACCTTCGTCTTTCTTCGATTTACTCTCAATCCATACTCTGTACTCATTAGACTGTTCATTCTGTTCAGCATATCATTTAATTCTTATTCACTTTCACTCGGGACAGCAATGTTATCAGCGAATCGTATCGTTTCATTGATATCCATCCACCTTGAATTTTAATTCCGTTCCTTAAACTTTCTTTTATTTCTACCATTGCTTCCTCGATGTACAGATTGAACAGTACGTGCGAAATGTTACAGCCAAGTCTTACACCCTTTTTATTACGAGCACTTCGTTCTTCGTCGTTCACTATTATTATTCCTTCTTGGCTTTTGTACATATTGTATACGACCCGTCTCTCCCTATAGCTTACCCCTACATTTTTCAGAATTTCGAACATCTTGCACCATTTTACAGTGTCGAACGCTTTTTCTAGGTCGACAAATGCTATGAACGTGTCTCGATTTTACTTTAATCTTGCTTACATTATTAACGACAACCTCAGAATTGCCTCTCTCGTGTCTCTACTTTTCCTAAAGTGAAACTGATCGTCATCTAGCGCATCCTCAAGTTTTCTTTTCCATTCTTCTGTATATTATTCTTGTAAGCAACTTGGATGCCTGAGCTATTAAGTTGATTGTGCGATAATTCTCGCACTTGTCAGCTAGTGCCGTCTTCGGAATTGTGTGGATGTGCTTTTCCGAAAGTCAAATGGTATGTCGCCAGACTCATACATTCTACACACCAACGTCAATGGTCGTTTTATTGCCACTTCCCTCTCTGCTTTAAGAAATTCTGATGGAATGCTATCCATCCCTTCAGCCTCATTTGATCTTAAGTCCTCTAAAGCTCTTTTAAAATCTGATTCTAATACTGGATCCCCTATCTTTTCTAAGTCGACTCCTGTTCCTTCTTCCATCACATCAGACAAATCTTCTCCCTCATAGAGGCTTTCAGAGTATTCTTTCCACCTTTACGCTGTCTCCTCTTCATTTAACAGTCGAGTTCCTGTTGCACTCTTAATGTTATCACCCTTGCTTTTAATGTCATAGAAGGTTGTTTTGACTTTCCTGTATGCTGAATCTGTCCTTCCGACAATCATTTCGTTTTCGATGTCTTCACATTTTTCCTGCAGCCATTTCGTCTTAGCTTCCCTGCACTTCTTATTTATTCCACTCCTCAGAAACTGAGTTTCCCGGAACATTTTTGTACTTCCTCCTTTCATCGATCAATTGAAGTATTTCATCTGTTACCCATGGGCTCTTCGCAGTTACCCTCTTTGTACCTATGTTTTCCTTCCCAACTCTTGTGATGTCCCTTTTTAGTTATGTCCATTCCTTCAACTGCACTGCCTACTGAGCTATTTTTTATTGCTGTATCTATAGCCTTAGAAAACTTCCACTCTATCTCGTCATTCCTTAGTACTTCCGTATCCCACTTGTTTACGTATTGATTCTTCCTGACTAATGTCTTGAACTTCAGCCTACTCTTCTTCACTAAAAGTATTGTGATCTGAGTATATATCTGCTCCTGGGTACGCCTTTCTATCCAGTATCTGATATCGGAATCTCTGTCTCACCATGATGTAATCGAACTGTAATCTTCTCGTAGCACCCTGCCTTTTCCAAGTATACCGCCTCCTCTTGTGATTCTTAAACAGAGTAATAGCTATTACTAGCTGAAATTTATTACAGAACTTAATTAGTCTTTTTCGTCTCTCATTCCTTGTCCCTAGCCCATATTCTCCTTTAATCTTTCCTTCCACTCCTTTTCCTACAACGGATTTCACTCCCCCATGACTATTAGCTTTTCATCCCCCTTTAAGTACTGTATTACCGTTTCAATATCCTCATACACCTTCTCTATCTTTTCATCTTCAGCTAGCGACGTCGGCATGTATAACTGAAATATCGTTGTCCGTATTGGTTTTCTGTTGATTCTGATAAGAACACCCCTAACACTGAACTGTTCACAGTGACATACTCTCTGCCCTACCTTCTTATTCATATCGGATCTTACTAGTGTTACAGCTTTTTCTGCTGCTGTTTATATTACCCTGTACTCATCTGACCAGAAATCCTTGTCTTCTTTCCACTTCACTTCACTGTTGTTGTTGTTGTGGTCTTCAGTCCTGAGACTGGTTTGATGCAGCTCTCCATGCTACCCTATCCTGTGGAAGCTCCTTCATCTCCCAGTACTTACTGCCACCTACATCCTTCTGAATCTGCTTAGTGTATTCATCTCTTGGTCTCCCTCTACGATTTTTACCCTCCACACTGCCCTCCAATGCTAAATTTGTGATCCCTTGATGCCTCAAAACATGTCCTACCAACCGATCCCTCCTTCTAGTCAAGTTGTGCCACAAACCTCTCTTCTCCCCAATCCTATTCAATACCTCCTCATTAGTTACATGATCTACCCACTTTATCTTCAGCATTCTTCTGTAGCACCACATTTCGAAAGCTTCTATTCTCTTCTTGTCCAAACTATTTATCGTCCATGTTTCGCTTCCATACATGGCTACACTCCATACAAATACTTTCAGAAATGACTTCCTGACACTTAAATCAATACTCGATGTTAACAAATTTCTCTTCTTCAGAAACGCTTTCCTTGCCATTGCCAGTCTACATTTTATATTCTCTCTACTTCGACCATCATCAGTTATATTGCTCCCGAAATAGCAAAACTCCTTTACTACTTTAAGTGTCTCGTTTCCCAATCTAATTCCCTCAGCATCACCCGACTTAATTCGACTACACTCCATTATCATCGTTTTGCTTTTGTTGATGTTCATCTTCACTTCGCTGACCCCTACTATATCTAGATTGAGCCTTTGCATTTATTTTTTTTCAGATTTTCTAGTTTCCCTACTACGTTCAAGCTCCCGAAACTGCACTCCTCGACTCGTAGAACGTTATCCTTTCGTTGATTATTCAACCTTTTTCTCACGGTAACGTTCCTCTTGGCAGTCCACTGCCGAATATCCGAATGGGGGACTACTCCGGAATCTTTTCCCAATGGAGAGATCACCATGACACTTCATCAATTTCAGGCCATATATCCTGCGGATAGACGGTACGTGTTTTCAATGCAGTGGTTTCCATTGCGTTCAGCTTCCTCATGCCGTTGATCATTGCTGATTCGTCAGCCATTAGGGGCAGTTAATAGGAAAATAGTTATAGCCACAAAATTTTGTACAGTGGTGGTAGGGAGTGCAATGCCTGGCCTGTAGGGAGTGTGTGTGCGTGCAGACGTGCATTTGAAGATTACTTTTTACATTTTTTCAGCAACTCGAAAAATTAGGCTTGTAACGAAAATGTAACCCAGTACAAATTTAAACTACATTAAATATGCTTCAAAACAACTTCTATTCGTTTTTTTTAATCTCTTGAACTTACAGTTTGTGCAAAGACAGAATATTGAAAATCTCGCACACTGTGCATGTGCTGTAGCTTTGATAGTTTATCTAGCCCAATTTCAGGTAGTTTCCTGACCTGAAAAACCACAAGTGTTCTGTATCAAATTCGTCTCAGCCGCCTCTGCACCACTTAAATACGATGTAAGCAGTTATATTTTATACCATGCACTGCTCTCGGTTTGAAAAGAAAATCTCAAATTTCACAACTCCAATAAACGTATACATGCTTCTGAGTGAGCTGCTGCATTACATTTGGCGTATCGTCGGCGATTATGTGAGTTGCAGGAGCTGCGATCAACAGGCAAGACTTGCATGGAGAGAAATGCGAAGTAACTCAGGAGTCAATCAGCTTTCCACGGCTCATACATCGCGGATCACAAATTGACACAGGAGTCACTCCACTTTCTATGCTTTTGGCTCATTCAGTGATTAAGCTCTCTACTCGCTTTCTGGCTCTGTGCCTTTCCGTTTCAGTTTGGCTCTTCGGTATTGTTAACGATAGTAATAATTTGGTGTAAGAATATATCACATAATTATTTTGACATACATGAAAGAGAATATATACACCACTTTCATTTTTGTTTGTGTACCCCTATACGATTAATGCCTTGAGGATCCCTCTTACAGCAGACATCTTGAAGATCTCCTGCCCACTACATAATAATTCATTACTGAACTTGGTATTTTGTGGTTTTTCATTCTCATTTCAACATGTTGTAGTTTGTACTGACATTGTACTACAGAACATGGACAGTATTTCCTTTGATACTTTAGTTCCGAGGGTTCTAGATGATGGTCCGAATCATTCTGAGAAGCTCGTAAGACTAATGTAGGGAAATCTGCTCTGAGAAGTAGATCTTAAGAAAAAAATCGGTATGTTGCGCCATTTCCGGCTAATTAACATTGAAGATAGCCGATCAGGCCGTTGTGTGCGCAAATCAAAGCGGCCCACCACGGTCAGTTAGTGTCAGTTGTTCTCACTGCACAGAGACCGCTCAGTCTTTGGCTTAGGGAACCAAACGAAGAATACGATCGGCGACACCGTCTCTGGCTGGTGGCTTGAATTTACGCACTCTACGGCCTGATTGGTCCCCTTCAATGCTGATTAACTCGGAAATGACACAACGCATCCAATTTTTTTCTTAAGAGAGATTTCCCAGAACAACCAACCCTGCAACAACCATACAATTTTCTCACACTGTTTCTGACCACGCTGCAAAAATAGCTCCGCTAACGTAATTAAATCTTTCTAATGCATTTTTTATGGCTGAAAGACGTATGGTAATCTGATACATCTATCAAAGCATTATAATTCTCCAACTCGCCAAATAACAATATTTATTAACCAGTCTGGTTTGTATACGATCTGGTCATACGAATGCTAGGACATATGTTTTATTTTCATTTTCCCTATATCGCTATGAGTGGTCATCAGCCTCTAGTTTGTGCATATTACAAACCTTAGATGATGTGCATGTTGTGACTTAGCAGCGTGTACGAGCTGTCTTCTTCTCCATCTATCTGGAGGAGGCTGGGGAGAGGGTCCATTAGCTTCCCCAGGACAACAGCAGGATGGACCGTCTCAAAGGCACCTGCACATTACTGTATGGCCTACGTGTCGAGTTCGGCGTACTCATTCTGAAACTTTAGTGGCATATGTGAAGCCTCCCACCAATTTTAAAGGTGAGACATGTTAATGGCTCTTCAGCTTTCCTTGTAGAAACTTCTAGAAGGTTCGAGAACCTTTTGTCCCGTTCTGGACGGATACTAGGTCTTACGCAGTATTCTTTAAAGCAGTACTTAGGGGTAGGGAAAGGGAATAAACTGTTGACAGCCAAATTACCTTTATGTGAACATAGACTTTTTATTCAAACTTAGTACTTGGTTGACGGAAGTTAAACTGCTCTTGTAAGTAGATATTTTATACAACGGAGATGTAGCCTTACCTCGCCAGTCAGGTTCTGTGTTAGTTCTAGAGCGCTTACTATACGAGGTGCATTCAAGTTCTAAGGCCTCCGTTTTTTTTTTTTTCTAATTAACTACTCACCCGAAATCGATGAAACTGGCGTTACTTCTCGACGTAATCGCCCTGCAGACGTACACATTTTTCACAACGCTGACGCCATTATTCCATGGCAGCGGCGAAGGCTTCTTTAGGAGACTGTTTTGACCACTGGAAAATCGCTGAGGCAATAGCAGCACGGCTGCTGAATGTGCGGCCACGCAGAGTGTCTTTCATTGTTGGAAAAAGCCAAAAGTCAATAGGAGCCAGGCCAGGTGAGTAGGGAGCATGAGGAATCACTTCAAAGTGGTTATCACGAAGAAACTGTTGCGTAACGTTAGCTCGATGTGCGGGTGCGTTGTCTTGGTGAAACAGCACACGCGCAGACCTTCCCGGACGTTTTTGTTGCAGTGCAGGAAGGAATTTGTTCTTCAAAACATTTTCGTAGGATGCACCTGTTACCGTAGTTCAATGGCTTTGAGCCCTATGGGACTTAACTTCTATGGTCATCAGTCCCTAGAACTTTGAACTACTGAAATGTAACTTACCTAAGGACATCACACAACACCCAGTCATCACGAGGCAGAGAAAATCCCTGACCCCGCCAGGAATCGAACCCGGGAACCCGGGTGCGGGAAGCAAGAACGCTACCGCACGACCATGTTACCGTAGTGCCCTTTGGAACGCAATGGGTAAGGACTACGCCCTCGCTGTCCCAGAACATGGACACCATCATTTTTTCAGCACTGGCGGTTACCCTAAATTTTTTTGGTGACGGTGAATCTGTGTGCTTCCATTGAGCTGACTGGCACTTTGTTTCTGGATTGAAAAATGGCATCCACGTCTCATCCATTGTCACAACCGACGAAAAGAAAGTCCTATTCATGCTGTTGTTGCGCGTCAACATTGCTTGGCAACATGCCACACGGGCAGCCATGTGGTCGTCCGTCAGCATTCGTGGCACCCACCTGGATGACACTTTTCGCATTTTCAGGTCGTCATGCAGGATTGTGTGCACAGAACCCACAGAAATGCCAACTCTGGAGGCGATCTGTTCAACAGTCATTCGGCGATCCCCCAAAACAATTCTCTCCACTTTCTCGATCATGACGTCAGACCGGCTTGTGCGAGCCCGAGGTTGTTTTGGTATGTAGTCACACGATGTTCTGCCTTCATTAAACTGTCGCACCCACGAACGCACTTTCGACACATCCATAACTCCATCACCACATGTCTCCTTCAACTGTCGATGAATTTCAATTGGTTTCACACCACGCAAATTCAGAAAACGAAAGATTGCACGCTGTTCAAGTAAGGAAAACGTCGCCATTTTAAGTATTTAAAACAGTTCTCATTCTCGCCGCTGGCGGTAAAATTCCATCTGCCGTACGTGCTGCCATCTCTGGGACGTATTGACAATGAACGAGGCCTCATTTTAAAACAATGCGCATGTTTCTATCTCTTTCCAATCCGGAGAAAAGAAATCGGAGGTCTTAGAGCTTGAATGCACCTCGTACATGATAGTCCGAATTTACCCTTGTTTCTTTCCACTATGTAACAGAGATACCATAACACCAGCATTCACAGGAACCCATCCATTAGGAGAGTACAATCCCATCAATGCACAGAGGTGTCCCTGTTCTGCCGTAACCACGAGGGCCGGAACGACGGAAGAACAGCGAAGGCGGTGAGGAAACGTCGGCCAATGGTGCGCGGAATAGGACCGCGGCGTGCCAGGAGCGACATCTGAAAGAAGTGAATATAAGAGCCGCTCCTGCCAGCCTCGGGCCTCAGGTCACCTCAGTGTACTGACATTTGTGGAACGTATTTGCGGAGCATGCTACAGAACAACTAGTTGTGACCCTTATAAGTTAGATGTCTGGACTTTGCCTAAAGGGAGAACTATTACTGTTTGCATGTTACTTGTGACACCTTTCTATCTCCAAAGTCAGGTATTGTCAATTGTTTTATAGAAATAAAACTACTAATGTTATTTGTTTGAATTGTTATATAGCATTCCGAGAACGCTACATCCCTTAGGCACCCTATTAGCGACGAGTGGGCAGGACCTCACAGTCCCAATGGTGATCGCATTGCGAGCTGTGTTAATTTCCCACAACAAATACACATGGGCAGTCGCTTTTAGACACCGTCTAAATCTTGATCTTTAATTTTGTGTTCAACATTCATACTAATTTAATGAACTGTAAGCTTTACATTTACTTCATTCTTTGCTAGAGTAATTCATCTTGTTCCCTCCTACTTCAGCTTTGGCGTCTGGTATCTCGAATCTGAATACGAAACAAAGCAAGGCCCCAACACAAGACTATATCGAGTTTGGGTGTTATCCTTGCGTGGATTTTGTTAGTGGATACCTCAGTTTAATTCAGGGCTTTGGTTGTTCAGGAAGAACTTAGATCTGGGCGTAACCATTGCACTTAGGTGAACAAACAAACAAAGAACATGAGGTAACAGCAGAATATTGGGAGCATATTCATAGGACGTAATTCAGTAAATGACCGACACTTTTTCATAAACAGCAACTAATATTACAAACCTTCAACAGATGCTCCCACCTTGTAAACCAAATTACTAACTTTCATGTCCATATCTGTCATGAATCAGACAGTATTTCCTAAGAAGCGTACTCTTTCTATTTTCTGATCATTTATTGCTATTTTGCTGTGAATTGACCCTGGCATCTGTAGCCACTACTTTTGTTTTCTTTGAAAATACAGAGAGACTATATAACTAAGCTGGTCTGGATAAAATATAAGCAGTAGTTTGGAGTGTGTCTTCGGCTCCAAGGAAGTCACGAACCGGGGCATGCAGCTATTGTTTATCTGCACACATAATTAACTGAGACATATTTGTCTAGGAACAGCGATTCCTTAACTGGTGGGTTCAAATGGTTCAAATGGCTCTGAGCACTATGGGACTTAACTTCTGAGGTCATCAGTCCCCTAGAACTTAGAACTACTTAAACCTAACTAACCTAAAGACATCACACACACCCATGCCCGAGGCAGGATTCGAACCTGCGACCGGAGCGGTCGCGCGGTTCCAGACTGTAGCGCCTAGAACAGCACGGCCACCCCGGCCGGCCTATCTGGTGGGAAACGAGAAAAATGTGTAGCAATTGTTTCTGAAAATATAGTATATCCCCACCACGTCGGTATCCTAACATCACATCTTAAAAAAAAAAAAAAAAAAAAAAAACCAGAAGAAATAAGCACTAAACAGAACCTAGTCACTTGGGGCAAAATGAATCAAATTTTATTTAGGAACCATGATATTGACTAATTTTTTTCTTATTGGGTACGTATATTGTAGTACAGATTGTAAATTACGACTTGAAACACTTAATTACAATTACGATTTTACTCTTAGAGTGTATTTTATTTCCAATAAAAGTGTGAATATATATGAGGAGACAGTCATATTTTTAATAATTTCGGACTTGATAAAAAGATAATTAGGATATTGTTGTAATATTTTTAAGTTTTACAACAGACGAAATGTAGAACTTGTCAATCTTAGAACTACTAAGGACGTAACGTAAATTTATTATCGTTTATTGCATATTCTTTCAAAATAGGACCAAACCAGGTAAAAATACAGTAGAGAATCTTGAACTAAAATTGATGGGTGCCTTCCTTTTATTTATTTTTCGAGTGGATGGAGAGTGGTGAGTCATGAATAAGAGTTAGTTTATACCAGTGAGTCTTCTGTTCTGATCCAATCTCTGAGAAGTGCTGTTTTGCCCATCTCCAATAGCACTAGGCAGGTGGCCGACTAGCATAAGGGTAAGAAACACGACCATGTGATATCTTACGATACCGCAGTGTCTGTGTTATTCTGAATTACGATGCAAAGTTCCTTTGGACATGCATAATTGTCCAGTGGAACTTGGTATCGTAATTCAGAATAACTCAGGCACTGCAATATTGTATTTATCAACTGACATCGGGCTAGTGACATTCAAGTAAACTGTCTCACCTGTACGGGAATATATATAATGGATGTGCGAGTACAGGTTGTAGATGCATGGTTGACGACCTACGGAAGTTTGGGTGTGGCTGTGAGTCATTCACGAATAGCCAAGTGGTGAGGCGACCACTCGCGATAGGCGGGAAACCTGGGATCGAGACCGGCCGGGCACAGATTTTCATCCTCGTCATTCCTTTTACAGCTCATGATGGTCCATATTCGCATTTGATGATATGTTTAATGTGCAGTCTTCTCCACAACTATCACGATTTGTATCACCTGCAATTTTTGCTGGTTGTCTTATCTATGGACTTAATTCCAGGGTGGCAGTTCCGTTGCTTGTTCATTGCATGGCCTGGAATTTCGGTCATTCACGCGATTCACGGCTGAGGAGTGGAACACTCAATGTTCACAACAGCCACCTGTGGGCTACAGGGAATCCCCGTGACACTTTATTTATTTGTTTGTTTAATCTGATCTGAAGAGAGCCATCAGGCTGTCTCTTACATTGGACCAGGGTTTCACACATACAGTAGCCTGTTTACATCATAGTTGGCTAAGCAATAATAGCTATAATTTGAAAAAAATTATTAAACTAATTTGAGTGACTATAGTAGCAATGTGAGTATATATTAATGACTAATAACTATGTCCGCCCCCAGTAGCTGAGTGGTCAGCACAACAGAATGTCAATCCAAAGGGCCCGGGTTCGATTTCCGGCTGGGTCGGAGATTTTCTCCGCTCAGGGAGTGGGTGTTGTGTTGTCCTAATCATCATCATCTCATCCCCATCGACGTGCAAGTCGCTGAAGTGGCGTCAAATCGAAAAACTTGCATCCGGTGAACGGTCTACTCGACGGGAGACCCTAGTCACACGATATTTATTTACTAATAACTATTAAAGTTAATAACGGCAGCACTTGTACTGCTGCTGCTACTGCCACTAATAATAATAATAATAATAATAATAATAATAATAAACCCCGTGGAGGCCCGGGAAAAGAATAGTCCTCCGGTATGTTCTGCCAGTCGTAAAAGGCGACGAAAAGAACAAACCACTAATAGGGCTAACCCCCCTTTTAGTGTGATTACTTGGTTCAGGACAGAACTAAAGAAGCCTCGGACAAGCGCCATCATGGTCGGGGATGACGCTTGAACCCTATGCCCGCCCACAATGGTAACGACACTGCTAGCCAACTGGAAAATGATTTAAATCGAAATAGAGGTGTTTTGCAGGATATGCTCCCTGCAACCACCCTAGAAGGAAAACAAAGACAGAGGATGAGATGGTCAGATGAAGTTAATCGACACCTCATGTTCTGTTATTACCAAGCAACAAACCTAGGAACCAACACAACTGGATCATAAGTATACACAACATTTATTACCAGATACCCGGAATTAAAATTTTTAACAGAACAACGACTAGCTGATCAGATTCGTGTAATAATAAAAAATAACAGGATACCCCAGTCAGAATTAGAAAACATCAAACAAAAGTACAACAAATACTGGAACAAAACAATGTGCAATTAGAAGAAGAAAAAAATACAGTAATGGACTCAAACATCCCAGAGAAAACAAACAAAGAACAAAACGCGTCAATTAAACAATCAGAGGGAAACGAAATCTTAAGACAGCCACCAAAACAAGCACAAATAGAACATGAAGTGACACACATGTTAGATATAGAAGAAAAATTTCAGTTGACATATATAGAATACAAAGACACAAATACAGACATTAGACCATTATTGCATAGACCACCAAATAACCCACAAGTCGAAACAACAATAACAACTATCAACACAATCATACACAACAAAATAAATGAAAAGACAACTATGGAAGAGTTACAACTGCTGGTTTATGTAGGAGCACTCACTATACTAAATATACACACTAGGCAGAGATCAGAACCAACCAACACACAGAAGAAACCCACAAAACCAGCATGGCAACACAGGCTACAGATCATAATAGAAAAACTGAGAAAAGACATCGGACAGCTAACACAATTTATAAGAAATGAAATATCAGACAAAAAACGAAAAAGGATAGGTAAAATCTCACAACAAGAAGCAATAGAGCAATTAGATGAAAAGAAGCAGAAATTACAAGCATTGGCCAAACGACTTAGAAGATACAAAAAAAGTGAAATAGAAGGAAACAAAACCAAACATTCAACACAATCCAAAAGAAATTTTACCAAACAATAGATAACACACACATTAAAATAGACAATCCACCAAGCATAACAGACATGGAACACTTCTGGAGCAACATATGGTCAAACCCGGTACAACATAACAGGCATGCATGGTGGATACAAGCAGAAACAAACTCATACAAGATGATACCACAAATGCCTGAAGTGATAATTTTGCAACATGAAGTCACCCGAGCAATAAATTCTATGCACAATTGGAAAGCCCCTGGAAATGACAAAATAACAAATTTCTGGCTAAAGAAGTTCACCTGAACACATTCACATCTAACTAAATTATTTAACAGTTACATTGCAGACCCATACACATTCCCTGATACACTTACACATGGAATAACCTATCTGAAACCTAAAGATCAAGCAGACACAGCAAACCCAGCTAAATATCGCCCCATAACATGCCTACCAACAATCTACAAAATATTAACTTCAGTCATTACACAGAAATTAATGACACATACAGCACAGAACAAAATTATAAATGAAGAACAAAAAGGCAGCTGCAAAGGAGCACGAGGATGTAAAGAGCAACTGATAATAGATACTGAGGTGACATATCAAGCTAAAACTAAACAAAGGTCGCTACACTACGCATACATTGATTACCAAAAAGCTTTTGATAGTGTACCCCCCTCATGGTTACTACAGATATTGGAAATATACAAAGTAGATCAAAATTAATACAGTTCCTAAACATAGTAATGAAAAACTGGAAAACCACACTTAATATCCAAACAAATTCATATATTATCACATCACAGCCAATACAGATTAAATGTGGAATATACCAAGGAGACTCATTAAGTCCTCTCTGGTTCTGTCTTGCTCTGAACCCACTATCCAACATGCTAAATAATACAAATTATGGATATAATATTACTGGAACATACCCACACAAAATCACACATTTGCTATACATGGATGATCTAAAACTACTGGCAGCAACCAATCAACAACTCAACCAATTACTAAAGATAACAGAAATATTCAGCAATGATATAAATATGGGTTTTGGAACAGACAAATGTAAGAAAAATAGCATAGTCGAGGGAAAACACACTAAACAAGAAGATTACATATTGAATAACCACAGTGACTCCATAGAAGCGATGGAAAAAACAGATACCTATAAATACCTAGGATACAGACAAAAATAGGAATAGATAATACAAATATTAAAGCAGAACTAAAAGAAAAATATAGACAAAGACTAACAAAAATACTGAAAACAGAATTGACAGCAAGAAACAAGACAAAAGCTATAAATACTTACGCTATACCAATATTGACCTACTCATTTGGAGTAGTGAAATGGAGTAACACAGACCTAGTAGAACTCAATACACTTACACGTTCACAATGCCACAAATATAGAATACATCACATACATTCAGCAACAGAAAGATTCACATTAAGCAGAAAGGAAGGAGGAAGGGGATTCATCGACATAAAAAACCTACATTATGGACAGGTAGACAATTTAAGAAAATTATTTCTAGAACGAGCAGAAACTAGCAAAATACATAAAGCAATCACTCATATAAATACATCGGCTACACCACTGCAATTTCATAACCACTTCCACAACCCTTTAGATCACATAACACCAACAGATACGAAGAAAGTAAATTGGAAAAAGAAAACACTACATGGCAAGCACCCATATCATCTAAAACAGCCACACATCGATCAAGACGCATCTAACACATGGCTAAGAAAAGGCAATATATACAGTGAGATGGAAGGATTCATGATTGCAATACAGGATCAAACAATAAACACCAGATATTATAGCAAGCATATTATTAAAGATCCCAATACCACAACAAATAAATGCAGACTTTGCAAACAACAAATAGAAACAGTAGACCACATCACAAGCGGATGTACAATACTAGCAAATACAGAATATCCCAGAAGACATGACAATGCAGCAAAAAGAATACATCAACAGCTTGCCATACAACATAAACTAATAAAACAACATGTTCCCACATACAAGTATGCACCATAAAATGTACTGGAGGATGATGAATACAAATTATACTGGAACAGAACCACTATAACAGATAAAACAACACCACATAACAAACCTGACATCATACTCACCAATAAAAAGAAGAAATTAACACAACTAATCGAAATATCCATACCCAATACAATAATTATACAAAAGAAAACAGGAGAAAAAATTGAAAAATACATCCAACTGGCTGAGGAAGTCAAGGACATGTGGCATCAGGGTAAAGTTGACATTATACCGATTATACTATCAACTACAGGAGTCATACCACACAATATCCACCAGTAAATCAACGCAATACAGCTACATCCAAACGTATATATACAACTACAGAAATCCGTAATTATTGATACGTGTTCAATAACCCGAAAGTTCCTAAATACAATGTAACATATACCGTACAGTTAAAAGGAAGTCACGCTTGATGAAGGTCCGCGTCACTTTCCATTTTTAACTAGACCTAAAGTCTGAGAAAAATAGAAATAATAATAACGGTAATGGTAGTGGTAACCATAAAAAAGACATCGGAATACAAAACAGATGTTTTCTGATATAGCGAGTTCCGGGGAAAGGAAATTGAAGGAGACAGCAGCAGTTAACACCAATGGGAAATATGGAAGATCTGATAAGAATGAACAATGTACCACAACGAGTGAGTTAAGTGACTATGATAACCATAATAGTTGCTTTAGTAGATATGTCATTAACTGTCTTCTATAGCTGGAGATGTCGTTCAGTTCTCTAATAGAATGTGGAGCTTACTCTGCAGTTCCGTTCCTGCTGATGAGAGGAAATTTGAGGAAGTGACTAAACGATGGAGTGGGATGGAAAGGATTTTGCTCTGATGGGAACGGGCGTTCCTGTCATCTAGTTCCTGTCATCTTGTTTAGACGAGAGTGTTCGTTTCGAAGAATGATTTGGGGACAGTGTTTGTTGATAAAATACAGAATGTATGGATATCTCTGCAATTGTCCACACGCAGCTAGGATAGCTGTGCTAATGATGGTGGAATATAATCAGTGAGTCGAACATCTTGGATATACCGAACAGAGTCAACCAGTTCCGGGCAGTGTGAGCTTTCCTGAGCATAATCTTGCAGGATAGCATCATTGCAATCAATAATTGGAAGTATGAGTGTTTGTACAAGTTTATTTTTCAGGTCAAGGGAGAAGAGTTGTTTACATCCTCGCAGGGCATGAAGAAATGCTCTTGTCTTCATGTACGTTGCGGTTACGTGCTCAGTCTAATTTAGATATTTATCTGTTATTACTCATAGACTGTTTTCTGAAAAAGAGAAGTCGATATTTGTCCCATTTAGGGCTAAAGATTCTGGGGATTCCGGATATTACGAACTAATGAGCCTAGAAGGACCAATCATTACAGCTTGGGTATTGGATTGGCTGAGTTTTAACCCTCTATTCTGCGCCCTTTCTGACAGCGTACACTAGTCGGTATTGAGATTCTCGATAGCTGTCTTCAGGTTCGTTCCTTTTTCTCTTACATACAATTGGAGGTCAGCAGCGTACATATGGTACTTTCAGTAGAACAGAACCGACGCCTTAGCACTGACGTTCAATTAAAAGCGTATAGGACCTAATAGAGAACACTGTGGGACGCGTGATACTACCTTCCTCCATTGTGATGCCGGACATGAGGCAGTGCTGGCGAGAGGCCAAGTATCGTAAATGGAAATGAGCGTTTGGCGTCATTGGCTGGGAGGCCCCCTGCGGGGCAGGTCCGGCCGCCTTGGTGCAGGTCTTATTACAGTCGACGCCACATTGGCGACCTGCCCGCCGGATGGGGATGAAATGATGATGAAGACAGCACAACACCTAGTCCCTGAGCGGAGAAAATCCCCGACCCAGCCGGGAATCGAACCTGGGCCCGTAGGACGGCAATTCGTCACGCTGACCACTCAGCCATCGGGGCGGACGCCAAGTACGGTGACAGCAAAGCAGCAGCACCGGTTAGGCCTCAATATGTGGGGAGGGGTTACTGGTGACCACCACGTAGGACCACTCATCCTTTCACAACGCCTCACAGGCGAGGAATATCTGCACTTCACTTGCTGTGGGTGACCCTGCCTCCACTGCTGGCCTCTGGTGTTAAGAATGGCAATGTGGGTAGTACATGAAGGTGCTCCAGCGTACTTCCACATTTCCCCTGACTGATGATTTGGAGGATATGGTCCCTTCTCATAGCCCACTCGGTCGGCGGACCTTTAGATTTCTACCTCTGAAGGCATCTGAAAGAAGTCGTGTATACGGAACGCATTCTCGACGTGCACCCCTGAGACGCGCTCATGCTGCTTGTCATGCCATTCGGTTGCAGGATTAGACAAGTGAATGTGTGCATCAGTTGCTGCTGCGTCATGTTTACTATTGCTTAGAGGCCCATGTGCACCACTTCGGTAGCCATGTCTATAAGTGATCTCATCACAGCACATCGCACACTATCGTATGTGTATGATGAAATAAAGAATACGCTGCAGAAAAGACGCCATGCATTTCCGACCCCATGTTCATATGAACTATTTTGCTAGTTATCAACTCAGGGATCGCTTCTCCCTTTTTGTCAAATTTAGAAAATTCTGCCTGTATAAATTTCTCTTTTCCTCGTACGTTTCCTCTTTCATTTACCATGGTTTACTTCGTTATTAGAATGATTTCTGGACATCTTTCTAGGAAGACTAATTTCAAATATGGTATCAAGTTAATTTTATCCATTTCAAGCGCGTGAGGTAAGAGTTGTTACACTTCAACAGTACAGATTGCCAGTAGTCACCTTCACTGTCCTATGCAAGACTCAACGATGCATTTAGAGACAATTCTCCCATTATCGGGTTGTCACGCTTATCTCATAAGGTTAGAATACAAAAAAATCTACATTTGCTGCATTCATAAAATGAAATACAACAAAAACACATTGAACAGTGGTGCTATCTTGTGTCTTGTCTATAATTTCCTGACAATAATTGGAAAAACCCGTTAAGAAAGAATCTTCTATTCCTTAAACTGGATGGCCTGTTTCACACGTACAGTTAGGAAAAGCTGACCAGTCGCGGTTGCACACTCTGAATTCATGTTTATGACTCTTGTATCCGATCGAAAATGTTCTGCCCGTCTGCGCAATTCACTTTGCATCGCAGGACGTGTAGTATATTTTAGAGACTCACATTATTTGAGACTTATCTTTTAACCAATATCATGCTTCAGCCTTTGCTTAACTCGATTATTTTATGGAACGCTATTTTGACAACGACAGTTTTAAAAATTTTTGCGACCTTTCGCGAGTTCCGCAGTATGGCTAGTGACAACTTTCACTTTTTCTTCATTGAGATTAATCTTCCTCCCTTTTTAATGTTTGTGCACCAATTTATTAATAATGTATGCTTTGTAACCGTCATTAACGGCTGTCTTCTAACTGATGTTTTGTTCCATCTCTGTGTCCTTTCTGCTCATTGGTACATTGACTGCCCTGCGTATTAAGCTACAAAAGGCAGCCCTCTTTATAGGCCTGTGAATGGCGTGAGTTGTTGGCAATTACAACATAAGAATACAGTAAATGCGTGATCGTTGCCCTGCTTTTTAATGTTCAAATCAAGGAGTCGCAAATGGCTGTCAGTTTCGTGCTCCACGGTAAGCTCAATTTTACTGTGTATGTCCTAAGCTTTTATACATCCGCTCTTATTTTTATCAGAACCATTATACATTGTTGCTTGTTGATGGTTCTGACGAAGACATAAAGGAAAAGTAAAACAAAACTCTTGACGAATTTATAGCTTTTTATTACAATTTTAATAGTAATAATAATTTATCTCCTATGGCGTATATGGGTATAAAGTTATGTTATCTTGTTAAGATAAATTTAATATTCATTCAGTTTCCAGTGGAGTTTGCTGATTCAGCTGTAGCTATACACGTGCCAACATTTTACGTGGATATAATGAAACTAAAAATTTTACTTATTTGGTGTTCTTTGCAAAAATTAGTCTTAGCGCATCACAATTTGTGCATAAAGTGTAGTGTTAACATTTTTTATGAAATAGCCGTATTTGAGGTTTAGAATACTGTGGGAAAATGACATTGATGAACTCACTTTCAAACAGTACGTATATTTAAATACGAGATATTAAGCAAACGCAAATATAAGGTTAATAAGTAGTTTTAAGTTGTGGTGATAGTGTCCTTCAAATTTAGTGGAAATTACAGCCCTGAAGTTGAAACGCATGTAGACATACACATAAAATGTTATGGAAATTAAAATATGAAAGCACTGCGTAGACATAAACTATTGTCAAAATTTTCGAAGTGAAGAATTACATGAGCATAGTTTTGGTGCTGTATGAATAAATGTATCTAAATAATTATAACTGACAAAGTGAGAAAAGTATATAAGAAGCGTCACAGCACTATGAAACTGCAGACGTACGTCTCCATTGCAAATCACAAACGTGTGTTAGTCATTAGGAATTGATCTCAAACTAGATTATTTCATGTTCACAAGGACTTCCATGTGCGCAGTTCCATTCAGCTGGCAAGCCATCATATTTAAGGGAATAATTTCTATTTGATTCACCTGCAGTGATACGTGAACTGCAAAAAGAACCAATTACCGTGCTGTCGTGCAACCGCAACCACAACAACAACAATGTTAAATCATTAGTCTGTATACGGGCTTTGCGTAAGTGTATTTAAACGTGAATTAATTTAATAGCCAATAAAATCGTTGCGGTAAATCGTGCATACAACCCGTCGAACTAGCTTACTCTGTAACCAATTTGTTCGACATTTAAGCATCTATAGAGGCATAGTGCCGTCATAAAGTGAGAGCTCAGTTTCAAGGAAATTCTCGGAAGCACATCGCTTGCACAATTTACCCAGACGACGTGCGACGTCCAGTCAAAGATAAGGACAATCCAGAAGAAGAACATCTTACGCTAAGAGACGCCTCTACATTTAACGTTCAATTTAAAGCTAGTGTACTGGGAACCATCTTTAAAAGCTTTTGTGCCATAATATCTAGATCATGACTACGATTCTATTTCTCTAAATGCGACACAAAACCTCGCCAACATCATCTGCAGCTTAACAGGTTGATTCTGTTTTTCTTACAATTCTGAGTGGCATACTACGATGTAGCACATTTTCCATTGATAACGAAGATAGAACGATACGGTCTATCCTGGGAGATGTATCCTGTATCGATATATGTTTTGTGGAACGGGGTCAAGTATATTAAGATGGTGAGTGAGTGTTAAAGATATGCGAACGCAGTATTTTTGCTGCCCACAGTTTTTATGCAGGGCCAAAGGTACTCGTTTCGCTAACGATCTTGTTGAACACAGACAGCTTTGGTGGACGTACCTGTTAAGGGAATGCAGAACTACCTATAGCTGTTACCTCGAGATATACTGAAAGGCTACTCTCTTAGGATCTGAAGAGTGTAAGTGCTTCACCACAACAAAGAGACAGAAGGATAACTCTACACTATCCGTTTACAAGATATGAGATAGGCTCTGGAGTGGATCCCACCGTATAGTATGTTGGCGTTACTCTAAGAGGTGATATTTAAAAGGCCCGTCGCGGGAAACCAATAGGAAGAGCTAGAGCTGGAGCGACTTGCGAAAGTGCAGAGAATCGCATACAAGGAATCCAACTCTGGAGTTCTGCTCCAGCTTTTGGATGACAGCAGAAATCTAAAAATTTCAGGGACACTACCCTACGAAAGTGCAGCGGAAATGCTTAGAAACCGTCTTGTGTGGGTTTAGAGAATCAGTGTCCTTGGAGTAACATACTGTATGCTTTGCACGCCAAGAGCATGAAATTCATGAATGGTTTCGTGTGCTCTACCACAGTCGTAACATCGAATACTATCTCCCGGTAACTTCCCTGTTTCTGTTGATGTCCACTCCATTCCTTCATCTCTTGTAATCTTAATATGGGACACGCTGTCAGAGATTTTCAGAAAGCTGTGCCCTGGACACATCTGTATGAGGTTAATGTTGTGCTGGCTGTTGAAGACTAGTCCGAGCGTGGAAAAACCATCTTTAACAGTGCGAAGTACGCTACAGCGTATGCCGGCCGCGGTGGTCTAGCGGTTCTGGCGCTGCAGTCCGGAACCGCGGGACTGCTACGGTCGCAGGTTCGAATCCTGCCTCGGGCATGGGTGTGTGTGATGTCCTTAGGTTAGTTAGGTTTAAGTAGTTCTAAGTTCTAGGGGACTTATGACCTAAGATGTTGAGTCCCATAGTGCTCAGAGCCATTTGAACCATTTGCTACAGCGTATAGAACAGTGAATACCTGTCAACACAGGCAAATAACTCGGACACCTGCAACATGTATGGTCTATATCTGTCAATGATAAATAACTTCAAGTGCCTTGACTCTAAAATACTGCATAGTCATTCCCGAAATCAGAAATATCCTTAGCAATGCCTGTCTTCAACAGCAGACAATAATTGATGTTCTTTGTTTTCAGAAGATCCCGGAAGGACTCAAGTCAAAAATATACCGCCCGTCGATAGGTTGCCCTATGCGGTGTAGTGTGTTGACTCGCAAACGGAGTGGCATGTATCGTTGAGAATAATAAGGGAAGCTGTCTAAGCTGGCATGAACATGTAATTCTAGATCAATAAACGGCAGCAAAACTCGGTTTTTGTCGCAGATCGTTGGTATGACATGTAATGGGGGACTGTGGAAACGTTGACTTGACAGCCTCCATGTACACTTAAAGTGTAACACTTCTGCTACTACATGTAACTGGGTTTTAGCTTTTGATGCTAGTCAATTGTCAGGATGAGCATTACTGCAAAGGGCTTTTAATTCTAAAGCATAATGTCAGGGTGAAAAACACTAAATAGATTACTTCTCCTTTCTTAACAAAATGTGGGCAGGGTAGGTTCTTCTTTGGCTCCGGTATGAGGTAGAATGAAACAGCATTTTTACATAAGATAACTTTTATTGAAAGTTTCGTAAAACCGTTTCCTTACTGGACTGTTCTGGCTGGGGGAACGGCAGGTGTGTCGCTTGCGAAGACTTCTGCTGCGGCAGCGGCGGCGTCTGATTACGCGTGACGGTGTGTATCTCGTGTCGCCGTATCGTCCTGTTGACTGGAGACGCGCAGCGTGAGGTGGCCCGTTTAATTATTGGGAGCGAAGTCGTGCATCGGACGGTGATACCTCGTATGTGGCGCCCCAGTGTTTCTCTTCTCTAAGCGGCCGCGTGTGTTGTGCGGCGGCCAGCGGAGCGGCGCGGCGGGGGAAGGCCAGTGTCCCGGACTCGAACAACTGACTCCCGCTTGCCAGCCTTCGGCTGTCAGATCTTCATCCCAGCTCACAGGTGACTGCTGATGTGAGGCCGTCTCCTTCTCGTCCTCACGAGTCACCCGGTTACGTAAAAATCAGACTTCAAATACCTTTTAACTTCTGTCTTCTGGCGCCGAGGCTGCTGCTTGCTATTCCATTACGGCGGCGGACTTGGTGCGTCTGTGTATGATGTAGTCTCTTCTTGCATGACGGTCTTCAGCACCGAAAGTGACTGAAAACTACTGCTACTCTCTTTCTTCCTTCTTCTCGGGGCCACCGCGTCTCGCCACACTTTTTTTAGCGTGATAAATTTGTGACGTTATGCTATTTCGGCGTTTCAGTGTGCACCACAGGCTTTCGCTTATAGCTCCCTCGGCGGTGAATTAAAATAGTCCGATGTGCACCAGGAATATTCGCACAATGCGATAATCAATAACCGCTGTGTTAAAACTGGAAAATTCCCTTCAGTTAATAAGTTACTTGATGCCGTGGCTTTATAGAGATAATTTGAGGGTCAATAATGCAATGCAACGTATTACGAGAGTAGGTTTACAAATTTATTGAGGCATCGCCAACCATTTGACATGGACGCTGACCCCTAGGGTATTATCCTGTGTGGAGCTGATACATTATGTTGTACGCTAGCAGCATTGATATTGAGCTCATGCATATTTACCGATTTTTGCAAAAGAAAAAGAACGTGGGGTTATTAGTTTGTAGAAACTATTTCGACTATATATATTTGCAGCAATACTGCGCTACGTTTTTTGGTCAGATCTTCATGTTGTTGAATACACCAACTCTTACGC
Organism: Schistocerca cancellata; assembly: GCF_023864275.1. Taxonomy (NCBI): domain Eukaryota; kingdom Metazoa; phylum Arthropoda; class Insecta; order Orthoptera; family Acrididae; genus Schistocerca; species Schistocerca cancellata. The sequence continues at coordinate 169,771,132 of NC_064631.1, read as the reverse complement.
CAATTATGCAGGTGCCCTTCAGTGTTGTCTATAAGACAGTGTAACGACGCAATAGCATCTGCAGAAAATATGACGATGGCCGCATGAGTGTACGCTCATATTATGTAAAAAATAATTTATGAATGTCAACTAAGCATATGATTGTAAGATGCGAGGGTAAAGCTGATAAATAGCCAGAAATGATCAAACGCATTCATCAGGCAGATATGAAAAGTAAACTAGTGGAATATTTAACAACTGGAAGCTAGATTAAATTAAGAAACAATGTCATAATCTTACGAAGTAAAATTATGGTAGCAAAGTTGAAAGGGGTAATAATGAAACGAAAGTGCATACATAAACAGAAAAAGATGTCGAGGCTTCAACAGAACAATGTTTATTCTGAAACTTCCTGGCAGATTAAAACTGTGTGCCGGACCGGGACTCGAACTTGGACCTCTGCTTTTCGCGGGCAAGTGCTCTACCAACTGAGCTACCCAAGCACGACATCCCGAGATCGAGTCTCGGTCCGGCACACAGTCTTAATCTACCAGGAAGTTTCATATCAGCACACACTCCGCTGCAGAGTGAAAATCTCATTCTGGAAACATGCCCCAGGCTGTGGCTAAGCCATGTCTCCGCCTTATAAGGAGTGCTAGCTCTGCAAGGTTCGCAGGAGAGCTTCTGTAAAGTTTGGAAAGTAGGAGACGAGGTATTGGCAGAAGTAAAGCTGTGAGGACGGGGCATGAGTTGCGCTTGGGTAGCTCAGATGGTAGAGCACTTGCCCGCGAAAGGCAAAGGTCCCGAGTTCGAGTCTCGGTCCGGCACACAAGTTTTAATCTACCAGAAAGTTTCATATCAGCGCGCACTCCGCTGCAGAGTGAAAATCTCATTCTGACAATGTTTGTTCTGAAAGAGCTTGAGATGATTCTAGTTCTGTTTTTTCTCATGGTTTAAGTAATCGGACTCACCAGAAAATTAAATCAAACCACTTCATTATACTTTCAGCTGTGATACAAGAGCACTGTCAATGGCCGATTCAGGCCTTCTTATTTTCATTAAGCATCAGTCCGACCTTTAGCAGAGATAGTTCGACGACCTAATTCGTATTTCTCGGAGACAACCGATGCCAGCCGATACAGAATTCGCGAGACCACTCGCCTTTCCGTTATGCTGAAATGCAAAGCCTTGCTGGCTGTTACTTAACATTACAGGCAAGGAACACAGTGCAACCAAGATACTTCAACCCACCGGTGGTCCTACTATGTCTTACAGGAAACATGAAGTGCGATACCAACTGAATCGAAGTTAAGAATTAACAAAAGAGGAATTTTAAGCAAAAATGTTTCAACAAAAAAGGGTTAGTATTTTCTACCATAAAACGGGAAAGAAAATAGTCGTATACGAACGTCAAAACTTATAATAACAACATTCTTCGTGACAGGAGGTTTGCTTTAACGAGTGAACTAGAGCTCATAAATCCATTTACTAACTGATCTGCAGTTCTATTTTTCCCATACCGTTTTAAGCTCTTCACGACTGTCGCATTGTCACATTCTTTCCTACATTCTTGTTCAAATGGCTCTGAGCACTATGGGACTTAGGTCATCAGTCCCCTAGAACTTAGAACTACTTAAACCTAACTAACCTAAGGACATCACACACACCCATGCCCGAGGCAGGATTCGAACCTGCGACCGTAGCGGTCGCGCGGTTCCGGACTGAAGCGCCTAGAACCGCATGGCCACACCGGCCGGTCCTACATTCTTGTCATCGCACCTCCAGTGTATGGAGATACCAATAATAATAATAATAGTAATAATTTTATGAAGATACCAATAATAAAAATACGAATTTATTAGGCATTTCTAAGGGACCCCCGTTGGGTCGTTAAAGAGCCTATAGCGATACCTTCAGAGAAAGATGAGACGAAACCCTTCATCCTATATAATCGGCGGTATTAAAGTGAATTTATGTATACAAGTGAATAATGATATGACTTAATGTAGTATGTTAGTTGCACTAAAATCCACATAAATTTTTTCTGTTATTTCTGTCAAATATTTACGTAAAAAGAAAACAGCCACTAACAGCACTTATTCCTAGGCGAAACTGACTGGAGGAATACTGTTTTTCACCCCACTCCCCCTTGCCCCCCACGTTACGAAGCTCTAGAGGCTACAGAAAATATGCTCTGACTGTGGAAATTCAGGTAGCCACTCAGATGAGGGATGTGTGAGATTAGAAATCGCAGAAATCCAGTTGTGATTCACTACTTCTTTAGTGATACCCTGACAATTTAAGTGAACAGCCAATAATGTCACGTAGAAATAGGTGTAAGTAGCTGTATAACGAACACCAACTTCGCTTAACGAAGGTTTATTTTGCACTTGCACATACAAGAGCTCGGAGCGAACTGCCTCCGGGCAGAACACACATGGTATATATACAGTTACAGAACAATCCAGTACAATGATTCTTGACATTTGTGGATCTTCAAGAATAAACTCGAACCATGTATAAGAATTAAAATTCTACAGTACACTTGAGTTTTGAACACATGGAACTCCATGCAACAGTTCTGTGTCATAACCAATACACCACGCTGCTATTCAGCTTCTGCTGCGACATTGCTCCCTCCTTAAGAGAACAACGTCTCGGTGTTAAGTCGTCCTAGTTCGGGAACGAGTCATCGGTCCTGCATACTCCGACTCCCGATGACTGATGCTCCCCCTCGCAGTGGCTATCTTAGAACTGCTTTTGCCGCTACGCTCTTCGTCACCTTTCCACTTTTTGTCTATCGCTGGAGCTTCGAATTTACCCTGGGCTGCGGGATCCTTATAGGGCTTCATTCGAAGGACGTGGACCGTATCTCAGATCTTTCGTCGTCTTGTGTCGGGGTCGAAATCTTCAACTTCATAAGCAACATCAGACAACTGTCTTACAACCTCATAAGGTCCAAAGTAGCACCTGAGGAGCTTCTCAGAGAGACCAACCTTCCGAACAGGAGTGAAGATCCAGACGAGGTCACCAGGCTGGTAGACAACAGGGCGGTGGTTCGTTCTCTTGAGTCTCCAGCGTGCGGAGTCGAGATAACCAACGAGCTCCTCAGCTCCGGTTAACACCTGGCCGATGTAGTCGTCGTCCACGTCATCAGGATGTAACGGAAACACAGTGTCCATCATCGTAGTCGCCTCACGCCCATGCACCAGGAAAAAATGGCGTAAATCCTGTGCTGTCTTGTTTGGCAGTGTTGTAGGCAAACGTCGCGAAAGGTAGCACCTCATCCAGTTGCTCTGCTCAACATTGACGAACATTGATATCATGTCGGCCAAGGTCTTATTAAGGCGTTCAGTAAGCCCGGTAGTTTGCGGATGGTAGGCAGTCGTCATGTGATGAGTAATGTTGCGCCGACGGTTTATCTCTGTCAGAAGATTCGATTGAAAAACTTTCCCTCGATCTATAGTTAACGACCTTGGGGCACCATGTCTTAATAAAATGTCTTCCACGATGAATTTGGGTACCTCGGATGCTTCGGCTGTTTTCACAGCTTTTGCAATGGCATAGCGTGTCAGATAATCATTGCGAACAATAATCCATCTCCAGAATGAGATTTTCACTCTGCAGCTGAGTGTGCGCTGATATGAAACTTCCTGGCAGATTAAAACTGTGTGCCCGACCGAGACTCGAACTTGGGACCTTTGCCTTTCGCGGGCAAGTACTCTGCTCTTCTTGCGGGCAAGAGCACTTGCCCGCGAAAGGCAAAGGGCCCGAGTTCGAGTCTCGGTCGGGCACACAGTTTTAATCTGCCAGGAAGTTTAATAATCAATCTATTGCCACTAGCAGACGTTGGAAATCGTCCGAGGAGATCAATCCCAACACGCTGGAAAGGCGTTTCGGCTGGTGGAATTGGTATGAGTCGGCCAGGTGGTTTCTTACTACTTGCCTTTCTCCTCTGCCACTCTCGACACTGCGACATATAGTGACGTACACCCCTAAATAAGCCTGGCCATAAAATCTGTTGCGGATTCTATCGTATGTCTTAATAAATCCTAAATGTCCGGCCTCATGTTTGTCATGGAATTTCTGTAGAACATCTAAGCACATGTGTTTGGGAATCACTGGTAACCAAATCTTTCTAGCAAAGTAATCCATTAACTACCTTCAATTGTCCTTCCACATCCTCTGACCGATTTAAGGCGGGCATAATTTGAGATATCTTGGGGTCCTTCTCCTGCTCAACAGAGGGATCCTGGAGTGCAGCAAGACAGTCACTAACTTCATCAAAGTCTTGATGGTCTTGCACAGGGTATCTTGAGAGACAGTCGGCATCTTGGTGTTTTCTTCCACTTTTGTACGCAGTGGTAATGTCATACTCTTGAAGACATAGTGCCCACCTGTCGAGTCGTCCTGTTGGATCCTTAAGACCTGTCAACGAACAAAGTGTATGATGGTCTGTAACAACAGTGAATGGCCTTCCACAGAGATACTGTCGAAATTTGCGCATGGCCCAGATCACATCAGCACATTCTCTTTCTGTAGTTGAGTAGTTTCTCTCGGCGTTTGTAAGTCTCCTAGAAGCATACGCTATAATCTTCTCTTTTCCACCCGAAATTTGCACCAGAACAGCACAGATACCATACCCACTGTCATCTGTGTGTAGTTCTATAGGTGCTCCTCATCATACAGACCAAGTATTGGGTCAGTCGTCAGAGTTTTTCGCAGCACATCGAAAGAATCTTGTTGAGCACCACCCCAGATAAATTTAGAGTCACCTTTTAACACCTCTTGAAGTGGCCTGGCCTTGATACAAAAGTCTTTGATAAAACGATGGTAATAAGAACATAATCCGAAGAAGCTTCTCACATCTCTAATACTTGTACAAATAGGAAATTCACTTATAGCTCTCACCTTTTCTGGGTCGGCCGCACACCTTCGTATGACATAAGGTGTCGAAATATTTTGATTTCTTTTGCACCAAAGCGACGTTTTCTTGGATTAAGTTTCAGTCTGCCTTGTTGGAGACACCTTAAGAACGGCCCTTAGTCCTTTTATATGTTCATCAAATGTCCCTGAGAACACTATAATGTCATCTAAATAACAAAGACACATAGTCCACTTCAGGTGACGTAGAAGGTTATCCATCATACGTTCAAAAGCTGCGGGTGCATTACACAAACCAAACGGTATTACCTTGAACTCATACAAGCCCTCAGGGGTGATGAATACAGTTTTCTAGTGATCAGCCTCATCTACTTCGATTTGCCAGTATCCGGAGTACATGTCTATGTTTATCTAGTGTATCTTCAGTTCGTGGAACAGGGTAAACGTCCTTTTTATTTATCTTAGTAAGCTTCCTGTAATCAACATAAAAGCGCCAACTGCCATTCTTCTCCCTGACAAGGACCCCCGGTGACGACCATGGGTTCTGCGAAGGCTGAATGATGTCATTCTTCATCGTTTTCTCTACCTCGTCGCGAATTATTCGACGTTCCGTTGCTGACATACGGTATGGTCTCTGCCCTATTGTTCTCCAGTGCTAATCCGGTGTTTCACCGTCGATTTGTCTAATTTGATCTTCACCTGTGGATTGAAGAATTAAGAGAACTCGTGAAGAATGGCACTTCTCTTCTTCTGTTGTTCCTTAGTGAAATTTGGTGATAGTCGAACTAGAAGATCTTGTCTGGTAGTGATAGCGCTAATTTCGCCCACAGACTCGGCAAGGGAGGTTTCTATGACACTCAGCTGTTCTCCAATTAACGGCTGAGCGTTTGCTACACACATGTGTCTTGGAAGGGTCTGTGGTTCTCGGCGACAGTTAACTATCCAGAATAGACCGAATCTGTTCTTAAACGAGACGACTGAGGCTGGGATGACCAATTTATTCTTCAGTGGGATGCTTCTCTTACATTACTCTACAAGATACATGGTTAATGATTGACACATGACAGTTACCTTTCTAGCGCTAAAAGCAGGAATGATCATTCCATCCACCACGCATAGTCTCCACATACTCGGATGCGCGTCTTCCTGTCCACAGTATCCCATCTCGTCTAGTATAATATTTGAGCGACCACAATCTATAATTACCTGAGAAGCTTACAAAAAGTCTCATCCAAGAATGAGTTCATGATTACACTCTTGTAAGACGATGAATTCTAAGGACTGTGTATGGCCACTTATACCCACACGAATGGTACATCTTCCTTTAGTTTTTACATATTTCCCATTAACCACCTTCAGCAGAGATATTTTTCTCTCGACGAATACGGTTTTCTGCAACTGGCGACGGTACTTCTCCAAAATTACTGAATATGATGCTCCAGAGTCCAAAAAAGCTAGGGTTCGCCGGCCATTCATGAGGATATCGACGTAGTTTCCTATCATTTTTGTGGTTATCTTCGGCGGAGGATTTTTCTCTTCGGCGGCTTCACCTCCAAGGAAGGTCGCACCCTTTGGTTTTCCAGGTTGCGGCTGCTAGGTGATCGGCTGTAGCTTCGGCGAGGGATACCTTGATCGGCGTGCAGGGGAGCGTCCTCTCCAGGGTCTAGCTCGCGGCGATGGTGACCTATGTCGTCCTGCACCCCATCTTCTTGTTCATCTTCGTCGTTCTGGAGTTGGCGTCGGCTAAGATCGATCTTGTGTCTTCTGGCGCGGGCATCATCAAATATCCGCCGCCTTTCTCGACAATAGCGCACCATTGGTCCCGGTCGTCTGCAGTGGGAACATACTGGTTGGTTAATCTGGGTCCTCGAGACGTCAGTCTTCCTTGGTACCCCAACAGGTTCTTCATGCGGCATTGTAAGAACGTAGCTCCTCCAGCGTCACGACCTTTTCACCGTTTTAAAGGGTAATGAAGGACGAGAGATTGGGTTCAATGTCTGTTCCACTTCCTCCCTTATGACCACTTGAAGCGTCTCGGTTTCTTGCTCGCTGTGTAATCCAGTGCCTTCTGAACTTCCTCTCTCACTACCTAACGAAGAACCCTTGTGAAAGCAGTTGCTTCCTCCATCACAGACATCGATACGACGTTTGGAAGCCGTTCAAACTTCTTATTTTTTGATAATTTGTCTCTATATACTGGCAACGTTTCATGAAGTCGTCTGCTGTCGATACCTCCTTCAGGAGTAGGGCTTGATACATGTCCTCAGCAACACGCTTCATGAGATGTGCAACCTTATCTTCCTCCTTCATTCTAAGGTCCACTATTTTACACAGCTCGAAGACGTCTTGAATGTAGGATGCTGTAGTTTCTCCTGGACGCTGTGACCTGCACTTTATCTTCATCCTTGCACTTCTGTCGTCGCGTGTCGCCGAAATACATGCGCTGTTCCGCGTGGAATACATACCAGCTTGTGAACTTCTCCTCGTTGTTCTCATACCATTGCTTTGCAGTGCCCTCCAAGTAGAAAAATACGTTAGCCAAACTCACGGACTCCTCTATTTGTTAAATTTGGCTATACGCTCATATACCTTCAGCCACTTGTTTGGATCTTGGCCATCTTCACCAGAGAACCCGGAAGGATGTCTCATGTGGTGGCACATAGTTGCTATCATCGTAACGCCCTGTTCTTCTTCTGTCTCCGGTAGATTGTGATTTGTTGAATATGGCTCGAACTCGGGTTTCTCGGCACGTAAACGGCGGCTCTGTCGTGGTCTGTTGGGAGCCACTGTGTCCTCGATAATGTGAGCTGTCACAAGTTCCAATAATCGGCGCCTCCACCAGTATAATATCACGTACAATAAGGTGTAAGTATTTGAATGACGAAAACTAACTTCACTTAACGAAGATTTATTCAGCACTTGCACATACAAGACATCGGACCGTACTGTCTCCGGCCAGATCACATACAGTATAAATATATAGCTACAGAACATACCAGTTCAATGATTCCTGACATTTGTGGACACTTCTGGAATGTACTCGAACCGAATGTAGAAATTGAAATTCTACAATGGATGTGAGTTTTGAACTCACGAGCCTCCATGCAGCAGTATAGTATCACAACCACTACACCACGGATCTATTCAGCTACTGCCGTGACAATATTCTTGCATTCGCAGACAACGCGACCTGCTGTGTACGTCATCTTGAGTGAAACATGCCGAATGTTGAAGTCAATATTTAGGGCATAATTCTCGTCACTTCCATTTTCTCAGTTATTACCTATAAAAGTGACGCCAAATATGACATACAACTAATGAGAAAGAAAATTTTCATTAGCTGCGTTCGAAGTTCTGCGAAGGGGCTTAGTTATTTGCATTAAGAGCAGTTTCTCCCAAAGCGTACTGTTATCCTTCGTCCTGTTGCTCAACACTTCGACGAAGAACAAAGCAATATGTAGGTAGTATGAGATGTAACAATCTTTATTGGAGCTGCAGCGGGGCTGTTTCAACACTTCGATGAGGAATCTATTCTTACCTTCCATAAAATGACTATTGATAGTCGAATAACTTACGAGTGCCGGCGTAATACTCCAGGTGATGATGGCCGTCAGCTTATTTGGCACAAGGAAGCAGCTGGTATATATGCGGCTTGAAAATAATATCGGCATTTTAGGGCTTTGTAGCGTTTATTATACTGAACTCACACTCGTAAATAATACATGCAATGCAAGAGAAACTCAAACATTTCAGTCTGTATACCCGTGTTTGCAAAGGAAAGACTATTAAACTACCAAGGGTGACTGAAGAGCGTGTTGAACTACTAAGAGAGTCTTCTCGGATGACCGAAGAAATTAATTAGGAAAGCTAGAAGTGAGTGAGCATTTTCAGTGATGTCTGCGTGGAGACTTTTAAGGTGACGATTGTCGTTTCCAAACAAAGTGTTGCAGCATGACGATGAAGATTTTCTTGATCGTGTCGTCTTCACTGATGAATCGATATATCACGTAAAGGGAAATGTAAACACACATAATACGCATATCTGGCAGTCCGCAAATACTCACGAAATGGTACAGTTGCAACGAGGATCTCCTAAATTAAATTTGTTTTTGTGCCGTATGTATATGGACCTTTATTTTTCGATGAACTAACTGTAACTGGTAATTCTTGTCTTGATGCGCTAGAAGTGTGGCTCTATCCTCAACTGGAAAAAGATGAACCAAAGAACTTGACTTGGCAGAAACATGGTTCGCCGCTTAACTGGCATAACTCAATACACGATAGGTTCAATGACGTTGAACCCGCATGATGCATTGGGACAAGAGCCCGGATCACAGAGCTTCTTTCGCATGGTCTCCACATTCACCCGCTCTGGCGCCATGGGAGTTTTACGTTTGAGTGTATGTGCCTCCGCAACCAAATGAGTTGTTCGACTTAAGAAACATGATTGAAGCAGTTGTTGCAACAACTACCCCAGACACACTAATCAAGATTTGGGAAGAACTCGCCTATCGACTCGATGACGCCGGCCGGAGTGGCGCTACAGTCTGGAACCGTGCTGCTGCTACGGTCGCAGGTTCGAATCCGGCCTCAGGCATGGATGTGTGTGATGTCCTTAGGTTAGTTAGGTTGAAGTAGTTCTAAGTTCTAGGAGACTGTTGACCTCAGATGTTAAGTCCCATAGTGCTCAGAGCCATTTGAAATATTTTTTGTACTCGATGAGTGCCGCTTGACGAACGGTATTCACACTGCACACGTGGAAGCAAAACTGTATGAGGTGATGCTTTATTTATAATTGTAGGTTGAGTCTAATAAACGCTACAAAGCTATAAAACCCCGATATTCATTTTGAAACACCCAGTATTATGACGTCGACTTCACAAGGCCTAGAAAGCCTTAGGAACAGTAACAAATGGAACCGAAAGGAGCTAGGGACACTTTGTAGTTTTGGCTTGCCACAGAAAGACATTACGGAAATAGGTTTGGACATCCACAAACAAAACGAATATGCAAAATACTGAGTTAGGAAACAGGATAGTACGAGTAACCAGTAACGTATCGATTGCTGAAATTGCTAAGAAATCATTTACTAGTTGTAGGACTTGTTTTTCCATGACGGTCACAAAGAAGACATTAGAACAACTAAGGGATTACCATAAGAACGATCTTTGAACTGTTTGTCTTTTTCCAGAGAAGTGTCTGAATATTACTAGAAGCGTACATCAGATTGTGAAAATAGCTGCACAGCTGCTCTAACGTCGCACTGTCCAACCTGCTGAAGAACAATAAGTTATTTTTATTGAACTACTACACTAGAAGTACTAAATTCAAATGAGAGGTGTTTCCAGGGATGGACATGCAATCTCAGTTTTAAAACCGGGAGAACACTATAAAAATATTTTTCTAAGTTTGGTTTCCTATGATTTTAGCGATAGGAAAAACAATTCCAGCATTTCAGAAACGTTATTTGATGTCCGAATCGAATGTCGAGTACGTATCATTTGCGTTTATGACATTTGCTTTAAAATGAGTAGTGCTTGGTATTTCGGTTGCTACGGAAATATGTTTCAGACAACCATTAGCGGTAATTGCCATGTTTAAGGAATAAAAAGTCGTTACGACATTTTTCGGCACAACTCTTATCATAAAGTGACGATCTCTTCCCGTGATGGTCTATGAGTAAAGCGAAATCGTAAGGACGTACATGTTGAATATCAGTAATATACAGAATGGCCTGAAACAATCTGCAAAGCTTGTGACGGTGTTGCAGTGATGAGAAATGGATGTTAAGAAAACAATTCGATTCGTTACACCGTTTAAAATCTCATTAGCATTGAAGTTAGCAAATCAGCCAGTCGCCACGCCAATTCAAGCGGCTCGCCGGATACAGTTTGTGTCAGTTGTTCTCATAGCGTAGATCATATTGAACGAGACAGCTCGACCTTTGACGCCGATCTTCGGTAGCGTCCCATGTCCAGTTTCGGTATTGCTCTCCGGTTCGGTTTTAGAAAACAGAACGAAGAATTCGTTTGGCGACACCGTCTATTGCTGGCCGCTTGAAACGGCCTACTGGCCAACTTCATCGCTAATTAACTCGCAAATGGTGTAACATATATAATTTTTTTCTTTTCTCAGCGCAATCTATCCTGCAACACCATTACAAGCTTTTCTGACTGTTTCTGAATCACCCTGTATAAGGGGTAAGCAAACAATTTCCGTACGAAGGCTGTACAGTCCAGAATCGGTATACCAGTCGAGAAAAATCGCGGTGATCACTGTGGAACTCATCCCACCGACGCGCCAGGTTGAAGAGACCCGTTTGGTAAAGCGCTTCGTCCTGCTGCATGACCAACTCCGCACCTGCCTACTGCACAGTTTCATCCGAAGGAAAACTTTGGCCCATCAATGCCTTCTTTAAGGGACCGAGAACTTGATAATCGCGTATTGAATGAGGCTGGCCTTCCAGATCGACTGGCGTCTTGTTACGAATAGCGACCAGCGTGGAGCTTGGCTCACATTCCGCAAAGGTGGTGTTCTACAGATGTGGTGCCCCATATACATTCTTCATTCTCCGATAGATGTCTAGCCGGTGTTAATCCTTCGGCAGTGAAGGAAAGAATAACAAGATGTTGGTCCTGTGGTAAGCATTTACTGATAATGTCGTCATAGTTCACGTTTTAGCGTTTACCTCACGCATGTACGAGAGAAACGAATGCTACACTAGTCTCGCATCGGTGTCGCGCTGCCTTACATTTACGCTGAAACCACGCCCTCAAACGGAAACCTTTTGACCTGTCCTCATAATAACAACAACATGTGCAAAAGTGACGTATTTAACGTTCATGAAGCACACGCAAATAACGACAAAACCGATTTGACCCAGGAGAGGTTTGGTTAATGCCACTTTAAAATAAGTAAAAAGTTAGTTCGTCCTTTATCTCATGCATTGTCACAATCTTTTACAGCATGCTGAATATTGCCTCTCAGTTATGGGTAACTGTGTATTTTCTTTGAATGTACAGCGATAAAATTCTGTATCTTACTTAGAGACAAGCCAAACACCTAACTTTGCTAATCCGACTTGTAATCTTCATGTTCTGAGGATATCCGTTTAGAACTAAATTATACTTTATACACTAGTTTGCGCTCACAGACCCAAGTGTGATCAACAAAAACGATTACGGAGAAACAACGATACTTTGTGACCAGAGCATAGATAAAGATGTTACCATGAGCTATGGGACAGTTACACCTGCTCTTATTTATATGAGCGGCAATTCAGTACTCGATAAAAAACTAATACAAATCACAGCACTGTCCGAACAAGAAACCAATAATCCTTGGAGAAAACAGCTAAGACTATGACCAGTTTACCGCGGTGTATCTCTGACGACGTCAGATAAGATTGCCATGCTTGACAGAGTTTCGCGTAGGAATACGGAACACCCCCCCCCCTTTTCCACTCTGGTTGAACACATTCGAGACGTCGAGACGTACAGCTGTATGTATTGGCGAGGTCCAAGACCTCAAATGACTATTGCATGTACACACATCAAAAAAGGTTTTTCATCACCTCGGTTACGAGAGTTCCGGAACCTGTACGGGAAAACTGAATAGAGATCAACATAAACATCATTCCCGCCCTTCGAAAGGCTTATGAAAAGCACACATTGCATGTAGCACCACCATAAAGCGAGACCTTCTGAGATGGTAGTCCAGACTGGTATAAACTCCGGTACCTCTCACACCCAGCAGTACGTCCTCTTGCATTGATGCATGCCTATATTCGTCGTGGCACACTATCCACAAGTTCATCAACGTAATGTTGGTCCAGATTGTGACACACCTCAACGGCGATCCGGCGTAGATCCTTCGGAGTGGTTGGTGGGTCACGTCGTCCGTAAACAGCCTTTTAAATCAATCCATGGCATGATCGACAGGGTTCATGTCTGGAGAACATGCTGGCCACTCTAGTCGAGCGATGTCGTTTCCCTGAAGGAAGTTATTCACAAGATGTGCACGATGGGATGTGCGAATAATCGTCCATGAAGACGAATGTCTCGCTAATATTCTGCCTACATGGTTGAACCAGCGGCCTACGTAGGCCCCACATTAATGCCATCCCAAAACAGCAGCGAACATCTCCACCTTGCTACATTCGCTGGACAGTGTGTCTAAGGCGTTCAGCTTGACTGGGTTGCCTCCAAACATATCTCCGACGATTGATTGAAAGCATATGTGACACTCATCGGTGAGGAGAACGTGATGGCAACTCTGAGCGGTCCATTCGCCATGTTGTTGGGCCCACCTGTACCGCGCTGCATGGTGTCGTGGTTGCAAAGATGGGTCTCGCCATGGACGTTGGGAGTGAATTTTCACATCATGCAGCCTACTGCGCACAGTTTGAGTCACACGATGTTCTGTGGCTGCACGAGAAGCATTACTCAGCATGGAGGCTTTGCTGTCTGAGTTCCGTAGGTAGCCGTCATCCACTGCAGTGGTAGCTCTTGGGCGGTCTGAGCGAGTATGTCATCGACAGTTCCTGTCTCTCTGCATCTCCTCCATGTCTGAACAACATCGCTTTGGTTCATTCCGAGACTCCTGGACACATCCGTTGTTGTGCCCTTCTTGGCACAAAGTAACAACGCGGACGCGATAGAGCAGCGGTATTGACCGTGTTTTCTTGGTTTAACTACAGACAACACGAGCCGTTTACCACCTTCCTTGTGGAATGACTAGAACTGATAGGCTGTCGGAACCCCTCCGTCTAATAGGCGCTGCTCATGACGGTTGTTTACATCATTGGGCGGGTTTACTTACATCTCTGAACAGTCAAAAGAACTGTGTCTGTGATACAACATCCGCAGTCCACGTCTATCTTCAGGAGCTCTTTGTTGTGTGTAGTTCCCTCGTAAGCAACGTTGAGGAGATGTTGGCTACAAAGTTGTGTGGCAGCTGTAATCGCGGGAAAGATGGATAGGAGCAGAGATGCCTAGCAAATAAGTTAACACGGTAAACAAAAGAATAGCTTAACATGTATTTTTCCAAGTGTGCGAACACTTATTATAAATAACGTAGTAAGAAACATGGTCCAGCTATCAGAAGGTCAACATGAAAGACGCTCTATGAACTAAGCACGAACGACGGCGTGTCAGCAAAGGGCTCTAGGTGCGAGTATGGCTGTTTGACTGCCTCCAGCCATCCTATATCGCTGCGGCAGAAGGTGATAGTCGGAGTCGCTGGAGGCATGGCTTAGCAGACGATCTCCATTGGGGCCGCCAGATCCCACAAGAGCACTGTCGGCGTCAGATGCAAACCTGCAATTCCACTGCCAACTGTATGACGTGATTCCAAAGTCTCCCTTGCAGTGTTAGTCGCTGAGAAGTTCAGGTGGCCCTGCTTTCACTGACACCAGCAATTCGTGTCGAATTTGGAACGGATAATACCGCCAAGGCGCGACGCACGTTTCCTCCGGCCCCTACTGCTGAGGATTCCTTTACGTGCACCGCTCTCGTACCGTGTTACACAGGGTAATCCTTACTAACGTTTAAAAGCCTCAAAGTGATGTAGATGTCGCCGAGGCAATTAATTTGGTGTGAGACATATGGGGTCGCAAAAGTCGGGAAATACCCCAAAAGCGGATGAGAAATGCTGAACACGTGAAGTCCCTAGATGATGTACCTCACCGTATGTGCAGCGGCTGAGACTATCAGTGTGTCGCACCTGACCATACCTGTGGTGTCACCGCCAGTCACCACACTTGCTAGGTGGTAGCTTTTAAATCGGCCGCGGTCCGCTAGTATACGACGGACCCGCTTGTCGCCACTGTCAGTGATGGCAGACCGAGCGCCGCCACACGGCAGGTCTAGTGAGACGTACTAGCACTCGCCCCAGTTGTACAGCCGACTTTGCAAGGAACGGTTCACTTACAACTACGCTCTCATTTGCCGAGACGATAGTTAGCATAGCCTTCAGCTACATTTGCTACGACCTAGCAAGGCGCCGTATTCAATTGATATTGAGATTCTATTAATGTATCATCAAGAGCGATGTTCTACAAATGTGGATTAAAGTTAAGTATTCCAGAAGCTACGTACTTTTCTTTATAGCAGTCAATACGTATCCTGTTTCAGACCTCACGCCAGCCTGCGTGAGTTTAAGCGCGTGCCTCTCGGCTTCCTCTCATTGTGTATAGGCTGTCTTGTCTAGACACAACATATTTGGCGACGAGAGTAAAAACGGTCTTCTTCTTTCTACTTGCTTAAGTTAATTGTGTCATGGCTTCGCCACAATCTCCAGATGTACTGTCCGAATTTTATCGCTTGCAGAATCAGCAGACGCAGGCGTTATTGGATGCCCTTGGACAGCTCGTCCAGGGTCAACGTGCAATGCTAAACGATGCGGCCGCCGCCGCTCCACCGCTACAGCAGCCACACCACGCTGTTGCACCACCTTTTCGCTCGTTTGATGCGGCGTTGGAAAGCTGGACAGAGTGGTCACGCCAATTTGTATTCCATCTCGCCGCCTACAGAATTCAAGGTAACGAGCGGCAGCCTTTTTTGTTAGCATCCGTCGGGGTGCAGACGTATCGTGTGATAGTGAAATTGTTTCCCCGACGCGATGTAGCAACTCTGTCCTACGAAGAAATTTTGTCTGCATTAGATGCCTATTTCAAAGAATCAGTCAATGTCATTGCAAAAAGGTATACTTCCTTTCGTACAAAACGTACGGCCGGTTAAACTAATTGGGAGTGGGTTGCAACTTTGCAAGGCCTTACTAGGGATTGTGCTTTTGAGTGTGAATGTGGCCCCCCTTATTCCGATACTATGGTAAGTGATGCAATTGCACAGAATGTTTCTGATGTTCGTCTACGGGAAGAGATTTTGAAACTAGTCAATCCCTCCCTTCAACAAGTGATAGACATATTGGATAGGCAAGACACACTTGACTTGGCTCAGGAATCATTTGCAACTTCGCCAGCCGTGTGTCACGTTAACCGGCCCGCCAGGTGAGCTGCACGGAACTGTAAACAGCCCTCGCGCACGTCCGCACAGCCACGTGTGCCGCACAAGCAAGCAAAATCATGCCCGCGGTGTGCAACTAGACATTCACGTGAGAATTGCCCGTCACGCCAGGCTATTTGTTTTTTCTGTAATAAAAAAGGTCATGTTCAAAGTATTTGCCAGAAAAAGCTCAGAACGGACACTCATGGCCCTTTGGTTCGCACCAGACTCGAACCAAGAATACTCGGGCTCGTGAACCTTCACCCATGGAAATTCATGTAGTTAATGCCACTCCGCCCAGTGCTTCTCTCTCTAACAGTGACTGTGTACATCCCACAAAAAGTGTGCGTCGACATCGACGGAAATCACGCCAAGTCGTAAGTGACTCTGTATCAGTGTCAGTTCACGTTGCACGAGACAGTCGCTCTTGTCGTCAGCAGGACAATAACCTTTTTGTAGATTTGGTCATAAATGGCAACGTGATCCCATTCCAGCTCGATAGCGGAGCTGCGGTTTCTCTGATCAATCACGACACGTACAAATAGCTGGGCAAACCTCCGTTGCATGCCGCAAATGTTAAGCTCCGTAGTTATTCAGGACAGCATATCCCTGTGTTAGGACAGTGCAGCCTTCTTGCAACATACAAGGGACAAACAAAACTTGTGTCATTTTACGTCCTTCGTTCTTCTTCTGCAGTGAACTTGTTTGGTTTAGATTTGTTTCAGTTGTTTCACTTGTCTGTCGTAAAGGAAGTCCTATCAGTGAACCAGACTGTGCCTTCAGCCAGTGTTTCTCGTCTATGTGAAGAATTTGCAGACATTTTTGCACCGGGCCTTGGTTGCGCTAAGGACTATGCAGCACATTTGGAACTGAAAGTAAACGCGCAACCGAAATTTTTCAGAGCGCGCAATGTTCCTCATGCATTGCGTGATGAGGTCGCAAGAACATTATACGTTTTAGAATCACAAGGTGTCATTGAACGTATGTAGGCTTCTCTCTGGGCTTGACCCTTAGTCATTTTGCAAAAACCTTCCGGAAAATTGAGACTTTGCGTGGACTTCAAGGCAACAGTGAATCCACAACTAATGACTGCTACTTTTCCTTTACCCCGCCCGGAAGATCTTTTTGACAAACTGTGCCCGGGAAAATATTTTTCAAAGTTGGACCTAGCAGATGCGTACTTGCAAATACCGGTGGACGAAGAATCCCAGCGCGTATTGGTGGTTAACACGCATCTTGGTTTGTACCGATTCAAAAGACTGCCATTCGGGTGTGCATCGGCCCCTGCATTGTTTCAGCAATATTTACAAACTGTTTGTGTGTCGGTCCCTACTGCAGCAAACTATCTGGACGATATTGTGATCTCTGGAAAGACAGAAGACGAACATTTAGCCAACCTCCGAACATTATTTCAGGTCTTGCGACAAAATGGTCTTCGCTTGCGGAAGGACAAATGTGTGTTTTTTGCTCGTGAATTGCCCTATCTGGGACATGTACTCAATGCCCAAGGCATACATCCCAGTCCAGAGCACCTCTGTGCCATACAAGACTTGCTTCCGCCCCTGCATTGTTTCAGCAATATTTACAAACTGTTTGTGCGTCGATTCCTACTGCACCAAACTATCTGGACGATATTGTGATCTCCGGAAAGACAGAAGACGAACATTTAGCCAACCTCCGAACATTATTTCAGGTCTTTCGACAAAATGGTCTTCGCTTGCGGAAGGACAAATGTGTGTTTTTTTCTCGTGAATTGCCCTATCTGGGACATGTACTCAATGCCCAAGGCATACATCCCAGTCCAGAGCACCTCCGTGCCATACAAGACTTGCTTCCGCCCCTGCATTGTTTCAGCAATATTTACAAACTATTTGTGCGTCGGTTCCTACTGCAGCAAACTATCTGGACGATATTGTGATCTCCAGAAAGACAGAAGACGAACATTTAGCCAACCTCTGAACATTATTTCAGGTCTTGCGACAAAATGGTCTTCGCTTGCGGAAGGACAAATGTGTGTTTTTTGCTCGTGAATTGCCCTATCTGGGACATGTACTCAATGCCCAAGGCATACATCCCAGTCTAGAGCACCTGCGTGCCATACAAGACTTGCTTCCGCCCCTGCATTGTTTCGGCAATATTTACAAACTGTTTGTGCGTCGATCCCTACTGCAGCAAACTATCTGGACGATATTGTGATCTCCGGAAAGACAGAAGACGAACATTTAGCCAACCTCCGAACATTATTTCAGGTCTTGCGACAAAATGGTCTTCGCTTGCGGAAGGACAAATGTGTGTTTTTTGCTCGTGAATTGCCCTATCTGGGACATGTACTCAATGCCCAAGGCATACATCCCAGTCCAGAGCACCTCCGTGCCATATAAGACTTGCCTTCGCCGCAGAATTTGAAGCAGCTACAGAGTGTGCTGGGTAAAATAAATTATTACCATCGATATATCCCCCATGCCTCTTCCATTTCAGCTCCGCTTCATCGCTTACGCCGTAAAGGTGTTCCGTTCGTCTGGATGACGGAATGCGAACGCGCCTTTCCCCAGTTGAAATCGGCGATGCTTTCCAATACTTGCCTTACGCCATTCGATCCCCAGAAACCCCTTTTGTTGATGGTAGATGCATCGGATTTCGGGATCGGTGCTGTGCTTGCGCACAAAGATGGATCGCATGATCGCCCTATAGCCTTTGCGTCCAAATTGCTCTCGTCAGCGCAAAGAAATTATTCACAGATCGAGAAAGAATCATTGGCACTCGTATTTGGTGTTACAAAGTTTCATGATTTCTTGTATGTTCGTCACTTTACCATCATTACAGACCACAAACCTTTGACATCGCTTTTTCATCCGAACAAGCCTGTACCTCCACGTACAGCGCAGAAATTCATTCACTGGTCTATTTTCCTCTCACAGTACCGCTACGATATCTTGCATCGGTCCACTGCTAAGCACGGAAACGCCGATGCGTTGTCCCGTTTACCTGTTGCTGCGGATAGAGTATTCGATTCTTCCGAACTTTCTTGCATGTTCATTGATTCGGATACCGATGACGTGGTCGAATCGTTTCCGATTGATTTTCGTCGTGTAGCTACAGCCACAGCTGCTGACCCTGTCCTTGCTACGGTTTTGCGTTTAGTTGCTACGCAATGGCCCTTGTCAAAGGCACGGATCGAGGATCCGTTGGTTCGCCGAATTTTTGCTCACAAGGAGAGACTTTTTGTTCGACGTGGTGTTCTGCTGTTGCGTTCTGATAATGATCAGTCCAGGGTCGTGGTTCCACGTTCGTTACAGTCCTCTGTCTCCACCAAGGACATTGGGGTATAGTGAGAACGAAACTACTTGCTCGTCAGCACTGTACTTGGTTCGGAATCGATGCTGCGATTACGAATATGTGCTCTTATTGCATGGCGTGTGCCGAACAACAATCCGCACCACCGCAGAAATTCTTTGCATGGCCAAAAGCCACTTCCACTTGGCAACGCTTGCACGTCGATTTTGCTGGTCCATTCTGGAATGCTCGATGGTTGGTTCTGGTCGATTCCTTCAGTAATTTTCCTTTTGTTGTCCGGATGTCTTCCACGACGTCTTCTGCCACCATCCAAGCGTTGTCCGCTATCTTTTGCATTGAAGGTCTACCACAGACTATTGTTTCCGACAATGGCCACAATTCATGTCCGCAGATTTTCAGTCATTCTGCAAGGCCAATGGTATTCAACATCTGATATCCGCGCCGTTTTCGCCTCAGTCAAACGGTGCCGCTGAACGTTTGGTCCGGACTTTCAAGTCAGAGATGTTGAAATTGAAAGAGTCGCATTCTCTGGAGGACCCGTTATTGCTCTATTTGTCCTCGTATCGCTATCAGCCCCGCGATGGTCGCTCGCCGGCTGAGTTGCTCTATGGTCGTTCTCATCGAACCTTGATGTCTTTGCTACATCCGCCGCATCAGGTTCCTGTGCAGCGGCGGACACCTGCTTTTGGTCCCAGCGACGTTGTATACTATCGCAACTATCGCGGTTCACGGCGTTGGCTCGCAGGCGCATTCTTCGCTGCCTCGGCCGCGCGATGTATCTGGTTTTGGGGGCCTCTGGTGAGGTGCGTCGGCATCTCAATCAGCTGCTCCTCTGTCGTCGCCCGGGTTCTGCCGCTCCCCGTCTGCTTTCAGCGACGGTGCCGTCCGGTCAGCGCCCAGGGGACCCATCTACTGGCTCGCCTCATCCCCAAGTGTACCGACGCTGCCTTCCATTTTGCCCCATGGCGACGAGCCGCCGCCGCCGGGCGCCTCCCTGGGTCACGCGCCGCCGATCGCTTCCCGTGACCAGTTGTCCTCCGCCATGGAACTCTTGCCCGCTCCGGACCATCTGTCGTCTTCGCCAGTCGGGTGCTCCGACTCGATGGAGGTCGACCCTATCTTTGGGCGCATACACCGCATGTTGGCGTGCACCCTGGACTAGGTTTTCAGGCGTTTCCTAGCTCCCCTCAGACCGAATGGCCGGGTGCGGGGGGCAAAGCCTCGCTTGTTGTTAGGCTCCCCACCTCGTCGCATACGTCAACATGGGGTCCTCCCCACGGCGGGCGGAAGCCGTATACCAGTGCCGTTCGCCGATTTGCGGGGGAGGAATGTGGTGTCACCGCCAGACACCACACTTGCTAGGTGGTAGCTTTTAAATCGGACGCGGTCCGCTAGTATACGACGGACCCGCGTGTCGGCACTGTCAGTGATGGCAGACGGAGCGCCGCCAATTGATATTGAGATTCTATTAATGTATCATCAAGAGCGATGTTCTACAAATGTGGATTAAAGTTAAGTATTCCAGAAGCTACGTACTTTTTTTATAGCATTCATTACGTATCCTGTTTCAGACCTAACGCCAGCCTGCGTGAGTTTAAGCGCGTGCCTTTCGGCTTCCTCTCATTGTGTCTAGGCTGTCTTGTCTAGACACAACAATCCCAACCTAAGTCACGCATTTCTACCGTTGTGCCTCTGGGTTCATGTGCGCCACTTTAGCACATATTGCTCAGTGTGCCAGTCTTGTATTTGGCAGGCAGTATTCTTGTCATTGCGTTAGAAAATTAAATGCCTACATTGAGGTACAATTTATTATGTTATTTACCGGTCTCGCGGTCTCCGATACTTTGTTACGAAGTAACGTAAAAGAAAAAAGTGCTAAATTGCGTCACAAGTAAATGAGTGTAACGTTCCGAATTGCGTCGTTAGCAGTAAATTATCTACGTCTACATCTACTTGAATACTCTGCTAATCGCACATAAGTGCCTGGAATAAGGTTCATCGAACCTCCTTCACATTGATTCTCTGTTATTCCAATCTCGAACAGCGCGCGGAGAAAACAAACACATACATCTTTCCGTCTGAGGTCTGATTTCCCTTATTTTATTATGCTGATCGTTCCTCCTTATGTACGTTAGCGTCAACTAAGTATTTTCGTTTTCGGAGGAGAAATTTCGTGAGAAGATTCCATTGCAACGAAAAACGCCTTTGTTTTCATGATGTCCGCTGCAAATCATTTCAGTGACACTCTCTCCTCTATTTCTCGTTAATACAAAACGGGCTGCTTCTCTTTGCACTTTCTCGATATACTCGGTTAGTCGTACCTGATGAGGATCCCACACCGCGCAGCAGTACTCCATAAGTGGACGGACAAGCGTAATGTAGGCAGTCTCCTTAGTAGATCTGTTGCATCTTCTAAGTGTTCTTGCAATAAAACACAGTCTTTGGTTCGCCGTCACCACAACATTTTTTGTGTGCTTTCTAATTTAAGTTGTTCGTAACTGTAATTCCTAGATATTTAGCTGAATTTACGGCCTTCAGGGGTGACTGATTTATAATGTCACCGAAGTTTAACCGATTCCTTTAACGGGTTTCTTTACTGAACAACGCCTGTAAACAAAAGCCGGCCCCGTTGCCCGAGCGGTTCTAGGTGCTTCACTCCAGAACCGCGCGACTGCTACGGTCGCAGGTTCGAATCCTGCCTCGGGCATGGATATGTGTGATGTCTCTAGGTTAGTTAGGTTTAAGTAGTTCTAAGTTCTAGGGGACTGATGATCTCAGTTGTTAAGTCCCATAGCGCTCAGAGCCATCTTTAAACAAAACGTGAAGGGACAAAACGAAAGAAACGCAAAATATGAACAGCTTTTATATGGATACAGCGAAGACAGTAATTTTGTAATCTCTACGTTTACAATAGATCATATTTACAAAAGGTGTTCCAAATTTACACCATATTTTCGACTGCAAATATTGCGTCGCTCAGTCATCCCTTCACAACTTGGTGACGTCACCTATTCCACATTTCCTATTTTTGGGATATTTCCCGACATTTGCATCCCATGTCTCTAACATAAAATCATTTGTCTCAGTGTCATCTATGTCACTTCTGGGGTTTTTAGTTGTTAACAAGAATCAGCCTGTATGGCTTCGAGTCGCTAACAAATCAGGTAGCTTCATTCAGGGTTGGGTAGCGGGCACGTCTTAACACGATACTTACTGACAGCTATCCTGTCACGTCTCCACATAGATCCTCTGTACTGCAGCGATTCCGTACAGCTGACTGATACACAAACATCATCCTCACTGGCATGATTTACGTCACATGTGGAACTTTATATGAGTCCCTGGTATCAATTTTGTATCTTTTGCATCGCTCTCAGTGCATGAAATGAAATGAAATGAAATGATCGTGTGGCATCGAATATCGGGAGGCCCCTTCCAGCGAAGTTCGGCTGCCGGGTTACAGTTCTTACTTCAGGTAAAAAATGTCATGTGATAAGGGCCTCCCGGCGGATAGCCCGTTCGCCGGGTGCAAGTCTTTCGAGTAGACGCACTTCGGCGACTTGCGCGTTGATGGGGATGAAATGATCATGATAGGTCAACACAACACCCAGCGCCTGAGTGAAGAAAATTTCCGACCCAGCCGGGAATCGAACCCGGGACCTGAGGATTGACAGTCCACAGTCTTTCGAGCTGACCACTGGTCCTTGCGAACGTCACATGACATCCGTTAAAGTTCGTTTATTGATCCTTCAACTCTGTTTTTTTTTATTACGGAGGCCAGCCAGCTCCCTGACCGAACGCGCTGAGCTACCGTGCCGGCATTCAGCTACCGGAGGCGGACTTACTTCAGGTGACACCACATCGGGCGACTTGCTTGTCGGTGATGATGAAATTATGATGTGGACAACACAACACGCAGTCCAGTAGCGGAGAAAATCTGGGAATCGATCCCGGGCCCACTGCGCGCTAGGCAAACACGTCACCACTCAGCAAAACAGGCGGACTCAGTGCGTAGGAGTAGTCACCGTAACAACCAATATTCACTGCAGCCGCTGGTATCTCGTAAGACAGCCAGAAGCTCTCTCACGGAGCGGCTTCTACCGCGACCTTCGACAATTCCTCTCCGGTGGTTCTTTGCGTCGAAAATGCTACACCCGCCTCCTTGCAGCAGACGGCACAAAGAACCGAATTATTTCTGAATCAGAAAGCATTGTCGCGCGGCACATTAAGAAAGATAAATATCCGCAGCAACTTATTTATCACGGCCTGACAGTTTTAATAAAATGCCGGGCGGCCGTAATTGAAGTATTAATAACCGCCACGGGGCGGCAGTCGACTTGGCCGACGACGACGAGATTGATGGAGCTGGGGAGGCGCAGGCGCTGCCGATAGACTGCGGCCAACGCACAGAGGGGGCGCAACGCCGCACTCGCTACTCCAGAAAATGAACCCGCCTCTCGGCTACCGGCTGCGTTAGCGCCGGCTCAGGAAATGCGATCTATATCAATAAAACCGCGCCGTCACGGCCGCTGGTTTACGAGCTCAAAGTGCGGGCTCGCAGTGAATTCACCCAGTATAAACATTTAACAATGCTGACTGGAATAAAGTCTTTCAAATGTATAAGTTATCCTACGTAAAATACAATGGTCGGCAACAAATTGTACATAAACGAGACTGTAGGTCTAAGAGACAAATGACATGAAATAGAAGGAGTCTTTGACTATGGAGTGCCGGCCGGAGTGGCCGAGCGGTTCTAGGCGCTTCAGTCTGGAGTCGCGCGACCGCTACCGTCGCAGGTTCTAATCCTGCTTCGGGTATGGATGTGTGTGATGTCCTTAGGTTAGTTAGGTTTAAGTAGTTCTAAGCTCTAGGGGACTGATGACCTAAAATGTTACGTCCCATAGTGCTCAGAGCCATTTGAACCATTTGACTGTGGAGCAAGGAAAAGTTATGGCCCATCCTCCATCTCACTCAGTCTGCACATTAAGCAAGCACTAAGGGGGAATTTGGAAAGGGAATTAGAGTTCAAGCAGAAGGGATAAAAATCCTTGCAGGCGACAGTTTATTGCATTGATATTTAAAACAATTCTCACTTATTCTTCAGCCTTCGAAATACTTTGTAAATACATGACGTGTTTAGATATCTCTGGAGTATCTTCCGATCCGTGTAGTAGCTTCAACAAGCGGTCGTTTCTGTGTGAGAATCTCATATTAGAGTACTGTCACCATACAGGCAGTAGGCGCCACACTGACAGTACTCTGATGTTAGGTTCTTACGCGGACACAATGGGTCCCTGATGTAACTACTCAGATCTGAAGATGGTTCTGAGATCGAAAAGTGACATGTACAGGGCTATTACAAATGATTGAAGCGATATCATAAATTCACTGTAGCTCCATTCATTGACATATGGTCACGACACATTACAGATACGTAGAAAAACTGATATAGTTTTGCTCGGCTGAAGCCGCAATTCAGGTTTCTGCCGCCAGAGCACTCGAGAGCGCAGCGAGACAAAATGGCGACAGGAGCCGAGAAAGCGTATGTCGTGCTTGAAATGCACTCACATCAGTCAGTCACAACAGTCCAACGACACTTCAGGACGAAGTTCAACAAAGATCCACCAACTGCTAACTCCATTCGGCGATGGTATGCGCAGTTTAAAGCTTCTGGATGCCTCTGCAAGGGGAAATAAACGGGTCGGCCTGCAGTGAGCGAAGAAACGGTTGAACGCGTGCGGCCAAGTTTCACGCGTAGCCCGCGGAAGTCTACAAATAAAGCTAGCAGGGAGCTAAACGTACCACAGGATGGTGCTCCACCGCACTACCATCGTGATGTTCGGCATTTCTTAAACAGGAGATTGGAAAACCGATGGATCGGTCGTGGTGGAGATCATGATCAGCAATTCATGTCATGGCCTCCACGTTCTCCCGACTTAACCCCATGTGATTTCTTTCTGTGGGGTTATGTGAAAGAGTCAGTGTTTAAACCTCCTCTACCAAGAAACGTGGCAGAACTGCGAGCTCGCATCAACGATGCTTTCGAACTCATTCATGGGGACATGCTGCGCCGAGTGTGGGAGGAACTTGATTATCGGCTTGATGTCTGCCGAATCACTAAAGGGGCACATATCGAACATTTGCGAATGCCTAATAAAACTTTTTAAGTTTTTGTATGTGTGTGCAAAGCATTGTGAAAATATCTCAAATAATAAAGTTATTGTAGAGCTGTGAAATCGCTTCAATCATTTGTAATAACCCTGTATTTTGTTATGTGTAACTGAGGCTGAATAATAAATCAGAGATGTTTTAAAATTTAAAAAAAAGCAGGATTTGCCGAAGACATTATATTTACGTCAGAGAAGCCAAATGATCGGGAGTTACTGGAATTTAACGTAAAGTAATATGTGGTCAATGCTAAATAGAAACATATAAATCATATTAGGTTTGTAAGTAGAGTCGATAAGGCGATGGCTGCATGGTCTGGATCTGAAACGACTAAATTAATAAGAAGTCGTTGGTAAAAAATAATATATATTGTACTTAACTGGTTGTACAGGATTCTTCTTGGCTGCATACACATAATTATGAACAGATAGCTATTGAGGCCTCACTTAGGCCATACGTTACCAAGCACCTTGTTAGAGGTTGTTTCCTATCAGCTGAAGGCTATGCTACTTTTTTTTTTAAATTTTTTATTCAATTCATTGCATTATACATATTCAACCCACTACCTGACTGCATTAGTGGGTCCTAATAATGATACAAAGAAATGCAACTTTCTATTCTACACTACAGGTGATTTTATTATTATTACTATAATCTTACCGCTATGTGCTTCTAAGCTACTTAATCAACAAGGAAACTTAATGCTACCTGCAGCGTTACAGGTGTGCCAGTGCTGCTATAAACCTGATGGATGTTGGCCAGACCCACTGAGCTAATCCCAGTGGGCATGCCCCTGGCACTGGGCTGGCCCTCAACTTTGTATCGCTGCAGTCTATTCTAAGGTCTTATCCTATCTTCTACATCTAATCTAAGTTGCATAAGTCATAATTGGTGCGTGTTCCAGTCCGGTGTTTTTGTACCCCCCTCCCTCCAAGTCCGGGGCAAGGCGGATTCCAGCCGTGAAGCGGCTATCCAAGTCCCTACCCAGCGGTACAGGAAGCGTGCACGGCGTCTGAGTCAGTGAAGAAATTTATTGTCCCTTAAAAAGTTCTTAAGGACTTTTTTCGATATTTCGTCTGTGAGTTTGTTTAAGATGTTGAAAGTGGTGTCGTGCCTTAGTAAGTGGTACGTGTCATTGTTTGGTAGCTGTTGTCTTAGGTCATGGGCTACGTCATCGAAGAGGTGGCACTCATACACCAAACGTTCTGGGGTGCCTTGCACAGCACCACAGTCACACGCAGGTGTAGCCTGCTTCCCAAACCGACATAGATATGTTGGGTATGGTCCATGTCCAGTAAGAAAGTGCAGCATTCCTCTCGTAGGCGTGAAGAATGTAAGTTTTATCTGTTCCTCTATGTCCGGTAGCAGCTCATAGGTTCTGCATCCCGTATCCTCGTTGCTCCACTGTTCTTGCCACAGTTCGATCCCTGTCTTTTTGATGGCGTTCTTATCCCCAGCATAAACCCCAAGTATCTCCCTAATTTTGTCCCTGTTCTCCTTCTTCGCCCAGTAACAGGTGGCCTGCTCACGAATTTTTATGTCCAGTGGACAGATCCCCATTAGCACTAAAAGCGCTCCCCCAGGTGTTGTCCTGTAGGCCCCTGCTGAACGTAGGAGCATGT
The DNA here is from genome assembly GCF_023864275.1 of Schistocerca cancellata. NCBI lineage: Eukaryota > Metazoa > Arthropoda > Insecta > Orthoptera > Acrididae > Schistocerca > Schistocerca cancellata. The sequence continues at coordinate 169,744,182 of NC_064631.1, read as the reverse complement.
TCCGCAGCACTCTTCTTACGGCCATGGCAGGCATGACCCTCGTGAGTCTGTGTGCCCAGACCCCTGATCCGTATCCTACTATTGAGGTCAAGATGCTATTATGATATAATTTGATTAAGTTGGGTGGAAGGTGAAATCGTTTGTGACCAATTCCAATGAGATTGTTTAGTAAAACCAAGGATTTTTGAGATACGGTACCAATGTGTGATGCAAAGCTCCACCTCTCATCGATGATTACACCTAGATATCGGGCCTCGTGGTGCCGAAGAACTGGCGAGCCATTAATTCTTACAGTAGGGTTTCTGACCAGTTGGCCCTTGAGAAGTAGGTATGTAGATTTATTGGGCGCAATCATCATTTTGGTTTTATTACACCATGATGTAAGTATAGTTATGGCTCTCTCCACATTGGGCCCTAAGTCCTCGCGGCTTCGGCCGCCGACCAGCAGGAGGAGGTCGTCTGTGTATGCTATGACCTCTAGCACATCGTCACTGTTCTTCAGGTCTTCCAGTAATGGCTCCATGTTGATGTCCCAAAAGAGAGGTCCTAGGACAGAGCCTTGAGGACATCCTTTGGTCACAGTCTTCCTGACTATGCCGCTAGGGGCCGATAGCCAGACCTCCCTGTCTGCACAATAGCTCCTCAGACAGCCATATAGTAGCCCTGGACAGTTCTTCTCCCGCAAGCAGGAAAAGAGTGAGGGCCACCACAGGTTGTCGAAGGCGCCACTGATGTCCACTATGATGCCGACGACATACTTGTGCCGGGTGGAGCCGCAGACTTCGGCGGCCAGGGCGATTGCGTCAGACGCAGAACGCCCAGACCGGAAACCGAATTGTCCGTCACTCATCCCGCACAGCATGCAGTGTGCTGTCAGTCTGTTTGCCAGTAGCCTCTCAAAAAGTTTGCCCAGTATGTCTAGCAAGCAGATGGGTCTGTATGATTTAATTTCGGTAGGATCTTTATCTGGACCCTTTTTGATGATAATTATATTTGCTTTTTTCCAAATTGCTGGGAATTTCCCGAGTCTCAGGCACTCGTATAACTTAGTGAGGGGAGCTACGAGCTGGGGGGCAAGGAATTGCACTACCTCTGCAGTAATGCCGTCTGGGCCAAGAGCTTTTCCCCTCTTGAGGGCCTTGATCTGGGCAGCAACCTCTTCTTCAGGGAAGCGGTAAGTTCTGATATTATTGTCATAATCCCTTAGGTCCTCTCTCCTTATTCTTTTCTGTTCTTCTGTGTCATTTTCCTCCACATCGTCAGGTAACAGGACCCAAAGGAGGGCGTCAGTAGTTTCCTGCCATGTGCCCATCATCCAGTCCCCGTCCCTGACGGTGGATAGCACCATGGGTGATCTTATGTTTTCCCGTACCAGTTTGTACGGGACTCCCCAAGGGTCTGTAGCCAATTGGGTTTTCACGTAATTTACCCCACTTCTGAACCTTAGTGCCCTAAGCTCCTGCTGAAATTGTTCCTTGCTTTCTCTATAGATCTGCAGCTATCTTTGTTTTTCTTCCCAGACGACACTCCGCTGGTAGTACCTCCTTGCCCTCCTTACAGCCTGGCGCATGTGTCCTAATTCCACCGACCATGGTGTGGGGGTGGCCGCAACGGCTCTCCTCCTGGTTGGTACAGCAGCTCGCACCGCCCTGGTGATCGCTTGTACCAGTTCTTCAGCGTACTCTTCCACGTTTTCGTCACTCTCGAGCAATGCCGGGATGTTGCACTCTTCCGCGAGACAGTCCCAGTTGGTCTTGTTGTAACTGAGCTGCAGCTACCACCCCATGTCCCAGTGGCACTCCCTTTCCCCAATAGTAAAGGTGATTACGTTATGATCACTGGTGGTTGCACTGTCCCACACTTTCCAGTTGGCGACTTTTGTAATGAGGTTTGGTGTTACTAGTGTAACATCAATATTTGTGCCTTCTCCCCCGCCGCCGGAATAGGTGGGGGTTCCCTTGTTGGTTGGCAACCACCAGTTGCAATGCCTTGATTGTCTCCTCAGCCTTTAGCCCCCGATCGCCGTGTGTGCCACTGAACCATAGGGGGGACTTTGCATTTATATCTGCCGTCACGAGCATCCTGCGTCCCTGCAATGCCATGGCAACTTGTGTAAGTGTCTCCAAAAATTCGTCTATTTCCCTTTCATATTGAAAGTATATGTTGGAGATGTATAACACTCCTGTGGGTGTTTGCAGTTCCACGACATTGCAGTGTTCGCCAGAAAACTGCGCAACGACTGTGGCTCTAAATGTTCTGTTGATAATTACCACTGCAGCTTTTGGCTCTGTGTCAGAGTGTATTACTTGCCAGTTGGCAGCCATGAATGGGATCTGCCCCACTTGGGAGTACGGTTCCTGCAAACAGAGTACATCTAGACTCTTCTCTTCCACCACCTTCCGGAGTTCCTGCAAGACTAGTTTGCTATTGTGGGTGTTGATCTGACTCACGTTTAGTTGGCTCACGTGGGAAGTAGGTATGAATGTGTGATTCTGGCCAGTTTTTGGACCACTCGTGGGCTACTCTGCCATTTGTTATTACTGATTGACAGTATAATTCATCACTCGTCTCTTGGTCAGCCATGTTGATTGACGAGTGAAAAAAGGTTGGGAGCCCGTCTCTTGCCCCGGACCCGCTCCTCTGGCATGGGTTGGGGGGGGGGGGACTTTTGCAGCTCGCCCACCGGCCTCGCCCCAAGGCCAATGGCACTCTTCGAACTGCAGGGTTCAGCGCGCCGTTGCCAGCGCACTGAGCCCCTTCGGTGGCTCCGTCATCGTCGATTTCACCCGACGCTTCTCGGCAAGTGCACCCTGCACTCCGGAGAGGCGGATGCACCTCTCGCCATTCGCCGCTCACTACCCCGAGCTTCCACCTCTCGGCCAAGGACCCACTCCTACTCAGGTGGTGGGTCGGTCTCCCAGTCGTTCAGCGGTCTGGACCCATCTAACCAAACCCAGGCGGTGTCACCACCTCCTGGGTTTGGCAGAAAACGCCCCGGTTACCCAGGGGCGCGGCGAAGCACCCTTGCCGACTCGCGCCGCGATCCCACGCCGACAAACGAGGTCGCTGGCATGCAGAGCACCTGCTGGTCTGTGCCCTGCGAACAGAGAGGGACTGGTGTTCGGTCCCTCGACACAGCTCCCCCATTGCCACACACCCTTCGCTTTCGCATCGGGTTGGTTTGCAGCTCTCCTTTTTGTCGCAAGGCAGAATGCCGAGCTTAACATCTGGCACCACGGGAAGGCGGAAAGAGCCACTTGGGAAAGGAGAGGCTATGAGAGACGCATCACTTCCCCGAGTGAGGACTGCCGCAGCACGCCCAACGAAGCGATACGCCCCAGTGCGAGCTTCCGTGCTATACGGCGCGCCGGCAACGGTCGGGTCTGCGCCGAAACGCGCCGTCAAGCGACTGACCTCACGCCAGACAAGGCTATGCTGCTTTACTACTTGACGTCCCGATCAAGAGTGGACGAGAGCTCCCTAGAAACTTGATGCAAGCCGCTGAGCGGCGCTAGCGGCCATGGTCGCGACTCGCGGGTCCAACGATACTAATACAGACTGCTGTCGATAACTGCAATCCCTAACAACAACCTCTTCATTTCAGAGATGCATTTGCAACCAATTTCCTCAATTATTTGTGTGTATTCCAGTCTATGTCCCTTCTCCTTATCAGTATTTTCCCCATATCCATTTCTTCTCCAGTTCTGCACAGAACCTCCTCATTCCTTACCTTATCAGTCCACCTAATTTTCAACATTACTCTGTAGCACCACATCTCAAATGCTTCGAATCCCTTCTGTTGCAGTTTTCTCACAGTCCATGTTTCGATACCATACAATGCTGGGCTTCAGACGTACTTTCTCAGAAATTTCTTCCTCAAATTAAGGCCCATGTTTGATACTAGTAGACTTCTCTTGGCCAGGAATGCCCTTTTTGCCATTGCTAGTCTGCTTTTGATGTCTTGCTTGATCTGTCCGTCATTGGTTATTTAACTGCCTAGGTAGAAGAATTCCCTAACTTCATCTGCTTCGTGACCATCAATCCTGATGATAAGTTTCTCGCTGTTCTCATTTCTGCTTTTTCTCATTACTTTATTCCTTCTTCGATTTACTCTCAGTTTATATTATGTACTCGTTAGACTGTTATTTCACTCAGCAGACCATGTAATTCTTCTTCACTTTCACTCAGGACAGCAATATCTTCAGCGAATCGTATCATTGATATCCTTTCACCCTAAATTTTAATTCCACTCCTGAACCTTTCTTTTATTTCCACCATTGTTTCTTCGATGTACAGATTGAACAGTAGGGGCGAAAGACTAAATCCCTGTTTTACACCATTTTTAATCCGAGCACTTCGTTCTTGGTTGTCCACTCTTATTATTTCCGTAGCGTTCTCGCTTCCCACGCCCGGGTTCCCGGGTTCGATTCCCGGTGGGGACAGGGATTTTCTCTCCCTCGTGATGGCTGGGTGTTGTGTGCTGTCCTTAGGTTAGTTAGGTTTAAGTAGTTCTAAGTTCTAGGGGACTGATGACCATAGATGTTAAGTCCCATAGTGCTCAGAGCCATTTGAACCATTTTTTTCTTATTATTTCCTCTTGGCTCCTCTCCCTATAGCTTACCCTTATTTTTAGCATAATTGCGAGCACCTTGCACCATTTTACATTAACGAACTCTTTTTCCAGGTCGACAAATTCAATGAACGTATCTTGATTTTTCTTTAGTCTTTCTTCCATTATCAACCGCAACGTCAGAATTGCCTCTCTTGAGCCTTTATCTTTTATACAGCCAAACTGATCTTTATCTGGCACATCATCCATTATCTTTTCCATTCTTTTGTCTGTTATTCTTGGATGCATGAGCTGCTAATCTGACTGTGCGATGAATCTCGCACAAGTCAGCTCTTGCAGTCTTCGAAATTGTGTGGATGATATTTTTCCGAAAGTTAGATGGTAAGTCACCAGATTCATATAACCTACCCACCAACGTGAATAGTCGTTATGTTGCCATTTCCGAAATTATTTTAGAAATTCTGATCGAATGTTATCCAACCTTTCTGCCTTATTTAATCTTAATTATTCCTAAGTTCTTTTAAATTCTGATTCTAATACTGGATCCCCTGTCTCTTCTAAATCGACTCCTGTTTCTTCATCTATCACATCAGACAAATCTCACCCTTGCCTTTAATGTCACCAAAGGTTGTTTTGACTTTCATGAGTGCTGTCCTTCCGAGAATCATATCTCTTTCGATTGCTTCGCATTTTTCAATGCATCAATTTCGTCTTAGCTTCCCTGCGCTTCCTATTTATTTCATTCCTCAGCTACTTGTATTTCTGTATTCCTGAGTTTCCCTGAACTTTTTTGTGCTTCCTTCCTTCATGAATCAACTGAATAATTTCTCCTGTTACCCAGGGTTACTTCCCAGTTACCTTCTTTGTACTTATGTTTTTGTATCCTACTTCTGTGATGGACCATTTTAGAGATGTCCCTTTCTCTTCCACTAAACTGCCTACTGAGCTATTCCTTGTTTCTATATCTACATGATTACTCTGAAATTCACATTTAAGTGCTTGGCAGAGGGTTCATCGAACCACAATCATACTATCTCTCTACCATTCCACTCCCGAACAGCGCGCGAGAAAAACGAACAACTAAACCTTTCTGTTCGAGCTCTGATTCCTCTTATTTTATTTTGATGATCATTCCTACCTATGTAGGTTGTGCACAACAAAATATTTTCGCATTCGGAAGAGAAAGTTGGTGACTGAAATTTCCTAAATAGATCTCGCGGTGAAGAAAAACGTCTTTGCTTGAATGACTTCCATCCCAACTCGCGTATCATATCTGCCACACTCTCTCACCTATTACGTGATAATACAAAACGAGCTGCCCTTTTCTGCACCCTTTCGATGTCCTCCGTCAATCCCACCTGGTAAGGATCCCACACCACGCAGCAATTTTCTAACAGAGGACGAACGAGTGTAGTGTAAGCTGTCTCTTTAGTGGACTTGTTGCATCTTTTAAGTTTCCTGCCAATAAATCGCAACCTTTGGCTCGCCTTCCCCACAATATTATCTATGTGGTCTTTCCAACTGAAGTTGTTCGTAATTTTAACACCCAGGTACTTAGTTGAATTGACAGCCTTGAGATTTGTACTATTTGTCCAGTAATCGAATTCCAACGGATTTCTTTTCAAACTCATGTGGATCACCTCACACTTTTCGTTATTTAGCGTCAACTGCCACCTGCCACATCATACAGCAATCTTTTCTAAATCGCTTTGCAACTGATACTGGTCTTCGGATGACCTTACTAGACGGTAAATTACAGCATCGTCTGCGAACAACCTAAGAGAACTGCTCAGATTGTCACTCAGCTCATTTATATAGATCAGGAACAACAGAGGTCCCAGCACGCTTCCCTGGGGAACATCTGATATCACTTCAGTTTTACTCGATGATTTGCCGTCTATTACTACGAACTGCGACCTTCCTGACAGGAAATCACGAATCCAGTCGCACAACTGAGACGATACCCCATAGGCCCGCAGCTTGATTAGAAGTCGCTTGTGAGGAACGGTGTCAAAAGCCTTCCGGAAATATAGAAATACGGAATCAACTTGAGATCCCCTGTCGATAGCAGCCATTACTTCGTGCGAATAAAGAGCTAGCTGCATTGCACAAGAACGATGTTTTCTGAAACCATGCTGATTATGTATCAATAGATCGTTCCCTTCGAGGTGATTCATAATGTTTGAATACAGTATATGCTCCAAAACCCTACTGCAAACCGACGTCAATGATATAGGTCTGTCTGTAGCTCGATGGATTACTCCTACTACCCTTCTTGAATACTGGTGCGACCTGCGCAATTTTCCAATCTGTAAGTACAGATCAATCGATGAGCGAGCGGTTGTATATGATTGCTAAGTAGGGAGCTATTGTATCAGCGTAATCTGAAAGGAACCTAATCGGTATACAACTGGACCTGAAGACTTGCCCGTATCAAGCGATTTGAGTTGCTTCGCAACCCCTAAGGTATCTACTTGTAAGAAACTCATGCTAGCAGCTGTTCGTGTTTCAAATTCAGGAATATTCCATTCGTCTTCCCTGGTGAAGGAATTTCGGAAAACTGCGTTCAATAACTCCGCTTTAGGGGCACAGTCGTCGGTAACAGTACCATCGGCACTGCGGAGCGAAGGTATTGACTGCGTCTTGCCGCTTGTGTTCTTTACATACGGCCCGAAGTTCTTCGGATTTTCTACCAAATTTCGAGACAATGTTTCGTTGTGGAACCTATTAAAGGCATCTCGCATTGAAGTCCGTGCCAAATTTCGCCGTCTGTAAATTTTAGCCAATCTTCGGGATTTCGCGTTCTTCTGAATTTCGCATACTTTTTCCGTTGCCTCTGCAACAGCGTTCGGACCTGTTTTGTGTACCATGGGGGATCAGTTCCATCTCATACCAATTGATGAGGCATGAATCTCTCAATTGCTGTTGCTACTATATCTTTGAATTTGAGCCACATCTCGTCTACATTTGCATAGTCAGTTCGGGAGGAATGTAGATTGTCTCTTAGGAAGGCTTCTAATGACACTTTATCCGCTTTTTTAAATAAAATTATTTTGCGTTTGTTTCTGGTGGATTTGGAAGAAACGGTACTGAGCCTGGCTACAACGACCTTGTGATCACTAATCCCTGTATCAGTCATGATGTTCTCTATTAGCTCTGGATTATTTGTGGCTAAGAGGTCAAGTGTGTTTTCGCAACCGTTTACAATTCGCGTGGGTTTCTGTATCTATAGCCCTAGCGAACTTCCAGCACATCTCGTCATTCCTTAGGGCTTTCGTATCCCACTTCTTTCTTGAATTCTTGAATTTTAGCCTACTCGTCACCACTACTATATTGTGATCTGAATCTATATCTCCTGCTGGGTACGCCTTGCAGTCCAGTATCTGATTTCGGAATCTCTGTCTGACAATGATGTAATCTAACGGAAATTTTCGCACATCACCAGGTCTTTTTCAAGTACATCTCTTTCTCTTGTGATTATTGAACAGAGTATTCGCTATTTCTAGCTGTAATTTATTGGAGAACTCAATTTGTCTTCCTCCTCTCTCTTTCTTTGTCCCTAGCCCATATTGTCCTGTAACCTTTTCTTGTACTCCTTCCCCTACTACTGCATTCCATCCCCCATGATTTTGAGATTTTCATTTCCCTTTCCTTACTAAATTACCCTTTCACTACCCTCATATATTTTCTCTATCTCTTCATCTTCAGCTTCCGATGTAAGCATGTTTACCTAAACTATTGCTGTCAGTGCTGGTTTGCTGTCGATTCTGATAAGAAGAAGCCTTAATCACTGAACTGTTCACAGTAACACACTCTCTGCCCTACCTTCCTAGTCATAACGACTCCCACTCCTGGTACACCTCCTTTCTGCAGCTAATGATATTATCCTATACTCATCTGGCCAGAAATCCTTGTCTTCTTTCCATTCCATTTCACTGACCGCTACTATATCTAGATCAGGGCGTAACAACTGGCCGGTTTTGAGCGCGAGTACTCGCGTCTGCTCAGGCACGTGCTCGCGAGCAGCTGCAAGGTCGCGGAGTAGGGAGGTTGGGGAGGGAGGGGAAATGCGCGCGCACGTTTGAATAGGGCCGCAGCGTGCCTATTGAATTCGCGCCGATTGTGTAACGTTTAAAGTACTACGATCAGCTCTTAACAGTCACTTCGCTGGTTAAGAATCATATGAAGTCGCCGTTGTGTAACCCCAACCATGCTTTTGCAGTTCAACCCCCATTGGGAGGAATTGTATCTGTTTACTGAAAAAGATGGTATTGCAAAATGTTTAGTATGTCACAAAACGCTGAATTCTTTTACGAAATTTAATTTGCAGCGACATTATATGTCGTACCACGCGAAAGACTACGGACGTGGAAAATGTGATTGACCAGATCATGCACAGGAAGTTATTAAATGGAAGCTACCCGAAGAAGATCTGGATGACGAAGAAAAATCAACTGAGGCAGCTCTCAGAGTGGGTTACAAAATTGCTTTGCCTTTAGCAAAATCCCTGCGCCCCTTAACTGATGGCGATTTAATAAAAGAATGTTTGGTAGTTGCAGCGGACCGAGCGAGGTGACGCAGTGCTTAGACACTGGACTCGCATTCGGGAGGACGATGGTTCAATCCCACGTCCGACCATCCTGATTTAGGTTTTCCGTGATTTCCCTAAATCGCTCCAGGCAAATGCCGGGATGGTTCCTTTCAAAGGGCACGGCCGACTTCCTTCCCCGTCCTTCCCTAATCCGATGAGACCGATGACCTCGCTGTCTCGTCTGCTTCCCCAAAACAACCCAAGTTGCAGCGGAACATTTGTGTCCATCTCAAGTTGAACAGTTTCGGATTGTGCCATTATCTAACATGACCACTATGTGTCGCATACAAGACATGGCAGACGTCCAGAGCCAGCTTGCAAATATCTGTAAAGATTTTATGGCGTATTCTCTAGCTCTGGACGAAAGTGTTGATATCACTGGAACAGCGCAGCTTGCCATATTTATTAGAGGTGTTAATAGAGATCTTCAGGTGAGGGAGCAGCTCCTCGATGTAGTAGCCATGAAGAACACTACAACCGGAGGTGATATTTTAAGTAGTGTTGGAGACAGTGTTGAAAATATAGGATTGTCGTGGAATTCTTTAATTTCAGTGTCCACAGATGGTAGAGGCATACACTAAGCTAATAAAATTATGTGGCACGTGTACATTCTCCTTTTTTTTGTTTCATTTGTCGCAGTAATAATTCGTGAGTGATATCCCTGCAAGTGGCCGCGGCTTTACATCGACTGGCGGCAGCTGTTGTGTACCCCACGTGACTCTCCCCACTCTCCGCTCTGGTCCGGTAGTGGGGGTAGCGTGCTCGCTCTGCTCTGTGCTCGCGCCTTGCTGCTCACAGCTTGCTCCGCGAGCACGTATGTTGTGAAGCCCTCATCTAGATTGAGTCTTTGCATTTTCCTTTTCAGACTTTCTAGCTTCACTACCATATTCAAGTTTCAGACACTCGTGGAACATTATCCTTTCGGTGATTATTCAATCTTTTTCTTATGGTCACCTGGCTCTTGGCAATCCCCTCCTGGAGGTCCGAATAGAGGACTATTCCGAAATCTTTCGAATGGAGGTATCATCATGACACTTTTTCTATTACAGACCACATGTCCTATGGATACAAGTTACATGTCGTTACTGCAGTGGTTTCCATTGCCTTCTGCATCTTCATGCCGTTGATCATTGCTGATTGATCCACAGTTAGGGACAGTTTCCCATGCCTAGGACAACCGAGTGTCCTGAACGTCTGGCCATTCGTCCACCCTCTTTAATAAGGCCGTTGGCAGAATGTGTGTGACTTCTTATGTTGGAAGTCTTAGGCCGCCAATGCTGATTATTAATCATAATTTGAGCAGTGGTGGGTTTCGAACCCAGGACGTTTTGATTACAAATCAAAGACCCTACCCTCATTTTTGCGGTGTCCTTTTCAATTTTTTTCAAAAGAGTAGAGTAGAGTAGAGTAGAGTAGAGTAGTCAGCTCTGAGCTGGTGGAGACAGGGTGGGCAGCAGTCGAGGTCCAAGGCCTGACCACGATGCCTCCCCCTTCCTATCCCTCAATCTCTCCACTCAATTTTTTTTGTCCGGAACTGGGTAAGTGCGGTAAGTGATTTGCAGGGAACTGCCCAGCGGATGAAGCGTGGAGGCAGGGTCACCCGCGTGTGGCACCATCCAGCTGAGCGGGAGTGACGTAAATATCGCGTTTAGATAATAATTGGCGAAGAAGGCGCGGTAGCGCGATCGGTGCTTGACTTCACTGTGGGTGGTTTGTAAGTACTGCCTGAAGTCAGGGACTGATTTATCACTATTGCTATACATGTAGTTGATGGTCCACCCCTAGACCCATACAATCGCATAATTTTTGGTGGCGGGATAATAAGTATCCCCAGAATGGATAAAAATCCACAGGTCAATCGAATCCGGGGTAACGCGGAGGTAACAGGCAACGAACCGTCGACCAAGTTTCCATACGTCACTGGTGGCAGCACAACTCAGATTTTGGACGTCGTCATCCACGAGGTGGCAAATTGAACAGAGTGGAGGGTCCAATAGTCCGATGGCGTGAATACATTGATTTGTGACGAATTTTCCACATACAACGTGGTACCATGTTGCCCGGACGTTGGAGGGAAGAAAAAGCTGGTGGACATGACGCCAAACCGTGGACCACCGAGTCGACGGATGCCTAAGTTCGATGTTGTTGCTGGATATGTAATGAAGCGGTGGGGTGTAAAAGTATTTAGGTCGAAGAGAACGCGTGTTTGGTAAGTTGGCGTAACAAAAGTCGACGATGAAATCAGAAATGTATGTCATATGATGACTGATGTGTGCGACGGGTACTGGTGGCGTTATGGTCGCGGGCATAAGTATTTCCAGCAAGCTGCGCGTAATGCATGGGCCCCCCGTTCCACTGCTTGCACATGGTAGATATGTACAAGGGCGCCGCTAGGAGTCGCACATTGACAAGGCCGAGGGCTCCCGCTTGCGGGGGGAGGCTGAACGTTGCGTAACGGACCTTAAAGAGAGTAACGGTCGTAAGGAAGTATCTTATAGCAGCTCAGAGGCTGCGTCCAATAGATGATGGCAGCGCGAGTACCTGTGGACCACTTTGAACGCCACATGTTGATTGAAATATTGGACACGTTGTAGAGAAGCGAGTCAGCAGAGGAGATTTTATCGCATCGCCTTGCTCAAAATGTGGAGTGCACGCCGAAAATTGATGGCAGCGGAGCGAAGCACGGTGGACGTGAAAATTATACCAGGTATCGTAGTTTCTGTATACACGGGAGAGGTGCTAAGTCGTCGTGTGAGAGGCCGTATCCACTGGACATCGCCGTGGATTTAGCCACATTCATGTTACTGGCCGCTGCAGTTCCGTATGTTGATATAAAATGAAGTACCGTTTCTATTTCATTCCGTGAGCGGACTAGGAGGGGGAGGTCGTCCGTATACGCACGACATCAAAACTGTGCTGCCGCAAACTGAGACCAGAAGGGTGGCTCATCAGTCTCCCAATGAGTGGTTCCAGGTTTATGGCATAGATAGGGTCGAAAGTGGGTAACCTTGCCTTATGGAACTCCGGATTGGCACTGGTCTCGCCACAAGGCCATTGACCTGAATCGGGGATGCGGTGGTGCTTTACAGGTGCCGGATGACATCGATAAAGGCAAATGGAAAACCCATTAGGCTCATGAACTGAGAACAGAAAACGATTCCGCACCTTGTCGAATGCGCTGTCAAAATAAATAGCAATCACGGCGACGCGGAGTCTATCGCGTCGCCAGGAGACGTGTAAAAATTTTATAGTCTGCGTCAAGCTGAGTCAGGGAACAGTAATGTGCTGTCGTCACCCCCCGGTGTCGGTTTGCGCATGGGTATAATAATTCAGGTGACAAAGGACGGTGGTACGGCGTTCCCCATCGTCATTAGTGCATGAAACATCGTCGTCCACCGTGACGCCATCAGCGCGAGGAGAGTGCGATAAAATTCTATCGGCAATCCGTCGACCCCAGGTGACTTATTCAGAGCACCTTTGTTGCTTTGCTGGCTCCATCACCTCGTCCGCTTCGTCGCTGAGTGGCGGTGCGATTTACGTGTGGTAACACAAACTCCTCAGCGTGGTTGTTGGTAGTCTCCTCCTGGTACACTGTGCGGTAGTGGTTTACAAAGGCATTGACGGTATCGGCCTGGCAAGTGACTTGCTCGGCGCGACTGGTGTAGATCTCTGCGATGAGTCGTTGTCGCCGGTGATTCCTATCGGAGGTGATACGATGCATGGTGGAATGTTCTTGTTCCGCCGAATCTTGACGTTGAGTCCGCACGCAGTCTATGGCGTGTCAGTGTTACAATTTTTGACTTAATCCTGCTGCGTTCCCCCTGGGTTTCAGGGGTGGGTGGCCGGGCGTCCAGGCCGCGCAGAACGGCGTAGTGATAGTCGATAGTGTGCCGGAGTCACGCAGCTACTTCCTTGCTGTACTGAATCAAGGTACGCGAATGGCAGGTTTGGCACGTTCCAGCCACCAAGTTAACGTCGTGCAGTACTTAGGTAAGCGACGTTCACAGATGGCCCATGGCTCGGTAAAATGTTCAAGACATTCGGGATCATGAAGATGGAAGGTGTTTAGCTTCCACGGTGCACGATGCGCCAGACCACTTGTTGCGAGAGGAGACTGTTGCAGATGTAGGCTCACTGGTCCGAAAAGACCAAGGGCCACAGTTCTGCACCTTGGACTGGAGGTGTGAGTTTCCTAGAGACGTAGCTTAATCCTATCAAGGCGGCTCGTGGAGTGTATGTCCAGGTGCGTCACAGTGCTGAACTTCACAAGTGTCGTGGAGCAACGGATCACGGATGACAAGGGGCAGTTCTTGACAGGTGTTGTAGTGAGGCATATTAGCCTTAGGTTGCAGATCACAATTAAAATAACCCCCAAGCAATTAACGGTCACAGCGTCCAAGAAACAAAGGGGCGATTTCTTCGAAACAGAAGTGTGCCCTGGCGCGTCTGCGGGTGGAGCCTGACGGAGCGTAAACGTTGACAATACCCGTCCCCATGTCGGTGACGGCCATGCCTCTGGCGGATGGAAGGTGTGTGATATCAGCCACCGAAATGCATTCATGGGCGTAGATGGCTACGCCGCGTCCCACGTGGTCACCAGGACAAGGATAAAAGTTAATAAATGTTATATCCTGCGATGTCTGGAAATGTGTCCAAGTGTTCTTGTACTAGTGCGATGTCGACGTCCGATGCCCATATCATTTGTCGCAGCAGTTGAATTTTCACAGGGGAGCTAATGGTTTTAGTGTTGAACGTCGCTACTTGGTAGGATTGGAGCCGAACCCCGCCGTGGAGGGGAACTCCATCAGCGGAGGGTGAAGAGGGGCGAGGCAACGGCGAGTCATGCCGTACGCCACCTGACGGCGTTATCGGCAGCGTAACGTACCTTCAGTCTTGGGTAACTCCATCCGCGGCGTGTGGTTCGGGCCTTCGTCGACGTAATCAATCCACACCATTGAAGCAGCTTTCGTTGTGATGTTCTTACGTTGCACTTCGTTCGTAGGTGCGGAGGACGTCTTGGCGGCAGTCGCAACGGTGGAGTCCATTGGTTGAGGTGCACCTGGGCGAGCCAGCAGATTAGGCACCGGCACAGCCGCAGCCGGCGTGATGTCGTCTTTCGTGTCATCGTGCAGGTTCTCCGAGGCCTAGTCGGGCCGGACGGCCTCTGGAGCCTCAGGGGAAGGTGATCTGTCTCGTTCTGAAACCACACGGCGCCTCCTATTGCGCCTTTTAGGTGAACGTTGTTTGCCTGTTCGTCCCTCTGTGTCGGAAGATGGGAGGTGGTCGCGGCGGTTTTGGAGGAAGGCCGACGCGGGAACTATAAATGAAGGGGAGTCCATATCATCGGCCGGGTGGGGATCAGAAGTTGTCGCTGTTGGTAGATGTGCCGGAGTAGCGTCAGGTTGTGAGCGCGACGCGTCGACCCCGGCAGTATCCGTAGCAGCAGGAAGGGTCACCAGTACATGGTCTGGAGGACGGCGGCCGGTGGGGGAGAAGAGAGCGTCGATGCGTAGGTGACCGGTAAAACCATCGTCGGAGCAGGAGGCGCCACGGTAACGGCTGACAGTAGGGTGTTTCGTCGCTGAAGACACTACAACCTGAGGTGGCCTTCTTTGCCGCACCCGGATCAGGTCTTGGGTTGGTCGTGGTATATGACGACCGCGCGACACTCGCTGATTTGTAGGTAAGATGGCACGTGGGGATGGAGATCGATGGTGAACTGTCGTACACCGTTAAGAACGGGGTACGTTTGGAATTGCGCCCAGCATTCTGCATTGTGGCCATGTACAGTCCCATAGGGGCGGAGAGCCGCGATAACGTCTTCCGCCGGCAACTCGAATAGGAGGTCGAAAACTCGTATGGTGCACGTTCCCGGGTCTGCGTGGTCGGCAGTGACCGCACCCACATTTCCGTCTGCGTGGCAAAAGCCTAGTCAGTATTTGGTGTCACAAAGTGTGCTTTCGCACACTGCGTCATTGACGACTTAGACGTACACCATACTGCTTAATATGGGCAGATGGATACCCAAGATGTCGGAAGCTGGGATCTTAGCAACGTCTTGTAGAAAGCGTTCCATTTCCAAGGCCTTTGGTCGCGTGTATTCCTTGCAGAAACTGTATCGTAGTGTTGGGTTTCTAAAACGGTTGGCCATGGTCCTACTACACTTCAGCGACACGTAAGTGACGGCCGCTGATAAGTAAACAACAGTGACCGCGCGTGTTCCATAGGCGGAAACAGGAGCACGACCACACTGCATGGCTGTGAAAGCCGGACCTACCTCTAGACGACGGGAGTGTAGATGAATGATATGAGATGATGGCGTGAGATTTAGATTATGAAATGAAACACTAAAAGCAGCACAGGAGTTTCAGTAGTTGTACCTTAAAACAACTCCCGATGGAGTAAATACAGAGAATAGGTCATGTAGACTCGCATTAAAAAGAAATTTTTTATAAAACAGAAAAACGTATTAATATCTGATACCCAATTTGTGTCGGAATGTGTTTTCTGAAAGTGTTTGCGTTGATTGGGGCGTTATTTGAATGCGATAAACAGTACAGTAAACAATACAACCTCCTTGAATGCGGTGCAAGTGCGAAATATTAAACTGAATTGTGCAGATAGGGTTACTATGTATAAGGTACTGACTCGAACTTGGAGGAAGGGAAGTAATGGCATAACTTCACTAATAGATATGACAAATCCATAGAAAAAAATCCTGCCATCAAATAACAGCTTCGTGGGTAATTCTGTGACTTGAATGGCACCCGGTCGGAAATCCTGGAATCAGAACAAGGCTTGACTACAGTAAACAAGTTGAAATGGATATGGAGAACAGTATTTATGCAGAGATGAAGAGGCTTCAACATTACAGCCTAGTGTGGAGAACTAGAGGAAACCACAATAACATTCTTGACATTTAGTTAGCGGTTAATTAAAATGCTGTACAAAAGAAAACTGAATTCGTTTCTAGATTATATACGTGATACACTGTTTGCACCTATGCTAGTCATTTAGAGGGAAATATATGGAAGAAAACGCCACACAAAACTTTTGCTGACATCGAAAAATGTGGTATGGTAACACCTTCTGAGTATTATGTGTCAGATAGGTACGAAATACAAAGATAGGAAATTTATTTGGTAAATAGATAAAGAGGAAGTGGCATTGGTAAAGTATGGAAAACAGGAGCAAAATACAAAATAAGGTGAGATGTAACAAAGGAATGCTCATTACTAAGAGTGTCATTGGAAATGGAATGGAAATGAGCGTTTGGCGTCATTGGCCGGGAGGCCCCTCGCGGGGCAGGTCCGGCCGCCTTGGCGCAGGTCTTATTACATTCGGCGCCACTTTGGGCGACCTGCACGCCGGATGGGGATGAAATGATGATGAACACAACACAACACCCAGTCCCTGAGCGGAGAAAATCTCCGACCCAGCCGGGAATCGAACCCGGGCCCGGAGGACGGCAAGCCGTCACGCTGTCCACTCAGCTACTGGGGCGGACAGAGTGTCATTAAACAAGTGCATTCAAAAAGCCATTTAAGGAATCAGACAAAGTTACGAAGAAAATAAACTTGTCTAAGGCGATAGAAGAGACATGTTGCCATTCACTCGTGACGTAGCAATATCTACGGAGGAAATGAGCAACTGAATCGTATGATAATAATAATTCAGTCAGCATTGTAAGGAAAATACATCCTAAAGTTAAGCAAAATCGATACAAACACTTCCGTGTGTGAACAACACTGGTAAAGAAACGAACATTTGCATGTTAGGAAATACACAAACACATTTTAATACAAATCTGTGATGGCCGAAATGATATTACAGTTTTTACTCCATTACCTCTTTATGGAACGCATGAAATAATCAGATAGCTTTAGTGCTCTTTCACTTCTTGTCACCTCAAAATTTCTTCACCCTGTAAGTATGACCTCGCCATCTTTTTAGTGTTCATGGTTATTTGACTTCCAGAGGGCTTTCTGTCACATTTCAGGACGTGAACTCACAAGAGACGAGCTAAGGATTCTATATGGTTAATGTTATAACTAGTGGGTAACCATGACTTAGTGAAACAGTTTTTGGCGTAAGTTAGCTATAGTACTTTGGGTTTCCGATTCCGTTAATGATGGAGGTTTTCTTGATTAATCGCATGTTGTTCAATTGGCGTGCTGAGAAAACAGCGAAGGGAAACCAAGGAGAAATTAGGAAAGGGAATTAAAGTTCAAGGAGAAGATACTAGTATAAAAACTTTGTATTTGGTTGATGAATTTGTATTCAGCCAGAGACTGCTAACTAGCTGGAAGAGCATCTGAACAAAATGGATAGTGTCTTGATAAGAGGTTACAGAAAGAACATAAACATGAGTAAAACAAGAATAATGGAATGTCGTCGAAGTAAATTTGGCGATGGAGAGGTATATAGATTAGGAAATGAGACACTGAAAGTAATACATGAGTTCTACTATTTGTTCACCAAAGTAGGGACCATAGAAAATTCTCACTATTGACAGCAAGAAAAGCATTTCGGAAAATGAGGCATTCGTTGGCACCTAATGTAAAGTGTTAGGGAAGTCTTCTTTGAAAGTACTTGTCTGGAGTGCAGCCTCATCGATGAAATGTGGACGATAGGCTGTTAAGGTAAGAAAAAGATAGAAGCTACGGAAGAATGCTGGAGAATCAATGTTTACATGGAATAACAAATGAAAACGTGCTCAATCGATTTGAGGAAAAAAGGAACGTTCAGTAAAAGGAAGGAATCGGTTGATAGGAGACATCCTGAGGCAGCATAGATTTGTGAGTTTGATAAGGGAAGTGGTGAAGGGGAGGGAGTACAACTTGTAGAGAGAAAGACAGTAAGAAGGTTTAAATAGTTGGCGGTAATCGTGCAGAATTGGAGAGCCCCGCACAGCATGACTAGCGTGGAGACCTGCAGAACCAGTCTTTGGAATGAAGACAACAAAGGCCACACACTAAGTCCTCCAGTTGGGCTACAAGCCTGCGAAATTTCAGAGGTCATTTTCCTGTAGTAGGTATAATGGGAAGGTATTTTTTGTAATAGTTAAAATGCTTCACAATGTTCTCAGTATATCTTGTGAAATAGCAGCCGCGCTAACCGTTAGCATACACACGCGATCCGAAAATAACAATAGAAGCATTTCTGTACAACTGATGTTCAAAATGGTTCAAATGGTTCTGAGAACAATGGGACGTAACATTTTAGGTCATCAGTCCCCTAGAGCTTAGAACTACTTAAACCTAACTAACCTAAGGACATCAACCTAAGGACATCACACACATCCATGCCCGAGGCAGGATTCGAACCTGTAACCGTTGCGGTCGCGCGGTTCCAGACTGTAGCTCCTAGAACCGCTCGGCCACTCCGGCCGGCTGTACAACTGATGTACTCAGCTTACTAGGATTCACTCATGAAGACCTTACCACAGCGGGAGATTTTGTGTTTCGTCACACGAAGATCATAAACTACAAACGGTAGCGAGAAACTTTGATACTTCATTAACGGTCTAGATACAAAGGATGTCAGGGAGCTACATCACCAGGGCATCCCTGCACGCACATCAGCAAGCAGGTTAGACCACTTTTACGCATCACGCAACATGTGTTCAAAATATCTAGGATACAAATTTGGACGGTCACTTTTACAGATCACAGTGCTTATCAATGTCCAATAAACCTACATCGTTAGAATAATTATACAGATCGAACTTTGTCGAACTACATGCAGTGGTCTTCAAAAACAATCACATATACAATGAGGTACGACTGAAATGGAAACAACGCAGAGAGGTTAATGGAAAACAACACAAATATAACCCAATGGTGAATAAAATTCGGGAAGGCAAAACTCAGAAGAACGTCCACACATTCGTCTATAACTATACGCGAACTGCAAAACTCAAATAAAGAATTTCTGTTCCACGCTCGAAGAAACTTTTACGAGAAAAACGATACAGCACAAAGCTCGAAAATAAATGAGCGAACAGTCAGTCTTAAAGGAAAACAAAAATTTGGATTCCAAACGAGAGCCAGACAACAATCCATGCTACAAGCCGGATGCTTTTCTTCTTACCACCAAGAAAGGCCTAACGCGAAGAGAAATTAATATCCCGAGTAAACCCAACTGATGTAAGAAGTATCATGATCCAGTGAGTAATACTAGCGATAATGGAAGACTATCTATTCAGATTATACACAGAACAATTGACAGACGAAAATGAGATGAAAAACTGATAACCTTCCTTCAAGCAGACGTCAACGAAAAATGCATTATTGATGGCACAGATCAGAGATCAAGAGGTGTTTGACGTCATTAAAAAGAGCCCCATCAACAAGGCACGAGGCCATTGATAGCCTACATATTGAATCTTGTGCGGAATGTGGGAAACCGCCGAAAATTCGACAAATGGATATTTGTAATGAGATGCAACATAGGAGAGACCACGAACTCTGCTGATTTTAAGACATGCACCAGTATAACTGTGGAAAGGTCCGCCCCGATAGCTGAGTGGTCAGCGTCATGGATTGCCGTCCTACTGGCCCGGGTTCGATTCCCGGCTGGGTCGGGGATTTTCTCCGCTCAGGGACTGGGTATTGTGCTGTCTTCACCATCATTTCATTCCCATCCGGCGCGCAGTTCGCCCATGTGGCGTCGAATGTAATAAGACCTGCACCAAGGCGGCCGGACCTGCCCCGCAAGGGGCCTTCCAGCCAATGACGACAAACGCTCATTTCCATTTCACTGTGGGAAGAATGAAACTCTTCGCAATTAAACATGCCCCTAAATATACGGCTTGTGTCTGGAGTGGAAGATCCAACCTTCTATTGCACCGCAAAATAATTTTATGAAAGCTCTAAGCGGCGAGTTCGGAATATAGTAGTTTAGCACTGGTTTGGTGTCCGAGTTGTTATGTCAACACAGTACAAAAAAATGGTTCAAATGGCTCTGAGCACTATGGGACTTAACATCTATGGTCATCAGTCCCCTAGAACTTAGAACTACTTAAACGTAACTACCCTAAGGACAGCACACAACACCCAGCCATCACGAGGCAGAGAAAATCCCTGACCCCGCCGGGAATCGAACCCGGGAACCCGGGCGTGGGAAGCGAGAACGCTACCGCACGACCACGAGATGCGGGCAACACAGTACACCGCTATTACAGTAGACCTTGGAACAGGCAAGTGGAGCCGCAAGCACTGCTGTGCTATTTAATGAGGTATAGTGAGGTAACTTCATGTAACTTCACCACCTCCAAAATGAAACCTAGAAGGAAAGGACAGACCTCAGCCACCAGAATCATCATTGACATCAGCATGGCGAGGCAAGGAGCTCCGACGGATGCGATGAGTCAGAACAAACGTGCTCACACATCCAAAGCCACTATCTCACAGGCGCGGGTTCGACCCGTTAAATGGAGATTCTTTCGGTGATCGAGATAACGTTCTGTCATGCTGCCATTCTGTCAGCGTCGCTAAAACCAGTGTGAATGACACTCTATATTGAGTTTCTGTGAAACCACGACACACAGAGGTCGGCCAGCCTGCTACTTGATTGTTGCTTCTGACACCGAGGGGCAGCCAACCAGATGCAAACCAAAGTCGTGGTATGCCACTACTGCCTAGTGGGTCATCACAGATGAGAAGACTGGGATGCAGCCAGCTCTCCTCCACTACTGGGTCATCACGGATGACCTGCAGGCTGCCATCTTGGCACAGATCATTGGAGGTGCATCCTCGAAGCCTCCTGCCAGTTCTTGAGCATCTGCCGCAATCTCGATCGATCCAGGCTAAGTGACCTGGCCTCGAAGTCCGTCATCCAGGACCATAGTCAGCATCACGGGTTATCTCTGATAGCGCAGCAGTGGTAGGTGTAACAGTTCATCGCAAAACGTCTTGGCGGGCAGTACTTCCTCATCCTGACACCAATGCACAGCACAGCACATGGCCGAGGCACCAAGCTGCAGCGGCGACGTAACGACTCAGTGACGAGGCGTCAGCACTCCTTCGCGGCTAGTGCACACGCGTCCGGCCGCCAACTGCAGCTCTGAAGACAGTTGTACAACTGTAAACTCTGCTAGACCAACAAACGTTATTACAGGTATTGCTGTATCACTGACGCCCCCGGTTATGCGCTGGACGACACACCCTCACCCTATGTTCGACCTCTTGATCACAACGCGACCCCAGCACTATGATGCCGCAACGTTGGTGCCAGGCAGTGACTGGTCTCAACACTGGTTTCTGAACTGGCTGTCAGATCAAGACTCTGCTGACAGGGAAGCGGCATGTACAACCCCATCTGGCTGTCAGATCGAGATTTTGGTGACAGTGAAGATGCATCTACAGCCCCATCAAGCAGTTCCAATGTGTTGGTGGGTGAGCTTTCTCTTCGTTGGAGGCTTCTGGTGTGTATTTGTCTATTTGTGTACTTGCTTTGGGCCATGTCAAATAACGAAGATAACAGTAACACTCTTAAGGTGTCATTTGTTAAATCACACGACCCTGTGGATTTGTCGCTATTTAAGGGAAATGTTAGGGAAACCTATTTAACACCAGTTCGGTGTAAGTTCTGGAACGTTTTTGGGCATTAACGACCGTGTGCCAAGGGGGATTTCCCATTTATGTGTAATACTTGCAAGCGATATGGGCATGTGGCAAAACAATGTTGTGATTCTCATTGTGTGAAAATACGCTGAAAATATTAGTGTGCAATTAATGTTTATGTGTTGGAGGTACTGTTTTGTATTTTTATTTTGTTGTTGTTGTTGTTGCAAACGGCAGTAGTGAATTACGCAAAATGCCAGTCACATGTTCTATTACTATGGGTGAGACCTTTGCAACATTGACGGAGCAGGTACACGTATTGCCACGGTTGAATTCCCGGCAACAGCAGGAGATGGAGGAGTTAGTAGGTAAATAGAAATGTAGCAAGCTGTGGTTCAGCAGTTACAATAAGGGTGTGAGAAATCCGCAATTATCTTTTGTTCCTTCGTCAGCCACATCAATAACACACTTTCGTTTCAAATAAATACAGGGAGTAACTGCGTTCATTGACAAATTTTAATGTTGCTGCCGCAGTGAGTGGTTTGTCAATTGAGATTACTCTGTATGACTCTTAAGAGTGACAGGCGAAGCTAAGATATACATACTGTGCCATCAAGTCCTCAGAAAAAAAGCAGAGACATTCCGGCAATTAGCTGGTGTGTTACGACAGGATCATTGAAAACAGAACAGTACGAGGTTTTTCCGGGAAATATTGAGTTCCTTAACACAGAAAACTAAGGAATATGTAGGAACATTTTCGGAGAGCATACGGAATGCTAATTTCCAGGCTATGTAAAATGTAAAGAACATACACTTTTGGTGGACACAGCTGCCTACGTCTCAGTCGTCAATCTAGACCTCGAAGGCAGGAGGTTGCCCATACCACATAACAGTGTAGAGTCATTGGGTATGACACTGCTCATTATCAGTATTGAAACTAGGGCCTTTCAGGAGTATATGGAATTGCTATCATACTTAGATGAAGGAAAGTACAGGAGATAAACTTAGCAATGTTTTAGCACATAGCAAACGTGGAATTTAATACAGGAAGGCCAAAGTGATACATGTACGTACTCCAACCAGTCCTAGAGATGAATCTGCAGTATGACCCTTATAGAGCAAGGTGGACAGTAATGTGAAAATGGATTCAAGTAAAGACGTGGGACGTGTTAATTATTTATGATTATAAAAAAGCTCACACACTTATTCACCAAGGCACCTACCAAAGTGTTTGATGGAGGATATCATCACTGGTCCAGCCAGAGAAGTGCAGATTGATGCACTGACATACGAAATGCAGTTGTGGTAATGGAAAACATAGGCAATAAAATGTCGTAAAAAATATTGGCACCTCACTCTCAATTATAAAACAAAGGATCACGTTGGATATACTCAGTCTTTTCATCGAAAACTGCAGTTATAAACTTCTATAGGGAAGGAAAATCTCAGGGCATGATAATGTCCGAAGCACATGCCATAGGTATTTTGGTGAGCGGTATAACTTGTGTGTTATGTGGGACGAACGTTCAACCTCCCAACTGCGCTT
Organism: Schistocerca cancellata; assembly: GCF_023864275.1. Taxonomy (NCBI): domain Eukaryota; kingdom Metazoa; phylum Arthropoda; class Insecta; order Orthoptera; family Acrididae; genus Schistocerca; species Schistocerca cancellata. The sequence goes on along the minus strand of NC_064631.1, from coordinate 169,720,909 downwards.
GCGGGTACGACTACTTCACGCTCTCTGTATCGTCTTGGTCATGAAAACCGTTTGAGATACTGCCACGATAAAATCTAAGTTACCCTAACAACAGGTCGCAGGTACGAATCCTGCCTGTGGCATGAATATGTGTCATGTCCTTAGTTAGGTTTATGTAGTTCTAAGTTCTGATGACCTCAGCTGTTAAGTCCCATAGTTCTCAGAGCCATTTGAGCCATTTTCAACCTTAACAACAAAATTTCCATGGGGCGAATTTTACAACGTTTTCAACACCAGGAGAACCAACTTCGAAATGTGGTAACCTTAAGCGTTACGATCACTAGTTTTTCCTTGCAAATGATAGCACTCTGCATACTTTACTTTCTCCTCTGACGTAGTAACATCCATCCCCACACTTACATCAGATACCTGACGAGTGATTAAGTAACATAAATAGAGAAACGTAGAACAAGGAATTTGTAAATTAGTATAGTTTGTAAGAAAAGGAAATAACGACAATGAAGCGTAACTGTAAAAAAAGGATCAAACCCTAGTATGATTGTACAGAATTAGGAAACGATACATGTGATGCGGCTCCCAAGAGCATCAAAGTTTTCTCTGGGAACAGTTACGTAAGAAGATCTGAGAAATAGTGTTGTGGACAAGCAGAGCCAAATTCGTGCCGATGTTTCTGAAACAGGGGAGAAGTGTTGCGCACCAGAAATATTTTATTGGGCAGGATTAAAAATTTGTTAAAGTTCTACCAGGCGATCTCGGAACAAAGTTAATTTGTGCTGGGATGGTGTGCCAGCCTTTATGTTAACAAGGGGTACCGCCATTGCAACGGACCTCAGAACACGGAAGACAGAAACACAGGCGCTTCTGTATTACTTAACAAGGCACTTCGAGGTTACAAAATGTACACTACGGGCCATTAAAATTGCTACACCAAGAAGAAATGCAGATGATAAACGGGTATTTATTGGACCAATATATTATACTAGAACTGAGATGTGATTACATTTTCACGCAATTTGGGTGCATAGATCTGGAGGAATCAGTACTCAGAACAACCACCTCTAGTCGTAATAACGACCTTGATACGCGTGGGCATTGAGTCAAACAGAGCTTGGATGGCGTGTACAGGTACAGCTGCCTATGCAGCTCGAACACGATACCATAGTTCATCAAGAGTAGTGATTGGCGTATTGTGACGAGCCAGTTGCTCGGCCACCATTGACCAGACGTTTTCAGTTCGTGAGCGATCTGGAGAACGTGCTGGCCAGGGCAGCAGTCCAACATTTTCTGTGTCCATAAAGGCCCGTACAGGAGCTGCAACATGCGGTCGTGCATTATCCTGCTGAAATGTAGGGTTTCGCAGGGATCGAATATAGAGCCACGGGTCGTAACACATCTGAAATGTAACGTCCACTGTTCAAAGTGCCGTCAATGCGAACAAGAGGTGACCGAGACGTCTAACCAATGGCCATACCATCACGCCGGCTAATACGCCAGTATGCCGCTGACGAATACACGCTTCCAATGTGCGTTCACCGCCATGTCGCTAAACACGGATGCGTCCATCATGATGCTGTAAAGAGAACCTGGATTCATCCGAAAAAATGACGTTTTGCCATTCGTGCACCCACGTTCGTCGTTGAGTACACCATCGCAGGCGCTCCTGTCTGTGACGCAGCGTCAAGGGTAACCCCAGCCAAGGTCTCTGAGCTGATAGTCTATGCTGCTACAAACGCCGTCGAACTGTTCGTGCAGATGGTTGTTGTCTTGCAAACGTCCCCATCTGTTGAGTTAGGGTTCGAGACGTGGCTGCACAATCCGTTGCAGTTATGCGGATAAGATGCCTGCGATCTCGACTGCTAGTGATACGAGGCCGTTGGGATCCAGCACGGCGTTCCGTATTATCCTCCTGAAGCCACCGATTCCATATTCTGCTAACGGTCATAGGATCTCGACCAATTGCAGCAATGTCACGATACGATAAACCGCAATCGCGATAGGCTACAATCCGACCTTTATCAAAGTCGGAAACGTGATGGTGCGCATTTCTCCTCCTTACACGAGGCATCACGAAAACGTTTCACCAGGCAACGCCGGTCAACTGCTCTTTGTGTATGAGAAATCGGTTGGAAACTTTCTTCATGTCAGTACGTTGTAGGTGTCGCCGCCGCCGCCAACCTTGTGTGAATGCTATGAAAAGCTAATCATATTCATATGTGAATGCTATGAAAAGCTAATCATATTCATATCACAGCATCTTCTTCTGTCGGTTAAATTTCGCATCTGTTGCACGACATCTTCGTGGTGTAGCAATTTTAATGGCCAGCAGTGTAACTTCGCTACCAGAGCGCAACTACAAAATGAAATGAAGACAATAAAGGCAGAGCTAAGATACCCAAAATCATTATTGAAACTAATATGGCGAGGAAAGCTCTGACGGGAACGATAAATATGGACAAACGTGCCCATACGTCCAGAGCCACTACCTCATGGGCGCTGGCTCGACCAGTTAAATAGAGAGCTCGAGAACTCATCCTGTGGTGCTGCCACCAGTAAGAATGACAGTTTACTGAGTTTCAGTGAAGCCACGACTTGGAGATGACGGCCAGCCTGCTACTTGCCTGCTGCCACCAACACAGAAAGGCGGTCAGCTTGATGCATGGCACAGCTATGGTCTACCAGTGCTGCCTATTGGGACATCGCACTTAAGATGACTGATCAGCAGCCAGTCCTACTCCATTTATTGGGTTATCGCTGATAACATGAAAACTGTCACATTCGCACCAACCTTACGAGGCCCATTCGTGCAGCCTCCCGGCTGACTCGGGAGCATATTTTGCATTCTTCATCGATCCGTGTCAGATCACCAGGGCCTAGTCTTCACGAAAACCGTCATCGTGGACAGTAGTCGGCAGTGTCCACCAGAGTGCATGATGGGCTGTCTTCGGGAGAGCTGAAGTGCTAAATATATCTACAACTACATATACTTGATATCTCTGCAGAACACAACTGAGTGCCTGGCAAAGGGTTCACCTTTAAGCTACTTCGCTGTCGTTCTGCTCTCGAACAACGCGCACGGTCCATCAGTGTTCTGTGGCGGAGTTCTGAACTTTACTATTAGCAACAGTGATACCTTGCAGCGTGGTAACGGCTGGGTAACCGTAGCCCTCGTCCGTAGACGCAAATTCGACAAAGTTCCCGGGCTAGACAGTTTCAACAGCCGTGACGACACCGTTTATCGGACATTTCACATCGCAGAGGTCTATAATAGAGATATGGGTAAATCATATTTCCTGTCGACCATGCCTTTCGTTCTCAGGACCAGGGATCATCGTAAAATAAATGAATTGGAACCAGTGTCAGTGTGCTGACAACTGTAAGAAAATTAAACTCGTCGGCGATCTCACACATTATTATAGAAATTAAATAAAATCATTCATTTCCCTTATCCTCACCAAAAAAATATATCAAACAAAGAAAAATAATTAAATAGTCTATAGCATCAGCCACATGGGAGAAACTCTGTGTGAGCGTTGACCCTGGTCCTTACGCAACCGCTTATCTCTCTGTGTTTACAAACATGACAAGCCAAGTGAGACTTGAATCTTTACGTGCGAGCTCTGACTTCTCTTAATTTATTGCGATGACCATTTCTCTCTTTGTAGGCTGATGCCAACAAAATATTTTCACACTCTGAGGAAAAAGTTTGTGATTGAAATTTCATGAGAAGGTCCTACCGCAGAGAAAACGCCTTTGTTTTATTGACTTCCATCCAAATCTGCGCTTAATATCCGTGGAACTCTCCCCTATTCCGGTGTAATACGAAACGAACTGCCCTTCAAACTTTATCGATGTACTCTGTCAATCCCCTCTGATGCGGGTCGCACACTTCACAGCCGTACTCCAAAATAGGGCGGGCAAACCTAGTGTAAGCAGTCTCTTTAGTAACTCTGTTGCATTTTCTAAGTGTTAAGACAGAAAATTACAGTCTTTCGTTTGCTTTCCCTACAGCATAATCTATGTGACTTTTCCAATTTAAATTATTCGTAACTGTAATCGCTAAGTATTTATGTGATTTATAGGCTTTAGATTTGTGTAATTTATTCTATAACCGAAACTTTGCAGATTATTTGCAGTGCTCGTGTGGATGACTTCATATTTTTCATGATTCAAAATCATATACCACCTTTTGCACCCTACAGATATCTTGTCTAAATCATTTCGAAACTCGTTTTGATTATCTGCTAGCATTAAATGACCGTAAATGACAGCATCATTTGCTTCATTGGCGTCATCTGCTCAGATTGTCTCCTAAATCTTTTATGTAGATCAGGAACAAAAGAGGGCCTATAACACGTTCTTTGGGGACGCCATAGATTACTTCTGTTTTACTTTATGTCTTTCCGTCAATTATTACGAACTTTTCTGGCAGGAAATCACGAATCCAGTCACACATCTGAGGTGACACTCGATAAGCTCGCAGTTTAATTAGAAGTCGCTTGAGAGTAACGATGTCAAAAGCTTTCGGGAAATCTAAAACTACGGAATCAATTGAGCTCTTGTTTGACAACTAAGTTATTGCTAAAAACGTAACTTCTTTACATAGTACTGTGGTTCTACTGCTACGATATAAATTCAGTATTTCCGTATGTGGACCACATGGAAAACTTTAAGCGGATGTGGTACACGAATCTGCTCTTCAAATGCGTCGGAGAAATAATTCACTAAGTGACGTTCGGGAACATCTAAAAAACGTGTAGATATCAAGTCTTCCCTTGTCAGCAGGGATAAACATTATGCACTATTCCTTGAGGCTATAGAGAGTGTATCGTTTAGCGCAGGGTCACTAATTTTTGGGCCGCGGCGCTGTTTCATGTCAAAGAATAATTTAACTTTTATTCCACCAAAAAACCCAAAAAGGTCATTTCATCAAGCGTCTTTCATATGATATCGAATTACAATAGGAATATCTCAGTTCACTGATTCAATTTCCGTTGTATATTCGTCTATATTCATGTTTGAAAAAATCGTTCTATTAGATTTATTTTGAAAATATTGCGCGCCATCTTGAAGCAAATATAGTTCGCATTGGCGATAAGCAACCAACAATCAGCAGTATGGATTGCGCAACCAGATACGTTTGTTGGGCAGCGCGAATGAGACGAGTGCCAGACATAGCCATTTGTTGTTGTTGTTTTGGTCTTCAGTCCTGAGACTGGTTTGATGCAGCTCTCCATGCACAGTAAAGCTGCACGCCCTCGGGAAAAATTACGGCTGTAGTTTCCCCTTGGTTTCAACCGTTCGCAGTACCAGAACAGCAAGGCCGTTTTGGTTATTGTTACAAGGCCAGATCAGTCAATCATTCAGACTTGCCCCTGCAACTACTGAAAAGTCTGCTGCCCCTCTTCAGGAACCACACGTTTGTCTGGCCTCTCAACAGATACCCCTCCGCTGTGGTTGCACCATCTGTATCGCTGAGGCACGCAAGCCTCCCCACCAACGGCAAGGTCCATGGTTCGTGGGAGGGACATAGCCATTACATTCTATATTTAATTTTTCTGCAAACTCACAACCCTACCGGCTGTAAAGTTACGGCCCTTCACGTGTATGCGGAGTGCACATTCGATTTCGATAGACCTCTCACCACTTCAGGTAGCTAAAGCCAGCTGTTACCTTTTTACAATTAATCTGTGATGCTTGTCCTTAATTTTAGTTTGCTTATATTTATTTTATGTATTCAGTTATAGTGCGTAGGTACAGCAATCGACATTTGCAATGGTTTCGGCCTCAGTACGTTCTTTTCATTTTTTAAGTACAAAATAAATATATACTTAATGTTAACCATGTATTTCTACTGATGACGTTTAAGGATTCCGCATTGAAAATATAAAAAACGGACCCTCATAGTGCAACTTCACCCACCTGTCTTTCTCTCTTATTTACATCATCTAATAATGTTATCGACTTCAAATGTAGATTAGCTTTAAGAAATATTAAAGTAAGATTGCTAGGTTAAGTTTAGCATACGTAACTTTTTATATTTACCAGGGCCGGCCAAACGCTGCACAGTGTGCAGACGTGCGGAAGTGCTGCACATGTGCGCACGTGTGCGACAGCGAGCAACAGCGACATCTGTTATTAGACATGTGTCCTAAATGAACGGCGGCGGCTCCACTTCCCTGTTTATGTGGTACAAGCAAGAGCTTGTTTGTGAAAGATTTTTCTCGGTGATGAAAATGAATAAATCAATGTTTCGATGAAGTATAAGTGATGAAAATCTTCACAACTGTTTGCGTTTATCAATGAGCCGTGCTTTTGCGCACGATTTTAACTATATCATTTCTCATAACCAGTGATAAACGTGTTCGGATTTATTCCTCTCATAATTAAAAATTACTGTTAACTAATTGTGCATTATTGCCTTATTCTGCTCCATGTTACATTATTATAAGGAAAAGTGGTCATTAAACCGATAGTTCCAAAGTATACTTACATTTAGGGGTTTTTATTAACGTGAGTAGGGCTACGCTCAGCTGAAGTCGATAAAACATAACATTCATCTAATTGTCGGTTATTATGCAGATTTCAGACGGAACTGATGAAAGATATAGCAATAATGGTACTGAAATAACAGCCCATCATCGAGAGGTCTGCGGTTATCATTCTGTTCCAAGATCAGTGAGACAGAAATTATGTGGGTGTAACTCAGGGCACCGAGAATTAGTTATAGGAGACCTTGCATTAGTTTAATGTTACTTGAAATCATGAATAAGGTTCGCTCTCTTTCTTAAATACTAGCTCAAAAACATTACACGTATTTACGTGCCGTCAGTCAATCTGCCTTAATAAAAACCCACGGTTGTTAACTGTATTGCTTGTCTTACTGGGTTAAACTGTTAACATGAAAGTAGACGTCTCAATGAGCAGTGACAGTAATGTTTAATAGGCGAAATACCTTCCCATGGTTGACTTGCAAGCTGTGGAATGAGCACTAGAATTCGCCGGTACAGAGTATCCCAGCAAGTGGATAAAGTGTTATCTGTGCGTAGATACATGCACCACATGAACGCTGACGGCTGCGGCGTACACGCTGTGACCCGGAAGTTGCACATGTGCAGGAGCACCGCACGCGTGCAGAATTTCTTTCCGGGCCTGATATTTACGATACATGGCGCTCAAAACTAAGATATCAGTTTCCTAAAGCAGTGGAATAGGACTCCCCAAAATTCTCGAGAGAACAGACTATGAAGTTTCCCAAGTGCCTATAATACTGAAAGACCGATAATTCGACGAGCAGTCCTTCGGTCACCGAATCTGTTGTTGAGAAGCGTACGAACACTTCGACAGGAGCTCCATCGCGCATGAATCACATGTTGTGTCGTGCTTGTAAAGGCACATGTTCTAGCAGCACAGGTAGAGTATCCCGTATGAAATCATGATAACGTGCTCCATTGAGCGTAGGTGGAAGAACATGGGGCCCAATCAAGACATCACCAACAATGCATGCCCAAACGTTCACAGAAAATCTGTGTTGATGACTTGGTTGCACAATTGCTCGTCAGCCCACACATGTTGATTGTGAAAATTTAGAATTTGATCACGTTGGAATGAAGCCTCATCCGTAAAGAGAACACTTGCACTGAAATGAGGATTGACACATTGTTGGATGCACCATTCGCAGAAGTGTACCCTTGGAGGCCAATCAGCTGCTGATAGTGCCTGCACACGCTGTACATGGTACGGAAACAACTGGTTCTCCCGTAGCACTCTCCATACAGTGACGTGGTCAACGTTACATTACATTGTACAGCAGCAACTTCTCTGACGCTGACATTAGGGTTATCGTCAACTGCACGAAGAATTGCCTCGTCCATTGCAGGTGTCCTCGTCGTTCTGGGTCTTCCCCAGTCGCGAGTCATAGGCTGCAATGTTCCGTGCTCCCTAAGACGCCGATCAATTGCTTCGGACGTCTTCCTGTCGGGACACATTCCTTCTGGAAATCTGTCTCGATACAAACGTACCACGCCACGGCTATTGCCCCGTGCTACTCCATGCATCAAATGGGCATCTACCAACTCAGCATTTGTAAACATTGCACTGACTGCAAAACCACGTTCGTGATGAACACTAACCTGTTGATGCTACGTACTGATGTGCTTGATGCTAGTACTGTAGAGCAATGAGTCGCATGTCAACACAAGCACCAAAGTCAACATTACCTTCCTTCAATTGGGCCAACTGGCGGTGAATCGAAGAAGTACAGTACATACTGACGAAACTAAAATGAGCTCTAACATGGAAATTAAGCGTTTCCGGACACATGTCCACATAACATCTTATCTTTATTTGTGTGTGAGGAATGTTTCCTGAAATTTTGGCCGTGCCTTTTTGTAACACCCTGTACATTATTGCCAATACGTGTGAGAGCATTGATAACGCGGTCCCAGCTTTCATATAGACTTGAACATGCTTTCTCTCTTGCAGACAAACGTGTTTTTGATAAACATTTTATCGTTTTGCTTCCTGGTTTCATGAAAGAAAGAAGTTCACCCCAGTGCTGTGTAGAAGCAGAGAAAAAATTATAAAGGTTTTGCACTACATTGAAAAATGAACATGCTTCCCGACAACAGCTTGCGGCACTAATTCCGGCTACATTTAAAGAATGCGCTGCACAAGGCACACAATGCACTTTCCGACTTCATTCTGTAATGCTTGCCTGCAAACCAGTGTAGGTTCCTGACATATTGCTTGCGTTGTCATGTGACTGACCTCTACAGTCAGTAATATCAACAGAATTTGTGGACAGGACTTATAGTACGTCCTCAGCTAAGTTTTCGGACTTTTGTCCCAGGTTTGTTAAAAACAGAAGGAAACGTTTAAGAGGGTTCACCATTCGTTTTTACATATCCTAATATAATAGATAATTGATCAATATGTGAAATGTCCAAAGAAGAATCTATTATTATATACACTCCTGGAAATTGAAATAAGAACACTGTGAATTCATTGTCCCAGGAAGGGGAAACTTTATTGACACATTCCTGTGGTCAGATACATCACATGATCACACTGACAGAACCACAGGCACATATACACAGGCAACAGAGCATGCACAATGTCGGCACTAGTACAGTGTATATCCACCTTTCGCAGCAATGCAGGCTGCTATTCTCCCATGGAGACGATCGTAGAGATGCTGGATGTAGTCCTGTGGAACGGCTTGCCATGCCATTTCCACCTGGCGCCTCAGTTGGACCAGCGTTCGTGCTGGACGTGCAGACCGCGTGAGACGACGCTTCATCCAGTCCCAAATATGCTCAATTGGGGACAGATCCGGACACCAGTGGTGTACGGCCAGTGTAGGAGATCGCTCCCCACACCATGATGCCGGGTGTTGGCCCTGTGTGCCTCGGTCGTATGCAGTCCTGATTGTGGCGCTCACCTGCACGGCGCCAAACACGCATACGACCATCATTGGCACCAAGGCAGAAGCGACTCTCATCGCTGAAGACGACACGTCTCCATTCGTCCCTCCATTCACGCCTGTCGCGACACCACTGGAGGCGGGCTGCACGATGTTGGGGCGTGGGCGGAAGACGGCCTAACGGTGTGCGGGACCGTAGCCCAGCTTCATGCAGACGGTTGCGAATGGTCCTCGCCGATACCCCAGGAGCAACAGTGTCCCTAATTTGCTGGGAAGTGGCGGTGCGGTCCCCTAGGCAATGCGTAGGATCCTAAGGTCTTGGCGTGCATCCGTGCGTCGCAGCGGTCCGGTCCCAGGTCGACGGGCACGTGCACCTTCCGCCGACCACTGGCGACAACATCGATGTACTGTGGAGACCTCACGCCCCACGTGTTGAGCAATTCGGCGGTACGTCCACCTGGCCTCCCGCATGCCCACTATACGCCCTCGCTCAAAGTCCGTCAACTGCACATACGGTTCATGTCCACGCTGTCGCGGAATGCTACCAGTGTTAAAGACTGCGATGGAGCTCCGTATGCCACGGCAAACTGGCTGACACTGACGGCGGCGGTGCACAAATGCTGCGCAGCTAGCGCCATTCGACGGCCAACACCGCGGTTCCTGGTGTGTCCGCTGTGCCGTGCGTGTGATCATTGCTTGTACAGCCCTCTCGCAGTGTCCGGAGCAAGTATGGTGGGTCTGACACACCGGTGTCAATGTGTTCTTTTTTCCATTTCCAGGAGTGTAGAAATATTTTGCCTGTTTTATTTCACTGATGATAATTATTTTTATTCAGTCAGAAAGAAGCTCTGTTATTTCATCACAGATTGTAGAAGAAAGATAACTTGTATGTCCCTGCCCTGTATTTCAATATCGGTCAATGTGCTCTACGAGAAAAGTATCAAACTCGGCCATAAGTTCAAGAGACATCATAAATTGACCATTATGTAATGAATGGAATCTTTCAACGTATCTACGCAGGGGAAGCCCACGATTTGTTAGCTTCTTCACTACTGCAAACACCCATTTCAACATACTGCACCACTACTTTCTTTCTGTCTCAACATATGACTCGAAATGGTTATAAATATTGTTCCAAGTGACTTTGAATTGTTAAGAGTGATAACTCAGAATTTCTGTGTTCTAGTGAATTCTCATGATGAGATAAAATAATAGAGATATTTTTCCAATGTGCAATACTATTAGTAGCAATCGCGGCCTTACCGCTGAACAGTTTACATGGTGCACAAGAAACAGCAGCGGTGCTACAGGAGTATACTAGAATGTCACGCAAAGTTGTTTCACCATTTAAAAGTTTAGGGTAAAATACATTTTTTTTTTCAAATAACTCGTTTGGTTCGCCTATTGATCTTCTTGAATTAGAAAAACCATCGTTACAATTTTGATTGATGCCACGTTGTAAGAGAATGTCGAATGTTGATTCATTAACACACCATTCTGCAGGATCATTACTTACGAGGCTATTTTGCGAAAAATTTATCTACTCTGTCAAGCGTTTTTTGACCATTGGCTTCTCGCTCTCACCTTTCCTTCGATAATTTCCGAAATGCCACCACACTTAATTTAGCACGTTTGCTTTTTTCGCTGTTATTCACGTTCAGGCACTTGCAAAATTGTCAACCAACAGTCAAAACAAAAGAAAAAATTTGTAAAAGGAAAGAAAGAAAGACTGTATCCAGTTCCCATCGTATTACACCGTACGTGAGCAGAAAGTATTTAAAGTGAAACACGGCACACGAGCACAAAGATTTTGCCATTAAACACGGAACGATGAACTGACCAACTCGGATTACTCGATGTAACTGTGCTACGAAAGAACCACAATGCAGAATAATTTAATTTCATTGTCACCTGTTTCTCTGTTGTCAATGAATAGTAGAAGCACACCTGCCGCCTAGAATTCGTCTCGTAAAGAAAACGGGACAGTCCCTTTTTTGGCTTCTGTTTCCCGCGTCCCGGAATTTTGGGCTGGGACGCAAATATGTTCTGAATATTCTTGACACTGTCTTTCTAATTTAAAAAGCAAATAATTTTTGCAATATCTTCCAGTGAGATGTGCTGGATCGACTCTTATTCCACTTGTTCTTATTATATTTTAGCGGTTTGTGTGTGTGTGTGTGTGTGTGTGTGTGTGTTTGTGTGTGTGTGTGTGTGTGTGTGTCTGTGAATTCTTAAGGGATTAAACTGCTGAGGTCATCGGTCCCTAAGCATATCCACTACTTAACCTAACTTAAAGTGATTTACGCTAAGGACAACACACGCACACACACACACACACCCATGCCCGAGGGAGGATTCGAACCTTCGGCAGGGGACTTACGTGGGCAGAGAAGACAGAATAAGTCTTGTTGGCAGTTGATGTGGTGTGTTGTCATTTGCGTGAAGACTGCTGTAATGTTTACACGGAAATGCACCTTTTGTTCGAACACAGAATAAAAATAACTTTTCCTCGAAGAAAAAAGGCTGAGTTAAGAAGTTTAATATAAAATTTACAATACCACGTTCAGTTCGATTGCACAGAGTGGGAACTTCCGTATTGTGTAGACCGCAGCACGATAGATGAGACAAACAAAATTTGGTTTCTTCCTCTTTTTTAGCCAAAAAAAAGTAACTAAGTAAATATAAAAATTAAATTTTTAAACTGTTGTGAAGTGTATTTCACACATTATTAGATTTCTGCTTGTGTTCTTTTCGTATAAACATGTGTATAAAAATGTTAAATATTCTCAGTGTCAACATAGTTGTTGAGCCGATGTTACTAAATCAAAGATCAGATACTGAAGACCACTGAGCTTTCACTTTCATTATAGTACTGGGGGTTGATTTGATACTTCCCCGTAATTTCTACAAAAAATATAAGTAAAGTCTGATTTTACATACTGAGGCCCACATATGTTACAGTATTTAAGAAACTGCTGATTAGTTTATCACAGCTTTTCAAGAGTACCAGTGATTTCATTGGGAAAATATGGTAAGATTAAGTAGAAGCAGACAATATTCTCGGAATAATAACGTTTCAAACATTGTATTGCAGATTGCCGTCCTGACAGCTTACTTCAAAATATTTTGAACTATCGTGAAGATCATAATAGACAGACACCCAATGTTTAATTTCCATTCAGTAACCAAGTAAACTATGTATATTCACAAGCTTGTATTGTCGAATTTAGTTCTTAAGGCTTATTTAAACTAGAAAATTGTTTAACAATATTAAAAAATTTTTTCGTTTGTAAGCGCAGTTATTTTACAACGTAAAAGGTTGAAATGAGTACAAAGCAAAAAATGCCGCCTCCCTTCAGGCGCCTAGTGGGCCTATGTGTAAGTCCACCACTGGGAGCAAGGAGGTCAAGGCGTAAACTTATTTTGCGTAGTCCTGTATACTGGTAACTGTTATTTCGTTCGCTGTAACTTGTATGATTGAAATAGGGTAAGATGGTAAAATTTCGATATAGGTAGAATTCCGACCAACATGTGGTCTCCCGCCATTTGCCAATTTTGATGTGTTCGTAGCTCTTGCCTTTGTCTGGCGTTGCAGTGGAGATAGTTCCTGGAGCTCCTCCGTCTTTTCTCTGAATACGCCAGTTTATGCCACAAACATATATTATTTTTTCCTTGTTGGAAAGCAAGTGAAGTTACTTAGTTTTACCCGCCCTTACAAGCTGACTAGTTTCAATTTGCTTCTAAATTCTTCATTAGTGATTTTCAAGACTTGTTTCCCGTTCCCACATTTTCTGACGCTTCTATAGAGGAAGACTGTGTGCCATGTGCTGTCATCTCTTGGTATAGTTCATTACTACTTATTCATCATTTCATCCTCACCAACAGCACATTTCCGGTCAGGAAAAAGGTACAATTTCGATACCCTAGAACAATTCCGATCAGTGCTGTTCTTTAATCTAGTCGAGACTGGTAGCTCTAGACGTACTAAACACTATTACTACAAATAAGTTCTGTATATTGAAACACATTTTCTCTCTCGAACTGGCCGCTCGGGGTAGCCGTGGCGTCTCAGGCGTCTTGTCACGGTCCTCGCGGCTCCCCCCGTCGGAGGTTCGAATCGTCCCTCGGCCATGGGTGTGTGTGTTGTCCTTAGCATGAGATAGTTTAAGCTAGATTAAGTTATGCGTAAGCCTAGGGACCGATGACCTCGGCAGTTTGGTCCCATAAGACCTTACCACAAATTTCCAAATTTTATAGTTATTGAATACAACCCGATTTTTCAACGTGGTTGTATCATTTACTATATATAGTGAATTCTGGTTCAAATACGTAAAATTTCAATCTCTACCAGTACGTTAAGAACTCAACCTTTCGGCTGTATATAGAGGAAACTTAAGTTACTACCTAAATCAGGGCTAGAGTGCTTATGGTTTTGTAGATGGTTAGTTAAGGCAGATCCTAAACTACTAAAACCCTGGTGTTCTTTGAACCGAACTAAAAGTAAGTCCAGTTTGTCCAACTCAAAGGCATTGATAGTCATTACAATTAATGTGATTGACTCGTGACATTGCCAAAAATTTCCAGTTTATTCTCTCGAGGTGTAAAGCAAACCCTTATTATTCCTTTGGATGCCCCGAAAACGACCAGAAAAGAAAATCTACAATAAATGGATTTCAGCTGCTTTACATGAAGCGATAAGGAATGTAACGGACGAATATTTCAGCTTTCGAGCCGCATTAGAATTATACGACATTCCTTTGAACACCCTGCATGGTGAAGTACAAATTAAAAAGGAAATGCAAGCTGGATTACCTCCAACGACAGAAAACAGAAGTGATCATCCAATGGCACCCCATTCTGATATGGAAGCTGCTTTGGTGCAGAGATCTTTATTCCTAGAACAGCAAGTATTGGGTTAGCAAGTAAGGTTGTTGGAATCGATTGGTTAGAGCATTTGTTGAGAAACACGCTAACCTTGGTCTGCGATAACCTGAGGTCTTTCAGGAGCAAGAGCTGAAGGCTTAAATAAAGCGGAAATAAGTGAATATTTCCAGAATCTGGAAGAAATCGTAAAGGACTTTAATTTGTTTGATAAACCAAATTGTATTTATAATGTGGATGTATTTGGCTTTCCTATTAACAAAAGACACCAAATACAATTAATCGTGAAGCTAAGCGAGAAGTTGTTTCTCTACCAAACGCTGAAAGATGACAGAATATGACTGTTGCTGCATGCATGAATGCATCTGGCACGTATTTACCACCAATGCTAATTTCCAAAGGAGTGAGGAAACGCCTTAAATTGCTAGACACCTTACCTCCTGGTTCCATTGTGGAGATGAGTGAACCGGGATACGTTGATGAAGAACTGTTTATGATCTGGCTTCGACACTTCAAATTGGGTAGTATTACAGTTCTTATTATTGAAAACCATGGCAGGCATACCAGCATGGATGCTATAGAGTATTGTCGGGAAAATGGGATAGAAATTTTGGGACTGTCGCTTCACAGTACACATGGAGAAATATAAAACAAAGATTCTCTCCTGGTTTTTTTTATGCCTGGAGCAAAACTGCATGTGTTGGATGTTCAATCAATGGGTTCCTGTGCTCAGAAATAATGCCCTTCTGCAAAGATATTGATATTGTTGCTGAGAAGAAATTTGCACCTTTAGCAATATTCGAGGCTCCTGCTCCAACAGCCCCCACCGGTCAGGCTACTACAAGCATTCTGGACGAAGAGCGTGTATCTTTAAAAGATGTAACTGAAGTGCACGGCAAATCCGTAACGTCAGCATCTGGTGCCATATCTCAGCACCATGATGTCAAGGACATGTTGCCAATTGCAGAGAAGGAAGTGTCTCGAAAAAGGAAGCAGAACGCCAGTCTACTCACTTCAGACGAAAAATCTGGATACCCTCAGCATCAAGAGAAATCTTTTTCAATAGGAAACAAAGAAAGAAACAAACAAATGCAACAAGAACAATAAACAAAAATGTAGGTCTATGAGAATTGTACGAAGACGTTATCGCAATTGTACCTAATGTGGTATATTTTCGAAGAATTTTATTCAATTCTGTAACCTTTTGTTGTGTTTAAACCAACACTTGTAATGGTGTAATATTTGTGTTGATGTTAAACATCAAAGAACATGTGCCATTATTTAAGTTATTTCTCCTTGCTATGCTTCCAGTTACAATAGCATTTTTCCGAAATGATCGAAACTGTAACACCTTACCCTATAGATTTTGCTGCTCAGAAATGACAAAGTATTAGGTGTAACGGAAGTTTTTAAATAATGTACATTGGTCAGATAAGAAAATTTGTTTTCGTATGAAGTTAAATACCTGTTCAGAAGAAAGATCCCACTGAAGGCAGCGAGGGAAAGAGGGTGTTCTGGAGGTTGTTAGACTTTAAAAATTAGAAGCATCTGTCATGAAACTCCTGTGTGGTTCACCATTTTTACGCGGCCTCGGCAGAATTTAGCATTCCAGTAGGAGCAGGAGGCTGGGACGGTATCTTTTTGCTTTAACTGTGATCAGGTAACTACTATTAACTTTTAAAACTGTTGTACAGTTGAAGAATAATGCTAATATCTGTCTTTTTACAGTTTTTTTAAATATTTTTAGACAAAATTCCCGGCTGATAAATGTATAAAACTGCTTTCTTACATTTCGCCTCCAACTGCGGGAGAGGTAAAACAGCTATTACCAGTAAGACTTAAGGGGCTATAATATTTATAGACAGTGTAGAGTGCACCACCGTACGTCACGTGACTATCTCAGATGACGTCATCATTCCCGATTAAAATTATTCGAATGTCATTCTGTGACGTATGTGCCCTGTAAATGAAAGAGCCCCTCAAGCCTTAGTGGCAGTAGCCGTTTTATCTTCGAATATGTCTCCCGCAGTTGGAGACGAAACGTCACAAAGCAGTTTTACACATCTACCACGGCCCCTCAGCCCGGAAGCTTTAACCAAAGAAGGCTCCGGCTGTGAAAGCCCACATCGTATGTCACTACCTTAATAAACATACGGTTAAAAATACGTTTGACGAGAATAAATTGTAGGAAATCTAACGCTTTACAAGAGAGGTCAAAGAACGACGTAAAAAGTTATAGAGAAAAATCTGAAGAAGGTACTGCAAAACATTTTGCAGTTTTGCGGCTCCTCCCAAGTTATCACCGAGATCTCTAACTCTAAAACTTGGATTCTACGCTAGTGCCCTCCTAGATCCAACATACTAAAAGTTGAAAAAAGTCGGACCAGTATACCTGTCCACTGGATCGAGCACATTCTCTTTGTCTTTGATCGATGTTAGCTGACCTAGTTTTGGCCATCTCTACTAAGTGTATTCTGCCCTTTCGCATCTTCTGTAAGCGTCAGGTAAGGTCACACTCTATGCCACCACCCGCTCCTAGGGTCGTGCTGTACGCAACCCTAGTGATGCGACGCATTGGTCCGGAGAATCCCTCAGAAACTTTCGTTAGAGGACGCAGATTGCTTTTACGCACTGATGCACACGTACTGTCATGTTAAATAACGATCGCGAGCAACAGTTCTACTCTCGAGACAGAGTTCAAATAATTACTTCTTCTATACCAGTAAACAATGCCCTGTAGGAACCCACTTTCGAAATTCTCTTACTTCCGTCCACTGGGCTCGAAAACAAGCACGACAAACAGCTACTACACCGTCTCCCTTCAGTTTATACCATCTCTTCCATAAACAATAAAGGATAAAAGTGTAAGCTGAAAGAAAGAGGTCTACAACAAAAAAAAACACCACAATTTTCTGCTGGAACAAATGGGAATTATTTTCTCCTATAAGACCTCATCTAATCGTTATCAAACACTCCCTGCAGTCAGCTCCCCAAGCTGCAACATGAGACGTCTTCTAATGTAGCAAATCTCCGCCCCCGGTAGCTGAGTAGTCAGCGCGACAGAATGTCAATCCTAAGGGCATGGGTTCGATTCCCGGTTGTGTCGCAGATTTTCTCCGCTCAAGGACAGGGTGTTGTGTTGTCCTATTTTTTGTATCCCGCCTGGAACGCGGCGCGTGGGTAGGAGCAGGAGCAGTGAGTAAAAGTGGTTTACCGGTGCAAGAAAGAGTACATAACTTTGTACAGATGCGAAGTCTTAGACGCGTCGTATGTAGAGCAAAGCTGAAGCGAAGTTTCCTGGCTGGCTGCATCTGATATGAAATGGGCTGGATCATCTGTAGCGGAGCTCGTAGAGCTGCACAGTACCAGCTAGAGGGCGCTGTCGTCGGTGTCTCTTGGAAGTGCCAATCTTTGAAACTATGCCGTGGCACCGTTGCTATCGATACCACACTAATCATCATCATTTCATCCCCATCGACGCGCAAGTCACCGAAGTGGCGTCAAATCGAAAGTCTTGCACCTGGCGAACGGTCTACCCGACGGGAGGCTCCCTAGTCACACGACATTTCATTTATCTATCAAATTGCTCTCTTATTAATTCGCTCCCTTCCACTCAAAAATCGGAAAGCAACTTAATCGTCTACTCATAATCACTCGTTCACGACTTCGTACAGATTAAAAAGCTTATCTCCGGCCCACAGGACCGTCAACTCCCGACCTACCCCTGCTAGGGCTGCCAGGTGACTTCCGATTTCGTGAGCTAGCCAAAACCACTAGAAGAAATTGTTTACCATGCAGATATATCGGTCCGTCAGCTTGCAGAGCCGAAAGTAGGCACTTCAATTGACAATTTCTTCCTAACGCTCCCAGCACTTTCTGTAAGGTGATGCTTCCTGTCAGTCCTCCCAGAAATTTCTTTTCGAATGGGATTTTTAATATATTAAACATCCTGTGGAAATCACTCACGTACGTTTGGACCAGGTAAATGGGAAGGTTACCTCATTATCTCCAGGCTGGAGAGTTGTCCCCGGACCCTTGAAAGCGGAAATCCGGCGTTGTCGTTCTCAAAAGCGTCCCCCACCTGCCGACACACACAGCCAAGAACTGATACGTTAACAGGCTATCATTTTTTTCCAACGTGATGCAGAAGGTGTTCGTACGCATCACTAAGTCGGTGTTTCAATGCAGCGGTCACCTGTCGTGGTTCCAATCTTGTGGACCCTCTCTGAAATTTGAGTACATCATGTTAAGTGTGGTACACGGAACCAGGACTAACACAGAAAATGTTAATATCACCTATAGTTAGGTTCGACAATATGAAAACTCATACATTAGGGTTTAATGAAAATCGGTGAAGTAGACTTGTATAGCTACTGGTTTGCATCTTAGGTAGTGCGAAAAGACGAGACAAGAAGACGAGAATGAAGAGTGAAACGGCCTGTTGTTCAATAATTTTAACGCTTTTCGCAACGAAGGTAGTCTTTCAATAATTTATTTCTTGTTAATGAGGCTGAAGTGGTAAAATACAGTTAATTCACCAGACAAAATTATCTCTTGGGTAAACTTGCTGAATTTTTCCGTGCTTTGTAAGAACCTATAATCTCGAACAATTTAATGTCGAGGATTCTACGAAACTGATTTTTTGCCTTTCTCAGAAGCTGAATTTCAGTCGTATTTTGGTAAACACCAGCACGTTTATTTATTACTTCCATATAGTGTCGATTTCTGTGAGATTAAATTCGGAAGAACAGATCCTACAAATGCCCTTTCTTGATAGCCTGAACTGATATTTCCACACGGAACCACTGGAATTAGCTTCTCCGAAAAGCAATAAGCGTTTGTATGTAACTCGTACCCCGCGCATATAATTTTTGCTGGGAACCGCCTTCAGAATTTCGCTAAACGTAACGGAATTACCTCGGCGCTAAACTATTTTGCAGAGATGCGCCAGAGAAGCACTGCAGGCGCGCCGCTACGGCAGTGGAGTTCCGCTTAATATCAGTTCTATTAATCTCCCCTTTATTCTCCGAAACCGGTCGGGAATTATTCATAGCGGCGACTCACCTCCAATTCCAGGCAAGTTGCCGAACAGAACCTGCGTAAACGAATCAGCCTTATGTTGAATGCAAGGCCGACGGCTGGTAGCAATGTGTATACATGTCCATCCTCCAAGTCACGTCCCGTGAGCGAAGTACACTGGGGATGTAGGTTTAAGCACTTGGGATACCGAATTGACCCTTGAACCTTCAGCATACTGAAATCCGCTTAATTTTCATCAAAGTCTATAGGACGCAGTCTACAGTACTTTTTACTACGCTGCCAACGAGGCATTTGTTGGAAGAGTCATCTCCATATGAATTTACGTCACTTAGGACACTTCTCAAAAGCATTTTTGAAAGTGACTACGGCCTTGGAGAGTCTATGTAACTAAAGTGACGAAAACTAACTGTTAGTTTTGAATTCAAATAGAGAAGATTCTGATGATGGCATACATGGAGCAGATAATACTGTCGCGGTTGCCGGTTTAGTGGGACGTGGTCCTGACACGCCTTTGCAACATAACTGTGTGTGCTGGTGTCTATTACTTTCTATTTCACCTTGGAGGGCAGTATTAAACAATGGACGGAGATAAAGAACTTACAGGCGATTGATGATTTAATGGCAACGAATTTTCATAAATGTTGCGTTAACTATGCAGAGTGCAGAAATTTCGCACGTCAACAAACAGCAATGTTCGCACCATGTAGCTACTGCTAATGCCATCATAGACTGAAAGTTACTTCTCCTGTTAACCTACAGACCCCTTTAGAAGTTGTTCCACGATTTCTTGACATATGTTCTATCGTCCTGTCCGTTTTACTAGTTTTCCAAACACACCTTTCCTCAACACTTCCATGGTTGAAGTTTTTTGTATCGTCACTCCAATTCATTTTCAGCACTCTTCTGTAACAAAACATCTCAGACGGTTCGATTTTCTTCTTTTCTGGTTTTCTCACAGTTAATGTCACTTCCATTCAATGCTGCGGCCCAGAAATTTCTTCCTAAAATAGAGGCCCGTATTTCATAAAAGAGGACTACTTTTGGCGAGGAATGTGCTCTTCAGCTGTTCTATTCCGCTTCTTACGTCCTCCTCGCTTTGTTTGCACCTACCTACTACCGTAGGTACCAGAATTCCGCCCACTCGTCGCCTACGTAATCCCAAAGACTGATGTTAAATTTTAGCTTAATCTCATTTCTGTTGCTACTCATTTCCATTTTCTCGGGTTCATTGTCAGCTCATATTGTGCGCTCAGTATACCATTGCACTTCAGAGATCTTGCAGATCTTTCCCACTTTCACTGAGAATGGACCGTATATGTAACTTTAGTCACTCATTTCTTTCTCATTGTATCGGTCACGGGCTAGCTTTTGGGCTGTCATTTGCGACTGTGAGATAGCCAAACATATTTAGTCTGTGAAAGAAGAAGTAACATTTGCTTTCCTCAGCGTTTCGATAGGAAGGAGGAAGACAGTCTTGTTTGAGTTGTTTTTGCTGTGTCACCATTTGTCGCGACATCGTCCGTTTTAGAGTGAATATTCCACCATTAGAACAAAGGAACGAGAAGTATTATCTTCGTAGAAATTTGTAGTCGTTACGACAAGCGCGAAAATACTAAGAGCTTTTCGGAGGACTACAAAATCATATAACGGAGGGGTCTTTATAATATGTAGATCATATTTGCGCTATGTATTGACAGTCTAAAAGTGTTATGCTTGCGTGTATATCTTGAGTTACGTAAATATCAAAGAACGCCATGATTTATATTTCCAAGTGACTGCATGTATGTAATGACAGTAAAGTTATTGAAACTGTACGTAATGACTGTAGCACACTTTATCACGGTATAAGTATATATGTATTTGTGTGTGGCCACTTTATAACGGGATAGTTATATATTTTTATTTTTATAATTATATTTTATGATTTTGGTTGGGATAGCTTTAAATATTGTGCGCTAGCATGAGAATTTTAATTAACTTATACCGCGATAACACTCGTACGGACATCGGCTGCCCCGAAGTACGTACGATATAACATTTTTTTAAACACAACGCGCGACTCACCGGCTTCTAATAAATAGTTTGCGTGAGCGCTGCTATTTAGAAAAGAAAATACGCGTATACTTACGCAAACTGTAATTATTAATATGGGTGTCAGGGGCTACTGGTTATTTACGTACCAAACTACATAAAGATTAACTGGGATATTGCGAAATGTAATGATTTGCAATATTTCTTGTTCATTATTTGCAAAGCAAAACAGGAGAGAATCTCATCTGCCGTTAGACGGCCAAAATGGAACATACTGAACTCATTCAGTGCTGTGGATTTTAGTAAGTGAAATTCATCACTACTGTCTTTAAGTTTTAAATTAATGAAAGATCAAAACTGAGAAGTCTCTCGCATTTACATTTATTATTATGATATGAAACTTTAATTAAATATACAGTCAGCGTAATGGCCGACTAAATCCTACTAGGGGAGATGAGCTCCCTGCACTACGAAGATCTGTAAAAATTTTGATAATTATAATTAAAGGTTGCTATCATGAGAGGTGACAACTAAGTCAATAATGCATACTTTCTAATAACAATTGTAAGTATATTTTACTAAATTACAACCAAACTTACATTAAATATTATCCAGCGCTACAATGGCGGCCTCTCTCTAGACGAAACAAAACAGGAGAACTTTCAATAAAGCAATCGTCACTGTTCATGTTCATTTTCATTACACAGATAAAAAGAATGTTCTTTTATCTTTTATATCACATCGCTGTTTGTGATTTTTGGTGGCATTACTTAACTTCTTTTTAATCTTTCTTATACATCGCGTACTCGTACACAGTCTTGAAATATTATACAATTCACACGTGACACTAGCAAAAACCTCTTTTCTTTTAGTAAAATGTCAATTTATATGACGTACCGCCACAACTTGCAGCCATAACATCCGTTGTTATTAGATGCTGCTTGAAGATGATCATGATCGTTAAAGCCCGCATAAAAGCAAAATAAAGAAACTATAAGCAGCAGCTGGGATGAATTTAAAGATCTGTGTCTTCCGTACGTACTGATGAAACTTCAAACGAGGAAAGAGATTTTGTGTCCTGGCGGCAAAATGGAACAAATCAGAGGTAACGATTTCGTTCCATGAACAGCATATACGAATTACTCAAAGCTGGGAACCTACCAGCGTCACAGTGTATTTCGTATCTTTTCATGCAAGATATTGTTATAGACTCTTATATCAGCACATAGATCGTTCTACCGGGCATTTCTGTGCGAATCAGAGAGTCTGTCGCCAATAATCGGCTATAAACTAATCTCTTAGCTTTTCTTGTCACATGTGCTGTTGTGCCTGATTTGAATCCTGATCATGAATTAAATCTGCAAATCCAGAATTTGGTCAGCAATGATGGCACAGCATCTCCACTGTCAGGATGTGTGCGAATGTGCTCCTTTTAAATTCATACGGCATTCTCGCGCCAGGAAAACGCAGAGCACACTTGATTATAATCCCTGTGACGAATTGAAACGTTTATCTCTGCTGCACCGTCACTGTTAGACGAGGGAAATGTGCTTTGAACACGCTGCGAGCTGCACCAACTCCTGTTGCTTCATTCAGCCAAAGCTTCAAAGGATGTGCTTCACGAGCAGTCCTCATCGTCGTTTATGCGGTTATAGGCTTAAAAATTTATCTACGTACTGGAGGAATGTAACTACGAAAGATGTTCAAGAAAAAAATACCTCGCTAAATGTTTCAGAATTTGTGATCCTCGACGGTGATTTTATGAACAGTTGAATGTATTTTATTTTACTAGCACTATTGTTCACCTGCACACCCAGTCTTGAGTTCGATTTTGTCTACAAACTAATTAGATACGTAAACGAGACACACATATTATTTACGTCTGGGGAATAACAGCAAACGTTTTTCTGTGGGGAAGAAAATGTGGCGTATGGCTGCAAATAGAACATGTGCTTTAGACGTATGGATGGGAAGTTAAGAAGCCTCGAATAGGTATGATACGCCTCACTTCAATAGCGTGTACATATTAACAAAGCAACGAGGTATTCTTCGCATGTGTAAAGAAGCTAATACCTTGTTGACAAATGAAAGAATATTAGACCCGTAATGTTTGTAAGAAAATCAAAGTGAGAGGTGGTCAAATAGAATGAAAGTAAAATTCGATTGATGACGTATTTTAAGAAACTACCCCAGACGTAATAATCTGTGAACGAAAAAAATCATTAATTTATACGGTCGCTCATTCGTTAGACTGGCATTGAAATAGAGGATGGAAGGAAGAAGGCCGTAATACAGTATCTAGTGTGCCAAACTGTTCCGCTGAGCGTTATTCTAATTCAGTCGCCTCACCATGAACGATACGGACCTAGGCTCTCACAGAATAGAAAGCTGACTAATTCCGAAAAAAGAAGAAAAGTCTTAAATCACTGTAGTTGAATCGGCGTAAGTTGGTGCCCGGCAGTTGTAGTGGGATCGGTGCGAAATCTTCGCGGGCCTACATCAACCAATAACGCATCACGATTTTGTAAACGTCTCTGTGGCAATGCGTCAGTATTGTCAGCTCTGTAGACGGCTATTGTTTTCGCCTGCAGCCGTCAGAGCTTCGCAATAGAAAGCTGGTAGCAGCGTTGAGAGCGACCAGGGACCTTCTTACGCCGTATCGGCTACAGCTTCTTTATCTTTCCTCGGAAAATGGTACCACCTGTAGCTGCAGCCAGTAGTTGACAGAATTCTTGAGGTCATCGCCGGTCGTGAAATGCAGAGTAGCTAGCCAAGCCTTCATTTGCGGGAAAACATTAAATTGCTTTGGTGCCAAGTCCGGACTTGAGGGGGGATGCTGAAAAATACCCAGCTGAAAAGTGTGAGACTTTTAATTCTTCGATTCACAGTACGAGGTGATGCACTTCTCTATGACAATATCACACGGAACTGTCCTTGAAATTTTCCGGCCGGTGTCGCCGAGCGGTTCTGGGCGCTTCAGTCTGGAACGGCGCGACGGCTACGGTCGCAGGTTCGAATCCTGCCTCGGGCATGGATGAGTGTGATGTCCTTATGTCAGTTAGGTTTGTAGTTAGAAGTTCTAGGGGACTCACGACCTCAGATGTTAAGTCCAATAGTGCCCAGAGCCATTTTTGTCCTTGAAATCTCGGGCAAATCTT
The DNA here is from genome assembly GCF_023864275.1 of Schistocerca cancellata. Taxonomy (NCBI): domain Eukaryota; kingdom Metazoa; phylum Arthropoda; class Insecta; order Orthoptera; family Acrididae; genus Schistocerca; species Schistocerca cancellata. The sequence continues at coordinate 169,696,378 of NC_064631.1, read as the reverse complement.
CACTGAGTTTGGAAACTGTGATCCGACGTCTCGCATGCGCTTTTTTGGCAGCTTACTGGACAAGTTCATTGGACACATCTGAATATCTTCCTCGATCTCTGCCATCAAGCACATCTGCACGACCATCCTTGACGTCTCTACACTACTCATAATGGAACCCCATTCTTCCAACGATCGTCGATGAATCTCACCTGTGGTGAGACTTACTGCTTGTGTCGAGAGAATCACAGGGCGTACATTGCAATTGGAGGGAGGCGTTACAGCACCGCTCATTTCAGTCGCTTGCTGCTTGTACACTGAGAAACGCGAAAGACAGCTGAATAACGTAACATGACCTCCGGAGTCCGTTTTACATACCACGCAAGCCGCCATGCACCCACTAGCCTCTATTTTTAATAGTAAACCGGAGGTTAATTTAAGAACGGACTTTGAAATATTGTTTTATAATCGTTAAGTGTAATCAATTAGCTGAAACACGTTACACACTTTACATCTACAACTACGTAACAAGCCACCGCTCAGTGCGTGGTGGAAGGCAATTTGAACCACCAGTAGGGAAATATGGCTATCTATACGCCTCGGAATGAGCCCAAATTTTAATACTTTACCTTCGTGGTACTTAAAGCGATACGTACGTTGGTGGCAACAGAACAGTTCTGCCGTTAGCTTCAAATGCCGTTTCTCTAAACTTTCTCAACAACGTTCCACGAAAAGATCTTCGCCTTCCCTGCAGGGATTCCCATTTGAGTTCCCGAAGCTTCTCCATTGCACACGCATGTTGATCGAACCTGGTAACAAAATCTGCCAGCTCACTTCTGAATCGCTTCGATGTCTTAGTTTAATCCGACCTGGTACAGCTCCAAAACGAGCAATACTCAAGAATGGGTCACACTAGTAAACTATAGGCGGCGATCTTTACAGAAGAACCACATTTTGTTAAAATTTCTCCCAGTAAACCGAATTCGGACATTCGCCTTCACTACTACCGTCCTTGCATGTTCATTCCATTCATATCACTTTTCAACGTTACGCCTGGATATTCAACCGACGTGACTGTGTCAACCAGGACACTACTAATGCTGTATTCCAACATTATTGGATTGTTTTCCCTCATCTGGATTAACTTACATTTATGTACATTTAGAGTGAACTGTCGCTCACCACACCAACTAGAAATTTGGTCTAAGTCATCCTGTATCCTCAATGATGACATTATTCTGTGCATCACAGAATCATCAGGAAACAACCGCAGATTGCTTCTCACGCTGTCCATCATATCATTTACGTATACAGGGAATAAGAGCAGTACTATCAGATCTCGCTGCGGCTCTTATGACGATATCCCTGTCTCTGATGAACATTTGTCGTCGAGGACAAGACATTGTATTCTCATACTGAAGAAGTCTTCGACTCACGTATCAGAGAACTTATTTTGTATGGTCTTACCTTTGATAACAGTGGCACACCGTGTCAAACGTTTTCCGGAAACCTGGAAGTCATTCTTTCTCACCATTATTACATACAAAAGTCACCTGTGATTTTTTCCAGTCGTTTGCGACGTCGTGCTACACGAAGATCGTGATAAATACAAGGTAAATGCCATAGTTTGTCTCTGTAAAATCGAGCTGTGATTCCATCCGGAACTGGCGACTTTTTTGTTTTCAACTCTTTCAGCTGCTCTTCTACTCAGTGGATCCCTATTACAATGTCTCCACAGGTGAGTCTGTACAGGCGTCAAGCGAGTGTACGTTTGTACGATAGTCCTGCATAATTGGTATCTTAAACATGAAATTTGAGGCTTCGTCTTCCCTTTTGCTACCTTTTATTGCCATACCAGGCTGGTCAATTGACTGGGTAGAAACCTTCGATCACTTAATGACTTTATGTAATACTTGAGTTCTGTTAGGTTTTTGGCCAGAAATTTCGCTAAGGTATGACGGTGTTAGATGTTGTGCCCTTTACACATCGATCTTTTATAGAAGCACGAACTTCTTTTAACTTTGGACAGTCGCCATTGGCGTTTTCTTTTTCAACCGAGAGTGCAACAATCTCCATCCTTCCTTAGCATTACCGGATTCTGTTATTAAAACATAGAAGATCCTTATTCCACTTTTCTGGCACGTGCTTGTCCAGAGCAAGACTTACAGTCTCTTTAAACTTCGCCAGTAATCCCTCTACACCCATAATCCTAGAAGTAAATAATGTCCATTCATTTTCTAAGTGAGACGCTAACTGTTGGTTATCTGCTCTTTGTAGTAAAACTACTATGCTAGCCTTCATGATTGATACTTTAGTAGCCATTGTCGATATGATGTCATCATGATGACTAATCCATGTCTTTATACTTATAAAGTAGATCACGTTAGGCCTTCTGCAGCTGCAAGGTCTAAAATATTTCCACTGAGTATGTAATGTCGTATTAGCTGTTCAAGACAGTTCTAGGAAAACGTGTTTAAAAGTACTTCACAAGATTGCTTCTTCATACCACCTGCAATGAAATCCCAGACGTCACAGTCTATACTCGATGGGATAAAACCGCCTCTCACTAGTACTGCATGATCTACAAGACCTCTTCATCTTACCTCCCTTACTCTGTGATCTGAAACACATCAGCAAAAAAAAAAAAAAAAAAAAAAAAAAAAAAAAAAAAAAAAAAAAAAAAAAAATCTTAATCGATTCCAAATTACGTACGGTAGTCTTTGATTTTTGTAACGCCTCACGTTGAGTAGTTGGTTAACGTAGTGTTATGTTTATCTTCTTCAGGACTATATTTACAGTCGGTGTATTACAAGTAATATGAGAATTATGACATCTTTTTCAACTGTATAAACTCACGTTTGGACGAAATGCGTTTCGATGTATGTGAAGCGTCATTAATGAGCAGTTTTCTTTTTTGCTTTCTATGTTTTCTTCTATACACGTGAGTTGGATTTTTACCGCATTGCGCTGTAATAGGCACAATATTTTCTCGTCTTCTTGTCTAAGTGTTTTCATACAGTCTCATTCGTTTTGTTGTTGCGTGTACTTCGTTTCGAAACACGTAACTGAGATGTGAACATAGATATATAAAAACATGTAGACGAGAAATAATTGTGGTTAGTCCATTGCAGTGTGGTGAAAATCGGACGCCTGTGTACAAGAGAAAACATGAAAATATTGTAGCAGCCGAAAATAATAACCACATTTCACGCTACAAATAAAGCACAATGCGTATGTTCCAAATAAGATTTCACACAATCGCTAAAGACGGCACACCTCTTGTATTATTTATACTGAATATAATGTTGGATTTAGTTCAGGGCCTACGTTGGACTCCACTCACATTGTGTTGGATTCTTGTTAAGGCTCAAACTGGACAAGTGATTACTGTTGATTATATTTATTAGTTACTACCTTAGCGCCCGCTGCTTCACTCGGGCTGCAGAGATATTTTTTTAATGTATTCGAATTTTCATGTCATTTACAAATTGCAACACTTCTAAGATTTTTATGCTAATTAAGGCCATATATGCATGGTCTTTTCCGAATGTACTTCTGACCAAAAAGCGATTTTACTAGCTAGAGTTCAAAGTTCATTGTTAATCATGCCTTTTGCATTCTTGTGGAGATATTTCCATAGCAACTTCCATCGCCTGACCAATGTTTCACAGAAATGAAATAAAAATTTACATAAATTTAGCAGAAAATTTTTTTAATGTAAGGAAAAAGTTCATTAAGATGTTCATCCCCTGTTGCGCTTCCTTATGCGTTGAATTTACAGACACCTGAAACACGTATTTTCTTTTATTTCTAACCGAGAAGTCACATACCGGTTGTCATATTTACAGCCGTAAGAGTACTTTAGTACTTCTCTAGTAATTATTTATTTTCAAAAAACTTTCATCCAGTCTTTTCCTCGCGTAGTGGTTGAAATTCTGGAGAGAAACCAAATACCAGTTTTCGTAGTTCTAGTTTCAAAATTTTCTTAATGGAGACATAGTTTCAGAAAACCTTTCATCCCCTCTTTCACCCCCTTACAAGTGGAATTTCAGACTATCCATTATGAAACGATGTCTACAGTGTGAGATCCACATCCTCTCCAAACTTCAAAATTTCTATCCTCAACGGTTGGAGCTGAGTGAGTATGAGTGAATGAAACAGTCATGCACTATTTCAGCCCCATAGGGGTTGAATTTACATGCGTATAATTTATTTATAATACACAAACCAAGTACACATTTTCAAAGAATTAGCTTCAAAAATCCTTGCACAATGAAATATTTCTATGAAAATTTTCATTCCCCTTTTCACCCCCATAGTGAAACACTTATTATTTTCATTTCTAACTGAAAAGCCAAAGTTAAATTTTCATAGATTTATGTTCAAAAATGCTTTAATAATAAAATATTTTCATAACAAATCTCATCCCCTGCTTCACACTCATTGAGGTTGAAACATTCCCTTAGAAAAAAATTTATAATTGACAGTGCTGGAAAACCTCAAACAGCTGAGCAAGACTGAACGTACCCAGACATTTTTCTCTTTACTTATTCTGATCATCACTAAACTGACACACAACATATTTTTTAACGCAACGCAATCTGACTTTCAATAATCGCCACAAAAGAATGGCCCTGACTAACAATATCCTATACCTTTCATGAATCACTCACCTCACAAAAATCTTCGTCACTCGAACTAGTGCAATACAGCGAGCACCAATACTGCCAGCTAAATAAAAGACTCTAACTACTGAAGGCACTAACTACTGACAGGCATAGTTATCAAATGAAAGATTTTGGTAGAGAAAAAACGATGTATTTACCTTAATAGTGTTGAAAAGTCCTCATATATATATCTATCAATTCATGACATCCATCTTTACAATTTTCCTGTTGCTGGTGGACACACGTCCAGAGCGTCTGCTCTCAAAACTCCGCCATCTCTCTCCCCACATCCACCACTACTGGCGGCTCACCTCTAACTGCACAACGCTACGCGCTGTTCACACCCAACTTCCCAACACTACAATTGCAAATATTCCAACAATGCAAGCCAGCCATAGACTGCACACAGCACAGTCAGTGATTTTCATACAGAGCGCTACGTGGCGTTACCAACATAAAAATCTAAACAGCCTACTTACATAGCTCCCATGCTCCCCACAAAAAATTTTACAAATTGTTTTGGGCAGTGGCCAGGACTGATTTGAAAAAGTTTTTCATAATTACAATAATAACGGAAAGACAATTTTGACTCTTGATATGCAGACAGATAATGGGCCACAACAGAGCAAACGCACAGCAGAGTCAGTCGATGATTTGAAGAATATTGGTAGGTAGGTCGTCACAGAGCTGAACCACTGTATTTCTTGCAGAGGTGATGGTACTGGTGGGCCACCACAGGTGCAGAACCACTGTAGTCCTTGTAGAGATAATGGTATCGTTAGGCCATCAAAGGTGCAGACCCACTGTAGTCCTTGTAGAGATGACTAGCAGCCATCTGTTGCGACTGTGTGGGTGCACAATCAGCATCGAAGAGTCTTGCAGATAATATAGGAAGTCAATGAACCACCACTTATGCACTCACATAAACTTTTTTAAATGTTCTTAAAACCCGCAATGCTGTTAACTAGTCCCTTGCTGAATTATCAACGCATGTACAAGCACTAAAAGTCCCTTTTTTTACGTATTTTTCATATGCATTGACGAACAGAAATGTGTGCAGTGGAATGAAAATACTTAATCTGAGGAACTGGTGTCTATACAATTACAAATTTACGACATGAGAATACAATTAGAAAAGTACAAAATACATCATTAAAGAACTTAATAATACAGATAACATTTGTAGTAATACGGGCTTTCCAAAAAGATAGAAATAAACATATACATCAGTGTTACAGGATTATTACATAAGTAAATAAATAAAAACATGATAAGAGCTTTCGAAACATTATCTTCACACATGAGCATTAAAACAGAACAGAATAAATAATGTCTAAACATCTTTACAAAGTAAATAACACAGGATTAGAAAAATACTACAACATAACACATATCAGATACACATATCAAGACAGGAAGAACACAAATACACAAGGGTACACAAACACATAGCGTAATAACACAAAAGGAAAGGACAGGGCATGTTTTACTGCAGTATTTATAGTATACGATTTACAAACAAAACTTTCTTTAGTTCTTGGAGATCTCCCTTAGTTCATCATTATTCCCAACAAGTTCTATCTATACCTTTTGTCCCTAAACCCTACTGTTTGGTTCATATCCTCTTTCAAAGTAATTATTTCTCATTCTACAATACTCATTTTCGCCCAAATCTTTTTCATATAACTTCTCAATGCATTTCTTCCAATTCATCACAACTCATTCTCTTATATACCCTACCCCATCTTAAGCCATCTTAAATTTACTGAGCTCAGATGTATAAACTAAGGGACGAGGTAATGCAACAGCGCAAAACAATTAACACAAACAGCAATGACAAAAAATGCAAATTGGCAAGGCAAGCAGCGATAAATATAAATTAGCAAAGCAGATGCAACATTACAACTAATATGAGCCAATGTGCAGCAACAAGAAAAATAAATCTGTAATGAAACTGGCTTAATACAGTATAAAATTCTGTAGAACTATGCCTGGCAAACAGCGGCAACAAATGCAATATCTTATACCTAAACATGATAAAGCTCAAGCATAAAGAATATTACAGTAAAGATAGGAAATGTCTAATACCTATATCAGATCTTAACACTAGAGTGATACATCAGAACAACTTACACTGCCAAAAACTTAACAAATCGTTGAAAAAATTATGTATGCAATTTCTGCGAAGGGAGCTGTCTATTTGTGCTCCCTTTTTTAAGAAAGTAGATCATAAGATTATTATATACAGAGTCTGCATACAGAAAATATTTCTATTAGTACGTCTATTAAATTTTATTTTAACCAATGCTGCAGTGCAGCTAGAAGCTAGATATTAAGCAAAGTGAGCAAATATATACATAAACCAAGGCGTTAAACGTCATTCACTAGCCATATGGCATTTCATAAGCAGTAAAAAATCTCTCAACTAGCAAGAGAATAGACGTAAAATGTTTCTCATCATTTCATTAGGCATTTCAGTAAATATCTGAAATTACAAGCTCCAAAGTGTAATCATATGTTTTGTAGTATGAGTGTAATGTATTTGCGATGCTTTCTACAAAGATATGTCAATAATGAGGTTAATGGCCTCTCCTTTTTTTGTTGCGCCTCTGAAAGGAACGGCTTTTTTTTTCCAGGTGAATGTTGCATAGCTGGGCGTCTACAGTGCATTACGTCAAGGTCACTTAGCTTTCTTACCGAAATATTACGATAGCAGTTTCGGATACAGTGACGGTCTCATATAAAAAAAATTCACAGGTCGAAAAATTATAGTAGAAATGCGTAGAAACAAAATCTCACGAATATCAGTGTTGTGATACATTCATGCATGGACACACGTGTCATAACTCTTAAAGTACGATTCTTGGTTTCCAACATCCTTTTCCACAAACCAGAGTCCCTAACTTCTATTCATATACATGTAAACATGTATTCACATTCCTCATATAGCATCAGCTTATTGATCATAAACATACCTCAACAGCATAATACACATCGTCGTCGTAATAATCGTAATAATAACATCATAACAGATCAATCACATCTCAAAATCGTTGCAGCTTCTTTCAATAATTTGAAAACCTTCAATAAAGTCATCTACTTCAAACGTACTTCTAAAATCATGTACCCTTACCAAATACAACATTCAAAGCTCTCATAGTATCGCAATCGTTCCGAAAAAATATGAACAGTACGTAAAGTACAAACAAAATAAAATTTCATAATTGTGAGGTTATACAACTATGTAATTGCATAAACATGTGTCACTGACGTAGTAAAAAATGCAGGTTTCTCTGTTAAATAATCAGATAGCTGTGTAATTCTGTGTTAGAGAAATATGGTACCTATGTGTAAAGTTGTATAAGCAAATACCATATTATGTAAGGCTCCTAGCGCTTGCCACACACTTAGAACACAAAGTAGGCGTGTACCCCCTGAGGATTAATGCAATTATACCCTCAGGTGTTATAGATTACAGCAATGGAATGAAATGTATCACAGAAAACATTTGTATCTTAGTAATTAAAAAATCTTTAAAAATAATTGTTTTAACTACAAAGTTAATCACTCAAATACACTCCTGGAAATTGAAATAAGAACACCGTGAATTCATTGTCCCAGGAAGGGGAAACTTTATTGACACATTCCTGGGGTCAGATACATCACATGATCACACTGACAGAACCACAGGCACATAGACACAGGCAACAGAGCATGCACAATGTCGGCACTAGTACAGTGTATATCCACCTTTCGCAGCAATGCAGGCTGCTATTCTCCCATGGAGACGATCGTAGAGATGCTGGATGTAGTCCTGTGGAACGGCTTGCCATGCCATTTCCACCTGGCGCCTCAGTTGGACCAGCGTTCGTGCTGGACGTGCAGACCGCGTGAGACGACGCTTCATCCAGTCCCAAACATGCTCAATGGGGGACAGATCCGGAGATCTTGCTGGCCAGGGTAGTTGACTTACACCTTCTAGAGCACGTTGGGTGGCACGGGATACATGCGGACGTGCATTGTCCTGTTGGAACAGCAAGTTCCCTTGCCGGTCTAGGAATGGTAGAACGATGGGTTCGATGACGGTTTGGATGTACCGTGCACTATTCAGTGTCCCCTCGACGATCACCAGTGGTGTACGGCCAGTGTAGGAGATCGCTCCCCACACCATGATGCCGGGTGTTGGCCCTGTGTGCCTCGGTCGTATGCAGTCCTGATTATGGCGCTCACCTGCACGGCGCCAAACACGCATACGACCATCATTGGCACCAAGGCAGAAGCGACTCTCATCGCTGAAGACGACACGTCTCCATTCGTCCCTCCATTCACGCCTGTCGCGACACCACTGGAGGCGGGCTGCACGATGTTGGGGCGTGAGCGGAAGACGGCCTAACGGTGTGCGGGACCGTAGCCCAGCTTCATGGAGACGGTTGCGAATGGTCCTCGCCGATACCCCAGGAGCAACAGTGTCCCTAATTTGCTGGGAAGTGGCGGTGCGGTCCCCTACGGCACTGCGTAGGATCCTACGGTCTTGGCGTGCATCCGTGCGTCGCTGCGGTCCGATCCCAGGTCGACGGGCACGTGCACCTTCCGCCGACCACTGGCGACAACATGGATGTACTGTGGAGACCTCACGCCCCACGTGTTGAGCAATTCGGCGGTACGTCCACCCGGCCTCCCGCATGCCCACTATACGCCCTCGCTCAAAATCCGTCAACTGCACATACGGTTCACGTCCACGCTGTCGCGGCATGCTACCAGTGTTAAAGACTGCGATGGAGCTCCGTATGCCACGGCAAACTGGCTGACACTGACGGCGGCGGTGCACAAATGCTGCGCAGCTAGCGCCATTCGACGGCCAACACCGCGGTACCTGGTGTGTCCGCTGTGCCGTGCGTGTGATCATTGCTTGTACAGCCCTCTCGCAGTGTCCGGAGCAAGTATGGTGGGTCTGACACACCGGTGTCAATGTGTTCTTTTTTCCATTTCCAGGAGTGTACGTGTACTGTAGTGCTAATCTGTGCGTCTTGTTGTAAGATAACCTCTGTCATTACTTAGGGTAAAGAAATGCCAAGTGTCGTAATTATCGTCGTCCATAAGCAAAGCTCTGTAGAAGTCAATGTACTTACCTCGCAATAAACAAAACTGAAATGCTATGCTTATAGATATCGTAGTTATTATGTACATTATCGTGATCAAGAAAGTACTATACTGTAATGCATTGTTGTGCTACAGAAAAGGCTGTTTCATTGTAGCTATAACACAAAGGATATTACTAAAGCATGTTTTAATTTCCAGAAGAATTCAGAAAAACTGTGCAGATATGAAACAGATACAGCGCAAAAGCAATAATATGAATTGTGTCAGTAGTGTCGTGATGTAATCGTGTAACTGTCAAATAAACTAACCAATGTGTCATCTGGCATCTCTCAGAAAGTACTTTAAATCCAGAATGTATTTTCAAGTGAACCAAAGTCTTGCATTAAAATCTCATTAGCAGTACCGGTATTTGTTCTAAGTATGTAAGCCTTGTAGTCGTTACGTAATCGTGCAACGAACAAGGAAGAAGGTACACAAATAATATTGTGTCGTCTGTTCACTATAAAAATGCATTCATAATTACTGTCTAAATAAGTTGTCGAGGTTCTTGACTGGATAGTTAACTTTAAAACATAGTTGCATGTTAACAGTTTCTATCTAAGTGTGACAAAGCGTACTAGTAATGTGAAATGAAATATTTTATGGCAAAGACTAAGTTAAAAAGCAGATTATCTCTCAATAAACCGTTTTACTTGTGAAATGTGGTGTAAACCTTTACTCTTCCCAGTACGCAGAGTTTCTACTTCAACGCAGTTATCACGTGGTATACGTCGAATTTTGTAAGGCCCATCGTAAATCAGAAAGAATTTGTGACTCAAGTGATTCTTCTTAAGTGACAATGAATGAACTTTAATGAGAACTTTCTGACCAATATACAGTTTCTTTGCAATTGCTTTACCACGTAGTTTTCTCCTTTTGTCTGCAGCAGAATTTATGTTTTTAATAGCCAAATCAATTATATCTCTGTGTCGAAGTTTACGTGTATTCGGAAAAGATACAAGCTCTCTGATACTGTTTGGTGGTTCTTCATTCTTCAGTATAAGAATAGGTGGAAAAGCAGTGGAGTCATGAGGCATTTCATTCAGCACGTTTTGAAATAAGTGCAAATATCTCTCCAAATACTGATGCTTTCTGTGACAATAAAGTATGCAAAGCTTATTGATTTCTTTCATAATCCGTTGAGACAGATTACAATGTGGTGAGTACAATGAAATAAAAACAGGTTAGATTTTACAATTCCGAAGCATGAGTGACCAAACAGCAAATCTGAATCGCGGTCTGTTATCTGAAATGACTTTACTAACGTGTCCAACTTCACGTAAGAAATTTTTAACAAAGGCGTATGAGACCGTCCAGTGGCTTTACATAACGGTGTGAAAGAAACAAATTTTGAAGTAAGTTCCACAGCGACTAGAACGTACGAAAATCCATTTGATGTTCTGACAAGGGGTACCAAGAAATCAACAGCAGCAAATTCTTTTAATTTATGACGAATGACAGGAAACAATGGAGCACGACGTGAGATAGTATATGGTTTAGCCTTTTGACAAAGTTTACAAATAGACAAGAATTTTTGAATTCTCTTTTCCATATTGTTAAAATAATAAGTCGTCCGAAGAATATGATAACATTTTCGTGGACCAAAATGTGCGTAGCTGAAATGAATGTACCAAATGAGCTTATTAACAAAATCGTCAGGAATGCAAAGTACCCATAGCTTGTCATCAACAGTGCAGCGTTTCAAGACTATGTTGTTTCTAACCAGATAATAATGCCGAATCTGTGTGTTTCTCCTTTCATGCCATTTACTTTTGATCTCTTTCCAAATTGGATCCTTATCTCGTTCAGGAGCAATGTCCTTTAAAGATGTGGTGATGAAGTTTTCAAAGGAGACTTTCTGAATGTAAAGAATACTGAATTTTTTGTCTAGGTTGCCTTCTGTGTTACTTATCTCAAGCCCCGCCGGTGTACGTGATAGTGCGTCCGCAACAACGTTATCCTTGTTCTCCTTGCTGGGAATGTACACTATTGTGAAGTGGCATTCTTGCAGAAACAATGCCCAACGATTTAACCTGTCATGGTTTCATTTTGAAGACATAAGAAATTGTAATGCACAATGATCACTTTATACTTTTACGTGCTTACCAGAAAGAAAGAAACGGCATTTGTTAAATGCCAGAACGATAGCTAAAGCTTCTAATTCAGTAACGAAATTTTTTTTCAGATTTTGTCAGCACTCGGCTAGCAAAATCAATGGTTTTCTGAACAGTAGTGTCATTTTCTATGGCTTCTTGAAATAAATGGGCACCAGGACCGACTTTAGAAGAATCCGTGCTAAGGCAGAAATCTTGTGACAGATCGGGATGAGATAGAATTGGCACGTTAAGAAGCGCTTCTTTCAAAGAATTGAATTCCAATTGTGCCTGTTCGTCCCAGTTCCAAATAGTATTTTTTCTATTGAGAGAACAAAGTTTTGGTATAACTAGAATTTGCATACTCGTTTTTTTTGTGTGGAAGCAACTGGAATGGCTCTGATTGCTTCTAACTTTTCAGGATCCGGTTGAATGCCTTCAGAAGAAATAATATGTTCCCAAAAACTTGACCTTTAACCTAACCGCATTCAGACTTTTCCAAGTTAACTGTAATTCTAGATTCTGCAAAAATACGTAACACACTGTTGAGGATGCGATTATGTTGTTTCCATGAGGCTTCTGCTACTACAATATCGTCCACATACAAGGTGATGTGACGTTTTATGATCTCAGGTAATACGGAATTTAGCCCACGAATGAATGCTGCTTAAGAAATGTTCAAACCAAAAGGAAGTTTACGAAACTGATGACAAACGCTGAAACAAGGAAAACCTGTGTATTTTCTACATTCTGGATGAAGTGCGATCTGATAAAAGCTGGATCTGAGATCAATAGAAGAATTGAAGAAGTTCTTCCAACGTTTTCGGCCTGTCTGTTTCAGGAATGATGATAGTATTGATTTGTCTCTAATCTAAGACAAGCCTGATCGATCCATTTTTCTTCTCAACAACTTTTAATGGATTGTTGTATGAGCTTACTGCAGGCTGAATAATGACCTCGTCAAGCACAGATTGTATTTCTGTTCTAACATGGTCCCTATAATGGCCTAACACAAAATTTAGTATGCTAACGAACACGAAATTGGTATTGGAATCCCTTGACTGTTCCTGTTTTGTGAGTAAAAATTGTGGAATGTGCTTGTAAAATCTCAAAAAGGTTCTGCCTATCAGTGTCATTACAACTCTCTTTTGTTTGAATTTTCTTCTGAATTCGCTCTTTAGAATCAAATACGTCGTCGATATCATCCTTGTCAATACATGCAGAGTGTTCGTTACTGTCCAGTTCCGTCGAAAATTCCGAACTGTTGTTTAACAGAAAGTAAAGCCGATTAATTTTTTCGTCATGGTTTGAGAGCCAATCTTCAAATTTCAAAGCTATTGACTTACCTTCTTTCTCTAAACTTATTTCAGCATCATGAATTTTTAGATTGCTTTGTATTCATACAAAACGTCTACTCCCAGTATAATTTCCGTCGACAATAATGGAACAATAAGAAAGTTCAAAGAGAAACTGTGGCTTTGACAAAAGAATTCTAAGTTTGTTTGTTGGCGTACATCTACACTTTTTCCAACGATTGCACTTTGTAATTTAATCTTACGTAACGGAAGTGTGGTGCAATTGTTCGATTTGTTGCATTTGCTAAAGGCTGTTTCATAATTACTGAAATGGGACTGCCAGAGTCAAGTAGTGCCGTAAATTTTACGTCATTTACTGTAACGTGAATTACAGGATATGCAATGTTGTTATGTTTTACGTCATGTTCCTGGAGTAAGATGTCCCTAATGTCTTCCATTTTTACTTAATTACTAGCCACGGCAGCTACATCGTCAGCTTCATAAGTATGTTTTGTGGCTGCCAGCGGTGTGAGTCATTGCCTATTGTCTCTTTGTTGGCGTGCGTCATTATTGGGATTTGGAGATCTAACTTCTACAAATTCACCTTGTCGAGAGGGCCCTGCCCTGTTTGAATCCCGCCACTTCTGATGAAATTCAGGTCGGTCGTTATGTCGGTAGTTTCCGTAGTTTCTTTTTTGTCGATCATGTGGTGGAGAATTTCTCCTGGAATCGTAACTGCGAGGTGGACCATTGCGTCTGAAGTTATTCTGTTTCCCTTGATAATAATTATTTTGGTTCCCATGTTGTCCATTTCTCTGATTGTCTTTGTCATAGTCATTACCACAGAGAGGTAATCCTTCCCTGTAATTATTATTACTCTGCTAAAGGTTGTCATATGGGTGGTGTCTGTTTTGGTCACGATTTGCGTTGTAAGAATAGCCTTGTCGTGTCCAGTTATTGTTTCTGTCGTCACGGAATTGTGATGGATGTGACCTGTGATGATTGTTTTCCTGTTTTCTCATCCCACGACTGTCTGTGTCAATGTCTAATTCTTGTAAGAGTCCCTGAAAAGCTTCAATGTCGTCTTTGCAACGTCCTGCCAAAATAACGTCTTAAATGTTTAGGCAATTTGATTAAGCAAATGCGGATGAGTTCTGAGGTGCTGTATGGGTTTGACAGGTACTGATTCTTGTGCAACATGCCTTCAAAATATTTGACAAGACTGGAAAATTCAGATGGTTTCATCATTATGATGCTATGTTTTACTCGGTTTTGAGTAGCTTGAGACCAATATGCTGAGAGGAAGGCATGATAAAATTCTCCTTCACTGTGACTATCGTGAATGACCGATCGCATTCTTATAGCTGGTTCATTCTCTAAACAGCCACACATAAATCCTATCTGTGCTGTAATGACCAGTTGGGAGAAAAACAATGAGAGAATTGATGAAGCCACGCTTATGGAAGAATGTCGTTGCCAGAATTCTTAAATGTTTTGAATTTACGTCTAGTAATGAACAGCTTACAGTCAAAGTCATCGTGTCGGCGAGTCGCATATCAGTCACTGGTACGTCGTGTCGGCGGTTCCATCTCAAAATTCGGTGCACCTTGCCAATTTCTTTCATAATTTCCGAAATGCCCTGTGGCTTTTCTGTATTTCTAAGTCCCTTTTACCCTGTTGGAGCGTGAGTCTCCTCTGAAATATGTATTCCTTGTATTACCTGTGTCAACGGATCTTGTACTTCCCGGATTTCTCTTATGTACTGTACTTTGTACTTTGATTTGATTATGATTTTGTTTGAATTTTCTAATTTGTTCATACTCTTCTGTATCATTGAAGGCTACCGGTCTTGTATCATTCAGATCATTATCTACCTTTGTAGATAAGTAAGTGAATTGATCCGAAAGTTCGGTTACTTTCTCCGATAATGAATTGATTTCCTAAGTGTGTTTTTCTGAACCAAGTTTCAGAGTGTCCATTTGTGTTGAAATCGTATCAACTGTGTCCTTTAAGTTTTCTGAGTTTAAGTTGTGTAACCGAATCGGTAGATGCAACTGAGTCAATTTTAGCTTGCAAGGTCTCGTGATTTTCATGAACAAAAGTTTGCACTTCCTTTATGGCTGCTTCGTGATTCTGTAATGCATTTTCATGACGCGAAAAAATAGGTTGAAAGTGCTCACAAATTTGTGTTTTTACGTCACTACAGACTTTTCGACATTTCAATTCGATTTACGTAACTGAGCAGTTAAACCTCCACGTGTTTGTTGAAAAGTGGTGTCTAAGTCTTGAATATTTTGTCCCACTGTGTCTAACTTCTGAAGCTGTTGCTGTGTTTGTTTCTGATTTTGTTTGATTTGTTGCATTAATTGCAATAATAATGTATTAGTGTCTGGAATCTGTTCCTCTATGCTTTTCGGCAGTGCATTTGGGCAGGCAACATTCGCATTTTGAAAAGCAGAAGATGTGTCGCGACCAAATTGAGAAAAAGGTGTGGACGCAAAACCTGAATTACAGTATCTGCCAAATTTTTTCCTGTCATTTCGGAATCCTGAGGCGTGCTGTTGCCGACCGATCGACCGATAATACTAATTTTTTCACTGTCTACATCATTATTTGCCGCCCGCTCTATTTCCCTATGCACAATTACCAAATTATTACTTTGAAAGTAAATTCATTACACGGTGGTGCTGACACACTGCTTTCGTGTTCAAAATGGTTCAAATGGCTCTGAGCACTATGGGACTCAACTGCTGAGGTCATTAGTCCCCTAGAACTTAGAACTAATTAAACCTAACTAACCTAAGGACATCACACACATCCATGCCCGAGGAAGGATTCGAACCTGCGACCGTAGCGGTCTCGCGGTTCCAGATTGCAGCGCCAGAACCGCGCGGCCACTTCGGCCGGCGCTTTCGTGTTCACTGTCACTTCTCAGTTTACATTGGAGCCTAGTATTACGTTTTTCACAAGCCATAATTGTCACAATATTTCACACAATAACCCAGAAAAGCACAATTTGAAGAGTAAAATAAGAAAACACATTTAAATAGCACTGAAAATAATATATAATTAATTGCAAGCACAGCTTTGAACTATCTGTTGAACATCTACATGCATGCCATAACTGTTGTACTGTACAACAGTGAAAAACTACAACTACAAAGAAGATTCTCTCTAGAATTACGCACTAGCAACGAACAGTAGCTACACTAATTACACAAACTACAAGAAAAAATCAGAAGATTCCAGTGAGGTATCCTCAACTAGGGGTCGACATATGAAACATCCCCTTAGAAAAAATTTATAAATGACAGTGCTGGAAAACCTCTACGTTATTTGTTTTTCAAACAGCTGAGCAAAACTGAACGTACTCAGACATTTTTCTCTTTACTTTTTCTGATCATCACTAACCTGACACACAATATTTTTTTTTAGCGCAACGCAATCAATAATCCTCACAAAAGAGTGGCCCTGACTAACAATAACCTATACCTTTCATGAATCACTCACCCCTAAAAATCTTCGTTACTCGAACTACTGCAATACAGCGAGCGTCAATACTGCCAGCTAAATAAATGACTCTAACTACTAAAGGCACTAACTACTGATATGCATAGTTAGCAAATAAAAGATTTTGATAGATAACAAACAATGTATTTGACCTTAATAGTGTTCAAAAGTTATATATATATATATATATATATACTCCTGGAAATTGAAATAAGAACACCGTGCATTCATTGTCCTAGGAAGGGGAAACTTTATTGACACAATCCTGGGTTCAGATACATCACATGATCACACTGACAGAACCACAGGCACATAGACACAGGCAACAGAGCATGCACAATGTCGGCACTAGTACAGTGTATATCCACCTTTCGCAGCAATGCAGGCTGCTATTCTCCCATGGAGACGATCGTAGAGATGCTGGATGTAGTCCTGTGGAACGGCTTGCCATGCCATTTCCACCTGGCGCCTCAGTTGGACCAGCGTTCGTGCTGGACGTGCAGACCGCGTGAGACGACGCTTCATCCAGTCCCAAACATGCTCAATGGGGGACAGATCCGGAGATCTTGCTGGCCAGGGTAGTTGACTTACACCTTCTAGAGCACGTTGGGTGGCACGGGATACATGCGGACGTGCATTGTCCTGTTGGAACAGCAAGTTCCCTTGCCGGTCTAGGAATGGTAGAACGATGGGTTCGATGACGGTTTGGATGTACTGTGCACTATTCAGTGTCCCCTCGACGGTCACCAGTGGTGTACGGCCAGTGTAGGAGATCGCTCCCCACACCATGATGCCGGGTGTTGGCCCTGTGTGCCTCGGTCGTATGCAGTCCTGATTGTGGCGCTCACCTGCACGGCGCCAAACACGCATACGACCATCATTGGCACCAAGGCAGAAGCGACTCTCATCGCTGAAGACGACACGTCTCCATTCGTCCCTCCATTCACGCCTGTCGCGACACCACTGGAGGCGGGCTGCACGATGTTGGGGCGTGAGCGGAAGACGGCCTAACGGTGTGCGGGACCGTAGCCCAGTTTCATGGAGACGGTTGCGAATGGTCCTCGCCGATACCCCAGGAGCAACAGTGTCCCTAATTTGCTGGGAAGTGGCGGTGCGGTCCCCTACGGCACTGCGTAGGATCCTACGGTCTTGGCGTGCATCCGTGCGTCGCTGCGGTCCGGTCCCAGGTCGACGGGCACGTGCACCCTCCGCCGACCACTGGCGACAACATCGATGTGCTGTGGAGACCTCACGCCCCACGTGTTGAGCAATTCGGCGGTACGTCCACCCGGCCTCCTGCATGCCCACTATACGCCCTCGCTCAAAGTCCGTCAACTGCACATACGGTTCACGTCCACGCTGTCGCGGCATGCTACCAGTGTTAAAGACTGCGATGGAGCTCCGTATGCCACGGCAAACTGGCTGACACTGACGGCGGCGGTGCACAAATGCTGCGCAGCTAGCGCCATTCGACGGCCAACACCGCGGTTCCTGGTGTGTCCGCTGTGCCGTGCGTGTGATCATTGCTTGTACAGCCCTCTCGCAGTGTCCGGTGCAAGTATAGTGGGTCTGACACACCGGTCTCAATGTATTCTTTTTTCCATTTCCAGGAGTGTATATATATATATATATATATATATATATATATATATATATATATATATATATATATATATATATCAATTCATGACCTCCGTTTTTACAATTTTCCTTTTTCTGGCGGACACACGTCCAGATCGTACGCTCTCAAAACTCTGTCATCTCTCTCCCCACATCCACCACTGCTGGCGGCTCACCTGCAAATGCGCAGCTCTACGCGCTGTTCACATCCAGCTGCCCAACACTACAATAGCAAATACTCCAACAATGCAAGTCAGCCACAGACTGCTCATACCACAGCACGTGATTTTCATACAGAGCGCTACGTGTCGTTACCAACATAAAAACCTAATTAGCTTACGTACAAGGTTCACTTTCCAACAACAATGAAACACCAATTTTTTTATTCAGTACCCACAAGTAAAATACCAATGTTCAAGGCTGTGACTTTAAAAATATTTCATTATTTATTTAATAATTATATATTTTCAAACAATGCTGCCACCCACTATTTCACCCACATATCGTTAAAAGTCATCCGAATAAAAGTACAAACCATACAGAAATACTTTCTGTTGTGACTTGGCAAGGCAACCATAACAATATTGAGTATCTCAGAATATAAACTGAAGAGCCAAAGAAATTATTACACCTGCCTAATATCGTGCAGGGTCTCCGTGAGCCCGCCGAAGTTCTGCAGCACGACGTGACATAGACTCGACTAATATGTGAAGTAATATTGGAGGGAACTGACACCATGAATCCTGCAGGGCTGTTCATAGATCCTTAAGAGTACGAGTGGATGGAGATCTCTTCTGAACATCAGATATGCTCAATAATGTCCATGTCTGGGGAGTCTGGTGGCCAGCGGAAGCGTTTAAACTCAGAGGAATGTTCCTGGAGCCACTCTGTAACAATTTTGGACGTGCAGGGTGTCGAATTGTCCTGCTGGAACTGCCCACGTCAGTCGGAACACACAATGCACACAGACAGACGCAGGTGATCAGAGAGGATGCTTACGTACGTGTCACCTGTCGGAGTCATATCTAGACGCATCAGAGGTCCCATATCACCCCAGCTGCACACGCCCCAAACCATTACAGAGACTCCACCAGCTCGAACAATCCAGTGCAGACATGCAGGTTCCATGGACTCATGAGGTTGTGTCAATACCCGTAAACGTCCATCAGCTGGATACAATTTGAAACGAGACTCGTCGACCAGGCAACATGTTTCCAGTCACTAACAGTCGAATGTCGGTGTTGACAGGCCCAGGCGAGTGTAAAACTTTGTATAGTGCAGTCATTAAGGTACACGAGTGGGTCTTCAGCTCCGAAAGCCCACATCGTTGATGTTTCTCTGAATGGTTCCCATGGTGACACTTTTTGCAGGAATTTGCCTAAGGGTTGCACTTCTGTCATGTTGAACGATTCTCTTCAGTGGTCGTTGGTCCTGTTCTTGAAGGATTTTTTTTTCTGGCTGCAGCCGTGTCGGAGATTTGACGTTTCACGGGATCTCTGATATTCATGGTACACTCGTGAAATGGTCGTACGCAAAAATTCCCGCCGCGCGGGGTAGCCACACTGTCTGGGCGTCTTGTCTCGGCTCGCGCAGCTCCCCCCATCAGAGGTTCGAGTCCTCCCCCGGGCATGGGTGTGTGTGTGTGTGTGTGTGTGTGTGTGTGTGTGTGTGTTGTCCTTAGCGTAAGTTAGTTTAAGTTAGATTAAGTAGTTTGTAAGCTTAGGGACCGATGATCTCAGTAGTTTGGTCCCATAAGATCTTACTACAAATTTCCAAAATTTTCGGAAAATTCCCACTTCATTGCTATCTTGGAGATGTTGTGCCCCATCGCTCGTGTGCAGACCCACCTTCAAATTCAGTTAAATCTGGATAACCTGCCATTGTAGCAGCAGTAACCGTTCTAACAGATGCGCCAGACGCTTTTTTCTTATACAGGCGTTGCCGAACGCAGCGCTGTACTTTGTCTGTTTACTTATCTCTGTATTTGAATGCGCGTGCCTATATCAGTTTCTTTCGCTCATCATATTTGGCAATTACTTAAAATTTGTTGCCAAATACTTACACAATATGTGTAATCAGTTTCTAAATGAAATATTTTTAATTTTTAGAGTAAAATGCCTAATAATTTGACTAGACGTTTTACTCCAAAAATTAAAAATATTGATTGTATATGGTTTATTTTAGGCTTAGCAAGCGAAAAGCAGAGGCCAGGTCTCGTGGCCTTTGGGATCCTGAAAGATTGAAGGAAGCTATTGCCTGAATACAGGCGGGAGATAAGTCTTAATTTTAATGTTTTCAACCACCAATAAGCAGACTAATTACCTAAAGCAGTGAACTACTTAGATTTGCAAATATATTATACAAAAACTCCTGACAACACTTCGATTTTTCAACACCGCCATGGTGGTTCTGCGGTTTTTAGGTTGCGGTTTGTCACCCATGGGATAAGGAACAGACACCGCAATGTAAAGATGTTTTCATGGTCAAATATCATGTTTAAACATTACACTGAAAAAATCAAAAATTATGTCACAGCCAACTGTCGTGTTTAGTTGTACACAGTAAAGTTATAATAAAAGTGCTCCATGTGACTTGACATATGCAATTTTGAGAATGTGCACAATCTCTGCCAGGTTTATCCTATATACCGGGTAGTTATAGTTAAACTTTCCTTATTTAACACGTTATAACACGGAAACTAATTACCGTACGAGTAACCAAACTTGGTAGCATTAATGTCCACAGTACGGCGCGCATGATTCCGAAGCGTCACAGCGACACCGCCCAGTTCCAACTGCGGCCATCAGGTGCCGCGAACAGTCGTCGCGGTTCATAGTCTCACACACCTGACCTGTCGCAGTGCAGTTGTTGACATGGCAACATGACCCTGGACAAAAGGAGCAAGACATCTAGTATCAAAACAATAGTAATGCTGCAGCTGCACTTCGAGAATATCACATGCTGAAAGGATAACGGTAGGGTCCTCTTTCTCTTCCTGATGTGCGGAGGTTGATGAAGAACTTCAAATGAACTGGAGAACTGGGCGTCCCTCAGGGGAGAGGCCGACGTCCGGTTGCACCACAGGTGGTCGATAAAATCGCTGTTGCTATGGCAGACAACCCTGCGCGCGATTCCCGATTGTCAGCCAGTGCGCTTGCTGTGCCACGACAGTTGAACATCCCGTGGTCCACTGCACGGAAGGTGTTTCGAACCTTTCTCAAATGGTATCCGTAAAAAATCCATATCGTACAGCAGTTTGCACCACAGGACGCACAACAATGTGCTAACTTTTCTCTACACTTTTTCTGGACCGTCTTATGGAAGGATGAAACTCATGATTCCCTGAGGGGTGTGGTGAACACACTGAATAGCCAAGTGTGGGGGATCTTCACCTCCAGTCACTTTGCATAAAGTTCCTCTGTATGTTGAAGTGTCACCGTATGGTGTGGCTTCACGGCTACGTTCATCATTGGCCCATTCTGTCTTGAACAGGCTGCCGCTCAAGGACCAAAGACCGTGCAGCGCGACTCGCCAGCGTTACTGTGATACGCCTCGCTAGCATAATATGCCGGCCCTGCAGGAGAGTAACTTATTGAACTCAACAGTTTTCATGCAAGATGCGGCCCCACAGCACATCGCTGGTGAAATTCACCTGCTTCTCCGAAACACATTTGGAAACGATCGAATTATCAGCCGATCGTTTCCAAACGCTTGGCCAGCGCGATCACCGTGTCTCACTCCCTGTGATTCCTGTTTGTGGGGGGTATCTGAAGGACAGGGTTTACCAGGACAACATTCACATATATGTTGATCTGAAGAGCAGCATATCAAGAGAGGTAGCCAGCATACATACTGGCATGATTCGTTCTGCTGTGCAGAATGCAATCCTGCGCTTTCAGATTCTTCTGGACGCTGGACCATTCATGAGGCTTCACATAAAGTGAAACACATTTAGTCAAAATGAAATGATCGTGTGGCATTGTGGGTCCAGCGGCCCCAATCGGGGAAGCTGGACAGCCGGGGTTCAAGTATTATTTCTGATGATGCCACACTGGGCAACTTGCGCGTCGATGGTGATGAAATGATGATGAGGACCACAGAATACCCAGTCCGCATGTGGAGAATATCTCCAACCCCGTCGGGAATCGAACTTGGGCCCACTGCATGGTAGACAAACATGTTACCACTCAGCTAAGCAAGCTGCCACATTTGGTCCACACGATACTTTATACAGTCGCAAAAGGCGGCATAACTCATTTCATTAAGGAAACGTTTTTAAACAAAATCTATAAAAATTGTATTTAGATTCTTCGTCAGAATTAAAAGAATTCGCATTTCATTGCTTTTGAAAAATTAACCACTAAGGGGAGTGGAATATGGGGTGAAATTCTCTATGATAATATTTTACTGTGAAAGCGTTTTTAAGGTGCAGTGTGTGTAATAATTTTGTATTAAAACTATGTGCTATATATGGTTTTTCAAAGCAGAAAAATACGTAAAGACTTATTATAGATTAAGTGAACATTTTATAGAATTTGACACGTTAAGCCACAATATTCGGAAGCGGCAGTAGTGGAACAAGGAAGGCCGGCACTTGTGTGACTTTGGTCACGTTTCAGCCCAACATGAAAAGGACTATAACCAGCGGAGTATGTGCAGCAGCATTCATCATTTCGACAGATCATCGACCGAGTAGACTGACAACGCTTCCAAGGTGAAAAACGATCAGTACTGTTCGTACATCAGCGGTTAATGCTCCAGAAACTGTTAGTATACTAAACTCACGTGCGTGACTTATCTTGTGATGCGGAGGAGGACGACAGATCAATGCCCGACCACGCCAGCATAGAGGTCAAACGGTGGCAAGCCGGCACACGCATGACATCGGTCACGTTTCGGCCCAACGTGAGACGCATAGATCAACGACCGAAGAGAGTCGCTACCCTAGATACTTAGCAACATTGGCAGAAACACCGAATAAATACCTCCGACAAACAGGGGTGAGGGGGTGCTCCTCTGAGGAGGTCCTTCGAGAGGAGAAAGAAGACAAGAAGAAACGTCGCCTGAACGGACGGACCGATGGTGAGTCAGCGGACGTCATATTTCGCTACAACGATTTAGCCGCTACGTCGCTCGACAGAAGAAGATGTCGGTACCGCTCCAGTAGGTCCGCGCAGAAACGCTATGCCAGATGATACCAGAAGACGTTCGTGTGATACCTACCCAGGTGGATGGGGAGGATGAAGGGATGCGGTCTCACCAAATGGGTCTCCTGTTAACTTAGAGGCTGATGAACTCCACCAGAAGACGCCGAACCTGAAGGTCACTGGTTCGATTCCAGCACGGGGCCCTCCGTGCCACCTCATAGCTGCTTGTTAATAACGCAACGAGCGATTTCACAAGCAGAAGGCTGCGCCGCCGCCTAAGGGTGCTAGGGGCACTGTACTGAATGGAAGAATACGCTGTCGGCGCGCCGCTGTAACACGAGCCGTCGCCGCGGCGGCTGTCACCGGAATTTGCACGCTATGACTCCGCCCCCGCGAGGAATTGAGCGAGTTTGTTAGTTTAAAGAATCTTATATCTCAATAAATGACTGTTAATGGAACCACCAATGTTCACTCACACCTCACCCACTGAGCCAAGAAAAGAGCCCCACTACACCACCCACGAAGTGCCGCTTCCTTCCCGTCATCTTTGACAAAATAATTACCTTTACTCCCCTCTGTCACTGACGCACAATATATAGTGTCACTAAACTCTGAACCGTCACTAAAGCTATAAGAATGGTAATCGGTATCTGGCCTCTCGGTTAGAAATTAAAAATACTGTTTTTGCAAATTCAACCCCTAATGTGGTGAAATACTAGATGAAATTTTTTTAGAAATATAGTTCGTTATTAAGACAGGCACAGACATTCGATGTTAGAGGACATTGATTTAAATCAGTGGGGAAGTTGAAAATTTCTGCCGGACCAGGATTTGAACCAAGATCTCCTGCTTACCAACCTGATACTCTGACTGCTTTCTTTGTTTTTTGTCTGTTTTTTTTCTTTCTCCTTTTGTTTGGTGAGTGATCGTCCGTCTTAGTGCTTTTTTGATGCTCTGGCCATTTTCTTCTTTTTATTTTTTTTTTTTTAATTTTTATGATTGAGAAAAGGAGGCGATGGAAAGTTTTATTGCATAATGGTGTACCAAATAATAAACACAAACTACTTCTTTCAGTAGAAAACAACAACGGGCTATGTCCATCTTCGTGACCACGCTCGAGCTCAGGGATTTTCACCTGCTTTTAGATGACTGGATGTTTGTGTTGTCCTCATCATTTCAACAGCATTCATGAATGTCACGAGATTGGACTGAGTAAAGGTTGGGAATTTGTACAGGCCCTGATAACCACGCAGTTGGGCTCCCCACAAATAAAAAATCATCGCCGGCCGCGGTGGACGAGCGGTTCTAGGCGCTACAGTCTGGAACCGCGTGACGGCTACGGTCACAGGTTCGAATCCTGTCTCGGGCATGGATGTGTGTGATGTCCTTAGCTTAGTTAGGTTTAAGTAGTTCTAAGTTCTACGGAGCTGATGACCTTAGAAGTTAAGTCCCATAGTCCTCAGAGCCATTTGAACCATTTTTGAAACATCATCATCATCGTGACTACGCTCGCCGATCACGTTGTGCCTCACGCTGCAGCCGGACGCGTCGGAACTCAAAAGTAGGAAAAGAATATGTCGTTCTTGAAGGTCGTTCCAGAAGTCCAGCTCATTCTTCAGGCCATCACGAAGCAGATTCTGCGCCTTGGGCTCGTAGCCATGTCACCGCGTTCATCTTGGCTCGTGGGTAGTACGTTGTGTCCAGAAGAGAGCAGTCGTAGATTCAGTGGCGTGTTGCCTTAGGCGTAGAATGAAGAAAATTATTGGATACCACATTTACGCAGATGCGCCGTACATAAAGACCGGTTCCCACTATAGTGCGGCAGCGCGGCGTGTGGCAACGTCAGCGGCAAGCGTTTTCCGCTTTGACGCGGCGGCTCGCGGAGTTGGCGTTCCCACCCGGAAGCGGCAGTCGCTAGCGGTAGCCATTCACAGACAGCCATTGAGAAACGGGTGGGGGCCCACTAAATGGCGCTTCTACGTTCACTTTGGAGAAGGGTTCATTCGCTAAGGTGGCTCGTACCGGTGACTTGGAATGTGCGGTTGCAGTGCTTTTTAATGTGTCCGTGCAATCCCTGAAATGAGATGAAATCTGCTGCAAATACGGCAATGCAAATGACTAACAAAACTCTAAAATTATTCGAAAGAGGGAAAAAATGGAAGCGCCAGAAATGGTTTGACGAGACAGAGTACCATAATATGCAGTATGGTGTGCACAACAAAACTGTGGTTCGTGCCTTGCATGGGTCATTTACAACAGCTTGCATCTGCTGTTGCCACGCAACATACAAGAAGAACGAAACACATAGCGTGCTGCATCCACATTCTGTGCAAACCACTGGAAGCATACCACGGTGACAAGTCCCGGCGCAGATTCTGGATATGGCCGATCCTTCGTAATAGAGGTGAAGGAGAGTTTCACACCATCGCACGGGATATGCGGGAAAAGCACATACAGAGGTTCTGTATATATTTCCGAATGACACCCCAGAGGCAAATATATGTTACATTTGATGGTTCAAAATGGTTCAAATGGCTCTGAGCACTATGGGACTTAACTTCTGTGGTTATCAGTCCCCTAGAACTTAGAACTACTTAAACCTAACTAACCTAAGGACATCACACACGTTGATGCTAGAGGCAGGATTCGAACCTGCGACCGTAGCAGTCGCGTGGTTCCGGGCTGAGCACCTAAAACCGAGCGGCCACCGCGGCCGGCTTACATTTGACGTTCGTAACTGAACAGTTAAGCTGTAGTATGCCACGATAGAGATGCAAGAGAGAGCAAAATTTTTAAACATTAAAGGGCAAGTCTGTACAGTCTGTACAACAGCTAAAGAGGCATGCCACCCATTTCTAAAAGACATAACTTACTAATATTGTATTATGTGAAACACGAAGCTAGTTGAAGACATACCAGTTTTGAAAGTTCTTTACTTCTTTTCTTATTTACATAATATACTGTAATGTATTTCATTATTTGTCGCCGGCCGAAGTGGCCGTGCGTTTCTAGGCGCTGCAGTCTGGAACCGCGAGACCGCTACGGCCACAGGCTCGAATCCTGCCTCGGGTATGGAAGTGTTTGATGTCCTTAGGTTAGTTAGGTTTAAGTATTTCTAAGTTCTAGGGGACTAATGACCTCAGAAGTTGAGTCCCATAGTGCTCAGAGCCATTTGAACCATTTGAGCCAGTATTAATAGACAAGGTGAGTTATTCTCAATGATTGCTCTGTACGTCATGAAACAGACGACTAAATTTAGAAAACAAATCACCCCAGAGGTAAAGCTTGCCACAACACACAGGAACAGGAAAATACAATAGTTGAAGCTGTTATAAGAAGAGTTAGCTGAAATTGCTGTTCGTTGTTTTTGTATGCAGTTCTACATGTCTGAGTTCAGTTAAGTAATGTGCTGTACTACTCACTGCATTTTAAAAATATGTTTGTGAGACTAATTTTCTTTTATTTTACTACAATCTAATTGAAACTAATATTGACTTCGATCACTTATGTTGTTATACGTTTTACGGCAAAACATTTTCTTGCACTGTAGGCTTGCCATATATCACCTGTATATGTCATGTACGCCATTTTTACTCGCTGCATTCAGCCTGCAACGAATGTTACAATTCTAAAGAAACATGCTGTGTTAATTCCAGAAGCATATAAAATACTACTGCTTCAAGCAGTGTTGAGTACAAGTCAGCAGCTTAAATGAATTTTGCCTTTAACGACCTTGGAACAACGTGTAGTTACTAGCTGCTGCTGATAACATATTGTACAAATAAGTTGAAATGGTTCAAATGCCTCTGAGCACTATGGGGCTTAACATCTGAGGTCATCAGTCCCCTAGAACCTAGAACTACTTAAGCCTAACTAACCTAATGACATCACACACATCCATGCCCGACGCAGGATTCGAATCTGCGACAGTAGCTGTCGTAGACCGTAGACTGAAGTGCCTAGATCCGCTCGGTCACAGCGGCTGGCTACAAATAAGTTCTGCGTTTGATGTAAATCATAGTTAAGTTACTATTACTTTCACACACTCATATGATATAACAATCTGTAACAATCTTTCTCTTGTCAATTGAAAATGTATTTTATTTGTTTGCAGATATCTCGCTCACGGTGACAGACCGCAAGTGATTGCACTGACTGACAGTGTTGAACGATCAGCTATATCCAGGGGTATCCGTAAGACCTGCCAAACACTATGGAACGTCCTCCAGCCTAAGTCAGATCCGAAACCAACAAGGGACGATTGTTTAAGCATTACTTACGATTTTCGGATGAAGTGGCTGTTCCCAAACTGTGTAGGGGCTGTCGACGGCAAACATGTAGTAATGCAGTGCCCCGCAAATTCTGGATCAGAGTATCAGAATATTTCAATTATGAAGGGACCCACAGTGTAGAGTTAATGGCGGCATGTGATGCCAATTATAAGATTACGTTGGTGGACATTGAAGCTGCAGGAAACGACAGTGATGGGGGCATTTTTGGCTACAGAAGATTTGGAAATCGCCTCATGAAGCAAACATGTCCGCCTCCGGTTACTGAGTGGTCAGCGTGACAGACTGTCAATCATAAGGGCCCGGGTTCGATTCCCGGCTGGGTCGGAAATTTTCTCCGCTCAGGGACTGGGTGTTGTGTTGTCCTAATTATCATTACTTCATCGCCATCGACGCGAAAGTCGCCGAAGAGGCGTCAAATCGAAAGGCTTGCACCCGGCGATCGGTCTACCCGACGGAACGCCCTAGTCATACGACATTTACCTTTCAATTTATGAAGCAAACGTTAAACCTACCTCCACCATCTGTGCTACCTGGCACTGATGTCGTCCTGCGACATGCATTTGTTGCAGACGAAGCTTTTCCTCTAACACCAAATATCATGAGACCAAATGCAGGCTGATCGAACGACGCGCTACTATCTCCTTGTGAGGCAATTTTTAATTACGTCTGTGTCGGACATGCGGATTAATTAAAAATACGTTCGGCATTTTGGCAATGAAATGGAGATTATGCCATCGTGCTATAACGGATGATGTAGAAACAGTGAAATTAATTATTATGGCAACTGTGGCCGTGCACTATTACTTGAATCTAGCGGACTGTATTGTTCACCAGGACTGTAGAATGGGAAATTTGCGTTTAAGAAATTATACATGGCACCGGGCGTCGAGGCGTATCGCAAGAGGATACAATTAGAGATGTTCGATCCTTTGGGAAAAGAAATTACAACAGAGTTGCAGAAGCTAAACGCTGTGCCTACAAAGACTACTTTAACAGTGATGCTAGGAAGACCAGCTGGCAAGCAGGTGTTGTTACACGTGGCTGTAGAGGACTGTAACAGTAAAATATAAACAAAATGAAATAAGTAAAACTAGTAATTATTTAGCATCCATATCCTGTGACTTAGAAGTAAACTTTTTTTCGGTTAAAGCTCAGTGGGCCTACAGAGAATATCGTGGTAATTATGACGAATAATTCTGATTGTATAGTAGCATTTCTGCTGCGTACAGAACTTTGTAATTTCATTGCATATTTACGCAACTGCGCTGTTCTGGTTCCTTTTTGACCACTGAGTGATTGCTATTTCTGCGCATATCCACATCGTTTATTTTTGTCCAAGAAACCAATATTATGGTTCTGAGATTACAGTCTGGCGTGCAATATTGGGTAAGAAAAGGAAATATGTTGCTGCACTCTAATAACGAGAAGCCACACATTATTGTGCAGACTGTAGTATTGATGACATAAAAACATTGTTGCAAGGCTTGTAGTGCTTGTTAACACTTTAAATAAAAAAAACCATTGCATATATCACCTACGGAAAAGAAAGAAATAACATATATTTTTCTTTTACTGAAATAAATTATAGGCCTTCCGCTGGCTTTACGTTGCCTCATTAGATTTACTTGGTAATTCTAAATCATATAGCAATTTGTCAGTTCCGATTTTTGCCTTTGCGCGGGACCGTGTGTCTAGTCGGCGTAATATAGCAGCACATTCAAGCAATAATAGTATTCAGCATCATCTGTGGTTGACGTTTTTCACAACATCCCACTGAATGCCTGCAGCATGCTGTCGAGGTAACCACTGGTTTTCATGTTCATTTTGCTGCTGGAGGTTTTCACTGCATCTAGAAATTAGAAAAAAAATGTACACAGTTATTAAATTAACTTTCAGTGTCCGTCATATTACAGCAACATTTAGGTAGACCATGTACCACTATTTTTTTGCGATGACGTTCTATGATTGGTACCTGGAGTTGGAAGTGTTCCACTGCATAATGTTGCATGTGTTGGGATCTGATGTAGCAGACAGAGTTATGGCCACCTTCTTTGATTCTTCACACGTAGAGGAAGGTAATTCCCGATCTTCAGAACGACTGCTATTTAGGATTCTCTATTCCTGGTCTGCTTCACCAAGACTGGAAGCTTCGCTGTCCAACGTATCCGTAATTAAAGAAGAATACATATAAGTTATAAAGCACAAGTTCCATAACGGCAATTTACTGAAACGCTAGTACTAACCTGATACTTTAAAGCCAGAATTGTTGGCGGGGGGGGGGGGTGATTAGTGTTTAACGTCCCGTCGACAACGAGGTCATTAGAGACGGAGCGCAAACTCGGGTTACGGAAGGATGTGGAAGGAAATCGGCCGTGCCCTTGCAAAGGAACCATCTCGGCATTTGCCTGAAACGATTTAGGGAAATCACGGAAAACCTAAATCAGGATGGCCGGAGACGGGATTGAACCGTCGTCCTCCCGAATGCAGAATTGTTGGCTTCTGATTCGCTTTCAGCGGACATGGAGGACCAGCAGTTGCCAGTGGTTCTGAAAATAAAATCAACGTTTACTCGATATGTCAGATGTAGAAATATTGACCTTGCAGTTAAATGCTAAATAACACGCTACTTTTTTCATCTTACGATTTATAGCGTATCACTCATCTCATAAACTCCATTTGCTTCATCTGGGGCCACGTGCTTGTGACCTCTGCGCCAGATCCACTGGGATGCTGCTGCTCACGCACTACTTTGCAGTACCGATGGCGTAAACACTTCCATTTACTTTTTGCGTCTGCAACTATAACTCACAACTATTCAGAAAAGAGCTCAAAAGCTGGGTAGAAAGTGCCATACATCTTTCACATGACATGTCTCCATAAAAGCACTTATGTCGAAGGAGTTGAGAAAGGAAGGAAAAATGTCAATGCGAAGTTCTGCGAAAATTTTGTTCGTTGAAATTATTTTTCTTGGATGTTGTATCCCTGATATATACATAACTCTTTTGCACTTCACTCTGCCAGTTCCTTCAGTTACAGCACAGAGATAGTTTTATAAATTAAAACCAATCAAAATGTTCCTCAGAAACTCAATGTCCGACTCCAGAGTATGTGCTTTAGTAGTTCTACGTATTACACATAAAACATGTTATTAACTTAACTTCGATGACGTTGCTGATAAAATTTGTTTTTGAAAGTCTAATGATTCATATCCGCTCTTTGAAAGTTTATTAGTAAACAAGGCCCCTTAAATTCATTTGCAGAGGACCCCCTTAACCTTAGTTACGCCACTTTTATTTGTCGTTAATTTATAGGTATATACTAGAACACTCTGTACGATATACGTACAATTTCTTGACTTTAATTTCAGCCTGAGTGCTCCTGAGCAGGCAGAAATCCTTTGAGTCCTAACACGGAACAATCTCAATTAACACCATCGTCTCACATGAAAGCGTATATTAGGTACGTTTCATTTGCGTGTATAATCATGTACGTAGATGCTCGATAAACAGCACGCATTTAGCGCGAGGGAGGTAGCTACTGTTTTCCCAACCCTACGCTGCCACTCTTCATGCGGAAGTCAAGATGTGTGCAGAACTTCCTTCTTTCGTGTTCTAGCCCTGGTGTCAACTTCAAGTTCACACATATAATTTGAACGATCTAGCGACTAATACTATCAGCTCTGGAAGAATCTTTGAAATACTGGATGTTGATGAACAGTATAAGTTATGAAATCGAACCGTGACAAGATTTTGATCAACTAAGTTATGCCGTCTACGTAACTGGACTGGTGCAAAACGAGAATCAGATATAAAATCGACAGTTATGTGGAACACATTACAGGGAGGTTTCACAATTATAAAGGTTGCTAATTAAGAAATATACTTAACAGTGTTTTCGAAACGATCTATTCACAGAACTCGTGTCCATACGATGTACAGGATATCTCAGGAGGAACTGTCACTATTCAGGGATGTGACGAACGATCGTTCGATGAAAACAATCTAGCTATGAACACTTTATCTTCACGCATATGAAACACACGTCTTCTGCTGAACAAGTGATCATGACTTTCAGGGCAAGAACTTTAGTGCCCATATTTACTGTACTTTTTCCTTCGAATAATCGTTCGCGTCATATCCGTGAATACTGACAGTTCCTCCTCCGACATGCTCTCTAGTAGATTTTCGCATCTTTCATTAAAGAAAGGCAGTTCCAAAATATATTGCACTAACGTATATCTTACTACACAGGCCCAAACTGCTTAAATTACGAAGAGATTTTTACTATCGAGCCACAAAAACATTTTCCGTTTCCCTACTCGTGGCGAAAAAAGTAATATAGGTCAAGCCTTAGGTTTAATATTATTGTATACTGAGCCACACCTTAATATCAGTGAGTAGTAAAAACGCCTCAAATTCCTAACCGTTAACTTTTACAACAGTTTTCTATGTTTATTTGTGCGTAAGTACAAATTCTTAAGCACATACTACGCTAAACTAATTTAGCGGCCAGAAATATTTTCCATTTTGTTAGCCGCGAATATGATTAAGCATCTACGGTGACGCCGGCCGAAGTGGCCGTACGGTTAAAGGCGCTGCAGTCTGGAACCGCAAGACCGCTACGGTCGCAGGTTCGAATCCTGCCTCGGGCATGGATGTTTGTGATGTCCTTAGGTTAGTTAGGTTTACCTAGTTCTAAGTTCTAGGGGACTAATGACTTCAGCAGTTGAGTCCCATAGTGCTCAGAGCCATCTACGGTGACGGGATTTCATAATAATGGATAGCATTCTATCAACGTATTAAATACATACCTGTCATCCCAACAGTGTTGGAGAATGTCTTCCAACCATTTCTTTTCCGCTGCACATCCTTATTTTCTGGGTGGCGATGGTCGTAGAGCCACGGATAATTCATTAATGAAGACGTCTGTGTTGTCTGACATCTTGCTTTGAAGGGTATCTGTCGTGAAACATCTGGCACACTCATGACAGGTGAATAACTGTTAAATAACTTGGCCATATTTATCTGTAGCACAATGAATAGCAGAAGAGGTATAACTGCGACCGGAACGGCCGCGGGGTTGCCGTGATGGAAAGCTCGGCGGGACCCACGGAGCGGCCCGTGAACAAAAACACAAACGGCAGACGATGGACACAAACAACGAGGGACAACCGAGCGACATCTTATGAACCACAACAAGCAAGAAACAACGGAGTCACAAGAACACCTAATGAATCAACCGCGTCCACTCGTAAACGGAACAAAGTAACATAAATAATCTGTCTGAGGCGAGATGTCAATAGATGCATGCAAAGATTAGACTGACTGGCTGAGCTTTTTTTTCTTTATTGTGATTTCATTCCCCTGCCCCATATGGGCAGGGGAGGGCTGTCAGCGGCACAATCCGCCTCTCTTCAGCCGAGAGACACGACAACTAAAACAAGAATAAAATGATACATACATAAGGAGATAAAAAAGGGGAACATAAAACAGAGTTAGGGGAGGAAATGGAGGTAAAAAGAAGTGGACAAGTAGACGTTAATGGGGGACAGTTAAAAAAGTCACCATAAAGTTAAAAAACACAGTTGGCGATTCTTGAAACACAGAGAAGACACTGAATGCGCATGCACAGGTTAAAAGTTGGCCACAGTATTAAAAACACTGCGAAACAACACACTTAAAACCCACTTGGAGCACACATGACGAAGAGTAAAACTACCAGGTGGGACCTGTCGAGGGAAAGGTCAGAGAGGATGGAAAAGGAGGAGAGAGCGTGGGGCAGCTGAGGAAGCAGCGGGATGAAGAGAGGACGGGCAACCGTGGGTTCACAAAGAGGCAGGAGACACGTGGGGTGGGAGAGGAAAAGGGAAGACAGGGCAGGAGCGAGCGCAGAGACACTGAAAGGAGGCACAAGAGATGGAGGGGGAGTAGGAGGGGAAATCCACTCAGAACGAGGGAGGGGGAGGAGAGGGAGCCCTGAGGAGGAGGCAGGAAGAGGGGGTTAGAGTTGGTAGGAGGGGTAGATATCAGGGCGAAGCTCATCGTCTGGGAGGGGTAGATGGTGGAAGTTGTGTTGGGAAAGGAGATGGAGGGTGAGGAGAAGGAGAGAGGGAGGGACACAACAGTAAAGGCGCAGCAACTGGTTGGGAGTGGAGAGGAAGGTAAACATCAGGGGGTGAGGGGGATCAAGGCGGCGGACAATATATAGTGTGTGGATGTGTTCAAGGAAAAGGAGAAGGTGGGGG
Organism: Schistocerca cancellata; assembly: GCF_023864275.1. Lineage (NCBI taxonomy): Eukaryota > Metazoa > Arthropoda > Insecta > Orthoptera > Acrididae > Schistocerca > Schistocerca cancellata. The sequence continues at coordinate 169,662,392 of NC_064631.1, read as the reverse complement.
AAGGGGATGAGGTCGTAGAGGATGTGTGTGGGGGACGGTAGGCGGATGTGGAAGGCGAGGCGGAGTGTATGGCGTTCGAGGATTTGGAGGGCTTTATAGAACTGGGGAGGGGCCGAAGTCCAAGCAATGCTGGCATAACAAAGGATGGGGCAGATCATGGATTTGTAGGTGTGAAGGATGGTGGAAGGATGCAGACCCCACGTCCGGCCGGACAGGAGTTTCAGGAGGCGGAGGCGGTTGTGAGCTTTGTTTTGGATGGTAAGGAGATGGGGAGTCTACGTGAGGTGGCGGCCGAGTGTGAGGCCAAGGTATTTGAGGGTAGGAGTGAGGTGGATTGGACGGCCATAAATGGTGAGGTAGAAATCATGGAGGCGGAAGGAGCGGGTGGTGCGGCCTATGATGATCGCCTGGGTCTTGGAGGGATTAACACGGAGGAACCACTGGTTGCACCAAGCGGTGAATTGGTCAAGGTGGGTTTGGAGGGTACGTTGGGACCGTTAGTGGGTAGGATAAAGGGCTAGGAAGGCGGTGTCTTCAGCGAACTGGAGAAGATGAACAGGAGGGGAAGGTTTGGGCATATCAGCAGTGTACAGGTGACTGAGGAGAGGGGAAAGAACAGAACCTTGGGGCACGCCAGCAGAGGGGTAGAAAGTACGGGAGTTGGGATTGTGGATAGTCACATTGGAGGGACGATGAGAGAGGAAGGAAGCCACGAGATGGACGAAGTTGATGGGGAGAGTATAGGTCTGGAGTTTGAAGAGGAACTGGCTGAGCGAGAGGCAGGCGCTTATATACATGAACGGGAACGCCTGGATTGGCGTTGGGACCACGTGTTCCACTGTGGCGCCCTCACACTAAACGTGGGCCAGGAGGCGCGCGCCGCCACGGCCTACGGCGCGATGGTGCAGAGACCTCTAGGGGTGTTCGACATCCATGCCGTCTGGCGCGGATTCAAAATCCGCGGAGCGCGGTACCAGAAGTAGGACGTAAAATGGACTTTTTCGTGGAAATACGTAAGCATGCACTCTGGTCTAAATTTCACTTTTATGGTCGGAACAGCAGAACAAAATAAGAATCTAAACAAGTAATAATTGAGTGATGTTTGCTGTTCTTCGTAACACTCTCGGCTGAACTATGAAGTCACATTTAGAACTGAGTGTTGGACACCAGCACGATTTATCATTAATTATTAATTATGTCAAGGTCAGAGGAGTCTTTCAAACGTGACATTCACGCACATATGCACATACAATAGAAATTCAGGACAAGTATATGGTATAAGAACGAAGAAAAACACCAGTGTGCACTTGGTTGGCAAACGGTCGTTCCCTTGTCTTGAGTGCATGAAGCAACGTATTAAAGCAGTTGGTGGTGGTGGTGGTGGAGGTGTAAGTTCCTATGGGACCAAACTGCTGAGGTCTCGAAGCAAGTGAACAACAATTCACAAATAAGAAACGACTTTTAACAGTTGCTCCACACAAGAGGTTCTGAAACTGATTTGAAAGTTTTACCCGGAGAATCAGTAACTGTGACACTCAATGACTTTCACAATCCGCGAACACGTGCTCGTCACAAACAGGAAATCTGGTTAAAATGAGTGCTAAAATTCAGAAAATCTAAGCAAATTAGACAGGATATATTACTTTGAGATACGATCTGCGGACTTAACGCTCTCAGATCCGTACTTAATATGTGCTAAGACGTCGACACTGACGTGCTGACAAGTGGAAACTAGATTATGAACTAAAATCTAAATTAGCGAAGTTTACGAAATGTGTTCAATTATAGTACACTCGTGAGATCAACAACGAACTAAATCAGACTGAACTGAGAAGGTACTTCACGAGTCCACATATTTGAACAGAGGTACAGCGGAACAATAGATTACATTCTTGGCTAAATGCAACTGCTCGTAATGTTCCAAAATTAGGTTGAAAAATTCCTCATACCACTCAAAGAGCGATGAGCGAAGTCAGCAACAAACTGAACTGAAATCCACAACAATAAGATAAAGAATGAACTATGAATAAGCACTTGGTGTCGCCCGTCTCGCGTCTCCCGGAACAATGCCGAACGAATCTTTGGGACCCACCACGGATTCCGTTCTTCCGGAAGTGTCCGAGAGCTCCTTATTGTGCCGTGCCGACTTGTGCAAGAGCTTTGTCCAAGGCGAACAGAAACCTGTTTCCTACGTGGTACGTAATTTATAGGGTTAACTATTCTGCCACAGTAGCAGACTGCTTTTACTCCCACAGATGTAGATACTGAAATAACTTATATGTATTCTTCTTTAATTACAGATACGTTGGACAGCGAAGCTTCCAGTCTTGGTAAAGCAGAACAGGAATAAGGAGTCCTAAATAGCAGTCGTTCTGAAGATCCGGAATTAGTTTCCTCTACGTTCATTCATGCTTTTCATTCATCAAGAAAGAGGAGGAAAGCATATGTAGACTGACGTACTCAAAAATGGCTCTGAGCACTATGGGACTTAACAGCTGTGGTCATCAGTCCCCTAGAACCTAGAACTACTTAAACCTAACTAACCTAAGGACATCACACACATCCATGCCCGAGGCAGGATTCGAACCTGCGACCGTAGCAGTCGCGCGGTTCCGGACTGCGCGCCTAGAACCGCGAGACCACCGCGGCCGGCAGACTGACGTACTGCATGATAGTATTGAACTGGCGAGTGGGGCTCCTATATTTACAAAAAATCGTAGTAAAATGTGACGTGAAATAAAGATAATACACCTTGTGGCCACTATAGATAAACACAGGTACTCAGCCAATTTTTTTTCCTATAGTTTACAGTTTGCGACCAGAATTGACCTGCCAGAGATGGATACATTAAGTTAAAAAACAAAATGATGAAGACCCTCATGTACACACCCTTCAGCTTCTAACTAACAGCCTTGCCTACTTGCTCTGTAACATACGAAAGTAGGCGCCCAGCGTGTAACCCATCCACTTAACATATCGCCTAACATCTCGCCGTTAATCATATCGGCCAGTATCTCAAGAACGAAAAGACCTACTGTGCTCTCAGTTTTAATATAATTTCGATACGTTGCCTACATTTCATATGCATTAATGTGAGACTCAAAACGTACCAAATGCAAAGTCTACCCAATGTTCTTTTATCTCTGGAATTTCTTTAAAATTTCGTGCAATCTTTTACTTGGTTTCGTGCAGCACAGCAAAAATGACGAATAGCGAAAAGAAATGCAGTCCTTTATCGAGGGAGGACATGAGGCTCTGAGATGGAAAACAGTATAACTTTTTATCACGGGATATTTTCTTACAATCAGGTGATAAGTATGTCATAGCAGCGGGTATGTCCGCTAGAGCGCTTCGCCGAAAATTCTCATAGTTCCGAGGGCCACACCTGACGTCAAGCTCAGATCCATTCAATGAATCACAGTAAAAGATTGTTTCCTAATGTATTCGACTACATTTAGAAAAGTGATCAATCCAGAATAACAACTTCTCAACCCTCTTATAACAGTTTTTAACATTGCGATTTGCAGTACCTATATTCAGTTTACTATAATGATGGTAAATTACATTTAATATGGTAGGTAGTTATTTGTAACTGAACATGTCTGTCAGTTGATCTTCAGTATTTGGTCTATTAAGATCACGTATTTCAACCACTCTGCGAGTATTTGATAGTGAACCAATCAATGAAATTGTTTCACAATACTCAACTCCATCCTAAACTGCCTTTAACATTAGCATAACAAATAGAGACATGAATTAACACCCACTCACCAAAGTACAAGTTCACACGTCTGCCAATACCGCAGATGATGAACAGTCTGGAAAGATGTACTGTAAAATAAAGAAATTATTCAGATTGTTAAAGGAGACAAAAATTTGAAATATAATGAAAGAATGGAATTCGACAGCAGGGACTGAAATATGAAATAGTAGCAGAAGATGGACTAGGAGGAATGAATGAAAGTGGGAGCCGCCTGATAAAATTTCGCGCAGAGCCTAACTCAATCATCGCTAAATCTTTGTTCAAGAATCATGAAAGAAGTGCGTGAACATAGCGGACTTCTCGAGGTAAGATTTTAAATTCTAGGACATTTCCAGGTGTACATGCAGACTGAGGATAATTTATTGCTTATTACAACGAAAGACACAGCTAAATGTAGTGTATTAAAAGATGAAATCTGAATAAGTTAAGACCATAGCTTGTCGATAACCTTAAAGGGGACAATAGCCAACGATAGATTGAAACAGAGGAAGGAATACAGTACAAGATGAATGGGTGCCTTTGAGAGAACACGTATTGAGACCAGCAGAAGATAGAAATAGGAAAAAGGTGCAGTAGAAAGATTTGCATTACACACCATATATTGACTTGAATTGACAACAGAAGAAAATGTAAGGAAGGTGTAAGTCATGTGGGCAACAGGAAACCCAGAAGTCTAAAAAATTGCACTGGCAGAAAGTGCAAAATCGTTAATCAAAAAAGTCTTGGCAGTTGCACATGGAAAAGATAGATGCTGCATGTAGGACAATCAAAATAATAAAAAATCTTTGGAGCAAAGAAAAGCAACTGTACGAATTTCAACAGCTCAGGTGGCAAGCCAGAACTAACCAGAGAGGGGAAGACTGGAATGTGGAAGCAATATGTATATGGGGAGGAGGAGGCTATATAAATAAAACTGAGCACAATGTTAAAATCCTGTGAAATATGTGAACACGCGATACAATACTGATACTAAAACCTCTCTTAATAGACAGGCAGAAGAAAGGCAAACCTACGTTAATGGTTCCAGAATGAGATTTTTACTCTGCAGCGGAGTGTGCGCTGATATGAAACTTCCTGGCAGATTAGTCGGATAAGACTTCAAAGGTATTTGGTCAGGTCCTGGTGACGTATTGGGCGCACGTAGCCTACAACTTCTACCACTTCCTCCTCGTTAAGTTCCTCCAGTAGTATGCCTTCCATCTCTCGATCGAGTGACCCGAAGAGCTTGTGAGTAACGTCTTGTAAGGCCTTCTGTCATTTCTGTCCACTGTGAGTGTCCGTGCCCAGATGTAACCAGTGCACACTTTATCGCTGGTTTGATACATTCCAGCTACCAATGTAATGTTTGTCGACACCCTTCACAAGACTGCCAAACTCCTTCACCAACTTGGTGACACTCCAGAGTGTTAAGTTGGGCCACATTATTTTTCCACAGGGTGCGTGCGACTTCTCTACACCTGCTGTCTGTGGAGGGTGACAGTACAGATAAACACCATATTATCAGTGAAAGACCGCTGATAATAGTTTTGCGGCATGGGTGGTGGTTTGGAGGTGGTTTCGTGATGTACACGCGATCAATGCTACTTTGATGGCGTGGCTAGTTATATGTGCAGTTAGGTTTCCATGGACACGTTCCCACGAATCTACGAAGTGCAGATCTCGTACCAATAATCTCATTTCTGGCGACTGTTATAACTTGGGAAATGATCCTTCTAAATTTTTTTTGAGGATGAATCAATTTTTTCTTTATTTTTTCTATCAACAATAATATTTTCGAATGTTCTCCACTCGGAATTCGTTGTAAATGAGCTTTATAATAATATTTAGCAATAATTTTCTCACAGACACAAGGAATTGGATTTCCATTATAATTTTTACGTGATATTTATTTACACAGTGTCTACACATCGTTCGATATCCATTTTTAGTATTTTTCTGTGAATTAAAATTGATTTCTTAGTTTCCCAATATTTACAAAGTTTGGATTTCACAGGACACATGCTCTAGTTGTTGTTGAGCCTGCTCTATTTATATAGCCAAATTTTATTAACTGGTGTAAAAGCAAAATTTTCTAAGTGATCTTTCAATATATTACCTTCTTCCAAGAAAGAAGAAGCAAAAAAATATGTGATACTCATGATGTTTTACCATCCATTAGGAAGGACACTGAATACAAATTACAAAATAAAATGAATTATTTAGGAAATAAAGCAACGTATGAAAAATAGTAATAGAATTATGTTCAATGTTGCTAGAGATATAAAACAAGAGAAAAATGACATTGTTAAATATCATACCACATCTTCAAACACTAATCAAGATAAACATAGTGAATTTACTTTAATTAAGGAAACTCATATGTGGAAATACCTGTATTATGTTGTAAGAACTTAAAATATTAGATTGAATGAGTTACAAGCAGATTATCCAGAAATGGAAATAATTTTGAGAATCAAGACTCCAAACTAGATAGGTTTATATAATTTAAAGAAAGAAAGGTTACCAATAAGTTCTCAAAGAAAATATAAGAGATATAAGGGATGCCAAAATTGAGCCTTAAATAATTGCATCATCTCTATTTACACAATGATTGTGTGAATTATCAAATCTCAACCATTTGACATAAATGTTATTTCCTTTCTTTCTGAAAACTTTTTCAGTGATATATACATCTGGATATTTTGTTTTCTGTGATTCATATTCGTGAAAATTTCCTTTTATTTCTTCTCCTTCTAGTGACTTTAATTTATGTGACTGGATTAGAATGAATAACAAAAATTTATGTTGACCAATTTGCTGTACATCCTTTCTCAAATATTCCTTTTAATTTACTAATTCTAACTTTATCACCTTTCTTTATTTTTATCATTAGTTACAATGGTGCCTATCTTATAATTCTTTACATTTACTTCTATTAGTTTCATATTTAGAGTTGAATGAAATGTATCATTATGCTTCCATTCTGTCATCAGAATTATGTTCATAAAGTAATTCATCAAACGTGATTAACTGACCTGAAACAGGTATATTTTTAACAGATACATTTAGAGATATAAATATTTTATCTATATTTTTCATTTCAAGTGATGGACAATCAAATTATGTTGGATATAATATTTGCAGTTCATCACCAGTGAATCTTTTTATCTATGTTTTAAAATCAGTTGCTGGCAGGTAATGATTTACATTGGCTCCAATTAAAATAATTCTCTTGATTTTTGCATCATACCCTAATGTGTATTTCAGCATTTCTATACCAATATTAAAATCAAATTTCAGTTTATGTTTGTCACACAGTTTTTCTAAAGGTCACTTATTGAACTTATATATGGTGTTAAATCTGCCTTTGAAAAATAATCTGTAAAAGCTTTTCTATTTCCTTTTTTGTAAAGAAATTCGTTATAATGGAATAATTATCAGTATGAACCAGATTAATTTTTCATTAAGCAGGGCTGCAGTGACATAGTTATTGAACTGTGTTAAAATACTTATCTATTCTTGTTTTGTAACATATTCTCATTCTCTGTATTGATTAGCAAGTGCATCATAATCATTTACCAGATCTTATAGAACTGTCATGGTACAAAGTTCTTTATGAAAATTTTTGATTAAACTTTCTATTTATGAATCAATTCTGTTTTTGATTTTTTCAAAATCTCCATTCATTAATTTCACATTATTTACCCACCTTCAGACAGTAGTTTATTTCCGAAAAAATATAATTAAAAATCAAACAACAGTTCTAAGACAAAAGAGACACAAATAACCACATATTACTTCATCAAAATTTTGAATTTGTTGTCCATTATAATAGAGCTCATTTGAACCAATTCTTCAGGAATATTTCCTCCAAAAGAATCAAAAACAATTTTTTTATCATTATCTTAATTATAAAAAATCCAGTGAGTACCAACATTACCGGATGTATCTAAATGTACTATTCCTGATTCATATGTTTTTGGATTGTTAGATAGTTAATTAATCATGAAGACATATATATACTGATTGATTTGTAATCGTTTAACTTTATTTCCTGTGCGAAAATAAGGTGAAGGATTAATATGCTGTTTGATTATTTTTTGGAAATCTTTTTTGCTTTTTTGAGTCCAGCACCAACTTTCTTTTCCATTGGTTCACTATGTCTTTTTTGTTCTTTCAACTTTTTGTCTGCTTTCTTTTTATTAATAACTGAATTTTCTACTGCTGCAAATCAGCCAGTAAGTCAACCAATCGTTGCAAAATAAGTTAAAGACGCTAAACGTAAAGGCAGACACCACCATCATGTTGTGTTAGTCCATTATCTTCCTTCTTTCTTGTTAGACATTCATTAATTTTCTTTAACAACAGGAATACCTGATGAAGGAAGTAAATTCCCACCAGTTTTATCTCTTTCTTCCTTTTTTGAAAATCAGTAAAAATGTTTGAATAGTATTTAATGGATAATTATTCAATTTAAGTGTAACTGATATTTTTTTCAGTTTTGCCACCTTGTAGCAAAGTGTAATCAATGCTAAGATCATTCATTTATATAAATTAATAATTTATTATTAGTTTTTACAATTCCCATCCATTTTCATCCACATCCATACCCATTCCCAATTTTCTTTTATTCCTCTAACTGCAGTAGCTGTAATTTTATCTTTCAAAATAGCATCTAAACTGCACATGCTTTCTTTTGCCACTCACTGACGTTTTTTGTCAGCTTGATGTCTAGATTCTAAATCTTTATGATCAAGACGGGGACTTTTTCCTGGATCACCACATGCTGATCTTTCTTCTAGTTTAGTAAGAGGTCCACAGTATGAATATCCTGGTAAATGCAGTTACGACACTGGTAAGTTATTTAAAGCCAAATGGACAACTATATTGCATATTTTTCACTTTTCCAAAATGTATGTGGTAAATAATTAATAATCTAATGAAATTCCATTAGGATTTTTGATTAAAAATCACTAAATTAGCTTTTCACTGTGATTATTTTTATTTTGTACTGATTGTTCAAAATCCATTACTACTATTCATTTGATGAAATCTCTTACATCATTCATCCAAAAATTTTCAAATGGTTTTTCTATATATTTTTCAACTAACCCTTTAACCTATTTTATCAAATGAACTTATTTATGAAGGATCTGAAGAGTCTGAATCTCATGGTTCTTAATGTACTTTTGGAAAATAAATGTTAGTGACTTATATTATCAGTTTGTTGTATTTTTTCCTCTCCTTGATTTTATTTAATTTGGATTATCTAAAGAATATAATGCTCCCAAATGGTACAAAATATCTGAATAACTGGATAAATCAATAGAAGTGAAGTTTTCATTTAAATCATCTATAGTAATTAGTTTCTTAGTTAAAAGAATATTTAATCCATCTGTTCCTTCTTATTCTTTTCCCCTAGTGTTTAATTTGTTGCCACCGAATTCAACCACAAAACAGGCAACTAATTCAAATCTATCGACAGGTTTTTATACAAAAGTGGGATCTTCACTATGATTAACGTACTTTCACTTACATTGACATTTCTATCATTAGCCTCATGTATTTTTTATCATCACTCCTTGCTCAGCTTATATTTCTTGTACTTTTAGTCTCTCCACCTATCTTTGTACTATTAGACTCTTCTTGATACTTCTTCAGTGCATCTTGAACTTCTGATTCACTTAATGCATAGTCATACTTTCCTGGAATATCATCAGACCAATTAAGTAATTGTTTCATTGGTTATGAATCTCCAAAATCTTCTGTATCATGAGTTACAGAATCATTAGTTTTTAAACTTCTCTGCACTCTTCAGTAGCTTTCAAAACATTGAATTTTTTGATTCATTGTTAAGTTGTTCAATATGATTGATAACTGGTTGATCTTCTTTTTCATATTTTTCATACTCTGTGCTTGGTTGTTTTTTCCAAAGCTTGAATTTTGTTCGCTTCTACAACTTACTATTTTGTTTGGATTTTTTAACAACCTACTCATCATATTTTACATACATTTATTAAGGATGAAAAACATTAATTAAACATTTAATGATTATGTTGTACTTTCGTTTTTTTATGAAATGTTGTATTTTAGTTCTGAACTTCCCTTCATTTGGTTTTCTAGTCATGCCTATCATAAAAAATGCAAACTCATCATTCCAACATTTACTACACTTTACCTTAAAATCGTCAAATTTTAAATCACCTTTAATAGTATCATGATAAACGTGATTTAAATTTGTCATCTTCTCTAAATATATTCAAAAAATTTAAATTGCCTCTGACTATTTGTTTCAGGACTTTTGAATGAGTTGGACCTAAATATAAACAACCTATCTCTTTATGTCTTCTTCTAATAAAATATTCTCTAACAAAACCTTAATTTTTTAAAATGAAGTCATCAAATACAGCAACTGAATTTTCTTCACAATCAGTAATATAATAATTTCATAATAATTTTAAAAAAACTAGCAGTTTTTACAATATTTTGATTTTAATTTTTTTAACAATTTTAACATAGAGTATTTTGGCTTCTGAAAAGTATTTGAATAAATGTACTAACGATTAATTTTATTCCAATTCAACCATTCTGGTGCTAGAATACAATTGTCAATCATTAATGTTGTTTTCCATATACGCTCAGCCCAATTATTGCACATAAGACAGAATTAGGTAAGAGTTTACTGTGTTTACTTTTTGATTTCTTCTTTGGAATTCATATTTTTGATTCCTAATCAATTTTATTTATTTATTTAAAATTTTATTAATCAGTAATCCAACTATTTCAGTTGACCGTTAAGTGATCTGTTCTCGAAAAAAGATCGACTGTACCCATAGGAGATAGTTAACTTACATTTCAGTTGTTGGTTTGTATACAACTTTTTTTATATACCAAAGGAGAAGCAATAGAAATTCCTATCGGTCAGTATGGTTTTAAAAATGTAAAAAAATGTGTGAAACCAAACATTTACATTAAAGCAGACGCAATTTTACATAGAGTTACTACTGAGAGTGATGTTAAACTATAATGGATAAGGAGGACTGTATTGGCCAAGTTTTATGAATTGACAGTCAGATTATTAAGGCTAATAAAAAAACTGTTGCGAAAGATGTCCCTAAAATTATTCCATTTGCTTTAATAAATATAAATTTTAACTGGAGAGATGGGATGTTTGTATGGCATGCTAATCATTTTCATTGAGAAACTAATATTGTTGCTTCCTTTAAACCAAATGCTGAATTTGGAGGACCAATAATTCATGAGAAACATTAACCCATCAATATTCCAATTTTTGATCCTACTCAAGATCCTAAAATAACTGTAATTGATGAAAATTATAATCTAAGTATCTTTAATGAAGTTACAGTAGCAGTAGTTTTAGAAATGTTTTATTCTTAACAAATTTTTCCCTAATAAATCATCAACAAAATCGAGAGTTATCAATTCTACTCATTTCCTGTGACTAAGAAACCTGAAACTAATTTAAATATACCAAATAATGAGAAATTGAAATAGATGTTAGCAATGGATGGCTTCATCCAAATCATGGACTACTTTATATGAATTACAGTATTATTGGAACTGATGGAGTAGATTATCAAACATATGATGGAAAATCTAATAAAAAATTGATAGATAATTACGTGGTAAAACCGTTTGTTTTTATAACCATAAGGAAAGAAAATAATATTCTATCTAGAATGGAACATGGTTTTATTTCCTCATTAGTTTTACTCATTTAACTTTACAGCTAAAATAAGCTTAGTATGGCTTATACTTAAGAATGGAGAAATAAATAGTAAGAGAAATTAAGTACTTTATTCATTATCAATGCTTGGTGTTTTTTTTTAAAGTCTGTAAGGATATTACGTGGGAAGGAGATTTAACTATATTTCCTACTGGTGGTTCAAGTTCTGGAGATATAATTCTTCTAGGGTCGGATTATATTGATGCCATAATTGAAATAAAAGACACTCCTCCAAAAGAAGCTAAAATTGTTATATAATCGATGGATATTCGAGAACTAATTCTTAAATATGAACCACATTACAAGTTAGACCAATGAGAAAATATTCTGAAAAATCCAAAAATTCCAATATCTTTTTCATGAACTGCAAACTGTAGAAGTAGCTGGATTAAGTGGTAAAAAAATTTTGAGTTACACATCACAAATGAATATAACATAGTGAAATTTGATATGCCAGCTTTTGTATTTGTTTCTTTTCTGAAAAATCGTAAAAATAATCAGCTAATTGATTAATCATGGTTTGATAATGTTAACCTACAGAGTATATATTTGAAAAATGGAAGAAACGAAATTTTCCCGCAGGAAATGTAGAATATTAATCCTCAATATAATTTTCTCAAAGAATATGATGCTTTTCTTCAGTTTAAACCAGTCACTCTATTAAAGGAGAGGTAGATGTGAGTAGATTTCGTTTCATAAGAAATTATCCAATTTATGTTATTAACATGACTCAAAGAGAAAGTATTGTATCTTCACAAAAAACGACTATGATATTTTGCACAAATTTTAATAACAAAAATTCTGCAGACACTTTACAATATATAGTAATGTATGGGAAGAATAATCTTACATAAGTTTCACAACACTTACTTACTGAAAACTTTTGAATAGCTCTTTATATTAGCACTTTGAATTTTTAAATCGGTTAATAATTTGGGTGAAAAATCGGTTTCGCTACAGAGAATACTTACTTAAAATTTTGGAATAGTTTTTTACATAAGCACTTTGAATTTTTAAATCGGTTAATAATTTGGCTGAAAAGTCGATCTGCATACATACAATACATATCAGATAATATTAACTCCAAATTTTCAATTGTGTATTTTCTGGATAACTCTTTTGAAGTAGACAAGAAGAAAAAACCTTCCAGGTTTCCCTTCAAAGGCACCGAAGATTTTGCACTTTTGAGAACGAATTTATTTTGATTCATTTTATTTTTTTCCTATTGAACTTTATAGTCTTTAAATGGAACAGTTTAAGGAATGTAGTATAAACGAATTTTACAAGGATAAACGTTGAAAAGTTGGATGTTGTAGAATGTGTAGAGTATATAGTAAAGCAGGGCTTCACAACATATGTGCTGGTGGAGCAAGCTGTGAGCAGCAAGGCGCGGGCACGGAGCAGCGCGAGCATGCTATCCCCCCTCTACCGGACCAGAGTAGAGAGTGGGGAGAGTCACGTGGGGCACACAACAGCTGCTGCCAGTCAGTGTAAATTTGCGGCCACCTGCAGGGATATCACTCACGAATTATTACTGTGACAAATGAAACAAATAAAGGAGAATGTACACGTGCCGCATAATTTTATTAGCTTAGTGTATGCCTCTACTTTTGTATTAATTTGTGAACTGTTACACAATAAAAGGTGTCACAGAGGTCTGGGATTCTCTGTTATCTTGTACTTTTTACCCTTTACAATTGCGTCTATGTTCGGAGTAATCGTTCTTGTGCATCGTAGGCGCAGCATGCAGTTTAAATTTCGATCAGACAATGTGTTTCTCAGGCGCGTCTTGTTACATTTCATTGCAGAGAACAGTTATTCACAAACATACATGGAACCGAACATTGATATTATTCTAGCCGCCAATTTGTGCAAATGAGGAAATCTATCCTGAGGGAAGTGTGTAAAATTCCAAAATGTTTTTCTTGTTCTGAAATTTGTCTCTGTATTCTCAGTCACACTGCAGGTCAATAATTTCTAGTTGCAGCTCAGGACGAATCTCTTCAATATTCGCTGAATATGGAGAGGAGAACAGATCAGACTTACTATCTAGTGCTGTCAGATCTTGAAAGCGTTTATCAAATTCTTCCTTAAGGGCAACTAAACTATGAGAATAACGTTCACACTCTTTGCAAACATCTTGCATGGATGATAATTTAGGGAAATGAGCTAGATTTCCTGTTTCCAGCTGACTCACCCAAAGTGTCAATTTCATTTTAAAACCTAGTATTCGATCTATGAAATGAGTAATTAGCAGATCTTTACCTTGTAGTGAAATGTTCAAAGCATTCAGATGGCTAGTTAAATCTGCTAAGAACGCACGATCACATTTCCAAGAAGGCTCTTTCAATTCAGGAAAACACACGTTATTTATTTACATGAACATATTTATCTAATCTCATAGGCCAAAATTAGATTTAATAATTCGCCACGACTAAGCCAGCGGACCTCGCTGTAATAAGGCAGGCTACCATACTGACTTTCTACATCCTCAAGAAAGCTTTTAAATTGTATGTGTTGTAGCCCATGTTTCCTTATACAATTGGTTGTGTGAACAACAACACTCATCACATTTTTTAGAGTGATACTCTTTGCACATACGTTTTCCTGGTGGATCACACAGTGAACGCCCCTTATTTCATTCAGCACAGTAAGTTTTTGCATTTTCTCCTTCACCAGCGCAACGAAACCTAATTTTTTCCCTGTCATCGCTGGTGCACCGTCTGTAGACACTGAAACTAAATAATACCACGACAATCCTATATTTTCAACATTTTCTTCAACACTACTTAAAATATCACCTCCGGTTGTAGTTTTCTTCATGGCTACTACATCGAGGAGCTCCTTCCTCTCCTGAAGATCTCTATTAACACCTCTAATAAATATGGAAAGCTGCGCTGTTCCAGTGATATCAACACTTTCGTCCAGAGCTAGAGAATACGCCATAAAATCTGTATAGATATTTGCAAGCTGGCTCTGGACGTCGTCTGCCATGTCCTGTATGCGACGCATAATGGTCATGTCAGATAATGGCACAATCCGAAACTGTTCAACTTGAGATGGACACAAATGTTCCGCTGCAACTACCAAACATCTTTTATTAAATCGCCATCAGTGAAGGGGCTCAGGGATTTTGCTAAAAACAAAGAAATTTTGTAGCTCGCTCTGAGAGCTGCCTCAGTTGATTTTTCTTTGTCATCCAGATCTTCTTCGGATAGCTTCCTTTTAAGTTTAATAACTTCCTGCGCACGATCTGGTCCATCACATTTTCCACTTCCGTAGTCTTTCGCGTGGTACGACATATAATGTCGCTGCAAATCAAATTTCCTAAAAGAATTCAGCGTTTTGTGACATACTAAACATTTTGCAACACCATCTCTTTCGGTAAACAGATGCAATTCCTCTCAATGGGGGTTGAAATGCGAAAGCATGGTTGGGGCTACACAACGGCGTCTTGACATGATTCTTAACCGCGAAGTGACTGTTAGAGCTGATCGTAGTACTTTTAATGTTACACAGTCGGCGCGAATTCAATAGGCACGCTGCGGTCCTTTTCATACGTGCGCGCGCATTTCCCTTCCCTCCCCACCCTCCCTACTCCGCGACCTTGCGCCTGCTCGCGAGCACGTGCCTGAGCAGACGCTAGTACTCGCGCTCAGCACCTGCCAGTTGTTAAGCCCTGTAGTAAAGGATATCAGAAAATTAAAGTTACTTGTGAATGTGGCAGAACTGTATTCAAGAAATCGCTCAAATAACACAAAAAATCAGCAGTTCATAAAAATCTTATCGCTGCTGACGAACAAAGAATGAGAAAAATTTTAGATAAGGTATAGATTGCCAGAATTGATTATCTTATGTTCACTGTTTATAAAAGATTGTATTAAATTTATTTTCTTACATTCACCTCTTATAAGAAATATATTAAACTTATTTTCTTACATTCACCTTCTAAAAATATAGTGAATTTGGCCTGAAAGAGTATTTTATAGTAGCTAAAAGAGGTGGGTTCAGAGCAAATAGCTCAATTTTTAGTGAAATTGGGCTTAGCTATTGGGCCAAAACCAGCCTTTCTTAGGTACTACAATCCATTTGGCTATACCATCAATTTCATACCATCTCAGATTACTACAGTTCTCACAGTCAAAAGCCTTAAGCCTTGCACGATACACTGAAAATATCAGCAAGTACTGTTTTATTTTTGTTTGTGGATTTCATTATGAAATGGTCTAATGACAGAGCATCTTGTTAGTAACATAACACACGATCTTCATGCATCAACACAAAAATTCACTACACTGCTATACTTTACTTATTGTGCTTGATTATGAGAGACATTGGTGGAATCAGATCGCTGATTTTTGTATATATATGTAATACAGTTTTTACTTATCTGTTGTTCTCGTTGTCTAGAGGATTATTACTCATAGGTAAGGATTTTGGTGGTAATTTGATAACACAATTTACAAATGAACTGATTCACTTATCTTCGTCCCATTCTTATTCCTTTATTGAATCTTATATTTCAACACAGATCCAAAATTACCTAATAAGGAAAGTTCACAAAAACTGCCAAGGAAATTTTTTACACATACATACATTCTTACAGCATTTTCACTGTGTGAACCCCTCACAAAAGTGTACAATAAAAGCTTGCATGATGTTGTTGTTTTGCTAGCATAGCCTATTTAAGTGATTATTTGTGTATTTACGTATGAATGGTAAAAGTTAAAATTGTTGACCTTTCTCAGTTGATACAAAATGTAATTTATGAAACTAAACGAATTTTAAATATTTTGCACCACAGATTTAGACAGTCTTAACTACCTCCATTATACTTAAAATGAGTAGAAATAAGATTAATTTTCACAAATTTATCAAACTTTGCTGTTTCAAAGAACGTGAAAAATTTACAATGGAGAGACAATTTTTGAATAATACAAAAATTTATGTTCGAAGCAGGGCTCCAAAACAGGATAATTTTTGACATGTCAGGTTTCAAATGACATCTAAACTAGGATAAAATTGTATTTCTTAAATCAACAGTATATTTAACAATGTAATGCATAACTTACATAATTACAATTTATATAAGTGAAATTAAAGTATTAATTCATTTGTCTGTGGTCTGATGACAATTATTTTCATGTGAATAATAACCAAACAGCGTTGAAGCACTCAGAAATTTCATATATGCGCATGTACATGACCTCAGAACAATTATCTCCTTGCACTGATCGTCAGAAAGGTACTGTCATATACTTTTTTACACCTGTTTTGAATATAACCATCTTCATATGATGGAAGCTAGGGATAGACACAGCTTCACTCGAAGGTCACTGTGTTGACTGCTGGTCTCAGAGCCACACATTGAGGACTTGTCTACACTGACACTCAAGAAGTCACAATCGTAATCCTGGTAGACTCGCGTTCAACGCGACAATATACATGGTGAATCATATAAAACTTGCGCTCTCTCAAAATCAACATACATGGTGAATCACATAAAACTTGCAACACAGATATTGCAGGAATGCACAGTGGTATTGATGTGCATTTTTAACAGAATGATAGTCAAGGCCTCGTGTTGTTAGCCGATCAACACATCATAATACTATTTAGAAAGTGTTTTTTTGCGCAAAAATACTCACATTAAATGGAATAACGCCTTCTGACGTTAACAAGCTAGATGTAGAGTAAGCTAGAACGTCTGTGGTGTTTGCTGCAGGATTCTAGTGCGAATCGTTTATGAGATATCATATTTTGAATCATTCCTACACCGTCCCTTGTATAGTACTTGTGGTAGCACATCACTAAAGAACAGTACAACTGCATGCACTAGATATGAGGATTCTGACAAGTAACGACACAATTAACCGTGACCACTGGCAATGGCAATACACGCTACAGTCTGTTGTGGAACGACTGCTGCACGAGTGCATGAGCATTTCTGCAGAGATGTCTGAGTTGGCTGCTGTAATACCTCATTGCATGTCACCGGGTATATCTGGTATTTCCTCATAGACATTAGTCACAAAAATTAGTTTATATGCATCAAATCTGGGGCATGGGCCAACCAGGTTACATGACTTCCATGAGCAATCCGACGGTTTGGAAATAGTTCATGAAGACATGCTGTAGTACTTCGTGTACTACATGGTGGACAGCTGTAATGTCGATACTGCAGGTTTCCCCTAGTCTGTTGAGGAACATCTTCTGGTATCAGTGGTAAATGGTCTGTTAGGAGCCTGTGATACTTATGCACGTTTAGTGTTCTATCTTCAGAAAATGGGCTTATGAGCTTCACTGTCCCACACCACATGTTTACACTCCACGGATGCTGACATTCCACCTGATGAAGCCAATGGTGATTGCCAGCAGACCATTAGTTCACATTTCGGCGGTTTACCTGTCGATGACTGGTAAATGGGTCGTAATACATCTGGAGTTTCTCTCTTAATGCCCATGTACAGAGGTTAAGACAATTCTCATAATCGTTTCCATGTACCTCTTGATGGAGAGAGATGTGAGAGGGATATGACGTACGTCGATGGAGAATGTACAGGGCACCTGCCAGACTCATGCCACTTCCTCATGGGATTGCGCGGGAGCTAACCTGTGGATCGACAACAATATCTGCAGGAATGTTAATTTCCCCCTCTTTTGTCGTCACTTGTTTCCTTCTGTTACGTTGTCTAAATGTTACACTACCACTTTCAAGTAACTGGTTGAAGAGATTGATAAATAATTGCCGAGAAGATTGGCGTTGGATATCTCGCCATATGCACAGTATACCATGCGCCATGCACCACACACGATAAGCATGTCGACTTTTTCTGCTCTGGCAATTCCCATAGTAACCTACTGAACTAGTGCTTGGACTGTCACACAGTAATTGACTAGCAAGTCGTAATACACTCAAGGAACACACAAGCACACTGTGAGCATACACTGATGAGCCATTACATTATGACCACCTACTTAATAGCCTGTTTGTCCGTCTTTGGAACGAAATACATCACGGAGCTGGAACAGTTGCGCAGAGTGACGTTTTAGGGAAGTGACACTTGCACGGAGACTGGGACTCGTTCTGGCTAACAGGTACACACGCACCAAGAAGTTTAGCAGTTCAGCCCAGTTGCACTTGCTATATGGCTCACGTTCACAACAAAGCACTGAGCAACCACGTACCACTTTAGGGTGGCCTATTAACGCGTTTCGTGACAAATTTAAGACTGTTATATTAATGTGAGCTAACAATGAAATCCAACAGAATGAGAACTGACTATGAAATGCTACATCTCTAGTAACATTTTGGTCTTACAAGAGACAGGGAACAGCTAAGTAAGAAACATAGTGTTTCTTATGACTGTAGCAGCCTTATGATGGCTGCCTTCTTAGAACGAGATTTAAGTTGACAAATTTATATTTCATTGTCATTTTACTTAAATGTTAAACAGAATAACACAGAATGTCAATGAATATCACTTAAGCTTTTCACTAAAGGATCAATGTCTGGTACCACTTAATTAATGTTGATTCGAAGACAAGCTCTTAAGCTGAAGTCTGCCAGCCAGCTTCTGTGGTTTGATGTGATCCATTCACGGCGAAAAAAACAGCATGTACATGTAAGTCGATACGTCGACATAATCTCAGCCGCAGACTTGTAAAGTCGTCAAAATTTACATTGAGGAAACAGAAGTCTACGAGACTAATTTTGCTATGAAACTAATCACGCAAGCGTGACACAGCAGGTGTATAAGTTCTAACTGTAGTTGAGTTTCCACACTGTCAACGTAACCTGGAAACCAGAGAAAAGCGCAACCCTTCGCAAGCTGAAAATCGATATGGTAATTTGAGCTAACGGCAGATTCATTCACTTAATGTTGTTCTTGAAAACAAAAATGTGTTTTCGTAGTGAAAATATTGAGAAAATTACTGAAACGTTTATTTCTCTGCGCCCTTGTGATGAATGCTTTCATCAATTTATCGTTTCAAAGCATTTTTTCTTTTTCTTTTCGTGGAATCTACTGTAATTTTTTCGTTGTGTTCAAAGTTCTGAAGCACGTTAATAAGACACTAAGCATATCAAGACATCATCACAGAATAAACATGTTGACGAAGTATCCTGCATTGATACGTTGACGATGTGTCTGACAGCTGTGAAGTTCCTACCCCAACCGTCAGGCTATTTTTCATCCCTTTAAAAACGGCTACTCTCCATTTTAAGGGGAGATTCCACCATAAATTTTCTTCAAAAATAAATTACTTTGCCTGTTGACTGTGTAAACATAAATTTAGGGAACACACGGAAGTCGTGTTAGTATAGTCAACAGGTTCCAAGGGAGTAGGCACGAACTTACAATCAGATATCCCTACAACTGCGCCTCCTCAAGAAGACTGTGAGTAAATTTTTATTCAGAAAATCCAGGAGAAAGGCTACAAATATTTTGAAAGTATAAGAAGAAACTTCGTAAAAGGAGGAAGGGAAAACGTTATGGAGGTAGTGAAATGTAATGCATATGTGTTGTAGCTAGATTCATTTCTTGCTAAAATGTTTAAAATCAATTTTACCAAAAATTTGTTTTTCTAAGCTCAGTGCCTACTTTTTGATCATAAATATTAACCAGCCTGAAGGAAATTTTTGCGGCAAGTTGTCTTGATGTGTTTTCATACTTGTATGCACGAATATTATCGAAAATGTCATTTATTCTACCATCTCAGTTGCATACCGATAATTAAAAAAATGTAATGGTGAAATTTTAAATAAAGGCTTGAGAAAAATTATTAATGTTTGTCATAACATTAATACACAGAACCGTTTAACTATGTCTTGTGACTGTACCTGTGAAAACTGCGGTGTAAATACCAAATGCTGATTTTAAACAATACCATTACAATCATAAATAAAATTGAAAACTCGAAAACCAATGAAGTTGTGGAAGTTATGGAGTTCGTAATTCGGGTATTGTTACATCTTTACACAATGGATACGATTTTTAAATTTAATTGCTACCGGAAAAGTAGAAAAAAGTTAAATTTTTGGGTGAAGTCTCCCCTTAAGCACTGCGCTGTAGGCTCTTATCTATGGATACGCCGAACGTATTTATGGTCATTCCTCTGAAGTAAAGACATTCTTTGCACTTTTCCTGCGATACTTGTCGCCCGTCCCGCGCTGAGTAACAACGTCAACCGTCCCGTTTTACCGCCAGCAAACACAAACCAGGTGGCGAGCGAGCGTTCTCTTCGTCATTGTAACATATGTGCATAGCCACACAAACGAGAAATGATTTTGTTTCCTTTGGTTTGGAGTATTTTTAAGCGTTTACAACTGTTTCGTCAGTCTTCATTGTTGATTTGTTTGCGTCAGACTTTACAATTTGTTGGTAACCTGGTGGCCGTGGTACTCTACATCACCTTGAAGATTTTTCACTAATGAGTAAACACTCGGATGAACTTTTGATTTTAATGTATTTATCGTTCGGTTCCATCCTTCTGAGACGTTATTAGTGTTGTGGCACCTTCCACTGGAATTTCACATCTCTCGTAGTATATGTTCGTTCCCGAGCCACTGGTCCAAAAAATAGTCGTAAAAGTCCTGAAGCTTCTGGTTTTCGTGCGTACTCTCCTAAATATGTAGCCAAACATAGCCCAACATTTCCCGGGAAGATGTGCTAGAGCAGAACACATTCTTATGTGACAGCGTATTTCCTCGTTTTCCTTAAGGGCTGGAACGAGGCCGCAACACTGAAGTTATTTCCACAAACATTGATTAAAATGATAACTGCAACCAGTAATCTCTGTTCCAGGAAGGAAATTGTTAGCTGCTTGGACGATGGCAATTTCGAAGTCCGTCATCAGAGATGCCGGTTCCATACAGGTCACTGTTTCAATAGCTTAAAAAATGTTCATAGTTTCTCGCTCTTTATTTGGCAGCAAAGCGTAAAGAACTGGAATGGCGTTTGTTCCCTCCCAAGAACTATTAAGCTCTGCGAGGAGTATAAATAACTGTCCAAATTGCTTACTCAAACTCCTGAACGTTCCCTCCACAAAGAATGACTCGCAGTTTGTGAACACGCTTTTCGCTGGCATACACCAGTATTCCGTCTTTCCAAGCCATGTTATCATCGTCAAAAAATAAAATAAAATAAAATAAAATAAAATAAAATAAAAATAAAAATAAATAAATAAATAAATAAATAAAAATAAAAAAATTAAAATTTGCTACCAACATTGATCAGCAAATCATATTCTTGGGACCGTGTGTGGTTGCCACATATTTTCTCGTAATGCAATGTAACGATTATTTCACACTTCTTTGTGATGATAACGAGGTTATCAGGTCGTAGCCTCGATTGAAGAGCTGCCCTACTTCTTGTATGTAAACTGATGAAAATGTAGCGTCTGTTTCTTTTGCTCGCTTCTTTGAGCTGACAAAATGTTTCGGCACTTCATTTGCTGCTCCATCTGGAATACAAACGAGGCTCTCTTCCCCTAAAACTGTTATTTTTGGTTCTTAGTCTTCCTTTGCGTTTGTTCTTTTTAAAGTTTTCGCAACGCCATTAAGTCACTTCTTGATTGTTTGTATACCCCACTATATACTGATGCCCGTTGTAAATCAGTACAGGCTTAACTTTGGTGGTCTCGGTGAACTCAGTGATCTCAGTATGAAAACACGGAACGCTACTTGCCAGTAAGAGGTCACATGCAGTACTGAACCCTGGGAGAAAGCCATACACACTACGAACTGGTGCAGGGGCAAGGAACTTTGCGCACGACAAGGGCCTTTACCTTCCCCAGAAGACGTCGCAGGTAGCGGCAGACAGTCCGGTGTATCCTACTTCTGGAACATCCTGTCCGCTGCCTACAGTGTCCTGGACTCGGTGGAAATTTCTACACATTGCCTGTCCTTACAAGTGCCAG
Organism: Schistocerca cancellata; assembly: GCF_023864275.1. NCBI lineage: Eukaryota > Metazoa > Arthropoda > Insecta > Orthoptera > Acrididae > Schistocerca > Schistocerca cancellata. The sequence continues at coordinate 169,639,983 of NC_064631.1, read as the reverse complement.
TCCGTGCAAGTGTCACAAACTCATACATTACTGATACTGCGTTTCAGAAATCCATCAGTTTGCTCGTACGTTTGTGAAGCATGTGGCACTAGTGTCTACGCACAGGTAGTGAAATTCGGAAAATAACGGGCAGCTGATTTGCGTACGCGGTGATAACGCCCGATTGCGAACCGGATTGTGTGTTAACTACAATCCTGGAAATGGAAAAAAGAACACATTGACGCACCGGTGTGTCAGACCCACCATACTTGCTCCGGACACTGCGAGAGGGCTGTACAAGCAATGATCACACGCACGGCACAGCGGACACACCAGGAACCGCGATGTTGGCCGTCGAATGGCGCTAGCTGCGCAGCATTTGTGCACCGCCGCCGTCAGTGTCAGCCAGTTTGCCGTGGCATACGGAGCTCCATCGCAGTCTTTAACACTGGTAGCATGCCGCGACAGCGTGGACGTGAACCGTATGTGCAGTTGACGGACTTTGAGCGAGGGCGTATAGTGGGCATGCGGGAGGCCGGGTGGACGTACCGCCGAATTGCTCAACACGTGGGGCGTGAGGTCTCCACAGTACATTGATGTTGTCGCCAGTGGTCGGCGGAAGGTGCACGTGCCCGTCGACCTGGGACCGGACCGCAGCGACGCACGGATGCACGCCAAGACCGTAGGATCCTACGCAGTGCCGTACGGGACCGCACCGCCACTTCCCAGCAAATTAGGGACACTGTTGCTCCTGGGGTATAGGCGAGGACCATTCGCAACCGTCTCCATGAAGCTGGGCTACGGTCCCGCACACCGTTAGGCCGTCTTCCGCTCATGCCCCAACATCGTGCAGCCCGCCTCCAGTGGTGTCGCGACAGGCGTGAATGGAGGGACGAATGGAGACGTGTCGTCTTCAGCGATGAGAGTCGCTTCTGCCTTGGTGCCAATGATGGTCGTATGCGTGTTTGGCGCCGTGCAGGTGAGCGCCACAATCAGGACTGCATACGATCGAGGCACACAGGGCCAACACCCGGCATCATGGTGTGGGGAGCGATCTCCTACACTGGCCGTACACCACTGGTGATCGTCGAGGGGACACTGAATAGTGCACGGTACATCCAAACCGTCATCGAACCCATCGTTCTACCATTCCTAGACCGGCAAGGGAACTTGCTCTTCCAACAGGACAATGTACGTCCGCATGTATCCCGTGCCACCCAACGTGTTCTAGAAGGTGTAAGTCAACTACCCTGGCCAGCAAGATCTCCGGATCTGTCCCCTATTGAGCATGTTTGGGACTGGATGAAGCGTCGTCTCACGCGGTCTGCACGTCCAGCACGAACGCTGGTCCAACTGAGGCGCCAGGTGGAAATGGCATGGCAAGCCGTTCCACAGGACTACATCCAGCATCTCTACGATCGTCTCCATGGGAGAATAGCAGCCTGCATTGCTGCGAAAGGTGGATATACACTGTACTAGTGCCGACATTGTGCATGCTCTGTTGCCTGTGTCTATGTGCCTGTGGTTCTGTCAGTGTGATCATGTGATGTATCTGACCCCAGGAATGTGTCAATAAAGTTTCCCCTTCCTGGGACAATGAATTCACGGTGTTCTTATTTCAATTTCCAGGAGTGTATAATGCTCCTCAAATCACTGTAGCACGGTTCCGGCTCCGAGGCTCGGACAATTACACTACTGAACGATGACATCGCCGTCGCGGAAGACATCAAGCATGAAGGGATGCAGATGGTTTCGCATTTGTCAGTGTGTCTTCGATAACTGCTCCCAGCAGCCTGTGTCAGTGGCGCGCTGTACGTCTCGTGCCGCTGTTTAAATCGACGACGGCGTTTGTGAGTACGACCATCGGCCTATCGTAACTCAGATGTGATTCATCCGAAGAGCCGACACGTATCCATTGATGGACGGTCGAATCCCCATGGTCCCGTGCCCACTGCAATCGTAACTGACGTTGTCACTGGGTCAGCATGTGAACACGTAGGGGTGATATGCTGTGGAGCTCCATGTTCAACAGTGAACTACGAACAGTGTGCTCCGAAATATTTGTGCGTGCACCAGCATTGTGCTCTTTCTTCAGAGATGCCACAGAACACCATTTATCCTACTTGACAGAGCCCCCGAACTTCATTTTCTGTGAAGAGTCGTGGACGCACAACCGTTTAATGCCTAATGGTAGTTTCACTGTCCTTCTACCTCTTTCCGGAGATGCTCACTATGATAGCACTTGAACATTCGACCTGTTTCGCCGGTTTAGAGATACACGTTAACAGGCTCTGCTTGCTAATAATATGCCGTTTCCCAAAGTCGCCTATCTCAGTGGATTACCCCGTCACTAGTGTGATCCCCCTTCCTTGTCAGCTTTGCTTACATACTCTTGTTACCTTATCATGTGCCCGCAACCCCATCAGGCGGCGTCCAGCGTCTCGATGGGCAGTGGTATAATGATTTGGCTTATCAATGTACATAACAATATCGTAGCTAGCAAACGCTGAGGCTGAGTGGGACAAGTAAGTTTCGGTGTGGAAACTGTCCAAAATACGATATCTCTTAAACGACTGGCAGCAGAAGCCTGCAACAAACACCACTGACTTTCTGATTTAGCCTACTATTACTCTGTTAATATGAAGAGGCGTTGTTCCTTTCAGACAGCATATGTTTGCACCCAAGATACATTTTGTACGTTTTATTTCATTCTATGTATTGGCTAAAAATACGAGCCCTTGACTACCAATCCATTCTGTGAAGCAGCACTTCGATAGCACTTTCCATTTCCGCAGTATTTGTGGTGTAAGTTTTATGTTATTCACGCGTTATTGATCAATAGCGACAACTACGTGCTATACAATGCAGTAGAATTTGTTAGGGAATAATACCTCTAGGTAAAAATACTTTTGCATAAGAATGAATTAAGGTATCCACAAGGTTGTGAAGGAGGCTTTGAGCAATGGGACAAATGGATATTAAAAAGGCACGTAAACATTTGCGGGATATGTACTCATGATGAACCGAACGGAGATAAACTGAAGCGGCGAGCCCAGCTGAAGTAAAGTGTGAACAAGTAACATTGTCACCTACCGTAAGTCAGAGCCCACCTTAATTCTCGCGAGAAAAACCAACCGCAGTCATTGCGGTGAAATGTGAACAATAATTCCCTACCAGTGAACTGACCTAATGAGTAATGAGGGACTATACGAAAGTACTTCCGCTTTTCAGCCGTGCGCAAGTGTTTCTGTTTGGTGTGAAAATTTCGCTGATTCCAGAAAGTATCATATTTTTCTTGTTGTTTCACTTTTTATATCTTTGTAGCAGTGAGATATTGCCCATATCTTTGTTGATGCATGTGTTACGTACTGTAGCAGACATGAGGTGGCTTGTGTTACTACGACCTTAAACCGGCCCTGGGCGAGTGACATATCGATGGTCAGGGAGTCAAACACTGGAGTGCAAAGACAATTCAAGTGTATGCAGGGAGTAGATGATCGATTTTGTGTCGGAATAAAATCTGAAACACGCACTGCCGAACACTTACATTCCGATTATAGTACGGGCTTGATATCGTCATGAAACTACTATAGCGTAACGAAAGTATTAAACAGGACTACACTGTGCGAGCCTCGTGAAGTGCTTCAGACTATACTGACGATGTATACTATAGTAAGCCGTGGCAGTTGCTTCCCTTTAATGAACTGGTTGCTTTGACGTGAACTGAAGAAACTGATATCCATACCGATGTTATAAATGCGAAAGTAACTCTGTCTGTTACGTTTTAGCGACTAATTTGCTTTACTGTTTTGGATGGAATTTGGTATAGAGTTTACTTGAATTCCGAGGAAATACCGAAGCTACTGTAGAAAGTGTGTAGTAGAACACATTTATTTATTTCAAGGACATTACGAGAATTAGGAAAAATTGAAAAAGACATGTACTCTTTGGCTATATCACATTTACGAAAGTGCTTTTATTGCTTGATTCGTTCTCCGTTGCTTGTTCACCGAAACGAGCAGCAATAAAATTCATATTCTTCCTTCACACACACATCTGGCTCTTTATTTCCAAATATGTGGTGAATTCGGAGTGTGTGGTTAGGCAGGAACCTAAGAGGACATCTGATATTGCTGCGAGTCAAACGAAGAGCAATAACCTCACTCATATTCAGAATGAGATTTTCACTCTGCAGCGGAGTGTTCGCTGATATGAAACCTCCTGGCAAACTAAAACTGTGTGCCGGACCGAGACTCGAACTCGGGACCTTTTCCTTTCGCGGGCAAGTGCTCTACCAACTGAGCTTGGGTAGTTCAGTTGGTAGAGCACTTTCCTGCGAAAGGCAAAGGTCCCGAGTCCGAATCTGGGTCCGGCACAGAGTTTTAATCAGCCGGGAAGTTTCTGTCATTCATATTGTTCCTCGTCAAAAAGTCGGTAACAATTCCCGTGGTTGTCGATATTGCGAGTGAAGTCAAAATGACGTCACGTTTGCATAAAGTCTTGTGAGATGAGATGTTACTTTAAAAGTCCACTTCTCACAGAGTATGTAGCTCGTCCTAAGAATAATTACTTTGGACAGTTTTGCGATAGAATTTTCGAATTAAATCAAATACTGCACTGACCAGTAATCACCATGAAACCTCACTATACTTAAACACCAGAGAGAAAAACCCGAACAACAAACTAGAACAGCTAAACTACTGTAACTCACTTCAAATACATTTTAAACTTTTCATAATTTACACGCTGCGTCCTGTATTCTCTGCGTATCTTTAAATATTTCAAATATTTCAGAAATTAGTTGCAATAAATGTCTGGCCTGGCGCAACATGAAATAACGTCCGTCAATGAATTGTACAGGAGCAAGACTGTCTATACAACATTTAATTTCATGTTATCTTCCAAGTAGCTCCATGGCAGCCGGAATAAGGTCACCCCTGCTTTCTCAACCAAGAGGTCTGTACAAGCAGTCTTGGCTGGGCACCTTTATCTCATAGAGTGTGAAACGTCCCCTTAGAAGAATTGTACACGACTGTGCTTAAACTGACACACAATATTATTAGCGCAACGCAATCTGACTTTCAAAAATCCCTACAAAAGAATGGCCCTGACTAACATTAACCTATACCTTTCACAAATTACTTACCTCACAACAATCTTCGTTACTGGAACTACTGCAATACAGCGAGCGCCACTACTGCCAGGTAAATAAAAGATTCAAACTACTGTAGGCACTAACTACTGATAGGCATAGTTAGCAAATGAAAGATTTTAATAGAGAACAAACAATGTATTTACCTTAATATTCATCAAAAGTCATAATATATACAGCAGTTCATGACATCCATTTTTACAAATTTCAAAACTCCGCCATTTCTCTCCCCACATCCACCACTGCTGGCGGCTCACCTCCAACTGCGCAGCGCTACGCGCTGTTAACATCCAGCTGCCCAACACTACAATAGCAGACAACAATGCAAACTAGCCACAGACCGCACACAGCACGGCCAGTGATTTTCGTACAGAGCGCTACGTAACGTTGCCAATAAGAAAACATAAACAACCTACTTACATAGCCCACATGCTCCCCACAAAAAATTTTACAAATAGTTTTGGGCAGTGGCCAATAATGATTTGATAAAATTTTTCATAATTACAATAACAAAGAAATCAAATGCACACACTTATTGATACAATGTTGGTCAAAAGCTAAAATTACCTCACAGTCCATAAAGATAGTCCTGATCATTCATCATAATAGCACTTACAGTTTTTTTTCACAAAGTCTCATTAGTAAAAGAAATTGCACACAGAAGTAGTGGATTTCCATGCAGTCTTGAAGAAGTAGTGTTGTCCTTCCAACGAAAAGACAGTGCTGACTCTTGACATGCAGACAGGTAATGGGCCACAACAGAGCAAACCCACAGCAGAGTCATTCGACATTTTGAAGAATATTGGTAGGTAGGTCATCACAAAGCAGACCCACTGTAGTCCTGCTAGGGATTGTGGTATTGGTGGGCCACCATAGGTGCAGAGCCACTGCAGTCCTTGTAGAAATGGTGGACAGGCCCACTGTAGTCCTGGTAGAGATTGTGGTATCGGTGGGTCATCAGAGATGCAGACCCACTGTAGTCCTTGTAGAGATGGCCAGCAGCCATCTGTTGCGACTGTGCAGGTGCCACAATCACCATCGAAGAGTCTTGTGGACAATATAGCAAGTCCATGAACCACCACTTGTGCACTCACAAAAAATTTGTTTGAAATGTCCTTAGAACCAGCAATGCTCTTATCCAGTCCCTTGCTGAATTATTAACACACGTGCAAACACTATCAGTCCCTACTTCTCACATATTGTCCATATACTATGACCAACAGAAACGTGTGCAGTGGAATGTAACTTACAAGTTACTTAATTTGATGAACTGGTGTCATTTACAATTTTATAACATAAGAATACAATAACAAAGGTACGAAATACATCATTAAAGAACATAACAATACAGATAACATTTGTAGTAAAACAGGCTTTACAAAAGAATAGAAATAGACATATACATCAATGTTACAGGAATTATGACATAAGTAAATATATAAAAGATCAGAATAATTATTGAAACATCAACTTCACACATGAGCATTAAAACAAAACAGAATAAATAATGTCTAAACATCTTTACAAGGTAAATAACATATTATTAATGCCAATTATATTTGAGGATAACAGTATTCCTCATCATAGTGAATGTAACTTAATATTAAAAGAAGAAAAACTTCTATGAAACTACACAGAGACAGGAAGAAAACAAATACACAAGGGTACACAAACATATAGCGGAATAATACAAAAGGAAAGGACAGGGTTTGTTTTAGTGCAGTATTTTGCAAACAAAACTTTCTTTACTTCTTGGAGATCTCCATTCATCATTATACCCAAAAAGTCCTATCTATACCTCCTTTCTGTATTCAAAATAATTATTTATCATTGTACAATACTCATTTTGGCCCAAATCTTTGTCATATAACTTCGCAATGCATTCTTTACCTATTCTCCATAGTCAGTTTCTTATATAGTCTACCCCTCTTAAGCTAACTTAAATCTACTGAGCTCAGATGCTAAACTAAGGGACGAGGCAATGCAGCAGCACAAAACAATTAACACAAACATCAATGACAAACAAATTTAAATAGGCAAAGCAATTGCAGGACTACAACTAATATAAAGCACTGTGCAGCAAATAAGAAAAATAAATCAGTAGTAAAACTAGCTTAACAGAGTAATACAAAGTGAAATTTAGTAGCACTATGCCTGGAAAACAGCAGCAGCAAATAACTTATATCTAAACATGACATAGTTCAAGCAGAAAAAAAAACATTACACTAAAGACAACAATGCAGACAAGGGAAATGTATATTCACATCTTAATGTCTATGCAATTAAAGTGGTGCACCACAAACACTAATTCTACAAAAAATTACCAAGTACTTGAAAAGAAAATTATAGATGCAGTTACTGTTATTAGTCCCTTCTTATTGTTCTCTCCATTCCAAGAGCTCCTTTTTCAGAGAATGTGGATCAGAAAATAATTATTTAATAAATCTGTTGACAGAAAGTGTTCACACTAGCAGATGCATTTAAGTTTATTTTATAAAACCAATGGTGCAACACAGCTGGAAAACAGGTATCAAATGAAATAAGCAATTATGCAAATCAAAACATAAAAACATCATTCAATAGCTATGTGGCATTTCGTAAGTCAGTAGCTCTCAACTCTCGTAGAAAGACACTTGTCATAATCAGGTGTGCAGATGTACGAATATTTCCCATCAATTCATAAGCATTTCAGTAATTAGCACAAAGTACGAGTAATCATATGTTTTCAAGTAATGAGCGTGTCATATTTGCGATGCTTTCTACAAAGGAATGTCAATAGCAAGGTTAATGGTCTCTTTTTTTTTCTCCACCTCTGCCTCTGAAAGGCGCACACACTAATGGCTTTCTTTTGTCAGACAACTACCTCTCAGCTGGGCGCCCAAAACGCATTACGTCAAGGTCACTTACCTTTCTTACTGAAATATTTATGACAGCAGTTTCCGCTACAGTGGCAGTCTCATATAAAAAACTTTCACCAGTCGAGAATTCATGTTGCAAATGTGTAGAAACAAAATCCTATGAATATAACAGTGTGCAAAAAATTTCGCCTGCATTGTGATACATTCACGCATTTACACACATTTCATAACTCTTAAAGTACGATTCTCGGTTTCCAACATCCTTATTCACAAACCAGAGTCCCTAACCACTACTCATTATTCCTTACCTTATTACATATATACATATTTGTCGACACTTCTTCAATATTTCATCACAACAGATATGTAGCATAATCAAATAACTCATATAGCATCAGCTTATTGATCATAAACATACCGCAACAGCATAATACACATAGTCATCGTAATAATAACATCATAACACCTCAGTCAACTCTCAAAATCGTCGTAGCTTCCTCCAATAATTTCAAAACCTAAAAAAATTCTCTGCTCATGTCAAAAGTGTCATCTGCCTCAAACGTACTTTAAAAATCGTGATCCCATACCAAATATATCATTCAAAGCTCTCATAATATCACAATGGGTCTGAAAAAATATGAACAGTTCACAAAGTACAGACAAAATACAATTTCGTAAGTGTGAAGTTATACAACGGTGTAATTGCGTAAACATCTGTCACTGATGTAGAAAAAAAATGTTTGTCTCTCAGTTGAATGATCAGATAGCTGTGTAATTTATGTATTACAGAAATATGGTACCAATGTGTAAAGTTGTATAAGCAAATACCATATTAGCTAGGGCTCCTTGTGCTTGCCAAACACATGGTACACAAAGTAGGCGTGTACCCCCCTGTGGATTAATGTAATTATACCCTCAGGTGTTACAGATTACAGCAATGGAATGAAATGTATCACGGAAAACTTTCTTTGTAATTCAAAAATCTTTGAAAATAAATATTTTAAGTACAAAATTAATCATTCAAATACGTGTCCTGTATCGCTAAATGTGCGTCTTGTTGTAAGATAATCTCTGTGGGAGTGTCGTAGTTATCGTCCTCCGAAAGCTAAGTTCTGCAAAAGCCAATGTACTTACCTCATGATACACAAAAGTGAAATGCTTTTCGTATAGATATCTTAGTTATTACGCTTATTGTTCTGATGAAGAAATTACTGTGCTGTAACGTATTGTTGTGCTACGGAAAAGGCTGTCTCCTTGTAGCTATACCACAAAAGTTACTACTAAAACATGTTTTCCTTTCCAGAAGAATTCAGAAAAACTGCGCCGACATAAAACAGAAACACCGCAAAAGCAACATTGGAAATTGTCACTCATTAGTAGCGTCGTGATAAAATCGTGAAGCTGTCACATAAACTAACCACTGTGTCATCTGGTGTCTCACAGAAAGTACTTTAAACCCAGAATGTATTTTCAAGTGAACCAAAATGTTGCATTAAAATCTCATTAGCAGTACTGGTAAATGTTCTAAGTAAGTGAGCCTTATGGTCGTTACGTAATCGTGCAACTAACGAGCAAGAATGTACACACACGATAACACTGTGTCGTCTGTTCGCAATAACAATGCATTCGTAATTTCTGTTTAAATAAGTTCTATTGGTTCTTGACTGGATATTTAACTTCAAACACTGTTGGATGTTAACAGATACTAAGTCTGACAAAGCATACTGGTAATGTAAAGTGAAAAGTTATATGGCAAAGACAAAGTTAAAAAGCAGATTATCATTCAATAAACGGTTTTACATGTGAAATGTGGTGTAAACCTTTACTCTTCCTAGTACGCAGAGTTTCAACTTGAACGGAATTACCATGCGGTATACGTCAGTGAAGAATGCTAAAAATTTTCTCAAGGTTAGCGTCTGGAATCTGTTCCTCTACGCTTTTCGACAGTGAATTTGCACCGGCAACATTCACATTTTGACAAGCAGAAAATGTGTCTTGACTTGTTTGAGAAAACGGTGAGGACCCAAAACCTGAATCTACAGTATTTGCAGTAGTGTGTTCTGTCATTTCGGATTCCTGAGGCGAGCTGTTGCCGACCGATCGATCGATAATGCTTCCCTGTTCACTACCTGTTTCACTGTCTACACCATTATTTGCCGCCCGTTTCATTTCCCTATGCACAATTACCAAATTACTGCTTGGAATGTCTGTTAATTCACTACACAGTGGTGCTGATAAGCTACGCTCGTCGTCACTTTTATTTCTCAGTTTACTTTGGAGCCTAGAGTTACGCTTTTCACACGCCATTATTGTGACAATATTTCGCACGATAACACAGAAAAGCACAATTTGAAGATCAAAAATAAGAGAACACATTAACACAGCACTGAAAATAATATCTAGTTAATTGCAGCTGCTAAATACTTGGTACAAATCTACATGCATGCCACAACTGTTTTACTGTACAACAATGAAAGACTGCAACTACAAAAGGAGATTTTCTCTACAATTACGCGCTAGCAATAAACAAAAGCTACACTAATTACACAAACTACAAGGAAAAAATCAGAAGATTCCAGTAAGGTATCCTCGGCTAAGGGTCGACATATGAAACGTCCCCTTAGAACAATTGTACTTGACTGTGCTTAAACTGACACACAATATTATTAGTGCAATGCAATCTGACTTTCAAAAATCCCTACAAAAGAATGGCCCTGACTAACATTAACCTATACCTTTCACAAATCACTTACCTCACAACAATCTTCGTTACTGGAACTACTGCAATACAGCGAGCGCCACTACTGCCAGCTAAATAAAAGATTCAAACTACTGAAGGCACTAACTACTGATAGGCATAGTTAGCAAATGGAAGATTTTAATAGAGAACAAACAATGTATTTACCTTAATATTCATCAAAAGTCATAATATATACAGCAGTTCATGACATCCATTTTTACAAATTTCAAAACTCCGCCATTTCTCTCCCCACATCCACCACTGCTGGCGGCTCACCTCCAACTGCGCAACGCTACGCGCTGTTAACATCCAGCTGCCCAACACTACAATAGCAGACAACAATGCAAACTAGCCACAGACTGCACACAGCATGGCCAGTGATTTTCGTACAGAGCGCTACGTAACGTTGCCAATAAGAAAACAGAAACAGCCTACTTGCAAGTGCTACCGGACGCTGCATGGCGTCGCAATTATGGTTTCTAAGACATTTTTGCAACCAATAAGTGTAACATAAATACCTACTTGAATTTCCGCCACGTCATAATTCAGCAATGTTCTCCAGTACATCCTCCTATCCTTATTATTTACAAGGGGAGTAGATTTTACATAATAACAGTCGTTACAGGTGAACCGTTATATTACTGACGTCAATGAACTACAGTTCAACGAAATGACTACAATACTTAAACAATCCTAAACATGTTTAATCCTTACTTTCACAATAATTTTATTGAATGCGAAAGTAATTCTGTCACGTTTTCATGACTAAACTGCTGGGTGGACATAGCTTGAGCCATGAGGATGAACCTAGGTTACATAAAAAAGTATAATAAAAAGGAGTCCCCTGAGAAGTTGACGCTTGAAATCGAACATCTTTTTCTACATCACTGAACATACACAACGTTAAAAAGTTATAAAATTTGTTGCATAATGTACACGTTGTTTAATGTGTAGCTGCCTCATTAGCAGGATGTATAGATGTGCAATCCTGCTCACGCCGTTTCGCAGGCACCGCTCGTCTGCGACGCTGTTCTTGCTGCTGTGTCGTGGGTTTGGGGGTTGGGACATCACGAGTTATGTTACCTGGAAAAGCTGACACACCAGGACAGCAGACGTTATTGCACTTACAGTAGCTTACCTACTGTCCTCGCCGTCACTCACCTGTATGAAATTCTTGTATTGAAAAGAATAGAAAACAAAAGAAAAGGAAGGTAGCTAGCAGCACATGTCACTCATATTGGGTATTGGTGGGAAAGGAATGTTAGTCGCTTTGCGGCGTTGCAGTTCATCTTGTTGCCACGAGCAGCACCTCATGAATTCACAAGCAGAGAAAAAGAGCTCTCTTATTGTCTGTGTTGTCGGCTTCACGCTTCCCGTTTGTCTTCAAGATGGCCTAACATGATGATGAGAAGGGTTTCGTCGAACAGTAGTGATTCTAAGCTTCACGATAAAATCTAGTTTCGAAAGTAGTCTATATCTACATGGTTACTATGCAATTCACACTTAAGTGCCTGGCAGAGGGTTCATCGGACCATTTTCTTACCATTCCGCTCTCGAATGGCGCGTCGAGAAAGGAACACCTAAATCTTTCCGTTCTAGCTCTGATTTCTCTTATTTTATTATGATGATCATTTCTCCTTACGTAAGTGGGAGTCAACAAAATATTTCCGCATTCGGAAGAGAAAGTTGGTGAATGAAATTTCGTAAATAGATATCGCCGCAAAGAAAACCGCCTTTGTTTCTATGACTGCCACCCCAACTCTCGTACCATGTCAGTGACACTCTAGCCCCTATTGCGCGATAACATAAAACGAGCTGCCTTCTTAGCACTTTTTCGATGTCCTCCGTCAATCCTACCTCGTAAGGATCCCACACCGCGCAGAAATATTCCAGCAGAGGACGGACAAGTGTAATGTAGGCTGTCTCTTTAGTGGGTTTGTCGCATCTAATAAGTGTTCTGCCAAGAACGTGCAGTCTTCGTTTCGCCTTCCCCACCATATTATATATCTGGTCTTTCCAATTTAAGTTACTCGTAATTGTAATCCCTAGGTATTTAGTCGAATTGACAGCTCTTACATTTGTGCGATTTATCGTATACCCAAAATTTTTCGTATTTGTTTTAGTACCCACGTGGATGACCTTGCACTTTTCTTTGTTTAGTGCCAATTGCTACTTTCCGCACCATACAGAATTTCTCTCTAGATCATTTTGTAATTGGAATTGATCGTCTGATGATTTTACTAGACGGTAAATTACAGCGTCATCTGCAAACAATCTAAGGGGGCTGCTCAGATTATCAGCTACATCATTTATGTAAATCAGGAGGAGAGGAGGGCGTGTGACACAACCCTGCGGAACGCCAGATATCACTTCTAATCTACTCGATGATTTACCATCTATCACAACGAACTGTGACCTCTCTGAGAAGAAATCAGGAATCAAGTCACACAACTGAGACGATACTCCATATGCACGCAAATTGATTAATAGTCGCTTCGGAGGAACGGTATCAAAAGCCCTCTGGAAATCTAGGAATATGGAATCGATCTGGGATTCGTTGTCGACAGCACTGATTATTTCATGGGAATAAAGAGCTACCTGTGTTACACAAGAACGATATTTTCCGAATCAGCGTTGGTTATGTATCAAAAATGGCTCTGAGCACTACGGGACTCAACATCTGCGGTCATCAGTCCCCTAGAACATAGGACTACTTAAACCTAACTAACCTAAGGACGTCACACACATCCATGCCCGAGGCAGGATTCCAACCTACGAGCGTAGCGGTCGCGCGGTTCCAGACTGTAGTGCTTCGAACCGCTCGGCCACACCGGCCGGCGGCTATGTGTCAATAAGTCATTTTCTTCATGTAATGATCGTAAACTATTTGTTTTGTCGCACTTTCTCTGCAAACGTACTTATTGTCTACACTTGTACGCAAATAAAGCTAATTAGTATAATTTCTGCTATACAAAAAGAAGTCATTTCTGACAATGAAGCAGGTGAGCATGCTCTGAAGATGAAGCTGCTGATGTTGCTACTGTCTCCTCCCATCAATCTGTCTCTTTCCACTGAGCACTGGACAGACGACGACACTGCCGTTCCACAGCTTCCAGTATTTGAAGAATTGTGTAGAATTCAGATTGTCGAGAATTCATCTGTATTTGACTGCCGTACCTACATTTTTGATGAATTACCTCTGAAGATGGTAAAAATAAGACACGAACCGCTACGCTACAACAATCTCTGACAAGCTAAATGCAACAGGGAACTTGAAGCCGCACTCAAATGGCATAGGTGGAGATTTTGATGCGGTTTTCCTAATGTGCTTTATTAGAAAACCGAAACTGACCGACTACTGGTCCACTTATTCCGTGCTGCATACCTCCTTCCCAGGAAGGTGTTTACTAAGACATATTTTTCTCTCAGTTTTGCGAATGTTACATCTCGTAGATAATACGACTTCCATTTCAAAAAATCAAGAAGGGCACGGCCCTGTTCATAAGGTGAGATTCATCTTTGATATGTTCTTGACAAAAAGTGAAAGAGCGTACAAAGCCGAAGAAAATCTCACTACAGAAGAAGGAATTTTGCTGTTGACGTAGTTTCAATGTCAATATGAAAAATGAGCCTAAAATATAGGACATAACATTTTGTATGTTATATGAACGTGAAAGCGGACACATTTTGGTATGTGAATGAAATTCTGGAAGTCAGGCAAATGCTAATAATAGTGTTTTGCACGTAAAACTGTGTGAATTTTTCCATGCTAAAGGCCATACCCTATACGTGGATTGTCTTTGCACTGGTCCTGATCTGCTCGACAAGTAATGGAGAAACAAAACTAATGCAATTGGTACGGTAATGAAAACTAGAAACGACTTAGCTGAACATCTAGTAACACAGACGAGTCGATTTGCTGTTTGTGAAATGGAATTGGCTGTGATTGTTCACTTAGCTGTCACATGCGCAACAGCGTGGGCCGCTTTCCACGTGTGTCTCCTAAGGCTCTGTCAGCATCCTGAAGACCAAGACAAGGTGCTGCATAGTATTCTTGTATTCTTTGGCACCGAATCTTGTGAGTATCGAGTGAGTTGGTGACATTGTGGCGGACTATTATGGGCCTCTTGTCAGTTCTTCTTTACTCTGGTAGCCTGTGGCCGCGATATTATCTCAAAAATGGTCAATTGTCTCTAACCACTGTGGGACGTAACACCTCAGGTCATCAGTCCCCTAGCCTTAGAACTACTTAGACCTAACTAACCTAAAGACATCACACACATCCCTGCCCGAGGCAGGATTCGAACCTGCGGCCGTAGCAGGCGCGCTGTTCCGGAGTGAAGCGCCTAGAACCCATGGGCCACAGCGTCCGGCTTTATTTCTACGTGGTCTTGAGAGCTAGCTCTCTTCCTCCTGGTTCTCCAGTGACAGATGAGATCAATTATTCTTGTTCTACTCCTCCCGCACATCTGAAATCCGAGTAATGTGTTTACTCACCTGTCGAGTTTTGAACAATACCATGGCCTCAAGTCGGTCGTGTATTGTTAAGTTAGAAATCGGTAGCTATTGTGAGTAACAGATACCACTAATTCGTTCTTTGTTTAGCGTAACTACTTCTACATGATTACTCTGCCATTCACAGTTAAGTGCTGGAAAGAGTGCCTTCTCTTACGTTTTATGTATGTGGCTCGCTTGTGGTAACGAATCTATGTTCTAAGCACTTCTGTCCAAATCTCCTGCACTATAAAATGCATTGTAAAGGGTACAATGATGATTGCTGTTTTAAAAAACGCACAAAGCACCCATTTGACAGTGGGGTGTGTGCCTGTATATTACTATTTTTAGCCAGGCTATTACGTAATATGGTTTTTCTTAGTTTATCACCCCAGTGTAAGTTTCCAGTTCTAGCTGTTATTTAGCTTTTCAAGTTCTGTGTATTGTGGAGACCTTTGGTTACAAAAATTGGCTGCTTAGTTCCAAACTGTCGTTACTATCCTTTGAACTGTCTGATTAAACTGAGTGTCGTGCAGTACAATAAATCGTTTCCTATAGGTACATACCATTTTGAAAATGCTGTGTGTCCATGATTAATATATATGAAGAAGATACCTGTTCTTTCGGACATGTCCCTGCAGTCGCACTATCCTCTGTGTCCTCGGTGGCTCAGATGGATGCCGGCACGATAGCTCAGCAGCTCTCGCAGCGGTCGCACGCTCCTCAAGTTTGCTCCGTGAACGTTCAGTGCTTACACCAGTGTTTTCGTGTTTCGTGCTCGTTTATTGACGTTTTGCACGTGAATTAAGCGTTATCATTTGAGCATTTGGTCTTCATTCGTGTCATCTTTCTACGTAGTGCCGTGGGATTTCGGCGTTGTCCGAGATTTCTTCGCTGCAGAACACCATGGCAAACTCCGTGAGAAAAAACACCGTGCTTTTCAACCTTCGACAAGTACACCCGTCGAGTACAGCCCTCTGCACTTGAAATACGCGACTGGATTACCGAGGTAATTGGCCTTCATTCTGAATCTGTTCGTACCATGCAGCTAGACTCTGATGAGTACTGCATTTTTGTAAAGTTTAACGATTCCGTGAGTGTAGAGCGCTTTCTGACAAAATTTGGTCATGAAACGGAATTTATACACCGTGATGGTACTTAAAGTACTGTCAAACTCCGGAATTCCGAGTCTGTAATTAGGAATGTTAGGGTTTTGAATATTCCCATAGAAGTAGACAACTCGAAAATTAAAGATGTCCTTTCAAAGTATGGGGTTGTCAGGCAAATAGTCAACGAAAGGTGGGCTTCGCATTTCAAGCTGCAGTGCTTTAACGGCATTTGCTCAGTGGAGATGGAAGTGAAGGCAAACGTTCCCTCCCACATCTTTGTTGACGGGCACAAGGCGCATGTTATGTACTCAGGGCAAACCCCTACATGTCATGTATGTAACGAGTCTGGTCACCTCCGTCAGGACTGCCCTCGCCGTGTTTTTGTGCTAACAAATAACCTTACGCAACGCCGGAAATTAACACTCAACGATTTGTTGCCAGCCAGTAATACAACAGAGCCGGCGGCTGTCGTGGATCCTGTTACTATGTCTGAAAATTTTGCACTTAATGTTAATGACTTTCCGTCTTTAAAACCTGCATTAAGTGCTGAAATTCCGTCCCGTGACAGCGAGATTCCCACTAAAAAGCGTCCTCTAGAGGACACTGAAAAAAATGTTGATGAGGATTCTTCCTGTGGAACACCCGTTGCCAGGAGGCCGAAGCCCAGTCCTGAAGATCTGTTGGAAGTGGAAAAAGGAGATGGAATGCAGGTCGATGTGGCTCCCACTTCCGCACAAGGACTTATACCGCCACGAACAGATAGTGACGCAGCTGGTAGTGACCTTTCACGTAAATGTGACCCTGAGCCTGACGTCACTGCTGAAATAACCGCATCAAGTGCACAGCCCATACAGTGCGAACAGTACGAGAAAGTACCAAGTAAACAACCTGCTGACTCCGAAGGGCAACGCCGCGCCGAAGGAGGTAATAAACAAGCATCACCGCCTCGCCAGCAAGACAACACAACAGACACCACGCCGGAACCAAACACTGACGAATCGCAAGCCACGGCCGTTGCCCCATTCAGCCACCGCCGGCGGCTGCGACCGAGACCGGGTCTTGCTGTCACGCGTCATCAAGCGAAAGCCACACCAGAGAAGAAAGACATCAAGAAAAAGAATATTAAATATGAAGTCATCAGGGCCAACACTGACGAGGAGAAAGAGAATGGCCACAGTGACTTATAGCAATGCTTTGCCAGGATTTCAGGATACTTTTCTTCTCAAGCTCTTTGTTTAAAAGCAGTGCAAATTTTTCTAGGAAGTTAGTACATATAATGGACACACAGCTTGTTAAGATCGTGCCTTGTAGGGAAGCACGTTGCTGCTATAATCATACCGATCCTCATCCCAAATAGCTTCTTCTGGTATGTCTGTGATGCAAGGTTATAGCATTACTACTATTAACATTAATAAAATACAGTCACCCTTGAAATTGGCAGCACTAAAAGAATTCTTGTACCAGTCCGGGACAGATATCGCGTTGCTACAAGAAGTTGCGATAACAGAATTTCGGATCCCAGGCTTTTTTGAAATTGTTAATGTTTCTACGGAAGCCAATCTCGGTACAGCCATTCTTATAAGGGAAGGCATTCCGGTGACTGAAATCGAACGACTAGAATCAGGAAGAGCCATAGGCATAAAAATTTTCGATGTGACAGTGCTTAACCTTTACGCCCCATCAGGAAATTCCCACAAATTGGATCGTGCGAAGTTTTTCAAGATGAACTGATTTATTTATTGAGGAAAAATCCGTGTTCTCTTATACTAGGTGGAGATTTTGACTGTGTTTTAAACCAGAAAGATCAACAACCCAACTTCAACTACTCGCCACAGTTAAAAAAGTTAGTAAGTGATCTACACCTTAAGGATGTGTGGGAACTTCAGCACCCAACGTAAGTCGGGTTTACGTATATAACTAGCCACTCCCGCAGCAGACAAGATAGAATTTACGTGTCACCAAATTTGCAAAATTATTTATTAAACGTTGAAACTATTCCCGTGTATTTTAGCGATCACAGTACACTTTTAACTTGCTTTAATTTAAGTGTACAGCCAACCCGTCGATTCAGAGGCCAATGGAATTTAAATATCTCTGTTTTAACTGACGAAGAACTGGAACAGGAAATAAGAGTAGCGTGGACTGTGCGCCTCCGCACAGTAGAAAAGCACCCAATAGTCATTGACTGGTGGACTAGGAGGGCTAAACCAAGGCTGCGGAAAGTTGTCATGCAGTATAGTGCAGCGAGGCCCAGGGAGTTGAGGAATACAATGGAGTTTTATTATAAAGTTTTAAGAGACTTACATCAACAGGCCCATGACGACGTAATTCGACTGAATGATATCAAAAAAATAAAAGCCAAGTTATTAAGCATTAAACGGCAACAGATGGAGGGACTCAAAATTAAATCGAAAGCCACATCAGTCGTAGCAGATGAAACAGCTTCTCTGTATCACTTGGTGCGGCATGCTAAAAACAGACGTCTAACTTTAATTGATGAAGTCCAGACGCATACTGGTACGAGGCTCACATGCCAGAAAGAAATACTGGACGAAGTCCACAGGTACTATGAAACCTTATATGCCCCTACCACAGTGGAAGATGCAGCTCTCGAGGACTTTCTCACTATTTTAGGTCCACAATTGTCGGGAACAGACAACGCTGACATTCTATCACCTATTACTAAAGATCAAGTGCATGAGGCAGTGCGTAACTCACCTCTCAAAAAATCTCCGGGAGTCGATGGCCTCCCAGTGGAGTTTTATGCCCGCTACTGGTCTATAATTGGGGACAAGATCACTTCCATGGCAAATGAGGTCCTGAACGGAAAACCGGTCCCTGAAGAGTTTAAGGAAAGTAAAATAGTACTGATTCCTAAGAGTAAAGGCAAAACCAACTTAAACAATTTTCGGCCTCCTTCGCTACTAAATTCTGATTACAAAATAATTTCGCGTATCATCAACAAAAGACTCTCTGCCTTTTCCAACAAAATATTGAGTCATCATCAATATTTTTCTCCGACCAGAACGATATTCGAAAGTCTATCTGCATACAGAGACGTCATTGCAATTACCTCAGTGACAAGTATAAAATGTGCGTTAATCTTTATAGATTTCAACAAAGCTTTTGACCGCGTTAGTCATAGATACCTCTTTGCGACGCTGTCAAGAATGGCTTTCTACCCCCTGATTGTGAACATGCTAAGGAATATTGCAACAGGTATAAATGCGAAAATAGCAATCAATGGCCAGACATCTAAACCCATACAGTTGAGGCGAGGGGTTCCACAGGGCAGTCCCTTATCTATGTTTTTATTTTCCGTATCTTTAGAGCCCTTCCTCCGCACTGTCCACGCAAGATTAACAGGCATAACATTGAGTGGTGAGAAAACTGTCATACGAGCTTATGCTGATGACGTGGGCGTTGTAATAAGGAATAAGGAGGAGACAGTTACACTGGAAAGAGATATCCTAAGGTATTGTCTAGCGTCGGGAGCGACAGCAAATGAAAACAAAAGTCAAATATTGAATCTACGGGGCCTAGATCACCTTCGACTGGCATGGGCAAAACAAGACAACAAACATAAAACTTTGGGAATAACATAAATGGCATGTCCGATGCGGATGGCTGCTTTTAACTGGACGGAAACTAGGAGGAAAGTTCATGGTGCTGTAATGGAGAACATCCATCGAACTATGGACCTGGTGCAAAAAGTCAGATTCATCAACTCATGCGTTTTGTCTAAAGCGTATTTCACTGCGCAGGTATTTCCAATCCCTAAACTAGTAGCGAAAGGGATCATGTCCACTGTTACTAATTATTTATGGCGAGGAGACATATTCAGGATTGGTGCGACTACTGTTATACTGGATGTCAGAAACGGGGGCCTCGGTTTGGTGGATATTCGCAATAAAGCGTCTGCTCTGTTCCTCAAACGGACTTTCCATATACTCAGAGAACTTCCACAATGTATAACCGCAAAGCTCTTTGAGGCTGTGACACCCCATAGCCTGCAAGCACCGATTGATGTGCGAAGGATTAATGCCCGTCTGCAGTATGTGAGGAACTTTTTCCTCGAAGCAAGTTATCTTAGTGACGAAATCAGAAGCAACACACGTATCACAGCGCGCGACATCATACTTGAAAGGAAGTTAAATGAGGGTAGAAACAAAATTGACACGAAATTCCCAAATTGTGTCTGGAAAGCTGTATGGCGGAACATCAACTAAGCCGGGCTATCTACAGACGCTATTTCCGTATGGTACAAAACAGTTAATAATGTCATCAGCACCAACGAGAGACTATATGGAATCGGTTTAAACCAGACACACCTTTGTGGAAAATGCAATCTGGTGGATACACTCAGCCACAGATTCATCTGTGGTGGCAATGTGCATAACTGGAATAGGATCAGGCAACAAATCGCCTTTCTCACCAGATCCTCCACGGAATATATAACGCCATCGCTCCTCCTGAGACCGGACATGACATACTTTCCGAAATTAAAAACCAACGCCATTAGCTGGTTACTGGGAAAATACACTCCTGGAAATTGAAATAAGAACACGGTGAATTCATTGTCCCAGGAAGGGGAAACTTTATTGACACATTCCTGGGGTCAGATACATCACATGATCACACTGACAGAACCACAGGCACATAGACACAGGCAACAGAGCATGCACAATGTCGGCACTAGTACAGTGTATATCCACCTTTCGCAGCAATGCAGGCTGCTATTCTCCCATGGAGACGATCGTAGAGATGCTGGATGTAGTCCTGTGGAACGGCTTGCCATGCCATTTCCACCTGGCGCCTCAGTTGGACCAGCGTTCGTGCTGGACGTGCAGACCACGTGAGACGACGCTTCATCCAGTCCCAAACATGCTCAATGGGGGACAGATCCGGAGATCTTGCTGGCCAGGGTAGTTGACTTACACCTTCTAGAGCACGTTTGGTGGCACGGGATACATGCGGACGTGCATTGTCCTGTTGGAACAGCAAGTTCCCTTGCCGGTCTAGGAATGGTAGAACGATGGGTTCGATGACGGTTTGGATGTACCGTGCACTATTCAGTGTCCCCTCGACGATCACCAGTGGTGTTCGGCCAGTGTAGGAGATCGCTCCCCACACCATGATGCCGGGTGTTGGCCCTGTGTGCCTCGGTCGTATGCAGTCCTGATTGTGGCGCTCACCTGCACAGCGCCAAACACGCATACGACCATCATTGACACCAAGGCAGAAGCGACTCTCATCGCTGAAGACGACACGTCTCCATTCGTCCCTCCATTCACGCCTGTCGCGACACCACTGGAGGCGGGCTGCACGATGTTGGGGCGTGAGCGGAAGACGGCCTAACGGTGTGCGGGACCGTAGCCCAGCTTCATGGAGACGGTTGCGAATGGTCCTCGCCGATACCCCAGGAGCAACAGTGTCCCTAATTTGCTGGGAAGTGGCGGTGCGGTCCCCTACGGCACTGCGTAGGATCCTACGGTCTTGGCGTGCATCCGTGCGTCGCTGCGGTCCGGTCCCAGGTCGACGGGCACGTGCACCTTCCGCCGACCACTGGCGACAACATCGATGTACTGTGGAGACCTCACGCCCCACGTGTTGAGCAATTCGGCGGTACGTCCACCCGGCCTCCCGCATGCCCACTATACGCCCTCGCTCAAAGTCCGTCAACTGCACATACGGTTCACGTCCACGCTGTCGCGGCATGCTACCAGTGTTAAAGACTGCGATGGAGCTCCGTATGCCACGGCAAACTGGCTGACACTGACGGCGGCGGTGCACAAATGCTGCGCAGCTAGCGCCATTCGACGGCCAACACCGCGGTTCCTGGTGTGTCCGCTGTGCCGTGCGTGTGATCATTGCTTGTACAGCCCTCTCGCAGTGTCCGGAGCAAGTATGGTGGGTCTGACACACCGGTGTCAATGTGTTCTTTTTTCCATTTCCAGGAGTGTATGTTAGTCATGTCATCCACACACTTGGCTCGGACAACGAGATAGAATTCCGCGTTTACGTAAGTGTGAATATGCAAAAATCAGCCCGTATCGCAACCACAAGAAGCACTAAGGCAACATGCTGAAGATCATTTTTGAAAGAATGGGTGTTGGTTAAATATGTGGAACCACAACACCTTGAACCAGAACGAACAGAAGAAAATTAAAAGTCACTTGGTTTCTTATTATTATTTACTATTACCTTGCTTCCAGAACATTTGTTTTTCTTTCTTTTTTTTTCAAAACATTTTGTTCAAAATTACTCGTGTTCGACTTCCAAAGTATTGGTGTGATTCGAGAAGAATTGTTAAGTTTTTTATTGTTCTTTTTTTTTATATACTCAGAGAAGAGGTTTCTTTGTCTATCTTACATCGGAGAATGGGAATATTGTGTTTAGATTTCTGCACACTTAGTGCTATGACCCAGCAGGGAACACGAAAGAGGGGTGGGAGGGGTTTAGGCCTCGACGCACTGGCAGTGCCGTGAACAGACCCCACTGCTAGTGCGGCGTGTACCACGCCCTGACCATCCTAAAAATACAAAAAAAATAAATAAAAAAATAAAAAATTAAAAAGAAAATAAAAGTGGTTAATAAAAATTAGGTCGCTGGAAAAAAAGGATGGATAAAAAAGTGGATAGAGAAAACTACAAAAAAAGATGGAAAAAAGTGAAAAAAAAACAGAAAAAAAGCGTGTTCGGTCAGAGAGCTGGTTGGCCTCTGTAATAAAAGACTGAGTGGAAGGATCAACAAAACGAACTTTCACGGATGTCATGTGACGTCCGCAACGACCAAACACAACGCACAACACCGAAAAAAAAATCGATAGGGCGTCTGCCATGTAAGCAGGAGATCCCAGGTTCGAGTCCCCGTCGCGGTACATATAGCTCGTGGTCTTGCGGTAGCGTTCTCGCTTCCCGCGCACGGGGTTCAGGGTTCGATTCCCGGCGAGGTCAGGGATTTTTCCTGCCTCGAGATGACTGGGTGTTGTTGTGTTGTCTTCATCACCATCATCATCATCACCGTCATTCATCCCCATTACGGTCGGAGGAAGGCAATGGCAAACCACCTCCACTAGGACCTCGCCTAGTAAAGCGATGCGGGTCTTCCGCATCGTCCCCTACGCTCCTCTGAGTATGGGACCTCGTCATCAGCCATCATGGTAGCTCAACCTGATCTGTCAGAGGGTTCGTTGCCTTTTGTAATAAAAAGCTGAGTTAATCGATCAACAACGAAATTATACGGGTGTCTCACGACGTCCACCCCGAGCAAATGCAACGAACGTAAGCGAAGAAATATGAGAGTTAAAAAAAAATTGGATAGAGTGCCTGCCACGTAAGCAGGAGATCCCGGGTTCAAGGCCCGGTCGGGGTATACATTCTCAACCGTCGCCGTTCATTTCTATCAACGCCTGTATGCAGCTAGGAGAATTCATCTTATGTTATAGCTGCTAGTTCACATTAGCTTGATCACGTGGAAATATTGTAACTGGATTACGTCAAAATTACGTAAACACAGTTAACTTGTGTATCAAGTGGATATGTTGTTTCATAGCTATCTAAAGTCTATTAAACTCGTTTGAGTTTTGATACCTTCTCTTTTCCTGAGCTATTTGCACTGTGTAAAGTTTGTGGTTTCAGCGTGATTACATATGGGTCACCATCAGATTGTTAAACTGTTATATCTTGCAGCATGATATCAGCAGAAATCGTAATATGAAGTACAGAGCATGTGTTATTCATTCTGTGAAAGTTAAAACAAGTTTTTTGGGATTTAATATTGACGTTTTAATTTCTCTGTAGTAAATTAATTAAAGTGCATGCATGAAAACTACACATGCCAGATTCAACATCAAGGTCTGCTTTCAGATCCAATAGCAGTGAAAACAGGAGTCAAGCAAAGCTGCATGCTCTCACTGATACTTTTTAACATAGTACTTAATCTTGTAATGACGCAAGCAATAGATAAAGTGAGAGGAATAAATTGGAGCAATGGGACACAGCTAGAAGACCTAGATTTTGCAGATGACCTCCTATCCCACAGCCTCAACGACATGAAAGAGAAGCTAGAAGATCTGAAATCTGCAGCGGACGAAGCTGGCCTGAAAATTAAAGCCCAAAAAACTAAAGACTTGGGGGCAAATGATAATAGCACTGCAGAGCTTAGGCTTGGGAGCCAGATAAATCAAAAGGTGGATAAGTTCGCTACCTTGGAAGAATGATTACACCAGATGGCGGTGCAACGGAGGACATTGACAGCCGCATCAACAAAGCAAGAGGAGCTTTTAAAACTCTACGCTCCATCTGGAGATCGAAGGAAATATCACTGAGGACTAAATTGCGGATACTTGAAAGTAATGTAAAATCTGTGCTCCTTTACGGATGTGAAACATGGAAAGTGACATTCAACAACAGATGCCTCAGGGACATCCTGGGAATTCGGTTGCCAAATGTCATCTCTAACGAAACTCTTTGGGAAAGAATAAATCAGAATCAGAAGCTAATTGAGCTGCAAATCAGAAGCAAGAAGTGGGGATGGTTAGGACATACTCTCAGAGGGCCAAATGAACATATTGCGAGAGAAACACTTGACTGGATCCCGCAAGGACGACGGAGACGAGGCAGGCCCAAAATGGCATGGAGACGGTCAGTTGAAGCAGAAGGCCATCAGGAAGGAATAGGATGGGAAGAAATGAAGATACTAGCAGAAGACAGAGCTAGATGGCCATCCTTTGCTGCAGCCCTATGCTCCGCATAAAGAGTTAAAGGAATTAATAATAATAAATAGATAAATTATTTAAAGCAAAGTGTATAATGAAACTTCGATCCAGCGTCTTACCACTTCCTTTCCTCTCTTACCACTTTGGGAGCCAACATAGGAATCATAAAGCTGATCAAACCTGATTGTATTTTGGATGACATAAAAAGAAGACTTCTGTGGATCACAACTACGCTAATTGACTACTGCCCTTTTGAGAGCAAACAAGTAAAATGGTGGAAGAAAGCTTTTTTACATCTTTATGCGATGATGGCCATAAATGAAATGTTTCAATATAAAGTCGAGGCCTACTAACAAACATCATGTTAAACTCATTACTGAATTGGCAGAGGCTTTGGTGAAAAAAGGTGGGTGGTATACTTGAATCAATTTGGACCAAAAACAATTCACTTTTAAATAGACTCAGTGGAAGATGTTTTCATAAATTGAGTGCAGCTTGATAAAAGTCGAAATGGCCTTGGAGGAGGTGTAAGGTTTGTGCAAGATCGGTCAATTTGGGAAGCAGATATACCAGATACTATTGTGATGAATGTGATGTAGCACTTCGTTTCCCGGAATGGTTCCAAATTTTGCACACTAAACCAAACGTAGGCCGGTAATTTTCAATAAAGGAAACTACACTTCGAAACAGTTTTATTTTTAGAGCAACAAATTTTAATCTTGTCTCCATTTAGAAAAGTAAAGAGGAAAAATAATTTTGTTGTAAAAGCAACAAATTTTCATTTTAATATAAAACAGTGTTGTATAGTAGAACCTGCTACATAAAATTTAGAAAAATCACAGTATCAGCGGGTTGAAAAACAGCCCAGCCACCCAGTCCTCAAAGTAAAAGTAATTACAAAAACAAACTGTTTTCACCATGTGAATATTATTCACCAGACTGTGAGTTCACTGGTGTGAGGAGTGTGGAAAAACAGACGAAGCGGAATTTATGTTAAACGAGTCGACGTGACTTTCTCCTGCTTTAAAAACTGTGAAATTTTATATTAAGAGTTGTATGGTGTGGCAGAAATGTTATCGTCGTGCGTTTACTGTGGCGTTACTCCGTATCGGGAGGTGTGTATAGAAGACTATATTTAGAACTGTGTATCAGCTCACGCACTCACGATTCTGACCCCATCAGCGATTATTAAAATCTTTGGTTCAAGTGAGACAACTAGCAATTCGTGCCTAATATTAAATCACCACAATATGTACAACAGATATTTACTAATGATTGCCATTAATATTGATCTGACTGCGTTGTAGCTATATTTATTCCCCGCACGTAATAAAAAAATTCAGACTAACACTCATCTAACAAAACCCTCCGCAAACATGATTTCTTTTTGACGTCACAAGTAATACCGACAGTCGGTGCAGTAGGAGTCATATTCAAAAATGGTTCAAATGGCTCTGGGCACTATGGGGCTTAACTTCTGAGGTCATCAGTCCCGTAGAACGTAGAACTACTTAAACCTAACCAACGTAAGAACATCACACACACCCATGCCCGAGGCAGGATGCGAACCTGCGACCGTAGTGGTGGCGCGGTTCCAGACTGTAGCGCCTAGAACCGCTCGGCCACCTCGGCCGGCACGTCATTTTCATTTTGGCGTTTAATAGGTTTTGTATTATAACGTTTCAAAGTAACGGCTCACCGAGTGTTTATCAGAAACACATCACCATTATAATTAGTCAGTTACTAACGCATCAAAGATGTAGGCCTTGAAGAGATACTATAATAAGCAAGACAGGGGACCTAAATTACATTATCGAGCACTGGCGTAGTGGATAATGTCGTGGTTTACGAGTGCCAAATTTTTCCATCTTACCGCTGTTAACATATTCTGGATCTTTCTTATAAATGCCATACAAGTAAGTTGTGCAGTATTCGATATTATTTACTTTCGACTGATTAGGGAACGAGTGGCGTAGAAAATATTTGGCGATGTTCGAGTGGGTGGTAAGGCAGAAAACTAAGAGAACGTCTTAAGCAGTTGCGACTAAAACGAGCTGCAATAAAATTCATATTCTTCCTCCTCACACACCTCTGGCTTTTTATTTCCAAATATATGGTGAATTCGGAGTGCGTGGTTAGGCAGGAATCTAAGAGGACAGCTTATATTGCTGCGAGTCATACGAAGAGCAGTAAGACTCATATTCTTCCTCGTCAAAAAGTCGATAGCAATTCCCGAGGTTGTCGATATTGCGTGTGACGTCAAAATGAAGTCACATTTGCAGAAAGTCCTGTGAGATTAGATGTTACTCTAAAAGTTCACTTCTCGCAGAATATGTAGCTCTTCTTAAGAATAATTACTTTGGACAGTTTCGCAATAGAATTTTAGAATTAAATCAAATACTGCACTGATTAATAATCGTCAAGAAAACTCACGATTCTTAAACAACAGACAAAAATTCCCGAACAACAAACCAGAACAGTTAAACTACTGTAATTCACTTTAAATATATTTTAAACTTTTCATAATTTACATGGTGCGTCCAGTATTCTTTGTGTATCTTTAAATATTTCAAATAATTAAAAAATTACCTGCAATAAAAGTCTGGCCTGGCACAGCATGAAATAAAATGTCCGTCAGTCAACTGTACGGGAGCAAGACTGACTATACAGCATTTAATTTCATGTTGTCTTCCGAGTAGCAACAGCATCTCGACGCTCCATGGCAGCCGGAATATGGTCACACCTGCTTTCTCCAGCAAGAGGTCTGTACAAGAAGTCCTGGTCGGGCACCTTTATCTCATCGAGTGTTACAGGACGCTGCATGGCGTCGCTAATACTGTTTCTAAATCATTTTTGCAACAGAATAGTGTAACATAAATACCTACTTGTGTTTCCGTCCCGTCAGAATTCAGCAATGTTCTCCAGTATACTCTCCTACCCTTACTATTTACAAGAGGAGTAAATTTTACATAATAACGGTCGTTACAGGCGAACCTTTATATTACTAGCGACAATGAACTACAGTAGTAGTTGCTTCCTTGCAGCCTATATCCAGAGGGAATCGAAGGAGGCGTTTTATTGTTGTCAAACGAATTATGTTCGCATGAGGACGATGTAACCTCTGTACTTTAACATTATTTATTTATATTTATTAATGTGTCCTTCACAAGTACAGCCTATTACGTGAGAATCTAAAAAAGGCCGTACAACTCACATTTCCGAGAGATCATATTTATTCCTGAGACTTAATAAAAATGCTAACACTACAAAAATGCTAATACTGCAAACACTTTTACCACGACGAGCCGGCTACAGTTTTGCACACGGCATTATCCAACACGTACACATAAGCAACTTGCATTGCATTAACCTCTACAGAGGAGGCTCTTTACAGCCTCTGAAGGTGGTTCAAATAATTTCTAACGTCACTTCTTTCTAACTGTCTTTATGAAGTACTTGTTTCTTTCTGTAAAATGTCCGTGCGAGTGGAGAGTTTTGCATCTTCATATGATACTGACAGGGAAATATCACCAACTTAACGTTACGTTTTAAGCAACATAAGGAACACTCGCAAGACGCCAGCCCTAGCAACCGACCCCGCGAGAAACTCTGAGTCATAATTCTTATAGCACGCCTGAATGATGTTTCCAAGGTACAGCTATTAAACTTTCCCGTGCATCTATTCGTTGTCAGTCACATCTCAACACTGCAGCTGCGTAGTGTCTGAGAGAGAGGGGTGGGGCGGAGAGGAGGAGAGGGGGAGGGAAGATACATCTGCCAAACGTATTTCGAAACCTCGTTCGAGAACACGCGAAAAGAAGGTAAGTAACATGAGTACGTAATGTGTCGTCAGACACATATACGTTAATTATTATTTTAACATAATTATTATACTAATATTGCGCATCAGTTTTTATGCATATCAAAACGAATAAACTTAAGCAGCTGAAGAATTAGTACGCAACAAGCTAGCGCCCCCTGCTTCACTTGCGTAGGCTCTATAGCCTGCACAGTGTTATTGTTTTTCCTTAACGGAATTTTTATTTTGTTCACAAACTGAACACTTTTTAAACTTTTCACGTTAAATAAGCCTATAGAAGCAGTCTTTTCCGATTATAAGTCTGACCAAAAAGCGATTCTAACAGCAAAAACAGAGTATTTGTTCATCATGCATTGTGCTTTCCAGTGGAGGTATTTCCACAGAAACTTTCGTCCCCCAACGTATATTTCTTTATATATAACCGAGCAGTGAAATTCCAGTTTTCTCAGATTTAACGTTACATTTTAAAAATATAAGTAAATATTTCCTTAAAAACTTCCATCCCCCTATTTCACAGCTATAAGGACAGGATATCCAAAAGCAGTGAAACATATAATTTTTTATTTCTAACAGAGAATCCAAATACAAATTTTCACAGATTTTTCTTTGAAAGTGCTTCCATAATGTGTAATAGACTTTTTGAGGGGAAAGAAAAATTCTGTGTTGAATAAGCATGCTGAGTAAGACAAAGAATTCATTTAATAAATTTATATACATGTGATAGGCTTAAGACATAATATCTCAGGTAATATTTATTTCTAAAACAAACGACAAGACTTTTAATTATTATTCTTCTGCTCTGTCTGATAGAGTTTTAAGTGGAACGTCTTAGAATAATCTAACAGACACTCTACAATTATTTAGTTGATAAAGTAAGTCATCAAAGAGTATCAGTGTTTTTTTTTTTTAAATAACAGTATACCGAACCCAGTTGGTCCTGTCACAAACAATTTGTATTTGTGTAGTATTATTTCGCAGCAATCAGCGTGGAGATAATTGACGACGGATAATGGCCATTAACTAACATTTTACTAGCAGTCTCGTATTATAATACGTGCCATTTCACACCAGAAACTTGTATCTTTTAAATACCGAAATCTGTTGTTTCCTTGTCGGGCGACCGTAAGTCACAATATAATATTTTAATTGTTTCATTTAAAAGAGCCATTATTCCTTCGAGGCTTTCGCAAAAACCTCTAAAAAGGAAGTCATCATAAACGTCAAGCAAAGTTACATTCATATTAAAATCGAAATTCTAATTGAGACATCACATCTCAAACCTGTAATACGAAAATTTATCTCAGCCGCAAATTAGCCACCTTTCATTGGCGGCATGTAAATATTGTAATTGCGTGTTAATGTTTATTTTATTTATTGTTTCATGCCATGAAACAGTAGATGTTCGAGGAATCAATGGAACAAAAAACTAAAATTTATCTGACGAGAAAATGAAAAGGAGAATTTACGAGAGAAGAAGCAGAAAAGGTGAGGTTCAGGAAATACTTAGCGGCATCATATTAGCCAGAGCATATATGTGTCGTGGACTTTATTATGTGAACAGTTTGAAGCTGATGCAGCACTTATCATTTCAAAATTCATATAACACACAGTCTCACTACAATAGAGTATAAAACGTAGAACATTGTTCAAACAAGATGGCTTCGTTTGGCTACGTGATACATAAAATGGCGAGCCGCCATTAAGAAAATAATATTGGTACCGATTTCTTTTTTATTTTTTTTTTAAATTTCAGTTTACGAATATTAGGAGCAGAGTGTGTTTAAAAATCAGACATTTGCTATCAAAATAAAATTTTATTAATAGAATTTTTGTACAAGGATGGTTAAAACACGTAGCTACACAATTAGCAAAAATTGGCAATAACATTGAAAATGCTGATTCTGACACGGACAGTATTGTAGCTAACAGAAATTACTGATGTTTCTTACAGAATATCACAGTAACTACACAAAAGTAGACAATAATGAAAATCTGTTAGGTAATATGTTTAGTAGGATGAATACATCAGAACCTTTGATGGGGACCGGCGTATTACTGTTAGACGTGACGACTGTGGTATAGCCTACGCCGTCGTCAAACATCACTGACCCGTTGCAAATCATATTAAGCAAAATCGGACACAGTCCAAACTAAATTGAATAGCATACAAACTGATTTCACTCCTGTAAAAACCAGACATGATGAAATAAAATGAGAATTAGTTACACTGCAAAACAGTTACACTGCAGTAAACACCTAAGCTGACGAAATAAATACTCGGGTCGCTGGTCATGTTACAGGTTTAGACAAACTGAATAAAACGATTAGTGAGCAACAGGGCCAATCAACTGGTAAAAGTGAAACTTTGTTTAATGAGGATAAGGAATATGAGGATCAGCAAAAGTTACTTGTATCTGATGTTGAGAAGTTACGTCCCAATCTTGATACATTCAGTTACAAATAGTAGGTGTTGATGAGGCGCAAGCTACTGTAAACACTCGTGTCACAGAGCAAAGTACCAAGGTAGATACCTTAGCAAATACTTTGAAGGACAGTTTGCAATTATAAACCGACAATCATTTCAGTCAAGGTAACAATGATTTTCACACTTGGATGGGAGAAGAAGGAGAAGAACTTTGAAAGTTGTTTACCACAACATTTGCCTACGATTGTCAATGACACAGTTAAAGAAATTTTAAAGGGTGATACATATACGGTACATTTTCCACCACAAACTGACAGACACTTAACATAAACAGTGAAATATTTACATACTTAATGAGCACACAAAACGTACGGGTAGTAACATACACGCAAATGAAAAAAGTAGTGATGGTTTTAATGCTAATCGTAGATATCCTTGTGAGTCAACAAGTGTATGAACATGTACCGCCGTCATATAACAGTAATACAAACAACATACCCTCTCCAATGTGTATGGGAAACGAACATATTTTAAAGCAGGGGGCAGGAAATGCATTAGCTCAAATGTTACAGGATGAAAAGTTATCAAACTACAGGCAATTCTAAGTCTTCATTTATGTAAAGAGAACAGTCCATCCAATTGTTTTTCCCAAATCTTTTAGAAAAACGTGTTCCTGTAAATGGACAGATAGGCAAATGATATGTTATGTCATCGAATTCGTACTAGGTGAAGCAGCCGTATGGGCTTGTAACTTTGCCGATCGTAGTACATATTATGAACAATTCGAGCGAGCTTTTCTGAACAAATTCTAGTCAGCTTTGGTTCAGGAGAGGCTTCGAGCTATGATTTTCGAACCAGAATCGTTCTATTCATGGCACGATAATCTTCGTTGTTACTTTCAAAAGCTTTTGAACAGGATATATCACTGGGATGA
Organism: Schistocerca cancellata; assembly: GCF_023864275.1. Lineage (NCBI taxonomy): Eukaryota > Metazoa > Arthropoda > Insecta > Orthoptera > Acrididae > Schistocerca > Schistocerca cancellata. The sequence continues at coordinate 169,607,753 of NC_064631.1, read as the reverse complement.
TCCCGTGTCTTCGTGAGACGTAATCCGTGTATCAAAAAACACGATTACCATGCCACATAAGGGAAAAGTTAATACAAGTACCAAATCATGATGTAGAACAATTTCTTTCGGTCCTAGATTCACTTTATATCATAAATGAAGACATGCGTAGTGAGCGGAATAACAGTTACGGCACAGCTCAGCCAAAAATGCAAACAGCGCAGGTTAGTCTACCGAATCCACACAAGCAGAATAATGTCAACTGCATGGCCCAGCAAAACAGGCAACCATTTCTGAATGCGTACAATAATAAATAATGGCACGCATTCAAATGCTGGCAATCAAATTAAAAAAACGAAACGCCAGTAACAATAACAGAAACTATCGCCGTGAAAATAATCACAGTTACAGTCGACATAACATGCAAACGTCACCGTATCAAAACAATACGCAACCACAGTATTGCGGAAACAACTACGGACATGTTGGCTTTTCATACTTTGATAATTAGCAAAGTCATTGGCAACCACAACCAATGTTACGCAGCAAACCAGTAATTTAATGAATCAGGGTCAACCAAGCAACAATAATTCGACGAATCAAAACACGACACCACACGCACCAAGACAACAAAACGGTGACTGGAACATACAATTTCCGACTGTAAATATTGTGAAGGTAGTGTGTAATGTCACTCCAACAAAATACATTCGACAAACTAAATAAAGCCACAACTCACCCCCAGGTGGTGACTGAGGAATACCTGGGGGCGATAATACAGTAACAGACATGTTTGACTCACCAAATGAAAAACAGTACACTAGAGATGCAAACAAATCATACACACTTTTACTGAGGTGTGATCTCGATGCACCTTTTACAGACCATCTACTTGAGTATCATACTCAGTGCCGATCACCAGTAATAGATGTGGGTCTAACAACGACTAAAGGTATTGTAGGTGGTATACCGACGAGTAGCACGATAGATACGAGAGCGATGATTACCGCCATATATCACAATTTTTATAAACAAATTGGCTATTAGGAGCGATACCAGAATTTCTGTTCAAAAATGCCGAATCTTGACAGCGGTTGGATGCTAATCAAATAGGGTAAGTATGAGAATATTTGTCGCTGTGGTACTAGGAAACTGTACAGTAGACTGGCCGTTCCTTGTTGTAGAAATATCCTGGTCATAAACTGCCTGACTGGCGTAGTTTTATTAAGAGAATAGGACAGTATGATTGGCTTCTCAAAAGGTAAATGTTTTATGAAGCACAATGGCAATCAGATCGACATTAGTGTGGACAAACAGGCACTGAACCACAATAAATAATGTTCGGGATACAAGATCCAGTTGGTATGTGAACAATATGACACTACTAGCAATGAACCTGTATTTGATCATCAAATGGAAAACCTATAATCCCTAATTAATGGTAGACTAAATGAAACAACAGATTTAACAAGCAACAACAAGAAACGCTACACAGACTATTGCTTAAGTCCATCTACCTATTTACAAAGGCACCATGTGTGATCAATATGGACGTACATATCACGGAAGTTAAACTTCAGGAAATCTTTTGCTATAACACATATAAGATTTCTCTCGCCAAGCAGCCTGCGATGCGTGAATAAATCAAGAAAACACTGAAGAGGAACACCATAGAACCTTTAATATCTCATTATTGTAGTCCGTTATTAACTGTAATCAAACAAAACGGAAACGTACGCTTAGTTTTGGATGCGCGTGTGATCAACAAAATCATCGTGCCAGTTCGCATAAAACGATAAAACCTCGAAGAATAATTGCAGAAAATTTTAGGAATAAAGTACTTATCAACTGTGGATTTAAAGAAATTCGTTTTGGCAAATAGCTCTAAGCAAAGAGTCAAGGAAGTACACTGCGTTAATTTTTGGTGGCCGCAGTTTCCAATTTTGTGTTCCACCATTCGGACCCAGTGTTAAGTTCAGGTATTTTCATTACTGCTGTTGATACAATTCTAGGCACAGAATTACTGGAAAAGGTAAAGTTGTACGTTGATGATATCCTTATAGCCACAATGACATCGGAATATCACATACATAGTTTAGAAAGGATATTATTTAAATTCGCACAACCTGGTGTTACAGAAATCAAAGCTGGCACGAAATGAGATTAAGTACTTGGGACCCATTATCAGTTGTGATGGCATTAAACAAGACCCTAGTGACTTGGATACCAGGGAACAAATAAAATCTTCCCTGCGTTTAGCCTCATTTTTAGGCGCTTCGTGCCAAATCAGTTACTCCATAGCAAACACTTCGTGGCACTTTTAAAGAAGAATCGTGCTTGGGTTTGTGTGGAACAATGTATAGGAGATTTTAACATAATAAAGGAAGCACAGGTAAACTCAAATGTATTGTCTCATCCTGACCTTAATGAAGATTTCTGTATTGCAAGTAATGCATCATGCATAGGGCTTGTATCACATCTTTTTCTGGTAATAGGAACTGGGAACGATAAAGAGGTGAAAGCTATTGGTTTTGGTAGTCGAACTCTAAGTGAGTGCGAACGTACTTATTCAACCACAGAGTTCGAACCTTGAAAATTATATGAAATTTTAAGATATTTAACTATCATATCTTTGGAAGACCTGTGAAGGTATACACTGACCAGCAGGCGTTAACTTCTTTAATGATATGCAGACTCGTAATTCACGATATCCACGATGGGCAGTGATCTGACAGAAAAACTCGTTCGAAATAGTATACATTAAAGGTAAAGACAAAATAATTGCAGACGCGTTGTCACGTCTACCCCAAGGACAATTTCATGACGTAGATGATCTGGAGAAAATGAACGATTATCGCATCTTGTTGATGCAGAACAAACACTATCGTTAATATTATCTAGACTTGTGTAGGAATACACTCCTGGAAATTGAAATAAGAACACCGTGAATTCATTGTCCCAGGAAGGGGAAACTTTATTGGCACATTCCTGGGGTCAGATACATCACATGATCACACTGACAGAACCACAGGCACATAGACACAGGCAACAGAGCATGCACAATGTCGGCACTAGTACAGTGTATATCCACCTTTCGCAGCAATGCAGGCTGCTATTCTCCCATGGAGACGATCGTAGAGATGCTGGATGTAGTCCTGTGGAACGGCTTGCCATGCCATTTCCACCTGGCGCCTCAGTTGGACCAGCGTTCGTGCTGGACGTGCAGACCGCGTGAGACGACGCTTCATCCAGTCCCAAACATGCTCAATGGGAGACAGATCCGGAGATCTTGCTGGCCAGGGTTGTTGACTTACACCTTCTAGAGCACGTTGGGTGGCACGGGATACATGCGGACGTGCATTGTCCTGTTGGAACAGCAAGTTCCCTTGCCGGTCTAGGAATGGTAGAACGATGGGTTCGATGACGGTTTGGATGTACCGTGCACTATTCAGTGTCCCCTCGACGATCACCAGTGGTGTACGGCCAGTGTAGGAGATCGCTCCCCACACCATGATGCCGGGTGTTGGCCCTGTGTGCCTCGGTCGTATGCAGTCCTGATTGTGGCACTCACCTGCACGGCGCCAAACACGCATACGACCATCATTGGCACCAAGGCAGAAGCGACTCTCATCGCTGAAGACGACACGTCTCCATTCGTCCCTCCATTCACGCCTGTCGCAACACCACTGGAGGCGGGCTGCACGATGTTGGGGCGTGAGCGGAAGACGGCCTAACGGTGTGCGGGACCGTAGTCCAGCTTCATGGAGACGGTTGCGAATGGTCCTCGCCGATACCCCAGGAGCAACAGTGTCCCTAATTTGCTGGGAAGTGGCGGTGCGGTCCCCTACGGCACTGCGTAGGATCCTACGGTCTTGGCGTGCATCCGTGCGTCGCTGCGGTCCGGTGCCAGGTCGACGGGCACGTGCACCTTCCGCCGACCACTGGCGACAACATCGATGTACTGTGGAGACCTCACGCCCCACGTGTTGAGCAATTCGGCGGTACGTCCACCCGGCCTCCCGCATGCCCACTATACGCCCTCGCTCAAAGTCCGTCAACTGCACATACGGTTCACGTCCACGCTGTCGCGGCATGCTACCAGTGTTAAAGACTGCGATGGAGCTCCGTATGCCACGGCAAACTGGTTGACACTGACGGCGGCGGTGCACAAATGCTGCGCAGCTAGCGCCATTCGACGGCCAACACCGCGGTTCCTGGTGTGTCCGCTGTGCCGTGCGTGTGATCATTGCTTGTACAGCCCTCTCGCAGTGTCCGGAGCAAATATGGTGGGTCTGACACACCGGTGTCAATGTGTTCTTTTTTCCATTTCCAGGAGTGTATGTCAACACTGCAGAAGGTTGTCAGTAGGTGCAGTAAAGTAAGATCGACAATAGCAAACAACCCTCACCATCCTATTGGAAAGCATCATAAACTGTATCAGGAGGTCTCATTCAATTGTCGACGTACAGACAGTAGCCAATGGTGCGTCTGTATTCCACAAGAATCAGAAGCAAATCTAATGTGGGGTACATAATTTACCTGGGGATACTACGAAACAAAGAAATGTAGGCAGAAATCAAACACTCACTGTTATTTTACAAAAACGTGGAGGAAAATTTAAAAACTTACCAAAGCATGTACTATTTGACAGACATAGGTGGAACGTATTCTAGATGCAGAGGCGGTGTCAACTATGTACTCCCTCTGTATGATCTTTTCTCAAAGTATATGAAACGATATGCTATAAAATGCGTGACAGTCAACAAAATCGTTAAACGGATAAGTAGAGATTATATACCTAGCATTGGCGAACCTGTCGCCACCCTTCGGGCAGTGCATCATATTACACAGGTTATAAGTGGAGGAAGTTTCTGAAAGATAATGGCATCAAAATTATCCTCATTTCAATATTTATCCCTCAATCTACTCCGTGTCAAAGGGCATTCAAGGAACTAAACCGTTATAAGCGAACGTACATATCAGTGACTGGAATTCGATATTAGGAAATGGAAGAGAGGAGAAAGTAGCAGATGACTATGAAATGGAGATAAGGAATGAATTTTGCACAGAGAATAACTTAGAAGAAATTTGGTTTAAGAATCATGTAAGAAGGTTGTGGAAGAGACCTGGAGACACTGGAAGGTTTCAGATAGATTATTATATGGTGAGACAGAGATTTAGGATCCAGGTATTAAATTGTAAGACATTTTCAGGGGCTCTCACCACAATCTGTTGGTTATGAAATGTAGATTAAAGCTGAAGAAACTGCAAAAAATATGAGAATTTAAGGAAATAGGGCCTGGACAAACTGAAAGAACCAGAGGTGGTAGAGAGTTTCACAGGGAGCATTAGGGAACGATTGACAAGAACGGGGGAAAGAAATACAATAGAAGAAGAATGGGTAGCTTTGACAGATGAAATAGTGAAGGCAGCAGAGGATCAAGTAGGTATATGACGAGGGCTGGTAGAAATCCTTGGGTAAAAGAAGAGATACTGAATTTGGCTGATGAGAGAAGAAAATATAAAAATGCAGTACATGAATCAGGCAAAAACGATTACAAACATCTCAAAAATGAGATCGACAGGAAGTGCAAAATGGCAAAGCAGGGATATCTAGTAGGCAAATGTAAGGATGTAGAGGCATATATCACTAGGGATAAGATAGATACTGCCTGCAGGAAAATAAAAAGACCTTGGAAAGAAGAGAACCACTTGTACGAATATCGAGAACTAATATGGGAAATCAATTCTAAGCAAAGAAGGGAAAGCAGAAAGGTGGAAGAAGTATATAGAGAGTCTATTGAAGGGCTGTGTACTTAAGGGCAATATTATGGAAATGAGAGAGGACGTAGATGAAGATGAAGTGGGAGATACGATACTGCGTGAAGAGTTTGACAGAGCACTGAAAGACCTAACTCGAAACAAGGCCACAGGAGTAGACAACATTCCATTAGAACTACTAACAGCCTTGGTAGAGCCAGTCCTGACAAAACTCTGCCATCTGGTGAGCAAGATGTATGAGACAGGCGAAATACCCTCAGACTTCAAGAAGAATATAATATTCCAATCCCAAAGAAAGCATGTGCTGACAGATGTGAAAATTACCGAACAATCAGTTTAATAAGTCACAGCTGACAAATGCTAACGCGAATTTTTAACAGACGATTGTAAAAACTGGTAGAAGCCGACCTCGGGGAAGATCAGTTTGGATTCCGTAGAAATGTTGGAACAAGTGAGGCAATACTGACCATACGACGTATCTTACAAAATAAATTAAGGAAAGGCAAACCAACGTATCTGCAATTTGTAGACTTAGAGAAAGCTTTTGACAATGGTGACTGGAATACTCTCTTTCAAATTCTGAAGGTGGCAGGAGGCAAATACAGGAAGCGAATTTCTATTTACAATTTGTACAGAAAGCAGATGGCAGTTGTAAGAGTCGAGGAGAGAAGGGAGTGAGACAGGGTCCTAGTCGATATCCGATGTTATTCAGTCTGTATAATAAGCAAGCAGTAAAGAAAACAAAAGTACCAAAAGTACCAAAAACCAATATGAAGAGTGAATAATACGGGTGTGAGAAGCAGTGTATAACTCAGAAGGCGAAATGTTCTCGGAAACGTGTAGATAACCTACAAGCCAAGTACAGCATCCAAAACAGGGGACAATGCTGCTCTTCTGCACGGCTCTGCAAAAAATTAGTGGGTTATGGCACTTGTTCCCACCATGAAGACCACCAGATGGACATCGTTGTGTGCGTGTGTTCTACAAAAAAAAGGGGCATCATAAAAAAATAAAAAATGAAAATAATAAAAAACGTTTTGTGTAAAGCATGGAATGGACATTGATTATGAGAAAAGACTCTTTTAACAATGTCGTCGAATAAACTGTTTTCAGAAACACTAACCTTACTTATAACGATTTTAAGTATGTCTGGGCACGTAGCGAACACTGCACATGGTGGAAAATCTGTAGAGTCATTAAAAATCATTAAATTGATTCATCACTATAATATTGTAAGTATACGCAATATTTATTTTCTGTGTAAAAAACGAATTATATTTATTGTACTATCTGTCACCTATTTATCTAGGCATGATTTCCTCTTTTATTGAAAATCTTGATGTTAAAAGCCAAATATTTAACCACGTGTGACAAAGTATTGAACTGTTACACATTGCACTGTGGAAAGACTGGCATAGTGCGAGCTACTGTGCGTATCAGAGACAATTGAAATATAAACGTTGCGTGGCGTCCACTGTGACGTTTTCTGTTCGCACTGAGAATATGAGTATAATAATGCGCCAAGAAGCGCAATACGATGAAACGTCCCCTTTGAACAATTATACATGACTGTGCTTAAACTCACAATATTTTTAGCGCAACGCAATCTGACTATCAAAGATCCCTGCAAAAGAATGGCCCTGAGTAACATTAAACTATACCTTTCACAGATCACTTACCTCACAAAAATCTTCATTACTCGAACTATTGCAATACAGCGAGCGCCACTACTGCCAGCTAAATAAAAGATTCAAACTACGGAAGGCACTAACTACTGATAGGGATAGTTACCAAATGAAAGATATTAATAGAGAACAAACAATGTATTTACCTTAATAGTCATAATATATATAGCAGTTCATGACAAATTTCAAAACTCCGCCATCTCTTTCCCCACATCCATCACTGCTGGCGGCTCACCTCCAACTGCGCAACACTACGCGCTGTTCACATCCAGCTGCCGCTGCCCAACACTACAATGGCTGACAACAATGCAAACTAGCCACAGACTGCACACAGCACAGCCAGTGATTTTCGTATAGTGCGCTACGTAACGTTGCCAATAAGAAAACATAAACAGCCTACTTACAACAAGAATTTAAATTTGGTTACTGTATATAAATGTAAAAGAGGACTGGTATACATATGTTTCTAAAGAATGCGGTAAACAAACCGTATAAGTAAACAGTTGGACTGTAGTTTCATACTCAGCTTCACTATTTAGGGGGCAGTATAATAGGTCTCTTTTAAGAGAAAAGAAAAATTCTACATGGAATAAATATATCGAGCAGCGTCAAAGAATAATTTATATCGTATGATAGGTGTAAGAGAGAATATCTCGGGTAATTTTTATTTCTAAAAAAGAAAAAAAAAATTCAATTACTATTCTTCCGTTATATCTGTTGTGAGAGGAACGTCTTAGCGTAATCTACCAGACGCTGTATAGTTATTTAGTTAGTCATCAAAAGTATCGGTGTTTCATTTAAGTAAAGTTATGTAAAACAAAATTTTAATTGCTTTAATTACGAGAGCCATTATTCCTTAGAGACTTTCGCAGAAATCACTAAAAAGTAAGTCACCATAAAAGTCAAGAAAACCTACTTTAGTATTTAAACTGAAATTCTATTTGAGAGACCATAACTCAAACCAGTAAAACGAATATTTGACATATCTGCGAATAAGCCAACCTTTAACCGAAATAATTTCGCAAATTTTTACATCGTCTAATCCACATGATTAGGGGGTTGAATTTCCAAAAACACTAGAACAAGTATTTTTTTTTTCAATTTCTAATCAGCGTCAAATATCATTTTTATAGCTTTAGTATTAAAAATGCTTCAGTAATTCCTTTGGCAATAATTTATTTTCAAAAAAACCTCTCATCTACTATTTTAACCCCTTAGTGGTTGAATTTCAAAAAATTGAGAAACATATATTTTTGTAAATTCTGAGTGAGGAACCAAATTCCACTTTTCGTAGTTCTAATTTCAAAATTGCCTTAATGGGGACGTGTTTTCAAAAAGCCCTTTGTCCCCTATTTCATCCCATTAAGAATGTAACTTCAAAGAATCCTTTCCTAGACGAAACCCACAGTTAGTCAGTGAGTTAGTGACACGGGGACATTATCTTCACCTGAGCAGTGGCTGGATCATGTTACGCGTTGGATTAAGCCTTGGTTGCTATTCTGTGTTTAGTCTCCCGCGGTTATCGCGACTGTGCTGTTATCCTCTTTCTCCGCGAGTGGAAGCAGCGGCGTGTATCGATATTTGCAACTTGTACAACATTTGGCCCGGCGCTTTTAGTTTCCGGCTGTGCTGTGTGCAACCAGTTGTTCGGCTGGCGTGGAACAGTGAGGAAATCTCTGAGGCGTGTAGTTTGGCCAGGGGCCGCGGGTGGCGTCTACAGGCGGTCGGTGTGTGTGGCGCTGTTCCCATTGCAACGAGATCCGTGGCACACCGATCCTGGTCACGGAAGTTTAGTTTTCACTTAATCTACCAGCAAGTTACGACTGTTCACATTGTGTTGTTTGGATTTCGTTGTCGGTTGTTGGGACATTCCCACGAGCAACAACGTGCGTTTTCAAGTTGGCAAATTTTAGCCACCCTCATGTGTAGTTTAACTGTATTTGGTTATTTTGAACTGAAGTGCACCAGCGGAATCTTCAGCCTTGTGGCCGTTAACGTTCCGGTTACCTGCCCTTGCCGTTGGGGTTAATTCAGGCAGTGTATTTTCCTCATCGTGTTGTGGCTGTCCAGCAATGTGTGTAGTTTGAGAGCTCAATGTATAATTGGTTGTGGTAGCCAGTGCTTTCTACGTTGTTCCATTTTACTCCCTGTTGTGTGCTGGTCGGATGGAGTGGAAGTTATATCGTTGGTGGATACGTTGACTGTCTGTCGGTTGGGGTGTCGTCGGATCGAGAATGGTTGGGCCGACTGACTGTCCCACCTAAGTGAGCGTTAGTGTTTGAATTCCAGGCTGACCCTTGGAAATTTCTGAGCGCCATTGGGTTTACTGCCTTTTCTTATTTGTTCTTGTTGCTTGTATTTGTATGGCTTCCAGCCGCTTTTTTAAAAATTAAGGCTGTTTTACCCTTAAGGTGTAAGATTGCTGGGGCCTTCAGCCTGATTTAAATAACTGTGTTAAGTAAGGCCTTTGGCTTTAAAAAAAATTAATTTTGTTGAATCTTAAGTGATGAGCCTTCAGCCGATTTTGAATTAAAGTTGTTTTGCTCTTAAGGTGTTAGATTTTTTGGGCCTTCAGCCTAATTAAAGAACTGTTGTATGGTAAGGCCTTCGGCCTTTTAAAAATTTATTTTGGTTTGAGTCTTAAGTGGTGGGCCTTCATCCGATTTTTAAATTTCGTTTTGCTCTTAAGGTGTCAGATTGTTTGGGCCTTCAGCCTAATTAGAGAACTGTTATAAGATAAGGCCTTTTGCCTTTTAAAAATTCTGATTTTGGTTTGAGTCTTAAGTTGTTGGCTTTCAGCCGATTTTAAATTAAAGTGGTTTTGCCCTTAAGGCAAGAGATTGTATGGCGTATTCAGCCGCTTTTTAAGTTCAAAAAATTTGATGCTGGGTTTTGTTTTTTAAATTTTCTTGGCTTTTGTAATGTTTGGTCAAATGAATAAAGTTTTATGTTCGAGAGTAACTGACAGCCGCATATTTTGGTCCCTTTCCACAATTTAAACTACCTATCCTATCAGGCGGGTTTAGCAGGGCGTCTCATTATTTTACAATTTAGTGGTGCCCCTCACGTTGAACAACAGCTCAACAGCTGCAGAAGTAATTCACTTTAACAGTACCAGCTTGGCAGTCGAAGAAAGGTAACCCATAACAGCGACGATAATGTATGTCAATAGCACAACTCTATTTCTTTAATGACACTCATTTATAATATTAATTTGCACTGCATTTGTTAATCGCTAAATGAGTGTGATCATAGGAAAGACATCTCTGGCACCAGCTACAGGTTCGAAACCGTGTACTTTGACACAATGAACAAAGCACTATCACTTGTTGGTTCTCGGACGTTATAAGCACACGCCTCACTCGACTGTACAGTACGAGTACATTGCACTTGGACATTGGGCGGAGCAAGTAGCTAACAATCTGTGCGTGCGAATGATTAAAAGCTATGCTTTCAGATGGTCGTATTGCGTACTGTCACAATTGCGGCCAAAATTTTCGCACGGGTTGACACCTGGGGCTGACTTTAAGCTAGCGTTCTTTTTTCTCCCGAACAGGACTTAGTACGTAAGTAAATAAATAAGCACGTAAGTAAATATTTTTTGGTAACGCTGGCAGCGAAACTGGTGTTTTCCAGCTGTTATGAGAATAAAATGTTTTTTCATTACGGTTCTGAGTCAAATATTTACGCCCATTCACGGTGTAAAGTCGATAGTTTAATCTCTCCAGAGCCACTTTCATTACTGTGTGTGTTAATGGCTGCCTGCATCGATGACGTCGAGAGAAAATGAAAAATAAATGAACTTCTCTTAGACAGAACACGCTACAAACGTGTGCGCTCCATTTTAATTCGTTTATTACTACATTGAGATCACTGTCACTGAAACTAGATGCTCCGTTATTCCTGATGCGTCCAGTTACGGTGTGGACAGGTTTTGCTGTAGGCACATCACAGAAATCCCTATTTGTATTTACGGAATGACCGTGGTACAGCGAAAAATAATTCCTCACCCACGGCGTAACTCGAATCTAAGTCGGCAGCGAGCGCCCCTCTCGCTTTTTCCCGGAAGCCCGGGCATCCACAACTGCAAGGTAGAGACCGCCTGCGAGCACTCAATCAAACTCTTAATTTTTCATCCCTCCTCCTCCTCCCTGACGCGTATTATTCTGGCTCCTAATGCCTCATTTAGCCCTGTCTGAGGTGCTGATGCTGGCGCTCCAGGCGGGGGTTGAGGGGGAGGGGTTAGGGGGACGCGCTGCTGTGGGAGGTAAGGGAGGCTCGGCGCCGCGAGTGAAAAGTTAAACCGGAGCTATCGGTAACGCCGAAGAGATTTCTTGCGATTGGGCGCACGCCGCGCCCGTAATTGAATATTCCGCAGCGTGCTCATTTTTAAGTCTTCCGGCCTCTTGCTGCCTCTACCCTCATTAGAGGCGCTGAGTAGTAGCGGGTGGAGGAACGGTGGAGGTGGGGGTGGTAGGTAGGCGGATGTGGGGGAGTCGGCAGTGGAGTGAGGAAGCCGAGATGCCGAGGCAAGCAGCGCAGACTTCCTTTGCTTCATTACTACGTCGGACGCCGCATAAATTTGGGGAAACATCGGCCTGTCAGGGAAGAAGAGATGGGCGGTACGCAACCGAAGCTCTGAAACCGCCAGCCTACCCACTGATCTGAACCACAATGATCCCGCAGGGCGCCTGTTTCCCACGCGAAGAGCAACAGTCACTGCCGGCAGCGGTCGCTACTTTGTGTGCAGGTACAGTTAGCGACAAGAAACTCATTCAGTAAACGATGTTTGTAAGTGTCTTGGCGAGATCTTACAGTACGTATAAACAGGCGGTGAGATATTTACTGGAGGTAACATCTTCCTCGTGACTGGGGAACATGGTATTTCATTTAAAAAAAATGCCCCGAAACTTTACGTCTCTAGATCATCTAAGGAACTCTTGTGCCCTGGGTGCCAGGCATGAAATTACGAGGAAGGCCGGCGGGAGGTCGTGACCATCAAAACATATTTCGGTAAATGTCGTTAGTTCGCAAATTTATCGGCTAATTGTGGGAGACTAAAGTAGCATGAAAACTAATTCTTGAAAAGTTATGGAATTCTAGAAATTACTAGCTATGAAGCGTGACAAATAATTACGGTGAATGATTTTGTTAGAAACATAGTAATAAGATTACACAGAATTTGATATAATATCGTACAAAGTATTCTCCTTGGCGAGCAGTGCGGTTATTCCAAGACTGGAACCATATCTGGAATTCTTTTGGAGGGGGGGGGGGGCGGTTTTTGAGCTGTTTTGTCGTGGCCTTCTCAACGTCAGGAATGGTGTCAAAACGTTCTCCTTTCAGCATGATTTAATTTTTTGGGAAAGTGGGAAATCACATGTTGGTAAATATAGTAAGGCGAATGTGAGCAGACAGGAACACTTTTTCGCGCCAAAAACGCGACAGTCAAAAGCGATGTGTGGCGCGTCGGGTTGTTGTGATGAAGAAGGAAGCCGCTGGCTACTTTTCCTGGTCTCATTCTCCGCACGTCGTTTCGCGGACGTTAGAGTAAGCCCTAGCATAATTCATCGATTACAGTTGTTCCCCTTGCAAGGAACTCTATTTGCAGTATTCACTCAGTATCGAGAAACCAATGAACGTCAACGTGACATTGATATTCCATTTTGACTGCCGTATCTTTTTGTGGCAAGGAGATTCACTGGTTTTCCATTGGAAACCGTGAATTTCCGTCTAGTGTCAAACCCATCTCATATACAGCGTGGTCGATTGATAGTGGCCGGGCCAAATATCTCACGACATAAGCGTCAAACGAAAAAACTACAAAGAACTAAACTTGTCTCACTTGAAGGAGGAAACCAGATGGCGCTATTGTTGGCCCGCTAGATGGTGCTGCCATAGGTCAAACGGATATCAACTACGTTTTTTAAAATAGGAACCCCAATTTTTATTACATATTCGTGTAGTACGTAAAGAAATATGAATGTTTTTGTTGGACCACGTTTTTCGCTTTGTGATAGATGGCGCTGTAATAGTCACCAACATGTAAGTACGTACTATCACGTAACACTCCACCAATGCGGACGGTATTTCCTTCGTGATACATTACCCGTGTTAAAATGCACCGTTTACGAATTGCGGATAGGGTCGATATCGTCTTGATGTATGGCTATTGTGATCAAAATGCCCAACGGGCGTGTGCTGTGTATTGTGTATGCTGCTCGGTATCTTGGACGACATCATCCAAGTGTCCGTACCGTTCGCCGGATAGCTACATTATTAACGGAAACAGGGAGTGTTTAGCCACATGTGAAACGTCAACCACGACCTGAAACAAATGATGATGCCCAAGTAGGTGTTTCAGTTGCTGTCGCGGCTAATCCGCACATCAGTAGCAGACAAATTGCGCGAGAATCGGGAGTCTCAAAAACGTCGGTGTTGAGAATGCCACATCAACATTGATTGCACCCGTACCATATTTCTACGCACCAGGAATTGTATGGCGACGACTTTGAACGTCGTGTACAGTCGTTTTTCTGCGGGGAAAGTTGGAGGATATTTGCTATCGTGATCCACCGACAACGCCTGACAACATGCGTCAGCGCATTGTCAATGCATGTGCGAACGTTACGGAAGGCGAACTACTCGCTGTTGAGAGGAATGTCGTTACACGAATTGCCAAACGCATTGAGGTTGACGGACATCATTTTGAGCATTTATTGCATTAATGTGGTATTTACAGGTAATCACGCTGTAACGGCATGCGTTCTCAGAAGTGATAAGTTCACGAAGATACATGTATCACACTGGGACAACCGAAATAAAATTTTCAAACGTACCTACGTTCTTTATTTTAATTAAAAAAAAAACTACCTGTTACCAACTGTTCGTCTAAAATTGTGAGCCATATGTTTGTGACTATCACAGAACCATATATCACAAAGCGAAAAAAGTGGTCCAACTAAAATATTCAAATTTCTTTACGTGCTACACGAATATATAATAAAAAATTCGGGGTCCTATTTTAAAAAACGCAGTTGATATTCGTTTGACCTATGGCAGCGCCATCTAGCAGGCCAACCAAAGCGCCATCTGGTTTCCCCCTTCAAGCTAGACAAGTTTCGTTCTTTGTAGTTTTTTCGTTTGACGCTTATTTCGTGACATATTCGGCCCTGTCACGATCAATGGACCACTCTGTATATACAGGATGGATAAAATTTGTGTCACGAAATTTGAAGCCTGGACAGTTCATGCCAGTAGGAACCAAAATTACTAATGTTGTGTAGGTCGACAACACACAATTTTTAAACAACGGAAACTTGGTGCCACGAGCTCCGATTGGCCAGGGGATTGCCCTGTTGCCGGATGCTCTCGACAACGCACGACGGAGAAAGCTTTGCTTGCGGGAGATCTCGATGAATCCAAGACGGTGGTAGCGTGCCAGCCTTCCACTCTGGCGGCCTGGGGGAAGTTGCATGATAAAACGTACTGAGAACAAACCCGTCAACAGCTGTTAGTTCGTTTACAGAAAGCTTCTACAAATTGTGTCAGCCCTGAAAAAGGCCTTCTTTTTTAGCTAGGACGTTGTTTACTTAAAGTAGGTGGTCGAGCTGGCGACCCTCTGACGCGACACAAGCTTGGTAACGTCCAATGGGGTTTTGCCGAACTCTTTCAAAGATTCCTGAAATTGCTCTGATGTGATTGGTGGCATGTTGAATGCGATACATTAATTCCTTCGTTTCTAGGTGGTTCGTGTCCCTCGAAAAATCCCCACAGGACAAAGTCCTGTAGCTTGAGGTCTGGCGAGCGCGGGGGTCATGTCCAACGATCACCTGTGACAATTATCCAGCCGTCGAAGAGTTCATTTAAATATCTGCGCACAGCACGATTGTTACCTGCGCCCCCCCCCCCCCCCCTGCAACCCTGAAACAACATGCGTAGCAGTGTATCCAGAGGAATGTCTTCCAGCAGGCCAGGTAAAGCTTTTTGCTAAAAGTGAAAGTAATTTGCCCCAGTAAATCGAGGAAGTAGATATTTGTATGTGTGAACCGAAAACCATAGCGCGCTGCCCGTCAACCGACGAACGGGAACCGGGGAATCCCACAGCCAATTGGAGCGTGTGTCGCCAAGTTTCTGTGGTTTTAAAATGGTGCGTAGTCAACCTACAAAACATTAGTAATTTTGGGTTCTACTGGCATCTGCTATCCAAGGTTAAAATTTCGTGACATAATAGTTCTCCACCCTGTATATATGGTTTTAGTCGATCTTTCGATACATAGCACTGAAAATACGGTGTTCCGAGTTTGACCTCATTTTTTTCAAAAACTGGGGAGTATCTAGTGAAAATCCGAAACACGTATCTCCTTATTTTTAGTATACAATATCCCTGCAAAACTTGATAAAAATCGGTGACCCGTTTGTCGGCCCTAGCACTTGTAAGAAAAATACAGCAGACTGTCTTCTCGGATGAAGGCGGCAAGAATCAACACGCCAGTAACGTACATACCCAGAAATTTTCTACGGACCTTTGTCCACAATCGTAATGCTAAGAGAAGTACTGATAATGCTGAGTGCACACTTCTGCTTATGTTGTGTGAATTATAACGTCGTGCAACTTTGTGAGGATTTGTTGCTATTTAGTTCTGCGTGATACACCTACCGGTATTTCTGAAATTTCACCTCTTAGTCAGGAACTAACCTCAATATTTGTGCCTGCAGGGTGACTCAACAATGTCAAAATCAATATAGCGTCCACTTCTAAAAGGCTGTTTCCTGACGTTATTTTGAATTAATGCAGTTACTGGGTAAAGTTTTTGAGAAATAATAATTAGGTAGGTATTGATAGCAGAGCGGAAAGGAGCCGGCGAGGAGACACATTATCGCCGCCATGCTGCTGAGGTGCCTTGTGATGAGTTTTTATGTCTCTTGTATTCCGTTGCTGGGCAATTACTTCCTTGTTGGCAGGAATCCATGAAACTGAACATCTTTATTGAAATTGTACTATCCTTCTATAAATATTACTAGCACTGACATGTAATTAAAATTTTTAGTCTTTACACTTACTTCCTGGTGCTCCTCTACCTCGGATTTTGCATCATATTTAAACGTTTTAATGTTGTAGTCCTCATACCAATGCTATGACAGAATTTTACTTAAGATGACGGTTACTAAAGTAGCAAACGATTCCCTTAATAGAGGAAGGGGGCTATTCTTCGTTCCTTGTATTTCATCTGAAGGCCCCATTCAAAAGTCGTGATGAGAATAGACTAAGACCTTACCAAACATATGATTTTACCTTCAGTTTAACAGCGACTCTGGCACTGCAAGCAGTAGGTCATATACATACATTGGTCACAGCAGGGGAAGTTTGATTGGGGGACATGTGACTGGCAAGTTGTAGCACAGTGGGCGTGCCAGATTAGTTAGCAAGACTCATCGCACGGTCACAGAGGCCACAGAGAGAGAGAGAGGCGAGGCGTTGGTAGGTCTCAGGTCGGCTATTGGGTGGATGTTGCTTCGGACTCCCCACGGGGGAGAGGGATGAAACTAAGTCACTGCCTTGCTGTGGACGCTGAGGTGTGTGCTGTGGTTCTGACTGTGTTTAAATCTAAAATACTGTATATATATTCACCAAAACACTAAAACTGGCTCCAAAAGGGGTACAGAAAATGTGGAGACAACACTGATATCGAGGTAAAGAGACAACTCCTATAGTTGTTAACATTTGTGTATGAAATCGTTTATATGAACAGTAACGAAAGCCACAGACACATAACAAATGCCTGTGATACTTCATGTGTTAGGGTTTTTGAAATCAGCTTTTAATGAACATACCTGACGCACAAATAAACAGATTATGCACTTACTATAAACGAAATATATATGTTATTACTGTGTATGGAAACAGAGAGTTTTCCTCAGTTACACGAAAAGGTTAGTCTCTGGATGAATTACTTGTGATAATGTTTTTACATGTCTAAGTGTGTTTCGTGACAAATATGCTTATTAATATTAGCAGAGAAGAAATTTAACTAACGTACTGTGGAACTCACGAGCCACTATAGATTAGCACATTTGACTAGTGGTTGTTCTGGTTTAAGCGGCATTCAAAATGTATTAAAAATTTCATTAAATAATTCTATATGAATGAAATGAAATGATATTAAAACGCATTTACACAAATATCTATTAGATGTAAATTAGGGGTACTTAAATCTTATACAGTGTGTTTGTAAGGGAATGATACTCATGCACGTAGATATTCGTTTGACCACGGTGCATTTGGAGCGAGCATAGTACGTGGGTGTGAATTCCTAAGGGACCAAACTGTTGAGGTAATCGGTCCCTAGATTTACTCACTACTTAAACTAACTTATGCTAAGAACAACACACACCCATACCGAAGGGAGGACTCGAACCTCCGGTGGGAGGGGCCGCGCAATCCGTGATATGGCGCCTTAAACCACGCGGCCACACTGCATGGCAGTAGGGTACGTCTTGGGGTCTTGTGCTCTTTTTCTCTTCATGGCTAAGGACGTTATGCTATTGGGCGAAGTGAGCTGCAAGTTTGTTAAGTGACAGCAGAGTATGTAGTTTGGACTTATGATATTTTAGGGCGATAGCCACTTTGAAAGTGCGAAACCACTGAGCAATGGTATACACATCTGTAGCTCAACTCTGTTTTAAAAGATGGAACATTGCGCTTAGTCATGAACAAATACTTTAAATATTAGAAATTTGTTCACATTATTGGTTTGTTGTTGAGCATTAAAAATTTATTTTGATACATTATAAGTACACTAACATTTGACCATTCAGACAGCATGAGGAACTACTGAAGCTGTTACGTTATATGTACACAAAAGCAATGACGTTAAATTGGCAACCTTCACAAACATAAAATTATATATGAATTAAACCGATTTTTCCACGTTTCTAAGAATACTAATTGAAATTATCTTTAAACAGATGAGGTTAAAAGAAAATGATTTATTGTAATTTTATTCTATATTGAAAAACGTTAATTAAGAACTTATGTTGTAAACAGGCTTAAGCCCAATGATTATTTTCATGCATGTATACTTTCTACTTTTAGCTTTAACTTATACAAAAAAATATTAAATTGACTTTTTAATGTCTTCACGCCAGACACAGGATTTCACTGACACGCAACCCAGTATGTCGATACCCTTCACCCAGTCACCGACTTTTTTTTTCTCTACACAAACAGATTTCACAATAGTTTCGACATTGGATTACACTTTAGAGTTTTATCATTTATGTTCATGAACGCCTTCCAGATTAGTTCTAATGGATCTTGTTGATCTTAATGGAACTCAAAAATCTTTTCAAACCTACTGTTATCTTATTTTCTTGTTAATTACAAAAGTATATACATTGTATAATGTATTAGTGAACTACTGATTAGACTGAGAAAATTCTGCTTTAAATATTTGCAACTTTATGGTCTCAGCACGATTTAAAGCTTGAACAACACATCTTACCTACTTCGCGAATACAGCTCATCTGCTGAAAGCAGAATAATTAGAGTGTGGATGTGTGCAACGCACATCCAGATCCACCTGAAATTTTATAGTTACTCTCAATAAGAGGAGCATCATGTCTTACTACAAGTACAACTTTAACATTAATATGTTCATCCCTAACTTAACTACATCTACATGTTTGGTTACAGCTAATGGACTAGAAATTTTGGTCATCAGCCTCGTGAACTTTCATTTTACGAATATAAACTGTGTAGAACTGTACAGCTACACCCAAACCATTGATTATAACGTAAAAGTTACGTTCTGTGTTCTGCTTAAGAGCTCTTATGAACGTCAGTCACTTCGGTGTTTAGGCAAATAACCATTCATTACTCGCAAAACATCTTAAAGGCCAATACATACACATACTAGAACTAACTCTTGAGATTAGGAGGAGGAGGAGGAGATTAGTGTTTAACGTCTTGAGGTTAGGAAACTAGTGATTAGTTTACATCAAAGAAAATAAGTCTCATTTCAGACAAGATGCTAGTTTAGTATTACAGTGCTTCTTCAACTTTAATATGCATCCATGTCACATATAGGCACACAATTCGCAAAGTACATAATTTCGCAGTATATACTTGCATATCGTTCTCTTTTTCTCATTCGAATAGCCACATAGAAACATATTCGTTTGCAAATTTCAGCTAAAACCGGTCAGAGTTTTATGCCTTATTTGCTATACTTAAATTGGGTAACTAAAATAAAACTATTTAGATACGAAATCGCTTAGACCATACTTATCGGTGAACCGTACTCATAGATTTTCACCTTTTACATTTTCTCAGTTCAAAGGAATGCAGATATGATTTTTTTTGAGTCATCAGTCTTCTGACTGAGTTGATGGCGCTCGACACGAATTCCTCTTCTGTGCCACCCTCTTCGTCTGAGAGTACCACTTGCAACATACGTCCTCAATTATTTGCCGGATTTATTCCAGTCCCTGTCTTCCTATACACTTTCTGCCCTCCACAGCTCCCTCTTGAACCATGGAAGTCATTCCCTGATATCTTAACAGTTGTCATATCATTCTCTCCCTTCTCCTTATCAGTGTTTTCCACATATTCCTTTACTCCCCGATTCTGCGCAGAACCTCCTCATTTCGTACCTTATCAGCTACCCTAATTTTCAACATTCGTCGGTACCACAACATCCCAGCTCCCCCGATTCTCTTCTGTTCCGGTTTTCCAACAATCCAAGTTTCACTACCATACAATGCAGTGTTCCGAGCGTACATTCTCATTAATTTCTTCCTCAAATTAAGGCCTAGGTTTGATACAAGTAGACTTCTTTTGGCCAGGACTGCCCCTTTTGTCAGTGCTAGTCTACTTTTGATGTCCTCCTTGTACCGTCCGTTATTTGTTATTTTACTGCCTAGGCAGCGGAATTCCTTAACTTCATCTACTATGTTACCATCAATCCTGATGTTAAGTTTCTCGATGTGCTCAGTTCTGCTACTCCTGATTAATTTCGTTTTTCTTCGATTTACTGACAATCTATATTCTCTACTCATCACACCGTTCATTCCGTTCATCAGATCGTGTAATTCTTCTTCACTTTCACTCAGGATGGCAATGTCCTCAGCAATCGTATCATTGATATCTTTTCACCGTGAATTTTAACTCCACTCCTGAACCTTTCCTTTATTTCTATGTTCTTCGACGTACAGATAGAACCGTAGGGATGTAAACTACATCCTTGTCTTACACCCTTTTTAATCCGAGCTCTTCGTTCTTGGTCGTCCACTCTTATTGTTCCCACTTGAGTCTTGTACGTGTTGTATGTCACCCGTCCCTTCCAATAGCTTACCCCTACTTTCTTCAGAATTTCGAACATCTTACAGCACTTCACACTGTCGAACTCTTTCTCCAGGTCCACAAATCCTATGAACGTGTCTTGATTTTGCTTTAGTCTTGATTCCATTATCCACCGCGATGTCAGAATTGCCTTTCTGTAGCCTTTATCTTTCATAAGGCCAAACTGATTGACATCTAACACATCCTCAATTTTCCTTTCCATCTTTCTGTATATTATTCTTGTGAGCAACTTGGATGCATGGGCTGTTAATCCGTTAGTGCGAAAAATCTAGCACTTGTCAGCTCCTGCAGTCTTCAGAATTGTGTTGATGGTATTTTTCCGAAAGTCAGATGGTATGTCGCCACACTCGTACAGTCTACACACCAACGTGAATAGTCGTTTCGTTGCTACTTCCTCGAATGATTTTAGAAATTGCAATGGAATGTTGTGTATCCCTTCTGCCTTATTTGATCTTAAGTGCATCAAAGCTCTATTAAATTCTGATTCTAATACTGGATCGCCTGTCTCTTCTAAATCGACTCCTGTTTCTTCTTCTATCACACCGGAAAAATCTTCCCTCTCACAGAGGCCTTCAATGTACTCATTCCACCTGTCCGCTCTATCCTCTGCATTTAACAGTGGAATTTCCGTAGCACTCTTAATGTTACCATCCTTGCTTTAATTCCACCGAAGGTTGCTTTGACTTTCCAATGTTCTGAATCAGTCCTTCCGACAATAATTTTTTCGATTTCTTCACATTTTTCATGCAGACATTTCGTCTTAGCTTCCCTGCATTTCCTATTTGTTTTATTCCTCAGTGACTTTTATTTCTATATTCCTGCGTTCCCCTGAACAATTTTGTACTTTTCTCTTTCATCGATCAGCTGCAGTATTTCTTCTATTACCGACGGTTTATTGGCAGTTATCTTGTTGTACCTTTGTTTTCCTTTCCAACTTCTGCGAAGGCCTGTTTTAAATATGTCCATTCCTCTTCAGCTGTATTGCCTCCTGAACTATTCCTTATTGCTGTATCCATAGCCTTAGAGAACTTCAAGTGTATTTCGTCATTCCTTAGTTCTTCTGTATCCCTCTTCTTTGATCATTGATTCTTCCTTGCTAATCTCTTGAACTTCAGCCTGCTATTCATCACTACTGCATTGAGATCTGAGTCTTTATCTGCTCCTGAGTATGCCTTACATTTCAGTATTTGATTCCTGAATCTCTGTCTGGCCAGTATGTAATCTAACTCAAATCTTGTACTACCCCGCCTTTTCCAGTTATACCTCGTCGTCTTGTGATTCTTTAACAGAATATTCGATATTACTAGCTGGTATTTATTACAGAACTCAACTAGTCTTTCTCCTCTCTCATTCCTTGTTCGAAGCCCAAATTCTCCGGTAAGCTTTTCTTCTACTCCTTCCCCTACAACTGCATTCCAGTCTCCAATGACTATTAGATTTTAATTTCCCTTTATGAATTTTAGTACCCTTTCAACATCCTCATACATTTCTCTAATTCTTCATCTTCGCTTGCTGCGTCGGCATATATAGCCGAACTGTCGTTGTTGGTGTTGGTTTGCTATCGATTCTGATAAGAGCAACCCTATTACTGCACTATTAACAGTAACACTCTGTGCTGTAGCTTCCTATACATAACAAATCCTACTTCCATTACTCCATTTTCTGCTGCTGTTGATATTACCCTGTACTCATCTTACCAGAAACCCTTGTCTTCTTCCTAGTTCACTTCATTGACCCCTACTATATCTAAATTGAGCCTTTGAATTTCTCTTTTCAGATTTTCTAGCTTCACTACCACGTTCAAGCTTCTGGCATTCCACCTCGACTAGCAGAACGTTGTACTTTTCGTTGGTTATTCAATCTTTTCTCATGATAATGATTACTACCCATGCAGATGCATTTCAAATCTTGATGACTATAAAGTCTTTGAAACTTCCTGACAGATTAAAACTGGGTGCCGGACCGAGAAGTTTCATATCAGCGCACAGTCCGCTGCAGAGTGAAAATCGCATTCTATAAAGTCTTTAAATTTTACTGTATTTGGAAAATCCGAAAGGTAGCCCACTGAGTGTGGGATCTGGATAATTTTGTAGGGTTCTATCTGCAGTAGCTGCCATTTACTATTTCCTATCTGCTTGGCTGATGATTTCAGATGAGATTTTAACAACTGGATTTCTCCTGCTGAGTATTTTCAACCGTCTGTCACAGGCATTCTTTCAAAACCTAGCCTGATCAGTGAGTCCAGTGAGCATATTCCTTACCGCTTCTTCCAGCATTAATCCTTCTTCAGCCAATCGTGGCAGTGGATTTATCCAATAATTAACTTCTTTACAATTCATTAACAGATCTGAGGATATCTAAAGGGTGGCGTAAATTGACAGTTTGTTTCATATGTACTCAGATGGTTCAAGGACTTTCCAACAAAGCACTCGTTTTACTTCTCGAGAAACAGCCTTTCGTTTCACTCACAGGATGGAGTAGGATATCGGCCAAACATGTCATATGGCATCATGTCCGTGTGCACACATATATATTTATTATGACTGGTCTTCCGTCGAATATATGTAAATACTTCATAAGTATATTTCTTAATTTTTGTCGTTTTTCTGAACCGAGGTCTGTGGATTCCGTTACTATGTCGTGGATGTAAGGATTGTTATCCTCATTCTAAGTATAGCGGCTTGAACAATTATTCACAGGTACAGTCTTTGTTATCAGGAATTTTACCTTAATACCTGGGAAAAAATTTTCGATATTCCCCTGGAGTTTGCGTTAAGTCAACCACGATATCTTTGCCTTCGGTGCGCCAATAGTATTTACCGAAAGAACAGTTTGTATTTAGTCAACATACCATGATGACCTCAGAGTTGACGTCACTTGGGCAGCGTAATAGCCATTTCGCTGAGTCGTGTGCTGGT
Source organism: Schistocerca cancellata (assembly GCF_023864275.1). Lineage (NCBI taxonomy): Eukaryota > Metazoa > Arthropoda > Insecta > Orthoptera > Acrididae > Schistocerca > Schistocerca cancellata. The sequence goes on along the minus strand of NC_064631.1, from coordinate 169,584,027 downwards.
CTTGCATGTGTAGCTAGTTTGGCGGCGGCATTACTATAATCTTTACTGTCATTATTGTTTACTTTTTCATGTTCTCATATTATTAAATCAGGTAGGCTGCGATGAGCGGGTCACGTAGCTCGAATGGATGAAGGCAGGGCAGCGCGCAGGGTATTGGTAGGGCACTTAGAGGGAAAACGTCCTGTGGAGAGACTGAGGCGTAGAAGGGAGGACAATGTGAAGGCTGATTTGAGGAGCCTAGGAATTGAAGGTGAATGGAAGGAAATAGCCAAAATAGGGACAAATGGCGAAAATACGTTGCTGCGGTAATGGACTCTCGAGTCCGGTATGACCAGTGAGTGAGTGTGTTGTGTGTGTGTGTGTGTGTGTGTGTGTGTGTGTGTGCATGTGTATGTTCTCGTATCAGATCTATGGAGTGTAGTATTGATATAAAATGACATCATCCGGTACGTGTACTAATTTCTCGAAAATGTCTAAAAGCAACTTCGCCTTCAGAATTCTTAACATGTCTTTATGAGAAATTTGCTCGTCCCTAGAATATCATGGAGCGGCTCAGGATTGAGTATCTGTGTCCTGGCCCTGTGCTGATGGCATCTTGACCGATACTTAGACATTAATGCTCGTTGAAATTGTACTTATGTTTGATAAAATTCTGCTATGTCCGTGACGGATAGGGCGCCATCATCTTGTATATATCCTGTTATAAAGTGGACATTTTGTTGTTCACTACAGGACTGGAGTAACCCAACAGAATGTGGTGGCTTCTGGCAAAGAGATTTGGAATTTTCTGTGTTTGGTTGACTTACTTCAAACAGTATTGAAGATAGAGAAAGCACTACTCCTGCTTTTGTTACCATACATCATATGACGTGGTAGTGGGACTGCTGTAACTATCTTTTTTTTCCAGATGACGGGTGCTTTGACCTATGGCCCAAAACACAAAGAATACCTGTTACACTGCTGTAATTTGCAAAGTCACTTGGACATGCCATTCTAGCAAATTTTGGCTTAACGTGATTTTTATCTGTGCTAATTCAGGGTTATTGATTCGCCAGAATTTTCCCACTTAGACAAACTGGCAGTGAACATTTCACTTACAACAAGTTGTAATTCTGGATTTAATGTATCGTTAACTTCTACATATTTGTGTGAAATACATTGTGAAAAGTCATCAACGATGTGCTTTCACTGATCATGAAATTGCTTTCGTATTTCACGTTCTTCGCGAAACTATGTAATATTTTCTAATTTCTCTGCAGTTGCTTTAGATTGTTTTTGTTCTTTAGAAAAGGCTGTATGGCTTCTTGAAGACCACGAGAAGCCTCTTTTAATTGTGAAATAGATCTCTTAAAGTACTATACTTCACTGACAAAGTGTTAAAATTAGCAGTCAGTTTCGCTACATCATTGGATTGTCTTTATAAACTGTTGGATTGTTTTTGTGATTCTTCTGGCATTTTCTGCTGCGCCACTTGCTTCTGGGATTACGCCGATATGTTGCTTCCACTGCTTTAAAATATTGTATCAATAGTGTAATTGGGTCAATGGGCTAATCACTTATTTGCACGTTCGATTTGATCATTTACTTCAGGTGAAGCTTCATCAACTTGAACAATCACATTACAAGAAGGATTGTCTGAGTCATCATCTACTTCACATAAAAGATTATGATTTGAAATATTTGCATCACTTTCAGAGTGCGACTCTAAAGAGTGCTCTGAACTGCATAAATTTTCAATTTTCATGCCGGTCGTCAGTTCACTTTGCTCAGCGTAAAACTTCATGTTATCATTTTCTTCCATAGTCATTTTTCCGTTCTTTTGTATTTTCACCATAACACGAAATCTAAGAAAAAACGTTTACAATTACTTTGAGTAACTTAAGATCTGAATAAGTACTACAGGTAATAGTTCTTAACACTCACGATTACCGGAATAAGGAGTTAAAGATAGTGTGTACTACAACTTGACACGACTTCGCCATTACGTGGACTATGTTATTAGAATGGTCGTCTTGTGAACAGAGAAAATGTTACATAATGAAATTTGTCTTACATGAAATTAAAAATTTTTACTTGCAATGAAGAAACATCTTAATGTCAAAAGCCGCGCGCAGATAAAGACAAAGAAACTACGTCTATTGTCTTTACATTAAGCAGCGACGTCTTGTTAATTATGGATGAATAGTTCCCTTCTTTTATATGTTCCTGTTTTCTTTTGTAATTTATTATTCGCTTTCCATTACATGGATTAGTTTAGTACCCTTTCTCGCAATATTTGTTCTCCATCAAACATAAAACAGACAGTGTGAGATTTCTTAAGTCCTGTTGCGGTCTTACCACAGTAATTCTTACTCCTCTTGAGTTAAAAGTTAGATGCAATTTGCTTTATCCGATTAGCAAAAAGAGGAGGCGGAACTACTTTAATGACGGGAGCGGAAGTAAAATCAGCACAACTAATGATTGTCGGTCCATTATTAACAGAGTGATGCCTGACAATGAAAGAAATATGAATATTTCAATGCTAGTATTTGTGTTGCATAGCAATCCTTCTTTTAAAAGGATCGGTCTTCCTGAAATGGATTTAGAATAAGCGCAGGTTTCATTATTGATCATCGAATATGCATTTGAGGCAGTATCAAAGACGGTTGATGAGTAGCGTCACCGTATTAGTAACACACAAACGTCATTACGCACTCACCGTTATAGAGCTGTAGAGATATTTAAAACAATGTTAGAGCAGGAAATATTAGTAACATTAAATAAACTTAATACAGCTTTGAATTGTATGTAACTGATCTAAATTGTACAACAACATCACCTTCTGCCCGCTTTGCGATGTAATCATGGAACGGTGTTAGATAAACCGAAATTCGCATATTAGTATGGATTCAGCGTTTTGCTATGTGATTGCACACATGTTTCTAATTAGTCTGAGTCCTGATGTGTGTGTGATTACGATGACGTGGTTTTGACAGTCGTTGACAATATTAGCAGCTGATTATAGCTATTTACCTCCGCATGTTATTAGATACTACTTACTCCGATTACCTTGCCCTGGTTTCGCAGCTCTGCTTTCAGTTACCAGGCGAGACAAACGCAGCAGTTGCGAACAAAAAATTGAAATAAAATTACATCACGAATTCTCTTGCTTTCAAATACTCGCAAACGTCGAAAAACGAAAGTTACATGTAAACGTAAAAAAGGAATTCAGCTCCAGGCAGCAACGCAGAGTTTTGAGTGGAACAGTTTGTATTTTCAGGAAGTCCATGAAATGTATTTTTTGATCTACTCAAGCTTTCGACGCGTCTGGTTTTGAGTTACGGTCACAACGAGTTCGCTGACGCTGCTCGACTAAAACTGCGAAATAAGGTTATTCCGACGCATTTAACAAGCTGCGATTTTTCTGCATGATATGCTGACACAGGAGACTTACAAGTTAGACACCGCAGCAAGCGACATACACGCGAATGTTATTGGAGGGCCCCTCGTAGATTTATAGCTGTAAGAATTACCGAGGAGCGCGGAAAAATTTCCCTCCCCATTCATTAATAGGTGTGTTGCGAGCAGAATAACTTATTGTAGCTTCCTCTCCGTACTTTCACTTGCCTAAAGCTTTTTTATGCATTGTCTACGAGATACGCACGAATGTGTCTCAAACAACTTGTAGTTTCTGCCCAGAAAGAAGGTTCATGAAGATTTCTATTTTTTTCTTGTTACCCACCATGTATAAGACCGAAATGCTCATTTAGTGCGACCTGATACTAGTTCCATACTCTTTATCAGTATTCAAGTATCGGCCGTATACAGTGACGTGATAAAAGTATAAAAATACTTCTAATGGCTCTGAGCACTTTGGGACTTAACATCTGAGATCATAAGTCCCCGATAACTTAGAACTACTTAAACCTAACTAACCTAAGGACATCACACACGTCCATGCCGAGGCAGGATTCGAACCTGCGACTGTAGCGGTCGTGCTGTTCCAGATTAAAGCGCCAAAGTCCTTGGATAGCGATGTCCACATATATAGATGGTTGTAGTATCGCGTACACAAGGTATAAAAGAGCTCTGCACTCCCGGATCAGTCCTTTGTATCGGATGATTCATGTGAAAATGTTTTCGACGTGATTATGGCTGCGCGACGGGAATTAGCAGACTTCTATCGCGGAATGGTAGTTAGAGGTAGACGCATGGGACATTCCATTTCGGAAATCATTAGATAATTCAATACTCCGAGATCCACAGAGTATGCCGAGAATACCAGATTCCAGTCGGTACTTCTCACCAAGGACAGTGCAGTAGTCGGCAGCCTTCACTTAACGATCGAGAGCAGCTGCGTTAGCGTACAGTTGGTCAGTGGTAACAGACAAGCAACACAGCGTGGTATAACCTCAGATATTCACGTGGGACCTACGTCGAACTTGTCCGTTTGGATAATGCGGCGAAACACGGCATTAATGGGCTACGGCAGCAGACGACGAACGCGAGTGCCTTTTGCTAACACCACGATATCCCCTGCAGAGCTGACGGTAGGGTTCGCGAGTGCTGCAGACACCACGAATTCAAAGTGCGAACAAGGCTTTGATGAGGTTGATGGTGGTTTCTTATTGGTGTGGGCTGTGTGTATATGGAATGGACTGGGTCGTCTGGTCAAACTTAACCCATCATTGATTGGAAATGATTATATTCGATTATTCTGAAACCATTTGCAGCCATCAGTTGATTTCATATTCCAAAACACCGACGGGGTTTTTGTGGATGACAAAGCGCCATGTCACGGGGCTACATTCTGGACCATTTGAGCTAATTATTTGACCCGACATGAATCTCATGGAACATGTATTGGACATAATCAAGAGGTCAATCCATGCACGAACTCCCACTCACTTTGCAGTCATGGACAGCTCTACAAGCAGCACGGCTTAGTATATCTGCAGTGGACTTCCAGCGACTTGTTGAGCCCATGCCACGTCGGGTTGCTGAACTTTACCGACCCGCTATTAGGATTTCTCCCGTAACTTCTGTCATCCTAACGTGTGTGTTTTGTATGGAGTCCACTTTGTACTTACTGCACACTTTAACTTGGCGCCTCTCTTGTCGGCGAAAGTCAGCTGTCTTCGCCCCGCTCCGGAACGTTTACGCTCGTTGCCTATTTTAGGTACTTAAGACTATCCTGGGCTCCAGTAATAAACAGCCACTGTGAAAACGGTGTTGATTACCGTGTAGCGCTCATGCTGATTACTATTATTCAGAAAAATGAGTGAAGAGGCTGAACCTCGACCATTTAGAGGCTCGTCATCAACTTTCGTGCCACTTCTGCGACACATTGGCCCGTAGTATGTTCCTTTCAGTTACAAACTACTGCTATGGGAGAACGAGGAAGGCTTCGTCTCAGCAGCCAATCCGCTGCGAGCCATACGCAAACTTTCGCACTCAACATCTTCTGCAAAGGGGCCAAGTTAATGTGTGCGACTTGTACGAATGTTATAGTTTCCTAGTACTGTGCCAGTGAATCGTATTTTTACATTTGCTTCAACTACAACGAAGTTTATTTGATGGTCTCAGTTCACATTAGTTAACTTTGTTAGCAGTTACCCATCTTTTGATTGGGGTGAAATTCTCATTATCAGTACCATAATACGCGAGAAGTATGTTATTACAACTATTCACTGAGTCATTAATTCATCGTAAACACCAATAAGTAATTAATGTATAATAATGATATTTCGCGAATACATTTGTCTGGTTAAAATATTTCTTTGATTGGCGTTGCAAGATGACAGGGTCTATGTAAACGAATTAATGACCGGTGTAACTGCAAGAATGTTGAATGCAAGCATGCATACCTGCATGTAGTGCGTTGTACAGATGCCGCACGTTAATTTGTGGCATGGGTTTCCACGCTTGTTGGCTGGCTGGAGTGGCCGAGCGGTTCTAGGCGCATCAGTCTGGAACCTCGTGACCGCTACGGTCGCCAAAAATGGTTCAAATGGCTCTGAGCACTATGGGACTCAACTGCTGTGGTCATAAGTCCCCTAGAGCTTAGAACTACTTAAACCTAACTAACCTAAGGACATCACACACATCCATGCCCGAGGCAGGATTCGAACCTGCGACCGTAGCGGTCGTGCGGTTCCAGACTGTAGCGCCTTTAACCGCTCGGCCACTCCGGCCGGCGCTACGGTCGCAGTTTCGAATCCTGCCTCGGGTATGGATGTGTGTGATGTTCTTAGGTTAGTTAGGTTTAAGTAGTTCTAAGTTCTAGGGGACTGATGACCTCAGAAGTTAAGTCCCATAGTGCTCAGAGCCATTTGAACCAACCATTTCCATGCTTGTTGCACTTGGTCGATCAACGCATGGATGGTCAATGCTGATTGTGGATGACGCTGGAGTTCCCATCTCATTATGTTCTATATGTGCTCGATTGGAGAGAGATATGGTGACCGAGCAGGCCAAGGCAATATGTCTACACTTTGTGGAAAGTGCTGGGTTTAGCGGTGGTACGTTTTCGAGCGTTATCCTGTTGGAAAGCACGCCAAGGAATGCTGTCATGAATGGTAGGGCAACAGGTCGAATCACAAGATTGACGTACAAATTTGTAGCCATGGTGCGTGTGATAACCACGAGAGCACTCCAGCTGTCATAAAAAATCACATCCAGGACTATAAGTAGAGGTCCAGTGTATCTAGCACGCAGACAAGTTGGTAGCAGATCCTCAACTGGCCTGCTTCTAACAACATATCCATCACAGGAACTGTGGCAGAACTAGCTTTCATCAGAAAATCCAACAGACCCCCACCGTGCCCTCCAATGAGTTCTCGCTTGACACCATTTACGCCGCAAATGGCGGTGGTTGTTTCTAATACATTTCACCTATACAGCCCTTCAGTATACTCATTCTACTATACAGCTTTATCTTCTATCCTTGGCATTGGTTTCCCACCTGAGCTTTTGTCACCCCGTAGATAAATATGCTTCTGCATCCTTAAGTTTGTCTTCTAACCATTCCTTCTTAGCCATTTTGCATTTTCTGCCAGGTTCATTTTAAACTTTTGTATTCCAGCTTCATGTGCTGCATTCTCATATTTTCTCCGTTGATCAATTAAATCAGTATGTCCTGTGATATCGAAGGGTTGCTGCCAGGCCTTGTCTTTTTATCTATTTGAACCTCTGTTGTCACTACCATTTCACCTCTCTCAGTATTTTTTCCCCTGTTTCAGTCAATCATTGTCTAGCTCTTCCTCTGAAACTCTCAACAACCTATGATTCATTCTACTTATCCAGATTCCAACTCTTCCATATACTATCTTCTGGCAATGTCTCCAGTTTTCATCTTCAATTTATAACCAGTACTCAGGGCCTACGTCTGGTCCTGGAAACGCATTACAGTTTAAACTCAGGATTCGAAATCTCTGTCTTATCGTTATGTAATCAGTGTGAAACTGTTTATTGCCACCAGACCTCTTCCACGTATACAACCGTCTTTCATGATTCTTACACCAGGAGTAAACGATCGTTAAATTATGCTCTTTACCAAACTGTACCAGCTTTCTCCGAGTGTATATTCACCTACCATTTTACCTCCCCTTCCCTTTCCTGCTATAGAGTTCCATTACCTTGTCACTATTCTTCTCCTTAGCTATCTCACTGATTTCTTTTATCTTATCACCCTTTTTTTCCAATTTCTTCTTCATCCACAGAGCTATCTGCTATATAAACTTGTACTACAGTGACGGATGTCCGCTTTGTGTCTATCTTGGCTACAATAAGCATTCACTATGCCGTTCGCAGTAGCCTTCCTGCGTTCTTCCTTTTTTATTCATTGTTGATAAGGGGGAGCGGTGGGGAGAAGTGGAATCGAAACTGCCTGAGATAAATTTATTTGCCAGGAATATCACATAAGACTTTATTGATAATTGCTTAACTCACAGATACAGAATGTTTTAATCATAAGATAACAGATAATCTTTCTATAGTTACTGAAGAAAATCCCAAAATGGCAACAGGAAACGCAAAAGGCGTTTCAACTTACAGTTACAAAACATTTTATCAAAGTATAATTAAATAACCTTTTTAAAATTACTAAAAAATTCAAAAACAAAATAACAGAGTTCGCAGAAGGCGATCAGGAACCAGAAGACAGTGTAGTTTATATAAAATCACTATTTGCTAAGATTTCTCAGTAGGCGACTTACTGCATTTAGAGAAAAAAATGGTTCCAATGGCTCTAAGCACTATGGGACTTAACATCTGAGGTCATCAGTTCCCTAGACTCAGAACTACTTAAACCTAACTAACCTAAGGACATCACACACATCCACCCCCGAGGCAGGATTCGAACCTGCAGTAGTGCAGTTCTGGACTGAAGCGCCTACAACCGCCATTTAGAGAATAATTCACTTGAAAATTTTAACAGACACGGAGGCAGACTGAAAGAAAACACAAGTAGTAATCAGCTGAAGGCTCTTGCTTAAATGAGAGGCACTATTATTAAATTACTATCGTGCAAAGGACACTATTTTGAAAGAAATATACTTGCAAAGCAATTTCACTGCACTGCGAGATTACTCAAATTGCACAGAAACCAACTTACAGCGTTAAGAATCTATGATTTGTGTTATGAACATAAGGAATCAAACAGAAATACCATAGTTGGCGAAACGCAAAACAAAGGAAAACAGTGAAATTAATTTTATTTGAATGCCAAGCACATTCAAAGTCCAACCACCTAGATTGTTTCCGCTTATTGTTGACGATTTAAAATTTACAGTGAACAGTCTCGCTACTAGCCAATTGCCCTTCAAGAGCTTATCCGCTCTAGTAACATCAGATTAACTGTAGGTGAATGGCAGACCAGCAAAGTCCCCAAAACAACTCTAATTGCAGCGCAGACAATAGTGACCAGCACTACAACATGTATAAGTCACAATTAATCTCTATAGAATCTCTATATAATTAAGACCGTAAAACCGGGGGAGCACGTATCTCACCGTTAGTACATATAAGCCTTATTAATTCGAGCAGTCATGGACTGTGCGGCTGATCCCGGCGGAGGTTCGAGTCCTCCCTCAGGCATGGGTGTGTGTGTGTGTGTGTGTGTGTGTGTGTGTGTGTGTGTGTTTGTCCTTAGGATAATATAGGTTAAGTAGTGTGTAATCTTAGGGACTGATGACCTTAGCAGTTAAGTCCCATAAGATTTCTAACACATTTGAACATTATTAACTCGATTCAGAAGGAAATAATGCTATAAGGTTAGCTGAACTACAGTATAATTTTTTTGCTTTATCAAATTATCCACTCGATACTGAAGGTGATTCAACTGTTATTTCGGTGATGGCAACTACAAACGTCTGACATGACGAACGTTACATTTGAGTCTCGTTAACCACCCCCGACAACACGGAGAGTATAAGATTCACAAACCACTCACCATTCAATCTTTTCTCGGGGACAACCAGTCCACATTGCGTACAGAAATTGACCAACACTCATAAATTCAGGCTGACTTCCTTTCTGAGAGACAATTCCTCATAACCAGTGCCACTTAAAGATCGACACTAATTTAGATCTAAGTCCGCTGCACCGCGTCACACATCACAGGCCAAGTTGACTCCGGGTGCTATGACTAGCCAGCAGCCGTGAGGAAAACCCCGTAGTCACTACTGTAGTCGGTAACTTTCCTCTACTCGTCTGCGGAGCCGCTTAAATCGTCCCCCTGGTCATGCTCTCTCCCGGCCAGCTAGGGAGGTCATAATATTCTCTGAGTAAAGATAGACTAGCGTAATAACTATAGATATGCACGGATCAGTTATTACACCTACGTCTGTAGTACCCCTATTTGATTTTGTATTTAGAATACTGTGCATACGCAGGCACAAGTCCTGCCCATCCTATAAGCGAACTTCACTAATCACTATTACATCTAACTTCGAAGTATCCATTTCACCTTTTAAGTTTTCTAACCTATCTACCGCATCCTTAGACTACCAGGTTTGTTCTTCCTCATAGCGACATCCTCCTGCTTAATGAATGTAATTCCATCTTCTGTCCTGCTTTGTCTCACACCGGTATATACGAACGGCAGACTATTCTACTTCCGGAATAGTTTACCCACGCGGCTGCCATCGTCATTTAATAGCGAAAAACAACGGCTGTAGTTTCCCCTTGCTCTGAGCCATTTTAGCAGTACCAGCACAACACAGCCATGTTGGTTCATGTTACATGGGCGCATTAGTTAATCATCGAGACTGCTGCTCCTACAACTACTGAAAGTTGCTGCCCCTCTACAGCAACTGTACGTTTGTCTGACCACTCTGATACCCCTCCGATGTACACTGAAGAGCCACAGAAACTGGCACACCTACCTAATATCCCGTAGGGCCTCCGCGAACATGCAGAATAGCTGCAACACGACGTAGCATGGACTCGAATATTGTCTGGACTAGTGCTGGGGGGAAATGACACCATGAATCATACAGGGCTATCCATAAATGCGTATGAGTACGGGAGTGTGGAGATCTCTTCTGAACAGCACGTTGCAAGGCAACCCAGATATGATCAATAATGCTCATATCTTGGGAGTTTGGTGGTCAGCGGAAGTGTTTAAACTCGAAAGAGTGGTCCTGGAGCCATTCTGCACGCTTGGGGTATCGCATTGTCCTGCTGGAATAGCCCAAATCCGCCACGGAATGCGCAATGGACACGAACGGATGCAGGTGATCAGACAGTATGCTTACGTATTTGCCACCTGTCGGAGTCGTATACAGATGTATCAGGTGTCCCATATCGCTAAAACTGCACACGCCTCACACCGTTACACAGCATCCGCCAACTTGAACAGTCTCCTGCTGACATGCAGGGCTTATGGATTCATGAGGTTGTCTACTGACCCGTACACATCCATCCGCTCGATACAATTTGAAACGAGATTCGTCCGACCAGGTAACAAATTTTCAGTCATTAACAGTTCAATGTCGGTGTTGACGGGCCCAGGCGAAGCATAAAGCTTTGTGTCTTGCAGTCATCAATGCCACACGAGTGGGCCTCCGTCTCCGAAAGCCCATATCGATAAGGTTTTGTTGAATGGTACGCATGGTGACACTTGTAGAGGACCCAGCATTCAAATCTGTAGCAATTTACGGAAGGGTTGCACTTCTGTTACGTTGAACGATTCTCTTCAGTCGTCATTGGTTGCATTCTTGCAGGATCTTTCTCCGGCCGCAGCGATGTCGGATATTTGATATTTTGCCGGATTCCTTATATTCACGGTACATTCATGAAATGGTCGTCCGGAGAATACCCACTTCAGCGCTAACTAGGAGATGCTGTGTCCCATTGCTCGTGTGCCGACTATGACACCAAGTTCAGACTCACTTAAATCTTGATGACCTGCTATTGTAGCAGCAGTACCCGATCTAACAGCTGTGCCAGACTCTTGTTGTCTTATATAGGCATTGCTGACCGCTGCGCCGTATTCTGCCTCTTTATATATCTCTGTATTTGAACACGGATACCTATACCAAAAAAAAATGGTTCAAATGGCTCTGAGCACTAAGGAACTTAACTTCTAAGGTCATCAGTCCCCTGGAACTTAGAACAACTTAAACCTAACTAACCTAAGGACATCACACACATCCATGCCCGAGGCAGGATTCGAACCTGCGACCATCGCGGTCGCGCGGTTCCAGACTGTAGCGCCTAGAACCGCTCGGCCACTCAGGCCGGCTACCTATACTAGTTTCTTTGACGCTTCAGTGTAGTTTCTACTAACGTACGGTTATCTATATCGTTGAGGCATGCAAGCCACCCAACCACGTCAAGGTCCATTGGAACGTGTTTGCCTTGGACGTATAGAAACACCACGTAAACCTGGTTTCCTATATGCGTATCACTGCGGTTAGCACGTGCTAGGAGCGTCAGCTGAGATGTTCTATGTAAGTCGTAATCTTTGGACTAAAAATATGTTCAATGGTTCTGCTATGAAATAGTGTAAGTTTTTTTTTGGATCAGTTGTTTTCCTGTTTGGCAGTTGGGAGCTGTATCTCTTCTCACAGTTCTCTGAGTTTCCTTTTAGGAGGTTCATTTGAAGACAGAATTTAAGGTTCTATGCCGCTTGATCTATTTGGCTTTCTATCTCGTCCACACTTTTCGAAATCTGATTTTTGTGCCACTGGCAGCTTCAGCACTTTCCCAAGCTTTCTAGGGGTTTTGGAGCAGAATCTGTGACTATCATTTGCGACGGTAGCTACTGAACGCTTCGCTCAGTGTGCTTCTGACATCCTACCACTTTTGAAGTAACACCTGAGTACATCCGGATTTAAGCTTTGCTTTGTATCTACTCTGTAGTATGCGCTGTTTCTTAAAAAACTTCTTGATATGGTTTGTATACCCATGGAGATTTCCTAGTCTTTAACTATTCTGCTGTGCACATATTTTTTTTAGAACTTGGCCGTTTGTTTGTATGAAACTGAGTCACAGTTCCTCTATCTGTTTACTGTGCTGTAAAGAAAAGTTAGCTTGTTTTGGAGAAATGAGATAAATTCTTCCTTATCCGTTGTACTTATCGTGCAGACTTCTGTGGTTACTTTTCTAGCGGTTTATACGTTGGTGACCACTGTTTATACAGTTGCATCGTAAACACATGCTATTTACGCTAAGGAATTGTGCAAAAGAAATGTTAAAATACGGACTGTGAGGGTAGAATAGCTACTTAGACGCAAAGGGATATTACAGTGTATAACGAACAGTTTTTTTTTATAAGATGGCAACGAGACTCAGTCACAGACATTATGATGCAGGAACGGAAGTTGTTCGATGACTCATAATGGGTGGTATATTAGATGCGTGATAGCTCGTCTGAAGACAGCTCGTATTACGAAAGACACAGCTGCACGTGTTATTTATATTATTGTCCAAACTGGTTAAAGGAGCATGTTCGTCCCGCCTCCTCTGTTTTAGAACTTTCTATACATTAATACATTCGTGTTTTATTCAGAATCATTTCACGGGATTCGCATGCAGTCGAGCAATATATTTGCAAAACGCAGCTGTGCGTTTCCATTATTATTTCTCATCAACATCTAAGACAATACTGTTGCACCCAGTAGTTTGACTGGGACCTTGTCTCTTCTTCGTAAGTCATGTTGCCCCCACCGCAAATTACCGCACAACGATCGAGCGCCGTATAACGTTCATCTTTTCAGCCCTGATGCTTTTTCGTTTTAAATTCAATTACCTCTAGTTTTAATTTGTTATGCACTCTCGAGTTATATCGAGAAAAATACGAAAGATATTTTTTTTCAAAACGTTAACGAAGAAAGCACCCAAAGATCGTTGGAGTTGGAGTTCACATACATGCAGTACATTTGACAAGTATTTAATACCAGGACTGAGAGATGATCTCGTATTTGTCTCTTCTTAATGCGATTTAATACTTTAGTATTTATTTATGTGTAAACTACAATATGAATTTGAGTAATCAATTTAAGTGATTGGAAACAATCACATGAAACCATTCATGATAATCTAACAGGCTAAAAACCTATTACTTCTGTATGTAAAACTGCCTGAATCATTGATATGCTATTAAAAAAAATCTATAAGAGGCAGTCAAATGACAACGAGACACACAGAAGACAGTAAGCAAACTGTTTATTTTTTCAAAAATGAAAGTCGTAACTGTTAATACATTTATCCCTCTGTGAGATTAGGTGGTCAATGCCTTCATGGAAAAGTGTTTTCGGTTACCTAGGGAACCATGTTTGTATACAGGCGTGCACCTCCCCATCCGAAACAAACCGAAAACCACGAATTTCCTGCTTCAGGGCTCCAAATGTATGGAAATTGCATGAGGAGAGATCGTGACTGAATGGAGGATGTGTAAGTGCTTCTGAAGCGTACTCCAAATAACTTTGGCAGCCATGTCGCGTGCCATCATGGTTCCATAGGCAACCGCAAATATTTTTCTATGAAGACATTGACTGTTATATCTCACAGTGGTATAAATTTATTAGTAATTATGGCGATTATTTTTGAAATAATAAACAGCTTATTTACTTTTTTCGATCTTTTCCATGTTCATTAGAATGCCGCTTGTACATTGCAATTTTTGCACTGCATTTTGGTTTTGGTACTACATGATGTTAACTCACACATTCGTGGAAAGGTCAGATCACCAGCGATGGAGATATAATCGTTACAATCTACTCTGCTCTGATCGCAAGGAAAAGGGGTGGGAGGACTGCACGGTTTCGACATTTTACATGGCTCGGTTTTAGCTTCGTGTTCTGCTCGTATCGCGAGTGTTTCTCTTCACGGGAGTTGACAAACAGCTTCATAAATTTCCCATCGCAAGCACATGTTACTTTCCAGAAGAAATACAAAATATTTTTCTTTTCAATTTACTTTCTGGATACATTCATGCTAGTCAGTTTCCTTTATATGAGTTAGGTTTCTTCAGACTAATAATGAATGATACGTTTGATTGGTGAGACAAAGTACGTGTCCAGATGACGAAGTTTTCTTTTTCTCAGACATGGGCTAGGGGAGGGGGGGGGAGGCGAGTGGGCAGCTACTGCCATCGCCCCTTCCCCCTCCCCCCTCCCGGATGCACAAACCCTTCTGTGAGTTAACACCCCCTCATCGAGGTATCAAGGATTTCTCCTTTAGTGCAAGCGCGCTCGATTATTTTAATTGGCATGGGATTGTTCATATACCGAACTCGTCACCAGTAACAATGAAACTACCACGTCTGTAATAGTAGCACGTTGGAACTATTCTGTTGCTTAAGTCAGGGCCCTGGTAGCTTGCAAAATAGCTCCTTCTTTGAATTCAAAAAGAAGATGCTATCCAAAATTTTCGGGACTGGTGCTGCCATCTGCTGAAAACCTTATCTTTGGGTTAATGGTCACCATCACACTCGCAGTACACTACTGGCCATTAAAGCTGCTACACCAACAAGAAATGCAGATGATAAACGGGTATTCATTGGACAAATACATTATGCTACAACTGACATGTGATTACATTTTCACGCAACCTGGGTGCATAGAACCTGAGAAATCAGTACCCAGAACAACTACCTCTGGCCGTAATAACGGCCTTGATACGCCTGGGCATTGAGTCCAACAGAGCTTGGATGGCGTGTACAGGTACAGCTGCCCATGCAGCTTCAACACGATATTACAGTTCATCAAGAGTAGTGACTGGCATATTGTGACGAGCCAGTTGCTCGGCCACCATTGACCTGACGTTTTCAGTTGGTGATAGATCTGGAGAATGTGCTAGACAGAGCAGCAGTCAAACATTTTCTGTATCCAGAAAGGCCCGTACAGGACCTGCAACATGCGGTCGTGCATTATCCTGCTGAAATGTAGGGTTTCGCAGGGATCGAATGAAGGGTAGAGGCACGGGTCGTAACACATCTGAAAAGTATCGTCCACTGTTCAAAGTGCCGTCAATGCGAACAAGAGGTGACCGAGACGTGTAACCAATGGCACCTCATACCATCACGCCGGGTGATACGCCAGTATGGCGATGACAAATGCATGCTTCCAAAGTGTGTACACCGCGATGTCACCAAACACGGATGCGACCATCGTGATACTGTAAACAGAACCTGGATTCATCCGAAAAAATGACGTTTTGCCATTCGTGCACCCAGGTTCGTCGCTGAGTACAGCAAAGCAGGCGCTCCTGTCTTTGATGCAGCGTCAAGGGTAACCGCAGCCATGGTCTCCGAGCTGATAGTGCATGCTGCTGCAAACGTCGTCGAACTGTTCGTGCAGATGGTTGTTGTCTTGCAGACGTCCCCATCTGATGACCCAGGGATCGAGAGGTGGCTGCACAATCCGCTACTGCCATGCGGATAAGATGCCTGTCATCTCGACTGCTAGTGATACGAGGCCGTTGGGATCCAGCACGGCGTTCCGTATTAGCTTCCTGAACCCACAGATTCCGTACTCTGCTAACAGTCATTGGATCTCGACCAACGCGAGCAGCAATGTCGCGATACGATAAACCGCAATCGCGATAAGCTACAATCCGACCTTTATGAAAGTCGGAAACGTGATGGTACGCATTTCTCCTCCTTACACGAGGCATTACAACAACGTTTCGCCAGGCAACATCGGTCAACTGCTGTGTCAGCACGTTGTAGGTGTCGCCACCGGCGCCAGCCCTGTGTGAATGCTGTGAGAAGCTAATCATTTGCATATCACAGCATTTTCTTCCTGACGGTTAAATTTCACGTCTGTAGCATGACATTTTCGTGGTGTAGCAATTTTAATGGCCAGTAGTTTAGTTACCATCCTTACGTACTCACTGGTCCCAGCGGTTCTGCCACTGGTCAAACGTTTTCTGAAAGTCGTGTTCTTTGAGGGTGTGTATCACGGCCTGCGATGCTTCTTCAATCCTCTCTAGAGAGTCGAACCGACGGCCTTTCAACTTGAGTTTCAGTTTTGGAATAGCGTGAAGTCGCAAGGTGCCAAGTCTGATGAGTACAGTGGGTGGGGTACAACCGCCATGTTGTTTTTGGTCCTGTTGAGCAAGGACGTGTGACAGGGCGCGTTGTCGCGATGCAGCAGCCAGTTCCCTTGACGCCCAAGTTCGAGCCGTCGTTGGCCGCACGTTTTCACGCATCCATCGCAAAACTTCAGAGTAGTACGCGGAATTCACTGTTTGGTTGAGTGGGACGAATTCTTTGTGCTCAATTCGCTTGGTATCAAAGAAAACGTTGATCATGCTCTTCACTTCGCTGTTCACCTGTCTCGCTTGTTTGGGTCTTTGAGAGCCCGGACTCTTCCACTGGGAGGATTCTTGCTTTGTCTCTGGTCATAAACATAAATCCAGATCTCGCTGCCGGTGATAACCCGTGACAAGGAGGTTGGACCATCAGATGCGGTCTGACGCGCTGTTCTGCTCGCGGATCCATCGTAAAATCGCCACACACCGGAGTACTACGGAAATCACCGTGGACACACAACACGTCCTCCCACCTGAATGCCACTCCGCACACTGACTCATCATATACGCAGCTCTCGCCACCTAGTGGTGCAAATATCTACTACTGCTACTTTCCAGATAGCAGCACCAGTCCAGAAAATTTAGGATTCAACCTCGTATGTTATTGAGAATATATCTGCTGTTGATAGCCGAAGTAAATTCTTGTGCTGGTCTATCTCATCTTTTTCTGGTGGATAAAGGAATGTGGTCCAGTTGGGGTGAGTCACTGTAATTGGGGTCTACAGTAGCAGTATTACACGAGAAAGAAAACAAGAAATCCAGTCTAAGCGGGAAGTACCCTACATAGAGTCACGTGTTACTTTGCGGTGCAGTCAGAGAAAGTGATCGCGGAAATAGCTTGCTGTTAACGTCATTAATTTCATTGACAACATGGAGATAGGAGAGACAATTCTGAAGGAAATGTTAGAGGAACGTGTAAACAGGTAGCTTGGTTCAAATGGTTCAAATGTCTCTGAGTACTATGGGACTTAACATCTATGGTCATCAGTCCCCTAGAACTTAGAATTACTTAAACCTAACTAACTTAATGTCATCACACAACACCCAGTCATCACGAGGCAGAGAAAACCCCTGACCCCGCCGGGAATCGAACCCGGGAACCCGGTCGTGAAGGTAGATTGAGCTACGTCGATGATGCGTAAAATATAACGGGAGGGATGAGGCTGAGTGGAGAGTATCTAGAAGCAAAGTACTCGCAATAATTATCCCATTGACGATACGGACAAATGTATTGTTAAGCAACTGTTTCTAAGGTATTCTGGAGAACCTTAATGCGCGAGAACCTCACAGCCCTTTAATACAATGAAGCCATCGTTCCACAGAATTTTAATTCCAGGAAACCAAGCGATCTTTGAGAAAAATTATGCTGTTGGATTCGGAAAAAAGTATGAGAGGTCACGAGTTGCCCTTTGTGTGTGAACAAGATGAATTAATTTCGAAAAAGCATACCACATTTTAATTTTCACAAAGATAAAAAAAGGTATAGGCATTTATGCAGACGAAACGTGGATTCATACGCATTACAGTGTTAATAAACGTCAAAGGGTGCGAAGAGCATAATTAAACATAGTGCCAGTCGTTGTGTAATTATGCGCTGTGCTGTGCCCTGGCATGCAGATATGTAGGGTATGACGGCGCATTCCTTTTCTGGGAACGCTGTTATTACGTCGATTACCTGTGTCTCGGGTTTAGACCTGACAGTGATACCGGTCTGGCCAGGTCTTTACTTTGATTTTCTGAGTAACAACTGGACTTAGTTAAACGATAACTTTGGAGTACTTATCAACACTCATCTTGCACCAGACCTTTGTAACCATCTAAACATAATTTATCCTGAATTTCCCTGAAAAGCCTAGTTAAAAGCGCTAACAAGAGGTACATTACAGAACCATATATGATCTGCCAATGTTTGATACCAGTATTTATTGCTAATAAATTCTAAAGCTAGAATTTATTCTGATTTAAGAAAGCCGTGTGTTAGTACTAACACAATTCCGTGGTCGAGTGTATGTATTTCTTACTTACTGGAGTGATTGAGCGGTACTGTACATTCTTAATTCATCATTGAAGCGGTCAGTGTTGTAGAATTTTATCTACAGTGTGTTTACTCCTACAACATTCTTTCATCAATGTTTCTAAAATATTTTGGAGATAATTCATTTTAATTAGTTCGTCAGTTGCGTAATTCTGACCGAAAAAGACCGGTTGGCCGTAATTCTAATTCATAGTTCTGCATAGCTGGTGATATTAACGTGAAACCGATTTAAAAGCGCTGAAGAATAAATTTTTAAAAGAACAATACTCGTAACGGTGGCTCTCTATACGCAAACTTTACCTTTACGTAGTATTTGCAAGTTCATATTTAGCTACCTAAATTCCGAATGGCGTATTTGCCTAACATGTTCTCTATTTGCATGTTCCATTCTACATAAATCCAACTCAGCTGTTCCGCTACACCTCTTGATATTCAAACTATGTGGCAACTCCAGAAGATTGCAACTGATCTTTCAATCCGGTACTGTCAAGTTGTTTGTGTTCTTTACTGTTGATATATTGCAATTATCACCATTTAATGAGAAGTAAACTAAGTCCTTCTGCATTATCTCTCGCTTGGAAAGCTGGCTGTTCTTTCTTTCGGAACCAATACTTCTGATCGTACCACTGCTACGCACTTGCACATGGCTAATAGGTCATTTACTACTACTACTACTAGTAGTAGTAGTAGTAGTGCGTGTTCCAATGTTAAAATATGCTTGACATGTGACATGTTGTCGCCGGAAAAACATATTTCTACTCTTAAAGACCAGTTTTCGTTCTACAGAATATACGACAGCTGGTCTACAAAACCATAAATATGTGTTTTCAACGATGACACGTCAAAGACTGGTCAGGCACATTCCAGTATTTCAAAATGAACTTGAGAATGACCATAAGGTTGAAATTATGAATGTGTAATATAAATGTAATATAAAGTGTAATATAAACGAGCCAATTCGTTCAAAAAATTCCGCAGGAAGGTAAGACCACGTCTAAAAATGGGTTCAATTCGTTACTGACCAATAGGAATATCTGTTTCATCTAACGCTCTGACAAAAAAAATTATGAATGAAAATTTGCTCCGATTTATTCAAATTAAAAAGTTACGCCCCGAATTCATCAGCTTCCTTGTCCTGTGACAGCTACATCGTCATTCTACAATACACTAAACTACATGAAACAGAAATGTGACTTAGAATAAAATAAAGATGTAATGATAATGGAAATAACAGCGGTAAAAAATCTAGAAAGACAGCGGTCTCTGTCCAAAGCTATGCCGAAAACTGACGCTTCATTGTAATATCTGCATACGCAAATAAACACAAGATAACAAAGGGAAACCCATCTAACATGGATATCACAAAACTATATCACATATGGTCAGCGTGTCTGGATACATACGTGTTATAGCCGCAATGATATAGAACGAGTGCTATACATGGAAGAAGACAAATTTAATCGCTACGAAAGCTCTGCATGACGTGGCCTTTTACGCAATATCGGAAAAGACGAGTCATCGCGAGACTCGTCACGCTTAGGTGATTTATGACACATGATCGCAGCAGATATCACAAATTGGAACTGTTATACCCGTAAAAGGCGCATCTGAGTGTGGGCAATTACTTTAGATCAAACTTTACTACTTTGAACAGTTGTATCGCCAGAATTTATTTTTAACTTCTCATGACGCGTTTCGGTTAACCCGTAATTAGATCTACAGCATAAGGATGCAACGAAAGACTGTTACGTAACACGTGATGTAAAGCTACATACGTTTTCCTATAAGCACCGCACTGAGGCTGTACACCATTTGGCTGTCTTAAAAACGCTGCTGCTTCCTCCATCCCATACATTATAATAGGTTTCATTCTCATGCACTGTGCAGCTTGATGCCTAGTTAAAGGATTCACTGGTTTATTTTTAAATAAATGGGGTTAAATCGCTTGTTAGATAAGTTGTATAGAATTTCATTATTTGTTTCCCAGAATCCAATACCCTTAAAAATATGATGCATTCGTCTGGCAAATTGTAATGTAAATGTAATGACAGTTTCGATAACACAAACATTTTAGACCACTGGACTTGGTTCAAATGGTTCAAGTGGCTCTGAGCACTATGGGACTTAACATCTGTGGTCATCAGTCCCCTAGAACTTACACCTACTTAAACCTAAGTAACCTAAGGACATCACATACATCCATGCTCGAGGCAGAATTCGAACCTGCGACCGTAGCGGTCACGCGGTTCCAGACTGAAGCGCCTAGAACCGCACGGCCACAACGGCCGGCACCACTGGACTGTATATGGCAGAAGTCCTATGTTCTATCAATATGTCTAATATCCTTGGCTCCTGGGTTACCATTTTTAACTGCTCCTGTATTAATTTTTTTATGTAATAGAAGTTAAATAGCTTATGTACTTGTAATAAGCATTGCCACAGGATTTCTGATACTGACGGTTACTCTGCTTAGTGGCGAAGACATTTACTTTATAACATGCAGTATTACCAGAGTCATGTTTTGCCCTGATGTTGTAATGGATTGATTATAAGGCACACCTCTGACAGGAAATCACATATCCAGTCACATAACTGAGACGATATTCCATAAGCACGCAATTTCACTACGAGCCGCTTGTGTGGTACTGTGTCGTCAACTGTCTGATGTAATGACAGATGACAGGAATGGAAAGTTTGTAGATGCATGATGTGAGTGACACTCGTATGGCTGACATTCCTTGGCAACATGTCTCGTACCACTGTGCGGACTCACCCGCGTCGTACCCAGAACAGATTCTTCGTGTTCTCTCTATAACTGAAACGAGGAAAAGATAATGTTACTTTTGGAACAGTACTGCAGAAGAGAGAGAAAAAGGGCGAGAGATGATATAATGGCATCGTGCTAGACTGGATTAATCAACTTATAGTCAGAATATTTGCTATCTAAATTATCCGACAGAAGTATATAAATAAAGAGAATATCTACTTCTACTGGAAGACTGAAGAACGAATGAAAATTGCCGCAGGAGAAATTCAGCATGGCAGAAGAGAAGAGATAAGAGATCGCGAACCGTTAATGGCCGACAGCAATCACTTCAGGTTTGAAGAATATTAGTAACTGTGTGAACCCTAATTGGAGACACGTGGGCAGAAGGAGAGAAGGAAGGGCTGAGTGGCAAGTGCAGTAACGTGTCATGTTTATTGTTCAGCAAAGAATAGTGAGTAGCATGAACTGTGAAATGGTATTTAGAATGTGTATCGGCGGGTATTTTCATGAACTTGGGGATATAAACAAGTTAAAACTATTAATTCTGTGATCTTCATGATTTTACTATTGACATTCCCATCTCCAAGATGACAGCCGTGTTCAGATGACAGCATTCTTACATTCTCGGTTTCGGTAGCACTGAGGCACGATATGGCACCTCGACTGGCCTCTGAATCCTGTAGAAAATCGCTGATGCAATTTGCAACAGTGGGTTCAACACAGCTGTCAATATTCCTGCTGTCTGGTAAATATAGAGGATCTCATCATATGTGTTCAGCTGCATATGTCGTACCCGGAAAAATTTGTGGTCCGACTCTCTTTCGTTGTCAAGTCTAGAGGCGGTCTTACACGGCAACAGTGTGACCTTCTGTTGAGTGCCGTAATTAATTTTTAATCTGGCGTGCTTACATTCGTCTTTGGCTCTAGTTACATAAGGTGGCCTTTAGGGTCAAATTTTCAGTTGATTACCCTGCACATTGTTTGTGTCAAAATGATACATATTCCAGGTTTGACTTTCTTAGCAGATTAAAATTGTGTACTCGAACGTGGTTTGAACCCACTACCTTTCCCTTTCGCAGGCAAGTGCTCTATCAATTGAGCTATCTAAGCACGAATAACGATCTCACAACTTCACTCAATACCTCATCTACTAACTTCCAAACCTCATAGAATTTCTCGTATGAAGCCTGCAGAACATTGCTTAGCCACAGCTTGGAGAATTTTCACTGAATAAATTTTTCACTGCGTAGCGGAGTCCGGACTGGTTGTCAGTCTTGCTTGGATAGCTCACTTCATAGAGCACTTGAAAGGAAAAAGGAGTTTTAAACCGCCAGCATGCTTCGTATCAGCACAAACTCCACTGCACGGCGAAAAATTAATTCTCGATATGATAGAGATGATGTTATCAAAATTGCCCACCCGTCTGGCCGCACAGTCTGTGCGCTGCTTCCCGAGCGGGAAGGCGTGCCGGTCCCCGGTACGAATCCGTCCGGCGGATTAGTGCAGAGGTCCGGTGTGCCGGCCAGCCTGTGGATGGTTTTTAAGGCGGTTTTCCATCTACCTCGTTGAATGCATGCTGGTTCCCTTTATTCCGCCTCAGTTAGACAATGTCGGCGATAGTTGCGCTGACACCGTTTCCAGGTACGCGTATACCATAATTACTCTACCACGCAAGCCGGCCGCTGTTTCCGAGCGGTTCTAGGCGCTTCAGTCCGGAACCGCGCTGCTCCTAAGGTCGCAGATTCCAATCCTGCCTTGGGCATGGATGTGTGTGATGTCCTTACGTTAGTTAGGTTTAAGTAGTTCTAAGTCTAGGGGACTGATGACCTCAGATGTTAAGTCCCATTGTGCTCAGAGCCATTTGAACCATCTAATAAGCAAACATTTGGGCTGGTATGAGACGTTCACTGGGGGTCCACTGGGAGCCGAACTGCACAATGACCCTGGGTTAGGGGTGGAGCGGCAGTGGGTGGGTGTACTGCTGTGGCGTGATGTGGGGCTGTAACCACTGAGGGATACGGCGGGAAGAAGCCTCTCCGTCGTTTCTAGTCCCCGGTTTCATACAATACAATGCAATACAATACAATCAAAATTAATTTGACTGATAGAATGAGATTTCATAGTTTCTATCATATTCTGCCTGCCGTGGCATCGGATTGACATATAGTGATGTTCTAGTTTACTGTTGGGTGGGCTGCGGTGGGTGGTGGGAGCGCTTCTAGCATACGCAAATAAGTGAAATTGTCAGAGGAAACTGGCTAAAAATTCTTCACTCCTCACCCACAGTATGGATTGCAGCAAAACCACTACCCTCATTAACATTATAAACGTAATTCCTTGTGTGAGTCAGCAATATTTTAGCTACTGTCAGTTATTTATTCTGTACGAGACGACAAAGTACTTGACAGATCAGTTGAGCAGAATGAATAGTGCCTAAACATGACAAATGTTCAAATGTGTGTGAATTCCAAAGGGACCAAACTGCTGAGGTCATCGGCCCCTAGACTTACAAACTAATTAAACCAACTTTAACTTAGACTAAGAACAAGACACACACCCATGCCCGAGGGAGGCCTCGAACCTCCGGCGGAATGGGACACGCAGTTCGTGACATGGCGCCTCTAACCGCGCGGCCACTCCGCGTGGCCTCAAAATGAGAATGAGAGGAACAAAAGCAGCAGTAAAATAAGGGAACTGAATGTAGTAGATGAAATCAGAGATAATGAGGTAATTAGAATGTAAAGTGAGACGCTTAAACTTGTAAATGTCCTTTAGTATTTTCGCAGAAAAATAACAATGATCGCAATAGACAGGAAAAACGTATATGACTGCCAAATAGCAATAAAAGAAAAAATTGTTAAATGTAAGTACTAGAAATATTATGAAAGTAACTGGAATTTAGATTTGTAGGGAAGTGAAGCGTGAATAATAAACAGTTCAGACAAGGAGACAATATCTCGATGGTCGTAGGCCTCATCTTCCACCTCGGAAGTGCGTTATGCAGAACGGCCTAGTATATGGAACCAAGACTATTTCGGACTGATACCACTTCCCCGCCTACATTAATCATCTGATATCGGTCATAAAAAGGAATTTATATTCAGCCGTCTGTGACGTTAGGTCAACACTAGCAAACCAACATACGATTCCGTTGTACACCTACATACGTACTTGGCAAGCCACCGTACGTTGCGTGGAGAAGAGTACCCTGCATCACTACTAATAATTTCCTGTTTCGCTCGTAAATAGAGAGACAAAAACGACTATCTACATTCCTCCATATGAGACCTAATTTCCAGCATCTTGCCTTCATGGTCCTTATGGGAAATGTGTGTTGACGATAGTAGAATCATTCCGCAGTCAGCTCCAAATGTCAATTCCATATATTTTCTCAATAGTGCTTCTCGAAAAGAGCTTTGCCTATCATTTAGAGATTCTCATTTCACTTGCCGAAGCATCTTCTTAACACTTGGGCGTTGTTCTAACCCACCGGTAACAGATCTAGCAGCTCGCTTCTGGTTTGCTTCGATGTCCCCCTTCAGTCGTTCCATTGCGACGCAGAAGTTCGAAATTTAGCTCGAAGGTTCCTACAACCTTCTTCCGTCTTAGAGGGTTTCTGTTTTATTCAAGCGTGTATCGATGTTGCACTCCGATGAAAAACGTCACAGAGCGGTGCGGAAAAGGATGGATGAAAAAGCATAAACACATTTTTCTGTTTCAGGTTCGTTCAAATTTCGTGGAACGCTTTTGAACGGTCTCCAGTGCTTCCACTCTGAGTACCAGAGCAAATATTGCGCTCACGCTATACTCCGAAGAGGTGCGGTTGGAGGCCCGTCACATCCTTAGAGAAACTTGCAGTTGTCAGCAGTATTAAATATAGTCGAGAGCGACGCCCTGTTGCACGTTGCACTGCAAAAAGCCGTTTTTGTCCAGGAAGATCGAACACTCCAGAGGAAGGTGTGATTTTATTATGACACGTCCTGATATTTATTCGGCGAAGGTTTGTAACGTGCGCGCGTGGGGCACACAGTACTCATTAAAGCCTGTACTATGGTAAGTGAGCGGGGTTGACCTTACGAGACAGGATTTTGGTATAGATATTGACCGCGTGTACCTGAATGGTGGCTAATCAGACTTACACCCACTCTGTAATAACAATGATCCGTCAAGTAAGTTCAAAATGCAATTACACGTCAGTATGTACCAAAAGCAACACTGAAGATGCTACCAATTTGATCATAATACGGTCGCCAGCCTAATTAGGCATTAACTGAGTTTCTTCCCTGTACAAGCTGATGTATATTCATGCAAAACAACACGTAGTAACACTGCATAATATAGTAAAATTTTAGAACCAGAAAATCTATTGAACTGATAGTTTCACGTTCTGTACTGATATGGAAAAACCATGAATGCATAACACTACACTAAATGTATACTACAAAACTTCGTACTGTCTATTGATCTGGTTAAAATCGGGCAAAGGTTATCCTAGAAATAGCACTTTCGAGCCACACACAAAATGTCAATTTTGATAAAGATAAAACACTGATAAATTTTGGCTTTTATATTGACTTTAACTTTTGATGGTCAAATCAACACTTCAGAATTCCAATGAATAAAAAGAGTGGGGGTGGGACCCTGAAACTGTTATGATCACTATATTAAAATATTTGATTACTGAAATTATCATGCGTTCAAGATTTCCAGTATATGAGTTACTACTCTTTTTGTCTTATTTACTTCTCATTTAAATACCTTTATATGTGTCTAGAAATAATTAAACTTCATTACAACATCAATATTAAAGTTACCTTTCAACTTCGTTAGACCTTCGTTATTCATTTACTGGTTCATTAACAAAAAAGTTCTTTAAACACCATTCTAACATAACTAGGTCTGCAAGTAATTATTATTAACACAAAATTTAATTCTTCATTTGGAGACACTCAAATTGCACAACATTTGGAAAGGGCCCTGCCTAGGTTAGTTGCGAGGATAATTAAATGAAGGGAAAATTCTGGTAAAATTTAGGTTATTATTGAACAGTTCACTCTATGGTCCATACGCATACAGTACTAAAAGTTTCAACCTGTTTGTATCGATGCGGCGGTTGGCGGGCGGCGAGATGGCGAGGCACAGAGCACACATACAACCACAGCTATGGCTCTTGACGTATCGGCACTTTCATTCTTCTTAGCGTCGCAATACTTTTCCATTTAGCGCCTATGGAATATTGCCATGCTGTGTGGGCGTTGGAACAGCATACCCGAGGCTCAGTGAAACTAAGTCTTCCAGGAGAGCCTCCTCGCTCCAGAAGGTGTTGCTCAGACCAATGCCAAACTCCAACTACTACTGCTGAGCCCGTTGTGCCGTGCAGTGCCCGTGTGCATTTCCCCGCGCTCGCCTGTCATCCACCTTTTACCGCTCCCTGACAGGCCGCGTATTCACCCGAGGTTTTGCATTCTACATATCCTAAAACATTGCCTACGTATGGACCAGACGCGCAGTTACAATTTTAAACATCTTACAACAGTTTCAAAATTTGTTACATTTCAGTTCTATCACAATATTGCTTGACATTTGACATAAACATTAATATTCACATTGAAACTTGTTTACAGTTTTCACAACACAGTGGGATGAAACAAAAAAAAAAAAATGAAATCAGAACATCAATTACACTACTTTACCGAAAAATAAAAAAAGTGTACTTATATATACAATAGTACAGCGTCGTTGTTGTTACAGGTTTTCCTCTGCCACTCATAAGAAAACTGCGTAATGTCAGCGTTGGACGTCCCGGTTCTTATCTCCGTTGCACGGGTGTCAAGAGAAAGGTTGAGATACGAGTGAGAAGAGATGTGACAACCTTCACATCGTGTGTCCCGTCCTCGGTGTTGTTGGCATTGTGGTAAAATTTGCTGCCAATGTGACATCATTAACGCGCTTTGCACCTGACGTGAAATTCTCAGGTCTGGTATTATTTTTGCACTTGTTCACATCTTCCTGTCTGAAGCGTGGCCAACCCCTGGGATGTCATCGCAAGACACCACGCTCTACCACCATAAAAGAGAAATGCTGTAGGGACGTTCGAACCATATTTTTAACTTCAGTGTCGTAATTCGAAAAAATGATGCTGTTTAAAAAAAGTGGCCCTTTATTTTTGACGTTTAATTTTGGCGCGCATAGTACTATTGTCAGTACAGTAATTGTGAATCATGTTTCATTATGGAATGTCGATTATTTACAAAACTCCACAATCTGTCTAACGAGGCGGTGCTGATACGATTTTTTTCTCATCCTTCACTGTCCTAGAAAGTTGATGACTGAAGTATATTCTTGGCATCTTCAAAATTCATCTTACGGCCCTTACTAACGGCGTTGCACTGTCATGATGTTTTCGACGTTTATGAGGTGTAAGTGTTCACTGTACCGCTCAGACACGGTACGAATCTACATCTACAACATTACTCCACAACCGTCTTTACAGTTCTTGGTGGAAGGTACCTCGCACCAATATTAGCGGTTTACCGTCCTTTTCTCCATCCTCTTGTTGAGCTCTCTAATACACTCCTGGAAATGGAAAAAAGAACACATTGAAACCGGTGTGTCAGACCTACCATAGTTTCTCCGGACACTGCGAGAGGGCTGTACAAGCAATGATCACACGCACGGCACAGCGGACACACCAGGAACCGCGGTGTTTGCCGTCGAATGGCGCTAGCTGCGCAGCATTTGTGCACCGCCGCCGTCAGTGTCAGCCAGTTTGCCGTGGCATACGGAGCTCCATCGCAGTCTTTAACACTGGTAGCATGCCGCGACAGCGTGGACGTGAACCGTATGTGTAGTTGACGGACTTTGAGCGAGGGCGTATAGTGGGCATGCGGGAGGCCGGGTGGACGTACCGCCGAATTGCTCAACACGTGGGGCGTGAGGTCTCCACAGTACATCGATGTTGTCGCCAGTGGTCGGCGGAAGGTGCACGTGCCCGTCGACCTGGGACCGGACCGCAGCGACGCACGGATGCACGCCAAGACCGTAGGATCCTACGCAGTGCCGTAGGGGACCGCACCGCCACTTCCCAGCAAATTAGGGACACTGTTGCTCCTGGGGTATCGGCGAGGACCATTCGCAACCGTCTCCATGAAGCTGGGCTAGGGTCCCGCACACCGTTAGGCCGTCTTCCGCTCACGCCCCAACATCGTGCAGCCCGCCTCCAGTGGTGTCGCGACAGGCGTGAGTGGAGGGACGAATGGAGACGTGTCGTCTTCAGCGATGAGAGTCGCTTCTGCCTTGGTGCCAATGATGGTCGTATGCGTGTTTGGCGCCGTGCAGGTGAGCGCCACAATCAGGACTGCATACGACCGAGGCACACAGGGCCAACACCCGGCATCATGGTGTGGGGAGCGATCTCCTACACTGGCCGTACACCACTGGTGATCGTCGAGGGGACACTGTATAGTTGCACGGTACATCCAAACCGTCATCGAACCCATCGTTCTACCATTCCTAGACCGGCAAGGGAGCTTGCTGTTCCAACAGGACAATGCACGTCCGCATGTATCCCGTGCCACCCAACGTGCTCTAGAAGGTGTAAGTCAACTACCCTGGCCAGCAAGATCTCCGGATCTGTCCCCCATTGAGCATGTTCGGGACTGGATGAAGCGTCGTCTCACGCGGTCTGCACGTCCAGCACGAACGCTGGTCCAACTGAGGCGCCAGGTGGAAATGGCATGGCAAGCCGTTCCACAGGACTACATCCAGCATCTCTACGATCGTCTCCATGGGAGAATAGCAGCCTGCATTGCTGCGAAAGGTGGATATACACTGTACTAGTGCCGACAGTGTGCATGCTCTGTTGCCTGTGTCTATGTGCCTGTGGTTCTGTCAGTGTGATCATGTGATGTATCTGACCCCAGGAATGTGTCAATAAAGTTTCCCCTTCCTGGGACAATGAATTCACGGTGTTCTTATTTCAATTTCCAGGAGTGTATCTCTGACCTCGTTCTTATGATACCCAATTAAGGTATGGGATGGTTGTGGCACAAAAATTTCGTCCAGTCCTCCTCAAATACGGGTTGTCGAAATTTACGGTGCAGGGATTCACGAGAACTCTCATTTAAGTTCCCCCATCGTCTCTTGTCACGCTATCATATGACCTATACCGAATTGTTACGAATCTCGTTGCCCGTATTATCGTTCGTAGTCTTGTCATGCCTACTCGTTAACGACTCCATATACTGAACCAAGAGCACATTACACTAGCGTCTCGTTTGCGTCTCGTTTGCAGTCTCACTCCAAGTTCTCGGGACCCTTCCAACTAATCAAATTCTTTCATTTACCTCCCCAGTACTGATTTTACGTGTTCGTCGAATTTCACATCGCTACTTAGTTTTATCCCCAAACTACATATAGGATATCCGTCGGTTTCCTTTACTTTTCTGTAGGCATAATCGAACAATTATGAACATTTACAGAGAGTGGACTTTTCGTCCAAGTCTTTCTGCCATTCCTTGTTTCCTTCTAGACGCTTCAGTCCGGAACCGCGCTGCTGCTACAGTCGCAGGTTCGAATCATATGAAGTTTCATATCAGCGCACACTCCGCTGCAGAGTGAAAATATCATTCTGGAAACATCCCCCAGGATGTGGCTAAGCCATGTCTCCGCTATATCCTTTCTTTCAGGAGTGCTAGTTCTGCAAGGTTCGCAGGAGAGCTTCTGTAAAGTTGGGAAGGTTAGAGACGAGATACTGGCAGAAGTAAAGCTGTCAGTACCGGG
The DNA here is from genome assembly GCF_023864275.1 of Schistocerca cancellata. NCBI lineage: Eukaryota > Metazoa > Arthropoda > Insecta > Orthoptera > Acrididae > Schistocerca > Schistocerca cancellata. The sequence continues at coordinate 169,553,923 of NC_064631.1, read as the reverse complement.
CGTGTTTCGAGCTTCGGTAGCTCAGATGGTAGAGCACTTGCCCGCGAAAGGCAAAGGTCCCGAGTTCGAGTCTCGGTCGGGCACACAGTTTTAATCTGCCAGGAAGTTTCAGAACTCCGAACACTTGAATTAATCAAAGCTTATCAGGGGATGGCGATGAACAGTTGGGACCGCACGGCAACCTTCGTTGTGGGAGGAGTCCGTACTCGACTCATTATTAGAAACGTATTCTGCACTTAATGTCGGCTTCCTTAGTCGAGTGGTCAGCACGTCTGACTGCCGTGTAACGGGCCCGGCTTCGACTCTCTGCTGGGTCATAGCTTTCTGCGCTCAGGGACTGGGTGCTGTTGTCATCATCGCCATCCACTTGGAAGTCACCCAGTGTGGCACCAACTGAAAAGACTTGCAACTCTGCGGCTGAACTTCTCCTGTTGGGGAGGCGATTTTCGAAGGCCCTCGCAACTCCAATAATCCCGCTAGAGGTCAGAGCAAGACTTTCGCTAACATGGCATCTACCACGAGGTCCTTTTTGATGCGCATTGACTGCGTAAGAAAACAGTGGACTGTTAGTGTAGGCATCCCCAAACGGCCATTTCCTCAAAAAGCTGTGTATTGGAAGCGAGTTCTAAGGAAACCATGCAGATCTATTAGGTTGCCTCTATCTGGTTGATCCTAACCACCATCGACCCCACAGAAGTTCCTGACGTCTTTCCTCAAACCAGGAAGCCTCTCTGTCACCACCGTCTTAGTGTGTCTCCTGCCATTAGTCTCAAAGGGGTTACATTAAAGAAACCAGGACCAAAATTACTCCTGTACCAAGAGAGGCAATGTCTTTTTTTGTTTTAATGTTTAACTTAATTATTTAACAAAGTATATGTAGTGTTGCAACCACCGGGCGTAGCATTAAATAAAATGGCTTTCGGAGCTCGCGAGGCTGGTCAAGTTTTGCTCTCCGTCTGGGTACTGACAACCACTGACTTTCTGGTCGCTCGACGCAACTCGTATAGCACGATATACGGGGAGTGAAATTTCAGGTCATTTGCTTTAAAAAATATTTTATGTGGATAAAGCAACGCTAAGCATCCGTCTCTGTGATTAGTTTCTCAGTAAAATTTTTACTTTTCGTGTACGAAAAGATAAAGAAAGAAAGAATAAATACAAGTACCACTGTTTTCGGATTCGCGCCTGTTCTCTACAATGCAGTGTTTCTCATTCGATTTTGAGGGAATTATTCGGTAGGAAAATATGATATTCCCCATCTTATATCCTCACATTTGAAAAGTTTGGTATGAAAAATGTAGTCGTTGGCCAGTTCACGTTTGGTGTGTTTGATGCCAATCATTACCGCCTACGGAACTTAGCTAACAAATGTCAATTGCTTTTAACAATGGAAGGAGCATCATACCTCTTTCCATTCTGAAGAAAATACGAGAGATATATTGGAGATGATCCGCGATGAGGCTGGTACCAGCGCGTCAAGCTAGAGGCTATTACCGCCTGCTATGTGAAATGCGGTGGTGCTTCGTGTCTCTCTCATTCGCACGCTACTGATACAAAACGAAGCTGGAAATGAAAGAAAACGTCAATGAAATGAAAAGACACGGGCAGCCATCAGGCCATGAGGGTGACTGTATGTCTTTCTTCAGTCTGTGCGTCTTACCTCAGGAAACATTGTAACCTATATTATCTTGTTCATAAGGTTACCTATAGTATTGAATTTATTCGTTCATTTATGTATAACCTCTTTACTTTACTATTACCGTTTCAGCCGTGTGCGCTGCGAAATGTTGAAGTGTGCCGGTATTGTTTGTTTCGAATGAGGCACGAGCGATGTAACTACGCTCTATCAAAAGGCAACACGGTTCCTGAACTGAATTTGGTATACGCGCAGCAAATAAAACAAACATTCATTCTGTTAACACATTCTTCTACAGAAAAAACACTCGAAATGAACAATAGGAAAATAAAACAGTATTACTGTCGGACAATGCTTCTGTGCGCGTAGGAGACAACGATACTTTCGCTTTTAACACTTTCTTCTACAGAAAGCGTAGAAAATAAAAAAAAATAAAACCTTTGTATTACTATCTAGTAACTGACAGTGAACGCGTAATACATTTCCTATTAATACATATTTCAACAGAGAAGTGTATGTAGTTAAAATAAAGCTGTTTTTCTACGATCTAATAACTGGAGTCGCGGATCATATCACAGTCGTAAGTTTCTTCGTATCTTTCTTGTTTTCTCTCGTTGTTCGAAGAAAGCGTGCACCCCATGCCACAACGTCCTCCCTCTCAACCAGAAATGTTCTGGTTTTACATTTCTAGAAACGAAACAAATATTCCGTTTCCTTCTAGAGAGAATTGAACAGTGTTATTTATCAATACTTTTTCTTCTGAGCGTACTCCTCGATAATGTTCACTTGTGTGATGGCTATCCATTTCAGCAGACGCTACCAATTCGGCAAACTATAACGTGACTGTATAACGCCGAGCCGCGTGCGTCAATCGCGTGCTGTAGAGCATTGTCGGTCGTCTTCGGTTGCGTCTGTAGGTGAGCACCGAACAGTTCCGCGTTCTGCAGCCGGCAATTGTAAAATAAAAGGCTTTAACTAACTAGAAAACTAACAAATCTAAAGAAAACCCGATAGACAGAAAGGCGAGATGAGGTAGTGCGTATACAAGAAAATGCAGAGAAAATACCAGCGAGACTGGTGCTGCGATAGCCGCGTTAGGTACCAAATTGGCTGTGATGGAAGGGTGCCGGGGGTTTCCTACCGTGAGGTTTCCTACGAGCAGTGGCGCACTAAACCTGTCATAGGCACGGGCCGGCAAAACAAATTGAGGCACACCTTGCTGCCCCCTCCCTCCCTCCTCACCTCACAGTTCTCCGAGAGTTTCAAAAGCAAACGAAGCAACGTTATTTTACCTAACACTGAAAGTGACTGCTCTCGTAATCTCGTTGCTATTATTTAATAGCTATGTTGCCCATTATACGACAGAAATCATTACATGACTTCTGTTGTTCGAATCTATTATTTATGTTTCTCAACTAAGTCGGCATAGAGCGAGCGGGTTGTATAAAAATGAATCCCTATTTCCCCAACCAAGAGGAAGGTCACTGTCTACATAAAACTTCGTTCAGTGCATGGTGGAGGGTACTTTACTTACGGAAAAGCCACAGTGTTGCTCCGATCTTGACGAAATTTTGCACATATGATCTTCAAAACAAGGGGAAACTCACCGTCTACGTCAAATTTCATACGGTGTACGGCGGAGGGTACCTTACAACAGAATTGCACACCGTTAGACTGATCAGCTTGGGAATTGGTTCATGTATGTATATTTTCGTAGTGAAGGCATTTATACAAGCCAACGTATGCTGGATGGCGGAGGGTTGGCCTACCTTTAAATAAATTCAACATCGTTTCGTGACTCAGCATGAAAGTTGGCAGATATACGTATTTTTTCATAGACGGGGAAAGAGGAGACAGTGGCCGAGGAGGAGATATATGGAGAGAGGAGAACGTGATGGGGACGGGGAGGGGGGAGGAGGTGCATCCAGAGAAGTGAGAGAAGCAGATTAAAGGAGAGATGGAGCAGCAGGTAAATAGAGAAAGGGGGAAGGTGGTGAATGGCTAATGGAATACTGTAGTAAGTACATAAATTAAGGGTGTTATTGTGAATTTGATGTACTATTAGAAAAAGCGGAGAAGGAAATGGACAGACACGGGAAGATGCATGGAGAGGGAGAGGAGGATGAAGAGGAGGAGAAAGTGTTGTGAGAGAGAGAGGGGGGGGGGAGGCAGATGGAGGAAATGGATGTTGATGATGTTGATGTTTGGTTTGTGGGGCACTCAACTGCGTGGGTATCAGTGCCCGTACAATTACCCAGTCTTTGCTCAGTCCAATTTCGCCACTTTCCTGGATGATGATGAAATGATGAGGACAACACAAACACCCAGTCATCTCGAGGCAGGTGAAAATCCCTGACCCCGCCGGGAATCGAACCCGGGACCCCGTGCTCGGGAAGCGAGAACGCTACCGCGAGACCACGAGCGGCGGACAGGAGGAAATGGAGAGACGGATGGGCGGCAGGAGGAGGTGCATAGAGAGACGAGATAGGACTAAATGGACAAGATAGATGAGGAAAGAGGGGATGAACCGACATAAAACTGGGATGAATAAATATCCGGGCAACGCCGGGTTTACTGTCAGTAATCAGATACAGATTTACGCGACAATGGGCGTGTTCATCTGGAAGAAATTATCGAATATTTTCCTATGGTTAGATGCGGCGTATAAAGTCTCGAAAATTAGAGTGTTGTTCTTGATGTCTAAAGACGATAATATTGGTTGCTTAATATAGATGACACCACCAAAGTTCATTTAGTTGGAATTTTATCTTTATAAAATGAACTACATAATGATCAGCTGAAAAATGCTTCTGTTGGAGTACAATAAATGGAAATATGATCGTGTTTGAAAGACTCTGATAGAAAAGTGGGCAACCAGCTGTCTGAGTCCTCATTCCGCCTTCCTCACCAAAAATTCTGGAAACTTCACAAGACGAGTGACCATTTTATGCAAGAAATTTACCAAGTAAAATTTCAGGTTTGTTGAGTTAAAAATTCAATAAATAGCAGATTTTGTATTAGAACTTTAGAAACACTTAACAGCGTACTTTTGCGAATGAGATCCGCCAAATACAAATAATTAGTTTCGTATGACACATATGACGAAACTCCAGAATCGGCAAGTTAAGTTCGCGAAATTATTCATGGTAGTAAAATGTGTGCTGTATTTACACTTACCGTTTTGTAACAACAATATTTTTAAGGCCCACAGCAAATCCCAGAACTTTTCATACAGAACATCACTGTAAATTTTTTATCATCCAACTTTTCGAATCTCTAGACCCCTCCGTGGTGACGCTCGTGTTTCCGACTTCAAATAAATATCGTAACCGTGAACTTTCCGACTGACGTGAAAATATGAGCACCCCTTCACATTTTAGCCAGGCTTAGGACTGCCTAACGCACGTAGTACGTAGGTATGTTTAAATGTTTTTTTTCATTTTATTTATTTTTATTTATTTTTTGTAGTTTTTGTTGTTGTTTATTTTTGTTGTTATTGTTGTTGTTCAGCATTACAGTAGCAAATTGATAAACTTTGTTTCTTATCAATCGTAATTTCTTATTCAATTTTTTGTAAAAAAGCTAGAGATTTTAATCATATTTTTAAATCTCCAGAGTCTTCACATGTTTTCATAATGTCTTTTGATTTTTTGTCAAGATCTATGCACCGTTTGTTTCTTTTTTGAAGACGTAGGCCAATGGAATCTTTTTTAATTTCAAAAATAGCATTCACTGCCTCCTCCTTCAGCTTTTCAATCAGAAAGTACACATTTGGATGTTTCTGATTTATTGAGGAGTTCAGTTGTCCATGGCAACCTTCGACAGCATTCGTCTTCTGTGTCGTAGGTTAAAAACATTCCACATTTCAATAGGTATATTAGGATTTTACATCCACTGAACAACCATATAGTCTGCAAATGCTGTGATCTTATCTCCACTGGGCATTTGTCCCATTATTAAAATCCACGCTTCATCGAAAGTGTTAAGTGGAAGATGTGCCACTGCAGCACACATGCGACAAAACAATCGGACTTTCTCCCTATCCCTGTAGTCTTCTGTTAATCCCAATTACTGTATCTTCTTCCACAGACACTGGTTAAAGAGAAATTTACAGCCGGAAAGTTGTGTTTCAGGAAACACTGAATTCATTGCTTTAATTGTAGCCATTTCAAAATATAGCACTGCAGTTTTTGGTGACCACCCAAGCATCTTACACTTCAATCCAGAAAAAAGTCTTTCATATGAATTATGACTTTTGTCTGGCAGCAAAGCAAATAAAACAGGTAATACCTTGGTTGCCTCTTCTGTATTTCCGATGTCGACATGGATTGTGTACAATTGTTTGAACTGTTTCGAACAGCTGTCAAATGCCCCATCCATAAGCACAGTTCCATTATCACAAAGGATATTCTCTGCTTCTTCACAAGCAAGTACTAGAAGTCTCTTGCCTGGAACAGAGCCATCATCATTCATCAAACAACTATTACCTTCCGTTACTTTCAAAAGGTCTTCGCTAAGGTGAATTTCCGAACTAGAGCCAGGGTTCTGGGTTGTCCCAATAGCTCCTCTTCTCGCCTTACACAATTGAGTCTTGGAGTTGCCATAATTCGGAATATATGCCACGAATTCTAATCTTTTATCTTTCAAAACTTGGAATTCCTGCTTAAAAATTTGCGCTACAGGCACTACTTTTTCGACACGAACTCTTTTTCTGCAACTATGTAGTCTTTTCTTTATCTCCACATCTGTTTTGTCAGGTGGACAAGAATGTTGCTGCTGAGAAACGATTTCACCATTTGCAATTTTTAAACGGCCTTTGCACCTACTCCGTTCATAATTGACGCACATCCAGTTCGTATATTCTTCATTTTTCCTATAAATACAGTAGCGATGACCATGCTTGATAAGACACGGCCTCCATTTTGTTGTTGTTATCACTGCCATCGTGTACACTGCATAGAACAGAAGTCGTATAGGAAAACACACGGAACGAAAGCTATCGATGACGACACTGTGTGAGAAACGGTGACAACACCTGCACTGAGGGTGAGTGACTGGGGTAGACAAGCAGTGGGGGAGGATCAGTTCGCAAGCACCCCGTTAGGGAACCGGTTGCTCGGGACAGCTTCGCTACCTGCTTCACCCTTGTAGGAAACCCCTCGATAGGAAACCCCACGTAGCCGAAGGAAGGAGGGGGGGCGGGGTTCGAGTCCGGTCCTTCGAGATTGGAAAGACTCCTCTACGTACTTCTATGCTCTGTAATCGTGACCGTCACAATTATGCAGGGAAAAAAGCGGCCACCCGGGCTTCATCAAAACAGCCTTCGTACCGAAGCCACCAAAGAAGAGAGATCAGACCACCGTCGGCCTTTACGCCTCCTCAGTCGCTGTGGGGTGAGCGGCGCCAAAGAAGGGCGGCCGCTGATGAGATAGGTCTAGGACGCCGCTAGGGGACTACGCCCAGTGCCCTGCGGCCTGCGCTGGCGTGGCTGCAGCCAATCCGCGATAAGCGCTCGGCATTTGTCAGCCGGTGTCCGCGGCGGCGACGGCCGAGGGCACTCCCCGCGATGACGTCGCCGAGATTCGGCGCTCCAGTCCCGAGTGCTCGCTTCTAACGAATCGCCGCGGACTCCGACTCCATAAAAGATACCGACGCGGACATACAAATCGCCTATCTGCTCTGCAGTCCTTGGGGCGCAGACTCGTCGTATCTCAGTTCTCGGAACGGAACTGATTCTCTTCTACTTCGACCAGCTTCGACGGTCTCTTGTGCGTCGATTTTCTCCAGTATCCATTGCCTAAAAATAGTCATTTGGTGGTACTTAAAAGAGAAGAGCGAAGAGCAAATGAGCAGATTTGAAACTTATCAGTGTGGCGTTAAGCTTCGTATTAAATGCACTGCTAGAATAAATCACGAAGAAAAAAGTCTTTCTGGCAAAACTGTGTGTTGGATGGGACCGAGACTCGAATCCGAATACTCGCTATTCAGAAAATAAAACTATTACCGACGGAAGATTTTTTTTTCAGCAATGTTCTGAATCAGTTTGCGTCTCCCCACAGAAATCCTGACTATCCACGTAAGACTCACGGCCCTACATCACAGCTTCTCTTTTACCTGGATCTCTCTCAGTTCCACTTCATAGAACCTCTCCTTCTAACTTTCTGTTTACCACTCCTAGATGAAAGGCAACTGCAGGAAAATACATCAAAAAAAGATTTGCATCACCTCGGTTCCGAGAGTTCCGGAACACGTACAGAAAATTGGAATAGAGATCAACATAAACATCATTTCCGCCCTTTTTATTGCTCATGAAAACCACACACTGCGTGTTGTACACGATATAGAGAGACCTTCAGAGGTGGTGGTCGAGACTGCTGTACACACCGATACCCCTAACATCCGGTACCACGTCCTCATACACTGATGCATGCCTGTAATCGTCCTGGCATACTATCCACAAGTTCATCAAGGCATTGTTCGTCCAGATTGTCCCATTCCTCAGCGGCGATTCAGCATAGATCCCTCAGAGTGCTTGGTGTGTCACGTCATCCATAAACAGCTCTTTTCAATCTATCCCAGGCATGTCCGACAGGGTTCTTGTTTGGATAACATGCTGGCTACTCTAGTAGAGCGATGGCGTTATCATGAGGTAAGTCTTTAACAAGTGCATGGGGGTTTAATTAAAAAGAAAAATGAATGCAATAATGCAATAACTTTAGTAGCTGTGTGTCCGGTTACGAAATCTCGTAACTGGTTGGCCCTGAGTAATATTAGGACGCAATCTGACTGCATAAAATAAAAATAAAGAATGACAAGAAATTTCCATTAACACGATTAATTAATTAAGTCCCCTGCAAATATAAAGCTACGAAACAACAAAGCACGAGTGTAACTGTTCTGTGTGTGGTAGTGTGACTCAACTTACATGTATCTGGCACGGTTCTTCCTCAATACGACAAGATATTTTAACACCATTTACAATGAACTAATTGAAAAACCAGAACTATTATAATTGCACATAGAAGCCAGAATTACAAGTCTAATACATGAACACGAGCCACATACTTTGTTGACTGAACCTGTGACCAAGAGGCATTGTCATTGAAGAAATGTAAAATTATTTTTTTTACCTCAGTATATACTGACGAAAAATACACTGGGATCATTGCAACAACGTCCATCAATACATTACACCAACCGAACAGCATCTACTCTCTCGCCCAACAGAACAACAACTGCACTCGACGTCCTCTGAACTAGTACTGCTCTCGACATCCTCTCTACAAGTACTGCCCATGGCAACCTCTGGACTACTACTGCCAGTGGAGGTGGCGGAATAATAATCTTTGGCCCAATCTCTGGCGCTGTGACTCAGTGTAGCCACCTTTCACAAGATGGGCACGATGGGGGCGCGAATTGTCATCCATGAAGACGAAAGCCTCGCCAATATGCTGCCGATATGGTTGCACTATGGGTCGGAGGATGGCATTCACGTATCGTACAGCCGTTACGGGGCCTGCCATGACCACCAGCGGCTTACGTCGGCCCCACATAATTCCACACCACAACAGTGTATCTAAGGCGTTGAAATTGATCTGGTTGCCTCCAAACACGTCTCCGACGATTATCTGGTTGAAGGCATAAGCGACATTCATCGATGAAGAGAACATGATGCCAATCCTGAGCGGTCCATTGGGCATGTTGTTGGGCCCATCTGTACACCGCTGCACGGTGTCGTAGTTGCAAAGAAGGACCTCGCCATGGACGTCGGGAATGAAGTTGCACATCATGTAGACTACTGCGTACAGTTTGAGTCGTAACACGACATCCTGTGGCTGTACGAAAACATTATTCAACATGGTGACGTTGCTGTCAAGGTTCCTCTGAGCCATAATATGTAGGTAACGGTCATGTATTGCAGTAGTAGCCCTTGAGCGGCCTGAGCGAGGCATGTCATCGACAGTTCATGTCTATCTGTATCTCCTCCATGTTGGATTAACATCGCTTTAGTTCACTCCAAGACACTTCCCTTGTTGAGAGCCCTTCCTGGCACAAAGTAACAATGCGGACAAGATCGAAACGCGGTATTGACCGTCTAGGCAAGGTTGAACTACAGACAACACGAGCCGTGTACCTCCCTCCTGGTGGAATGACTGGAACTGATCGGCTGTCGGACCCCCTCCGTCTAATAGGCGCTGCTCATGCATGGTTGTTTACATCTTTGGGCGGGTTTAGTGACTGACATCTCTGAACAGTCAAAGGAACTGTGTCTGTGATACAATACCCACAGTCAACGTCTATCTTCAGGAGTTCTGGGAACTGGGGTGACGCTAAACTTTTTTTCAAGTATACGTTTCAGGTAATTCATGACACCTTGCTGCGTTAGAACGATTTATTATTTTGCTATTATTTATGTCACTGTCCATTATCTGAAACGATAAATTCCAGTCATGGTGACCACTGAATAGTATTAACTGTCATATAATAATATAAGAAAAAAATATTTTTTCATACATCAGCAACCTTCATGCACGCACATGACGCCGTGTGTGCATGGAGCTAAGTTACTGATGTATGAAAAATGTGACCTGCAGTAGCCAATTTTTCGTGCTGTATGATGGTCAGTGAACGAAACCAGTAGCAAATTGATAAATTGTTCTAACGCATCCATATGTAACGAAATTCCTGAAACATGTATCCACTGCTGACAGTTGCCTGAAGAAAACATTTGCCGCCAAATACAAAGGCTGACAATAAAAGTAAAGACCCAGATGATATGGTCTGATTTCATTGTAGCTTCGTACATGGACATACCATCGTTGCGCATTTAAAAGCTTTACTTGGTATTCTCTGTGACAAGTAGAACGGCCGCCAGATTGCGGTAGTGTTGTTCGTGCTTAGTGTTGTAACCAGGTGTCGTAGTATATGTAAAGGGCCTGAATAGCTCAGGTGTTGACTAACAACCAGTCCTCGCAGTGTATATAAAGGACCGAAACACCGCCAGATGTTGGTTGATGACTGTGTAGAACATGGGTATTGTGCGCACTCTTGTGATACAGCGGTATCAGGCTCCTGGAAGAGTCCGAAAGACACCTCACCGTCCCATGTGTAGGCTGCTGTTGATACGCAACACGGATTTGGAGCGTTCCGTGACCGGGAAGCATAGTCACCCGACGAATGGTGTCGCATTGTGTTCAGTGACGAATCGCGGTTCCCCATAGCCGCGAATGACCATCATCGGCGAGTATGGGGGAGAAGTCGGCTTATTCCAATGTTTTATAGTGGCGGAGCGGTGTTGTTTCTGACGTCATTTTGTGGGGAGCCATCTGGTACAATTCTGTGTGACGCCTGGTGGTGACTGACGGCTCTGACACAGTAGAAATGCACGTCACGAACATTTTTGTGGCTGGGTTCGTAGCGACAAACACTTCGCTGTAGAAACGGCTTACGAAGTCACCGCCACACTTTCAATAGCGGGCCGACCGGTCCGCTGGAACAGTGAACAGAAAGATGAAAACCCAAACACTCTGATTAAATAAAAGTCGGTACTTATCTTTATTAACGAAGATACAGAAACACAGTAGTGAACTCCGTGCCTACAGAAATCTGTCTAGTTCGAGTCGGAGCGGTTAGGGCAGCGTCGGCTGACGACAAACAACAACTCTGCTGCGATGAACACACAACTGACTAGCAAGTACACAAATCGGTGGCGAGTATACAACTGAGCGGCGAATACAGAACTGTCCTAGCGCTCGCGACTCCAGCGCTTAAGAAGCCAGAAGCCAGAAGCCAGCGGTGGCGCGCGCAGACTTGCGGCCATTTCCTGTATCGCTGGCGCTGCTTATGCGGACGGCGTCCGGACTTTGATGCTGCCAACCTTTTGGCAGCGGGCTCGGCTGGCATTACTGGTTAGGATATAACAAACATCATGCATCATCATGTGTTACCTCTCATGCGACAATATCGTAGTATCATTTTTCAACAGAACAGCGCTCTTCCACATGTATCTCTGTGAACTGCCGGCGCGACGTCGAGAAACTGCTGTGGCCACAACAACCCCAGATCGTCCTCGATAGAACGTGTGTGACCAACACGGATGTAAAATCCGTCCACACTGCAAGTACTCAGGATCTCAAGGACCAGTTACAACAGTTGTGGGACCAGACTGCGTTCAGAAAGGAAACAACCAACTGGCAACGACCGCCCGAATAGTATCAGCACGTGCATCCAAGCCAGAGGGGAGGTAATTTCATACTGCTAAGTGGGCTCATACTGTTAAGTTGTTTGTAAATTTGACTCAATTTTCTAATCATTTGGCTAATATCACACATTTGCTAGCGCACGAAGTTCCTGATACTTTCATACAGGTGTTTTGATAAGCTAGCGGTAGTGCTTTCACTTCGGGTAGCGGGTCTTCCCTTGGCACGCCGGGACATGACTCGAGTTGCACATACCGCAGTATTAAGACGGTGCGCAAATGTAGTACAGTGAAAAGGGGCTGGAGCAGTATGGGAGTCTCCGGTAAGCGGTGAGGACGTCAAGACTGCCCAGGAGCGACGAGTACCATGTTGAAAGTCGGTAGGTTTTCCTGTTTGGATGTGGTTGTCACTCGTGTAGCCACCTGTGAAGTCGTGGGTTCCTTCGAGCAATTTCCATCGCTGGTTTGCAACATTTCCGAACGGTGAAGTCAGTCCCTTATTCTGCCACGAATTCTGGGGTGTACCTTGTGTGAGACAGTTGTAGCAATCTTTATCACCTCACAATGGAAATTAATGGTGTGCTCGTTGGCTCAGTTACATCTTAACTTAGCTCAGTTATTCCCAAGGCAAGTGAAAGTACCTTTTGGAGGTGTTAATCTTAATGGCGCTCTTGAGAGATCGCGTACCCCATCACTTGCATGTTTGTGTTTGTATTGGCCTTTGAGAAATCAGGTACCAACACTGCGGTACAAGTTGTCACATCTATATGTAACTATTATTTAAGGTACCAAAGGGAGTGCCAGAGGTAAATAGCATAAATTTATCTGTAAATGTTGTACTTTCTGGGCGACGTTTTGCCGTAAATGGCTTTTGTGTCGAATAGCCTGAGCTGGCACTAGGTTTAAATGCGCACGACTCAGTCAAACGGGCCGTTTAAGTAACTGAGTACTGGAACACCCACTGGATAAATTCGTTTACGCTTAAATTGTGGGGAAAGGTGCTAAATTGGTACCATCTTTAAACTGTATGTAGATGTTTTAATAGGTCATAGTATGTGTAGTTACCAAGGAGTCCTTAATGCAGGAGAGCCACAGCTGTGTAAGCCCATGGTGCAAAATGAAGAAACCGCATAGAGATCGCTGAATCAACAATCTTTTATTGTACAGACGACCGTTCTTGGAACATTTGAGGTCCCATCATGTTGTGTAACAAAAAATCACTTAACCATCTGAGGTCATCCTCAAACCAGTGTTGTCATGGAGCCAAAAGTTAGGTGTCAAGACGACAAAATGGTGGAGATAAGTTCCACAAAAAAAAAAGAAAAAAAGAGAAAGAAACCGTTAGCCCGGGCTGCGCGACCAGGAACAACAACAGGAAAACTATTTAATGTAAGAATGTTTCTGACGTTGTTATTCTCCTAATTTTAGATTTCTGAAATCTAATTATTTTATTTACCTCTTTAAATATCGCGAGGCGGCATGTTGGTACCTATAGATACGTTCATACCAGCTTCTGAACGAAGTTTCTCAGGATGAAGTCTTGACGATCTTCATCTCTTGATAGTCTGCTGTTCGGTTTGTAGGGAAACAAAGGGTTATGATTCAAATTTTGTTGCTCGAACTTCGTCAGTCGTTAAGTTTACTGATTTGCTCATCGGCGCCCTTAACTCTTTGGTAATTACTCACTGATGCTTTTAAATGAGTTTTATGCTATGGGCGCCTTTATACTACCTTCCTGTTTGCTGTGTCTTAATTATTGGTGCTTTTAAATAATTCCGGTGTCGTATTGTCTGGTTATTTGTTTTGTTCGTCGACACCCTTAAACTATTTTCGTGTTATGGCACTTGACTTATTGGCGCTTTCAGAGTATTCAACAATGGTGTTCCAATTGCTAACCATAATTATTAGCGACGCTGAGTTTACCGGCTTATGCCTTATGTAAATGTTTTGAGTGAAATCAATATGTAAAATTTTTGTGCTATGGGCTCAGTCATTTACCGCTCCCGGATTCCCGCATCCTTACCGTTCCAGTTCTACGCGGGCTATTCTGAAAGTAACGCCCGATCGCACACGAAATGAAAACCGCAGTGAAAATAAAAAAAAGAATTATTCGCAACAGTTAGTCAGACCTTCCAGCTACCTTTTAAATAGTCGCTGCTCCGACGTTGACATTTGTCGTGGCGGTGTACAAACTTTTCAGAAGCCTCGTCACAGAAAGCAACCGCCTGTGCTTTCCGCCAATTCTGTAAGCCAGTCTGCCATCGTTGTTAGTGCCAAAATGTTGTCGTCGTAGTCAGCAGCTCAGGTGAGAAGAGATGAGCAACGGATGGAGCCAGTTACGAGCTGTGTTGTAGAGGATCAAACACTTCCCACCGAAAATGCTGCAGGAACGTCTTCACTGCCCCTGCAGAATGCGGCTGAAAATTGTCTCGAAGAAAGAAACCCATGATATTTATATGTTATGTGGGCTGCATAGCTCCAGGCGAAATCTACCACCAGATCCACCTAATGGCGGGAGACACTGTTGGTTTGGGCATTTCTATGTGATTTTTTTGCTCTGCGAACTGAAAAGTGCGATGTGAAGTGATGGACAGGCACACTGAAGACACTGCCCAACATATCAATCGGATCTTCAAAGTAGTTTGCATTTCGCGCCTAATTGGACCTTAGTTTCTGAATACGCCTCTTCTTTCGTTTCCTTCTCCACTTCTGTGTGCACTTTTGTGCCAGGTACTGTAGCTTAGCCATATCAAATCTAATCCTTCCCAGAATTAAAATTTCACTCTCGGGTCTTGTGTGCATTGCTTTCAACTTTCTGGTAGATTAGTGATGTGTGCAGGGCAGGTACTTGGGCATAGATTAATTCTAGGAAGAATGAAATGCTAAAAATTATCATTGTCTGTTTTTATTCTTTACAGAAATTTGGGAGTGTTTACCGCCAGATGCGTTTCGCTTTTATTTAGCTGTCCACTTCATTGGTTATTTTGTAAATACGGGACAGATAATATGTTTGTATGTTTAGCTTTTTGTAATTAAAAACGTTTTTATCTATAAAATGTATAAAGACAGATTTTAGAAACATATTATGCACACCATGTCTGCAGAGTGATTTTTGAAGATGCTTTGTATGTAAAAGCGAAACGTGTCTTGTGAAGTGTAATGTTAAATTACAAAAAGCTAAAGACGAGAATATAAAAAAATGAAACTGATAAACAAGAACTGCCGCGCAAGATGTCCATGCAAACGAACGTATCATTATTTAAAATTCTTGAAGAGCAAAAAGAGTCTAGTGGAAATGCTACGAACGGGAAGCTGACACACGACTTGAGAAACCTGCGAAGAAAATTTTCGCTAGGTACAGATACAGATCGAAAGATTGTGGGTAAGTGAGGAAGGTGATGAAGATGCTTTGCAACGGCGGGTAACTTGGAACGGCGCTATGTATTCGCAATCTACCATTAGTCTTCATCTACATCTACATTTATACTCCGCAAGCCACCCAACGGTGTGTGGCGGAGGGAACTTTACGTGCCACTGTCATTACCTCCCTTTTCTGTTCCAGTCGCGTATGTTTTGCGGGAAGAACGACTGTCTGAAAGCCTCCGTGCGCGCTCGAATCTCTCTAATTTTACGTTCGTGATCTCCTCGGGAGGTATAAGTAGGGGGAAGCAATATATTCGATACCTCATCCAGAAACGCAGCCTCTCGAAACCTGGCGAGCAAGCTACACCGCGATGCAGAGCGCCTCTCTTGTAGAGTCTGCCACTTGAGTTTGCTAAACATCTCCGTAACGCTATCACGGTTACCAAATGACCCTGTGAGGAAACGCGCCGCTCTTCTTTGGATCTTCTCTATCTCCTCCGTCAACCCGATCTGGTACGGATCCCACACTGATGAGCAATACTCAAGTATAGGTCGAACGAGTGTTTTGTAAGCCACCTCCTTTGCTGACGGACTACATTTTCTAAGGACTCTCCCAATGAATCTCAACCTGGTAGCCGCCTTACCAACAATTAATTTTATATGATCATTCCACTTCAAATCGTTCCGCACGCATACTCCCAGATATTTTACAGTAGTAACTTCTACCAGTGTCTGTTCCGCTATCATATAATCATACAATAAAGGATCCTTCTTTCTATGTATTCGCAATACATTACATTTGTCTATGTTAAGGGTCAGTTGCCACTCCCTGCACCAAGTGCCCATCCGCTGCTGATCTTCCTGCATTTCGCTACAATTTTCTAATGCTGCAACTTCTCTGTATACTACAGCATCATCCGCGAAAAGCCGCATGGAACTTCCGACACTATCTACTAGATCATTTATATATATTGTGAAAAGCAATGGCCCCATAACACTCCCCTGTGGCACGCCAGAGGTTACCTTAACGTCTGTAGGCGTCTCTCCATTGATAACAACATGCTGTGTTCCGTTTGCTAAAAACTCTTAAATCCAGCCACACAGCTGGTCTGATATTCCGTAGGCTCTTACTTTGTTTATCAGGCGATAGTGCGGAACTGTATGGAACGCCTTCCGGAAGTCAAGGAAAATAGCATCTACCTGGGAGCCTGTATCTAATATTTTCTGGGTCCCATGAACAAATAAAGCGAGTTGGGTCTCACACCATCGCTGTTTCCGGAATCCATGTTGATTCCTACAGAGTAGATTCTGGGTTTCCAAAAACGACATGATACGCGAGCAAAAAACATGTTCTAAAATTCTACAACAGATCGACGTCAGAGATATAGGTCTATAGTTTTGCGCATCTGCTCGACGACCCTTCTTGAAGACTGGGACTACCTGTGCTCTTTTCAAATCATTTGGAACCTTCTGTTCCTCTAGAGGCTTGCGGTACACAGCTGTTAGAAGGGGGGCAAGTTCTTTCGCGTACTCTGTGTAGAATCGAATTGGTATCCCGTCAGGTCCAGTGGACTCCCTCTGTTCAGTGATTGCAGTTGCTTTTCTATTCCTTGGACACTTATTTCCATGTCAGCCATTTTTTCGTTTGTGCGAGGATTTAGAGAAGGAACTGCAGTGCGGTCTTCCTCTGTGAAACAGCTTTGGAAAAAGGTGTTTAGTATTTCAGCTTTACGCGTGTCATCCTCTGTTTCAATGCCATTATCATCCCGGAGTGTCTTGATATGCTGTTTCGAGCCACTTACTGATTTAACGTAAGACCAGAACTTCCTAGGATTTTCTGCCAAGCCGGTACATAGAATTTTACTTTCTAATTCACTGAACGCTTCACGCATAGCCCTCCTTACGCTAACTTTGACATCGTTTAGCTTCTGTTTGTCTGAGAGGTTTTGGCTGCGTTTACACTTGGAGTGAAGCTCTCTTTGCTTTCACAATTTGTGGAAACTTATCGAAGTGTAGAGAATGAAACAGAGGTTTGCTTCTGTCGCAACTGATGTGTGTGGAGTTGGGACGTGTTTGGAACCTGAGCTGAGACACGCTGACTGTTTCACTTTTGTCTGTAATCCGGCAAAGTGACGTCAGATTCTGATAACTCTTCTCAGATACAACGTGAATAGCACACATCTACTGGTGGCCCCATTGCAGGGTATGGAGCTCTGCAGAGCACATTAGATGGGCCGCACTATGCATATTGGTAACGAAATTTTTCATTATTATTACAGATATTTCAGGTGACAGATCGTTTAACAAGAGAGTGCAAGTGTAGCGTTTGCTTGTGCTGCGAACTTGCAACCAGTAAGCTACCTCGCCGGAGGAGCATGGGTTTAGCCTGTAGGGCTTGAACATGTTTCGCGGGCCTAATATTGCCCATCGTTATCGTTATGTATATTCTGACTGTCGCTTTTTAAGTAATTGGTAATAACACATCCTGCAAAAGTTTCACACTTGTTTAATGGTCGACATAATTTGTCACGAGTACATGCCCTTAACCACAACCTTCTTTCCCGCGTTCCTTATTTTCGATGCCTTATATTTATTCTTCGTGCGTTTTCTTGATCCATTTTGTAATTACTGTTCGACTATAACTTTTTGTAGAGTGTACCTCAACATACGTGGACATTTATTGTTATCTTCCAACTACTGTATACGTGCGCCAACAGTAAAAACCTGGACCTCTACTCCTTGTTTTTCCTATATATTCCCAGCGTCACAATCTCTTACTCCTCCAACATGTCATGCTACGTTCATTACACATACATTTACTTGAATGTACAGAGATTCGCAAAACGTATGGATGAAAGTAACTTTTGTATAATGTCACAGCCAAGGGACATAGCTCGATGAAATCTGAACCATACATAGAATCAAATTCTACAGGATAGGCCAGAAAGTAACTGAAATAAATATGCAAAGAGGCGGGCAGAAGTGAATCACATATGCAAAGACAATAACTACATTGAAGTAATGACGATTTACAACTTCCCGCTAGACTTTACAAAATGCGAAATATGGTTCTTAATAGGGTCTGTGATCATCACGGATGGCAATGAAATCTCTACAACGTCCTCCCACGCTGGCACGTGTTTGTTAAGCAGTTCCCCCCACCAGAGACGGCCGCTGTGGCGTAGCGGTTCTAGGCGCTTCAGTGCGGAACCGCGCTGCTGCTACGGTTGCAAGTTCGAAACCTGCCTCGGTAATGGATGTGTGTGATGACCTTTGGTTAGTTAGGTCCGATGACCTCAGATGTTAAGTCCTACAGTGCTCAGAGCCATTTGAACCATTTTAATTTCCACCAGAGCTGTTGGCCACTGCTGAATGGTTGTCGGTCCATGTGTACGCGCTACAATACGTCCTGAACGGTGCGCCACGCGTGTTTCATGGAAGTTAATTCGGAGGAACGAGCAGACTAGTCCGTTGCCCAAATATCCTCTCGTTCCAAGAGATCATACAGTTGCGCGATCGCATATTGTCATCCGTGAAAAAGAAGAACGTCAGGGCCGAAAGCACAACTGCAAATACCCACGTGGGGAAACAGTCTATCTATCTATATCCGAATCCCGCTCCAGCTACTGCCGGGTCTGGGTGCTGACGAGTCCTCTCCATTTGGCTCGGTCCTCCCACCACTTTTCTTCCTCCATTTGCTGCCAGGTCACACCTCTCCTTTCAACAGATATTCTCATTCCCATTTTCCACCGTGTTCTTGGGCGCCCTCTAGGTCGTTTCCCATCCATCTTTAGTTCTTCCATAATTTTGGGGAGTCTCTGCCCAAGCATCCTCTTAACATGCCCATACCATCTTAATCTCTTTCTTTCAATTTCTTCTCTCATACTTTCTTGTTTGAGGTCCTTTCTAATCTCTACATTCCTTACTCTGTCCATTCTTGTTTTTCCCTTAACTGCTCTGAGAAATTTCATTTCCCCTGCTTGCAGTCTGCTCCAGTCCCTTTCTCTCATTGTCCATGTTTCTCCACCATAGGTGACAATAGGGAAGTAATAATTCTTATACATCAGGAGTTTTGCTCTTTCTGAAACTTCATTATTCCAAATCAGATGTTTTATTGTTTGGTAGAAATTGCCTCCCTTCTGTAACCTCCTATTAATTTCGTTAGTTATTCTTCCATCCCTAGATATTTCACTCCCTAAATAAGTGAAACTTTCTACCACTTTGAGGGGTTCTCCATTCAAGGTAATATTTCCATTGATTCCTTTCTCTCTTCCAAATACCATTACTTCACTCTTATCTTTATTAATCTTAATCCATACCTTTTCATTATTTCCTTCCACGCATCAAGCTGTAACTGTACATCTACTTCTTTATCACCCCATATTACCATATCATCTGCAAAAATCATCTTTTTGTCTTTTTCTTTTACTATATCTTTAACTGCCCTATTCATTCCCTCCATCACAACATTAAAAAGCGCAGGAGATAGAATACTTCCTTGCTTAAGTCCTTGTCTTATTTCGAAGTATTGAGAGTTCCCCAATGGTGTTCTAAATCTACAATTGTGGCCTCTGTACATTGTCTTTATAACATTAATGTATCCATCTTCTATATCTATCTTCTTCAGTTCTTCCCAGAGTCTTTCCCTGTCAACTGAGTCATATTCCTTTTCTATGTCTATAAAAACCATTATCACCCTTTTGTTATACTCCCAACTTGTTTCCATCAGTTGACGGATAGAAAATATCAGGTCGATTGTGCTCCTTCCTTTCCTAAACCCATGCTGTTCTTCACTCAGCTCCTTTTCTATCTTTTCACTTATTCGATTTAGTAAAATTCTTTCAAAAATCTTGGCTGTATGACTCATGAGGGTTATTCCTCTGTAGTTTTTACAAAGTCTTTTATTGCCTTTCTTGAAGATGGGAACAATGTCTCCTGTTCTCCAGTCGCCAGGTATTTTACTATTTCTCCACACGCTTGATAGTACTCTATACAGCCACTGCCCTTTGATTATGGCACCATACACAATCATTAACCTGGCTCCAGGGAGGTAGGGTGCCCTTCCCTATTCCTCCACTGGGGTAATTCCTGTCTGGCGCGTCCACGTCGCGGGGGTGGGCATCCTACACTTCAGTAGGCCGTAGTGCTAGGATGGCTGAGTTCAGGCAGGGACCAAATCCCGTGGGGTATAACACGGAACCCATGCCCAGGGTTACGGGTGAAGACCTTAATGGCAGCGACGGCGGAGAAGGAAGACTTCGGAACGGCGTAGCTGGCAGATGAGGCAACCGTCCTTTCTGGGGATTAAATGAGAAGGGAACCACTGCCTTGTGGTGGAGGAGAAACTCCAAAGGCTAAGGGAGACAACCCCAACAGAAAATCCTTCCTTGCGTTAGGCCTAGCAAGCCAGTAGGAAAGTGTTCATATATTGCTTTCAAAACACAGACGAGGGGAAACAGTACAGGGTCAAAACAACGTCCACTGATGACGGTACCGTGTTAAGAGATTTTGAGGTGGCCGTGCAACACTTTGCTTCCCCACACCGTAACACCTGGTCCATCAGAACAGTCACATTCGACAATGTCCCTGCGTGCATTGTTTCCACCTCTCGCCAGATGAGTGTGCGTCCAGCACTGTCGAACCAGATCGTTTTGGTGGACAAAGTGGTATGGTGTGGGGATGCATACTGTAGCACGAGTACTTCCAAATCTTTGAACACGGCACTCTCACTGGTCAGTGTTGTTCTCACTGTACTCCTTCCCTATGTGGATATTTTCGGGGGTGCAGTCTCCCCTAATTTCCTTTTTTATGGATGACTGTGCGCGACCGCTCGAACTGTGCCAGTGTAGGATGGAAACGGGAGGATATTCGGCGAACGAACTGGTCTGCCAGTTCCCTCCAACTAAAATAGGTGGGAAACATGTGGAATGGGGTGACATGAATCGTGGTAACCTCTATGTAATTATTGTCTTTGAATAAGAGTGTCAGTTCTGTACGTCTCATTGAGTATTTCTTTCAGTTGCCTTCTGTAGTGTACTGCACTGCACTGTACGGTGCGACTGCGTAATTACAACCTTTGCTCATTTTCAAGCTTTTATCTTCAGTTTCGCTGGTACATGTACTATATTATGTCGCTAGTACATGTATGATAATGTAATACGAAGGTGGAAGCTTGAAAATGGCCAATGATTCAAATTGACCAATCGGACATATAATAAAAAAAATTCTTTCAGTTGCCTTCTGTAGTGTACTGCACTGTACTATACGATGCGACTGGGTAATTACAACCTTTGCTCATTTTCAAGCATTTATCTTCAGTTTCGCTGGTACATGTACTATATTATGTCGCTGGTACATGTATAATAATGTAATACGAAGGTGAAAGCTTGAAAATGGCCAATGATTCAAATTGACCAATCGGACATATAATTTAAAAAATCCAGGTTTTTAGGACCATGTTTTCAGTATAAAAACGCGTCGAGTCTTTGAACCTCCACAAAATTTAAATTTAAAAAAGTTATTTCTATGCATAGTCCAAGTTTCATCGATGACCGTTACTTGGTAATGACATAATGCGAAAGTTGCTTTCGTCCTTAAGTTTTGTACACGAGTATAAATTTTTCTCAGCATATAATGTAAACTGTCTCTGTAGAAATCCAAGAAGTGCAGAATAGATACACAGAGAATATTCTTTGTTCATGATAGCACAGGTCTAACACCCAAATCTTCGCAGCTTCAGGGGTTAAACTGATGGCGTAGAGTCTTTCTTACAATGCAGAGTATTTCAAACGAATAAGTTCACTGCGTTTATTGATTTTTAATAGAAAAAATAGCAGGTCTTTACTTGCATCCACTGAATAAAATTCATGAAAATGTTGATAAGTTTCTCACAACAGTAAATTACGTAACGTGACACACAGAAGGTTTTTTTTTTAAATTTCGGGTTCAAAAATTTACCAAATAATTGGGAGCAGTAGTACGAGAATAGGAAGTCTTCTCCTATTTTGGATGCAAATTCTCCCATGATGCCGTTAACAGAGAAGGTGTAAGATGTGCATCAGTATAGGTGCAGGAATCTTTCTTTGATAAAAGGGCTTTCCTGATAAACTGCTACGGAACTAAAGAAGAAATGTGAAAGCGTCTGTCAGGGGTAGGGCACTGTGTACAAATGAAACGTGGGCGATGGGAAATCTACAGAAGAAGAAAAAGGAAGAATTTAAAACATGACGACGACAAAGAATGTTAAAAAATCCAGTAATTAGATGAAGTGCGATGTGAAATAGTACTTATCAGAAATCTGCGTTGAACGCTGATCAGAAGAGGGGATAAGTTAGTGGAACATGTGCTAGGGTATACAGAGATAGGTAAGTTATTGTCAGGAGGAACTGAAGAGAGGAAGAGTAACAGAGGCAAAGACTAGAAGATGCAAAACATATTACAGAACATACTGGATCTAATAGCTAAGTACAAATGAAAACCTAAACTCCGTCCGAACAGGTCTCTGAAAGCCCAACGGTACCGGCCGACCGCCGCGTCACTGGATGTGGATATGAAGGGGCACGTGGTCAGCACATCGCTCTTCCGGTGTCGCTGCTTCTCAGTCAAGGTGTTCCTCAATTGCCCTCACAAGGGCTGAATGCATCCCGCTTGCCAACAGCACAGGGCAGACCTGGATGGCCAACCATTCAAGTGCAACTGTGTGCCGGACCGAAACTCGAACTCGGGACCTTTGCCTTTCGCGGCCATATGCTCTACCAACTGAGCAACCCAAGCACGACTCACGACCCGTCCTCACAGTTTCACTTCCGCCAGTACCTCGTCTCCTACCTTCCAAACTTCGCAGAAGCTCTCTAGCATGTCTTGCAGAACTAGTACTCCTGGAAGAAAGGATATTGCGGAGACATGGCACAGACACAGCTTAAGGGATGTTTCCAGAATAAGATTTTCATTCTTCAGTGGAGTGGGCGCTGATATGAAAGTTCCTGGCAGATTGAAACTGTGTGCGGGTCCGGCCACCCAAGACGTTATTCTTCTTTACTCTTATTTCATCCCCCTCGACCCACACGTTTGGCCTGCCAAATGTACAGTATCCCACTTTTGAGCCCAAGGCCTTTACAATATAAATAAGAGGCATGAAAACAAGAAATTAAAGATACGAAGTTAAAAATCCCTTAAAATCCATGAGAAGGTGGTGGTATAGTGGTATTTACACAAAAATACAAAGTTATTTTTCTTTGTTTTAAATTAAAGTACTAACAAGTAAAGGCAAAAAGAAAAAAGCACTGGACTTTCACTAAAAGGCTGAAATACGTTTGGTCCATTGGGTAGGAAAGGAGGAGATAATGTTAGATGTTGGGGTGAGTTATGGCAAGACTGAAGGTGAAGAGTAGACTGGTGCGTGGGAAGAGCCGTGGTATGATGGGATGGGATCGATAAAGGTGGGTAGGGAAGAGGGTGGCAAGAGGAAGATCAGGTACAGAATGGGATTGATTGGAAATTATAGTTGCTAGAACGGATTAATGTTGTGGTGGATTCCGTTGGCTGGGAAAGGGAATCGGTTGAACTAGGATTGGATAGGGGTAGGGATAGTGAGACGAGTTTGAAAAGGCGCGGCACTGCACCAGGATTGCTGACCAATGGGGAGGGGGGAAGGGTAATACACTGAGGTTATTGGAATCTAGTTGGCGCATAGCGTAGGATGTGCAGAGGTTTTCGATGTCAGTGATGAAGGATGGAAATTTGATGAGATGGCATGAAGGAAAACGGAAACCATGGTGGCGTGTATGATATTTATGGATTTGGTGGGACTAATAGAAGGTAGGCGGAGCGGATATCCACGCAACATTTACGTATTAGAGGATGCGTCGGATCAAGGTTTTGTAGGTGTGGAGTATAGTGGAGGCGTGCAAGCCCAAGTTCGGCAAGACAGTACTCATAGTAGTTTTAGTCTGTTGTGGTCTTTCTGTTGAATGGTTAGCAGATGACGTTTCCAAGCTATTTGGCGATGTAGCGCTAGCCGGAGATATTTCAGTGTGTCATTCAGTGGAATAACACGGTTGTAGATGGTGATGTGCACTGAAGCGCCAAAGAATCTGTTATAGATAGGCATGCGTATTCAAATACAGATATATGTAAACAGACAGAGTATGGCGCTGCGGTCGGCAACGTCTATATAAGACAAAAGGCTCTGAGCACTATGGGACTTAACTTCTGAGGTCATCAGTCCCCTAGAACTTAGAACTACTTAAACCTAACTAACCTAAGGTTATCACACACATCCATGCCCTGCCTTCAGGTATGGGTGCCCTTACTGACAGACTGACCAAACTGAGAGGCGGGCAGCGCCCTCGCTGGTGGAATCGCGGCGCACAGCTGGCTCTGAGCACTATGGGACTTAACATCTGTGGTCATCAGTCCGCTAGAACTTAGAACTACTTAAACCTAACTAACCTAGGGACATCACACACAGCCATGCCCGAGCCAGGATTCGAACCTGCAACCGTAGCAGTCCCGCGGTTCCGGACTGAGCGCCTAGAACCGCTAGACCACCTCGGCCGGCGCGCACAGCTGTCCTCAGGATTGCCGTTCGCCGTGGCCATCGGCGTGGTATGTCGTCTTCGGTTTGATCAAACCGCGGAAATATTGGGCTTCCACGCATTATCCGTGTGGTAGCCGCTATACTGGTTCATCAAATATTCTGCCGTGCGTATTTCCGTAGACCCTTTAGTAACGAAGGCCCAAAAAGATTTTCCTGTGGGCAAAATTGTTGATTTATCATATTACGTTGAGTGTTGTAGGAAATACAATATTCGCCAATAGGGGACTTGCTTGACTGCAAAAGGTGAGTGCATCGTGATGTTCGTTGCAGTGTTCATTCACGATCTACATGGTCTGGGCTATTGAAGTCGTATCAAACAGGCATGCTATTATGTAAATTTTAGTCTTTCACGATAACGGATTGTCTTTCACTGATCCCAGAAGGTCGGCAGTTTTAGATGGTGTGCGAAAGACCACTTTCACTTCAAAACACTCCATAATTCCACTAGCGATAGCGCTGTCGTCCGGTAGTGTGGTCACTCTGTCACCACTATCTGAGAGCACACTGATAAAGTACGAGACGGAAGGCATCTTCGTCAATCTGCGACGGAGCACCTAAACCTGAATGGCAGGAGCCCAGTAATATAGTTGTTGAGGCCAGCTGCAAGCCCGAAATTTCTTTGAACAGCATTAATCCAGGAGGAGACTGATGTGTACGGAATAAAAGACGGCAGGTTATTGGAGAAGGTAAGATACAAATTAGTAAATCTTTCAATCTTTACCAACCAAAGTGCCTATTTACAAAACCTAAGATATCGATTGCGTTATAAAAATGAAAATAAGTTTTAACTTACGTCTAACATCTAAGTAGAAAGATGTAATAGAGAAAGAAGCACAAGAATGTTGTAGAGGTAAAACAGAATTAGACTATGCACAGCAAATTTAAGACAAATTTGAGGGAAGTAGTTGCGTAGTGCTCCAAAGGTTAATTCCTGACTGAATGAGCGGCTACGTAAATAGTGAGAGACACTAAAACTGAAATAAACAGTAGTACAAAAACTGTGGTTAGTAAAAGCATTTTTATTTAATTCCATTGGCTGTGATTACATTGTGAAACATTGTAATTATTACACCGCAAAACACACTTTTGCTTGTGTTTTATTAAATCTTATTTTACACGACTTAAATTCAGGGCCACAAATCCCCTTTACATTTTTACGCTGTTTCGAAGATGTTATTCGTCTTTTCTATTGTACTGTGAAATACAAAATTGACAACCATCACATAAAATCAATTATCAGTCCTTCACGCATAGAGTATTTGAACGCACAGCAAAGACATTAAATGGGGATGCATTATTCATGCAATATCTGACACTATGGATGAAAAGGGGTGTTGTACTACAGAAGGGTGCTGTTTACTACACAACAGTCAGTCAGGGTTATTTAGTCATTCTCACAGTAACAGAGGATGGAACTTTTAGTTCAAATTGTGTTACTGAACACAACATACAGAGATGGAGAGATGGATCAGGTTTTCCTTTAATTACTATACAAATGTTGTTTGTTGATGTTGTGTTAACGAACTGTAGAAATTTCATCATTAAGATCTATATCTACACCTACTTATACAGGATGGTCCATTCATCGTGACCGGGCCAAATATCACACGAAATAAGCGTCAAACGAAAACAACTACAAAGAACAAAACTTGTCTAGCTTGAAGGGGAAAACCAGATAGCGCTATGGTGGCGCATTAGATGGCACTGCCATAGATCAAACGGGTATCAATTGCGTTTTTTAAAAATAGGAACCCCCATTTTTTTATTACATATGCGTGTAGTACGTAAGGAAAAATGAATGTTTTAGTTGGACCACTTTTTTCGATTTGTGATAGATGGCGATGTAATAGTCACAAACATATGGCTCGCAGTTTTAGACGAACAGTTGGTGTAAAACGTCCCCTTCGAAAAATTTATACAAGACTGTGCTTAAACTGACACAATATTTTTAGCGCAACGCAATCTGACTTTCAAAAATCCCTACAAAAGAATGGCCCTGACTAACATTAACCTATACGTTTCACAAATCACTTACCTCACCAAAAATCTTCGATACTCGAACTATTGCAATACAGCGAGCGCCACTACTGCCAGGTAAATAAAAGATTCAAACTACGGGAGGCACTAACTACTGATAGGGATAGTTAGCAAATGAAAGATTTTAATAGAGAACAAACAATGTATTTACCTTAATATCATCAAAAGTCATAATATATGTAATTGCAAAACTCCGCCATCTCTCTCCTCAGCCCGCATCTCGTGGTCGTGCGGTAGCGTTCTCGCTTCCCACGCCCGGGTTCCCGGTTTCGATTCCCGGCGGGGTCAGGGATTTTCTCTGCCTCGTGATGGCTGGGTGTTGTGTGCTGCCCTTAGGTTAGTTAGGTTTAAGTAGTTCTAAGTTCTAGGGGACTTATGACCACAGCAGTTGAGTCCCATAGTGCTCAGAGCCTTTCTCTCCTCACATCCACCACTGCTGGCGGCTCACCTCTAACTGTGCAACGCTACGTGCTCTTCACATCCCGCTGCCGCTGCCCAACACTACAATGGCAGACAACAATGCAAACTAGCCACAGACTGCACACAGCACAGCCAGTGATTTTCGTACAGAGCGCTACGTAACGTTGCCAATAAGAAAACATAAACAGCCTACTTACATAGCCCCCATGCTCCGCACAAAAAATTTTACAAATTGTTTTGGGCAGTGGCCAATAATGATTTGATAAAATTTTTCATAATTACAATAACAAAGATATCAAATGCACACACTTATTGATACAATGTTGGTCAAAAGCTAAAATGTTCTCACAGTCCATAAAGATAGTCCTGATCATTCATCATAATAGTAATTACAGTTTTTTTTTCACAAAGTCTCATTAGTAAAAGAAATTGCACACAGAAGTAGTGGATTTCCATGCAGTCTTGAAGAAGTAGTGTTGTCCTTCCAACGGAAAGACAGTGCTGACTCTTGACATGCTGACAGGTAATGGGCCACAACAGAGCAAACCCACAGCAGAGTCATTCGCGTTTTGAAGAGGATTGGTAGGTAGGTCATCACAGAGTAGATCCACTGTAGTCCCAGTAGAGATCATGGTACTGGTGTTGGTGGGCCACCAGAGGTGCAGACCCACTGTAGTCCATGTAGAGATGGCCAGCAGCCATCTGCTGTGACTGTGCGGGTGCACAATCACCATCGAAGAGTCTTGCAGAGAAGATAGCAAGTCCATAAACCACCACTTGTCCACTCAAGAAATTTTTGGAATTGTCCTTAGAACCAGCAATGCTGTTATCCAGTCCCTTGCTGAATTATTAACACACGTGCAAACACTAACAGTCCCTACTTCTCACATATTGTCCATATACTATGACCAACAGAAACGTGTGCAGTGAAATGCAACTTACAAGTTAATAATATGATGAACTGGTGTCAATTACAGTTTTATAACATAAGAATACAATTACAAAGGTACAAAATACATCATTAAAGAACATAACAATACAGATAACATTTGTAGTACAGGCTTTACAAAAAAATAGAAATAAACATATACATCAATGTTAGAGGAATTATGAGATAAATAGATATATAAAAGATCAGAATAATTATTGAAACATCAACTTCACACATGAGCATTAAAACAAAACAGAATAAATAATGTCTAAGCATATTTACAAGGTAAATAACATATTATTAATGCCAATTATATTTGAGGATAACAGTATTCCTCATCATAGTGAATGTAGCTTAATATTAAAAGAAGAAAAAATTCTATGAAACTACACAGAGACAGGAAGAAAACAAATACACAAGGGTACACAAACACATAGTGGGATAACACAAAAGGAAAGGACAGGGTTTGTTTTCAGTGTAACATTTGGTTCTGCAGTCCAACCCAAAACTTCATTCCATAGATCTTTCGTCTTATTTCGATATTTGCTCCAGCCAAAAATTTCTATCCAAGCATGCTTTCTGTATTCTGCTCACTCATTTCTTACCTCATTATTTATTTATTTACCTCAACATTTATTTCCAAGAAAATCCTACCTAAACCTGTTGTCCCTAAACCCTCCTTTTTTTGTTCATATCCTCTTTCAAAATTCTTTTTTTGGCCACACCATTTTCTTATAGCTTCTCAATGCATTTCTTCCAATTCATCATAGTTAGTTTCTTATATAGTCTACCCCCTCTTAAGCTAACTTAAATCTACTGAGCTCAGATGCATAAACTATGGGACGAGGCAATGCAGCAGCACAAAACAATTAATACAAACAGCAATGACAAAAAAATTCAAATTGGTGAAGCAACAATATTACAACTAAGATAAGGCACTGTGCAGCAAACAAGAAAAATAAATCAGTAGTAAAACTAGCTTAGAAGAGTAGCACAAATTAAAATTCAGTAGCACTACGCCTGGCAAACAGCAGCAGCAAATATAAAAAATATAAAACTTATATCTATACATGACAAAGCTCAAGCAGAAAAAATATTACTGTAAAAATGGCCATGTTTAATACTTATGTCACATCTTAACACTAGAGTGATGCATCACGAGAACTTACACTAGCAGATAAGTTACCAAATCGTAAAGAAATTATTTATGCAATTCCTGTGAAGGGAAATGTCTATTTATGTGCCCTCGCTTTCTTGGAAGTAGATCATAAATTTCTTATTGACTGGATCTGTAGGCATAAAATAACTATATTAGTACATATATTAAATGTTATTTTAACCAATGCTGCAGTGCAGCTAGAAACTAGAATTTAAAGAAAATAGACAAAGCAAGGCGTGAAACGTCATTCACTAGCCATATGGCATTTCATAATTCAGTAAACAATCTTTCAAGTAGCAAGACAATAGACACGAAATGTTTCTCATCATTTCATTTCAGTAAATATCATAAATTAAGAACTCTACAGTGAAATCATGTTTTCAAGTTTGAGGGTGTCGTATTTATGACGCATTCTACAAAGGAATGTCAATAGCGAGAATAATGGCCTCCCTTTTTTTTCTTTTCTACCTGTGCCTCTGAAAAGGCACGCACTCTAATGGCTTGTTCTCCAGGCGTCTGACACAGCTGGGTACCCACGACGCACGTGCAGGTGGTCACTTAACTTTCTTACAGAAATATTGACGACAGCAGTTTTCGCTACAGTGACAGTCTCATATACAAATATTTCACAGGTCGAAAATTTACGTTACAAATGCGTAGAAACAAAATACTATGAATATAACAGTGTGAAAAAAATTTTCGCCTGCATTGTGATACATTCACACATTTACACACATTTCATAACCCTTAAAGTACGATTCTCGGTTTCCAACATCCTTATTCACAAACCAGAGTCCCTAACCACTACTCATTATTCCTTACCTCATTATACATATACATATTCGTCGACACTTCTTCAATATTTCATCATAAGAGATACATAGCATAATCAAATAACTCATATAGCATCAGCTTATTCATCATAAACATACCTCAGCAGCATAATACACATCGTTGTCGTAATAATAACATCATAACACCTCAGTCAAATCTCAAAAACGTCGTAGCTTTCTGCAATAATTTCAAAACCTAAAGAAAAATCTCTGCTCATTTCAGTAGTGTCATCTACCTCAAACGTACTTTAAAAATCATGATCTCATACCAAATACATCATTCAAAGCTCTCATAGTATCACAATGGTTCTGAAAAAATATGAACAGTTCACAAAGTACAGACAAAATACAATTTCGTAAGTGTGAAGTTATCCAACGGTGTAATTGCGTAAACATATGTCACTGACGTAATAAAAAAGTTTGTCTCTCTCAGTTAAATGATCAGATAGCTGTGTAATTATGTGTTAGAGAAATATGGTACCGATGTGTAAAGTTGTGTAAGCAAATACCATATTAGCTAGGGCTCCTTGTGCTTGCCAAACACATGATACACAAAGTAAGCATGTACCCCCCTGAGGATTAATGTAATTATACCCTCAGGTGTTACAGATTACAGCAATGGAATGAAATGTATCACGGAAAACCTTTGTATTTCATTGTACTTCAAATATCTTGTATTACTACAAATGTTATCTGTATTGTTATGTTTTTAATGATGTATTTTGTACCTTTGTTATTGTATTCTTATGTTATAAAATTGTAATTAAAATCGTGAAAAATAAATGGTTTAAGTACAAAATTAAGCACTCAAATGCGTGTCCTGTAGCGCTAAATGTGAATCTTGTTGTAAGATAATCTCTGTGGAAGTGTCGTAGTTATTTTCCTCCGAAAGCTAAGTTCTGCAGAAGCCAATGTACTTACCTCATAATAAACAAAAGTGAAATGCTTTGCGTATAGATATCTTAGTTATTACGCTTATTGTTATGATGAAGAAAGTACTGTGCTGTTACGTATTGTTGTGCTACGAAAGAGGCTGTCTCCTTGTAGCTACACCACAAAAGTTACTACTAAAACATGTTTTATTTTCCAGAATAATTCAGAAAAACTGTGCAGATATAAAACAGAAACACCGCAAAAGCAACATTGTAAATTGTCACTCATTAGTAGCGTCGTGATAAAATCGTGTAGCTGTCACATAAACTAACCATTGTCTCATCTGGTATCTCACAAAACGTACCTTAAATCCAGAATGTATTTTCAAGT
Source organism: Schistocerca cancellata (assembly GCF_023864275.1). Classification (NCBI taxonomy): domain Eukaryota; kingdom Metazoa; phylum Arthropoda; class Insecta; order Orthoptera; family Acrididae; genus Schistocerca; species Schistocerca cancellata. Next base: position 169,522,485 of record NC_064631.1, on the reverse strand, counting down.
AAACCAAAATGTTGCATTAGAATCTCATTAGCAGTACTGGTAAATGTTCTAAGTATGTAAGCCTGATAGTCGTTACGTAATCGTGGAACTAACAAGCAAGAATGTACACACACAGTAACACTGTGTCCTCTGTTCACTATCACAATGCAGTGGTAATTACTGTCTCAATATGTACCCTAGGTTCTAGACTGGATAGTTAACTTCAAAACACAGTTGCATGATAACAGTTTCTAAGTGTGACAATGCATACTAGAAATGTGAAGCGAAACGTTTTATGGCAAAGACAAAGTTAAAAAGCAGATTATTTTTCAATAAACGGTTTTACATGTGAAATGTGGTGTAAACCTTTACTCTTCCTAGTACGCAGAGTTTCAACTTCAACGCAATTATAATGTGGTATACGTCGGATTCTGTAAGGTCCATTGTAAACTAGAAAGAATTTGTGACTCAAGTGTTTAGTCTTATGTGACAATGAATGAGCTTTAATGAGAACTTTCTGACCTATATATAATTTCTTTGCATTTGCTTTACCGTATAGATTTCTCCTTTTGTCTGCTGCATATTTTATATTTTTAAGAGCCAAATCAATTTTGTCTTTGTGTCGAAGTTTACGTGTATTCGGGAAAGGTACAAGCTCTCTGATTCTGTTCCATTTGTTGCATTAGCTGTAATACCAATGCATTAGTGTCTGGAATCTGTTCCTCTACGCTTTTCGGCAGTGCATTTGCACCGGCAACATTCACATTTTGACAAGCTGAAAATGTGTCTTGACTTATTTGAGAAAACGGTGAGGACGCTAAACCTGAATCTACAGTATTTGTAAAATTGTGTCCTGTCATTTCGGATTCCTGAGGCGAGCTGTTGCCGACCGATCGGTCGATAATGCTTCCCTGTTCACAACCTGTTTCACTGTCTACACCATTATTTGCCGCCCGCTCCATTTCCCTATGCACAATTGCCAAATTACTACTTGGAATGTCTGTTAATTCACTACACAGTGGTGCTGATAAGCTACGCTCGTCGTCACTATTATTTCTCAGTTTACTTTGGAGCCTAGTGTTACGTTTTTCACACGCCATTATTGTGACAATATTTCACACGATAACACAGAAAAGCACAATTTGAAGAGCAAAAATAAGAGAACACATTAGCATAGCACTGAAAATAATATCTAGTTAATTGCAGCTGCTAAATACTTGGTGCAAATCTACATGCATGTCACAACTGTTTTACTGTACAACAATGAAAGACTGCAAATACAAAAGAGATTTTCTCTACAATTACACGCTAGCAATAAACAAAAGCTACACTAATTACACAAACTACAAGGAAAAAATCACAAGATTCCAGTGAGGTATCCTCGGCTAAGGGTCGACATATGAAACGACCCCTCTGAACAATTGTACAAGACTGTGCTTAAACTGACACAATATTTTTAGCGCAACGCAATCTGACTTTCAAAAATCCCTACAAAAGAATGGCCCTGACTAACATTAACCTATACGTTTCACAAATCACTTACCTCACCAAAAATCTTCGTTACTCGAACTACTGCAATACAACGAGCGCCACTACTGCCAGCTAAATAAAAGATTCAAACTACGGAAGGCACTAACTACTGATAGGGATAGTTAGCAAATGAAAGATTTTAATAGAGAACAAACAATGAATTTACCTTAATATCATCAAAAGTCATAATATATGTAATTTCAAAACTCTGCCATCTCTCTCCTCACATCCACCACTGCTGGCGGCTCACCTCTAACTGCGCAACGCTACGCGCTGTTCACATCCAGCTGCCACTGCCCAACACTACAATGGCAGACAACAATGCAAACTAGCCACAGACTGCACACAGCACAGCCAGTGATTTTCGTACAGAGCGCTACGTAACGTAGCCAATAAGAAAACACAAACAGCCTACTTACATTGGTAACAGGTAGGTTTTTTAAATTAAAATACAGAGCGTAGGTACGCTTGAACAATTTATTTCGGTTGTTACAATGTGATACATGTACCTTTGTGAACTTATCATTTCTGAGAACGCATGCTGTTACAGCATGATTACCTGTAAGTACCACATTAAGTCAATAAATGCCCGAAATGATGTCCGTCAACCTCAATGCATTTGGCAATACGTGTAACGACATTCCTCTCAACAGCGAGTTCTTCGCCTTCCGTAATGTTCGCACATGCATTGACAATGCGCTGCCGCATGTTGTCAGGCATTGTCGGTGGATCACGATAGCAAATATCCTTCAACTGTCTCCACAGAAAGAAATCCGGTGACGTCAAATCCGGTGAACGTGCGGCCCATGGTATTATGCATCGACGACCAGACCACCTGTAATGAGATATGCTATTCAATACAGCATCAACCGCACGCGAGCTATGTGCCGGCATCCATCATGTTGGAAGTACATCACCATTCTGTCACGCAGTGAAACATCTTGTAGTAACATCGGTAGAACATTACGTAGGAAATCAGCATACATTGCACCATTTAGTTTGTCATCGATAAAATGGGCTCCAATTGTCCTTCCTCCCATAACGCTGCACCATACATTAACCCGCCAAGTTCGCTGATGTTCCACTTGTCGCAGCCATCGTGGATTTTCCGTTGCCCAATAGTGCATATTATGTCGGTTTACGTTACCGCTGTTGGTGAATGATGCTTCGTCACTAAATAGAACGCGTGCAAAAAATCTGTCATCGCCCCGTAATTTCTCTTGTGCACAGTGGCAGAATTGTACACGACGTTCAGTCTACTACTTATGTGCGGATTAGCCACGACAGCAGCTAAAAAATTTACTTGGGCATCATTTGTTGCAGCTCGTGGTTGACGTTTCACATGTGGCTGAGCACTTCCTGTTTCCTTGAATAACGTAACAATCTGGCGAACGGTCCGGACACTTGGATGATGTCGTCCAGGATCGAACTTTTCCGCGATTGGTAAACGGTCCATTTTAACACGGGTAATGTATCACGAAGCAAATACCGTCCGCATTGGCTGAATGTTACGTGATACCACGTACTTATACGTTGTGACTATTACAACGCCATCTATCACAAAGCGAAAAAAGTGGTCCAATAAAACATTCATATTTCTTTACCTACTACACGAATATGTAATAAAAAATGGGGGTTCCTATTTTAAAAAACACAGTTGATATCCGTTTGACCTATGGCAGCGCCATCTAGCGGGCCAACCATAGTGCCATCTGGTAGATTAGATTAGATTAGTTTTTCGTTCCATAGATCCGTGCTGAGAAGATCCTCGTGGATGTGGAACATGTCAATTTTTTTTAAGCTGAAATAATAATACTAATAGTCTGAATATATACAGTACAACATTTGTTTCTATTAAAAAATTCGTCAATGGAATAGAAGGAGTTGGCCACTAGTAAGTCTTTCAGGCTCCTTTTAAACTGATCTTTATTTGTAAATAAATTTTTTATGTTTACTGGCAAATTATTGAAGATGAGTGTTCCTGAGTAGTGGACCCCTTTTTGAATTAAAGTAAATGCTTTTAAGTCCTTGTGCAGATAATTTTTGTTCCTGGTATTGTATGTATGAACTGAGCTGTTTGTTGGAAAAAGAGATACATTATTTAGGATAAATTTAATTTAAGAGTAAATATACTGCGAGGCAGTAGATAGTATACCCAGTTCTTTGAACAGGTTTCTACAGGACGTCCGTGAATTTACTCCACAAATGATACGTATTACACGCTTTTGGGCTCTGAAAACTTTTGTTTGACTTGAGGAGTTACCCCAAAATATTATACCATATGACATTATGGAATGAAAGTAGGCAAAGTATGCAAGCTTTTTCATTATTATGTCGCCTATGTCTTCTAACACTCGAATTGCAAATACAGTTTTGTTAAGGGGTTTCTGCAGTTCTGTGGTGTGCTCCTCCCAACTGAAATTATTATCAAGTTGTAATCCCAGGAATTTAAGACTGTCAACCTCTTCTGTCTGCTCTTCTTCGTACTTTATGCATATGCTGGGTGGAAACCTATTACAGGTTCTGAATTGCATATAGTGAGTCTTTTCGAAGTTTAATGTCAGTGAGTTGGCTTTAAACCATTTACTAATATCCATGTAAATATCATTAGCAGATCTTTCTAGAACTACACTCGACATACTATTTACTGCAATACTTGTATCATCTGCAAACAAAACGAACTCTGCTTCTGGCAGTGTGACTGATGAGAGATCACTAATGTACACAATAAAAAGCAATGGCCCTAATATGGATCCTTGTGGGACACCACATGTAATTTATTCCCATTCTGATGATGACTGATGACTTAATTAACTAGTCCCTTGCACTGAGACCCTTTGTTTCCTGTTAGTGAGGTATGACTTGAACCATTTTGCAGCACTGCCCGTGCACCATAGAATTCTAATTTCCTTAAAAGGATGCTGTGGTTCACACAATCAAATGCCTTTGAGAAATCACAGAAAATACCTGCAGCTTGTAATTTGTTATTTAATGAATTAAGTACATTTTCACTGTAGGTGTAAGTAGCTTTCTCGATATCAGAACCCTTCAGAAATCCAAACTGTGTTCTTGATAATATTTGTTGTCAGATGGTTGAGCAGCTGCCTGTACATCACTTTTTCTAAAATTTTTGAGAATGCTGGCAAAATTGAAACCGGTCTGCAGTTTGATGGTATCTCTTTATCCCCTTTCTTGAATAGAGGCTTAACATCTGCATATTTTAGCCAGTCCGTAAATGTCCCAGTTATAACTGACTGGTTACACAAGTAACTTAGAATTGTACTAAACTCACAAGAACATGCCTTAATTAACTTTGTTGATATTTCATTGTAACCACTCGAATGCTTTGTTTTTAAAGACTTTATTATAGAAGTTATTTCTTTTGGTGAAGTGAGTGACATATTCATGTACCTGAAGCTATTTGTAAAGGCTAGTTTCAGATATTCAAGGGCATTATTTACTGATCCTGAAAGTCCCATTCTGTCAGTAACAGATATAAAGTACTTGTTAAATAGCTTTTCCACACTATGCCCATCAGTTACTAATGTGTCATTTACCCTTAGTGCTATTTGCTCCTGTTCCTTTCTGGTTCTACAAGTCTCCTCTTTCACTATGTCCCATATTGTTTTTATTTTGTTCACTGACATTGCTATCTTCTTCTCGTAGTGCATTTGTTTAGACATCTGAATTACTTTTTTAATATTTTACAGTATTCCTTGCATTTAGCTAAATCATCAGCATTGGAGCTATTCATGGTCGACAGATACATATTCCTTTTTGTCTTACAGGAAATCTTTATTCCTTGTGTAATCCATGGTTTTATTATAGACTTTTGTTTAATTTGAGTAACTTTTAGAAGAAAACAGTTTTCAAACATGCTACTGACATTGTTCATGAATGTGTCATATTTTTCATTCATGTCATGAGCACGATACACATCTTTCCAGTTCATATTTTTGAGCAGTTTTCTAAAACACTCAATTTTTGGTTGATTGACTACTCTCTTGTACTCAGATTTACCAGTCTTGATAATCTGCTTAGAATTTACATATAAAACGAGGAGCTGCATGTCATGATCTGATAGTCCATTTATAACAGGTTTTATGATATGATTTTGTTCCTTTGATTTGTCTATAAAAATGTTATCAATGGCTGTCCTTGAGGAATTAGTGATCCTAGTTGGAAAGTTTACAGTGTGAGTTACATTGAAAGACAACATTACTAACTGCAGTGAATGTTTACTGGAAGATTGCAGTAGAAAATCTGTATTAAAGTCGTCAGCAATCAAAATTTCTTTGTTTCTTCCTGTTAAAAAACCCAAAAGAGCTTCCAGATGATTTATGAATAGATTATAATTTCCTGCAGGTGCTCAGTAAATAGTTACTATTATATAGGATCTGTTTCTGTTGCACATGCTTCTAGACTGGCAGTTTCTGATTACTTTCTGTTAAACATTGTTTACATGGAGGCTGTATGCTAAAATCTGACTCCTGTTCATCTGTTTTCTCAAACTGAGTGTATCTGCCAATCTCTCTTAAAACTCGTTTTCTTTCCCCCTTCCCTATCCTAAAAAAGGCATCCCTCTGACACCTGTGACCACTGGTATTTTACCACTTGTGACAGCGTCCCCCTTTAAGTTTTCTGCAATCAACCCACACAGTTTTCCCTTCCCTTTCCTATTGAGGTGAAGGCCATGCCCAGTGTAGTCCCACCTATCGATAGCATCCACAGGAATCAAACCAATATAGGACCCTATATCCGTCCTAAGCAGCCACTCCAACTCCAAGTTCACCCTCCCTATGGAAGAGTTCAAATGAGGCCGATCATGGCGTCTCAACACAGACACAAATCCCACACTCGTATGCTTCGTTGCTGATGCTATCTTCACCATGTCACTCTCTATCGAATAATCAGAGTCTCTGTCAATGCTATTTCCCGGACCACCCACTATCCACTATAACCACAGCATCCTCCTTTGTGAAATCCTTGCATAAAGCACCTACATCCTCTGTTACCTGACCCAGATCTGCACTAGGCTTGAAAAAGTTTGTGACCTGGTACTCTGGCCATTGATTTTCCTGCAGTAGTTGGTCAACACCTCTACCATGGGAACTACCTAACAACAGAACTTTCTTTCTCTTTGCAAATTTCCCTACCTTTTTCAAGTTCTTGAAAGCTTGTTGTGCCCTCCCTACAGCTTCAGCTACACGAGGCTCATCCGATTCTGACTGAGGCAACAGGTCAAATCTATTTTCAAGATTAATGACAAAGCTGTCTGATGCTCTCCTTTGCGTGTTCCCCCTATTACCTGTTGCCACTTCCCACCTCTGTTCACGCTTCTCCCTCTTTAACCTGTCCAGATCCTCCCTTGACTTGTCTAGGTCAGCTTGAAGAGCTGCAATTTTCCCTTCCTGTTCCAGTATTTTCTTATCTCTACTGCAGAACCAACAATACCACTGGTGAGCCTCATTTATGTCCCCATTTCCCACGCCACTACATTCGCCCCAATGAAAGAAACTACAGCACCCATCACACCATACCCTGGAACTAACGATCCTACGGCATGTCACACACTTCTCACTTATGGTAGAAACAGAAATTGTATAAACTGATTTAAGTGATTACATATAAGTTTAAGTCACTGTTTACTTACGATACGCGCGCGTGAAATTAAGCCTATAGTCCGTGCTATAGGCGCGAGAGGGAAAATAAACTTCTTACCCATTTAATCCTCTTTGACATTTAATTAACACTTCCACTAATGGAGCAACACTTATATTACATTTATACCAACTGGAAACGTTTATCTAAAAGTTTAATTCACTGCTTACTTACGATTCGCGCGCGCGAAATTAGGCCTAGGATTCGTGCTACAGGCGCGAGAAGAAAAATACGCTTCTTACCCCGTTTAATTTTATTTTATACTTCACTAACACTTCCACTAATTTAACAACACTTATGTTATATTTATAACACCTGTAAACGTTTAAAAATAGCTGAATAACAACGCTTTTTATAATTATTTAGTGCAGCAAATACTCGACGAGTCCGCGTCGGCGCAGTGTTGGCAACCCTTCAAGCTAGACGAGTTTCATTCTCTGTAGTTTTTTCGTTTGATGCTTATTTCGTGAGATATTTGGCCCGGTCACTACCAATGGGCTACCCTGTATACTGCGCAAGCTACCGTGCGGTGCGTGGGGGAGAGTACCCTATACCATTACTACTCATTTCCTTTCCTGTTTCAGTCAGAAATAGAGCAGGGAAAAACGACTATATATGCCTCCGTATGAGCCCTAATTTCTCATATCTTATCTTCGTGGTCCTTAAGTGCGATGTGTGTTGGAGGGAATACAATCGTTTGGCAGTCAGCGTCAAATATGGGTTCTCTAAATTTCCTCAATACTGTTTCTCGAAAAGATGTCGCCTTCTCTCCAGGGAAACCTATTTGAGTTCACGAATCATCTCCGTAACATTTACGTGTTGGTCGAACGTACCGGTAATAACTCTAGCACGTCGCCTCTGAATTGCTTCGAGGTATTCCTTCAGTCCGAGCTGGTACGGATCCCTAACACTTGAGCAGTAGTGAAGAATAGGTCGCACAACCGTCCCCTATGCGGTCTCCTTTACAGGTGAACTACTATTTCCTAAAATTCTCCCAATAAACCGATGTCGACCATTCGTCTTCCCAGCCAAAGTTCTCACAGTTTAAGCTGGTGATCAGTTTGTTCTTTATTGTGAAATCGGTTCGGATTCAAGACCTTTATGCAGCACGTATTGTACACTCGCAACGGACACAAGAAAATTTCAAGTACAGCTGTGGTAATATTATTTATTTTTATTACGAGACAAAAATGAAATGAAATTATACAAATACTGCATTTATAAATAAAGTTCAGTCATGCAGAGACAGCTGCACGGAATTTCAGTTGCAGACAGCTATCCGAAGAATACCGAATATAAAGCGACAAACGATCACCAGCAAAAGTTTGCCTGAAACATCGCTGATCCGAAAATTCTGCAGATTTACCTCGAGTCAGTCGATCCTAGTGACTTGTGTTAACTTCGTAACAAGACACCACTAATATTTTGAGTATGTTTTTTGCTTTTCAGTTTGAGATGCTCATTCAAAATTCTATATGAAACGCGACAGATCTGTGGCGATATATCACATAATGCGAAGAGCAGGATGACCCGTTTTTTTCGACTTCTAGAATTTATGACAGTCTTTGATTGCAATTTTTTTTAAAATTTTATAACTGGTTTCGATCTATATGATCATCGTCAGTAAAAAACTTCACTTTTTCCAGTGACAACGATCCTGCACTCTTCATCATGTATTTACCGCATTAAAGTATGTATGGAAGTTTAACTATGCTTAGTATAGATTTAGCGCGCGTACGAAACCGGCATGAATAGTTCCTCACACACTTTTCAGTGGAGTAACAAATGTTTGCGCCCATCTGAGTTCAATGAGACTCACAAGAAATACTTCTGTAAGAAGAAAATTGCAAAGTTTAATAAACGAAGGATTCAGCAACATTCGAAGTGTGGTAGTCTACATCTACGCTTAGAATTTTTATTTGCTGCAGTCAGGCATGTGTTTCTCTGTCTCAAAATTAATATAAATCGTCATGAACTCCAGGAGAAATTACTTGCACTTAAAAGCTTAGGCGTGATATGGTGATGTGGCCAACTAATCGTTATGCTCTTATCATAATAAATATAGCATTCTGCAGAAGCCAAATGCATGATCAGTATTGCTATCTGATACTTTGGGCGTCCTTGTGAGTGAACTGTTGTAGTAATTGCACCCACTGTTCACTTTAAAGTATAAAAGCACGTATGACATACTTACAACGGAAATATTGAAGTCTTCAAAATTTGCATCATTATTTCTGCGAGCAAGAAGGAAAGTGTAATATTCTCCGTTTCTTACAAAAAAGTCTCTCTCGTTTTAGCGGAACGATTTAAAAGAGCATTTACATTAACCAAGATTAAAGGGGATTGGTGATGCCGATTTCGCTGACCAAGAGGCTACGTCAAGTTTCCGATGGGGAAATTTGCGAGTTGATTAACGAGCTAAGGTCCAAGCCAGCCTTACCACTCTTTTAATTTGAAAGAGTTTAACTCTGCTCGAGGAAAAATCCTTTAAGAACTTTGGCGTTCAGACGGAGAGAAACGGATGAAACGATTCAAGGTACGTAAAAATATTCAGTTCCACGCTATTTCAGAAGTCAAAATCAGTAGCTGTGTAGTAAATACTGACCGCTCCCTATAAACACAATATCTGACTTTTTTCTGCTTAAATTTCCATCTAAGACGTTAATTGCTACATATAGCTCTGACGCTTATCACAGGAGGATTAGCGTTGATCGAACCGTCAACAACAGGGTTGTAAGAGACGTCTCACACGCTGAGAATGGACAAGGAAATTGCCGTGCCCTTTTCGTTGGAACCATCCTGGCATTAGCCTCAACTGAATCTGAGAAACCAAGAAACAATAATTAGTTTGCCCGTATTACACTGTCCAAAGACATTAATGTGACTACCTGTCAAAAGCCTCAATAACGACATTTTGCTACCACTGCGTGGCGTGTAGGAAAAGAGTTCAGGAAGTTACCGACAGGGATTTGGAGCCATGCCGGCCCCAGTGCCGGCGCAAGCTGCACTAGGTTTCTTGGTGCAGGATCCATGGCTCGAACTGCCCGATGGAGATGGTCTGAGAGATTCCCGACTGGGTTCATATCTGGGGAGTTTGATGGCCAGGGAAGTACGGTAAGTTTATGATGGTGCTCTTCGAACCTCCCACGTAAGCTGCGATTTGATTGACACGTTGCATTGTCGTGCTGGTAAAAGTCATCGTGCAAGGAAAAGCAAATTGCATGTATGACGCTGCGGTCGGTCGGCAACATCTATATAAGACAAATGGCTATGAGCACTATGGGACTTACACACACATCCATGCTCGAGGCAGGATTCGAACCTGCGACCGTAGTAGCAGCGCGGTTCCGGACTGAAGCGCGTAGAAGCGCTCGACTACAACGGGCGCCGTGTTTTCTTCTGTTGTGAGCTTGCGCCTTGTGCGTTATGCTCTAGGGACAGGCCAAACTGTTAGTATCTCTCACACTTTGTGTTTTGCACTTAAAATATGTCAATGTTTAAGTACGTGTCATGAGAACGCTTATTGACAATGACCACGCAAGATCAGCATTCCTGTAGGAAATTGTAGCAGTAGTAATGTGAAGTTAAAACTGAACGAAAATCGAAGATCGTTGTAGCCTGATGTTACTTGTGATTTTAGAGCGTTATTGTTAACAAGTTTTATGTAATTGATTAAATGCACATAACATATTTATTACTCTGGTATGAGATGACAAAAGATACTAGGAGCTTCAAATACAAGGATGCCGTCACGATAAACACATAAAAGTGACAATTTTTATTGAGGTTCTACTTTGTTTCTAAGTGGTATTGTAGAGGAAGACGCTTGGCTTAGTATATGCTTAGTTATACAGTAGCCGACTACTTGCGCTCGGCGCCCGCCCCACCAAATGTTGAGACTGTAGCAAGCGAGACGAGTACCACCCCTGAGAATGGCGCGCGTCCCTCCCGTTACAGGCCATGAGCGCTCGGAACGACCCCGAGGCAGTTGGCAGGCCTGATTGACTGCCGCTGATCCGGCCGTTAGATGCGCGCTGGGGAACCCCCTAGTACGCAATAGCACCGTCCGGTCTTTTATCGTGGCCTGGCGTGGCCGGCGCCGACCCGTCGGAATGGCCAGGGTTTGTTTCTCGAACGCCGTAAGCGCTTTAACTGCTGCAAACACGCGTTAAGCTGGAGATAGCACCAGCGGCGTAGAGCAAACATGCCACTGCCTGTAATTGTATCTCGCGAACAATGTGCAACATACGTAAAACACCAGCGATAGGTCTGTTTGCTTTCTGTTTTTTTTCCCTGAATTTACACATTTACAAGAGAAATGGCAACGCTATCTGAAATTCCATGAAACGAAATTCCTTATGAACCTCAATCACAAAAAATCATTCAAAACGAGTTGTTATTCATTTCTTCTAGAATTTTGTCTTCTAGTAACATTTCAATATGGGATCCTGTGGCAGTTATGGTCTACACATGGCTGTACCACATTAACTACTTCAGTCACTAAATTACTTCCTATTTCCACTGCACTGTCAGACATCATAAAAATTTTTTTCTTCTATAATTCTACAAGGTGACCTGCGGGATATAGTCTACTACATTGTCAATTAGCCACCGTACTAAAATACAGATGAGCTGGCACTATTGCTTCTAATCTGACCCACACAGTATGCCATTTCAGGACGGAAACCCGGCCAGTGCAGATGCGTATTGAAGCAGTGTAGAAGTTCAGTCGTGTGTAGAGCGTTGCGCAACGTGAAAGAGATTACCATTCCTGTGTTCCTGACTGAAGGACAACATCTAGCTAGATACAACAATGACTTCAAATGCGTTCTCTAATCATTGATGAATCATAATGGACCTGAAGTGACAGAATGCTGGAAAGTATCCAAATAGTTCGTGATGCTCTGCAATGAATCACACAGTGTTGAATCTGTCATTATTCTAAAACATCACTAATTCTTCGAATATCTTTGCAGGTGACTTTGAAATTAGTATTTAATGATCATTACAAGCTGCAAGTGCCTAAACAGTTGTGAACTAGGAGATATGATCGTTGGACCCAATGTCTTCATATTACAGGACGGAACAGACTAGAATGACTCATTTCTAACAAATATTGTGGTGTCTGATGAGGTTAACTTTCATCAGACTGAGTTTGTCATTTAACGAACCTTCTAATATTACTGAGACACAAACCCGCAGATCATTGATGAAAGGGAGTACGGTAGCACAAACGACGTCATATGGTGTGTTGTCGGGCAGTTCATTGGAATCATATTTGTTTAAGATAACAATGGACAGGCAACGAGTGTAAATGCGGCCATAATTAACAACTGTTCCACTCCAAATCTTCCAGGACACTACCGTCTGGGCTCGATACGACTACAGCAAGATAGGACTACAGCTCACACCGTCAGTAATTCAATGGTTATGCCGAGTCATCACTTTTCAATTAGACTAATCGCACGACCCGATGATATCCAACGGACAGCGAGTTCTTCTGATTCTCCAAGCTCTGATTTTTTCCGTATAGTCATCTCAACAACAAAGTCGACTCCAAAATACTGATGATCAGAAAGCCACAATACGGGGAGAAATAGAGGCCATTTCCCCAGAAATGTTGCAGAACGTAATCAGAATGTTCCGCAAAGGCTTCAGCAGTGCATCGCAAATAATGGGGGCCATGTGTGTGAGGCACTTTTTAAGAAATAATCGTCTTTGACCTTGATACGTGGCTCAGTAGACGTTGCTTCAGTGGTTGTCCCATTTTGAAATCTCGCGCTAAAAAGAAGCTCTGATTGATAGGTGAACTCTGTCGTGTTTATTTTTCGAAGGTCGAGCGCGGTGGTGCTGAAGAGAGTGAGACTGGAGAGCGAGAGAAGAGGTGGAGCCATCCTGCAGTTAGCTGTACACCGTGGTCTGTATGTTGTGTGCTGTGTGGACTGGCGGTCGTACGTGTCGGTGTTATTTTCTCCCTGGCTGAACGAAGTATGCAGTGTCTCAGTGCCTGCACTCGGCCCGTGTTAGCTTGCCTTAGTTCCAAGTGTGGATAGCGCTTTCGCCAAATGTAGTTGCTGTTTGCTTCCTGTTGAAGGCACCACTCCACATACAGTTCGTGGAACACATTATTTCCCATTGTGTGTCGAACGCCGTCAGCTTTGGCTGGGGCTTTAAGTGTGGCTAATGTATATGTGAATTGAACTACAACACTACCACTGAAGTACGCAATGAGAGTTTTATTACTGGTAAGCTCTGCCCTGCTTTAAATATACGTGCTAAAGTAAAGCTGTGTGAAGTTCACCATCCTGGTTAGCAGACGTAGATTTAGTATCAGAGTTCATGTAGTGCGGTGACTTAAATTTAAAGAGTGCAGAGCACCAAGTCATTTAGGAGCTGTTTATCGATATTTAAACTTGCTAGTTGATTTGGTTAATTAACTCGAGTAGCTCCTCCTCTTGTTAAGTAATAACCTTTCTTGGGAACTTAAATTCCTTGGCTCAAATCTGATAATTATGTCAACCGCTGGTGGTTTCAAGGTCAAAAAAAATTTTATTTGCGTTACCTGATAATTATAAATGCTCAACAGTTGTGTTGCAGCTTCTGCTATGTATTGAAGCTATATCAGTAAAATTGATGAAATGCCACACTGTAAATCATAAAAGGGATACATGTAAGTGATACAAGCCGAGTGCCCAGTTTAGAGTAAATTTCGCCATGCAAATAGGGTTTCTTTTGGGAACAAGTCTGATTTCCACTTGCAGTTAAAGGGATTGGTCTACTTACCATTTTATTGCTTATTTTTTTATGATTTAAATTTGTTGATAAATATGGATATATTTTTTTAATTTGTTACGAAGTTTTATCTAAAGCAATTACAGTTTATGAAACCTAAGAAAGTTGAAAGTTTTAAACGTTTTGTGTTTCCTTGTTTACTGTACAGTTTACTTAAAAAATTTTGGAAACTTGTTTCATTGTAAAGGTGACTTAAATTCAGATTTATAGTTTCATGGTTTGCTAATGAAAGGAAACGAACACACTGTACTAAGTCCAATAAATAAGTTCCTTTGAAGCAGTGATTAAACATTTTTTGCGCCAACACCTCTCTTTATCGACAAGCTTGGAACTGCCTATTTGGGCCAAAATAATTAATATTTGATAAGAAAATTCTTAGAACTTACCTTTTTTAAAATTACAAGATAAGCAACATATATAGAACAGGTATCTATAATCTATGATTGTGTAAATATGCGCAAAATTTCATAATAACCAAACAAAAGTTTACTACAACCCATGATCCGTTCTGTGTTTTATAGTTTAAATTGGAGGATCTTCCTCGATTTGACTCCTTGCTCCTCTATCAATTTTGCCGTCACTCAGCAAAAGCTTACTTTAGATATGTCTTGTCAAGCTGACATTGGAACTCCTTCAATACAATCTAGACCAAAGTATCGGACGTACTTCATTGCAGAATTTGGATGTTTTTTTCTGTTGTCAATTTCTTGGCGTATGGTATCATCCAAAGAAGCGACGCTACCTAAATAATAAACGTTCTCAATTACACCTGTATCTTTGTTTCAAATCGTAGACGAAGTATCAGTGTGATATGCGCAGTCATGGTTTCCCTGATCTTGAGACTTATTACTATAAATTATTAATGCAAGGTATTTGACTGATGCTTCCACTTCTGCCTCAACCCATACCATTACACCATTGGTGAAGACTAAGGCATTATGTGCCAGTCCTGTTTTTCAACTGACTGACTTTCCATTATTTCGTTGGACAGAATTAGTGACAGATTCCTAGTTGGATTCCACTCTTCGGTTTTTTTGGGAAAGCATGCTTCACTTTGTCCTCTTACGAAACCGTATTCTTGAACCGATATTCTCAAACATTTTCCCACTTCCTAACCATTACCATATATTATACGAATTTGGCATTGGATCATTTATTTTTTGTTTTCTTTTGGTGTCCAGAAAGGTAATTCCATCGACAATGTGTCGGGAATATATTACAGTTTATTTTTTTTGCTTGTAATGAAGCGTTATTGCGACCGAAACGATGTCTGCGTAAGTGGTCTAAAGGTATTTCCAACTCCCTAGAGATTTGGTTCTACAGATTTATATTTATTCTATTCTCCAGGATCGATTCAGAGATTCTACGGCTACGTGAAAGCAACGTGACAACTCCGTCGTTGATGGATTTCTTCCTGTTATTTAAACAAATGTAACCAGACGGTGGCAAGTAAGAACGTACTTTCAAGAAGGGGAAAAAAGAAATACCGCGTCCTACAGTGCGAAACGTGAAATATATTTAGTTTCCTTTATGAAGTAATATCTGATGGTGGATCGCGAGTTACCTAATATTCTTGTATTTTAGGAAGAGCTTCACACAGTTTTAAGAAAATATGTACAAGTAATTTTGATTATTTAATCTACTTCATATTATACAGGGTGTTTGAAAAGCAATGACCTGCTTCCAAAACTCCATATTTATTGATAAAAGCATATTACAGCCGTGGGATGGATTGCAAAATACAAAATATTAAAGTTTCACCTATGCGACTAGAAAGGCTGTATGTGTCTACCAGCAGTAGCACGAAAAATATCTAGACGATAGCTAAATCCGTCATAAGCTTTACATAGTGCATCGGCTTTTACAGAAGTTATGGCACCTGTTATTCTTTTCTTTACTTCATCGTTTTCACCAGCTAAATGGAAAATGAACACACTTTCCATCACATATCTCCAAAGGAAAAAAATGTATTGTGTCATGTATGGTGGTCTCGAAGGGCAAGAATGCAGGGCAGTGTTCGGAGTCCCATGAGACCGAATGTCACTGATAAACTGACGTACTTTGTTGAGTCAGTGTGGTGGAGCTCCATACCGTTAAAAAACGAAGTCATCAGAGTTCTCCCGAAGTTGTGAAAAAATCAATATCTGTTGAATCTGAAGGTAGATCGTTTCATTCAGTGTGTTTTCCTCAAAAAAAGGAGCATACACTTTTACGAGAAATGCCACCAACATTTCAAATGGTTCTAATGGCTCTAAGCACTATGGGACTTAACATCTGAGATCATCAGTCTCCTAGACTTAGAACTACTTAAACCTGACTAACCTAAGGACATCACGCACATCCATGCCCGAGGCAGGATTCGAACTTGCGAGCGTAACAGCAGCGCGGTTCCGGACTGAAGGCCCTAGAAGCACTCTGTCACAACGACAGGCACCAACATTTCACCACTAAAAAGTAACGATACTAAAAATGTACCGCCTTCCATGTCCTCTAACATAGAATTCCTGAAAATCCTTTTCCACTCATCAGAAACCTGAAGAGCTAACAGTAATTCTAGTCTGTATGGTTTGTAGACCAAACGACGCGGTAATACTCGCCCGACAGTCGTATTGGGCATTTCCAGTTATCTGCTTGCGCGGCAAGTAGACTTTCGGGGACTCTGCTCTCTGCTCAAGCTTTGCCGAATTCATCCACCCCGTCATCACAAGTACAAGTTCGGCCTGGACACTTACCTTTGCGCAGGCATCCTGTCACTTCGAATTGGCGATATCAATGACGAATGTCTTTGGGTGCTGGCGGATGTGTCAAAACGCTGACGAAAGGCTCTCTAGACTGAAATTACTGACACAATCTTTGTAAATTGCAGCACGCAAAACGGCTTCTGTTGAGAGGATGCCACCTTACTCCGGACTGACTGCAAACTGAGAAGACGCACTGACTGACATCTGACGGCGGTTTTCTGAAACTCTAGTGCACGCCCATGCAAACTCCGAAATAGGTCAACAGTGATTAACTGAACGCAGCTTTCGCTTCCGTATACAACCATGGTGGAAAATGATAACGTATTTCAAAAATTTCTGGTTGGGCCTATAACGCTAAATTATTAAACTTGTGTTAACACACATATACATAGGAGAAGTTTGGGTAGTGATGGGAAGGGTTTGTATCGGACAAGAACGGTTTCGGAACTTTAGCTCCAGTGGCAGCATCTGTCAGACCACTGTAGTGTGAAGTACGGAGTACAAGAGCGCTCACACGATTTTGAATAAAAGTAACACCTCGTTTCCCATATGTCATCTACACTCCAGGAAATGGAAAAAAGAACACATTGACACCGGTGTGTCAGACCCACCATACTTGCTCCGGACACTGCGAGAGGGCTGTACAAGCAATGATCACACGCACGGCACAGCGGACACACCAGGAACCGCGGTGTTGGCCGTCGAATGGCGCTAGCTGCGCAGCATTTGTGCACCGCCGCCGTCAGTGTCAGCCAGTTTGCCGTGGCATACGGAGCTCCATCGCAGTCTTTAACACTGGTAACATGCCGCGACAGCGTGGACGTGAACCGTATGTGCAGTTGACGGACTTTGAGCGAGGGCGTATAGTGGGCATGCGGGAGGCCGGGTGGACGTACCGCCGAATTGCTCAACACGTGGGGCGTGAGGTCTCCACAGTACATCGATGTTGTCGCCAGTGGTCGGCGGAAGGTGCACGTGCCCGTCGACCTGGGACCGGACCGCAGCGACGCACGGATGCACGCCAAGACCGTAGGATCCTACGCAGTGCCGTAGGGGACCGCACCGCCACTTCCCAGCAAATTAGGGACGCTGTTGCTCCTGGGGTATCGGCGAGGACCATTCGCAACCGTCTCCATGAAGCTGGGCTACGGTTCCGCACACCGTTAGGCCGTCTTCCGCTCACGCCCCAACATCGTGCAGCCCGCCTCCAGTGGTGTCGCGACAGGCGTGAATGGAGGGACGAATGGAGACGTGTCGTCTTCAGCGATGAGAGTCGCTTCTGCATTGGTGCCAAAGATGGTCGTATGCGTGTTTGGCGCCGTGCAGGTGAGCGCCACAATCAGGACTGCATACGACCGAGGCACACACGGCCAACACCCGGCATCATGGTGTGGGGAACGATCTCCTACACTGGCCGTACACCACTGGTGATCGTCGAGAGGACACTGAATAGTGCACGGTACATCCAAACCGTCATCGAACCCATCGTTCTACCATTCCTAGACCGGCAAGGGAACTTGCTGTTCCAACAGGACAATGCACGTCCGCATGTATCCCGTGCCACCCAACGTGCTCTAGAAGGTGTAAGTCAACTACCCTGGCCAGCAAGATCTCCGGATCTGTCCCCCATTGAGCATGTTTGGGACTGGATGAAGCGTCGTCTCACGCGGTCTGCACGTCCAGCACGAACGCTGGTCCAACCGAGGCGCCAGGTGGAAATGGCATGGCAAGCCGTTCCACAGGACTACATCCAGCATCTCTACGATCGTCTCCATGGGAGAATAGCAGCCTGCATTGCTGCGAAAGGTGGATATACACTGTACTAGTGCCGACATTGTGCATGCTCTGTTGCCTGTGTCTATGTGCCTGTGGTTCTGTCAGTGTGATCATGTGATGTATCTGACCCCAGGAATGTGTCAATAAAGTTTCCCCTTCCTGGGACAATGAATTCACGGTGTTCTTATTTCAATTTCCAGGAGTGTATTTATACTGAGTTTTTTGGGGAAAGAACTTCGCTTCGCAGTTTTGTGTTCGGATGGCAAGTAAATAATAACTCAGTTTTTACGCGTCTTCACTGACAACCGTAAACTGTGACAATATTTAGCCCAAGTAACAATAATTCGAATATACGTTCCTGTTGCATCGCATCACGAAGAAGAAATTTCTGATAATACTGTAAAAAAAAACCATGTACAAATAGGGAAGTCAGGATGTGAATGAAATGATAATAACATAAAACCGGATAAAATGTCAAATTACTTTAAATAAGTTGGTGAAGAGAGAAATATTAATTTACAAGAAGTACATTAGGTAACAGACGTAAGGCTTTAGTGGAAAACTAAAAGGTACCCATGAAACTTATTTTCGGCAATAAAGTACTGCAGCTCACTGTAATGAATTCAAGTATTTTGAAAACTTCCTGATAGACGATCAGGGATGTGAGTGTTTTATTCATATGTTCTACGTTTCTTCTCCCCCCCATGAACCATGGACCTTGCCGTTGGTGGGGAGGCTTGCGTGCCTCAGTGATACAGATAGCCGTACCGTAGGTACAACCACAACGGAGGGGTATCTGTTGAGAGACCAGACAAACGTGTGGTTCCTGAAGAGGGGCAGCAGCCTTTTCAGTAGTTGCAAGGGCAACAGTCTGGATGATTGACTGATCTGGCCTTGTAACAATAACCAAAACGGCCTTGCTGTGCTGGTACTGCGAATGGCTGAAAGCAAGGGGAAACTACGGCCGTAATTTTTCCCGAGGGCATGCAGCTTTACTGTATGATTAAATGATGATGGCTTCCTCTTGGGTAAAATATTCCGGAGGTAAAATAGTCCCCCATTCGGATCTCCGGACGGGGACTACTCAAGAGGATGTCGTTATCAGCAGAAAGAAAACTGGCGTTCTACGGATCGGAACGTGGAATGTCAGATCCCTTAATCGGGCAGGCAGGTTAGAAAATTTAAAAAGGGAAATGGATAGGTTAAAGTTAGATATAGTGGGAATTAGTGAAGTTCGGTGGCGGGAGGAACAAGACTTCTGGTCAGGTGACTACAGGGTTATAAACACAAAGCCAAATACGGGCAATGCAGGAGTAGGTTTAATAATGAATAGGAAAATAGGAATGCGGGTAAGCTACTACAAACAGCATAGTGAACGCATTATTGTGGCCAAGATAGATACGAAGCCCACACCTACTACAGTAGTACAAGTTTATATGCCAACTAGCTCTGCAGATGACGAAGAAATTGAAGAAATGTATGATGAAGTAAAAGAAATTATTCAGACAGTGAAGGGAGACGAAAATTTAATAGTCATTGGTGACTGGAATTCGAGTGTAGGAAAAGGGAGAGAAGGAAACATAGTAGGTAAATATGGATTGGGGCTAAGAAATGAAAGAGGAAGCCGCCTGGTAGAATTTTGCACAGAGCACAACTTAATCATAGCTAACACTTGGTTTAAGAATCATGATAGAAGGTTGTATACATGGAAGAACCCTGGAGACACTAAAAGGTATCAAATAGATTATATAATGGTAAGACAGAGATTTAGGAACCAGGTTTTAAATTGTAAGACATTTCCAGGGGCAGATGTGGACTCTGACCACAATCTATTGGTTATGACCTGTAGATTAAAACTGAAGAAACTGCAAAACGGTGGGATCTTAAGGAGATGGGACCTGGATAAACTGAAAGAACCAGAGGTTGTACAGTGTTTCAGGGAGAGCATAAGGGAACAATTGACAGGAATGGGGGAAAGAAATACAGTAGAAGAAGAATGGGTAGCTTTGAGGGATGAAGTAGTGAAGGCAGCAGAGGATCAAGTTGGTAAAAAGACGAGGGCTAGTAGAAATCCTTGGGTAACAGAAGAAATATTGAATTTTATTGATGAACGGAGAAAATATAAAAATGCAGTAAATGAAGCAGGCAAAAAGGAATACAAACGTCTCAAAAATGAGATCGACAGGAAGTGCAAAATGGCTAAGCAGGGATGGCTAGAGGACAAATGTAAGGATGTAGAGGTGTATCTCACTAGGGGTAAGATAGATACTGCCTACAGGAAAATTAAAGAGACCTTTGGAGAAAAGAGAACCACTTGTATGAACATCAAGAGCTCAGATGGAAACCCAGTTCTAAGCAAAGAAGGGAAAGCAGAAAGGTGGAAGGAGTATATAGTGGGTCTATACAAGGGCGATGCACTTGAGGACAATATTATGGAAATGGAAGAGGATGTAGATGAAGATGAAATGGGAGATACGATACTGCGTGAAGAGTTTGACAGAGCACTGAAAGACCTGAGTCGAAACAAGGCCCCCGGAGTAGACAACATTCCATTGGAACTACTGACGGCCTTGGGAGAGCCAGTCCTGACAAAACTCTACCATCTGGTGAGCAAGATGTATGAAACGGGCGAAATACCCTCAGACTTCATGAAGAATATAATAATTCCAATCCCAAAGAAAGCAGGTGTTGACAGATGTGAAAATTACCGAACTATCAGTTTAATAAGCCACAGCTGCAAAATACTAACACGAATTCTTTACAGACGAATGGAAAAACTAGTAGAAGCCAACCTCGGGGAAGATCAGTTTGGATTCCGTAGAAATACTGGAACACGTGAGGCAATACTGACCTTACGACTTATCTTCGAAGAAAGATTAAGGAAAGGCAAACCTACGTTTCTAGCATTTGTAGACTTAGAGAAAGCTTTTGACTATGTTGACTGGAATACTCTCTTTCAAATTCTAAAGGTGGCAGGGGTAAAATACAGGGAGCGAAAGGCTATTTACAATTAGTACAGAAACCAGATGGCAGTTATAAGAGTGGAGGGGCATGAAAGGGAAGCAGTGGTTGGGAAGGGAGTAAGACAGGGTTGTAGCCTCTCCCCGATGTTCTTCAATCTGTATATTGAGCAAGCAGTAAAGGAAACAAAAGAAAAATTCGGAGTAGGTATTAAAATCCATGGAGAAGAAATAAAAACTTTGAGGTTCGCCGATGACATTGTAATTCTGTCAGGGACAGCAAAGGACTTGGAAGAGCAGTTGAACGGAATGGACAGTGTCTTGAAAGGAAGGTATAAAATGAACATTAACAAAAGCAAAACGAGGATAATGGAATGTAGTCGAAATAAGTCGGGTGATGTTGAGGGTATTAGATTAGGAAATGAGACACTTACAGTAGTAAAGGAGTTTTGCTATTTGGGGAGCAAAATAACTGATGATGGTCGAAGTAGAGAGGATATAAAATGTAGACTGGCAATGGCAAGGAAAGCGTTTCTGAAGAAGAGAAATTTGTTAACATCGAGTATAGATTTAAGTGTCAGGAAGTCGTTTCTGAAAGTATTTATATGGAGTGTAGCCATGTATGGAAGTGAAACATGGACGGTAAATAATTTGGACAAGAAGAGAATAGAAGCTTTCGAAATGTGGTGCTATAGAAGAATGCTGAAGATTAGATGGGTAGATCACATAACTAATGAGGAAGTATTGAATAGGATTGGGGAGAAGAGAAGTTTGTGGCACAACTTGACCAGAAGAAGGGATCGGTTGGTAGGACATGTTCTGAGGCATCAAGGGATCACGAATTTAGTATTGTAGGGCAGCGTGGACGGTAAAAATCGTAGGGGGAGACCAAGAGATGAATACACTAAGCAGATTCAGAAGGATGTAGGTTGCAGTAGGTACTGGGAGATGAAGAAGCTTGCACAGGATAGAGTAGCATGGAGAGCTGCATCAAACCAGTCTCAGGACTGAAGACCACAACAACAACAACAACAACGTTTCTTCTGTTGTACTTCCTGACATGTTCCTCAACCACGAGAATCGTCTCAATTTTGGGTCTGTGGAATGGAAACTGAATCTAATCTAATTTAATCTTTAACGAGAAAATCTTGGGACGATCATGATAAAAAAATTTTATGATGACTGTATTTATGACAGCGTTATTTTATGGCTGCGCCCAAGATAATTGTGACCCTGTAGGACGGAACTGTCTTTCTACATGTGTGATAAATTTTTCACCAAAGGTCAAATTAACATTTTGATTTAGACCTAGTTCAAAACTAACAAGTTTATTATAATTTTTTCCTCATCTGCGTCTACTGGCTCCTGACATGAGAATATAATACTACAATTTGTAACTTGTAGATACTGTAATTTAATCTTCATAACCATTTCCGTTATGGTTGATACTTCTTTGTCATAAATATGATGATCCGGGGTGTCAGAGTTTCATGTTAGATACAGACCTTCGAAAATTTAAGCAATCAAAAATGCAAAGGCCGGAATATATATGTCAACGGACGTGTATTCTCATGACATTTCGTTTTAAAATTGTATGATGTAATGTATCCCAGTGTTCTTCTTCGTGTGAAGAATGTTCCAGTACAACTATAAAAAAATTATAATTTTGTAAAACCGGACTAGGAGACTTCTTATCACAAAAACTGCTGGAAGCAATCCGAAACGACATTTTCAGAATTCTAAGCTGAGAAAAAGGAAGAATACGTGTTTATAGAAAATTTCTGAAGTTGTACTGAGGATGTGATACTTTTCTTCTTACGGTAGGTAAACTTCATCACCTGTTAAAACAACTTCGACTGTGGATCTGAATATCGATTGTAAGAACATTAACATAACGTAGAATCAGCAAGAGAGAAAGAATGTAGAAATAAACAACTATGTTAAAAACCGGCTGGAAAATTTTTGAGTTTAAGAAAGTGATGACGTTGACTGGATGGTGATGAAAACAATCAACAGAAGAATAGGAATGGCTCAAAGTGCTGTTGGAGGAATTGTGAAGCCAAGTTTCTGATACGTTTGAGTGCTACGCTTATATTCAGTCTGTATTGATCGTTTTCTCTGTTATCAGTGAGTCATGGGTTTTCCGTTCTAAAACAGTTTACAAGAGAGGGTTGATCTGTAAACAATGGAGAAATTAAGTACCTTACTAGGAGAGACAGACACACAAGAATATCAGGGTACTGGAATAAAAAACTTTGTTAAGACATATTAAAACTGTCAGTAATCAGTACATGTCGCTAAGAAATCGAAAGAAAGAACAACCAAGGAAATTCTTCGGGAAATTGAAGGGGATGAATAAAGACCTATAAGATGTAGAAGAGAAATTTGGAAAAATTACATTACATAACATGCACAGACAGCATGGATACGTAAGGTTAAAGATTGTAATGTTTGGACTGGTATCAAGGAGACATTTATACAGTAAGCAATGTCTAATGGACGATTATGATTGTAAAGATGACGAGTAGGAGCAAAACTAATGGGCGTCGGAGAGTAAACATTCAGCAACCAATGCTGTGGTACGGGTGGACTCATCATTAGAGGGTGCTGTGTAAAGGCTGTACGCTTGATAGACCGGCAACCTACCCATAGCAGTGGTGTACAGGTGGCCTAACCTTCGAGGGGTTACATCAGCAGACGACTGAACCTGAATCATGCAGGCTGTCTAGGCCAGCAGGCGGGTGGTTCTGTAAGAGTTGTTGGCTGACGAATCGCACGACTCACTACTTCTAATCCAGTACATCTCATGCATACTCGATTGGAGAGAAGCCCGGAAATCGTGCTGGTCAGGGAAGTCGCTGCAGAGCACAATGAGTTTCATAGGAGTGTGTGGGCGAGTATTATCCCGCTGGATCAACACATCACCTTCCTGTTGCAAGGACGGCTCTAACAACTTTCCGCATGTATCAAGCGCTGGTGAGCGTCCCCTTCAGAAGCTCCCAAGATGAACGAGAGTTGTAACTTATCGCTCCCCGGATCATAAAGCCTCAGGTTTGGCCAGAGTGTCTTCCACCAATGTACTCTACGAGACAGCGCTCTAGGCTGAATCTGCTTTCATCGCAGAATACCACGCCACTCGGAAGGCCACAATTTGACCCGTTTCAAACTCGCTCAGTTGCCTGTAGGAAGCCACGACTGCTTCTCCGTGGCATGTTTGCCAGCTTGCTTCACATGTCTTAACTACATTGAGCTTCTGGCTGTTAAAGGGTAGATATACTAGTAGATGGCTCTTCGGTAGCTACGCCAAAAGGCTAACTGATGGCCGGCGACGTTAAAACCGATATCAGGTGGCATATGTCGTCATCGGATCAAAATCGACGTCGTCCTTCCCAGTGTACTAATTTCTTTTCGGCAGTGTATTTTCCAGTATTAGGACTACATCTTGTAGAATAAGAAAACAATGAATACTTTAATGAAATCGAACAGTTCTGAATAATTTCTGAAACCAACTCAGTGTCTATTAAAGTCGTGAAGAGCTGTAATAACATTTTGTGTATATTGTCTCCCATGTTCCGTCAGAGTATAAATTGACAGCCTACTTGCAAATTCATAGTATCTTTCAGCAACGCACATGGCGAAGTTTAAGTAAGAAAATAGTATCTGCTTAACTTAGAACATTCTGTTCGAAAATTTGCAAAAGTAATCGCAGAATAAAACGCCCTGTAACCAGATACGTCCATCTAACAGACAATGCCTTTGCGCTGCCGAGCTACAGCAAAAAAATTATTGTGTTTATCTGTGAGAGACAGGCAACCTAGCCCAGGTAGTCTTCCAAACCTATGATGCGTGCAAGAACTCCGGTCGGATATCGCAGCACTCATAGCGTATGTAGCAGTGCAGCAGTAGAAGGCTGAATCTCTCCTAACTGCAAGAGCATGTGGTCAAACTTCTGCTTCGTAATTTCAGACTCCTCAGCTTCCAAAGACCAGACCAAAAGAACTGTCCTTAGTCCCAGTACAGATGTGAGATCTTTCTGCATCTGGTGGAACAGCTTTGAGTCCGCAGCTCGAGGACGTGCGGTAGCGTTCTCGCTTCCCGCGCCCGGGTTCCCGGGTTCGGTTCCCCGCGGGGTCAGGGATTTTCTCTGCCTCGTGATGATTGGGTGTTGTGTGACGTCCTTAGGTTAGTTAGGTTTCAGTAGTTCTAGGGGACTGTTGCCCATAGATGTTAAGTCCCATAGTGCTCAGAGCCATTTGAACCATTTTTGGAACAGCTTTGAATATCTGGGTTCGCATACTTCCTTTCTTGATAGATATGTCATCGTTCAATCGCGATTCGAAGCTAATGACTGACTTCACCGTCTGTCGTAGGCACTGATATACTGCATTTTCGTGTGTTTTTTCCGGCTCGCTCGCCTCTGTATTCCTGCTTGTTGGTTTGTGCTACCACCAGCTGCTCAAGAATCCACAAAGTAGCTGTTTCTGGCTCGTCCGCCTCGTGTAGTTCTCAGAAACTTGTATCCTCCCCATTGTCGGCTAGATAGCGGTTCGCAGGCTCCGTCCGTGTTCTACTGATGTTTTAATGACCCAATCTCCCATGAATTCAAGAGTCTTAAACTGGGGGTTAATGGGCAGCAGAATGTGAGAACACTTCAGTTTTGCCACCCAAGTGTTTTATCTGCGAAGCGTTGGTGGCAGACCATCCCGTCACTCGTAAATCCTCCCTCCCTCACTCGCTTTGTGGAATTTCTTCAACTGGTTGAAGGGCAGCCTAATGACCTCTGTGAGAGGGCGGCAAATCTCGTACCTTTGATGAGTACTTACTAGGAAAGACATCATCGATTATAGGCAATCAGCATATATCGCTCCTAAGCGGAAAGCATTGTCGGACACAATAAAGAAATAATTTATTAATCGAAATTTTCACTCCAGCGTCTTGGCCATTGATATAAAATATCCTGGCAAACTCTCTGCCGGACCGAGACTCGACCTTGGAACATTTGCCTTTCACGGGCGAGTGCCCTATCGACTAAATTATCAAAGCTCACAACTCGTCCTCACAGCTCTGCTTCCGCCAGTAGCTCCTCTCCTACCTTCCATACTTCAGTGAAGCTGTGAGGACGGGTTGTGAGTCGAATGTTCAAATGTGTGTGAATTCCTAAGGGACCAAACTGCTTAGGTCACCGGTCCCTAAACTTACACACTACTTAAACTCACTTATTCTAAGAACAACACACACACACACACCAATGCCCGATGGAGGACCCGAACCTCCGGCAGGAGGGACCGAGCAGTCCGTGACACGACGCCTCAAACCGCGCGGCCACTCCGCGCAGCTTTGTTGTGAATCGTTCTTGGATGCCTCAGTCTTGGCTACCTCAATCAGTAGAACACCTGCCGGCGAAAGGCGAAGTCAAGAGTTCAGACTCGGTCCGGCACACAGTTCTAATCTACCACAAAGTTTCAAATAATGTCTCGGTTTGTGACAGTGAGGCTTCGTCGTAGTTTTGTGCTCTCTTTCGGTACGAAACCGATGGCCATCCAGTGGCATGTGTTGGCAAGCATGTGGCACATGGGCGCTATTAGCAAGTGCTTAGTTGAATATCACTTTGGCGGGAGTGTGGTGTTGCTAAGCTATCAGTTTACATGCTTGAGAGACAAGTCTCTCGGTTTTGGTGGAAGATGAGCTTGATATTGCGTCTGCTGTTTAGTATCCACAGAGATCACAGGCATTGTGGGACGGCTGAGCCATTATAAGGAAGTGCATGGTGAGCGTCTTAATGTGTAGAAAGTACGAGCTGCTATTCCGAGCCGGCCGGTGTGGCCGAGCGGTTCTAGGCGCTACATTCTGGAACCACGCTAACGCTACGGTCGCAGGTTCGAATCCTACCTCGGGCATAGATGTGTGTGATGTCCTTGTGTTAGTTAGGCTTAAGTAGTTCTAAGTTCTAGGGGACTGGTGAACTCAGAATCATTGTTTTGCTATTCCGAGCTATCCACTGTGCCGTATGGGACTTTATACTGTGTGTGTCGAGCTAGAGCAAATCACAGTATTGTTAAAAATTTACTACTTGCCATAACATATAATAGTAAATTATTTTGTGTCACTGATATTGTTGTCTATCGGATTTGAGCTCTATTGGAAATTTATGATCGTTATATGAGTCATTTCATTAATCTATTGTGAACTAAGGATAAATTTAAGTTCAATTTTCCTATTTTAGTTGAAGGCGTGTGCGTGTTCCCAAAGAAATGGTTCAAATTTCTCTGAGCACTTAACATCTGAGGGCATCAGTCCCCTTGAACTTAGAACTACTAAAACCTAACTAACCTAAGGACATCATACACAGCCATGCCCGAGGCAGTATTCGAAACCTGCGACCGAAGCGGTCGTGCGGTTCCAGACTGAAGCGCCTTGAACCGTTCGGCCACACCGGCCGGCGCGTGTTCCCATTCAGAATTATTTTTGCGGAATTAGCTTCAAGAAACTAAATCTGAAATGGAGCTGTGTACATTGCGTTTTTGTCTGTCAATGTTGTCCATATTCTTATCAGGTTTGATTGTAGTATGTAATTTCATTATTATTTGGGCTGTCTTTTGTACTCGGGATTAATTTTACTAACTGTTGTTGAAGGCAGCTGTCATCATATTTTCCATTTTATTTATATAGTTTTGACGGTTGTCTGGTGTCGGTAGGTGCAGAAGCTGACTGCACGCCAGAGGATACCAACTAGGGGAGTCAGTGCTGCACCGCGCGCTTGTGCTGCGTGCCTGCGCCTCGCTGTGGGAATGCGCCACTCTCCGTACCATGTGAAGTACGCCGCCAATTGTATTTCCCGCGGTAATATACACTCCTGGAAATGGAAAAAAGTACACATTGATACCGGTGAGTCAGACCCACCATACTTGCTCCGGACACTGCGAGAGGGCTGTACAAGCAATGATCACACGCACGGCACAGCGGACACACCAGGAACCGCGGTGTTGGCCGTCGAATGGCGCTAGCTGCGCAGCATTTGTGCACCGCCGCCGTCAGTGTCAGCCAGTTTGCCGTGGCATACGGAGCTCCATCGCAGTCTTTAACACTGGTAGCATGCCGCGACAGCGTGGACGTGAACCGTATGTGCAGTTGACGGACTTTGAGCGAGGGCGTACAGTGGGCATGCGGGAGGCCGGGTGGACGTACCACCGAATTGCTCAACACGTGGGGCGTGAGGTCTCCACAGTACCTCGATGTTGTCGCCAGTGGTCGGCGTAAGGTGCACGTGCCCGTCGACCTGGGACCGGACCGCAGTGACGCACGGATGCACGCCAAGACCGTAGGATCCTACGCAGTGCCGTAGGGGACCGCACCGCCACTTCCCAGCAAATTAGGGACGCTGTTGCTCCTGGGGTATCGGCGAGGACCATTCGCAACCGTCTCCATGAAGCTGGGCTACGGTCCCGCACACCGTTAGGCCGTCTTCCGCTCACGCCCCAACATCGTGCAGCCCGCCTCCAGTGGTGTCGCGACAGGCGTGAATGGAGGGACGAATGGAGACGTGTCGTCTTCAGCGATGAGAGTCGCTTCTGCCTTGGTGCCAATGATGGTCGTATGCGTGTTTGGCGCCGTGCAGGTGAGCGCCACAATCAGGACTGCATACGACCGAGGCACACATGGCCAACACCCGGCATCATGGTGTGGGGAGCGATCTCCTACACTGGCCGTACACCACTGGTGATCGTCAAGGGGACACTGAATAGTGCACGGTACATCCAAACCGTCATCGAACCCAACGTTCTACCATTCCTAGACCGGCAAGGGAACTTGCTGTTCCAACAGGACAATGCACGTACGCATGTATCCCGTGCCACCCAACGTGCTCTAGAAGGTGTAAGTCAACTACCCTGGCCAGCAAGATCTCCGGATCTGTCCCCCATTGAGCATGTTTGGGACTGGATGAAGCGTCGTCTCACACGGTCTGCACGTCCAGCACGAACGCTGGTCCAACTGAGGCGCCAGGTGGAAATGGCATGGCAAGCCGTTCCACAGGACTACATCCAGCATCTCTACGATCGTCTCCATGGGAGAATAGCAGCCTGCATTGCTGCGAAAGGTGGATATACACTGTACTAGTGCCGACATTGTGCATGCTCTGTTGCCTGTGTCTATGTGCCTGTGGTTCTGTCAGTGTGATCATGTGATGTATCTTACCCCAGGAATGTGTCAATAAAGTTTCCCCTTGCTGTGACAATGAATTCACGGTGTTCTTATTTCAATTTCCAGGAGTGTATTTAGGCAGCCGCGTGGCACTACCCCGGCAGTCTGGCACTCGCCCTAGTTCGCGTGTTCATCTCAGCCGTGCTACGTTCAAGTTCCTTGTGTTGAGATACATACTGTCGTTGATTGGAGTGTTCCTGCGTTGTTGTTATCTCCCTGTGTTTATCACTTCAGTTCTTGCTTGCTTGCCTCGTGTCCTGGTCGGTCATAGTGCCTGTCGTCCCCTACTTGTTCATCTGTCCTGTCTGTTCGTTGTTAGCGATACCTCCAGTGGCTCTCACGCCTGGCGGCTTCGCGTTTCCATTCTCTGCCATGTACCTCTCGACCATCGCTCGTGGCTATAACACTGACGACGAGCTACAAGATTCAGCAGCACGGAGGCTAAGTTGGTCTGTCTCCTGTAGCAAAAGCTCATGTACGATCAACAGCGCCAGTTAGACGTCTTGCAGCAATCCTTGCGGTTGCTGACAGACAGAGCCATGGCACAGTACGCCCTACCGCACCAGCTCCCGGGTGTCCCGGTTTCTGATGCTTGCGCATGTCCTCCATTGTTTCTGCACTTTGACGACAGTACAGCGTTTCAGGTCACATATGACTCACTACAGTGGTGGTTATTCTTGTCTTTCTGCTCCGCAAGTTTAACTGTTGTGAGACCCCGTGGCTCTCTCCTTTAACGAGATATGTGTGCTGCTGATTAACTACTATTCCCAGCAATACCGTGTAGTGGCGTCCGGCTTGAGTTCCACCAGCACCATAAAGAGTCTGGTCAGTCACACCGCCCTTGGGTGATGGACTTTCAGGGTCTCAGCCGCAATGGCGACTTCACTTGCACCAGTCAGCACTGCAAGGCGTCATATGTGGCCTCCTTGATGCGTGATGTTGTCGTTCAACTAGCATCCGATCCAAAGGTCCACACGTCTGCTTTGAAACTCGATAACCCCTCGCTGGAAGACATTCTGCACATGGCCCACTTCGTTGAAATAGCACAAGCAACGAATGAGCGTCTCATGGCGAGGCCACAGGCGGCAACAGGAGAGTCCTCCTTGCGGGTGCCGTCGGTGTGGTACAGCCCACAGAGAGCAACATCGTCGAGTCTCCTCGTGGTTCGACGTCTCTATGGCTTCGGAGCTGCCGGTCGCCCCTCATTGGCGGTCACGTGAGGCACTTCCATCTTGCCCCCAGTGCTTTTCCGCCCACTCTCGCACAGACTGCCACATCGCTGGAAGATGCACACTCTGTCAGAGAGACAACGATCTCCAATCTGTCCGTCGCAGACTCTCAACCCTCTCCCGCTTCTCACCCATGGGGCATCAGGATACCGTGCACACGGACGTCCACCTGAATGCAGCCTTGACATGGAAGTTGTTCCTTATGCTCCACATTTTTAACCTGGACGTTCATTTCCAGGTCGATACGGGGGCCACAGTGTCCTTGATCAATCTGGCGACATATACATGCCTGGGTTTCCTGGACTTCCCTCCGGTGACTTTTCTATCACCCTCCATGGGCAGTATCGGTCCCGGCCACTTGGAAACTCGTTCCCGCTCTCCTGACCGGACTTATGGTTGACCATCCCTCGGCTTCAAGCATTTTTGGACTCGATGCTTTCACACTGTTTGTCTTCTCGATTTCTGACGAAGTTAAGGTCGTTTCCACTGCCGTCCCATTCAGGACCTCGACGATTTGTGCTCTGCCTATGCCTCTCAGTTTCCGTCTGACTTATGGTGTCCTTCAGACTTACAGGTGCTCATTGCTCTCTGGCAAGATGTTCAGCAGCCGTTCTGCTGGACTCAACCCGTTCCGGTGGCCTTACGTAAAGCAGTCAAGCAAGAGCTCTATCGACTGCAGGCCGCTGGCGTCATCGATCCATGGAAGGGTTAGCTTGAACGACCCCACTAGTGGTGATCAAGAAACCTAACAGCTCCCTTCGCCTATGAGGGCATTTTGGAGCTACAATCAATGCACAGTACATTGTTGAAACTTATCTCATTCTACAGCAGGAAGTACTTCTCGCAAAACTTGCGTTTGCCGAGTACTTCTCTATATCGACCTGATCGAGGCTTACCACCCATTACTCTTAGATGAGGAATCTTAGAACGTTGTTGTCATCAACACGCCTTTCTGGTTAGATACACTACTGGCCATTAAAATTGCTACACCACGAAGATGACGAGCAACAGACGCGAAATTTAACCGCCATGAAGAAGATGCAGTGAAATGCAAATGATTAGCTTTTCAGGGCATTCACACAGGGTTCGCGCCGTTGGTGACACCTACAACGTGCTGACATGAGGAAAATTTCCAACCGATTTCTCATACACAAACAGCAGCTGACCGGCGTTTCCTGGAGAAACGTTGTTGTGATGCCTCGTGTAAGGCGGAGAAATGCGTACCATCACGTTTCCGACTTTGATAAAGGTCGGATTATAGCCTATCGCGATTGCGGTTTGTCGTATCGCGACATTGCTGCTCGCGTTGGTTGAGATCCAATGATTGTTAGCAGAATATGGAATCGGTGGGTTCAGCTGGGTAATACGGAACACCGTGCTGTATCCCAACGGCCTCGTATCACTAGCAGTCGAGATGACAGGCATCTTATCCGCATGGCTGTAACGGATCGTGCAGCCACGTCTCGGTCCCTGAGTCAACAGATGGGGACGTTTGCAAGACAATTACCATCTGCACGAACAGTTCGACGACGTTTGCAGCAGCATGGACTACCAGCTCGGAGACCATGGCTGCGGTTACTCTTGACGCTGCATCACAGGCAGGAGCGCCTGCGATGGTGCACTCAACGACGAACCTGTGTGCACGAAGGGCAAAACGTCATTGTTTCGGATGAATCCAGGTTCTGTTTACAGTATCATGATGCTCGCATCCGTGTTTGGCGACATAGCGGTGAACGCACATTGGAAGCGTGTATGCATCATCGCCATACTGGCGTATCACCCAGCGTAATGGTATGGGGTGCCATTGGTTACACGTCTCGGTCACCAGTTGTTCGCTTTGACGGCACGTTGAACAGTGGACGTTACATTTCAGATGTATTACGACCCGTGGCTGTACCCTTCGTTCGATCCCTGCGAAACCTTGCATATCAGCAGGATAATGCACGACCGCATGTTTCAGGTCCCGTACAGAAAATATTCGACTGCTGCCCTGGCCAGCATATTCTCCAGATCTCTCACCAATTGGAAAGGTCTGGTCAATGGTGGGCGATCAATTGGCTCGTCACAATACGCTAGTCACTACTCTTGATGAACTGTGGTATCGTGTTAAAGCTGTATGGGCAGATGTACCTGTACACGCCATCCAAGCTCTGTTTGACTCAATGCCCAGGCGTATCAACGCCGTTATTACGTCCAGAGGTGGTTGTTCTCGGTACTGATTTCTCAGGATCTAGCACCCAAATTGCGGGAAAGTTTTATCACAGGTCAGTTACAGTGTAATATATTTGTCCAATGACTACCCGTTTGTCATCTGCGTTCCTTCTTGGTGTAGCAATTTTAATGGCCACTAGAGTAAATACAAGCATCTTCCTCTTGGTATTTCCTTGGCACTGGCCATTTTCCATAGAGATCTGGAGCAGCTCATATGACCCATCCGGCTTGTGTCAATTATTTCGGTAGCATCTTGCTTACCAGCCGTACACCCCACGAGCATTTGCAAAACCTCAGTACTTTCTTTCACATCCTGCAGGCTGCAATCTTCAATCTTGCGCTGTCGTTTGGCAAAGTGTAGTTTCTTTCAATCGGAAGTCGAATACCTGGGCCATGGCTCAGTAAAGACGGCAATCGTCCGTCGGATCGCAGCGTCACGGCCATCAACTCCCTTCCCCAATCCAAGGATTTGTCTGACCTCTAGGTGTTTTTGGGCAAGATTAACTGCTACTTAATTTTTTCCCCAGGCTGGTGATGTTGGACAGCCTCTCAACTGCTTGTGTCGCAAAGAGCTGCCTTTCAACTTTACTCCTGCCTGTAATAACCTTTTCTCCCCTTAAAAACTATGCAGAAGTCCGCCCCTTGTCTGAATGCCTTCTCTCTGGACCGCGCGTTGGTTATTGCGGCTGATGATTTGGCCTATAGTACTGAGATTCAAGTGGCTCTCAGCACTATGTGATAACTTCTGAGGTCATCAGTCTCCTAGAACTTAGAACTACTTAAACCTAACTAACCTAAGGACATCACACATATCCATGCCCGAGGCAGGATTCGAACCTGTGACAGCAGTGGTTACGCGGTTCCAGACTGTAGCGCCTAGAACCTCTCGGCCACCCCGGCCGTCTGGTACTGAGGCAGTCCTGGTTCCTGCGGATGGCTCAGAACAGCCCACTGCATCCAAGACGCTATCCCCATCTCGGAGGAACTACTCTCAGATTGACAAAGAGGCTCTGGCGATTGTGTTCTGTGTTCAAAAGTTTCACATATACCTGTTTGGGACGAAGTTCACTCTCCTCACTGATCACAAGCCTATGGTTACCATATTCAGCCCCCCCCCCCATACACACACACCTCCCAGAGTGAACTTCTCGATGTCTCCAGTGCTGGGTGCTGTTTTTACGCAATTGCACTTACGTTATCCGTTGTAAACCCACCTCTCAAAACTCCATGACTGCCGTTGGGCCCCGATCCCGAGTTCGAGAAGCAGGAAGTCCTTTGCTTTCACATTGATACAGTCCACCGAGGTACACTGGACGGATTTCCCACCGCAGCTGCACGGGTCGTCTCTGCCAGACGCTGGGATCATATTCTGTGGCAGTTTCTCTGCTAAGTGACCCATGGTTGGCCTATCTGACTCGCCGCTTAAAAGCTGAATTTAGCACCTCTCACACAGGCTCTCGGTTGTGGCAGGTGCCCTTCTGTTGGCTGTGGAGGCTGATGCCCATTGTATGATCATCCTACCCTACCAAACACATCCGCACCTCTCCGATCCATCCATCCTCCAATGGCACAGCAGAATGACTGGTCTGGGCATTTAAACAACAGCTAATAAAAGTGGTCGAATCCTCTCCCACCACGTTGGCCCTTACCTTGTTCCTGAGCACTTATCGCACCATGCAGATTGATGGTCATAGTTCAGACCAAATCCTCCATGGGCGGCAACCACGGACCCTGCTCAATCTGCTGACGCCATCACCTTCTGAGCCCCAGTTCCGACATTCTCAGCACTAGACACCACGCACAGCAATGTGGGGCATGTGGGCCCACTCGTGTGGCTGCAAGGCTGGTTTGACTTCCGCCACAGTGGTCGATGCCCATGGTCGGTGTGTGACGTCGCTATAGACACAGAAGGAGCTCGAACGCCGCCCCATGACCAACTCCGGCCTCGTATCCCTATCTGGCACTCCTGCCTCCTTCTGGTGTGCTTCGAGTCAGCCCCACTGCCAATGGCCACTGGCTCCTCGCAGGCATTCCGTCCCACATCCACAAGGATCGGTGGCACTGTACGATGCCCTCCCCTCTAGTGACGTTTCCACGGATTTTATGGACTGCCCTCCCAACCCACCGCTGGCGGTCGACGACACAGTGTCTCACTCCATTCCCTCCTTCTGCCCACAACAACACCGTCCCGGACGTTTCCGCCCCTACGCGCAGATTTCAGAGGGCAGCGATTCGATGATGGAATGGGCGAAAGTTGAATGCGCACCAGAGTGTATGTACCTTGATACACTCTAGGGTTCTCTGTGCTCCGGCAGGCGTCTGCGCTGCGAGCCTTGCCCTGCGAGTGCGCCACTCTCTGTGCCATGTGAAATCCGCTGCCAACCGCGTTTCCCACGGCCATGTATTTAGGCAACTGCGCGGTACTCGTCATAGTTCACGTGTACATTAGAGATGGGGCATCCGCTCCTGAACTGATTCATAGAGTTGAATCTTTCAAAGGAGTGAACAATCAGTGATTCAGAAAAAAAGAATGGTAGCTCCAAACGTTTCCCACGGCAGAGAGAGAGAGAGAGAGAGAGAGAGAGATGGAGCATATCAGCGGCGCCTCTGCTGGTCAGAGCACAGTGCACACCAAACAACACAGCCGGCGCCGGCCTCTGCCCTGCTTCTACCTTGGCTTCCTGCATTGTGCAGTGCCCCATTGGATTTTGTGTTTCACATATGCCGTGCCGTCTCTGTGCGTCCTCTGCCACGTGCAGTGTCTGGTGCAGCTTAACTTAGCATCAGACTCCGTCGGCGATTGTTTCAGTCGCACGTCCTGCCCTCTGGGCAGTTGATGCGAGCAACAGGACAGAGAGCCTCCTAGCGGATAACATAGGAACTACTTGCAACAACCTGCTCGGAAGAGAACGGACGATTTGTCTCGGAGCGGGTGATTCGTGGCCGTTTACCACTCCCCCCACCCTCGGAACTCGCCCGCTCAACGCTCACCCCACCGTTCTCGACTCTAGCCAGAGCATTGAGCAGAGCAACTCAGGTGTCACTCTAGTCTCTGCGGTCTTAGCTCACGCAGTGATACAGCTCGCGGCTGGACCTGCTTGACTCAGCACCTCTGCATCGGAGTTTGTCCCTACTGGATATTGTTCTTCGTAGTAATACCGCTATGTATATTACATTATTATGTTATGTATTGATCATTTCTTTTTATTTTATTTTTATTTGTTTAAACTGGTCAGATTAGGTCTCTGACAACTCCTCTTACTATAGGATTTTTATTATGGACACTCGAATTTACGCTTTAATTACGAGGGAACCGATAAACGTATCGCAAAATGTGATACACCAATATTTTCCTTGTTCTGCGTAAGGCTATATGCAGCACTTTAGTCTTACAGTCAAATTTATATATATTTTTTTCTTATTCTGGTACGGATTTTGCGATTTTAGGCGTCTTTGGAAGGAAACATTCACTTTAAAAATATGTGGCTTGCGATGTATTTGTACGAGGTTAATGAAATTTTAATACATTATAGCCAAATATATTGTTAATGTAAACGTCAAGTTACAACATTTTCCGATCACCCAAAAAACCACGATAGCGCAAAATAAATCAATAAGCAAAAACTTTCATATCGTGGAAATTTCAATAAACAATACAAAATTCTTACTCATTATCTGTGTTACTTCAAAATAGGATCAAATAAGATCAAAATACAGGTATACTACTGGAATAAAGGGCAATGTGCCTTCCATTTATTTTCTATTGTGAATGAGTGGTGAGTCATGAAAAAGAGCTAGTTCATTTCAGGGGGTGAACAGTTCTGATCCGATCTCTGAAAAGAACAGTTTTGCCCATCTCTAGTGTACATCTCG
This sequence comes from Schistocerca cancellata, assembly GCF_023864275.1. Taxonomy (NCBI): domain Eukaryota; kingdom Metazoa; phylum Arthropoda; class Insecta; order Orthoptera; family Acrididae; genus Schistocerca; species Schistocerca cancellata. The sequence continues at coordinate 169,485,534 of NC_064631.1, read as the reverse complement.
GCGGTACTGCGTTCCAGTTTCGTGTGTTGAGATACATACCGTCCTTGTTTAGAGTGTTCCTACGGTGTTGTTGTCTCGCTGTGTTTATCACCTCATTCCTTTCTAGCTTACCTCATGTTGTGTCCTGGTGTCTGTCGTCCCCCTGCTAGTTCGTCTGTCCTATCTGTCAGTTTCCAGCTATACCTCCAGCGGCCGCCCCACCTGGCGGCTTCGTGTCTTCATTATCTGCCGTGCACCGCTCGGCCGTTGCTCGTGGCAATAACAGGTTGCCCATTAGTTTCAGAGTGTTTTTCTGTTGTAGTCTCTCATTGCCTACACTGATGACACAATTAAATCTTTTTTCGTATTAGGTGTATTATTATACAACACTCGTTCAATAAAATAATTTTCTCTCTTTTTTAGATCAAAGTGTACTTAATTTAATCTTTGCTGAAACAGAATCACTGGAGTGGGGTGAAACTAAACAGCTTGATGTGTTAAATAGTTCAATTTGTAACACTGAAATTGTATTGCTCATTTGCTTGCATTCATGTGAGACTCTACATGTCAACAAGGTACATAACAACTATTTGCAATATCCTTTTAGAAATAAAATTGTCTGTTCTGGATCAAATGTTATATTTTGTGGCGCCTTACCAGTCGTGTCTAGCTGGAGTATACCAGTAATGAACAGAAAAAGGATACGTTTAGGGTACACCGTTGTGCTGCTGGTATCAGCACCGTCACATGACGTAAGCGACTGTGTATTTGCAGGTAAAACTGTCTTCCTACGGCACACGGCTGGACGTATGACACTGAAGCAGTTTCAGCTATTTAAAATATATTCAAAAAAAAAAAAGCAAATGACGTGAGCGTGGGATGTAACACAGGAAAGGCACGGTGCATATTTGGTAACACAATGCTCATGTTCACGTGTCGTGGAGAATGTCGTTGAAGAGTCGCTTCTTGGGGATGGAAGTAAGAGCGCGACCGCTAAACCCAAACTTAGTAGAGACAACAAAGGTAACAGACCTAGTGGAAAATCGAGCTTCCTTGACAATTTAACAAAGTTAAATGTTCAATGTTATAAGAGACGAGGGACATGAAAGGGAAGCAGTGGTTGGGAAGGGAGTAAGACAGGGTTGTAGCCTCTCCCCGATGTTATTCAATCTGTATATTGAGCAAGCAGTAAAGGAAACAAAAGAAAAATTTGGAGTAGGTATTAAAATCCATGGAGAAGAAATTAAAACGTTGAGGTTCGCCGATGACATTGTAATTCTGTCAGAGACAGCAAAGGACTTGGGAGAGCAGTTGAACGGAATGGATGGTGTCTTGAAGGGCGGATATAAGATGAACATCAACAAAAGCAAAATGAGGATAATGGAATGTAGTCAAATTAAGTCAGGTGATGTTGAGGGTATTAGATTAGGAAATGAGACACTTAAAGTAGTAAAGGAGTTTTGCTATTTGGGGAGCAAAATAACTGATGATGGTCGAAGTAGAGAGGATATAAAATGTAGACTGGCAATGGCAAGGAAAGCGTTTCTGAAGAAGAGAAATTTGTTAACATCGAGTATAGATTTAAGTGTCAGGAAGTCATTTCTGAAAGTATTTGTATGGAGTGTAGCCATGTATGGAAGTGAAACATGGACGGTAAATAGTTTGGACAAGAAGAGAATAGAAGCTTTCAAAATGTGGTGCTACAGAAGAATGCTTAAGATTAGATGGGTAGATCACATAACTAATGAGGAAGTATTGAATAGGATTGGGGAGAAGAGAAGTTTGTGGCACAACTGGACCAGAAGAAGGGATCGGTTGGTAGGACATATTCTGAGGCATCAAGGGATCACCAATTCAGTATTGGAGGGCAGCGTGGAGGGTAAAAATCGTAGGGAGAGACCAAGAGATGAATACACTAAGCAGATTCAGAAGGATGTAGGTTGCAGTAGGTATTGGGAGATGAAGAAGCTTGCACAGGATAGAGTAGCATGGAGAGCTGCATCAAACCAGTCTCAGGACTGAAGACCACAACAACAACAACAAATGTTCATCACACCAACTCACCCTATAAGCAAGGAAAAAATTCGGATTCATTCCTATTTATTTAACAGACTCTGACTGAAGAATGTGAAACGTCCCCTTTGAACAGTTATGCATGACTGTGCATAAACTGACTCACAATATTTTTAGCGCAACGCAATCTGATTTTCAAAAATCCCTACAAAATAATGGCCCTGACTAACATTAACCTATGCGTTTCACAAATCACTTATCTCACAAAAATCTTCGTTACTCGAACTACTGCAATACAGCGAGCGCCACTACTGCCACCTAATTAAAAGATTCAAACTACTGAAGGCACTAACTACTGATAGGCACAGTTAGCAAAAGAAAGATTTTGATAGAGAACAAACAATGTATTTACCTTAATATTGTTCAAAAGTGATATTATATATATCAGTTCATGACATCCAGTCTTACAAATCTACTCTTTCTTAATGAGACACGTCCAGCTCACCGCTCTCAAAATTCCGCCATCTCACTCCCCACATCCACCACTGCTGGCGGCTCACCTCCAACTGCGCAAAGCTACGCGCTGTTAACAGCCAACTACCCAACACTACAATAGCCAACAACAATGCAAACTAGCCACAGACTGCACGCAGCCTATCCAGTGATTTTCATACAGAGCGCCACATGGCGGTGGCGTTACCAATATAAGAAACTAAACAGCCTACTTACAAATGTTGTACCAGGTGCATCATCCTACCTTCTGCAGCACCTCTAAAAGTTTTCCCAAAATCCTTCGCGTGTGAACATGGTGGTGCTTTGTTTTTAACTATTCTCAAACTCTCACACTTTCCCCTAACTGTAACTCACTCACACTCTTTACTTCATAGCTGTAAGTCGCTTATACCCATCCACTTCCACTTGCCCTTATCACTCATTCATTCAGTTCATCTAATTGTCATTAACTTTTTGTTTCTCTGTCATTTTCTCCCGTGTTAAAGCCCAGGTCCTCTTCGTTCTGTCCTAATGCCACACTCTTCTCTAACTACCACTGTCCCTCTCTTGCGCTCTCTCACTGCTACTATCTCATTTCTTCCTTCCTACTGGTGCTGTTTCTTCTCACTGTCACAATGTCTCTCTTCCTCTTTGTAATTGTCATATACTTATTGCAAAAATTGTTAATGGAAACCTAGGTATCAAAAACTGAAATAATGCCGATCTTCTAAATTTGTATTTTGGAGAAGATTTCACAGTAATGGTTCCTTAATCTACGCAATAAGTAAATAGTGGTTAGTCAATGCTAACTCATGTGAAATGCATTCAGTTTGCAAGTAAACGATGTTAATTACCAATTGTGTAAGTACGACTCACCTGCATAAAAAAGTTCCAAAGCGTGTAATCGAAATATCTCATTTCTTATTTTATAGAAAATTTAGTGTGCAATTTCTCTCACACACATAACAATGCCTTCAGAATCTGACGTGTATATTTAAAGGGTAATGTGTGCCCCTTCCAGCTCTTCGATTCCATCCACCTTTACGGTGTCGTATGTTCAGAAGTATGTACGGGCATATTTGTGAACTGTTGACTGCGAATGTTTAATATTAAATAAATTTTCCATTTCCCTGAGAAATAAACGTTAATTTGTCGTGAAAGTAGCTTCATGTAGTTCCCCAAGAAACATTAGGGCCTCAGAAATGTCAGGGATGATGTTAAATGATTTAGTGTGCAATTTCTCTCACACACATAACAATGCCGTCAGAATCTGACGTGTATATTTAAAGGGTAATGTGTGCCCCTTCCAGCTCTTCGATTCCATCCACCTTTACGGTGTCGTGTGTTCAGAAGTACGTACGGGCATATTTGTGAACTGTTGACTGCGAATGTTTAATATTAAATAAATTTTCCATTTTCCTGAGAAATAAACGTTAATTTGTCGTGAAAGTAGCTTCATGTAGTTCCCCAAGAAACATTAGGGCCACAGAAATGTCAGGGATGATGTTAAATTTCGATGCAGTAGTTACTATGACAAGGTTAAGTTTCCCCCGCAGCAATAATTCCAAGTGTCAGAGCTAAGCAGTTTGCCACTCATATACAGTTGCTTTATTTTGTGTTTCCCGTCGTTAAGAGTGAGCCAACAGGATGACGTATTATTTGGATGTCACGAGTACAGTTATTAAACAGAATACTTCCTTCCTTCTATGTCTAGATGGGAGTGCAACCACGCACGCGCAAATGTGTAGATAGAGCTATGTACCTACCCTTAAGCCTCTTCTTGCGTGTTGCAAACAGCCTAAGTGTAATCGCTCCTTTAGAGAAGAAACTTGTCGAGAGGTTGTCTCAATGAAGAATGAGCTTCAGATTCCGGCGCCAGGTTCGTGATTGGGGTCATTGCCGCCGCAGCAAGCCACATTGCGATATGTAGGTAAACTCTCTATGAGCAACAAAAGCCTGGTGCACATGTCCTACTGATTCCTCTCACGCTCAATAGATTATTGAGCGTTTTAGTTTTAGCGTGTGCGATGAATGTCATTAAGAATACATGCCGCTTTTAGCTGGATTCCTGTGTTTATAAATTCTTTTGCATGACCAGTCCATGATGGTGTGTTGCGATCCCCACTCATCCTGCAGCTCTGCAATCGATCCACGGTTACAATATTGCAGTTGAACACCGGAGGAGGGGTGGAACGGATGCCCTTTGATCCAGAGGATTAATGTGCGCGATTACTGTTTCAGAGGAATCGTTGAGTAACGTTAATCCGGCGACCGCTATTTTGTTCAGTCACTTCAGCTATATGCACTGTGCCTGTTGCCCACACATTTTGAATCTGTCGCTGATTCTACGGCGAGATGGGAAGTGCATACCGCACCATCTAATGAGAACCGACCGCACGCGCGGGCCGCGCACTTGGGCCGTAGGGAGTGTGTGTCTAGCTGGACTCAGCCAGTGTGCTGTGGACTGGAGACAGTGGTCGTGAGTTTGTGAAAAAAGGAGGTTCTACAGGTACGCATTATACAACTTTGTTTGGTAGGCGGCGAGTAGAGCTCCGCGTGGCAGTAGCCAGTGTTCGCACTGTAGATGATAGGAATGCCCACTGTATGGAAGAAAGGACCTCTGGGTTGTGTTATATAAACTGGCTGATTCATTGCATTCTGAGTCGGAGCTAGACAATCTTGAGATTCCTGTTTACAGTGACTTAACCTGACAAATGTGGAGGACGTAATGTGTGCTGCAGTTACAAGATACAAGACGCTTAACAGCTTCCTACAATAAATATCGGTGTCTTGAACTCAATTTAGAGTAAATGATGCTATTGTTGTCGTTAGTAGTTCACTGTGTCGGTACGACCGGGAGGGAGGTAGCAGAGGGTTGTACTGCTTTGCTACGTATTATTCGGAGTTTTTGATTTCCTTCTAGACATACCTTAAGCCATAGGAGTAGTATCTGCAGAGTTACTACTTTGCTCAGAATGCTGTGACTGAATGGATATAACGCCCCTTTCGTTTACTGAATGTATTTTCTCTTGACCACGTTGTAGCTGAATGTGCATTATTGTCCTATGAAAGGTGTTGAACTCACTGGCTGTTTAACAAACTGTGTATAAAAAATTAGAACTCCCTGTAGTAGTCTTAAGTAAAGTTGCTTTGTACCGTAGTTTGTAAGTGGGGCTCATCAATGATTTTACCGTGGTTTAAATTTTAATACATGGTATTAACACTAAATTTTAATATTGCCGTCTAAATGTAAGCCCCTGCTTTGCATTTGTTAGAAATGAACAATGACACAGAATGCTACTGAAGGTTTTTCCCAGAACACTGTACACCGATCAGCCAGACATTATGACCACCTACCTACTATCGCTACATACCCGTCCAACCGACAGCAACGCCACCTGGCGAAGAATGGCTGCTAGTCAGACACACACTGTGCATGTAGTATCGGTGAGTGTGCTGTCCGTGTGTAGAATGTTTGACCGACGGCCGGTTTTGATGACCCGGGAAGTCGGCACGCCTGCCGGTGTGGCCGAGACGTTCTAGGCGCTTCAGTCTGCAATCGCGCGACCGCTACGGTCGCTGGTTCGAATCCTGCATCAGGCATGGATATGTACGATGTCCTTAGGTTAGTTAGGTTTAATTAGTTCTAAGTTCTAGGGGAATTACGACCTCAGATGTTAAATCACATAGTCCTCAGAACCATTTGAACCATTTTTTGAGGTCGGCACCAGGATTTTGGATGCTGAACAACTGGTCGAGTATTCAAGGAGTGCTATGTTGAGTGTCTTCAGCATGTGTCAAACCAGCGTGAAACCACGTCCAGACATGGTGTGGTTGGGCGGCCTCCCCACGTTGCAGATGTCGCACATCGTAGGCTGGGCAGGCAATGTAACAGGACAGGCGGCGAACTGTGGCTGAACTAACATCAGACTTTAATGCTGAGCGCAGTACAAGTGTGTGTGAACGCACAGTACACCAAACGCCCCTAACAATGGACCTCCGCAGCCGACAACACATGAATGTGCCAATGTAAACACGACGACATCAGCAAGTACGACTGAAATGGGTTCGTGACCATCGGCATTGGATCATGGCACTGTGGCAGAGCATTATGCTGATGGGAGGGCGCGCATCCGTCTTCTTCCTGGGGAACAGCTTCCCGACACCTGTGCTGCGGGCCGGAGACAAGCTGGCTGCGTCTTCACTGTGGTCTGGGGTTCATTCAAGTGGGCATCCATGGGCCACTGGAGCTCGTCTAAGGCACCATAGTGACCAAGCCGTATCGTACATATATCACCAGGCCAGGAGAGTGATAGAGTGGTTCGAGGAACACAATGGTGAGCTCCAGTTGAAGTGCAGGTCCACCAGTTTGCCAGGTTTATCGAGCACATCTGGAATGTGACTGGACGTGGCGTCAAAGCTAATAGCAACCCTCCCCGGGAACTTACCTGAATTAGGTGACTTGTGCTTGCAAATTTGTTGCTATCTCCCTTTAGCGACCTAGCTAGGCCTCATTATTTCCATGCCACCACGCTCCACCACTATTATCCGTACTAACGTGGACACACCAGCTGTTAGGTAGGTGGTTCAAAAATCTTTGTGAATTGCTAAGGGACCAAACTGCTTAAGTCGTTGGTCCCTAGCCTTACACACTACTTAAACTAACTTATGCTAAGAACAACACACACACCCATGCCCGAGAGAGGGCTCGAACATCCGGCCGGAGGTGCCGCGCAATCCGTTACATAGCGCCTCAAACCACGCGGCCACTTCGCGCGGCTAGGTGGTCATAAGTTCTGGCTGATCAATGTATGTAGCAGTAATCAGAATCCGTTTATGTTTATGTGGTGGCTACAGCGGGAACGTCGCAGAATTTCTGGCATTTTTGGAATTATTGGCGATGCCTCATAATTTGAGCTTCAAAAGATTTTAATAATTATATTTAGCTAAATATTTTACAGTATTTTCGGTTATTGAGCTAAATGTGTATTGATAGTATACTTAAATGAGCTGCTGACTGATAACTGTTCTGGATTTCACTAATGGTGCAGACTCTAAACCGCCTGGGTATTGGTTGCTATTTTATGTCTTGATGTTAACAGCGCTAAAATATATTACGCACTAATGTCTTCTATTTGATGTCATTTGTTTACATGGAAATAAATATGCAAAAAAAATGCATCATGTACAGTGTGAGTCACCTAACGTTACCGCTGGATATATTTCGTAAACCACATCAAATACTGACGAATCGAATCCACAGACCGAACGTGAGAAGAGCGGCTAGTGTAATTGGTTAATACAAACCATAAAAAAATGCACGGAAGTATCTTTTTTAACACAAACCTCCGTTTTTTTTAATGGAACCCCGTTAATTTTGTTAGCACATCTGAACATATAAGCAAATACGTAATCAGTGCCGTTTGTTGCATTGTAAAATGTTAATTACATCCGGAGATATTGTAACCTGAAGTTGACGCTTGAGTACCACTCCTCCGCTGTTCGATCGTGTGTATCGGAGAGCACCGAATTACTTAGGGATCCATAGGGAACAATGATGGACCTTAGGTACAGAGGAGACTGGAACAGCACATTACGTCCACATGCTAACACCTTTTTATTGGTCTTTTTCACTGCCGCACATGTACATTACCATGAGGGGTGAGGTACACGTACACACGTGGTTTCCATTTTCAATTACGGAGTGGAATAGAGTGTGTCTCGACATGTCAGGCCAATAGATGTTCAATGTGGTGGCCATCATTTGCTGCACACAATTGATCTCTGGTGTAATGAATGTCGTACACACCGCAGTACATCTGGTGTAATGTCACCGCAGGCTGCCATAATACGTCGTTTCATATCCTCTGGGTTTGTAGGCACATCACGGTACACATTTTCCTTTAACGTGTCCCACAGAAAGAAGTCCAGAGGTATAAGATCAGGAGAACGGGCTGGCCAATTTATGCGTCCTCCAAGTCCTATGAAACGCCCGTCGAACGTGAACCTCACCCCTCATGGTAATGTACATGTGCGTCAGTGAAAAAGACCAATCAAAAGGTGTTAGCATGTGAACGTAATGTGCTGTTCCAATCTCTTGTGTACCTAAGGTCCATCACCGTTCCCTTTGGATCCCTACATAATTGGGTGCTCTCCGATACACACGATCGAACAGCGGAGGAGTGGTACTCAAGCGTCAACTTTAGGTTGCAATATCTCCGGATGTAATTAACATTTTACAATGCAACAAACGGCACTGATTACCTATTTGTGTATATGTTCAGATGTGCTAACAAAACTAAACGGGTTCCATTTAAAATAACGTAGGTTTGTGTTAAAAAACATACTTCTGTGCATTTTTTTATGGTTTGTATTAACCAATTACACTAGCCCCTCTCCTCACGTTCGGTCTGTGGAATCGATTCGTCAGTATTTGATGTGGTTTACGAAATATATCCAGCGGTTATGTTAGGTGACTCACCATATATATATATATATATATATATATATATATATATATGGTGAGTCACCTAACATTACCGCTGGATATATATATATATATATATATATATATATATATATATATATATATGTGTGTGTGTGTGTGTGTGTGTGTGTGTGTGTGTGTTTGTGCACTCCAATACGCCATTCCTTCCTAGTAAGTCTTGGTTTTAATAGTATAAAGTTTTGATACTGTAATGCATTTCCGGGCCGAACATTCAGCTCGCTCAAAGTTACTCGATACATCAACTTGTTCTCAAAATATTTCTGTTTGCCCATCTTAACGATTTTACCCCGTATTTACGGAATTTCACTACACCTGAAAGAGCGTGCGATTTTATAAAGACGATGTCACTTGCTAGGAAACACTTACTGATAATTAAGTATTGCTTACTTGAACACATACGAGTATGCCATTTTAATTCATTAAGCCACGATGTTTCATGAAATTGTAGGAGTGTGAACCATAAACGTACAAGCATTAATTCATACATGTGTATGAAAAATGATTTATGCGGTTATTTCACACGGTATTTCTTGTCTGTTAGCACTGGGAACACTACGCTAACGCCGCTGCTCTCAGTCGTTAAGTGAAGGCCATCGGGCACTGCGTAGTATGTAGTGAGAGATAACGCCTAAAATTTGTTCTGGGCCAACTGTGGATTACAGAATAATGAATTTTCTAACGATTTCTGTTGCGTCTACTTCTCACTATTATTCTGCGTTCAAAGTCTTTTAATTCCCGTCGCGCTGCAATAATCATTTCCGACAACCTTTGAAATGGATTACCTGAGTACAAATGACAGCTCCGCCAATGCACTGCGCTTTTATACCTTTTGTAAGCTTTACTACCGCCATCTGTGTATGTACATGTCACTGTCCCATGAATTTTGTCGCCTCAGTGTATAGATTATTAAGACCAATGAAGAAGCATGTTTTTTACTTTTAAATGTTGTGTAAGAACAAGTGGTATTCCTAAAATGTAGTTCCTGCCTCAAAAAAAAAAAAAAAAAATCAAATTGCGAATATAAACCTTAGTAATGGTGTTAGACATCTTCATCTACATCTACACCATACTCTGCAAGCTACTTAAGGGTGTGTGGCAGGGGGTACTTTTAGTACCACTGAACCGTCCAACCCCGTTCCACTCGCGAACAGCGCATGGATCAACGATCGTCGGTAAGCTACTGTATTGGCTCCCATTTCTCGAATTTTCTCCTCATTATCATTACGCGAGACGTATGTGGGTGAAAGTAATATGTCGTCCGACTCTTCCCGGAAAGTGCTCTCTCGAAATTTCAGTAGTAAATCTCTCCGTGATTAACAATGCTTCTTTTGTAACATCTGCCTATGAAGTTTGTTGACCATCTTTGTAACGCTTTCGTCCCAACTAAACGATCCCATGAAGAAGCTTTCATCTTTTCGCTGGATCTTCTATTACTTCTATCTTGTAGGGATCCCAGATAGATGAACAAGCGCCTTATTTCCTTCATGGGTGTGTTACATTTTCTTAAAATTCTTCCTTTGAATCTAAATGTGGCATCTGCTTTTCCCATTATTTGTTATACGTGAACGTTCCACTTAAGGTCGCTCTGGATATTTACTCCTAGATCTTCACAGCAGATAATGTTTCTAGCGGTTTGTCATCAGTAGTGTAGATATACAGCAGTGGATTTCTTTTCCTGTGTATGCGCAGTATGTTACATTTATTTACGTTCAGGGTCAACTGCCAGAGCATGCACCATTCATCAATTTTCTGGAGGTCATTCTGCAAATAGTTACTATCTTCTGGCGTTGCTACTTTGTTGCAGACAACAACAGCATCTGCTAATACCTTAGACAGTATCCGACGCGCTGTACTAGATCATTAACGGTCCAGTCACTCTTCCTTAGGGTACTCCGGAAATCACATCCGTCGATTTTGTTCCGTTGAGGGCAACGTGTTGAGTTCTATCTGCAAAGGAGTCTTGAATCCAGTCGCAATCTTCTCCTTTGCTTGAAAAGCTCTTTTTTTTCACTTAATGGCAGTACGGGGTGGTGTTAAATGTCAAGGAACACGGCATCAACCTTAGCGCCATTGTCTACGGCGCTGTGGGTGTCAAGGGGGAACAGAGCGACTTGAGTTATGCAGTATCTCTGTTCGCGGAATCCATGTTGATTTTCATAGAGTAGATTTTCCTTCTCGTAGAACGTCGTACTTCTCCAGCATAAAACATGTTCCATAATTCTAAAACAGATTGACGTCAACGATATAGATCTATAAATGTGTGCATCTGTCCTATGGCACTTCTTAAAAACGTGAATGAACTTCACTTTCTTCCAGTCGTTAGCTACCTTTCGTTGCTCGAGCGATCAACGATAAATTACTGCTAGAATGAGAACAAGTTCTTTCGCATTATCTTTGAAGAATGTTGTAAGTCAGGGCTTCACAACATACGTGCTCGCGGAGCAAGCTGTGAGCAGCAAGGCGCGAGCACGGAGCAGCCCGAGCACGCTACCCCGCACTACCGGACCAGAGCAGAGTGTGGGGAGAGTCACGTGGGGCAGACAACAGCTGCCGCCAGTCAATGTAAATCCGCGGCCACCTGCAGGGATATCACTCACGAATTATTACTGTGACAAATGAAACAAATAAAGGAGAATGTACACGTGCCACATAATTTTATTAGCTTAGTGTATGCCTCTACATTCATATTAATTTGTGAACTGTTACACAATAAAAGGTGTCACTGAAGTGTGGGATTCTCTGTTATCTTGTACTTTTTGCCCTTTACAATTGCGTCTATGTTCGGAGTAATTGTTCTTGTGCATCGTAGGCGCAGCGTGCAGTTTAAATTTCGATCAGACAATGCATTTCTCAGGCACGTCTTGTTACATTTCATTGCAGAGAACAGTTATTCACAAACATACATGGAACTGAACATTGATATTATTGTAGCCGCCAGTTTGTGCAAATGAGGAAATCTATCCTGAGGGAAGTGTCTGTAAAATTCCAAAATGTTTTCTTGTTCTGAAATTTGTCTCTGTATTCTCTGTCACACTGCAGGTCAATAATTTGTAGTTGCAGCTCAGGACGAATCTCTTCAATATTCGCTGAATATGGAGAGGAGAACAGATCAGAATCACTGTCTAGTGCTGTCAGATCTTGAAAGCGTTGATCAAATTCTTCCTTAAGGGCAACTAAACTATGTGAATAACGTTCACAGTTTTAGTAAACATCTTGCATGGATGATAATTTAGGAAAATGAGCTAGATTTCCTGTTTCCAGCTGACTCACCCAAAGTGTCAATTTCATTTTAAAAGCTCGTATTCGATCTATGAAATGAGGAATTAGCAGATCTTTACCTTGTAGTGAAATGTTCAAAGCATTCAGATGTCTGGTTAAATCTGCTAAGAACGCGAGATCACATTTCCATGAAGGCTGTTTTTATTCAGGAACACACATGTTATTTATTTCCATGAACACATTTATCTCATCTAATAGGCAAAAATTCGATTCAATAATTCGCCACGACTAAGCCAGCGGACCTCGCTGTAATAAGGCAGGCTACCATACTGGCTTTCTACATCCTCAAGAAAGCTTTTAAATTGTCTGTGTTGTAGCCCATGCTTCGTTATATAATTGGTTGTACGAACAACAACACTCATCACATTTTTTAGAGTGATACTATTTGCACATAAGTTTTCCTGGTGGATCACACAGTGAACGCCCCTTATTTCATTCGGCATGGTAATTTTTTGCATTTTCTCCTTCAACAGCGTAACGAAACCTAATTTTTTCACTGCCATCGCTGGTGCACCGTCTGTAGACACTGAAACTAAAGAATTACATGACAATCGTATATTTTCAACACTTTCTTCAACACTACTTAAAATATCACCTCCGGTTGTAGTGTTCTACATGGCTACTACATCGAGGAGCTCCTTCCTCACCTGAAGATCTCTATTAACACCTCTAATAAATATGGAAAGCTGCGCTGTTCCAGTGATATCAACACTTTCGTTTAGAGCTAGAGAATACGCCATAAAATCTTTATAGATATTTGTAAGCGGGCTCTGGACGTCGTCTGCCATGTCCTGTATGCGACACATAATGGTCATGTCAGATAATGGCACAATCCGAAACTGTTCAACTTGAGATGGACACAAATGTTCCGCTGCAACTACCAAACATCTTTTATTAAATCGCCATCAGTGAAGGGGCGCAGGGATTTTGCTAAAAACAAAGCAATTTTGTAGCTCACTCTGAGAGCAGCCTCAGTTGATTTTCTTCGTCATCCAGATCTTCTTCGGATAGCTTCCTTTTAAGTTTAATTACTTCCTGTGCACGATCTGGTCCATCACATTTTCCACTTGCGTAGTCTTTCGCGTTGTACGACATATAATGTCGCTGCAAATTAAATTTCCTAAAAGAATTCAGCGTTTTGTGACATACTAAACATTTTGCAACACCATCTTTTTCCGTAAACTGATACAATTCCTCCCAATGGGGGTTGAACTGCGAAAGCATGGTTGGGGTTACACAACGGCAACTTGACATGATTCTTAACCAGCGAAGTGACTGTTAGAGCTGATCGTAGTACTGTTATCGTTACACAGTCGGCGCGAATTCAATAGGCACGCTGCGGTCCTATTCATACGTGCGCGCGCATTTCCCCTCCCTCCCTACTCCGCGACCTTGCACCTACTCGCGAGCAGGTTCCTGAGCAGACGCGAGTACTCGCGCTCAAAACCGGCCAGTTGTTAAGCCCTGTTGTAGGTATTTCATCTGGTCCTGACGCCTTTGTACTACTAAGCGTTTAGAGTTGTTTTTCTGTTCCACTATTCTATCTCAGTATCTGCCATTTCGACGTTAGTATGATGATTGAAAAGAGGGACCCTCTTAAAATCATCCGCTGTGAAACAACTTCGGAGGACCGAATTATATATTTCGGCCTTCTATCAATTATCTTCCGTTTCGGTGCCACTGTGGTGACTAAGTGAATGAACAGATGATTTTGACTCTCTTATTGATTTGATATAGGATCAAAATCTCTGGGATTTTGCTCAGACCGGTTGACAAAGTTTTACTTTAAAAGTCACTGAACACTTGCTCTCCTTACGCTCATTTCCGCTTCGTTCACCTTTTCTTTGTCAGCTACGTTTTTACTTCTCTTGAATCTGAGATGAAGTTCTCTGTTGTCATAGCAGTTTTTCTAACACGTTTATTAAATCGTGGGTGGTCTTTCCGTCACTCAAAACCTTACTCGGAACATACTTGTCTAGGACATATTGTACGATTCCTTTGAACTTTTTTCCATTCCTTTACCACATTTTCGTCCTCATCACCGATTAGTTGATGCTGACTGTTCAGATACTCTGAAATTTGTACACTGTCACTCTTGGTAAGCAAAAATATCATCCTACCTTCCTTGACATCCTTTGTCAGACCGTTGTCATAAATGCCAGTACAGCCTCACAATCACTCATACCTTCCTCTACATCAACTGATTCCATCAGTTCAGGTCTGTTTGCTGCCAGGAGGTCTAAGACGTTACACTCATCATTTGGTTCTCTAACTATCTGCTCAAAGCAATTTTCGGACAAGGCATCCAGAACAATGTCACACGAATCCCTGTCTCTGGCACCAGTTCTGAAGCATGAAACTCCCAATGAATAACTGGAAAGAAGAAGTCACTCCCTATTACAATAACATGATAGACGTTCTCTATATTTTCATGGTTCTGACAAATTCTTACAACGATGGATGACTTGATCGAGTGCTTGTTCGTAGAAATCTACAATTTTGGTTGTTGAGGAAACGTTCCACCTCGAAAATTAATTCGTCATCATTTTGGAAAAGCTTGCCACGCTTTGTCACGCAGCGAAAAAAGAAAAAGACATAGGTTGGCATGTTGATCGAATATACGGACTGAGGCTAAATTTCATATTTCAAAGAATAAGCATGCATCACTGTGCCGTATGGACGAGAAGCCGAAACTTTGTCGTGAAGAAAAATATACCTTCGGACTGTTTCCCCCGACGCTTCTTGTTAACAGCCTCTGGACGCTTCGTTAGTATGATCCTGAGATGGTGTACCCCTTAAACGCATTGTCTGAGAGCATCATACGATAACACTCACATAAATCACTGAGTATAATGTTGACCGATAAAGGTCATTTCGCCATTTTCGGTGGCGGCGAGTGTAGATGTTTCCACTTCTCGAGTTATCTATGTTCATTAGGCGGCTAGAGAAGTCACGGGGATCGGACTGACTTAACTGCAGTATTTCCATTGCTGTGTCTGTTCAGTTGGCTTTTTGTACGGATGTGAATAGTCACCTTAATTCAGCGAACGGCAACGTTTGTCATGTTCCAAATTTAGTTCAGGATGATGAAAAATGATCCGTGACCGATCTTCACATTTTCCTTTGATTGTGGTAGTCCGTTGTCGGAGCACCAGGTTTACCTGGTCTGCCTCTTGGTTCTTCAAGACACCCTTTGCGTTTAGTAGATTGCTTTCGGTCTCTAGCTAAACTTGAGCAACTGTACGCGATGAGATCGTCCTTGGCAATATGCAGATCCCTCACATTTCGCGGTTGTTGATCTGAAATCCATTAAAACGCTTCTTCCAGATGATATCTCTTTCGCTGGAGTGGAAGCGCTGTTAGGGGACTCACCGGATCTAGGTACAGAGGTAATGCAGCAGTGGTGGGAATTCTCTGCTACTCGTTTAGTCAGTACAGAATGTTCACGATTTAAAAAAGGATGCCACATAATTTCGTTTCTCCAGTGGCTTAGTCTTATACGAGGTGCATTCAAGTTCTAAGGCCTCCGATTTCTTTTCTAATTAACTACTCACATGAAATCGGTGTAACTGGCGTTACTTCTCGACGTAATCGCCCTGCAGACGTACACATTTTCACAACCCTGACGCCATGATTCCATGGCAGCGGCGAAGGCTTCTTTAGGAGTTTGTTTTGACCACTGGAAAATCGCTGAGGCAATAGCAGCACGGCTGGTGAATGTGCGGCCACGGAGAATGTCTTTCATAGTTGGAAAAAGCCAAAAATCACTAGGAGCCAGGTAAGGTGAGTAGGGAGCATGAGGAATCACTTCAAAGTTGTTATCACGAAGAAACTGTTGCGTAACGTTAGTCCGACGTGCGAGTGCGTTGTCTTGGTGAAACAGCACTCGCGCAGCCCTTTCCGGACGTTCTTGTTGCAGTGCAGGAAGGAATTTGTTCTTCACAACATTTTCCTAGGATGCACCTGTTACCGTAGTGCTTGCCCTTTGGAACGCAATGGGTAAGGATTACGCCCTCGCTGTCTCAGAACATGGACACCATCATCTTTTCAGCACTAGCGGTTACCCGAAATTTTTTTGGTGGCGGTGAATCTGTGTGCTTCCATTGAGCTGACTGGCGCTTTGTTTCTGGATTGAAAAATGGCATCCACGTCTCATCCATTGTCACAACCGACGAAAGAAAAGTCCCATTCATGCTGTCGTTGCGCATCAACATTGCTTGGCAACATGCCACAGGGGCAGCCATGTGGTCGTCCGTCAGCATTCGTGGCACCCACCTGGATGACACTTTTCGCATTCTCAGGTCGTGATGCAGGACTGTGTGCACAGAATCGACAGAAATGCCAACTCTGGAGGCGATCTGTTCAAAAGTCATTCGGCGATCCCCCTAAACAATTCCCTCCACTTTCTCGATCATGTCGTCAGACCGGCTTGTGCGAGCCCGAGGTTGTTTCTGTTTGTTGTCACACGATGTTCTGCCTTCATTAAACTGTCACACCCAGGAACGCACTTTCGCCTCATCCATAACTCCATCACCACATGTCTCCTTCAACTGTAGATGAATTTCAATTGGTTTCACACCACGCAAATTCAGAAAACGAATGATTGCACGCTGTTCAAGTAAGGAAAACGTCGCCATTTTAAGTATTTAAAACACTTCTCATTCTCGCCGCTGGCGGTAAAATTCCATCTGCCGTACGGCGCTGCCATCTCCGGGACGTATTGACAATGAACGCGGTCTCATTTTAAAACAATGCGCATGTTTCTATCTCTTTCCAGTCCGGAGAAAAAAAAATCGGAGGCCATAGAACTTGAATGCACCTCGTACACTGCACTTTACACTTCATTACATAAATATATCCGGCTTGCAATTCTGGGAACATTACCCCCAAACATATTTCACACATGCCACGAATATGCATTATGAGGAATTAACTCTATAGTAACTGTGGAAAACTACTTCCGATATGTTGACTATGGAGGCCACTGATAACGAGTCGACGGCTGATTCCCCAAAACTCAGCTATTAAAGTAATGAGCAGGTGCTACAATCTGCACAGTTCATTCATGGTTGCTTCCTCCCAGTGACTCTCCCGTCAGCTCTCTGTGACACGGTGGAGGGGTTTGCTGCTTTTTGTTTTGGTCACTCAAAACCGCGGAAATTTTGACTGATCATATACAAAAAATGACCCTGAGCACTATGGGACTTAACTTCTGAGGTCATCAGTCTCCTAGAACATAGAACTACTTAAACCAAACTAACCTAAGGACATCACATACAGCCATGTCCGTGGCAGGATTCGCTCGGTCACTCCGGCCGGCTGATGATATACACTGACGAAAAAACCACAACATCAAAAAATGATTAATGTAGAGTAAAGAATTTACAGGACACATTTGCATAGGTAACATGTTTCAGTTATTAACATTACACGATCAGAGGTCAATGTAAACAGGAGCTAAGCCGTTGCAAATGTGAAATACTGGTACATTAACAGCCGGTATAACCGCCAGGATGTTGAATGCAAACGTGCGTGCACTGTGTTGCACAGATGGCCGGATGTCACTTTGTTGGATGGAGTTCCATGCCTGTTGCACATGGTCGAGCAATACAGACATGGTTAATTAATGCTTTTTGTGGATCAGCTAGAGTTGTCGTCCGATGTTCTCCTATATGTGCTCAGTTGGAGACAGAGCAGACCAGGCAACATGTCGAAACTCCGCAGAGCATGTTGGGTTACAACAGCCGTATGTGGGAGAGCGTTACCCTGTTGGGAAGCAACCCCTCGAAAACTGTTCATGAATGGCACCACAACAGGTCGAATCACCAGATAGACGCGCAAATTTGCAATCAGACTGCTCTTGCTGTCATATGAAACCGCAACCCAGACTTAAGACCAGGTGTAGTTCCAGTGTGTATAGCACACAAACAGTTTGGTTACGGGCCCTCAACTGACCTCTTTCTAACCAACACATGGCCATCACCGGCACCGAGCCAGAACCAACTTTCATCTGGAAACGCAACACACCTCCACCCTGTCCTGCAATGGGGTCTCGCTTGACACCATTGAAGTCTTAAATGGCGGTGGCATGGCATCAGTGGAAAGCACGCTACAGAGCTCCTGTCTCGCAGCAGTCCCTGAAGTAGCCGATTTGCATCAGTTCTTTGTGCCACTGTGGTGCAACACCTGTCCAAATTGCTGCTGAAGATGCAGTACGATGCGCCAGAGCCATACAACTAACACGATGACATTCCCTCTGTGTAGTTTCACGTGACCCGCAGACCGGTCTTCTTGCGACCGTACAATGTCGTGACCACCGCTGCCAGCGACCATGTACAGTAGCTAAATTCTTACCAAGTCTTTCTGCAATATAGCAGAAGGAACATGCAGCTTCTCGTAGCCTTATACATGTCCTCATTCAAACTCAGTGAGGTTTTTATATTGGCTTCTTTGTCATCTTAAAGACACTCTTGACTAACATCAAATCACCCAGTCTGAAACGTAACTAAGGCTGACGTCCATTACGGCGTGTATTGAGAACAAAACAGAATTGCATTCTCATGGTGGCGCCACTTGCGTCATTCTTAAGTAACGTTCAAGACATTTCAATAGAAAACATATTTCAGACCTAGAAACACGCCTACCAGCTTTCGTTAATTCGCACAACTCCTTCCTTGAGTTGTGATTTTTTTCCGTCAGTGTACATGGCTTCCTAGCTCCGCCACTGGTGTTCTCTTACGTGGCTAACATTAAGCCAAGTCAGCAAGGTTCAGCGCTGTATGTTCTATGTCATCTCCTCTCTCTCTCTCACACACACACACACACATTATGCAGGCAACATGCTGTACAACATATGAAATAGTAGGTACCCGTTACTTGACATAAATGTTACAGTTAATCGCTCTTCAGACCTGTCTAATCACGCTGGAAGTATCAGTGCATTCGAACCTCTGGGCATATAACGTTGCACTGTTGCCACACACTGCCACCAAATAATCATAATGCATCGTCGTTACCGCTCAGTATTCCATCTCGTCACTCGTCTAGAAATATGAAATTGCATTTTTGGGGTGGTAATCAAAACCTTGCTATTGCCCATTCTATGTTAAATTAGGACACATCAACAGTATTTAGTTACAGGCTTACCAAAGGTACAATCCTTGCAGACATTATACTGTTCACTCATCTCGTTGAAAAAGTGATTTCTTCGTTGCTGATGTTAGCGGACAATTGTATCTTCTTCACGGCGTGATACCAAGTATTTTACATGTTTCAATTTTGAAGTACGCTACATAACTTTATTGGAAACTTATTTTAATTTTTTTCTGTGTTGTAGATCTGAAGATGACTGCTGACGCCTAACGATAGTAATTTACATTTTAAACTAAATGTCGAAGTATCCGTCACAAAGCGTTTTATTCAGAATGTAAACAAGAACTGGCTCAAAAATGGTTCAAATGAGTCTGAGCACTATGGGACTCAATTTCTGAGGTCATCAGTCCCATAGAACTTAGAACTACTTAAACCTAACTAACCTAAGGACATCACACACATCCATGCCCGAGGCAGGATTCGAACCTGCGACCGTAGCGGCCTCGCGGTTCCAGACTGTAGCGCCTAGAACCGCACGGCCACTCCGGCCGGCCAAGAACTGGTCACGCACCGAAGTCTTAGAAGAAACCAACACCGAGTTAAAGTTTGCCTCCTGTGCGTAGCACCATATGACCATTGAGCCTTAGTTTTGTGTGTAGCACGTAATCATTAGGTTAAAAAGATCGTCCTTAACAACGAAATTAAACTAATAAACCTTGCTTGGTATCTGACTTTTCCCCTCTAACGTTTCTCATAATATAAAGAAATGAGTATTTAAAATTACCCTAAACCAGAACGATTAGTTGAACCCCACAAGGATACTAGGCTTCATCTTGTTGAATGTAATATTCCTCCGACTTTTGAACTAACATACCCAGTGTGCTGAAGTGACAGGGAAATTTTTAAATCAACAAATTATTCCCTGAGATGAAACAAGCTATAACTGATAGAAAAAATATCCCAGGGGTGACTGATAGATAGTTGAACCGTTTAATATCAACAAATTATTCCCTGAGATGAAACAAGCTATAACTGATAGAAAAAATATCCCAGGGGTGACTGATAGATAGTTGAACCGTTTAATTTACAACTTTTAATCTGCCACCTACCAACCGAACTAAACAGTGACGCATTAACTTTCGTAAGCAAACGCCAGTGATACGTAGCGAACAGATATTGCTCATTTGCGCCTCTTACCCACCATCACTAGCACAAATCACTCCCTAGAAGCAACCATTTCAACATAACAGTGTTATTGATGGCGCCTTTTCGTGATATTAGATGACCATGTTACTAGGGTGATGACTACATTCATCTGCATTAGTGTGTGTATGTGTGTTTACAGTTAATCACCAGAATGGAGATAATTAGTTCCTTTATTTGTTTACTGGTTTACTAGCTCAGCAAACGTACAGTTAATTACTTACAAATAGTGGTTTCTTCTGATTGTGACTGAAGTCTCGTTTTCATTGAATGTTTAGCAGCAATAATGTAGCATGGGATACTTTCCATGTGAAGTCAAGGAATAGCTTGGTATAAAAAAAACTCATATCGGTATGATGGTGTACTTCAGTACTCCGGAGGAACAGAACGATGTGTGATAAAAAAAGTTTCTGGGTAACTTCTTCCCAGCACCCGCTTATCTGACTCCGTGGCATCACAACGAGTTGAAAGCTGCCACAATAAATAACAAGCTATTTACACAGAATAATACCGGGGCTTTTAGCTGTTATTAGATTCAGATCACAAATGTCACGAGGACATAAAAAAGAAAGTTTCTTTTGAAGAGGCGAAAAGGGGATTTGCGGTATCTTTTCTGCTTAAATCAGAAAAGTTTCCTCGCCTCAACTTCGGTAAGAAATAATCGAGTTTTCGGTTGCCTTTCAATTTCCATCTGGCGAGCAGCGGACAGGAGGCAGTGCTAAGTCAGAATCCGATAACGTCTTCTCCCCCGGCCTGTCGCTTGCATTCCCCATGATCACCCTCGTAGACTGCGGCGTGGAGCGACTTTTACGAGGGCTGCCCCGAAAGTAATGCACCGCATTTGTTTCTTTAATAAGTCTTTATTGATCACAGTGAGAATTATACAACGAAAGAATGGTGTTTTATCTTAAAACCTTATTTTTCCACATAATCTCCATACCGTTCTATGGCCTTCCTCCAGTGCGAAACAAGGGCGTGTGTGCCCTCCCGGTACCTTGTCCTGATGGCGGAGCCAGTGCTTCACTGTGTGAATCGCCTCCTCATCGTCCTCAAAATGTCTTCCACGAATGGCATCCCTTAATGGCCCAAACAAGTGGAAATCCGAGGGGGCTAGGTCAGGTGTGACAGCCGTGGATGGTCTCCTCGACCGCTGCAAATCGCGGAGCTATGCCGAACCGCCTTCTGATGACCTCACCCTCCGTGCCCAGTGACTAACTGTACCTCTGTCGACAACGTATGCTCCATACTCTTTAAGCAAGCGTTTGTGAATATTCCCCACAGTTTCTTTCTCAGCAGTGAGAAATTCAATGACGGCACGTTGCCTGTAACGTATATCACATAAAAACGCCATTTTGAAACTGTCCTCAATTTTATTTTCCATACTTATGTACGCTTTTCTTGTCATCAGCTTGGATGGATGCGCTGTTAAGCTGATTGGGAGACAATTCTCGCACTTGTCAGCTCTTGCAGTCTTCGGAATTGTGTGGATGAAATTTTTCCAAAAGTCAGATGGAATATCTCCAACCTCATAGTTATACACTCCAACATGGATAGTTGTTTTGTTGTCACTTCCCCCATTGATTTTAGAAATTTTCATCGAATTTTATCCATCCATTCTGTCTCATTTGATTTTAAGTCCTCCAAAGCTCTTTTAAATACGGATTCTAATAGTCTCCATTCTATATCCACTCCTGTTTCTTCTTCTGTCACATAAGACATGTCTTCCCCATCATGGAGGCCACTCATGTACTCTTTCCACTTATCCGCTCTCTCGTCTGCATTTAGAAGTGGAATACCTATTGCATTCTTAAATGTTACCACCCTTGCTTTGAGTTTCCCCGAATGTTAGTTTGACTTTTCAATACGCTGAGTAAGTTCCTTCGACAACCATTTCTTTTTCGCTTTGTTCACATTTTTCATATAGCCAATTCACCTTCGATTCACTGCACTTCATATTTACTTCATACCTAAGCGACTTGTATTCCTTTAGTCCTGATTTTCCCTTAATATTTTCGTACTTTCTTCTTTCATCGATCAGCTGTAGTATTTCTTCTGTTAACCATCGTTTCTTCACAAAGTTTTTCTTTCAAACTTCTGTGGTTGCTCTTCTTAGAAATGTCCATTGCTCTTCAACTGGACTGCCTACTGAGGTATTTCCTATCTGAATATCTATAGCCTCAGAAAACTTCAACCATATCTCATTATTCCTTAGTACTTCTGTAGCCCCCTTTTTTGCGTACTGATTCTTGCTCACTAATCTCTTAAACTTCAGGTTAGTCTTCATCACTATCTGAATTTATATGGGCTCCTAGTACGCCTTACAATCCAGTATCTGATTTCGGAATCTCTGTATGACCATGATATAATCTTATCGTATCTCTTGGCCTTTTCCAGGTATGTCTTCTCCTCTTGTGATTCTTGAACACATTATTTGCTGTTAATAGCTGAAATGTATTGCACAACTCAATTAGTCTTTCTCCTCTCTCGTTCCTGCTACCAAGCCGTACCCCCCCCCCCCCCTGTAACTCCTCATCCTACAACCACATTCCATTCCCCCATAACTATTAGATTTTCATGTGCCTTCTTTATGCACTAAACTATCCGTTCAATATCCTCATATAACTCCTATCTCTCATTATCTTCTGCGTGCGACGTCAGCATGTATGCCTGAACTATCTTCGGCGGTGTTTGTTTGCTGTCGATTCTGACGAGAACAACCCTAACACTGAACTGTTCACAGTAACTCACTCCCTGCCCTATCCTCCTATTCATACATTATTCCACTGCTGACATACCATGTCCCGCTGCCGTTGATATTACCCTACACTTAAATGACCATAAATCCTTGTCTTCTTTCCGTTTCACTTCCCTGACCCCAACTATATCTGGACTGAGCTTTAGCATTTCCCTTTTCATATTTTATAGCTTCCCTACCACCTTGAAACTTCTAACAATCCACGCCCCGACTCGTAGAACGTTGTTCTTTCGTTGGTTATTCAATCTTGACCTCATGGCAGTCCCCTCCCGGACATCCGAATGGGGAACTATTGCGGAATGTTTTGGCAATGGAGAGATCATCAAAATACATCTTAAATTACAGGCTACATGTTCTGTGGATATATAATTACGTGTTCTTAATGGAGTGATTTCACAGGTCTGCAACATAAAAATTGTTTCAGAGTTATTAATTGTTTTTATAGTATTTTCAAAGCTGATTTCGGAAAAAATAGTGAAAAAATTCCATCACGTGCAGTTATTTCACAAATTGCTTGTCTAGTTTTAACTGTTTTCGATATTTTAGCACTCTAGTGGCTTTGAATTTTGGTTTTTGGGATCTCCATAAACTGTTATTTAGCAGTTTTTATACTAGATGTACTTAAAATAAAATGTAATTAGTAGAAACCAGCAGTATTTTCATATCAGTGCCTGTCCGTCGCGCTGCTCCTTCCCCCGAGATCACCAAGCAGTGAGCTTCTGCTATTGTCCTTCAGTTCACAGTACCTCTTCACTCTGTGCTATTCACGTGTTGTTGTTACTAGTGCTTTAAATTAGTGACTGTTTTCTTGCGTTGTGAAGTTGTATTACGGACAATGGACAATGACTACTATACCGTTAAAAAGCAACAAAGAAACATTTCCGATTTTGTTGAAAAAGAATATTTCGCCTATTTTGGTGTAAAGTTAGGTGATCAAGATAAGCCTTGGGCCCCACACATAGTTTGTTCAGTGTCTGTTAAAGAACTGAGGCAATGGTTTTAACGTAAAAAGCTGTCCTGACGTTTTGGAATACCAATGGTTGGGAGGGAGGCAAAAAATCATAGTGATGACAACTATTTTTGTTCTTTCGACGTACGGGGTTCCAATTTGAAACAAAAAAAGGATATTTCTTACCCCAACATTCAATCAGCCGTTTGCCTTGTTCTTCATGGACCTAAAGTACCAATACCTTCTCCTCCAGATTCTTTGGATGATATAGATGATCACGAGCCATTGGCTCAGCAAGGTGATAGTGAAGAAGACAGAGATTGCTACGATCCTGGCACAACCGATCCCATTCCACTCTCACAATCTGAACTGAACGATTTAGTTAGAGACCTAGGCCTTTCTAAACAATCGTCAGAGGTTGAAAGATAAATAAATGTTGGCTCCGGGTACATCCTTTTCTTGGTATCGATCTAGGGAAAAGGAGCTTAAATCTTTCTCCTCTCACGAAGGTGACCTGGTGTTTTGCAGTGATGTTCCTGGACTTATGGTACATTTCAAAATCGAATATGCTCCTGATGAGTGGAGACGTTTTATTGATTCTTCAAAAAGAAGCCTTAAAGCAGTACTTCTACACAATGCTAATAAGTATGCTTCTGTACCACTTGGACACTCGGTTCACTTAAAAGAATGTTACGAAAACCTTGAACTGGTTTTAAGTAAACTATGCTATTCAGACCACAAATGGACACTATTGGTGAATTAAAAGTTACTTCAGTGCTGCTTGGCTAACAAAGTGGCTATACAGAGTTCTCTGGCTTTCTCTGTGAATGGGACAGTAGAGACAGAAAGCAACACTACATAAAAAAGCTTATGCCTTGAGAAAAACCCTACAGGTAGGGGTTAAAAATATTGAGAGGAAAAGCCTTGTGGATCCCAAAAAGGTGTCACTTCCACAACTTCACATTAAGTTGGAGCTGATGAAACAATTTGTTAAGGCATTGCCAAAAGAAGGGGAGTGTTTCAGATGTCTTTGTGGACAGTTTCCTGGTTTATCTGAAGCAAAGCTAAAGGAAGGAATCTTTGGAGGACCAGACATTAGAAAACTAATGATAGATCCCAACTTTGTGGACAAAATGGAAACAAAAGAAAAGGCAACATGGAAATCTTTTAAATTAGTTGTTACTGATTTCCTAGGGGACAAAAGAGATCCAAAATACGAGACAATCGTCGCAGACATGCTCGATAACTTTAAGAAGCTGCGCTATAACATGAGCATTAAAAATCATTTTCTCCACTCACATCTTGACTACTTCCCGGCAAACCTTGGTGATGTAAGTGAAGAGCAGGGCGAAAGATTCCACCAAGACATCAAACAAATGGAAAGAAGATATCAAGGAAGATGGAAACTCAAAATGATAGCAAACTACTGCTGGATGATGAAAAGAGATGATCATCAACGAGTCCACAGCCTGAAAAGCAATAAAAGAAGCTTCGACAGAAAGCGAAAGCGTTATTATAAGGACATATGAGCTTAAAGAGAAGTGGAAGTGTACTGGAAATGTAGTTTAGAACATGATTTATAAATAAAATAAAATTTTATAACGTTGGAAAAATTGTGATAATTTGCTTAAATTTTGCTATTATACCCAAAAATACTCCCTTTTTTTTTAGAAAACCTGACGTGATAGAAAAAAATGGATTGCATTTTTGAAATCAGCGCTGAAAGGTACATAAAAGCCAGTTATAAAATTTCAAATAATTTCAAAAACTATTTTTTTGCAGAGCTGCGTTTCCATTGCGCTTTACACCCTCGTTGCTGGTTCTTCTCCCTTGAGGGGCATTTTTCCGCCCGAAGGGCAGGAGAGTGCCCTGAACCTCTGCCCGCTCCTCCATCTTCTTTGAATAGACCGTTGGCAGTATGAGGGCGACTTCTTATGCCGGAATTATTCGGCCGGCATTGCTGATGGTTTTTGTTCAAATTTCAAGTGGTGACTGGTTCGAATCCGGGACCAACGACGTTTTGATTACTAATCAAAGACGCTACCCCAAGACCACGGGTTATCCCTGCGTATAAGGTGCATCCCTGCACATAAAATCCGACCATTAATGAAAACAAGCTTGAGGGCGAGTAGTAAAGTGGACGCATTACTGTTGTCAAGGCGAAGTACCGTTAGTGATTATTAACAGCACTAGCTGTTTATTTTAATGGAAAGTGTAGTATCTGATTTCCACTGAGGTGATAAAAATCGTGGCATAGCGTTATACACATACACAGATATGAAAGTATCCTGATCCCGTCGGAGGTTCGAGTCCTTCCATGGGCATGGGTGTGTGTGTTATCTTTAGCATGTTAGTTTAAGTTAGATTAAGTAGTGCGTAAACCCAGGTACCGATGACCAGAGCAGTTTGGTCCCATAGTCCTTACCACAAATTTCAGATATGAAAGTATCGCTTCTTCAAAGTATAAAAGGGCAGTGCGTTGGCGGAACTGTCATTTTTACCCATGTGATTCATGTGAAAAGTGTTTACGACTTGATTAAAGTCGCGCGACGGAATTGACAGACTTTGAACGACAAACGGCAGTAGGAGCTATAATCTTGGGACGCACCATTTCAGAAATCGTTAGGGAATGCAACATTCCCTAATTGTCAGGAGTGTGCCGAGAATGCCATATTTCAGGCATCATCTCTCACCACGGAGAAAACACTGGTTGACGGCCTCCACTTAACGACCGAGAGCAGCGGCGTTTGCGTGGAGTTGTCAGTACTAGCAGACGAACAATGCTGCTTGAAATAACAGCTGAAATCAGTGTGGGACGTACGATGAACGTATTCATTCGACAATGTGGTCAAATGTGGCGTTAATCGGTTATCGCTGCAGACGACCGTCGCTGGTGTGTTTCTTAACGCGACGACATCGCCTCTCTTGGACTCGCTACCACACGAAGAACGTGCTCTGGTCAGATGAGTCCCGATTTCAGTTGGGAAGAGCTGATCGTAGATTTCGAGTGTGGCTCAGACCCTACGAAGCAGTGGACCCAATTTGTCAACAAGGCACCGTGTAAGCTAGTGGTGTCCAATAACTGGGTGGGCTGTGTTTACATGAGATTGACTGGATCTTCTGTATGTTCTGCTACTTGGAGACCATTTGGAGCCATCATGGACGTCGTATTCCCGAACAACGATGGAGTTTTTATGGATATCATCGGGCCAGAATTGTTCGCGATTGGTTTGGAAAATCTTCTGGACGGTGCCAGCGAATGATTTGACCGCACACATCGCCTGACGTGAAACACATCGAACATTTTTGCGACATAATCGAGCGATCATTTCGTGCGCAACATCATGCACCGGCAACAGGTTCGCAATTATGGACAACTATAGAGGCAACATGCTCAGTACTTCTGCAGGGAGCTTACAACGCCTTTTTGAGTGCGCGACACTGCGCTGTGCTGGCCAAAAGGGGGTCCGACACGATGCTAGGAGGTGTCCCATGACTTTTGTCACCTAACTGTGTCTGCGTTGTACGACGACCACAACTAGGCAATTCACATTTTGAATCGAAATTCCACGAAGCAATAGCATAATTTATGAGGTGGCCACTCTCAGTTGTCTCAGGCTATTCTTGTGGGCTGTAGTGTTTCTGAGTGCGTGATCTGGAACAGCGTCATCCTGCGAATATCAACGATGATCGGTTGCTCACGTAGAGACGTCTTTCTGATTATTCAGAATTTTGTCCGTGTGTATTTAGTAAGGAGATGAATAATTTCTTTCCTAAAAACACATTTATATCTAGTTGTTCTGATAAGAGAAGGAAGATTCTGTTTCTTGTCGCCTACTGTATTCACGGCGATTCCGTGATGACGCTGCAGACTTTCAGGGATGATGGAGAATGGTAAATGTGTCAAGCTCGTGCGACGGACCCTGGTCCGGAAACGACTGAGTCGAGAATTTAAAGCGAAAAATCTTTCTGATGCCTGTGATAGTGGAATATATGTACTGGTATCGTCGTTCTGAAAATTTTAGGGAAGCCAGCTTTCAGAATTGGTAGTACAAGATACTTTTAGTAGAAATGATGTCTAAAATGCAAATTTCAAGAACTATAGGCATTTGTTCATTTTCGAAACTGTGAAAAACATCCCATTAACTTGCAAGCTCTTTAATTTCCATGTTTTTGGAGGAGGCATTCTTGAACATAAAAAGGCGAAAATGTCCTGTAAATGTGACCTCTCATACCTTAAGAGCCATGAGCATTTGTTTATCCGCGCTACTGTGCAACACAGCACTTCTACTGAACAAGCGCCACTATCTCGTAAAGGAGAGTTTTAGAGCCTGTGTTTACTGAATGTTTTCTTCTTGGTTTGGTCCATACTACTGCCTCTGAAGTCTGCCCAGCCTAACGTCTTTGTATATACAGTTTCGGTACGTGTAATCTACTCTGAGGGCTATCAGAATGATTTTCGCTTTGAACTTTCGGCTCTGTCGTCTCCGGACCAGGGTCACTTACCCAAAAGTAATACACTTACCCTTCTTCATCGTCCCTGAAAGTTTTTAACATCATCACGGAATATCACGCAATTGAACAGAAACTGAAAAACAACAACTGTGGGAAAACTATGTTACAGACTCATGCATTGACGTTTAAATTCATACACCGTGTTTCAAAAAGAATATACATGTTACAAAATATTATTTTGTCCAAACTATCAATCGCTGCGCCTCGGCTCGGCTATTAGAGAAACGAGTACGTAGTCCAGTTTATATTAATAGCCGCCACATGTTAGTTGTCTTCTGTTTTGCGAGGTAACCGTCATATGTTTAAAATGGCTACTCCGGCAGCAGAAATCATTTTGTGTTCTCGAGGTTGCGAAGTGCAATTCCGTGAATACAGTGCAATGAAGTTTTAGGTTGAGATATCAAATTGATCCTCCGATTGGGTAGAACGTTCAAAGATGGTATCGACAGTTTCTAGATACAGAATGTGTGTGTAAAGGAAAGTGTCCTGGCCGTCCTCGTGTTCCTGAAAAAAATGTTTCACGAATTCAAACTGTTTTCCAACGTAGTCATTCAAAATCACCTCGTCGTTCCAGTCGGGAGTTACAACTGCCTACAACAACAATTTGGCCTGTTTTGAGACGTCGGTTGGTTATGAAGCCGCACAGGTTACAACTGTTACGAGCTCTGCGTCCTGATGACAAACGGAAACGTGTGGTATATTGTAACGAGATTCTTGATGCTACTGACAATGATAACACTTTCGCACAACGCATCGTGTTTAGTGATGAAGTGACTTTCCATGTTAGTGGTCAGATAAGCAAAGTCAGTGTTCGAATTTGGGGCCTACATAATCCACATGCAGCCACTGAACATGTACGAGATTCGCCCAGTCTATTTGTTTTGTGCGATATCGCGATCATCTGTTTGAGGCCCATTCCTCTTTGATGGAAACACGGTTAACGGTCAGCAGTACCTCACTATGTTACAAAACTAGTAGTTTCCAAGGCTCCACGAAGACAATTTCATTTCTCAAGACGGGGCAACCCCTCACTGCAGTCCCCAAGTGCGTGAATATCTGAATGAAAGTTTATCGAACCGTTGGACTGGTCATCAAGGAGCTGGCGACTTAGCATGTCTCAGCTGGGCTCCACGGTCACCGGATTTGACACCCTCTCAATTCCTCCTGTGGGGTCTCGTTAAGGACGACGTTTATGTACCACCACTCCCACAGAACCTGAAAGAGTCGAAGAACCGGATCCGTACTGCCATAACATCAGTGACGAAGGACATGCTTGCCCGAGTATGAGAGGAATTTGAGTATCGATGAGATATTGTTCGTGTCGCTAAATATCTGTAATCTGAACTTCAAAGGTTCGTAAATATTTGTGTACAACAGTTTCATATTCCTATGTCAAAGTTTAATAAATATATGCGTTCTAAGTACGTATATTCTTTCTGAAACACGCCGTATATCCTGTGACACTATTTGTGGTCTCTTTTATTTATGGCAATAAATGTTTCGCTAAATAATCCACTGGTGTACGAATGTTTAGTTACACTTACCTGTAATTGGATCCGTTCTGCAGCTCCTGATGTCTTCGTTTTGATGTCCACTGATGGCTGATTACGGATGAGAAGTGCTTTTCCATTACCTTAAGACGGCTAAAGGTGACGTAGACTGTAGATAATGCTGATATTTAATTTCTTACCACCTTTCAGTCGTCGGACAAAAGTAACGGAGGTTAGCGTTCTGATAAAACCACAACCCCAAACACAAGTCCATTGTTCCACCACTGAGCTACCCCTTTCGGTTTCAGATACCGACGATTTGTTAATTAGTGTACTAAAAATTTAATTATTTTCAGGGAAACATTGTGGAATTCTCTAGTTTCACAAATAGCCCAACTCCAACACTTTAAAGGGACCATTCAAGTAATACATGTTGTCAATAATAAATTTAAAGAGAAAGCAGATGTACTGTGATTTCCTGCTTCTTCATTTATACTCCCTGAGCCATTTCATGGTATGGGCGGAGGGTACTTGGAGTCACTTCCCCCTCCCCCCCCCCCCCTCCTCCTGCTACAGTTGCGAATGATTCACAGGAAGAACGCCGTGAGCTCGAATCTTTGTAATTTCATCTTCATGGTCTTTTCGCGAGACATACATGGGAGGAAGGAATATAGTGGCTGCCTCTTCTAGGGTCACAACCTCTCGGAATTTTAACAGTAAATTGTACAGTGATTCAGAACGCCTCTCGTACATTGTCTGCCACTAGAATTCGCTGGGCTTCTCCGTGGCCCTTTCACGCTTACTGAATGAGGCTATAACAAAACGCGCTGTTCTTCTTTGGATCTTCTCTATTTCTTCTATCAGTCCTGTCTGGTACGGATCCCCGACGGCCGAGAAATAATCAAGCACTGGCCGAACTAGGGTTTTGTAACCTATCTCCTTTGTCGATGGACGACATTTCCTGAGGATAGCCCCAAAAAGTCTCAGTCAGGCATCTGCCTTACTCGCGATTAATTTTATGTGGTCCTTCCACTTTAAATCACTCCGCGCGCATAGGTATTTTATGGAAGTAACTGTCTCCAGCAATTGTTATACAACAGTGTAATCATACCTAATGGGCCTTTATGTCTATGTACATACAACAGGTTACATTTGTTGATGTTAAGGGTCAAACCTTTGCCGGTCTTCCAAAAATTTATTACGGTTTTCTAGCTTTGCGACTTCTCTCTTTGCAAGAGCAGTATCCACGAAACGCCTCATGGTACATCTGATTTATCCTCTAGTTTTTTTACCTATGTTGTGAGAAGGAATGGTCCCGTAACACTCCCTTGGATTACGCGCGATGTTACTTTTACGATTCCTCACCATTGAGGACGATATCCTGCATTTAGTTTGTTAGAATCTCTTCAATCCAGTAACACAAATAGTCTAATATTCTAAACGGTCTTACTTTGTTCGTTAGGCGAGAGAGCAGAAAACGGTGTTCAACGCTTCCGGAAGTTAAGGGTCAAGGGAGACAGTATCGATCTGGGCGACGGTATTTACTGCTTTCTTGTTCTCGTGGGCAAAAAAGATGTTCATTCCTTTTGCGTACTCCATGTAGACTCTTACTGATATCCCGTCTGGCCCAGTCACCTTCTCTCCTCTGTTCCATTGCAGCTGCTTTTCTATTTTGTGGCGTCTTATTTCGATATCTGTCCCTATTACGTTCATGCGATTGTTTAAGGGAGGAACTACAGAATAATCTTCCTCAATGAATGAGTGCTGGAAAAGATTGTTTACTGTTTCGGTCTTGTGTCTGTCATCTTCGGATGGGATAGCACTATGGCGACAGTATGTATGACAGATCTGTTTACTGATCTACCATAAGACCAAAACTTCTTAGGATTTCGTGTCAAGTCGATAGACAGAACTTTACTTTCGAATTCTTTGACGTTTTACTCATGGTTTTCCTTACACTTATTTTGATTTCGTTCAGTCTTTTTTTGTTTATGCGACTTTGGATACGTTTAAATCTGAAGTACAGCTATCTTTGCTTTCATAGACCCGGGCGAGGTGGCGAAGTTGTTGTCACACTGGACATTTGGAAGGATGGCGGTTCAAATCCTGGTCTGGCCCTCCAGATATAGATTTTCTTTGATTTCCCTGAATGGCTCCAGGCGCATACTCGGATGGTTCCTTTGCAAAGAGCGCGGCCAAGTTCCTTCCCCATTCTTTCATAAACACGGCGGATCTTTCTCATCCCTGACAAGTCTGTTCGTCACATACCTGTCTAAAGAGTGCCGAACAATACTTTTGAACATTGTCGATTCATGCTCAACATTTTCGGTACTAGACAAGATTTTTTTATGTTGACCGCTCAGGTTATCTGGAATCATTCTTTTGCCACTCTTAGTTTGAGGTAATATGTTCATGCTTTTGCTTACAGTCTTATTTACAGCCTTACTCAATCATGTTATAACATCCTTAGAATAACATATTACCCACTCTACGCTGATTCGTAAAGTTCAGGTCTGTTAGCGACCAGGAGGACTAATTTATTACTTCTTCAGTTCGTTCTCTGATTAGGAGCTCAAGTTAATTTTCCGATAAATAATTTTGCAAAATTTCACATGCCTTCTTGTCATTACCAACCCTAACCTTTTGAGTCTCCCAGCCTATAGCTGGTAAGTCAAAATCTCCACTTAATACACGATCAGATAATTTAACTGAAATATTCTCAATTTTTCCGTCAAGTATTTCGCCATTACAGCTCCGGGTGCAGGGGGTCTATGAAATCAACCGATTACTGTCTTCCTGTAACATACAAATTATTTCACGTTAGGATTCTATACCAACCTCAAAAGATACTGCCATACGTCTCCTCCATCTGTGTTCAGCCAATCTTTGCGATGTACATTACAATCGGAATTTAGAATTTCACTGCTGGTAACATCTTCTGTGAAAAATCCATTAGCTTCTTACGTAGAAGAAGCCAAAGCAGTTAACGTAGTTGTACGGGATGGAATTATTTTATACTGGCTCGCTTATCGGAACTTTGAACTTATTATAAACATCATATTTCTCACTCTCATTCATTCATTATAAAGGAGTCGTATGTATATAATACGTGGATCTTTCTGAAGGTCATTAACTTTTGTTTTTCCAGACATTTTGTTTAAGATTACGATTGAAAATTTATTTATCGATTTACGATGAGAGATCAATAAGTAACGCAACCAAATTTTCTACTCAGCAAATTTTGGTTGAAAAAATGCTGAATTTGCTGTCGGGTACGTTGGAATATTCGCGCTTCAGACACTTTAGTTCCTTGAAATTTCTATAGGTAGCGCTGCTGTACAAAAAAATGGCGTCTTTAACGGAGGTGCGTTCCAAGCAGTTAGGTGTTACTGCTTTTCTTTTGGTGGAAAACCAGAATTTCACAGATATTCATAGGCACTTGCAGAATGTCTACAGAGACCCGGTAGTGAGTAAAAGCACAGGGAACCGCAACAAGATCACGCAAATCTGTCCGATATCCCCCCCTGCCGGCCGGCCGCATACAGGTGTCTCTTGCTATGTTGGAACGTGCGGACACTCCCATTGGAGGCGAACGATGCATCACAATCAAACACCTCGCAGCTGAATTTGCCGTCACTCTCGGTAGTGCTGACACATTCGTCCACCAGTTGTGATACTCAAAAGTGTGTTCATGCTGTGTTCATCGCCTCCATAAAAGCAACGAAGCACCATCTGTTAGGAATTGCTTGCGCTTTGCGATGCTGATAGTGACCACTTTTTGTCGAAAATCGTCACATACGATGGAGGACGGGTTCATCGCTTCGAACAGGAAACAATAGAACAGTACATGGAGTGGCGTCCACTACATCTCTTCCGAAGAAAAAGTTCCAAGCCGCACCCTAAGCAGGGAAAGTCATAACGATGGTCTTCTGGGAGTCAGAGGGGATTATCCTTTTGATGATCTCTTTCATGGTGCAAAGATCAACTGTTAAGTGTACTGCGCTACAGTCAGGAAATTGAAGGAACAACTTCAGCATTTTCAGCCGGCCGGGGTGACCGAGCGGTTCTAGGCGCTACAGTCTGGAACCGCGCGACCGCTACGGTCGCAGGTTCGAATCCTGCCTCAGGCATGGATGTATGTAATGCCCTTAGGTTAGTTAGGTTTAAGTAGTTCTAAGTTCTATGGGACTGATGACCTTAGAAGTTAAGTCCCATAGTGCCCAGAGCCATTTGAACAATTTTTTCAGCATTTTCGCCGTCACAAAGTGCAAAAAAACATCACCTTCTCCCTGACAACGCAAGGCCTCAAAGAAGTCTGCGCACCCGATGGCAGTTCACAAAATCGTACTGTGATGTTATTCCTCATCCACTCTAGGACACAGATCTAGCACCTTACGACTCCGATCTGACTGACCCAACGGTGGATGCATATGGCCGGGTCCGGTACATGGGTGTTGGGAGGTTATTCACACAGCAAACCTTGACTTCGACATCGGCAGATAGAGTGGTACCATACGGAAATACACTCCTGGAAATTGAAATAAGAACACCGTGAATTCATTGTCCCAGGAAGGGGAAACTTTATTGACACATTCCTGGGGTCAGATACATCATATGATCACACTGACAGAACCACAGGCACATAGACACAGGCAACAGAGCATGCACAATGTCGGCACTAGTACAGTGTATATCCACCTTTCGCAGCAATGCAGGCTGCTATTCTCCCATGGAGACGATCGTAGAGATGCTGGATGTAGTCCTGTGGAACGGCTTGCCATGCCATTTCCACCTGGCGCCTCAGTTGGACCAGCGTTCGTGCTGGACGTGCAGACCGCGTGAGACGACGCTTCATCCAGTCCCAAACATGCTCAATGGGGGACAGATCCGGAGATCTTGTTGGCCAGGGTAGTTGACTTACACCTTCTAGAGCACGTTGGGTGGCACGGGATACATGCGGACGTGCATTGTCCTGTTGGAACAGCAAGTTCCCTTGCCGGTCTAGGAATGGTAGAACGATGGGTTCGATGACGGTTTGGATGTACCGTGCACTATTCAGTGTCCCCTCGACGATCACCAGTGGTGTACGGCCAGTGTAGGAGATCGCTCCCCACACCATGATGCCGGGTGTTGGCCCTGTGTGCCTCGGTCGTATGCAGTCCTGATTGTGGCGCTCACCTGCACGGTGCCAAACACGCATACGACCATCATTGGCACCAAGGCAGAAGCGAGTCTCATCGCTGAAGACGACACGTCTCCATTCGTCCCTCCATTCACGCCTGTCGCGACACCACTGGAGGTGGGCTGCACGATGTTGGGGCGTGAGCGGAAGACGGCCTAACGGTGTGCGGGACCGTAGCCCAGCTTCATGGAGACGGTTGCGAATGGTCCTCGCCGATACCCCAGGAGCAACAGTGTCCCTAATTTGCTGGGAAGTGGCGGTGCGGTCCCCTACTGCACATACGGCTCACGTCCACGCTGTCGCGGCATGCTACCAGTGTTAAAGACTGCGATGGAGCTCCGTATGCCACGGCAAACTGGCTGACACTGACGGCGGCGGTGCACAAATGCTGCGCAGCTAGCGCCATTCGACGGCCAACACCGCGGTTCCTGGTGTGTCCGCTGTGCCGTGCGTGTGATCATTGCTTGTACAGCCCTCTCGCAGTGTCCGGAGCAAGTATGGTGGGTCTGACACACCGGTGTCAATGTGTTCTTTTTTCCATTTCCAGGAGTGTACATATCGTCCTAGAAGGTGGCATAAGACTGACGCATTCAATGGAAATTCGGTAGAAAATTGGGTTATATAGCCAAAAAATGAGTTTCATTATTTATCGAACGCCCCTCGTATGTTAATATTTTAGCTGTTTTGCTTGCCAATCGCCATCAAATTTAAGCATTTGTCCTACTGCTCGACAAACTTTCCTATACCTTCTGCATACTCAGTAGCAGCGGAGTTATTGACGCAGTCACTCACGACCTCTTTCAGTTCGTTGTCATACCCACACTGTTTTCCGCCCAAACCATCCTTCAATTCAGAAAAAATATTGCAATCACTCTGAGTTAACTCCAGGGTTATACACAGTGAGGTGGCAAAAGTGATGGGATACCTCCTAATATAGAATTAGTCTTCCACCTATTGCCCGGTGTGGTGCAACATCCCGGCGTGGCATGGTATCAACAAGTCGTTGGGAGTGCTGTCTCTCTATATCCGTCCGTAATTGCGAAAGTGTCGCCGGTGAACGAACTGACCTCACGATTATGTCCCAGAAATGTTCGATGGGAATCGTGACAGGCGAACTGGATGGCCGCACCATTCGTTCGAATTGACCAAAATTTCCCCCAAACCCGTCGCTAACGATTTTGGTCCGGTTGTCATCCGTAAAAATTCCGTGGCTGACTGAGAACATGAAGTCCATGAAGGGGTGCAAATGAGCTCCAAGCAGCAGAACATACAGAGGACCCGTCCATATAACGCAAACAAAGCCAACACCATTATGTAGCCATCACAGTATCTTACTGACAACTTCCGTCTATCGTTTCTTGGGGTCTGCACCACACTCGAACGCTACCATAAGCCATTATCAACGGATATCGGGACTCATCTGACTCGTCACGGTTTTCAATTCGTCTAGGGTCTAACAGATGTGGTCATGAGACCAAGAGAGGCACTGGAGGCAACGTCGTGCTGTTGGCGAAGGCACTCCCGTCGATCATCTGCTGCCATAGCCCATTAATCCCAAATTTCGCCACACTGGCCAAACGGATACGTTCGTCGTACGTGGTCACTTATTTCGGCAGTTATTTCACGCAATGTTGCTTGTATGCTAGCACTGACAACTCTAAGCGAACGTTTCTGTTATCAGCGCTTAAGTGAAGCCCCTCGGACACTGCGTTGTCTGTTGTGAGAGTTAACACGTGAAATTTGGTATTATTGTCGCACTATTGACACTGTGGGCCTCGGAGAACTGAATTTGCGAAGAATTTCCGAAATGGAATGTCCGATGCGTCTAGCTCGTACCCCCATTCCGCGTTCATAGTCTGTTTACTGCCGTCGTGTGGTTACAATCACTTCGGGTACCTTCTCACACGCATTACCTGAGTACAAACGAAAGCTACGCATTGGCAGTGCCCTTTCATACACTGTTTACGCGCTGCTACCACCGTCTGTATATGTGCGTCTAGCTATCCCACGACTTCTGTCACGTCAGTGTCTGAGAAATGTTGAAAAAGTCCCATTTAAATTACTGTAGCGCATCCTTCGGCAACGCAGCAAAATGCAGGAGAGGCGCAGGAAGATGCACATCCACACTGGACAACAGTTCAAAAATTTTTTTTGAACGGTTCCTCTTGGTCGGAGAACGGTATGACAATAGACCATAGCATTCATGGTTTTTTCTCAAGGCATAAACACCCATTCCATCAGAAAACAGTGCGGTCACAATCTGTCTGGTGATCAGAATTTGTCTATCTTTTATGTTTCTTTAGGGGGGAGGGGGGAGGGTTGTGGCTGATGCCACTGTGTTGACTGGCGCATTGTTTCTGGACATTTTTCAGAAACTCAGCTCTCGTCACCAGTAACAGTGTAGCTCGAAGTCTCCTCGCCATCCTTATAGTACCGACTGAGAAAACTCAGTGTAGCTCACTTAAGTACACTACTGGCCATTAAAATTGCTACACCAAGAAGAAATGCAGATGACAAACGGGTATTCATTAAACAAATATATCATACTACAACTGACATGTGATTTCATTTTCACGCAATTTGGGTGCATAGATCCTGAGAAATCAGTACTCAGAACAACCACCTCTTGCCATAATCACGGCCTTGATACGCCTGGCAACTGAGTTAAATAGAGCTTGGATGGCGTGTACAGGTACAGCTGCCCATGCAGCTTCAACACGATACCACAGTTCATCAAGATTAGTGACTAGCGTATTGTGACGAGCCAGTTGCTCCGCCACCATTGACCAGACGTTTTCAGTTGGTGAGAGATTTGGAGAACGTGCTGGCCAGGGCAGCAGTCGAACATTTTCTGTATCCAGAAAGGCCCCAAAAGGACCTGCAACATGCGGTCGGGCATTATTCTGCAGAAATGTAGGGTTTCACAGGGATCGAATGAAGGGCAGAGCCACGGGTCGTAACACATCTGAAATGTAACGTCCACTGTTCAATGCGAACAAGAGGTGACCGGGACGTGTAACCAATAGCACCCAATACCATCACGCCGGGTGATACGCCAGTATGGTGATGACGAACACACGCTTCCAATGTGCGTCCACCGTGATGTCGCCAAACACGGATGCGACCATCATGATGCTGTCAGCAGAACCTGGATTCATCCGAAAAATGACGTTTTGCCATTCGTGCACACAGGTTCGTCGTTGAGTACACCATCGCAGGCGCTCCTGTCTGTGATGCAGCGTCAAGGGTAACCGCAGCCATGGTCTCCGAGCTGATAGTCCATGCTGCTGCAAACGTCGTCGAACTGTTCGTGCAGATGGTTGTTGTCTTGCAAACGTCCACATCTGTTGACTCAGGGACCGAGACGTGGCTGCACGATCCGTTGCAGCCATACGGATAAGATGCCTGTCATCTCGACTGCTAGTGATACGAGGCCGTTGGGATCCAGCACGGCGTTCCGTATTACTCTCCTGAATCCATCGATTCCATATTCTGCTAACAGTCATTGGATCTCGACCAACGCGGGCAACAATGTCGTGATACGATAAACCGCAATCCCTATAGGCTACTTGTCTCAAAGTCGGAAACGTGATGGTACGCATTTCTCCTCCTTACACGAGGCATCAAACAACGTTTTACCAGGCAACGCCGGTCAACTGCTGTTTGTGTATGAGAAATCGGTTGGTAACTTTCCTCATGTCAGCACGTTGTAGGTGTCGCCACTGGCTCAGCCTTGTGTGAATTCTCTGAAAAGCTAATCATTTGCATATCACAGCATCTTCTTCCTGTCGGTTAAATTTCGCGTCTGTAGCACGTCATCTTCATGTGTAGCAATTTTAATGGCCAGTAGTGTACTTTTGTGCTCATCTACCAGAAGTTGAGGAACCCACCTGGCACACCCTTTTCTATAACCCAAACAACCACTAACAATTGGATAAGGAGCTGATCGTGAGATTTCAGAACAAAAAAGGCACGGTTCAATCGTGAAAAGTGAATTTGTTAAATTGTTTCGTCAGGCCTTGATTTGAGGTCGTCTGTCACAACAGGAGATCTGGCTGATAGATTTTCGTCCTGGCTGTTGCTTCGTATGCTATCAAACATTTAACGTAATACTGTCGCTAACGAATAGAAAGGTTTATGACACGGCAGCGGGGAGTGCAGAAAAGCGCGGCTGGTCATATCAAAACTTTCTTTA
Organism: Schistocerca cancellata; assembly: GCF_023864275.1. Classification (NCBI taxonomy): domain Eukaryota; kingdom Metazoa; phylum Arthropoda; class Insecta; order Orthoptera; family Acrididae; genus Schistocerca; species Schistocerca cancellata. Next base: position 169,445,882 of record NC_064631.1, on the reverse strand, counting down.
CTTTTAGGCGACCCTGATGTTTAATCTTAACTGATACTCCAGTTTTAACGGAAAGAATTCATAACACTTCTGAACTACTGAAGACACGTTGCAATTTACCTTACCATGAGTGTTCTTTGGGGTAAAGGAGAAGCGAGAAGTGAAAAAAAAAGTTCAGCACATTCAAATAAAATCCGTCAACCTTTATTTCGATTCATATTTCACAGCATCAGGACAACTTGTAATATCAGTGAGGTAGGAATTGAATATCTTTTCCATGACCTCCAACATTAATATATAGTACGTGTATTGCATATATAGAAGTTGTATTTTGCAAATGCTTCTCTCTTCGGCCCGATAACAAGTAATATAGCTACAAATATGTACACTGTCATATACATGCGATATTATTGAATGATCTAACATAGAATTTCTTACAATAAGGCAACATTCAACGTGGTCTTATAAAGCTTGCTTGGCAGTCCAGAAAGGACTAGCCTCACGGTCGAAGCACCGTTGGTCCGAGCTGGTGGAAGGTGGCATTTACTGCGGTTCGAGAGTCGCTTAACAATCACGATGTTATATGATGTATGAAGAAATATACATTAATAATTTTTTACATGGTTCTTCCTTTTCTTGTAATTTTTATCTTGCCTTCAGGAATTTTCCCTGTCTTAATTCGTTTTGTATTATTATAGTCCGACGGTCATCAGCTATATATTCTCACCAAATATATAATTCATATTTTTATTTGAAACTGTATTAAACAACAACAGGATTTTGTAACGTGAGAATATTACAGGCTTGGTGTCCTTGTTGCTAATAATATTCTTCAATGTGTGCTCTTGAACACCAACATTACTGCAGATATCAAAAAAGTTCGACTGTCTGCATAGCGATATCTTCTTGTGCCTGGCTACATGGGGTTTTCTCCATTTTCCACCTGTAGTGAGAAGTAAATGTGTTGGTATCACTGACTAAGTGCACAAGGGCAGGATATTCTAAATATTTGCGAATTCATTGAGATACAGCATTAAATTTCTCGACAGAAAGTTTTTTCGGGAAATGAAATCCACTGAAATCTGAAAAACTCTCTCTCACTTACATTTCGTACTATATCTTAATTATTCTTCTCAGTCCTTTTAATGCCAATCCGGATTTTCAAATACTTAAGTCCACCACTCCAGTAACCAGAATCTAAAACAATATTTGTATTAGGCTCGCTGCGGTGTTGTTTACACCACTAAAATGTAAGCAAAATACATATTGTTCTTATATGTATTTAGATTTTGAGTTTCCGATGTCAAATAAACGGCAAAAAGCGGCATTTTCTACAAAAGACAAGGCAGGTCTCCCCAGAACGAGGAAAAAACTAATTAAGTCTATGGCACTTAACATCCATTGCCATGCATAGCCACCAGCTGCGAGGGCAAACGGTGCTTCGACCACATCTTCCAACAGGTTTCCGCCAATAACATTTTTACACTACACTAACGCTTTACTCTGTCTCTTTATTGTCACTCCGCAAATAGTCGCGTGTAAGAAAATGTTTCGTCATGAATCCTCGTCGTCATGTCTTCATGAGAACTTCTTGAGTCTGGCGTTCCTTGTCAAGCCAGAAATAAGTCACAGTCTAATATCTGCTACACACTCCAGTAAAACTCTCACAGATCTGTCGCAAAACGTTCATTTCATTCAACAGGAAGATAAGTTCGGATACGCATTTCATCAAATCGTCTTAACAGTTTCAAAGCGGACGATCTGATATTAGTATCGTATTGACGGTTCTGTGTAGAAATTAGAATGTACTTCCACGTTGACTTTGTTATTCTGCAGCCACGTAAGCGAAGCAAGTGGATCACTTCGCAGAAGGGAAATGTTTATTATGAAGGGAATGTAGCTGTAAGATGCGTTTGAAGTCACTTTTGCTGTTGGAGCAGTAGCTAAATGTTGACAGTCTAGAATGAAAGTTACTCTCAGAACTGATTCGGGTTCTCGAGGTGTCTACTGAGTTACACACCGTTTGTCTTCTTATTACTTGTTCAGCCACCGACTGTGTTATTTTTCGCAATAATGGGCAATTACGAGTTTGGGAACGCTTTTTGCCGATAGCAAAAATGATTATAATGAATAAGAAAGAAACGGTCTACCCGATACTCTAGTAGACATTTAATTTCTTTTTTTATAATATATGTTGGAGTGGGACAATTATAGAACAAAATACAATGAGGCTAGAAAATGTTGCTGAAGAAAAGGATATGGACAATTTATCGGATTTTGTTAGGTGAAGTAACTTGAAGGATGCATTGTGGTATTTATTTTCTAAAAAAAATGGAAGAGAATAATATTGTAACAAACCGGGATGTGTTATCGTGGCAGGAAGTGGGTAAAAAGGTCTGTGGGAATACCAATGGTGCGACAGAAAGTGGAAGAGAGACACGTCATAGACAGTATAAAAACTCGAATATGGGCAATATAGTATGCCAGAGTTAGGTTTACATAATACAAAGGAATTCAATAACACTGGTCGGAGGGCCAAAGTGGAATATTTCGCAAAATTAGTCGAGTAATGTTCTACATTTGACTATGTTAGTCACTGCTCACTCTCCTTTCCATGTCCCAGACAAGGCACTCAGAGAAAATGAGAATAAACATATAAAGAGAAGTAAACAGAAGAGAAGAGAAAGGAGATGTTTTGATCACTTTAAAGAGCACGAACGTAACACGTCAGAACAATCTTTGGAGAAATGAAAAGCGAGAGTGTCTACATTAAGAGTGCAATGGGACTCTCACTGTTGAAAACAGAGCACAGTGGGGATAGGTGGAAAGTGTGCTTTGAAGGTCTGTATAAGCGGGATGAACTGTCAGATAATGTGATAGAAAAATAAGTATGTATACTGCAGTAAGCGGAACACCAGGAGATCTCTGGCCACGATCAGTATTTTAATAACATACTTGTCATAGTCAAAGAACGTAATATTTGTGGAAGTGAGTCCGGGAAGCAGTTGATGTAACAGAGAATGCGTGTAATTTCGATAGAGATGACATCTAGAGACTTACGGCTTCGTCGCTTATATAAAAGACTCTTTGAAATTGCTGACCGAACGTCAGTGCAACGAATTTATTCGTATCGGCAACCAACGTCTCTCGAATCCCGCTACGGAGGTGTATAAGTATCTTTCAGAGAATATACATTCCCCGGGCCAATATTCATTGGATTTGTTTTACTGTTCTGATGAGTACCATCACCTATCCAAATATTTAACACTTTCTTTTGCATCTTTAATTACTTACAGGAGTCGAGCTAGGGGAAGATCGATTCGGGTTACGGAGAAATGTAGGAACATGCGGGGCACTCCTGAAACTACAAGTTATGTCAAAAAGCAAACCGATGTTTATAGCTTCCGTAGATTTCGCGGAAGATGTGGAAACTGAGATAAGGAATATCACAGTAGGCAGGAGTGGACGTCTCTAAAAGCGACACTCACAGATCTCCGAGAGTCAGATATAGGTACAAAGAAGGTATCTGAGAGCAAATCCTCGGTTATAGAAGAAATACTTCAATTGATCGACGAAACAAGGAAGTACAAAATTTCAAGAAAACGCATTAATACAATAATAGAAATCACTTAGAAATGAAATAAATAAGCAGAGAATCCAGAGCGAAATGGCTGCAGGAAAAGTGTGACGGGATCGAAAGAGAAATGATCATCGGAACGACTGATCCAGCATATCAAAAAATCAGAACAATCTTTGGAGAAATGAAAATCAAGAGTATCAACATTAATAGTGCAACGGGACTCCCACTGTTGTAAACAGAGGAGAGTGGGGATAAGTGGAAAGTGCGCTGGTATGCAAGAGAGAGTGATGAAGTTGGGTGGGAGTGGTACTCACTTATGAAGTGATTGGCTCGGAAGAGGAATTCGTGGGGGGCTGTTTGGAGAAGACTTTTGAGAATGTTGACTGGAATACATTCTTTAGATTTTTAAAGTGTCAGGGATAAAATGTGGAGAGCGTAAGATTATTTACAACTTGCAGAGGTACCGGACTGCAATTGTAAAGGTCGAAGAATATGAAAGGGAAGCAGCTGTGGAGAACGGAAGAGAGAGGATTGTAGCGTATCAGCAATGTTATTCAGTCTGTAGGTGGAGCAATCCGTAAACGAATCCAAGGAGAAATTTTCAGAGGGAATTAGAATTGAGGAAGCAGAAGTAAAAAACGTTTAGGTTTGCCGATGAGATTGTAATTCTGTCACAGACATCAAAGAATTAGGAAGAGCAGTTCAACGGAATGGATGATGCCTTGAAAAGAGACTATAAGATGAACATCAACAAAAACAACGGAAAAGAAATGGAAAGTATATGAAATGAATCAGGTAATGCTGATGGAATCACATAAGAAACTGAGGCACTAAATGTAATCGGTGAGTTTTACTATTTTGGCAGAAAATTAACTGACTATGGCCGATGTCGAAAGGATACGAAATGCAGACTGGTAATGGCGAGAAGTGAATGTTTGAGAAACAATAATTTGTGAACATCTAATATTAATTTAAATGTCAGGAACTCTTTTGTGAGGGTAAAGTATGAAGTGTGGCATTGTACAGAAGTGAAATGTGTTTGACATGCAGTTCAGACAAGAAGAGAATAGAAGCTCTGAAAATGTCGTTGTATAGAAGAATACTGTATGTTGGATTGGAAAATAGAAAAAGAAAGAAGGAGGAACTAAATCGAAATTTGGGAAAAATATTTATGGCATAACTTGACTAAAATAGAACATCGGTTTATAAAACGCATCCCAAGGCATCAAGAAGTAGTCAGTTTTGTAACAGTACAAAGTTTTAGGAAAAGGGGGGGGGGGTCTGGTAAGAATTGCAGAGGGAGATTTAGGCACGAATACAGTAAGAATGTTCAAATGGATACAGGCTGTAGTATGTTTCAGAAAATTAATGACATTTGGCTACATTAGAAAGATTTATAAACTTTGCTACTCAGTGACTATCATCTGGCACCTAAATCAACGTCAGAAAAGAAGAAATGACCACATAATCCTATATGCAAAACGTCATAAAGACACTAAATCCAAAACGATAACTTTCGAAAAAAACATAGCATGAGAAGCCAAAGCACTTGTAACCTCAAAGTAACACGAAGAATATGTCCAATCGATATAAGCACGACATACAAAGATAATTTTGAGATAAAACAAACAACTGTAATTACAACAATTACAGGATAGTCATAAGTAAAAAATTACAAAAAGGCAAGCATAAATTATAAAAGACAGGTTTTGTTTGCTAACTAATTAGTAAGCGTTAAGCAATGCACGATAGTAATGTAAATAAGGTGACCTATGACAAAGATCTTTGAATCAACATTACAACAAGAGTACCAAATCCTAGCTACAATGTATAAATCTCTGTATCACATTTCCCAGCCAAAAGCCCGGGACAAAACAGTACAAGATGTACAGTGTTATAGACAAAAAAAAAATAAAATAAAAGCACTACAACTGTTTATGACAAATGATTGTGGTTTTTGTAAATTTTTACTTATGGCTGTACTGAAATTGTTGTAATATGGTTGTTTGTTTTCTCTTGAAATTATCTTTGATTGTCATGATTTGTATCGACTAGACATCTTGTTGGTGATGTCTTCGAGGTTAAAAGTGATTTGGCTTTTCATGCTATGTCCTGACAACAAAGGGCCAGTTACATGATTGTTCATGAAACTGACAGTTAATACGATTGTATGGTTCGGCATGACTGACATGTGACTTGCAGCAGCCAATTTTTTACCAAGTTAACATTTTGGATTTCGTGTCTTAATGACATTATGCACGTCAGGTTTTGTTGTCATGAGTGTTTTCTGAGGTTGATTTAGCTGCCAGATGATAGGTACCGAAACTGGTAGCAGATTTATAACTTGTTCTAATGCAGCCAAGGGTCGTTAACTTCCTGAAACATGTATCCGCTGCTGACAGCTGCCTCAAGAAAATGTTAGGTCGCCGTAGTAATTCAGGGATGAAGGGGCTCGCACATTGTAGACTAGTATGAATAACAGCATTGAACCTGAAGTCTGACTGAAGACCATAACATCAACAACAATAAGTTTACCAGTAGTTTGCAAAGCAGCAGTCAGTGCACGGTTAGCCAAAGCACGTGTCGTTAGCCCGGCGCGACCCCCGGGGTGTGACTGTGACGTGGGGTAGATTGCGCTGAGGTGGCGTGGGCGGCGGCGGCGGCAACGTGAGAGTTTGCGCGGCGAAACCGCCGAGCCGGGCAGTTGTGGGCGGCTGGAATGCGGCCGCGGTCTGCGGGCACTCGCTACTTGCTGGCAGTGGGCAGGGCTGGGCTGCCCCAGCCGCCCGCCACTGTGCGCTCTCTGCAGAGGGCGCTGGGCGACTAGCGGCCTGTCAGCTGCGGCCGCGCCGCGTACCAAGTTGGTCCACAGAAGCGCGCCGACCTCCGCTCTGCCGATTAGCACCGAGTTCCGTCACATCCAGGATACTCGCAGCTATTTACTGCGGTGAACTCGACCAGTGTAATGGCTCCGTAATTTGCACACTAATAACCTCGTAGATGTGTTATAATCACCATTAGATAGGCTTTACGAAACATTACAACTCGTCGGAAACAGTCTGATTTTACAGTTAATAGAAGGTCCCGGGCTATTATGTCGTGATTGAATTGATTTCGCAGTAAAATCCAACGTTTCGTCCCCATCTGCTGAAGACATTTTCAAGGGCGATCGTAGCTACTTTCAGGACACCAAATGATACAGAATCCCCTTAAGGTGCCCAAGGCGCTCACCAACCGCTAAAAAAAGCAAGAATTTATAGGATTCCGTGTATTTTTGCGGAGCTGTACTCAGGTACTATAAAAAGAACGGTCAAAAAAGCTACTAGAGGAGAACAAGGAAAACTGTAAAAAGGGGGAGATAGATCAGTTGTTGCGGAATATTTATTTTGATAAAGCTCAAGTACAGGCAGCCACAAGCGGCGGTATGTAAGGTTATACAGAGAGGTCATAGAGATTTTTAACACCCCATAAATTTCAGTAGGCGGGAGGAGTGCGTGAAACTGAATGACATCTGGATTTCGGTGCACAAGAAGATGTGTATGAGTCTTTCACCATCGGGAGATAACAACAACGGATGACGGCAGTCGACAAGGGCCAGTTGCACTCGGGCATTCAAAGAACGTGACGTCACGCCACTGCGGAGGAGCACGCGTAAACGAGATTTTGCTGCAGTCATCAGCGAGCCAGGGTGTGAGTCGGACACTCAAAGTAGCTACGATCTCCCTGGAGAATGTGCTCCACAGTTGACAACGTAACCTTGGATTTTAAAGTGTAATCCACTAGACCACGGCATAATAGCCCGAAGCATTTTATTAATTGTGACTTTTCCGGCCGACAAAAGTTTACGTTTTACACAATCTAATTTTAAAAACCTTTAGGTTTATTTCCCTATCCTTGCTGGAAACATATCTCACAGAAGCATCATCGAACTTCCCAGACACGTACAGAGCTATTCAAAGGCACCTCCACGTTTGCAGGAGATAACTGCACGAAAAATATGCATATATACATGTGTGTGCGTGTGTGTGTGTGTGTGTGTGTGTGTGTGTGTGTGTGTGTGTGTGTGCGTGTGTGTGATTTCGTGGACGTTGTCATTACGAATATAATCTTCAGCACCTTTGGTGTCGTCGCTATTTTTGATCTTCAGCACTCAGTGTCACTCCCACTAGCGCAACCCTCTCAGGTGGCAGCATTTATTACATGTCTGAGCTACGGACACGCAAGCAACAGCTGATGAACGTGACAACCCACACAGTTACTCGAGTCTCACAGGTATGGAACATATTCAGATGCTTACTTCATCGAAGAACGGAAGGAAATGTTGTAACAGATTAAGAGGAAACTAATTTGTTTTAAGAAGAATTAGGGACACTCGAGATGAAATTCTAGCATTGTGGCTAATTAAACTTTAGGGGTAGACTGAAGGCCCATATAAAACAAATATTATAATGAAGCAAGCTGTAGAATCTCCCGGTGTCTGTGGTACGCCTAACGACGGACAACAGAAGATTCTGAAGAAGGGTCTAAACGTGGAATGTGCAAGAAGAAAGTGAAAGGGTTCCTGACGCAGCGTAATAACTTAGATGTTACGTTGAATGACAACGAAAACGAACCTCTGCAGACGTACGTACATTGCATTCGTTGGTATCGAAAAAGCTTTTGATGCTGCCAATTGGTGTAATACGTCATTTAATTTTGGTCATTTTGGTTTTAGCTGCAGAGACAGAAGTATGAGTTATTCTCTTCGTGCGAAGAAGACTGGCGTAGCAAGTAGTATCATATTGTTACCGCAGACCAGAGTAAAGAAATCAGTGAGGCAGAGTTGCTCTTTGACATCATTGACGTTTAAACCCTATATTGAAGTGTCAGCAAGAGGAGTAAAGAGCTGTCTCATTGTATGATTTCTTGTGGGCACAGAATCAGCATGAGTCACGTATGATAAAGCTGATTACTAGTTTGGCTTTGGGAAAAATGAAGGCACAACAGAGGCTATTCTGACGTAACGCCTGATAATGAAAGCAGGCCTAAAGAAAAATCAAGAAACGTTCAAAGGATTTGTCGACCTGCAAAAAACATCCGACGGTGTAAAATGGTGAAAGACGATAGAAATTCTGAGAGAATTGGGGCACGCTAAAGGGAAATATGGGTAATACATAATAACTGAAAGACCCAGGAGGGGAACAATAAGTCTGGATGACCAAGAAGGAAGTGCTCGGATTGAAAAGAGTGTAAGACCTGGGTGTAGTCTTTCACCTTTACTATTCAGTCTGTACATCGAAGAAGCAACGTCGGAAATAAAGGAAAGGTTCAAGTGTGGTATTAAAATTCAGGATGAAGGGATATCGATGATAATATTCCCTGATGACATTGCTATCCTGACTGAATATGAAGAAAAGTTACAGAACGTGTTTAAGGGAAAGAACAGTCTAATGAGTTAATAATATGGACTGAGAGCAAATCGAAGAAAGATGAAAAGTAATGAGAAGTAGCAGAAATGAGAACAGCGAGAAACTTAACATCAGAACAAGGGATCACGAAGTGGACGAAGTTAAGGAATTCTGATACCTAGACAACAAAATAACTCACCACACACAGAACAAGGAGGACATAAAAACCACACTAGCATTGGCAAAAAGGGCATTCCCGGCCAAGAAAAGTCCATTAGTATCAAACATAGATCTTAATTTCAGGATGAAATTTCTCAGAATGTACGTCTGGAGCACAGCATTGTAAGGTAGGGAGATATGGACTGTGGGGAAACCAAATCTGACATGTGGTGCTATAGACGGATGACGAAAATTAGCTGGATGCTAAGGTAAAGAACGAGGAGTTTCTGCGCAGAATCGGAGAGTAAAGAAATATGTGGAGAACACTATCAACGAGAAGGGACAGGATGATAGGATGTCTGTTAAGATATCAGGAAATAACTGACTTAGTTCTAGAGGGAACTTTAGAGGGTAAAACCTCTAAAGGAAGACAGGGATTGGAATACACCAGCAAATAATAGGAAACGTAGGCTGCAAGTGCTACTCTTAGCACAGGAGAGGTATTCGTGGCAGGCAGCACCAAACCAGTGAGAAGACACAGATATTAAAAAAGAAAGTGTAAGTCGCCGCAAGTGAATAGCAATTGAATTGAGTACATTGAATGAAATGAAAAGTGAGATACACGGTCGTTTTAACAAAATAAAAACTAACATAACGGTGTATACGCTAGATAGGAAAATTTTAAGTTTGAGCCAGATTCCTGAAAAGTTGGAGAAAATTTTCTATTTGGCAAGTAGACAGATAGAGAGAGAGAGAGAGAGAGAGAGAGAGAGAGAGAAGTAAGGTGCGAAGCTGACATAGTATCTAGGATTGGAGATTACATAAAAACTTTCAATAAAATGAGATAAACTAAGGAAACAAACAAAAGTATAAACCTTGATATGAGAAAATATTAATGCAATCTATAACTGGAGTACATTTCCCGTTGGAAAACATGGATAGTGGGGAAGGGAGAAATAAAACAAGTAGAAGACTATGAAAAGAGGTGTTACTGGATAGAGGGTAAGATTAAATGGATTTATCAAGCATGATGACGTCTTTAAACGAATCAACATAAAAATTACCAATAAAGAACATAATAAACAGAAGAGATGGACTCGTCTGGACGCACATTACGACGCGAATGGTAGCTGAAACTGTAGCTGAAACGTATATGGAAGGAAAGACTCGTAGAGCAGTCCTAAGTTTGAGGTAATGTTCTATGTAGCGACCCTGCCAAAATGGATAGCTCGCAAGCCACAGGACTGGATAAGCGCGTAAGACCAATTTTGGAGTTAACGGTCATTCGTGATCCGAAATACAACAACTTAAAGCTCTGCGATCGATTCAGCATGATCTCAATGTTTCCAACTTTATGGGAGATTTTGTACATGCAAAGCTTTTTAAAAAGTAACACTTTCAGGCAGAGGCCACTGGGAAGACCAGTTTCTAAATGTTGTTATGATTAATTAAATTGGTAGATGGTAACCGTAAGTAAGAAAGCATAAGAACATCTCCGACGATCTTAAATCGTAAGGTGAGTCTCTTGCCGGCAAATCTGGTGCAGACCTGTTAGGGCAATCAATTAGGTTCTGTTCTACTCGGAATGTATGTGACAGAGTAACAAATTACATGTGGATTTTAGAATTTATTGAAATTTGTTACATATGATACGCACCCGGATCCGGCACTTTTTTCCGTCATGTTACTCTAGAATAGTTTACGTATTAAATTTTCCGACAGCAGAGTACGATAAATGATTACCAAGTTAAGTCAGTAATGACCATCTGCAGACATCTGTGGTCATCGTCATCTCTGAAGGAGTTATTATTCATTACACTTTGCTATCACAAAGACTGGATTACCGAAACGTCTAAACAGTCTCATAATAGTTGCCCTTCACAATGACTGATACCACATTTTACTAACTCTGTGCGATGTCCACCCATTGTCTGGGCCAGCTGCTGCTCAGGGAGGAGCGTCAGTTCTGTAAGCCCTTCTAGACAGGGATGACAACCGTGTAATCAGTTACAGGTGTCCTTCGCAAATTCTAAGGAAGAACTCGTTAGTGGGAGTGTACAAAGTGGAAGAATGCGCGGATAAACAACTCAAATCTGTATTTAAGGTCAAAGCCGTTATCTCACCTGTGGGAGTTCTGAGATGGGATATTTAACGCAACTGTTCGAGTCTTGACATGGGATCTTTTTCTGACGTACGTGTTTTGCAATACTTTCACGTAGCATGCTAGTTCTTCCACACACTGAATTCATAGTTTTGGGGACGAATGAAATACAGCACATAATGTAATTCATGAAGGAGGCTTTCATCTGACTTAACCCATAAATTCCGGTGTGAATGTGTGCAGTATGAAATTTCTTACCATCATGATATCGCGTAATAAAAAAGCAAATACACAGTCAAATCACCTCCAGCGATTAGGAGGAAAATATAAATATTACCTTTACCTGCTGCTTGTTTATTTACAAACAGAAGCAGACTGTAGCTTTTAAGAAACCAAGTAAACAACCTTAATTGCTAGTAATGTAGTTGCACAGAATCTGAGGGCAGCTGCATTTATCATTTGGCGTGTGAGATTACTATAAATCAATGTCACGGCATTCTTCGTATCAGCCTTATACTGTTTACGCTAATCGCCCTTTGGATGGAGTTGGGAGAAGCCAACACAAATTCTCAGCTTGAAAGCTTCATTTTGAAATTATGATGTTGTAGGCAGCACATCGACTCACTATTAAGACTAATAGTGTTTACTCCGTTTCATACGCTACTTGAGGGATTGTTTGCACTATGATTGTAGATCAGATTTCCATCAGACAGCCAATTTACTTGATATTGAGACCTTCGAATACTATCGGTCTGCTTTTGGTGTGCATAAACGTTCTTAAGAGGTTGTACTTTGTGAACAGATGTGCATCTGTGTGATAACTCTCCGAATAGTCATTAGTGTGCATGGATATGAAGTCAAGTCATGGTGCAAACGATCTTACCGTTAGGAGACAGGAAGAATATAAGTTGGGCTATCTCACACAAATCATTGAGAATAAAACGCTGAATGAAGGGAGATTGTGGCTGAAGTAGGCTTCCCAACAGGCCGAAAAACTTCTAGCCCTGAACGTTCTTGGCTAAGACGATATAGTGAAAGACTGGCAGTACTAATATCAGTTAACTGAATTCGTTTTATGTAATAAAATCCGATAAATAAGTAGTAACGTTAACTTTCAGCCACGATAATGCTATTGCTATTACATAATTGTAACGATGGAGGGAAAAACAACTCAAAATAATATTGTAAGTCTCTAATAATGGAAGCGTTTTGATATACAGATCATTACGATGATACTCAACACACTCTAATGGCCGGAAGCCACGTATTTGGAAAATTTTCATGAGCAAGGAAACTACCCGCATGAGAATTGGTGAAGCGCTCTCGCAGGATGTTACACGAGACAGTCTCCAGGAACGTCCCCTTTACTTGGTATCTTTACACGTTCGTGTGAAGACGAATGATTATGACGGACAACTTCAGGTGCTTCATTCCCAGAATAAAACGATAACTAGGAAGCAAGTGGAGCATCAGAGGCTGTCCGTGGAGTGGGGATTCGAGCAGATAACAAGTAGGACGCGAATCGATAAAAATGTGCCTGTTTCCGTCATCATTAAGCAATTTGACGAGAGTGCCCTTTCAAGCAAGCGCAGAAGCAGCGCCCACTTTCGGTGTCCTCGCTGTCGCGGCTACCGACGCACGTCCCCTGAACGCCTGGGAGTGACCGTTTCCGCAGGCGTGAGGTCGCGTCAGGTTAGCGCAGCGGACTGCGTCATAGCACCGCGCAGACGAGAACCGCTGCGGCGGCGGAGACCACGGCGTGTGACGTCACGGCTGGGCGAGTCGTAGAGCCGCTGGCAGGTCGCCCCGCGTTGCCAGGCGACGAGCCCCTTCCGCCGCTGCCTCGACTGCCGGAGCCGGTGCCCATGCCTGTGGAGGATAATTAGTACAGAAGCTTCAGTCCACATTCGAAATTGTACACCAACGAGTTAAAATATTATGACCGCTGAGTACCGCCTGGTTGTCTTACAGGCAGTTGACGCAGTAAGGCCAGTTGGAGGTGGATCAAAGTATTGAAACACCACAAGAAATTCCCGCTCGAGCGTAAATGTAAATGCTAGCTACAGTCTGGGACCGCTACGGTCGCAGGTTCGAATCCTGTCTCGGGCATGGATGTGTGTGATGTCCTTAGGTTAGTTAGGATTAAGAAGTTCTAAATTCTAGGGGACTGATGACCTCAGAGGTTAAATCCCATAGTGCTCAGAGCCATTTCAACCATTTAAACTAGCCAACATAGCAGACGGCGCTGTTGTATTTGACCGCCGGCCGGGGTGGCCGAGCGATTCTAGGCGCTACAGTCTGGAACCGCGCGACCACTACGATCGCAGGTTCGAATCCTGCCTCGGGCATGGATGTGTGTGGTGTCCTTAGGTTAGTTAGGATTTAGAAGTTCTAAATTCTAGGGGACTGATGACCTCAGAAGTTAAGTCCCATAGTGCTCAGAGCCATTTGAACCATTTGTATTTGACCACGAATGGCATTTATGCAATGTCCTCAATACGTTTCGAGTGACACTCGTCAGCAGAGCAGTGTTCTTTGCAGCTGTGATGGCGTTGTGTCGGAGCTAAACAAATTCAAACGAGGGCAAATTGTTGATGCCCGTACGATGGGTGCTAATGTAACCGAAAGGTTAGGTGTTTCAAGAGGCACCATACACAGGGATAGAGAAAAAACGTCATCCGCTAAACCACAACGCGGACGAATACGTAGGTTAAGTGATCATGACAGGCAGTCATTGAAGACGATTGTAATGAAAGTGGACAATCGCTGCAAAATTCATTGCAGATCAGAAAGCTGCACTCGCGAACCAAGTCAGCTCCAAAACACAAAGGGAGCTCCATTAGCATGGAATTGACGGCGAACAGTGCATCTGTATGCACTGTAAATGTACATTACACATTTTTTGACATCTTCGGAAACGGAATTTTCGACTTTTTTATGTTGCGTGAAGAGTTTGACAGAGCACTGAAATACCTAGGTCGAAACAAGGCTCCAGGAGTAGACAACATTTCATTAGAACTACTGACAGCCGTGGGAGAGCCAGGTCTAACAAAACTCTACCATCTAGTGAGCAAGATGTATGACACAGGCGAAATATCCTCAAACTTCAAGAAGAATATAATAATTCCAATACCAAAGAAAGCAAGTGTTGACAGATGTGAAAATTACCGAACTATCAGTTTAATAAGCCACAGCTGCAAAATACTAACACGAATTCTTTACAGACGAAGGGAAAAACTGGTAGAAGTCAATCTCGGGGAAGATCAGTTTGGATTACGTACAAATGTTGGAACACGTTAGGCAATACTGACCCTACGAGTTATCTTAGAAAATAGATTAAAGAAAGGCGATCCTACGTTTTTAGCATTTGTAGACTTAGAGGAAGTTTTTGAAAATGTTGACTGGAATACTCTCTTCCAAATTCTGAAGGTGGCACGGGTAAAATACGGGGAGCGAAAGGCTATTTACAACTTGTACAGAAACCAGATGGCAGTTATAATAGTCGGGGGAAATGAAAGGGAAGCAGTGGTTGGGAAGGGAGTGAGACAGTGTTGTAGCCTCTCCCCGATTTTATCTGTTCTGTAAATTGAGCAAGCAGTAAAAGAAACAAAAGAAAAATTCCGAGTAGAAATTAAAATTCATCGAGAAGAAATAAAAACTTTGAGGTTCGCCGATGACATTGTAATTCTGACAGAGACAGCAAAGGACGTGGAAGAGCAAATGAACGGAATGGACAGTGTCTTGAAAGGAGGATGTAAGATGAAAATCAACAAAAGCGAAACGAGGATAATGGAATGTAGTCGAATTAAATCGGGTCATGCAGCGGGAACTAGATTAGGGAATGAGACGCTTAAAGTAGTAAATGAGTTTTTATTTTGGGAGCAAAATAACTGATGGTGGTCGGAAAGATATAAAATGTAGACTAGCAATGGCAAGGAAAGCGTTTCTGAAGAAGAGAGATTTGTTAACATAGAGTATAGATTTAAGTGTCAGGAAGTCGTTTCTGAAAGTATTTATGTGGAGTGTAGCCATGTATGGAAGTGAAACGTGGACGATCAACAGTTTAGACAAGAAGAGAATAGAAACTTTAAAAATGTGGTGCTACAGAAGAACGCTGAAGAGTAGATGGGCAGATCACATAACTAATGGGGAGGTATTGAATAGAATTTGAGAGAAGAGAAATTTGTGGCACAACTTGACTAGAAGAAAGGATCGGTTGGTGGGGCATATTCTGAGGCACCATGGGATCACCAATTTAGTATTGGAGGGCAGTGTGGAAGGTAAAAATCGTAGAGGGAGACGAAGAGACGAATACACTTAGCAGATTCAGATGGATGTAGGCTGCAGTAGGTACTGGTTGATGAAGAAGTCTTGCACAGGGTAGAGTAGCATGGAGAGCTCCATCAAACCAATCTCAGGACTGAAGACCACAACAACAACATGTTCATTTGCAAATGAGCCTCGGCCCAAAACTATTCATTGAATGAAAAATAAATATTTGCAGCTCGGACTGGCATTTCGTTCTATAGATCAACAGAAGTTGCTGACCCTAGTTACTCCAGTATACTGGAAGGTCGTGAGTATAATTTGGTCGAATGAGTCTTCTTGCACACGCTGTTTCCAACCACTTGCCGAATTTGCGTCCTTAGAGTGAAATATGGATGGTGTTCGGTGATGATTTGGGCAGCCACACCATGGTATTCCACAGGCTCTGTGGGTACTATGCAATGGTGCGTTACTTCCTAGGATTAGGTGACCAATTTGGCTAATAAGGTCCATTCCATAGTACAGTGTTTGTACTCCAAAGATGTTGCTGCGTTCCAACACCACAGAACGCCTGACCACACAGGTCGCAACGTCCAGGTCTAGTTTTGTGAGCAAGAGACTGAATTATCGCATCTCTCCTGGCCACTAAGATCAGCAGATTTCAGTATTATTGAAGCATTGAAGAAATGGTACGAAATCGCTATCCACCTCCACTGTTTTGCAGGAAGATTGGTTTAAAATTCGCTTGAAAGCCACAGAGGACTTGTGTTTAACTATTTAAAATTCCCTTGAAAGCCACAAAGGACTTACGAAGGCAGATTGTTATCGTCAGGCACCTAGGAATGAAAAGCTCGGAAACAGTGATGCTGATCGTGCGTTCGCGTGCTACAGACGTGTGCACCTCTGCAAAATACACTATGGTATCAAAACTATCCGGACACCTCCAAAAACATACGTTTTTTGTATTAAGTGCATCATGCTGCCAGCTACTGCCAGGTACTCTATATCAGCGATCTCAGTATTGATTGGGCATCGTGAGAGAGCAGAATGGGCCACACTGCGGAACTCACGGATTTCGAACGTGGTCAGGTGATTGTCACAGCGCGCGCCGGGCGTTGTGACCGAACGGTTCTAGGCGCTTCAGTCCGGAACCGCGTGACTACTACGGTCGCAGGCTCCAATGCTGCCTCGAGATGGATGTATGTGATGTCCTTAGGTTAGTTAGCTTTAAGTAGTTCTAAATTCTAGGGGACTGATGACCTCAGATGATAAGTCCCATAGTGCTCACAGCCATTTGAATAATTTTGTCTGTGCGCGAGATTTACACACTCCTAAACATCCCTAGGTCCACTGTTTCCGATGTGATAGTGAAGAGGAAACGTGAAGGGACATGTACAGCACAAAACCGTACAGGCCGACCTCGTCTGATGACTGACAGAGACCACCGACAGTTGAAGAGGGTCGTAACGTGTAATAGGCAGACATCTATCCTGACCATCACACAGGAACTGCTGACTGCATCAGGATCCACTGCTAGTACTGTGACAGTTCGGTGGGAGGTGAGAAAATTCGTATTTCATGGTCGAGCGGCTGATCGTAAGCCGCCCATCACGCCGGCAAATGCCTACCGACGACTGGCTTTGTGTAAGGAGCGTAAACATCGGACGACTGAACAGTGGAAAAACGTTGTGTGGAGTGACGAATCACGGTACACAATGTGGCGATCCGATATCAGGGTGTGGATATGACGAATGCCCGGTGAACGTCATCTGCCAGCGTGTGCAGTGCCAACAGTAAAATTCGGAGGCGGTGGTATTATGGTGTGGTCGTGTTTTTAATGGAGAGGGCATGCACCCATTGTTGTTTTGCGTGGCACTATCACAGCACAGGCGTACATTGATATTTTAAGTATCTTCTGGCCTCTGACAGTTGAAGAGCAATTCGGAGATGGCGATTGCATCTTTCAACAACATCGAACACCTGTTAATAATGCACGGCGTGTGGCGGAGTAGTTACACTGCAATAACATCCCTGTAATGGACTGGCATGCACAGAATCCTGACCTGAACCCTATAGAACATATTTGGTATGTTTTGGAACGCCGACTTGGTGCCAGGCCTCACCGATCGACATCGATACCTCTTCTCAGTGCAGCACTCCGTGAAGAATGGGCTGCCATTCCCCAAGAAACCTTCCAGCACCTGATTGAACGTATGCCTGCGAACACCATATTGAATTCCTGCATTACCGATGAAGGGCACCACGAACTTGTAAGTTATTTTCAGCCAGGTGTCCGAATACTTTTGATCACATAGTATATATGTTTTCATCACATGGTGTGGTTAAAGGACAGAGAAACCCTGAGCAGGCGACAAGGCGTTTGACGTTCACCCTCGTCCTAGAACGTGAAGGTTTGAGGTTGCCCACTCTGTAAAACAGGACAGATTGCGATCAATGGCAGGTCTGATGACAAAGTACAATCGATGTAGTAAGCAGAGGCCCCACAACAAATTTGCTGCTGACGATCTGCATCCCTTTATCCTCGATGTGTTTCCAGACGGCGGTGACGTATTTCTTCAGAATAACAGCGTCAGAATATCTTATTCTTCATACAGCGGTTTGAGGACACGAAATTTGCCTCATCTGAGTACGACGGAACAAAATTTTGACGCTACCGCGTGTCTACTGTTCGCCCACAGACCACCAACCGATGTTTAATGAGAGTTATGTGGGCTCTGTAGATATTTGGTGCCTCATACCTCCATAAACGTAGGTAGGACTTGTCGAATCCATGCCAGGCAGACTCGCTAGTCGGCTGTGTTCCAATGGCGGACCAACATGGAATTCAGCAGTAGGTTGTAATGTCTTGTCTCATACGAGTAAATACTTTTAAATTCAGTCTTCCCCCCAGAGAAAGGAGTATAACCGGAATGCTTGATTTTATAGCTCCTCTGTTGTAAGTACTGAGAAAATGCGACAGAACATTCAGCAACGCCTCAAAACAATGCGTCCTGGGGTACTGTGGGACCATGTCTAGCGGTTCTAGTAATATACTGCGGAGCGATACTTCCGTCAAGGCACAGGCACTCCGAAGAAAATGTTAGGAAACAGTTTCCTTAAATCAATGATCTTTTCCAATAGAGCCAGTTTACGACTGGGCAATAAAATACTGCGTGGCTTTAAAATGTATTTTATAGGAAGTATTCTGCAGGTTTATTAATCGGAAGAGATGGATACAGAATTAAGAAACAGTGACGTACAGAGAGCATAAGAAAAATTACATCGGTAAACAAAAAGCAAGGCGAGTCGATAAGCAAGATCTCAGTGTTTCTCGTAGTTCATTGCCTGTATAGTGCGTCACAACGACATTTGACCACCTTGCCGTCGTTCTGCGTCACCTGTCCATGTGCGGTAGTGAAAAGTTATCTAATCTGAATGACTAAGAGTCCATGGCAGTAGATTCAACCGCCTAATTGGAAAGATTTTTCTGCACTCGGCACATAATGGCTCATATCCTTCGCGAAATGTGAGAACTGTGTGTTCAGTAAATCTACTGAGTGTAGGTCACTGAAAGGGGTGTATGTGTTTGGTGTGATGTCATGTTTTTGTTGAAAAAATTGAACCTAGCGACGACGCTCATGTCAGGAACGTCAACAAAATTGTTCGTACCAATCGAAGGCTGACTCTCCTAGACAATCTAGAAGAACATAATATTTCAGTTAGAAAATTCCATGAAATCCTGACCCAGCATCTTGGAATGCATCGTGTTGCCAGAAAGTTCGTCCCACCGCCCCTGAGTCAAGACCAGAAACACCTTCGCCTCAAAATCCGTGAAGAGCTTTTGCATCGCGCAAATGAGAACTAGATGTTCCTTTCATAACTGGTGATGAGACATGGGTCTACGGTTATGATGTTGAGACCAAGATTCAATTTTCACAATGGGTCGGGAAAGGTTCTCCATCGCCAAAAAAAAAGCTCTTCAGGTCAGGTCAAACGTCAAAGCCATGCTGATAGCTTTCCTTGATTTTGAAGGATTAGTTCATCATGAATTCGTGCCACAGGGGCAAACTGATAGTCGATGGTAGTATCGGGTCATGCTACAACGGCCTGAAACGGGGCGAGACAATTCATGGCTCATGCATAAAGATAACGTACTCGTACGTTCATCCCTGTTGGTGCGCGATTACTGCACAAGAAACGAAATCAGTGTGCTGCCTCATCCTCCATACTCTCCAGACCTGGCCCCTTAGGACTATTTTAATTTTAAAAGTTGAAAACCCTGTTGAAAGGACTAAGATTTGCAACTGTAGAAGAGATAAAAGAAAATTCGCAGCTGGCACGTCGTGCGATCCAGTAAGATGCGTGCGAAGACTGATGCCGGAAGTTGAAATGGCGTTGGGAGCCGTGTTCCGATTGTGGAGGAGAGTATATCGAAATAGACAACACACAATAAGTCAACGATGAGCATAGAAAAATTTCGTCGACAAAGTTCCAGAAATTTAGGAACAGATCTCTTATACCGGGTGATCAAAAAGTCAGTATAAATTTGAAAACTGAATAAATCATGGTATAATGTAGACAGAGAGGTAAAAATTGACACACATGCTTGGAATAACATGGGGTTTTATTAGAACCAAAAAAATACAAACGTTCAAAAAATGTCCGACAGATGGTGCTTCATCTGATCAGAATAGCAAAAATTAGCATAACAAAGTAAGGCAAAGCAAAGATGATGTTCTTTACAGGAAATGCTCAATATGTTACCATCATTCCTCAACAATAGCTGTAGTCGAGGACTAATGTTGTGAACAGCACTGTAAAGCATGTCCGGGGTTATGGTGAGGCATTGGTGTCGGATGTTGTCTTTCAGCATCCCTAGAGATGTCGGTCGATCACGATACACTTGCGACTTCAGGTAACCCCAAAGCCAATAATCGCGCGGACTGAGGTCTGGGGACCTGGGAGGGCAAGCATGACGAAAGTGGCGGCTGAGCACACGGTCATCACCAAACGACGCGCGCAAGAGATCTTTCACGCGTCTAGCAATATGAGGTGTTTTTTCGGTTCTAAGAAAACCCCACGTCATTCCAAGCACGTGTGCCAATTTTTACCTCTCTGTCTACATTATTCCGTGGTTTATTAAGTTTTCAAATTTATACTGGCTTTTTGATCACCCGATACTTATGGGTTTCAGCTGAAAGCCGATATGCTGTCTCACGACTCCGTGAAGGCGTGAATGTGACATAGGAGACGTTCTTTCATCCGACTGGGCAACGCCCAAACGCGCGTTCTGATTATCTGTCGTGCTAGATATTGCTCCGTACCTTCGTAAGGGCTCTCCCATACGTTTTTTCCACGTTATGACGTCCGAAACTCAACATGCCCAACGCTCAACGTTCGAATGCACGGTCTGCGTACCGACGGCTACAGTCACTTGTCGAACATCCGAATCAGCTTACTGATAATTTCATAGAAGTGGCGATCACAGAGAAAGACGATTCTACAGAATTCTCTCATCTGCAGAATAACTATAGAAAATTCATGTTATTAATAAAGCCAATAAATTCCTTAAATGATTCTGTGAGCAGTATGGTTTTTGTGGAATAATATCGTCTAGAACACTTAATATATTTTCATTTATTATTTGTTTCGCCTACTGCCGTCATCAGAACCAAAAGTTTAGGCTTTACTGGCGGTTGTTGCACTACTTTGGCGGTACTGGGAGTATGTTTCATGGAGGTAAACCATGCTTCAATTTCATAAATCTCCACTGAGGGATGTCAGAAGTTGATTAGCTGATTTTAGAATTGCTATACGATGTGACACGAATTTGTTTCCTCTCTTCTAGCTTGTTCAGTAAAAACCTCAACTAATTGCAGTTCAAACAAAGACTGTTGTTCCAGGCAGGTAGCTATGCTTGGTGCTGTTACCTGGGACGCGCTGAGCACAGGACGCGGCTGAGGTGGGGCCCCGTTGGATGCTGGTAAGATGAGGTAAAAATGCGATATATCGTCATTTATACGGTTCGTGATGTATTAGCTAAGTTAATTGTCGCTGTAGAAGTAAGTAATGACGTCGTAACCGTTATTATTTTGACCAAGTAGACAACTTTGTAGGTGTCAGCTGCAACGGTTTTGTTCTAGAATGATCCATCAGCTCTTTAAGCTGTATCATATCATATGTTTTCTCATTTCGTTAATGAGTGAAAATATTAAGACCACAATACAATTTTGTGGAGCAAAATTAACTTTTTCGAGTAGTTCTCTCTGTAACATAGAGGCGAGCACACGTTCTTTGAGAGAAACGTATTGAAAGCTGATTTTGTGAATACTAAAGCACATCTTCTAAGAGCCTGAAATACCGATGTGTGTGGTAAGTAATCTGCATAGTTCCTTTATCCTTTAGGTTTCACATGCAGTCCGATCTAATTCACAATAATCTAATTATGATGATGGCCTTAAGCCACCCCCTCCCCCCCCCCCCCCCCGCCCACCACTTGTAAATGATTGGTGGATTTTATTGAAATATTTTAAAGATAGAACGCGGCTTTCTCGTTCCCGCCAGCAGATATTTGAACTAGATAAGAGAGATACATATCACGTCATTCTCACTGATGTTACGCAGCCATACGATCACAATCAATCAAAACTGGTGTCGTCTAAACTCTGTAATTAGTTAACGTCCTCTCTTGGCTAGCCTCTCGAGCTCAGATGAATATTGCGTGTGCTCAGGCGTTTCAGTGTGTAACTTTCCATCCCTGTGTGACCGTGCTTTCACTTTAATTCACATAGCAGTGAAGTTTAGCGTAATGCTTCGCTGTATACTTCTGCATGTCGATGCATGGGAATCTCGTGCCCTAGACAGACAGAGAGAGAACTAATCTTCCCCGCCCCCCTCAATCTCATTTTAATATCAGCATTGAAAGCGTAAGCGCAGGAAACCAATTATGATTTTCATCACATATCAAAAGCAGTTACACTGTATGGAGCTGAGTAGCATGTTAAGATATGCAATAAATTTTCACTTACGTTAAAATACTTCCTGGAGTTGCTGGCAGGTACCTTTCCTACCTCAGTTACTGAATAATTAATTTCACCTCACAGTTATAATGGAGAAGGAGAAGCCGTGTAGCAATCTTAAATGATGCTAAATCGAATAGTCATTTCTCCCTTGGCAATTCGTTAGAAATTTTTTGTCAGACATGAGTAAAGCAAGTAGTTACAAAATCCCTTACTGAGCGCGTTGGTCTTGTGTGCGTGCCGCTCTATTCGTTCCATGAATTAACCCTTTGCCATTAATTAAAATCAGGCCCGTTCTAATTAATCATACAACAGAAATAAATTTTCACGCACACTTAACCTGAGCACGCAGTAGGGGAAAGGATGAATTATAACGCAGTGCTGCAGTATTACAAGAGCTCAGTTCAATCAAGCCACTCTCAGACGCTTCATGTCTAATAGCGCAAACCGTAAAAATCATCAAAACAGAAGAAGAATACATTAACTTCGTAGCTTCAATAAAACTGACGACGATCTTTGCTTCACATGGCCTAACTTTAGGATATCATGCTAATAGTAATCGAAACATACCGTAATGAATTTAAATTCCAGCAGTGTTATTAATAGCCTTTTCGTTCGTAAGGAATTCTTATGCGTAATATCTCTATCCTGTATAGCTGAAAATGACATGTTTATTTAGAAAGTCGTAGCTTGCAGAAACTCTTCGAAGCTCTAAGCGATCACTGAAACAGCCAATGACAGAATATAACCCTTTTTCATTTCAAAGCCAGAAATCTGATAATTGCAGGAATGTGCGTTGTCACCGAAAGCTAGATGCTGGAGTGCTTTTCATTCAGGTTGGCACTCAGTGAGCCAGAGACACAGCGGAATGTCACGAGACTGAGGCGAAGTCGAGAGGCCGGCAGCCAAGACGTCCTGCAAACTTTTCATGGAATGTTCAGACACTAAGTCCTGTTCCAAATAAATATACGTGGCAGAATAAGGGACAGCACACATTACACGATAACGTTAGCTGTCGCGGTCTGCTATCATCACATCCAATAAATTGTCGAGTCTGCCACCACTGTTGGCACTAACAGGGAACGATCGGCTGGAAGACGAATACCGTGGACTCGTCACTTTTACGACATAAGATCCGTATTCAATATCCGTATTGATCATGACGAGTTACTATGTCTGAAAATGAAAATCAGTATTCAGAAAAGAATGAGGGAAGAAAATGGAACTTCAAAGGTTTAGAGCAGTGGTTCTCTAAGTGTGCACCAGGGCGCACTGGTGCGCCTTAGAAGATTTACGGGTGCGTCCTGTAATATTTTAGAAAAACAAATGGCCAAATATAAAAGAACTTATAGCTACCCAATTTTATCCATTTCAAGACAGGTATAACACGGAACGAGTCCTTAAGTTTTGTCGAATATAGCCGGCCGTTGTGGCCGAGTGGTTCTAGGTGATTCAGTCAGGAACCGCGCTGCTGCTACGGTCGCAGGTTCGAATCCTGCCTCCGGCATGGATGTGTGTGCTGCCCTTAGGTTAGTTAGGTTTAAGTAGTTCTATGTCCAGGGGACTGATGACCTCAGATGTTATGTCCAATAGTGCCTAGAGCCATTTGAACCACTTTTTGTCGAATAGTTCAGGTTGGTTAAGGAAATAAAGTGGTTTATTCTCCTTGTAGTGTCGACATTATTCCGAAAATTTCATGCCGACAGTCTGCTCTCTTTCATTGCTACTAATCTTAGCTATCTGACAGTAGCGGCAATTTGGGAACTGGGAAAAGGTATTTCAAAATAATTAGTGATGATAAAGCCATTGCTGCCCCATCGAAGTCATCCCTTACACCAGTGAGAAGTGTAAGGAATTCAAGGGAAAGTGTTATTCGCAGTGTGGGGAGACAAATAATTAAACGGATGGCAGAATGTTGCGGTCTGGAGAAACACAATGGTCTGATAATGGTCACATTGCTACAGTCGTAACAATATGTAGTGATGGGAAAGATTAATTCATTTAATAATGAATGTAAGTGTATTTATAAAAGTAGCACTTCATCCATGATAATGTTTGATGTGGCCAACACAGTAACTTATTCGATAAGTTGTAAAAATCTTGCAGTCCAAAACTGCAACCATGGACTGCCAGTTGCTTACAGCATAATGCTTCATGGTCATTCGTAACTAATAAATGCCTCAGATACCATTTTCTTCAACTCCTTGCACTAGAACTGCATTACTACAGCCTTATCCTAATTTCACAATATTTGATAGAAATAGTGCGCTTTTAGCGAATCCTTTTTACTTTTATGTGTAAAATATAATTATCTTAGTCGCTGCTTGGTACCAGGCGCACAGACATCCATGGATGACTAGCACTGGTCGTGAAATTTTCCAAACCATCCTCCCCTCTCACCACCCTTCGCCCTGTAGGCACCGCGCAAATTCTCTTCGCACATCACGTTCCGTGCCTTCATTCCGTAACCAAACGGTACGACACTTTTGCCGGTTTTAAAGTTTCTAAATAAACATTGAGTCAATAGTGTAGTCAAGCATTGATGGATTTCTAGACATATCCAAACGTTGAGAATCAGGAAAAAACGGTGAAAAATTTGACGACTGACAGCATTTTTCCGACGGAAACTCTTACGGATATTAACTGGTCGTGTCATGCTTTTGTTTCGCAGTTGATTTGATTATGGACGTTTTCCTTTTATGATGGCAGCCATGCTGAAACTGAGCCTTGTGCGCTATGCATGTGATCGCAACTTGTCCATAGAGTTCGGAACGATTCGTGTCGTTCCCAATGATTGCGAGCGTATTCCACATAATCCTGAATGACGCTGCATCAGCACTTAGGAAGTGAATTGCATATTATCATTATTGGCCATTATGACCTGTTTAGGAAGCGCGACAATGTATCAAAAAATTATAAATAACATCCTCAACCAGCCACTTTTTAATAATATTTTACTGAAAATGCATACCTTTCTGCTGTCACTAAAATATTATTGAACAGAGAAAGTGGGAGAGGAAATCATCTGTGAGAGTTGCTTATTGTTTGACCTCGAGCTGTTCGTGACTAAAGAATTTCATTTCATGTTCTTTGTTACAGATGAGTAGCACATGTGAACATGATCGCCATTGTTAATGAAGCCTTGCAACTTCTGAGCGTCATTTCCACTGCAATTTAGTGATCCAGCGGATTCATAACAGAAGTTTCCAGCAAGGTTAACGGAACCTGAAAATTATCGTTGGCGGCATTGTTAACCCATGGTGGCACAAGAATCCAGGCCCACAAGGGAAATGCATTTCTATTGTTGTGCGCCTTACGTTATCGCCTGAAAGGTGATATGTCAATGAGGTATTGTTAGCGTACGTGGGGCTCGTGTATTTTGTACTGTGTACTGCTTATTTACAAGGCGCTAGAAGTGAATCTTATATGCAAAATACAATCGAATAAAATGGACAGATTTCTGAAAAACAAGAATGACGTCGAAGAGTTCGAATCTAGAAGTAAAAAAGCAAAACAGCGGCCTACTCGTGAGTACAATGAAAGCTATTTAAACTGTGGTTTCACGCGGACTGGGAGTGAAGATTATCATTTCCCACCATACATAGTACGTGGGTATAAAATTTAAATGGCAAATGAACATCTGCTTCCTAGTAAACGTGAAAAAATTTTAAAACAATGCATTTAAATTTGCAAGATAAACTTGTAAGCTATTTCAAGAGATTGCCTGAACAGCAAACAAATGCAACAGATTGTTTTAAGAGTGTAATGTCTGTTTCTGATAAAGCTCTAATCGCTTCCTACCAAGTCTCTGAACTAATAGTAAAGAGTATAAAAGCTCATACTGTAGGTGAGTAATTTATTTTGCCTGCTTGCAAAAAAATTGTCATGACGATGCTAGGAAATGAAGTGGCTATGAAAATAGCTAGATTGCTTTGTCGAATGATACAGTTCACAGGCGTGTTATAGAAATTTATACTGACATTGAGAAACATTTATGCAGTAATAAGCTCACGCACTCAACCTTTGCATTGCAAGTTGATGAATCAACAGACATTACCAACGAATCGCAAATTTTACGATTTGTCCGTTTCATTAATCAAGATCAAATAGTAAACCAGTTTCTTTCTTGTGCCTAGCGTGTCTACTAAGTGTGAGGACGTCTTCAACATTTTAAATAATTATCGTAATAAGTGGCAGCTAACGTGGAAGGCGTGTGTACGCATTTGTAGAGATGGGGCCCCTTCAATGTTAGCCTGTGTTAACGTGTTCTACATCCTGGAGGACCTCCTCACTACGGATCAATTGGAATGAAAGTAAATCTAATCTAATCTAACCGGTAATTTGCGAAACTTGTGCAATGAAGCTGCGATCTAGGGTACGTATTATAATAAAATGGTGTCAAATGACATAGCATTATCCCATCCGAACTAATCTCACTTTATGAGACAGTATAATCATAAATTCGTCATTGTTCATTTGCCAGCAACTACTCACTGTAACCATACACTGACATACTGAACCGTTGTAACAGACTTTGCGAAGATGACCCACAGTACACGAGATGACCGAAAGGCAAAATCATGTCAGAGTGGTTCCGTCCTCGCGTTAGATGCATTAAATAGCATGAAATTACATACTTTGAGCCTTGATACAATTTTTGAATAAAAAATTTACTGTCTACTACTTTCTTACATACTTAAATTGAGGCGTAGCTCTGAAAAGCAGATAAGACTTCACCTACATCGACATCTATGTCAGTACTCCGTAAGCCACCTGACGGTGTGTGGAGACGGGTACTTCTCGTACAACTAAACGATTCCACCCCCTCCCCCCTTCCCTGTTACATTCGAGAATGTCGCCTGAGAAGAGTGACTGTCGGTAAGCCTCTTTATTAGCTCTAATTTCTCAAATTCTCCCGTCGTGCTCATTTTGCGAAATATATGTGGGATGAAGTAATATGTTGTACGACTCTTCTCGGAAGGAGCTCTTTCGAAATTTCGGTAGTAAACTTCTTCGTGATGCACAACGCCTCTCTTGTAGCCTCCGCCTCTGGAGTTTGTGGAGCATTTCCGTAACGCTTTCGCGCAGACTAAACGATCATGTGACGAAAAGCGCCGCTCTTGGATTGATCTTCTCTATCTCTGCTATCAGTCCTACCTGGTAAGGTTCTAGATTGGCGAATAATACTGACGAATCGGTCGAACAAGGACCCTGTAGGCTATTTCTTTAATGGATTAATTACGTTTCCTTACGATTCTTATTATGAATCTCAGTCTGGCATCTTCTGTTTATACGGCCATTCTACTTAAGATCGCCCCGGATGGATAGTCACCAGGTAACTCACGGTAGTCACCCTTTACAGAAAATTTTTCTCCAGTAGTGTAGCTGTACAATAGTTTATTTCTTTTCCTATATACAATCAGTGTGTTACACATAATTCCGTTTAGCATCAACTACCATTCATCTATCCTACTGTCTTCTGGCGTTGCTACCTTCTTATAGACAACTGTTACGTCTTCGAACAGCCTTAACGAGCTTCCGATGCATTCTACCGAGTAGGGCTAATAAAAGTGGCCTGGACGAGTGGATACGATTGAGCATGAGTGTATGCATATAACCACAACCCGGGACTCGTATACCACGTGTACGCCCGCCACATGATTCACACCGATTCACAGCGTAGAGCGGGCTATGTCAGTTTGAGTGGAGCAGTACAAAGGTGACGATGATACTAACTGTGGAGCAGAGCGTCTTCACTCTGGAATGTTACGTCACAACAAAGTCGTCGAGACTGTGTGATCAGTTGTTTGTTGAGAAGTTTAACGGTGACAAAACTCCAGCAAAGAGTGCCGCGCAATGCTTAATCCGAAAATGGCTCTAGACAGGATGTGTTATGAACAAGTTAAAAAAAATTCCGGAAAGTGACCGCAAATCAGTTCACCAGAAAACGTTTCACTGTCCTACCAAATCAAACCGACTCCTGTCACGGCAGACCGCAAGAGGCATCGGACTATTTTAGTCTGATGCCTCCTGCACTGTGTGTGTGTCGGTCTTAGCCGTCCGGCTACAGCTGTTAACATGTGCCGCCTTCTTGAGTCATGGAACACAAACATGTCGTTTGACGAGACCGCTGTTGCTGAAATTTTAAAGTTATTATGTGATTTCATGTAACTTTTACCATTCTATTGAAGACGATCTTAGAACTATCGACACTTGGTTAATGTGTTTTTTTTATTATGTCCAAACAGTGGGCTGACTATTGCATTTTATATACGAATGAAATGTATGAAAATGATACTTCAGGTTTGCGATACAGTTTTTGGATTACCGGTATTGTCTAAGATAAAGACGACTTAACAGTACACGTCAATAAGTTGAACATTTGGCGGTACCAATGTATCTAAACTATAACGCCTGTTCTCTGATGCAACGTCATATGAAGGGTGAAAAATAAGTACACCGATATACTTTCAGAGGTCTTTCAGCGATACCTTCTGAGAACTTTGTTATGAGACACCCACGCTATCCGACGGCACGTTACAAAGTTATTGCATTTCGTTTGGTTTCTTGCCCCAATTAGCTTTGTTTCTGTATTTCTGTGTAAATACTGGACAGCTGTGCAGATGTCAACGGTATGCGCTGTGTTTCTTGGTCCCATTCACTCACGCTACCTGCTATTAACAATAGTAATGCCCTATTAAACTCAGTTCCCTGACGTCTGCACGCAGTACCGCTCGGTTTTGGCTACGGTTTTGTTTCCCGGCAGTGTTATTTGCGAGTTAACAGTGTAAGTGGGCTGTTCAGGTTTTTATATTGGTAACGCCACGTAGCGCTCTGTATGAAAATTACTGGCTGTGCTGTGTGCAGTCTGTGGCTGGTTTGAATTGTTGTCTGCCATTGTAGTGTTGGGCAGCTGGATGTGAACAGCGCGTAGCGTTGCGCAGTTGGAAGTGAGCCGCCAGCAGTGGTGGATGTGAGGAGAGAGATGACGGAGTTTTTAAATTTGCAATACTGGATATCATGAACTGCTATATACATTATGACTTTTGAACACTATTGAGGAAAATACATTGTTTTTTCTCTATTAAAGTCTTTCATTTGCTAACAATGCCTATCAGTAGTTAGTGCCTTCCGTAGTTTGAATCTTTTATTTAGCTGGCAGTAGTGGCGCTCGCTGTATTGCAGTAGTTCGAGTAACGAAGATTTTTGGTGAGGTAAGTGATTTGTGAAAGGTATAGGTTAATGTTAGTCAGGGCCATTCTTTTGTAGGGATTTTTGAAAGTCAGATTGCGTTGCGCTAAAAATATAGTGTGTCAGTTTAAGCACAGTCTTGTATAATTTTTCGAAGGGGACGTTTCAACAGTCAAACACGGCAGTATTATGCATGGGTTCACCGATGAACAGTTGACAAGAATGCAGTTTGTGTATGGCTTCACTGAATGCAGTGAATGAGCGGCGCAACGACCCTGTGCCGGGCTGTTCACGGAGCGATGCCAACCACGTCAGCCGTACGTAGTCGCCTACTAGAAACCAAATCCTGTGTTTTGTGACGGCTGAGTTGGCGATTACGTATTATAGTTGTTACGTATGAGGCGGAACTATGGGCCTCATGGTAAAAGGGTGACTCGGCTGAGTCATGCAATCTGACTCTTAGTCTGATCACGAGGTGTGGCCATTAAGTGCACCCGTTGATCAGGTAGGCTGACGTGAGGATCAATGAACTATACTTGACGGGATGTATCTGAAACATCTTAGATGATTAAAAAGTTAGTAGACAGGAATACAAATAAATACTTAGCTTTATTTCAGCATCAGCGGTGAACGTCGATCTTGAATTTTTTGCAATAATATTTACAAGTGCAGTTATAGACTGAACTGCGAATACTTCTTTAGAATTCTGATTGCTTCACACATATAGATCAATTGTCAATGCATAAACTGTATGTGGCGCCTGGCTAGGTCGTAGCTACTGACTTAGCTGAAGGCTATGCTAACTAGCGTCTGTGCAAGTGAGATCTAACAAGTGAACTATTCCCATTAAAGTCGGCTGTAGAAGTGGGCCGTGCGCTAGCTTGTCTCGTAAGATCAGCCGAGTGGCGGCGCTCGGTCTGCTACCGTAGACAGTGGCGACTCGCTGGTCCGATGTGTATCGACGGACCGCGGCCGATTTGAAGCCTACAACCTAGCCAGTGTGGTGCCTTGCGGTGACACCACATTAGGCTATTTCAATTTTGTGCAGGTATTTGGAGTAATTGCATAATTCATAATTACATTACTACTCTGTAACGAGGTGCTGGAGATCGTACGTCCTTCCAACCAAAATGCTAAGGAGGTGACCCTGAACAACCCCTAAAACTTTGTTAGTGGACTTCTGGTGCTAACCTTGTAATTGCGGAGTCTTTGCGATCTTCTCAGGTGTAAGGACACGCACCAGCTATCACCGATGATCCTCCTATGCTTCAGGTAACCCAACCCGATACCTTTACACAAAAATATATGCAGAAATCGTAAACTACTTTGATGATACGGTATAATTAATGTTATTGTTGTACGTCTGAAGATGGTCTGATGCTGCCGAAATTTGCAGTGAAAGTAAAACAAAAATGTGATCCAGACTGTTTTTATAAAAATGTGATCTAGACAGTTTTTTACAAACAGTAAAAACAATAACCTAGATTACTAAACCGCTGTCCCTAAACCCAGTACCAATCGGAGGTTTACTGTTTAACAGCTTTCAGGGGCAACAAAAATGATTTTCAGTACTTGGCTCAGTTATCGACAGAATTAGAAAATTTAATATGCTGTCTTCATCTATTCATTAAGAAGTATAGTATTATGTTAAATGTCTAATACAAAAAGACAAGGATTACAGTTAGAAACTGTATGTCCGTCATGGTGCATCGCATCTGACAGCTGACAGCGCAGAATATCCGGATTATATTCATCCAGTATTTGAGAATGAGAGCACTTAGCAATCTAAAACAAACTTTACCCAAAATTTCATACCCTTATGACATTTTTCCTCGCTGACACCTCCGACGAAATGATCAGAGCAGAAAAGCTACTACTTACTACATTTCCAGTAAACCTTCAGCCTTAGACATGACATTTTTATTTATCACTTCTTTATTATCGATTGTATTTGCAACAAAGTTTGCTGGCGGAATCATCTTATACAGCTGAATGTACCTGCAATATACCATCAGTGAAAGGCTCATAGTTCAGGAGATTCGTCGAATACTAGCGTTTGCTTAACAGGACTAGTGCCTGGCAAAGTGTCAAAAACTTTTTTTTATTTTTGTCTTAAAAAATTCTCGGTAGCTTTTATACAGCAGGAAGCCTCAAGATCAGAGGAATTTATAAGTGTCTGCACACATAACGACGCCATCATGCCAAGCAGACATCTCTCTGAAAAACACATTTTTTTAGAGAGTTTTAGTCTCTGTAGTTTTAGTGGCAGAAGATTATTACGGAAGAAATTACATGCTAGGACTGAAAACCGTAAAGAGAATTTTGACAGCCGTATATGGGAACCGATACCAAAAACTGTTCTGGTAGGACTAAATACTTTGAAACATGGGTGTGCTAGGTGCTCTTCTATGTTTCAACGATGGTGCAGTGAAAGGTTGAAGATTATGGAATTGGCGGGAGCGCCTCGTGGACTAAATATGCAAAGAACTCTGACTGCCACTAACCGCAGGAGACTATTCGAAGCAGAGAAATCGGTCTTGGAAGCCACCAAAGAAGCAAGGACAAGACGAAGAAGTCTGAAAAAGAGAGGCAGAACAACACCAGAAACGAGATGAATGTAGACCTGAGATCCATTAGTGTTATGCAGGGTATACAGAGAAACAACCTTTAACACCACCTTAAATGTTTCACAAATCCACTTCTTTATGTTCTGGTACACATTAGTTAGAAAATGCTAGAGGCCTGGAATTCTGTATAATCTTTTAAAACATTCTCAGGTAAAGTGTATTATTACGACTTAAATTTGAAAATTTAGGTCTACTTTCAAGTAAGACCGTGAGTTACTCAATGACATTTTTTATAATCAATATTAAAATTCTCTTGAACCATAATTAATGGCAGAAACATCTATTTCAAACTGTACTTGAAATATAATAGTGTAAAGAACATTAAGAAAAAAATCAGCCTCTACTTTGATCTTATTCCGAGATATATGTACCTATGCTGAACATAAATAATGAACACACTTAATTTCACTTTCAATACAAAATACAATTCAGAAAAAAGTGTGAGACCTACTAAGGACACCTTCCGATATATTTTTGGCGGTACATGGTGAAACACGGCGTAAGTGAGATTATTCTTATTCAGTGTGAATGTTCTTAACGTAAATAATAGATGGTTTTTACAATACTTTGTTATTCCTTTGGATTCATTACTATAGACAGAAGAGCAAAAGAAACTGGTACACCTGCCTAATATCGTGTACAGCCCACGCGAGCGCGCAGAAGCGCCACAACACGACGTGGAATGGATTCGACTAATGTCTGAAGCAGAACTGGAGGGAACAATACCATGATTCCTGCAGGGCTGTCCTAAATAAGTAAGAGTACCAGGTGTGAAGATCTCTTCTGAACAGCACGTTTCAAGGCATCGCCGATACGCTCATTAATGTTCATATGAGGTGAGTTTGGTGGCCAGCGGAAGTGTTTAAACTCAGAAGAGAGTCACTGGAGCCACACTGCAGCAATTCTGGACGTGTGGGGTGTTGTATTTTCTTGCTAGAATTCACCAACTCCGTCGGAAGGCACAATGGGCATGAAAGGATACAGGTGATCAGGCAGGATGCTTACGTACGTGTCACCTGTCAGATTCGTATCTAGACGTATCAGGGGTCCTATATCACTCCAACTACACACGCCCCACACATTTACCGAACCTCCACCGGCTTGACAGTCCCCTGAGTCCATAGAATGATGAGGTTGTCACCATGCCCGTACACGTCCATCCGCTCGGTACAATGTGAAACGAGATTCGTCAGACCAGGCAACATGTTTCCCGTCATCAACAGTCCGATGTCGGTGTTGACGAGCTCAGGCGAGGCGTAAAGCTTTGCGTCCTGCGGTCACCAAGGGTACACGAGTGGGCCTTCGGCTCCGAAAGCGCATATCGGTGATGTTACGTTGAATGGTTCGCACGCTGACACTTGTTGATGGCCAGCGTTAAAATCTGCTGCAATTTGCAGAAGAGTTGACCTTCTGTTAAGATGAACGATTCTCTTCCGGCCTCTCTGGTCCCGTTCTTGCAGGATCTTTTTCCGGCTGCAGCGATGTCGGAGATGTGATGTTTTACCGGATTCCTGATATTCACGGTACACTCGTGAAATGGTGGTACTGGAAAATCCCCACTTCATGGCTACCTCGGAAATGCTGTGTCCCATCGCTAGTGCGCTGAAACTCACTTAAAACTTGATAGCCCGCCATTGTA
Source organism: Schistocerca cancellata (assembly GCF_023864275.1). Classification (NCBI taxonomy): domain Eukaryota; kingdom Metazoa; phylum Arthropoda; class Insecta; order Orthoptera; family Acrididae; genus Schistocerca; species Schistocerca cancellata. The sequence goes on along the minus strand of NC_064631.1, from coordinate 169,411,934 downwards.
GCAGCAGTACGCCACACATCTGTTGTTTTATATAGGTATTGCCGAAGGCTGCGCCGTATCCTGCCTGTTTACATATCTCTGTATTTGAACACGCATGCCTCTACCAGTTTCTTTGGCGCTTCAGTGTTTGATGTAATACTTTTGGGTTTTTCTTCTCTTGGCGCGATGAATGCGCATGTAATTGATGTTAGTTTTTTGCAACACTATACTAAATAGATATTCTAGTTACGCATTTGCGGTATTATTGGTTCACTAATTAGAAGCCGACGTCGGCGAAGATCAGTTTGAATTGCGCAGAAATGTTGGAACACCTGAGGCAATACTGACCCTATGACTTACCGTAGAAGCTAGATTAAGGAAAGGCAAACCTACATTTCTAGCATTTGTATACTTAGAGAAAGCTTTTGACAATGTTGACTGGAATACTCTCTTCCAAATTCTAAAGGTGGCAGGGGTAAAATACAGGGAGCGAAAGGCTATTTACAATTTGTACAGAAACCAGATGGCAGTTATAAGAGTCGAGGGGCATGAAAGGGAAGCAGCGGTTGGGAATGGAGTGAGACAGGGTTGTAGCCTGTCCCCGATGTTATTCAATCTGTATATTGAGCTAGCAGTAAAGGAAACAAAATAAAAATTATGAGTAGGTGTTAAAGTCCATGGAGAAGAAATAAAAACGTTGAGGTTCGCCGATGACATTGTAATTCTGTCAGAGACAGCAAAGGACTTGGAAGAGCAAATGAACGGAATGGACAGTGGCTTGAAAGGAGGATATAAGATGAACATCAACAAAAGCAAAACGAGGATAATGGAATGTAGTCGAATAAAGTCGGGTGATGCTGAGGCAATTAGATTAGGAAATGAGACACTTAAAGTAGTAAAGGAGTTTTGCTATTTGGGGAGCAAAATAACTGATGATGGTCGAAGTAGAGAGGGTATATAATGTAGACTGGCAATGGCAAGGAAAGCGTTTCTGAAGAAGAGAAATTTGTTAACATCGAGTATAGGTTTAAGTGTCAGGAAGTCGTTTCTGAAATTATTTGTATGGAGTGTAGCCATGTATTGAAGTGAAACATGGACGATAAATAGTTTGGACAAGAAGAGAATAGAAGCTTTAGAAATGTGGTTTTACAGAAGAATACTGAAGATTAGATGGGTAGATCACATAACTAATGAGGAGGTATTGAATAGAATTGGGGAGAAGGGGAGTTTGTGGCACAACTTGACAAGAAGAAAGGGTCCGTTTGGTAGGACATGTTCTGAGGCATCAAGGGATCACAAATTTAGCGTTGGAGTGCTGCGTGGAGGGTAAAAATCGTAGAGGGAGACCAAGAGATGAATACACAAAGCAGATTCAGAAGGATGTAGGTTGCAGTAAGTACTGGAAGATGAAGAAGCTTGCACAGGATAGAGTAGCATGGAGAGCTGCATCAAACCAGTCTCAGAACTGAAGACAACAACAACAACAATTACCTTCAAGCGGCATGGCGAATATCACGATTTTTTTAATGTTTGTGGCCCTTCCTGTAAAGTGTGGAGCGCAATTTTTGCAAAACCGATGTGGCGCCTCCGTGTTGTTGAAGACAGGACCCAGTACTCGTGCCCGGGCGACAGCTGCTACCGCTACAACCCTCCCCTTCCCCTACACCCCTCAACCCCCTGCGCCGCCGGCTAGGGGTGGGACACGAGCGGGCCTCGGGGTCCACCAGGCGAATTTTGCATCGAGCGCTTGCCGCACCCCCACCTCCCCTACCCACACCAGTTTCACCCCCCCCCACCACCCCCTCACCCCCCACCCCCCTCGCGCCTCACCGCAACACGCGCCTCCCATTACGACAGCCGCACAGCTGCGTTGCTACAGCGAAACCATTGGTCGTCATAGCCCAGCACCGGCACCACTCAGCAGGCCTGCAGAAATTATGTGCCTGCCACGGTAAGCACTGTCTTTTTGTATCATCGGTTCTATTAGCTCACGTTAACGAATTCACACCGTGAGCTTGCTGCAGCCGATGCAATAGGATGTTACTAGTATACCTGACAATCTTTGTACCCAACCATTTAGCTACAAATCTGCCCAAGGATAAGTATGTAAAACTGACTAAACAAGTTGAAATTTTTTGCCATCTGATACTTTTTAGCATATTAGAAAAATTGTCTCCAGTCTTCAGAGTTTAATTCGTGCTATAAATGATTTAAAACCCACCTGTTTTTAAGGAATGCGCAGTGCAGCGCCCCCTTTTTTACACGACTCTATTCTTGTTTGTGGCATTTTACTATTTCCTGCCATCAGAACATATATATATATATATATATATATATATATATATATATATATATATTCAAGTGTGTGTGAATTCCTAAGGGACAAAACTGCTAAGGTCATCGGCACCTAGACTTACACGCTACTTAAACTAGCTTATGCTAGGAACAACACACACACCCATGCCCGAGGAAGGAGGAGGAGATTAGTGTTTAACGTCCCGTCGACAACGAGGTCATTAGAGACGGAGCGCAAGCTCGGGTGAGGGAAGGATGGGGAAGGAAATCGGCCGTGCCCTTTCAAAGGAACCATCCCGGCATTTGCCTGAAGCGATTTAGGGAAATCACTGAAAACCTAAATCAGGATGGCCGAAGACGGGATTGAACCGTCGTCCTCCCGAATGCGAGTCCAGTGTGCTAACCACTGCGCCACCTCGCTCGGTCCCATGCCCGAGGTGGTGTATAATGATGGTAACACTGGAAGAATCAGGACCTTAACGAGACAATGATTTGATACAACTTGATTCGCTGAAAACCTACTGACAAAGACTGATGATGGGTGTATTGCTATTTCTGAAATGTCAGTGAAGGATATTGCCAAAGAGGCTCGCCAGTAGGATTAGATTAGAAGAAATGAGTTACACGAACACCAGAAAGACCTAATGTATGGCTAGGGTCAATAATATTACAATACTTGTTTCTGGTAGCAATGCTACTATTTTTTAATTTTTTTTTTTTTTGAGTTTCCTGTAAGTTTCATTTTTCAGTGTATCAGAAACATTTCTTGCTGAACCATTGCAGATAAAAAGGTGAAAATTGCTTCAGACTTTGTAAATATTATAATAGAACATCTTGTAGTACAAAAGCATTCTAAGTGCAACACCGTCAAATTTATTTAAATTTTTGTGAAATAAAAATTGCTGTGTATCATACACATAAATTAAAAAAAGCCGTCGCGAGAGTTTTACTACTGACATTAAAAACTGGTACACCGATTTGTTTATCTAATTATTAAGGATAAATTACCACGTTTTGAAAGTGGTAATAAAGTAACCTTTGAGGAAGTGTTCTTCATGTGATAGTGTATATTCATCAACGTCCTGAAGTCCGAAGTTCGTGCTCTAGTCGCTAACGTTCCTGCCTCTGGGTCACAGAATCCCGGGTTCGATTCCAAGCCGGGTTGGGGAATTTCTCTGCACTTGGGAATGGGAGTTTATGTTGTCCTCATCATTTCATCATCATCATTCGTGACAGTCGCTAGATTGGACTATGAAAAAAATTGGACTGTGTAAACTTTGGGACTTTGTACCGGGGCTGATGACAGCGCAGTTGAGCGCCTCACAAACCCAACATCATCACCGTCCTGATCTAATTATTTGACAAAATTATTGAAAAAAAAGATCTAGATTAGAATCAATAACGTATTGCAAACATGGAAAAATATAGTTCAGTTATCTTTAACCTGTAAAAGTTACATTAACTTATATGTGCCCAAATGTTTTTTCATAGGTCTTCCCTTAACTGAGACACTGACTGGTCCCAAATAACGATATACACATGTTCTCATGTTAATCTGGTTCCTTGCTTGGTATAGGTTTCCCATGGAAATATATATCTAAAATAGCTTTCAATACCATTCAAGTGATACTTAAATTCGCTATCATATTTGAGAAGCGTTCTTCAGCATCGCACATTAAACACATTAACTTTCCTTCACCTCCAATTACAACAGTACTTCGACTGTAGCCACACCAGCCTAAGTTCTTTGCCGAAGTGTGTCGCCAGTAATTTCTTTTACTGAAGAAAGTCTCTCCCCTTGTGTACAGTCACAAGGGATTTTAGTTCACAACAGCCGAATTATTCTCCTAAGGTATCATCTCACGATTTGATACAGAGTATGCATCACTGTTGTCTTTGCTACCAAACACAGCCTGTCTGTTAGATTTGGTCTTGTCTCATTTTTGATCAAATGTCTTCCCTTGTCTTTTCTGTCGTTCTCGCTCCCACTCTATCGTTCACTATGACTCTCATGAACATCTCTCCAGCCCATTCGCCATCTTCTTCTCGTTTCCCTTACCTCTGTATATAAAAGGGAATGCCCTGATTGACTGATTCATCATCGCCCGGACCTAACTCCAAAATTGGAAAGATTAGTGATCTTAGGCTGTAGGTATTGTTTAGGGAGAGATGTTCCGAAATTCCACCCCTATGGTGATGAAATAGAGGATGAATTTTTGTTTCTTTGAAATATATCACTATAAAGGCAGTTTTGAAGCTAAATCTACTAGAATTGGTATTTGGTTTTGTTGCCTGAAATTAAAAAAAAAAACGTGTTTCAGCAATTTTGGAAATTCAAGCACTAAGTAAATGAAAGAGTAAGTGAAAGGTTTTTTAAAATAACTTAATACTAAAGTATTACTAAAGCGTTTTTAAAGCTCAATCTATGAAAATTTTTATCTGAATTTTAAGGAAATGTGTTAGGGAATGAAAGTTTCTATGGAAATATCACCACAAGAACGCAAGAGGCAGACCTCCGATTCCAGTTTCCAGAATCACTTTTCATTCGAAAGCGACCGTGCTTCTACGGATTTAATTAGTATGAAAAGTTTATATGATGTAGCAATTTGTGAATAACATGAAAATGCAATTTAAAAAATCGCTGCAGAAGATACAGTCTACGCAAACGAAGCAGCGGCCTCTCAGCTAGCTCCTTGTATATGCATCCAATACACCCTTATCTTTCTATGCCTGCCATTGTTCTTTCTTGCCGGGGAGAACGGAGTTCCTGGTCATGCTTGTCATAACCAATTTCCATTAGTCTTCTTTAAAAAATTAAAACAGTAAACACAAGCTTGCCATTGAAAAAGTGGGATTTGAATTTGTAATATTTATTTCATCTGGGCAGAATTGCAATAATATTATTTATTTTTGGTCGGTTTCGCCCATAGATCGACAATGTTCAGAAACAGCAACTCTCACTGAACAACGTGAGCACGACATGCGTCTTTATAGTTCGTTTGAATGTATCAACTCCTCTTTCTTAACATCCAAACGGAAACAAGCCAGCCGCAGCTTATTTCTGCGCGCCGAGCCTTCCAAACACGGTCTTGCCAACTAAGATATCCTGATACGGCTCACGACCCGCCCTCACAACATCACTCACGCCAATGACTTTGCTCCTGCGTGTTAAAGGAAGAAGGGTGTAAGTAGGCTGTTTAGGTTTTTATGTTGGTAACGCCACGTAGCGCTCTGTATGAAAATTACTGACTGTGCTGTGTGCAATCTGTGGCTGGTTTGCATTGTTGGAATATTTACCATTGTAGTGTTGGGCAGATGGATATGGTATATATATATATATATATATATATATATATATATATATATATATATATATATATATATATATATATATATATATAATGACGTTTGAACACTAGTAAGGTAAATACATTGTTCTCTATCAAAATCTTTCATTTGCTAACTATGCCTATCAGTAGTTAGTGACTTCAGTAGTTAGAATCTTTTATTTAGCTGGCAGTATTGGCGCTCGCTATATGGCAGTAGTTCGAGTAATGAAGATTTTTGTGAGGTAAGTGATTCATGATAGGTATAGGTTATTGTTAGTCAGGGCCATTCTTTTGTCGGGATTATTGAAAGTCAGATTGCGTTGCGCTAAAAAATATTGTGTGCCAGTTTAGTGTTGATCAGAATAAGTAAAGAGAGAAATGTCTGAGTACGTTCAGTTCCGGTCAGCTGTTTGAAAATCAAATAACGTAAGGGGTTTATCAGCACAGTAATTCATTGATTTTTCTAAGGGGACGTTACAAGGGTTGTGAGATGTGCTTGGATATCTCATTGTGTAACTGTAAAATTTTTCAGCATCATGTATTTGGTTTTGAAAAGAGGCATGTAGAAGAAGATAGTGTTGTTAAAGTCTAAGTTATATGAACCAAAAACCATTAACAGTCATAATTTATAGTTTTACTATTTTCCAGTATTTGGCGCACCGTCTTATAATGCTTTATCTATTAATGTTTTAAATCCCAGCTTGGGAGTAAGGATGTTCCGAAAACGTGCAGTGACAAATATATTGCTCTAGTCCGTTTTAATTTGAACTGAGATATGTATATGTGGAGGAAGCGCATGAGAGCAGCATCACAACATTCGAAGGTTGGATACATTATATTTGGAGCTGTCATATTAAATTTTTGCTCTGTTCTCTTGTGCTGAGTAATGAGAACCCTTCTGTCCGAAAACAGTTGTATGAATGTAGTCTGTGGCATGTCCTCAGCACTTGGATTGGTGAAAGCTGGAAAACATCGAATTGATTTCTTTGACTCACAGGTGAAGAACTAATTTTTTCATGTGAAAATATGTTATGAATTTTCAGGGTATAATTAGACAATGTATTGAGGGCGTAAAGGAAGTCAGTAATTTCTTTGACACGTACGTGTTTTCAGACGATGTTGTGTTACATAATTTAAAAGTCCTAAGAACTTTCCCCAGATAAAAATCTGAACGGCAGTCAGGTTATACAATGACTGCACCCTGTGATACAGACGTGAATATTGTAAGCCTTTGCTTGTTAAGGAGCTATGTTGGTCAACCTTAGAAACCAACATCAATGTTCTTGTATGCTTTTTTCAGGTCTTTCATTCTGCTTTTAGATTCTGAAATACTGAGGCATGTTGAATAAAAAGTTCTCGGGCTTCTGGCCACGTAATTTGGTTAAAATTTCACGAGCTTTCGACCAAGCGCTCTTTGGCCGTAGTCCAGTGGTATGACTGTCAATGGGCTGCTGTACTAGCTCACGTAACATAGCTGCCAGCTTTGACGTCGCTGGTGGTCGCCGTAGCGCCATATACGGGCATAAGTTGACTCGGTGTTCGATGTGCCCAGGATCACGGGATGCCACGTATGCCCACACGTTACGGTGTGCACCAGTGACGTCACAGCCGGTAGTTAGCGTATTTAACGGAGTAGAGCAGCGCACTGCCAGTCATTCCACTTGACAACGGAGCAAGGAGTGCTTGGTCTTACGGTCTTGGCATTTTCACCACGTGACGCGGATTGAAGCCCGTGAACCTTTCCTTAAGTGTTATCACCGTGAGATTCTGCTTGCTTAAAGTGAGGTATGTGGTTTGTAGCGATCACCCTGATCTATTTATATGTTGCAATTGCATTGTAGCCATAGAGTGGTGGTGGAGTTTCATGTTCCGCTAAATAAGTCAGGTGTCCACTACACACAGGAGGCGGCTACACGGGTAGCAGAGGCTGTGTGGCGTGGACTGGGCGATTTTTTAGGTTAGACTGTCTCGAGAAAGATCAAAAAGGTCTCCAGTCTCAAAGGGTACAGGGCAAAGAAACGACGATAATCGACCAACAAACAGTCGGTATTGTAGTTGTAAATTGTCGTAGCTGTCTTGGAAAAGTACCACAGCTTCAAGGGCTGATAGAAAGCAAAGGAGCTGAAATCGTTATAGGAACAGAAAGCTGGCTAAAGCTGAAGATACATACTGCCGACATTTCTACAGAGGTGCAAACTGTGTTCAGAAAGGACAGATTAAATAAAGTAGATGGTGATGTGTTTGTGTCTGTTGGTAGTAGTTTATCTTGTAGTGAACCCCCCCCCCCCCCCACGACTCAGATGATATAATAGCTGAATGGTTCAAAGAAAACTTAGGTCTTATAACAAATAAGTACCCCACTCATAGAGTTATAATTGGTGGAGACTTCAATCTACCCTCGATTAGTTGGCGAAAATACATGTTCAAAGCCGGTGGAATACAGGAAACATCTTCCGAAATTGTACTAAATGCTTTCTCTGAGAATTATTTTGAAGAATTAGTTCATGGGCTCACACAAATTGTGAATGGTTGCGAAAACACACGTGGTCTCTTATCCACAAATAATCCTGATCTGATAGAGACCGTCATGGCGGATAGAGGGATTAGTGAACACAAGCGAGGCTCAAAACCGTATCAACGAAAACCACTAAGAATAAACGCAAAATATATATATTTAAAACAGCAGATAAAAATTCGCTTGATGCCTTCCTAAGAGAGAGTCTCCATTCCTTCCAAGCTAACCATGTAAGTGTAGACCAGATATGGCTCAAATTCAAAGCTACAGTATCGACAGCACTAAATAGATTCATACCGCATAAGTTAATAAGAGACGGGACTGATCTACTATGGTGCACAAAACTTGTCAGATCACTGTTGCAGAAGCAACGAAAAAAGCAAATTCAGAAGAACACAAAATCCCCAAGACTGTCTAAATTTCACGGAAGCTCGAAATTTAGTGCGGAAGTCAATGTGAGATGCTTTTAATAGTTTCCACGATGAAACATTATCTCTAAATATGGTAGAAAACCCAAAGAGATTCTCGTCATATGTAAAGTACACTAGGGGCAAAAAACAGTCAATACCGTCACTGCGTTATAGCGATGGGAATGTTACCGATGATGGTACCACTAAAGTGGAGTTACTTAATACAGCTTTCCGCAATTCCTTCACGAATTAAGATGAAGTACATATTCTAGAATTAGAAACCAAAACAGCTGTTAGCATAAGTGACATAAAAGTAGATATCTTAAGTGTTGCGAAACCAAATCACTTCAGAAAGTTAAGTCTTCCGGTCCAGATGGTATAACAATCAGATTCCTTTCAGAGTATGCAGACATAATAGCGCCTTTCTTAGCAATCATATACAACCACTCACTTGACGAAAGTATCAAAGGTCACACCAATATTCAACAAAGGAAATAGAAGTAACCCATTGAATTACAGACCCATATCACTGACCTCAATTTACAGTAGAATTTTGGAGCATATTCAGCACTCAAACATTATGAATCACCTTAAAAAAATGACTTATTGATACATAATCAACACGGATTCAGAATATATCGTTCTTGTGAAACACAGCTAGCTCTTTATTCCCATGACGTAATGAGTGATGTCGACAAGGGATCTCAGATCTATTCGATATTCCTTGGTTTCCAGAAGGCTTTTGATACCGATCCTCACAAGCGACTATTAATCAAATTGCGTGCATATGTAGTATCGTCTTAATTGTGTGACTGGATTCGTGATATCCTCTCGAGAGGTTACAGTTCGTAGTGATAGACGGTAAACCATCAAGTAGAACAAAAGTGATATCTGGCGTTCCACAAGGTAGTGTCATAGGCCCTCTGCTGTTCCTGATTTACATAAATGATCTAGGTGATAATCTGAGCAGCCCCCTTAGATTGTTTGCAGATAACGTTGTAATTTACCGTCTAGTAAAATCATCAGACGATCAGTTCCAATTACAAAATGATCTAGAGAGAATTTCAGTATGGTGCGGAAAGTGGTAATTGGCGTTAAACAAAGAAAAGTGCGAGATCATCCACATGGGTACTACAAGAAATCCGATAAATTTTGGGTATACGATAAATCGCACAAATGTAAGGACTGTCAATTCGACTATATACCTAGGAATTACAATTACGAGCAACTTAAATTGGAAAGAGCACATATATAATATGGTGGGGAAGGCGAAACGAAGACTACGCTTTGTCGGCTGAACACTTGGAAGATGCGACAAACCCACTAAAGAGACAGCCTACATTACACTTGTCCGTCGTCTGTTGGAATATTTCTGCGCGGTGTGGGATCCTTACCAGGTACTATTGACGGAGGACATCGAAAAGTGCAAAGAAGGGCAGCTCGTTTCGTGTTATCGCGCAATAGCGGTGAGAGTGTCACTGATATGATAGGCGAGTAATGGTGGCAGTCACTGAAAAAAGGCAGTTTTCTTTGCGGCTAGATCTATTTACGAAATTTCTAATCACCAACTTTCTCTTCCAAATGCGAATATATTTTGTTGACACCCATGTACGTAGGGAGAAATGATCATCATAATAAAATAAGAGAAATCAGGGCTCGAACGGAAAGATTTAGGTGTTCCTTTTTCCCACTCGCCGTTCGAGAGTAGAATGGTAGAGAAATAGTACGAAAATGGTCCGATGAACCCTCTACCAGGCACTTAAGCGTGAATTGCAGAGTAACCACGTAGATGTAGATGTAGCAATCTTTTCTTATAAGTTTACACCCTTTGACACGTCATAAGCCCAGGAAGAAGACTAGCATCTATTTTATATGTCTACGACGTGTATTTACCTGAGGTAAAATATTTTGATAAAGAGTGAAAAGACAAAAGAGTTGCTAGAGCACTTCCCCCAAAAGGCAAAACTTATAAGTTCGAGGCCCGGTCCAGCATCGATTTATCTTCCAGGAAAATTTACTACTATATTTTATCGGAACTCCGGCACTACAATGCTTAGATCAGGATTCCTTATGCTTCAGAACAGGCAAAGAATTAGGAGAAATAGAAAAAAAGAAAATCAAAATAACCAGGAAGGTGTTGGGAAATTAAGAGATGATAAACGAGTTTATGAAGAAAGTAGATGGAATGGAGAAAGAGTCGTATTCTATCGGCGCTTCATTTACTCCGAAGTGCCTTTTGTGCTGGAAAGTGTCATCGAATTGTAAATAACATGCCTTTTTGACGAGAGAAAGTTAAATTTTGTTTCGGAAGGTACACCGAAAGCCCTCCCCGCCTCGGAAGTGGATGAAATGGTCTAAAGTTGCTTGATGAGGGGGTGATAGGTATTCACATAAACAATATAGTGAATTTGATATGCTAAATGTACAAATAAAGACGTTTTGAGAAATAAGTTAGGGACGCTAATGATAGCGAAAAACTTAAACACGCTGATGGTTGTATTAGCAGAGGCCCTATACGTGATACAAAAAGCAATGCGCACTGGCTCGCACCTGCGGTGGCGGGCGGCGGCGGCTGCTGGTGGTCCCTGGCCGGCCCCAGCGTGGCGGGGGCGGCGGGGGCGGCACCGGCGCCGGGAGCGTAGCCGCCGTCCAGGTCGAGCTCCTCCTCCGCGGAGCCGTACTGGTCCACGTACTCGTCCCGCTCGTACGGGTAGACGCGCCTCGTCGGGCCCGGGATCTCTGCAACGCGAGCACAGCAGGTGTCACGCGCGCAGCCTCGATGGGACACTCGGGCATGCTGCAGGTGTTCGCCGGAAATACGCCTGTCACCTCAGGCATCCGATGGACTTGCGCTTATCGAATCAACTGCCTCAACCCCGCTCAGAGAGGGGATTATCTGCTCCTATACCTCTACAGCATAGACAAAATAAAAGAAAGCCCGGAAAAGTTTTCATGTAGGTTAAAATATTTATTTATTTATTTGCTATTTTCCGTCGGTCTGCTATCTAGATATAAGAACGGACCAAATATTGCACTTGAATTGACAGAGAATGTAGCACACAATATTTTAACCTAATTTCAAATGTGTCAATATAACTAAACATTATGGCCTTTAAGGGGGAATAACCTACGTAAAATATCTACATAAAAGTAATAAAACGAATTTTTTTTAAATATGAAAAAAATTATTCACACCCCATTTTGCCATCTGGTGTACAGATGTACTCGTATGTTCGTCTGGAATTCAGTAGACACGTGCTACTGTATTGCTATTCTATGCTGTACTGGTGAGTCACAGAAGCTGTAATTTATAACTCTGAACTACACAACTACACAATGCTATACCACATAGCACTACACTACACTGCACTACACTGCAAAGAACAAACACTACTGTGCTTCGTATTAACCAAGCTAGATTTATCACTTGTCTCTATAGTTAGCCCCTGGCACACTGAGGTACGACTCAGTATTCACAGGGGCTGCGCTGCTCTGTCACCCAAAGAGCAGAGATTGAGCGGTGGTTCTCAGGGTCTCACAAAATCCTTCCTTGTCTTCCAACAGTCACACTTCCTCACTCCTTCCGGAAGGTTGTTGCAGCTGGATGTCTTGCCGACTTGCGTCTCGTTGGCACGATATATAGCGTCTTCTTTCAGAGATGTAGACTTGCAGTTCATAAGCTGATATTTTAGCTGACATCGAGGGTAGCTTATGCCACATTTCCCCATTCCTTAATATGTTATTACCGAAGATGTTCCTGCCCTGGGCTGTAACATCTTATCTAATAGGACACACGCAGACGATGCTGTCCGGCATACCGAATGCTCCACATTCACAAGTTTATGTGAAGCGTTGTCGTATTTTCAGTGAATAGCTGGGTTGTGTACCAAGTCTGGACAGGTAGTTTGTAGCTCCCTTCTTCAGAAGAATAAATAACATTCTTCGTCGATCCTTCGCGTTAGGAAGCAACTAGCACGTTCGCCTCCGTGTTTCTGCTCTGTCCCAGATTTCTTGCCATTCGCCATCAATGCAAGCCTTTATATCTGCATTCGATGTGGCTCTTCTGTCCCATATATGATTTACTTTTATCATATTCGCCCTTCTTGAGCCGATATTATACATCTCTCTTGCTTGCTACTAACTCTGTAGGAAGCAAACCTCGTATTGGCGTTATTCTATACGCGCCAGTCAGGCGCTGGAGTACACTTCTCTGTGTTCGCCGTAGAGCCTGGGCCGTCTTTACAGTTCTCGATTTCTACGCCGAAATGGTCGACTCGTAGCCCACAATAGGAATTAAGATTGTTTGTGATAGCTGAAAACATCTTTGCCCAGTTGTTGCTATGTTGTTTAGGATTTTACTGCCCCATGTGCATGAAAGTTTTGGTTTGAGTCGATATTTATATCAAGGTATTGTAAAATTCCTTTCTTTTCACAGGCTGATTATTTATTCTGATTGTTGAGTTTCTTGCGCCAGACAATTTCCATTCAGTAATACATAAACGGTTTTGTGTGCTTGTATCGTTAGTTTGTTTCCTACACGCCAGATGCTAAGTCTTTCTAGAACTACTCTACTACTATTCTCTGATTTAGCAATCCGTTGATAGGTCCTATAATCACCAGATAGTCTGTGTAGGCGATGCCTACTCTGGAACCGGTTTAATAATACATTTATGCCGATATTCTAGAACTCAGCACCACGAACAAAGCCCTGTGGGCCGTCTGTGGTGACGTTTTTCTCAATTCTCTGCGAGTGACGTTTTAATTACACCTCCACGTCTGTGCAATAACCTTGCAGTGGTTATAGAGACTCCATGGACAGCCCATCTCTTTCAGTCATTTGAACAGGGCAGGTCACCACAATTTATCAAACGCCATGGCTATATCAGTCATTATGCCTATACTTGTCGACCGAGGTGTTCACAATGGCCATTGCGAATTTTGTCACATTCTCTGTGGATTTTTCTTTCCTGAATCCGAACTGCAGGGGGTCATGCCTGCCACTGGTCTGTGGTTCCTCAGGGAGCACCACAGAATCTTTTCCTGTAGTGTGGTTAGAGCATTTACCAAACAAATCTATTTGTAAGATTTCGGTTCTTTCGATCTTCCATCTTTTTTTTAGTATAGTGGTAGTCGGAATCTTCCAGAATTTTGGCACCTGCCCCTTACAAAACACATTCGTTTAATAACACTGTCATGTATGGTATAATTTGGTCCACTAGCTTGTGTCACACTTCTTCCATTTATTCTACCAGGACCTGGCGCTTTCTTCTTACTTAACTTCATTATTGCCAGCCTCACTTCCTCGTGGGCAACTGGAATCACAACACTAGTCTTCAAATGCTGTTCTAGCAGTTCAGAGCGAAGCTGCTGATGGTACTCTGTGTTTTCCATTTCGTATAGTCTGGCTACAGAGTTCTGAGTGGGTACTGCAATGATGTCTCCCAGCCTCTCCTCAGCTTGCCATCGCATCGTCTCAGATTTGATAATACTGTGGGTGATCCAAACTTGTTTATTGCAGGTTTGTATGGAAATCCCCTAATACCTCACAGTATTTTGTCCTTAGCGTAGGCCTACTAATTTTCTACTTATTTGGTGTAGTAGCTCTTTATATTGCTGTCTGAGTTTTCAATGGAAACTCAGCCTTCTTTGTCGTTCTCTTTCCCCTAAGAATCTCTGTTAGTATCTTCTCGCCTGCCTTCCTCTGCGTCTTAAAGACTGTATAGAGGGACTCCAGGGAATTTTAAACCCTTTTGACTTCGTAACCAATGTTGGGGTCGCCTTCTCTTACGCCGTCTGCGACGCTGGCACTAATTCGTCGCCTTTCGCTTCAACATCAAATCCGCTTCTTTGAAGTGATTGTAACTTGAATTCTGCCTTTCACAGTTCCAAGTTCACTTTGCATAGATTTTATAGTGCTCATACTGGATGTTAGCGGCTAATTCATTATCTGCGTCTCCAATTGTGAAGTGGATGTGATTGTGGTCACTTGTTAGTAAGACAGGCAACTCAATTTACCTCATATCCCATGACTGTGGATGATATAAGTTGGGTTGCCTATCTTAACGTCCGTGAAACATTTTTCTCGCAGTTTTGTTTCACTCTTCTGTATATAACAAGAGCTGATCATAATTTGTAAGGAGGTACTATTCAGGGAGACATAGATTCTAATAGGAGGACGAAAATCACCTGATCCTCCATGTATATGTCGATCAATGGGGAATATGTGTAAGACAAAAGAGGAATAACTGAAGGAGCAAGTTTATCTATTACCTCTGTAAGAGAAAGGTACTCACGTCAAATGGTCGCGCCAGTCATTCGGTATGGTAAGGAATTCGGAGATTCGTGGTGACACCATTTATTGGCATTTGTGCGAGGTGTTCTAAGAAGGTCGCCCAAAAGTTCTTTACTTTTGTCCTTTAATTTGATCGTTCATCTAAATGACGAAAATAAATAGATACACACGCTGATGAGCCAACACATTTTCAACACTGTCCACCGCGACGTTGGATGCCGCCAGGTGGCAGCAGACACGTAGCGAAGATGTAAGCTGCAAATGAGGAAATCCATTGAGATAAGTGACTTTGACAAAGGGCAGATTGTTATTACGCAGAGACTGTGAACGAGTATTTCGAAAGTGGCGAAGTTGGTCGAATGTTCACTTGCTCCTGTCGGAACGTCTACGGAAAGAGATAGAAGAACAGTGAAATCACCACCAGGCGCTAAATGCTTGGACGTACCCAACGATTCACAGACCGTGGGGTTCGAAGGCATGTCTGCTCTTTGAAGTAGGATGGATTGTGATCTATGGCATCCCTGCCTAAAGCGCACAATGCTCGTGCACGCACAAATTTGTATTGTACATTGTTGAAAATGGAGCTCCACATCAGACCACCCCTACGTGTTGACATATTGATCCCAACGACATCGTCAGTTACGATTGCAGTGGGCGAGGAACTATCGAGATTCGACCGTCAATCAATGGAACCGTGTCGGCCCTTCGACTGAATTACATTTTACCTACACTACGTCGATAGTCGTCTCGACAAACGCCGTCATCGAGATCGAGGTGAATAGCGGCAGACTACTGCCACGGACGCAGGCTGGTGGGAGCAGGATTACGCTACGGGAAAGATTCCGCTGAGCTTGCATGGGACATGTGATAGTAATCGAAGAAACGCTGACAGCTGCGAACTACCTGCATCCCCTCATGCTTGGTGCCTTCCCCGGCGGCGATGTCATCTTTCGGCAGAATAATTGCCCGTGTCTCGGACCCACAACCGTGCTACAATGGTTTGAGGAGCATTATAGTGAACTCACGTTGACGTCTTGGCAACCTAATCCTATGGAACCCATCTGTTTGCTATCGGGAGCCATTACTGCGTACGCAGATCTCAGCAGCCAGTTTAGCGAATTACATGACCTGCGCGTTGACATCTAGTGGCACATACCTCCATAAACCTACCAACAAACTGTCGGATCCCTGATACGCAAAATCAGTGATGTATTTCGTTTCAAACACAGACAAACAAGCTATTATGCAGGTGGTCATAATGTTTTGGCTCGTGAGTATATTTTACAAATGAGTGACGCACGCTTGAACAGCGGCTTGTTTAGTCAGTGCGAGAGCGACTGTACCTCTGGAAGATGGAACGATGAAACCAAAATTCCGCGAACTATGTTTTCACGACATGTTTACATGTTAGACACGAATCGAACTGTTAGTTCAATTTTATATTGGTTCTCGGAGTGCTAGTAGTTTTACATGAATGGTGTGTGTACAGAATATCAGCTGATGATGATGATATTTGGTTTGTGGGGCGCTCAACTGCGTGGTTATCAGCGCCCGTACAATTACCCAATCTTTGCTCAGTCCAATTTCGCCACTTTCCTGGATGATGATGAAATGATGAGGACAACACAAACACCCAGTCATCTCGAGGCAGGTGAAAATCCCTGACCCCGCCGGGAATCGAACCCGGGACCCCGTGCTCGGGAAGCGAGAACGCTACCGCGAGACCACGAGCGGCGGACACGAGAGAATATCAGCAGTCCGATTTGGTCTATAAATTGAACTTCGAAGTGATTTAATGAAAAGGGAGCAAGATTTCCTCATGCATGTCATTGAAATCGTGAGGAAGATGATTGGAAGGCGCGAGGAAGAGAAGGAGTAGGAGTGAGGGGAGGTAGACTCTTCACCAAGACGTCTCAATAATTATATCTACGCCACTAAAACGTACGAAACCGTTTTCTTAGGCGTTGTAAATTACGTGCGTTGTGTTGTGGAAAAAAGTGAGCAGTTGTCAGTAGTGGAATATTATTCTACTGCATTTTGAAGACCTTAACCCTTTGTTGCCTGACGGTACTTAAAAGTACCAGTAAGTTTTGACTCTCATTATTTTCTCGTGGTGCAGTTTCGTGATCTGAGAGCCTGTCGGTACGTAACAGTAACTCTGCTCTACTGTTTCATAGTTGTTATTGTGCAATACATAGACCTCTCTGGCGGTCAGAGCTTGAAATTGTTTTTCGCGCGCTGCTGTGAGAACAGAAGATTGTATGTGCTTGTTTCCATGGTGTTGCCTGAATTTGTGCGCAATTTATTGAAACTTCCGTTGAGTTTTCCATTGTACGTACTTATCTTCTTTGTTTTTTTATAACAGTTTGAAGCATTACGTTACAAGTGAATGAGATAAAGTGGAAAATATAAGGCGGACTTATTAGTACCGTCAGGTTGTGCGAACACTTTATTGTAGCAACAACGCGTTACCTCTCACTAGTTGTTCTGTCCACATTTTCTCACACAGAAATCCGTAAATACATTTGCCTGTGGAACAATTAGAAAAAACAGGAAAGGTTTGCCAGGGAATTTACCTAAAGAAAAATATTTAAGTCAAATCTCAAAGTGTCATCTTTAGAACAAACAATATTTCAATGGAAGGAAACTAAAGTAGTATATTTTGCGTCAAACGTCCATAGCACCGAACAGAGCGTTGTGACAAGAAAGTAGAAAGATGGAACTAGTATGACTATACCATGTCCAGTTATTGTATGTGATTACAGTAAAAACATGGGTGGTGTCCATCATGCAGACAGATTACGTTCAACTTATGGTCTTGACAAGCGATCAAAGAAATGGTGGCACCGTCTCTTTGGGGGAGGAATAGAAATTGCTTTTGTCAATGCTTACGTCATTTTCAGTGATCTACATGGGGCACTGCCACTGCTGGAATTCAGGCGTGCTGTGGCACTAGGGCTAATGAATGAGCAGCAAGTGCCAAATCTCAAAAAGAGAAACTCTGGTAAAGATGAAATAACTCTCCCAAAGAGAAGGAAGGATAACTTTTCTGTTCCGAAGGATGTACGTCTTGGCAACCGAGGAAACCATTTTGTAGTGTTCACTTGTGAGAGGACGATGCGAAATGTGTGCAAAAAATAAAATTCAGTCGAGACCACATTCACAATGTAGTACATGTAAAGTGTATTTGTGCTGCAATGAGAAAAAGAACTGTTTCCTACAATTTCATGAGGTATCAGTAAATATGTGATATGTATATACTGTCAAAAATGTATAGCCAAGTTACTATGTATTGTGAAGTTGCTCTAGAATAAATTTATGCAAAATTTAAAAAAATTCAGAAATATCATATATCTGTTAATTATCTAATGTAAAAATATTTAATATTTATGTGGAATAAAGTACAAGTTATAAAAATTGGAGCATTTTTCTGCGCATGTTGTGATTCTGTCCATGGAGTCTGACGGTACTTCTGAGTACCAGGAGAGAAATAAATTGCAAAAAATAAAATAAAATTTTACAAAAAATCCTACCGACATTTGAGGCCACAAAAGCATAAATTATGCAAAGAAAATGTTAAAAAGTAAAAATTTTCTTATGTCAGGAAACAAAGGGTTAAAAAGACTATAAAATTTTTGAACGAGCTAAAGCACATTTCTGTTGCTGCAATTTCTGGCTATTTGGAACGAATTGTTGCTGCCACTTAGTTTGGATTTCGTAATACAGGGATGATCCATGCATGATTATATACATATTTGTTATTTAAACTGTATAATTAGTTTGTAGTACTACCTTATGCGATCAAAAATATCCCGACCCCCCTAAAAACATCCATTTTTCATATCAGGTGCATTGTGCTGCCACCTACTGCCAGGCACTGCATATCAGCGGCCTCAGTAGTTATTAGACATCGTGAGAGAGCAGAATGGGACGCTCCACGGAATTCACATACTTCGAACGTGGTCAGGTAATTGGGTGACACTTGTGTCGTATGTCTGTATGAGACATTTCCACATTCGTAAACATCCATAGGTCCACTGTTTCCGATGAGATAGTGAAGTGGAAACGTGAAAGGACACGTACAGCACAAAAGCGTACAGGCCGACCTCGTCTCTTGACTGACACACACCGCCGACATTTGAAGAGGGTCGTAATGTGTAATAGGCAGACATCTATCCAGACCATCACACAGGAATTCCAAACTGCATCAGGATCCACTGCAAGTACTATGACAGTTAGGTGGAAGGTGAGAGAACTTGGATTTAAGCGGCTGCTCATTAGCCACACATCACGCCGGTAAATGCCAAACGACGCCTCGCTTAGTGTAATTAAGTGTAAACATTGTACCATTGAACAGTGGAAAAGCGTTGCGTGGAGTGACAAATCGCTGTGCACAATGTGGCGATCCGATGGCAGGGTGTTGGTATGGCGAGTGCTCGGTGATCTTCATCTGCCAGCGTGTGTAGTGCCAACAGTAAAACTGGGACGTGGTGGCGTTAGGACGTGGTCATGATTTTCATGGAGGGGGCTTCAACCCCTTGTTGATTTGTGTGGCACTGTCACACCACAGGCTTACATTGATGTTTTAAGCACCTTTTTGCTTCACACTGTTGAAGAGCAACTCTGGTTGGCGATTGCATCTTTCAGCACGATCGAGCACCTGTTCACATCGCACTGCCTGTGGCGGAGTGGTTATACGACAATAACATCCCTGTAATGGACTGGCCTGCACAGAGTCCTCACGTGAATCCTATAAAACACCTTTGGGATGTTTTAGAACGGCGACTTGGTACCAGGCCTCACCGACCGACATCGATAGCTCTCCTCAGTGCAGCACTCCGTGAAGAATGGGCTGCCATTTCCCAAGAAACCTTCCAGCACATGACTGAACGTATGCCTGTGAGAGTGGAAGCTGTCATCAAGGCTAAGGGTGGGCCAACACAATACTGAATTCCAGCATTACCGATCGAAGACTCCACAAACTTGTAAGTCATTTTATGCCAGGCGTCCAGACACTTTAGATCTCATTGTGTATACAGCAATGTTTTACTAACAATCCAGTCCAAGTAGTAAAAAATCTGATTTTAAATGAGTGTTGTAGTGGTCTTCAGCCCGAAGACTTATGATGCGGATACCCAAGCTAGTCTGTTTTAATCTCATAATACCTGCATATCTCCTTCAAATTACATCCGCTGCCTGCTACAGCGAAGTTTGTATCTCCATTTATTTCTGCCACGCGAATTTCCCTTCAGTTGACGACATCTTCGTGCCTGACGATGTGATGTGTAAATGAATCCCTTTATTTAGTCAAGACGCGCCATAATTCATTTTCTCCCCATCTACCCGTCTAATCTTCAGCATTCATCTGCAGCACCACTTTAAAACGCTTCTACTCTAGTCTTGTCTGAAAGCATTGTCGTTCTTGTTTCATTTTCGTGCAAGCCTAATTTAGATAAATAACCTGAGAAAATATTTTCTTGTTATTGCCAGTTTCATATCTAATTCTCTCTAATTCGGCCATTGTAAGTTATTATTCAGGTTAAGTATACCACATCTAGTGTATGATTTACTAATCTCATTGTTTCAGCGTCGCTTGATTTACTTCGGCTGCATTCATTTATCAATGTTTTCTGTTGTGAAGTTGCTACCATAACCTGTTTATGAGACAATACACATGATCACATGATCTTTCAAATCCCTCGTCGTCTCTGACAGTCTTACTACTTCGTCACCAAAATAGAAAGATTTACATTCTTCTCCCTTCTTTCCAATTTCTCCTCGGTTTACTTTACAGCTTATTCAATATACAGACATCCGGTATATGCTCCAAACCTGTCTCCCTTCTCAACTATTGCTTCCTTTTCATGTCATTCGACTCTTAAAACTACAAAAAAATGGCTGTGAGCACTATGGGACTTAACTTCTGAGGTCATCAGTCCCCTAGAACTTAGAACTACTTAAACCTAATTAACCTAAGGACATCACAAACATCCATGCCCGAGGCAGGATTCGAACCTACGACCGTAGTGGTCGCGCGGCTCCAGACTGTAGCGCCTAGAACCGCTCGGCCACTCCGGCCGGCTTAAAACTACATTCTGGTTGCTGTTCCCGTTAAACGTAACGTTTGGATCCATGTATTAGATTCCTGGTTACTTCAAAAACTTAGATGTTCGAGTCAGTAGTCTCAAAAGATTACCCGTTGCACCTACTTTATTATGTGTTTAACACCCTCTTCTCATCTGAAGTGAGGTCGTCTACTTCCTCCAACAATACTTCAATAAGTCCCACTCTCTCTAATCATCCATTTCTCTCGGTAGAGATCATCAGCGCACACTCCGCTGCAGAGTAAAAATCTCATTCTGGAAACATCTAGTGGTTAGTAGTGCGCTACACAGGGTTGTCCATATAAGATAATAAATACGGCTCCTATCTTCAGGTGTCTAGCTGTTCAGGATTTTTATTATTGCTACCGTGTTGCTTTTTCACGAGTCTAACAAACCTGTGACCAATCACACTTCCTTTTTTGCAAGAGGGGTAAACAGAAAGTTGTATCTATAACCTGGAAAAAAATGAAATTCGCTGACTGATATGCTGCTGGTTCGCCGATATGAGTCGGTTGTTCTGGAAAATGTAAATCAGTACTGTAGCCCATTGTTAAAAAGGTTAAAACGAAATTTATCGAGGCTGTGGAGTCCGCCCAGAAAAAAATTATGAAATAAAATATTTACTTTAAAACTAGAGACGCAAGAACATAATTTCTGCCCTTCCAATAAAGCTCTCTGCATCCACCCTCAAACGAAACCCAGAATCGGGACAAAAAACTTCGTTTTAACCGCTTTACTATAGTACTTTCGTTAACTCACATCGTTGTAATGCTTGCTCAGGTATTAATCAATGGACAGTGAGTATGTGTACCTACAGACTGTATAAATAAATAGTGCGTAGCGCAGCCTCGCGTGTGCTGAACACAGCCGTAGGCCGGACACTCACCGTACAGACGTATGCTGGACTCAACTTCCCCCAGTGAGTTCTTTGCGACGCAGCGGTAGGATCCCAGGTCCTTCTCCTGGAAGTTGCGCACCACCAGCACCATCCTGGTCTCGAACATGGACTTGCTCACCGTCTTCACCTCGTACTTCTCGCTGGAGATCAGCATCTCGCCTGTGAGGACACACACTTCTGAGTCACTCCGGAAAACACCCGTTTCATTGTTTATTCATTTATAATTTTATTTAGCCCGACCAGATTAGGAATTTCCGGTCTTCATCGCACAGCGTACCACGAAATACACGTTTCAAAAACTATTACTAAACCTTGTTTATCAAGTTTCTTAATTCCCCTACGTACTTGTGGCTCAGTTAATTTTAAGTGGAAAAACCATATGAAGAGCCCACAGAAAAAATGGAGCAAGTTACATTTGTACATTTTTCAGGAGAGCAAATATAAACATTCAGTATTACAAAGAAATACTTGAAAGACTCGAATAGAGTGTAATCGATGTAATTATGATGACAAATTTAATAGCTGTAAAGTAAGCACATTACGAAAAGTAATAGCTGAAACTATATGACAAAAAAGACAAAACTTGGAAATAAACTACACCTTTGTAACGGAAATAACGTGGCAAATCCATCAAATTCTGGTAAGCTTTCTTCTCATCTTTGTGTTGTTTAGCTCATATTTGCCAAAGATAGGTTTTGTTGATAGTCCGTGCATATTTCTTCATTTTCGGCTATTGTTATTTCCTCTCTTTTCGCTTTCTTGAATAAAATGTAACAGTTCTAACTTGTGAACCCGGTATTCCTTACCAAATGCTTAAATTTCATTTCTAATTTCTAACTTATCTTTTTCAGACATATTTTGGCAAGGCTTTTCATTCAGACTTTTTAATTCTGCCTGAAATTTGTCACATGTTGAGTAGGTATCTGAATGCGGGTGTCCAAGTGATAAGTTAAAGTTCCTGTTAAAGATTTTCCGGCGTGTCTCTTTATAAAATTTATGCCATTTTTTATTGATAGTTCTTCGGGAAGGATTATGGTGTCTGTCTTTCCCTTGCATAGTGGCTACTTCTTCTCTTAAATGGATTTATGTGGTTTGTAACGGCTGCTTCCTTTTCTTTGGGTAGTTTCCAAGCATGGGTAACATTCATGTCTCTCTTGTCTTTCTGATATTCCTGTATCCTTTGAACCACCTGCAGTCTGTGCTTTGATATTCTATGCAAAGCAATGAAGTTCTTTCGGCAAACAGGAATTTTGCTCATCGTAAAATTTCGTTTGATTCTGGCAATGTATCGGCAAGTGCAATCTCTGGCATTGGCATCGCTATGCTTAGGCCTTCTTCGACCACTTAATGTCACTGAAATTAAGCTGATTAAATGAATGGTTATTCCAGTTACCTAACAAATTAAATTTGTTTAGGAGCTTTTCTCACTCGTGTGGTTTCATTTATTCGAAACATTCAGACCGCGAGCATTTACAGCCACTGCCTAGCGCATGAGACATTGACCTAAGGTCACTACAAACATTTCTCATTCTGCCATTAAGTTTATTTCTAACAGACTGGTTAACAGATGGCGTTCCACCTTCACCTTGCAATGAACCAACACGTTAAAGATCTTAAGAGGCTCACGTTACTGTCACATTTCAAACTGAGCACTGTTATAATGTAAAATGTAGAAGCAAACCTTGGATTTACCCCATTCTTTCGGTGAGAAGAAAGCCTTAGAACGGTCTTCCCGTTGCCACTAAAAGTAAAGCCCTTTGTATCCTGGTGAAAATCATTCTAACTGTCTTGCGTAATCGGCGGGTACCGTCAAAATCTACCATAAACCCATTTCCCTATTAAACAGACACCCCATATTTTCCCTGGGGTCCTCATGTTGTACACCCGCTATAGCACATAGTTTCGGCTACTTTTGCCACAAGAATAGTTCCAACTTTGGCTATATTGAAGTTATTATTTTAACGTATTTTCCATACTTTCATTCACTGATGTCGCACAGGGTAATATTTCAGGGAAATTCCATACTTGCCCAAAAAGTATTCACTGCACAAAAGAAAGTAATTAGAAATATGGTGAGGTTCCCAACATGTACAACTAGCAGGCATCTCTTTAAGCAGCAGAAAATTTTTCACTTAAATAATTATTATCAACAATCCATCTGAGTTTGAGGATAACAGAAATATTCATAAGTATAACTCTAGACGAAAAATCACCTGCATTACAGTTTAATTAAACCAACTTTGGCGCAGATAGGGATAAAATATGTAGCAGCAAAACTATATGTCGTACTAACTGAAATGTTTGGTAGACAGCAGAAATATTTCAAAGGTACAAGTTAAAAGTGATACTCCTTAAGCGCTCCTTCTACACCGTAAAGAAATTTCTGAATAGAAATAATCCCTCGATTATTCGAGAAAGGAAACACTAAATTGTTAACATGAAGCTATTCAATTATTTTGTTGATGTTTAAGATGTACGTTTATTTGAGTACATCCTTCGTTAGAGTAGGTTCTAATAAGTAGATACGGTATTTTATCATTTTTATAAGTAGTCTACATCAAATTGTACTCGGACCAGCGCCTATAGGAAACGATTATTGGGTTACGTGTTTTATATTATCCTAACTTTCCCTTTTTGATCAGCAACTTCTGTTTCATGAACACTCCCTGTCTTGAATGAAATCCATTCTGTAAGTTTGGCTGTGGGCTAATGCGAATTTTGTGCTATCTCCGAGCTTATAAACGAAGGGCTGAACCTTTGGAACGGACAGGATAATAGCAAGGGGGAAAGGATACAAGAACAAGTAGAGAAATGATGGCAGAGGACCCCAACTTGCTCGGTCTTGGCGATGTTGACGTGGAGCACGTAGGTGGGAAGATCTTTCCCGACGAATTATTGGGCGTTTGCTGCCAGTGGTTGCAGGAAGTTCGTGGTAGAAGCTTCGACAGTTTGATAGAAAATCTGTCAGTTAAAACGGGTAAACATGGGATCCGTAGGACGTGCTTCTGACGCGAGGCTATTGGACCGTTATGTTGCTGACCGCTGTGTTGCTCCCAGAAGCTAGGTCTGCAGTTGGCAGGAAAGTGTGCCAAATTATGCGTCCTCTCAGGGGTGTTGAGGAGCGAGTGGTGGTCAGTTGAAGACGGGACGAGCTACAGTCTAGAAGCGTTTGAGGTGCTGTTGGCCGGTGGGGACGTGCTGAGCAGCTGTACTACGAAGCAATGACGGTTAGAAGCAGCGCAAATGCTTGCTGGCGTGCTGTTAGTTAGGTTACGAACAGGGCTTGTTAGCAGTCACAACTCTGTGTATCGTACCCTTTCCGAATATCTGAAATCCTTGCCACATGTGTCGTAAGCTAAATTCTTTACACCGCCTTGTTTTTGGTTCACCAGTGTGTTCCTTATCTTGCTTTAGTAATGGGAACGAACATTAACTTCTCTCTCGCTCTGCTCTTGTCCCCTAAAAAATGGTTAGCCAATCTGTAATGAATAATAGAAACTTTATTTCCTGTTCTTTTCCCTCAACAATTTTTTCTCTGCTGCAGCATGTTGAATCAAGCACAAGCTTATGAAATTCTCTCCATTATTCCGATAGAGGCATCCCCCTCTCCCTATGCTGATCACTTTGTCTGCCAAGTTTTTGTCAAGTCTTCATTTAGCAAGAGGCAGCAGAATTTAAGAACCTTGTTTGATACATAGTTCAAATTTCCTTCGTGTAAAAGTAACTCTAGATAAATTCAATAGTTTCAATAGAGTCTTTTATTTCAAGCATGCCACGTCCTTTATACATGCATTAGGTAATAGATTAAGAAATATATGAGGTACAGCTAAACATTGTTTGTCTCCATAAGGCCATGCTGTGCTGCTTGTGTCCGTTGTGTTAGGTCAAAAAAATGTTTTGCGTGTTTTTAGGGCAAAAATTGATCCAACTTTAACTAACCATACTGTGACCATTGCACTTAGGGCGCACGACACCACCATCAGTGGTTGTATTAAAAGTACAATAGGAATTAGTCGTCAAGCGTATTAATGCACATTTGTTTCCTGTTTTCAACCAAAAATTAAGATCACTAGTTTACCATCATATCACTTCATACTACCAAACATAAAATCAAAGCCGGTACCATATAATGTCTATGAAATGTGTGTTCTACTTGCATGTTTATTCGGACGCCTCGTTGCAGACCTACGTGACCTCTAATCTGAAGAATATTAATGGATAACCGCAACCGTGGTCAGGAACTGTAACCTTCAAACCTTACCTACGTTCCAATTACACATAGGAAGTTTGATGCCGTCCTTGTTTCCCAGCTGCTCGCTGTGAGGTATCTTGTTTTTAACAATAGAGTCGTATCTGCCAGGAGAGCACAATCAACTACACTGCCTCGCCCCGAACCAACCTCAACCAACTTTCCGTCCCACATTTGACACACTAAACGTTAAAAGCAAGACGAACTGCGTAGCTATAACGCACCTTTGAAAACAGCAAAGAGACCGAATTATGGAACCTCACTGGACGAAAAAAGGAAATCCAGCCGGATTTGGCGGATTCTAAGTAATGACCAAAAAGTGGATCTCTGAAGTTTGGAAAAACATCACTTCTCCCGTCATATACTGCGTTACCTAATCTTATTATTGTGCTGAACATACTACCCCGTCTTTTGCAGAAGCAAAGCAAAACACATACAAACAAACACTGATCTTTAGACGGTAAGTTGCTAAGACTAACAATAAAAATGAAGTACATAGCAGTCCTTTTCAGGTCTGACGTGAATTCCTCGCTCCTTGTGGAAATTACGTTAAAGCGGAATCCGACTCGCAGCAGCAATCGAAAGGATTAGTGCGCTATGAATCCAATGAATAAATTACATTAAATTAAGTTTTAATAGGATTTATAATCTATTTCACCAAGTATGTAATACCCTTGTAGCTTATTTATTTAAAATTCAAATAAGTGCCTCGGCGAGTCGCACAAGGACCCGGACCGCGTATAATGAAGGCGCCCCCATCTTTGATGTTCCGTTAATTGGAAAACAAGAGACTTTTGAGGGAGGCGCGGCGGCCGCTCCCCATCGAAAAATGCGTCCCGCAGCGGCAATGGCGCATACAAATACCGCTCCGAGCAACTCCTGTTTAGGCTGCAGCAAATTCACTTTCATTCTTGACACCGATGAAACAGACTGAGTCGATTTTACTGCGCTAGCTGTGTGTGTGTGTGTGTGTGTGTGTGTGTGTGTGTGTGTGTGTGTGTGTGTGGTGTGCGTGTGTGTGTGTGGTACACTGTAAACCTAGTTATGAGACATTTGCTCTCTTATTATTATTAATTTTATATTCAATTATGATTCTAGACTGCAATTCTAGTGATGTAAATTTTAGTAAGGGATAAAAGATTATCCTTTTCATTACAACTTTGAAGGTTATTTGATTAATTACCTTAATTCCTTAGTGTAGTGAAATTAAGGTTGATGTTGAACTTAATTCTATTACTGAAACTATCACTCTGGTGTGTGTGAGTGTGTGTGTGTGTGTGTGTGTGTGTGTGTGTGTGTGTGTGTGTGTGTTGTAAGGGATCCGTGATCCCATGAACATAGATATTAATATCCGACACCCAGGTCGATAGCAGACAGAGGTTGATTGTCGAGCGCTGCAGGAGGCAGTAAGACTAGTGTCGAGTGAGAAGTAGTACCGAAGAGACGGGCAAGAATGGTGGTCGAGTGAATAGTAAATGGTAAATTCACCGGAGTATGACAGATTAGCGCGTCC
Source organism: Schistocerca cancellata (assembly GCF_023864275.1). Classification (NCBI taxonomy): domain Eukaryota; kingdom Metazoa; phylum Arthropoda; class Insecta; order Orthoptera; family Acrididae; genus Schistocerca; species Schistocerca cancellata. The sequence goes on along the minus strand of NC_064631.1, from coordinate 169,384,350 downwards.
CCCTAATCGTCGTGGGGTTGACCCTCATCGATACCGATTCGCGACTGATATGAAACCAACAGTGACAAGTGCCGAATTACGTGTTTGGCGTCAACCGCGTCGGCCAGCAACAACAATGGATTGCGGTGAGGATTGTTGTGAATATTAACCATCATCATTGCGTGTGACGAAGTACTTAAAATCTGCAACCAATAATAAATATAACCGTAATTTGACGTCTAAGGCGAAAGTAACAACTGCCTCAGAATTTATGTGTTAGTAGAAAATACGTGTCAGTTTGTACGTCACAACCTTCATGGACTTTTATGATAGACAAACTTTCAGTCATTAATTATTCCGTCTCAGAACAGCCGCACTCGGTTCAATACCCCCGAAACCACAGCAGAAAAACCGATAGCCTTCATCCATTAAGCACATAGTCAACTAATCATAATATTTTACTGTTTAGCTGCTTCGGTAGATCACACAAAACCTAATAAAGGACCAAAACAGGGGTGTTTCAGTGTGTATAAGAAAGAGTGAGGTATAGAGAGAGAGAAATTGTCAGTGCGCATACAACAGCATGCGTTGCCTAATACTACTGTTTCAAAACTCTGCGCATAAAAACCGGATTCTTCCGAAGCTCATACCTCAGCTTCTGTTGGTGAATACAAAAGTAGCGCCAAGTGTTTTGGATAGAGTTTAGGCTAGGGACCATTTGTATAACAAACACGAGGATGGTCTTAGTGCCTCTGTCATACTGTACAGTGTCAAAGTATAAATTTACATACTTCTCCCTCCTCAGGCAAATGGAGCAAATTGGTTGCTTCATTTTGCATTTGGCGTGGTCTACAGTGAGGCTTAAAGAGCTTATGAAGGTGCCACTACCTCATAGACGGTCCCTTAGCCCGCATCTCGTGGCCGTGCGGTAGCGTTCTCGCTTCCCACGCCCGGGTTCCCGGGTTCGATTCCCGGCGGGGTCAGGGATTTTCTCTGCCTCGTGATGGCTGGGTGTTGTGTGCTGTCCTTAGGTTAGTTAGGTTTAAGTAGTTCTAAGTTCTAGGGGACTGATGACCATAGATGTTAAGTCCCATAGTGCTCAGAGCCATTTGAACCACGGTCCCTTAGAAAATAACAAAGAAAGAAATACCTTCTTTTCGTACCAGTGAAAGTGAAAACTAGAGGAGACTGCAGGAGAGAGCAGGACTGAACGAAGGAAACTGTAGCTGTGAGACAGAGGTAGTGACAGTTGGAGAGCCACAAAGAGATAATGGTGAGCGAGTTACAGTTAGTGGAGCTCATGGGGGTGAGAGGTGAGCTGAATGTTAAAATGAGAACGAATATGTTCGCATGCCAAGATATTTGGGAAAATTTTTAAAGGTGCTGAGAAAGGACGATAGAATGAGGCAGTTGGTACCTCACTAGTCTTTTAAACAGGAGCATATTCACCTTCTTTGTAGTCCGATAGGGGAATTTTTCTGTTTCTTATCTTGATGCAGTTAACGTGTTAGACAATTTTTATTTTATCTTACGTTATCCATTAGGACTATTGGTGGGGTGGTGACTGATTTACAATTCTGAGATGTAAAATAATTAACATGAAGCTTCAGCCGCAAATGTAGCATGATGTAACCTCACCCAGTAAAACATTAGTGATTTTTTTAGAAGAGCGCATTGGTCTTCTTGGAGTGCTATACAGCTCCTCAACTAGCAACAGGCAATCGCGTGACTCTTCCACAGCTAACATAAGTCTTGGTGGAAAAGAGATGCGTATTTACCGTTTGATTACATGGAATGGGAGAACTAAGTTGGGTGTCCCTGGAGATGTGACGGAATGACAGAAAGAACCTATCGTGTGTTCCACGTGCCAATGTTCCCAACGTGAGTGAAGTTACCCAATTTTTGGTGTATCGATCACGACTGTCTAGTGTGTCTGCAAGGAATGGTACACCACACGCAGGCGTGCAACACAGAACAGGAACAGCGCTCATAAAGGAATGCTGACCGATAGTGACTGGAGACGAGAGTCAAGTCTTATCAACGAAAATCGTTTCCATGCACGACAGGAGCTTCTTCTTTTCTTAAATTATAGAACGACAGGATCTGTTGCTGTGAGTCGATTCAGATGCAACTCAGTCAGTTTCATAGCGAGCTTTATAAAGAGCACGGCGTACAATGAACGTTTGGAGTCGGATATCTCGCAATAGTCTGTGGTTAGCAGCGGCACTGGGAGCTGCAAATCTTTTATGGCCCAAACAACACAGAAAATGCACAACAGCTCATTAGAAGCTTATGGCGTGCTCCAACGAGCTTCGATTTGGCCTCTTTCCAAATCATGCCAGGTGCCGAGTGCGCCAAAAGTCCCGTGAGGCGCTTAACTCCCAGTATTTGGAGGGTGTAGCCTAGGCCAGAGGGATTTTTCTGATGTTTTCACCTTGGTTTTCGTAGCTCTACTTCGACTCACTCACGCAGGACACAGTGAAAACGAGCAGGAATTAAAATTTCAACATTCTTTGTGACCACTTTTTGTTCTTACACGTACGTCTTCATATTGAGTCTGATACATGCGTTCCGTGTGCATAGCGGACGTATAGTTGGCCAGAGCGTTTAACCAACACCGACTCAAAGGAAGGCCTCGACGCTTGTTGGTGACGTCACGTCAGCTAGGCACGGCGAACGCCAGGTCTGTTGCAGGCAGAAACGCCTGGGCGTGCTTATCACTATAAATCTCTTATTTTTGGACAAAATGTTTGGTATTGTTTTGGGTTCTGCAGTTTTATTTAGATGAAAGAATTTCTTACTATCGTAAAGCTACAAATGAATATCATAGCTCTGTATTACTGAATCCTGTCGAAACAAACGTAGATCAATATGAGGAGATGCTTTGCCCCATTGCAAGCTTCGGAACTTTTACATTCAAGTAACTACATTTACTTGATCCATTTTGTTATCGAAACTTACCCCAACTCCTTACAATTAACTCGTTTCTTTCATTCATTTATTTATTTTCGTTTGACATCGTCACTGGAAATGTGAACTGAATTACATGTGTAAATGTCCAACTGTTGCCAGTCATTAGATTACAGTCGTTTTCAACGAAAGGAATTCTAAACAGGAAACAAAATAGCTTCATACATCGAAAATACTGCTGAGCTTAAACTTTTTTAAACATGCACATTAGAAAAGATAAATATTCCCCTCTTGCAACTGAAAGAAGAAACTTTATAAGATAAAAAAAAATTATTTGATGAAACAAGTATCTCTCCAGAATGAGATTTTCACTCTGCAGCGGAGTGTGCGCTGATATGAAACTTCCTGGCAGATTAAAACTGTGTGCCCGACCGAGACTCGAACTCGGGACCTTTGCCTTTCGCGGGCAAGTGCTCTACCAACTGAGCTACCGAAGCACGACTCACGGCCGGTACTCACAGCTTTACTTCTGCCAGTACCTCGTCTCCTACCTTCCTACCTCCTACCTTCCTACTGCCAGAAGTAAAGCTGTGAGTACCGGCCGTGAGTCGTGCTTCGGTAGCTCAGTTGGTAGAGCACTTGCCCGCGAAAGGCAAAGATCCCGAGTTCGAGTCTCGGTCGGGCACACAGTTTTAATCTGCCAGGAAGTTTCATATCAGCGCACACTCCGCTGCAGAGTGAAAATCTCATTCTGGAAACATCCCCCAGGCTGTGGCTAAGCCATGTCTCCGCAATATCCTTTCTTTCAGGAGTGCTAGTTCTGGAAGGTTCGCAGGAGAGCTTCTGTAAAGTTTGGAAGGTAGGAGACGAGGTACTGGCAGAAGTAAAGCTGTGAGTACCGGCCGTGAGTCGTGCTTCGGTAGCTCAGTTGGTAGAGCACTTGCCCGCGAAAGGCAAAGGTCCCGAGTTCGAGTCTCGGTCGGGCACACAGTTTTAATCTGCCAGGAAGTTTCAAGTATCTCTCTTTTGCCTCTTCTTCTGTCCCCCACCCCCTCCCCCAACGTGTACAATCGCAAGATATTTCATTAACATTCAGTGCTCCTCACCCCACAGTCAACCAAGATACCTAAAGAAGAGCACCAATATGTTCACAGTTTCTTGTAAAAGCAACCCAGTACAAACGTAACTTCCTCAGATTTACAAATAAGATAAAGAAGCACGAATTCTGTTGCTGCTGGACCATGAAGTTGTTTTTGTATGTCAATCCTTAAAATAGGTGGAAATTTAAGTTCAGGAGTACACTATTTGTTAAGAAGTGTAATGAATTGCACAATTAATTGATTGCAGAAATCTCTCAGGACAATGTGTGTTGGTCAACTACTGCCCACAGTTTCACATTTTCCTGTGTCAGGGAGGGAGACACCACCATTATGAGTATGCCTGCAACAGACCTGGCGTTCGCCGTGCCTAGCTGACGTGACGTCACGAACAAGCGCCGAGGCCTTCCTTTTAGTCGGTGTTGGTTTAACGCGGGGGTACTGTTGGTGAGTGATCTCTTGGGTCTCGCTGTTTCTTGAAACGGAGCAATCGCGAATTTGTAGACAGAGTCGGGAGAGGGAAGTGTGCACTGTCTCACGGAATTGTTCGCAGTATAGAGCCGGTGTGAGCTGCTCTGCTGACTACTACCCTTATTTGCTTGGGAAATTGTTCTTCGGTTCTCTCGTTTAGCGGTTACTGTTAAAGCTTCCATGTCCGCAGTGTACCGTGTTTTCCTACACCACGTCGGTGTAGATGTCATTTCAAACGTTCAAATGTGTGTGAATTCCTAAGGGATCAAACTGCTGAGGTCATCGGCCCCTAGACTCACACACAACTTAAACTAACTTATGACAAGAACGACCCACATACACCCATGCCCGAAGCGGGACTCGAACCACCAGCGGGAGGGGCCGCGCAATCAGTAACATGGCGCCTCTAACCGCGCCGCCACTCCGCGCGGCTGGTTATATTTGATTTGGCTTGGATGCGTCAGCGTTTTTAGTCCCGTCCAGCATGTCACTTTCTACGAAACTTCCGGCTTGTTAATTAAATGTTGATAACTGTAATTCCTGGACTTGTGCCTCTGAATTTAGGGGGACCTGGAAGTTAAAGTGCTCGCCCTTCGAGAATGTCTCAGTGCAACCTTAGTAATGTGAATTTAAAGTCTGAAAGGTTTTTACTACCCGTTAAAGATGGCTCAAGTGTAACTTTTCTATTGTTCAAATTGTGGACATTTACTTAAAGATTTAGTTCGCTCTTGAAAATTGGCTTAAGCTTTGGAAAAGGTTTATTCATTCTTAAAAGGCGCCTCACAGTAAAACTTACTATTTTTGTTGACGCAGTTAAGACAGTTTAGAGTAACTGAAATTAAAATTTGGAAAACTTTATCCACCCTTTAAAGGAGGCTCACTATGAATTGTGCTCTTTTGTAAGATCTGATTTAAACTAAAGTTTGACGCTGTCTTTGACACTATTAGAGGTAGTGTTACGGCTAAGCATAGGTCTTAATCACTTGTTAACTAGCAGAGTACCATGTACCTAAAACCTTTTGGTGCGTTTAGATCTCCTCAAACTATTTGTGTAACGTTGCTGAATTCGTTCCGCCTATAGCCCGAGGTCGAGATCAACTAGAGGAAGAATGTTTTTAACTTGCAGAATAATTTCCTTTCATCTAAATCGAAAGAAAAACTATGAAATTTGTTTGCACGTTTATTTTCACTTATTTGGAAGTTCTCAGTTTTACTGCACTGGCGAACTTTCAGTGTTTTTAGACTTACAGTCAAACTTTTCTTTGCTTAAAGATTCTCCAAACGTTTGTTTTGAGTCCGCTTCACTAGTCAAATTTCTGAGATTTTCTCTAAAAATTGTGTTTTGCTAAATTCTTTCAAGTTAAATTTTGCTTTAACCACACTCTCTGTGAACGTTTGTTCTTATTCTCTGTTTCACTATTTACATCGTTGAGCCTGCCTGAAAAGTTACATTTTGATTATTTGTTTCAAGTTAAATCGTTGCCTTAAAGTCTATCTAAAATCTTGTTCTGAACCTCGGTTGTACTACTCGCATTGGTGAGCTTCCCTATAAACTAAAAGTTGCTTAATTGTTCTATGTCTATCGACAAATAGAAGAAAAAATATATTTTTGCTGTATCCTCGAGTCGGGTTTGGTCTTTCGTCTTCAACAGCCCGTGTGCTGGCGCCTTATCATATCAGAGCTACTACTACTACTACTACTTCTACAGAGTATGCTGTGGACACTCGTGTCTTCCAGGAGGACGACAGCCGTGTTTGTAGGACGGCACGTGTAAGTTCCTGGTATCATAAACACACAGCCACACTAACGCACCTCAGCTGGTCCACTAAATCATTTGAGCTTTTCTGTTCTTTAAGGCAGGTCATTGACAGCGTATAGTGCAGTGATTCCCAGTCTTTCTGAGACTATTACCCATAAGTGCAATCAGATATTGGCACTACCCCCCCCCCTCCCTTTCACCCGCCATTAGCAACATTAGTGCCTAACTGAACTTTAGAATGAAAAAGAATTTTCTTCGAACGCTTTTATTTCTTAAATGATGGAAGAAATATGATATTTAGTTTTCGTAGGTGTTGGTTGGTTGGTTGGTTTGGGGAAGGAGACCAGACAGCGTGGTCATCGCTCTCATCGGATTAGGGAAGGATTGGGAAGGAAGCCGGCCGTGCCCTTTCAGAGGAACCATCCCGGCTTTTGCCTGGAGTGATTTAGGGAAATCACGGAAAACCTAAATCAGGATGACCGGACGCGGGATTGAACCGTCGTCCTCCCGAATGCGAGTCCAGTGTCTAACCACTGCGCCACCCCGCTCGGTTTTCGTAGGTGTCTTAAATGTCGAAATAATAACTCAATGAAACAACTGGTGTCGCTTAATTCTAACAACATTTTATTTACATTTATAGAAAGATGAAGTAATTCTCGGTGCAGCGCGAGTGTTCCCTACAACTCCTCCTCAGAAAAGAGAACTAATCATCTACATTGATGGTAGATACTTATTACAGAACGTGCTTCCTCTGCACCACTTCTCTCCCTAGTGATACATCCTGCAACCCCACTGTAAAATCAACAAAGTCAAAGGGTGTACACAATACCGTGTGCTTCTGTACCACTATATTCCTGGACGCCTTATCCCTGAAAGGGTAGGTACTGGAAGACTGCCAATACTTTGCTCTGAACATTGCCGCACAGGAGTCTAGTAGCCATTACGTAATTACTGCTTTGTTGTTATCACAATTAGATAGTTTCTTGTAGCGATATGACGAATGAAGCAGTTTCTGGTCCATTGTGGGAAAAGGCAGTTTGCTGAGATATTTAAGCACACACGTATAAACTCTACTTTCACAGAGGGATGATACAAAGTATATGTTCTGTAGGTGGACTATGTGAGAAACAAGGAAGATGTCGTTCATACATGCGTTTCCCAAGCTTTAACCTCCGGCACATTATCTCACGCGTTAATGCTGTTATTTGATATAACAAAATGTAATTGTTGGTACTTGATGTAATCAGGATTACAGTTTTACGAAATAGTGGTGATACTAACAATGATTTTTTGAAAATAGTTCAGTTTTGAGAACCAAAAACTACTGAACCCTTTTTTTACCCATTAAAAATTTTCATTTTACTGCTTTAGTATGTTCCATGCGTCGCAGTTCCGCTTCTTTTCAAATAACGCAAGGTATCGAGTGCATCTACAGCCGAATGGGGCGCTAAACTGGCAGTATGCAGACACAAGTCTCCCCGAATGTCATATGTCGTGTGCTAACGCGCGTATCTATCCGGGGAGAGGGGTGAGGGGAGGGGGGTAGTGACAGGGAGATTTTATAAATGCTATAAAGTGGTGCCAGATAGACAACACTGCACGCTAAACTTAATTTCGACTTACAGCTCCACAAGTATGTTTTAGGCAATATTTCATGTTTTCTGGGAGTTGGTGTTTCCATGTATGACCGTTTCTTTTAATTTACTCACACATAAAATTCTGATGTGTTATCGTGCACTGAATGTAGCCACGATGACCAATGTCATTACGTCGTAATACTTTTTAGAAAAGATCTGAAATTTTCTATCTGAATAGTGTGGGACACCCGTCTGTTGATACCATTTGCACTGATTTTCGTCCAATGGGACATCATCCACTAAATGCGGGGCAGATTTGTTGGGATTAGTAGGTACTTGCTGATATTAAGTGTCCCATCGAACAACACTGCTAAAGACCAGTGTCCTTGTATATCCACTTCCTTCAGTTAGGCCGGCCCTGGTGGCCACGCTGTTCTAGGCGCTGCAGTCCGGAACCGCGCGACTGCTACGGTCGCAGGTTCGAATCCTGCCTCGGGCATGGATGTGTGTGATGTCCTTAGGTTAGTTAGGTTTAAGTAGTTCTAAGTTCTAGGGGACTGATGACCTCAGATGTTAAGTCCAATAGTGCTCAGAGCCATTTGAACCTTCAGCTAGCGCAGAGTTTCATCTGATTAGTAAGCATATTTGCTAAGACTTATTGATGTGTACGAGACAATTCATCCAGAAAAAAAATCTTGGATAGATTGGATCCATCACTTAGCAGTTTTCGGGACGGCAATCGGAGAACTGTAAACGGTTTTGAACGTCATGTAGCTATCGATGGAACGCATTGTGTAAAGCATTAATTGTATTGGAATGTGGCATTAGCAGGACACCACTCTGGATCTCCCCACTCGCAAATTCAAGCTACCTTATGATGACTTATGGACAGTGGGTTCTCGCTGGTAAAAACATTAGTTTTGTTGGTCTCATTAGTTTCTGGTCGTTTTCAATGGCGTATTTTATTCTTCGGGCTTAGGGGTTCATGATTCTTTCCTTCTTTTTTGTGTAATGGTTGATAAGAAAGCGTGAGGAATTCGCTGATAACCGCATCACTACTGTTGAATAGTACGCTAGGTTAATTAACTCTTAAGGCCAACTAACATTTTTATAATTGCAAGACTAAATCCGAAAGTGTGGAAAGGCACATCAATAGATCAGCTGAACCTAATTACTCATCATCCTATCGTTTGCTTACAGATTTGTTTCTGACACATGTACGGAACATCGTGGAAGCATACGTACAGATGCAAGGACGACTGTTGACACATGCAGAGGCTAGCTGCAGAGGCTCGATGACCCGCTTGCATAGCGTGAAGACGTATGAATTATCACACGGTAACTTATTACCCTCGGTGCTAGTAATGAACATTCGACATCTGATTAGTTTCGTACAGTATATCAAATATTCCATGAAGTTTCGGGACTGCACATGTACTACCTCTTCAAGCGTGCGCCTGTGAGCTATAGATGGAGAAATATTCGAATTGGACGCGTAGCTTGACAGAGGTCACACATGTAGCAGCTGTCTCTGCGTATGCGTCATCGCGCCAAATTTTTGTGTATAGGTAGCAATGTGAACTAGCAGTCCCCAGTGCAAAACACTCACCTGAAGATGGCTGAATGTTTGTCAGCCGAAATATCGTGGTTAGAACCCGACGTTACCTGGTTGCAATCTCGAAACTTCAAGGAATACTCTATTCCCCCGGAAATTTTTCAAGTGTTTTGAACTACTTTTGTTTAGAAGCAAGATTTAGATCCGCATTTATACGGTAAGTCTTAGTTTTATTTGTCGAGCAGACAGTGACTTTTGTCTACGAATTAGTATAACTATGCCTGCGAAGTTATTTAAACCATATTAATACCATGAGCAGTTTGTCTTCTTTAGTCATAACGCAACTACATCTAAACCTGCGTGATTCGCGCTCTTGACTTCGCCTTTGTGTATTTTGCGTTGCTGCTTTACTTACACACACGCTGATCACTTTTTGGTTGCGTGCAGTAGTTTAATGTTTCGATATATTACCAAGTTCAAAATATGCAAGAGTCTAACCATCTCTTTCCCTGTTGACCTCTTTAATATAGTCTATAAAAGGCCATTACAGTATACACCAGAAATGGCGGAGCAGAGGGACAACCCTTGGAAGCAACAATTACGGTAAATACTTTGAATTTCGGTGCTAGCAAAAACTAGAATACGTAGAAATTCTGTTGGTATGTGGCCTTCACAGACGAATGAGAAGGAAGGCTCCGAGGCAGAAACGTTACTGGACCCCACCCTTATCAGATCTCAGGCCTGTTCCATTCAGGTTTAGTATTCAGTAAGTAAAATGCTTCAACTCAGTAACATAAGAGGTTAAATAAAATTACAGCCCACAAAGCGATAAGTTACACAAGTTCAGAATTCAGCAGGTATTGAGGGTAAACTTTATCTGTCTTCGTCAAACATTAGTCACTCTGTCCGCTTTAACGGAGTGGAAACTGTAATGCGATGTATTTCCTCATTATGGATTTATTTGTGATTGCTTGCCTTAACTGGGTCTCCCTTTGTTTGAACAAATGCTTTATCTAGAACGGTTTTCGTGCTTTATTCGTTCAGTGTTGTGTAGGCTACATTCTCTCACCATGGACATATAGTTTACTTGTGATTTTAGAAATTTTTCCAAAATTTGGTGACAGACGTTCTGACCAATCTTTTTCAGAAAGTCTGTCGGCACATGTTTACCTCACGCTCAATGGCAAATCCGAATATTGACATTCTGCTGAAAGCCAGTTAGTAAATATGAAATATCTGCACGAATAAGCGTCGAATATAGTTCTCCCTGTACCCTGTCACCGAATCAAAAGACTGTAATCCCGGTAGTGTAGCCATTCTGCCATAATATACAGGGTGTTTAGGGAAAATTTGACATATTCTTAAGGGTCCTAGTATTGGTCAAAACTCGAAGAAAAGTTATGATATCGATATGTGTGCGTAAACCAATGCCTGTTGAATTGTGGGACGGCCTGCCCGCTAGTTCCCATCTGCCCGGTACGTAGAAGTAAACACTATGGGTAATGTTGCATGTGGGTACCACGCGTCCTGACAAACCCGCAGTGAATAATGCTCCTTTTCAAATACTCCTGTCTCCATTCGGACTGCGTCACATACAACGGTCTCACGCTCCTATAACGTCTGTGCATTGTCGATGGGTTGGACACACACGAATGCCTTTTAAGGACCTCATAACTGGAAATGCGATTCAAATCCAGTGAACGACGAAGCAATGCTATCGAACCACCTCGATGTATTCCTCACCAGTGAAAGATTGCGGTGAGCGCTCACGAAGCGTTATGGTGAGATACTGTAACACGATCCGTCAAAAAAGTGGTAGTGCCCGTTGTGCACAAACCTCTGTCGTTGTCTTTGTGCAAGGGTAACGTTTGACAACTGCGCTGCTAGCTTATCGCACAGAAGTCGGTGATACACAGTAAGTGGTAATGATATTGTGAAAGTATATATCATTACGAGTCCTTCAACGACAATTTCTGCCCTTACACTGATACTGATACGATCTTGATGTTTCGCCTCCATGACTGCTCGAGGATTTGTGTCTGCACACACGTGCGTATTGTGGTAATTTGCAAAGCATCTTACTGCAATATGTGGTGTTACTCAGTAGGAGACAAAAAGTTTGTGATAAAAATTATCATTCTAAAAACTTGTAAGAGGCACGGATCTATTAGAGAAACGTAACTGCTATTTTATATATCAATCGCATTATAATTATTGAAAATGTCACAGAATTATTGCTGGAAAAGAATAAGTGAATTTTTAAAATCCTTTTTTTGTCTTTCTTTATGGGACAATTTCTTTTCTTGTTCTAATGAACGTGTGAGATCCACAAACCTGTTGACTTGTTTGTGTATTCTACACGCAAGATATACAGTATAAAACATACAAGTATTCGCGCATTAATTCATCATAGAATACGACGGTCAGAGCCAGTTCTAAACCGAGAAGTCTTAGCAACATTAATGTCTAATGAACCTCTATTCCAGGTAACACAAGAATAACTATTGAAAGGAGTGCGACATAATAGACGTAAAACAACGATCACGAGAAACAAAAAGATAAAAACTCGAACTTCAGAATATTTACGGTCAGTGGACTGCCTGAGAGCGTCAACGAACTGAGATACGGAGCTTCTCCAGAAATACGACTCGCCACAGCCTCATGATTTTACGTTAACATAACGTTCCAATTAATAGTGTATGGTTTCCTTATAAGACGGACTGCACCACCGAGTAGTACACATTACTCGACACAAGGAAAACTATCATATAGCAAAAGAAATTGATTTGCGGGTATATTTATATGAACACAATGCTGCTTCGCTTGCATACTCTGTAGGCTTGCAAAGATTTTTGTATTTTTTTATTTAATCGAATTTTTATGTTGTTCGGAAATTGCTAAACCTTATAAGCTTTTCACGCTAATCAAGAGTCTATAATCATGGTCATTTCTGAATGTAATGACCAAAAAGCGATTCTGGTAGCTGGAGTCCAAAGTTTTTGTTAACCATGCCTTTTGGGTTCTTATGGAGTTATTTCCATAGCAACGTTTATGCCCTAACAAATATTTCTTTATATTTAACCGAGAAGTGAAATACCAATTCTCATATATTAAGCTTTAAAATTAGTTTAATGTAACGAATTATTTTCTTAAATATTTTCATCCTTTGTTGCTCTTCCTTAGGGGTTGAATTTCCAGAAACACGTATCTTTTTTATTTCTAACCAAGAAGTCAGATACTAGTTGTCACAGATGTAGCCTTAAATATCCATTAGCAGTCTTTAGTAATTATTTACTTAAAAACAAACTTCCACCCACCATTTTACCCCCTTAGTGGTTCAATTTCCAAAAGTGCTGAAACACTTATTTCTTATTATATGACTGAGAAACCAAAGATCAGTTTCCTTTGTTCAAACTTCAAAATTCTCTTTGTAGTGACATACTTTCAAAAAGATTTCTATCACCTTTTTCACCTCCTTTAGTAGTGGAATTTCGAAACATTCCTTCTTAAAGGTACCTGCAGGGTAAGGGCCACACCCTCTCCAAACTTCCAGTTTTTGTCCGTAGCGGTTTGGGAGGGGCGATGGTGACTCAGTGAATCAGTCTGAATCTGTTTCACCCCCTTACAGTGAAACACAAATTTTTTTCATCTATAACTGAGAAGCGAAACAGCAGTTTTCAAAGAATTAGCTTTGAAAATGCTTTTGCAATGAAATATTTCCATAAAACGTTTGACTCCCTATTTCACCCCATTGAATATCCAAAAACTGTGACCTGTGTATGTTGTAATTCTAACAGAGAAGCCAGCCAAATACAGATTTTCATAGATTTAGCCTCGAGAATGTTTTCACAATGAAATATTTCCATAAAAACTTTCATCCCCCAATTTCATCCACATAGTGGTTAAATATCCAGAAACAGTGAAACATGACTTTTCTTATTTCCAACTGAGAAGGCAATTTTAAATTTACATAGGTTTAACTTCAAAAATCATTTCACAATAAAACATTTTCATAAAAACCTCACTCCTTATTTCACCCCTTAGAGTCGGAGTTTCGAAAAATCCCCTCTTAAACGACGCCAGCAGTGTAAGATCTGCACCTTTTCCAAATTTCAAGTTTCTGTCCTCAGCGATTTGGGCTGGACGATGATGACTTAGTCAGTCAATCAGTACATTGCCTTTTATATGCAGAGAAGACGAATATTTGTTCTCGATTTGACCAATAATATCGTCTGCAAGAATATGAGACACATTTTCTGAAATGCCATGTTGATGTGAAGCACAAACCTGATGAAGGTTGCCTGCAATTGTGACTGAAACCTCTGTTGCTTTGCCACATAGCGAGCGGAAAACGGCACAGAAAAATTTGCTTGAAACGGAGGCATACCGCTGAAGCGTACGTTTGGATCCCAACTAATAAATTTTACATGATAACAGGTGACAGTCGCGGCACTTACCAGTGTCCCTCACCCAGTAGTTGATGGACGTCGGAGACGCTTCCACGTTGCACTCCAGTGTGACGTCAGTGCCCAGTGGCGCACCAACCAGCTGGTTCGGTACCTGAATCACTGGGTGGACTGAAAAACAGGTCAACAGCATTTTAGTCATTCATTACTAGCGTGCTGGCAACAAGAAATTCAAGTATCTGCAGACGAAACGGTTCTGAATAGACGTCTCTACTCATTCAACTTGCTCCTATTGTTCGACATCTAAATAAACGGGTCGTTAAGTAATTTGGGAGAACGAAGGCATTAACTGTACATCTTAAGCAACATATCTGCAAACACTGCATCTCGAATGCGAAAATTGCCACACGTTTCGTCGTGGTGTCTTCGTGGGCTATAAGAAGTGCAAGACCGTGTCCGTGTGTAACGTAGTAAGGGAAAGCGAAACGATATGTTTTTGCATTGTGTTTACCGAAGGACCAATAAGAAATTGTAATGTCTTTGCGTATGCGTTATCAGAAATACGGACATGGAGTGCCGTATAATAAAATTAATGGCACCCGCACAAGTATTGCCACCGAGCACTTTAACGTCGAAGCTGACTTAAAAAAAACCGAAAGCACTCAATCAAGAAAATACAGTCCAAATGATTTAACATTGCGGAAACACAAAACATTTTTGTTTTTTCAAATTATTCCGTTTTGCATCTACAAGCGATCCATTTTCAGATCTATTCTATTCACGAGATTACTCATCAAATTCTATGGTGCGTCCACACATATCAAAGCTTTCTTTACATGTGGAGGCTAGTTAGCTCTGAACTGACGAGTTCTCACTGCTCGACTCAATTACTCTGTCGATACCGTTTAAATGTCTGCAAAATCGTCCTAGTCTCCCCTGTAGTATAGTCAGGCTCTGAACCAACGGTTGCGCAATTTATTAAAGCAACTGAGGCAGACTTAACTGAAATTGATTTTTATAATTGCCTTTAATTAGACATGTTCGCAATACACTGAAATGAATTATTTACACTAGAACGGATGAATGTAGGAACACGTGAAACAATAACAACATATCTTGGAACGCATACGTAAGAAAAGCAAACCTACATTTTTAATTTTTATAGATTCAGAGAAAACTTCTTGCAGTATTCACTGGAACAGACTCAACGACCTTCTAAAGGTAACAGGGACAAAACACAGAGAGCGGAACGTCATTTACAGGGAGTACATAAAGCAGTTACACAAGTCGAAAGGCATGAAACGGAAGCAGTAGTTAAGACGGATGTGGGGAAACATTGTAGCCTATTCACGATGTCGTTCAACATGAAAGGGTACAAGCAGTACAATAATCTTAGGCCAGTTTTAGATAGGGAAATAAAGTTCAAGGACAAGAAATAAGACTTTGAGGTTTACCAATTGCAATGTAATCCTGTCAGAGATGGCGAAGGACTCGGTTGGACAGAAGAACATTAACGGATGTGAAACAAGAGTAAAGGAATGTTGTTGAGTAAATCAGACGTCCTTGAAGGAAGTACACAGGGAAGTGACACACCAAAAGTAGTACATGACTTTTGCTATTTGGGCACAAGAATAACCGGCGATGGCCGGTGTAGGGATGATGTAAAATGGGGACTGCCTTTAGCACGAAAAATGTTTTGTCAAAAAGGAATTTTTAATATTTAACATCAGTTTAAATGTTATGAAGTCGTTTCTGATGACTCTTTCTTGGAAGGGGGGGGGGGGGTGTGGTAGCTTTGTACTGCAGTAAAAAATGGACGATAAGCAGTTCAGACAAGAAGAGATAAGAGGTTCTTGAAAGGATGTGCTGCAGCACGATACTGAAGATTGGAGAGGTAAATAGAGTAACTAATGAGATGGAACTGGGTCGAATTAGGAACAAAGAAATTTATGATACAACTTGAGTAAACGAAGCATAGGTTGATACGTTATATCCCGAGGTACGAAAGACTCGTAAGTTTGGAGAAAGATGTTGAGGATAAAAGTCACAGAATGAGATCAAGGTATGAATACAATAATCATATTCAGATGAATATGGGTTGCAGTAGTAATTTGGAAATAAAGATACAATAAACAAGCCTTCGTACTGGTGACCGCTACAACAATTCAAATTCAAGTATTACGCTGAAACTCAATCACTACTTCTCCAATAATGAATTACGTGATGTACAAACGGGAAACTAAATCATATCAAAGGAAACGGCCCACCCAAATGATTATATGAAGTGTATCAAGAGAAGGATAAAGCAGAAATCGAATATACAATTAGTGTGCAGCAGTTTTGGTGTGTCGTCGAAACCTTTTGTGAAGGTTGAGAATATGTGATGAGATTTACAGATGACAAAATACTTTTATAATTTCATATATCGGAAACTAGCATTTGCAGTTGTGCTTATGTGATCTATAGTAATGCATTCATCTGACACTGACGATCACTTACTTTACTCTTGTAATTGTCAAATGGCAAGCGGTTATCTCGTCTAAATTTTCTTCATGTGCGTTAAAAAGTATCTGGAGCGTTCTGGACAGTAGAGAGGAGATTATCAGAGACCGGTTGCTGGGTACTAGCAATATATTTGAAGTAGCAGAAGAAAGTATGTCTAATCAAACACTAGTATACTTGTAGCAATCAATTCCTGAAGCAACAAATTAAGGCACTGTTTCTAAATCCCGAGCATCCTGTCTGAGGTAAACAGTATATATATACTGACGCGAAAAAATTGCAGTACCAACAAGAAGTTGTGCGACGTAAACGGGAATTGGTAGATGTGTTTCTACATCTGAATAATGATGTATATTCAAAATTCGGACCAGTCGCATAAGAACGGCGTTAGTAGCGCCAGTATGAGGATGCGAACCACGTTAGTTTCAAATACAGGCTGTAACAGTCGTTAGCGATAGTTATCTTCAAGAATAGACGTGGTAAGTTGATATTAGTCGACAATGCTTTTAAGGCGTAGAACGACCACATGTCACTACCGAGAGCGATGACCATCGTTTTCGTCGTATGTCTCTGCCGCATCCTACTGCTTCTGGAGAAGCAATTTGAGCAGCAGCTGGCGCCACAGTGACACAACGAACTGCTACAAATCGGTTACTTCAAGGGCAGCCAGACAGTCAGTATCCCTAACCGCTATCGTTTGCCACTTCAGTCGTATCAAGCGGAAGCTCATTGGTGGCCAGGGTGGAGGTATGTTGTGTTTCTTGCTGAAAGCTCGTTCTGACTCGGTGACCGTAATGGCCGTATGTTGGTTAAAACGAGGCCAGTTGAGGACCTGTACACATTGCGTCTGCGTGCTACACACACTGGACCTAAAGATACCAGGAACACTCTCTTGTTTCTCCCTTGCGTCCTGACTGCTAAAGAGTACATCAGTCTGGTAATTCCCCCTATAGCGATGCCATTCATGAACGTATTTCCGAAGGGTGTTTTGCCACAGGCACCTTCAAAACTATTACCTATACAACACAGTGCACGCCGTTTGCATGCTTGCATTCGACATTCTGGCGTTTACACCGTTTTACTGTACCTCCATTTCACATTTGCAATGGCTTAACTCACTCTTCCATTAACCTGTGATCTTGCAGTGTTAATCACTTAAATACCTAGACAAATGTATTCCCGAAATTTCATTACTCTGCATTAATAATTTTTTGGTGTTGCCAAACCGTTGGTGTATATATATGCTACGGATGGTAGGGTGGTTCAAGTCATTGACACACATACTCACAGTGCACGTTGACCATGACTCGCTTGCTGACAGACGGGGGTACGCCATTGGACGCGATGCACAGGTACGCCCCCATCTCGGAGCGGGACACCTTGGTCAGCTTCAGGACCTCTCCCTGGTATATGGGCACTGCAACAGGAGGAGCTATCAATAGCAGCAGGAAGCGACCACACCGTAAGAGATTCGCACTGGAAAATAATCACTCAAACATCGTTGATACAACACACAGTACAGCCGAAATACATCGACAAAATCTCGGAAGTTGTTCAGGGACATTTTCTAAGGACATTGATGTAAGCGATCTGTGGCCTCCAGTAATTTGTTACAGGGTAACGGTGTAATTATGATTTATTCGGTTTGTTACTATACTAAATTTTGTGCTCATCTGGACCCACAGCGTCATATAAGGACATTAAATGTTATCATAGAACACCAAGATGCTGTTCTTTTTGATTATGTTTTCTATTACAGTAGGCCTACTTTAGGTTATCTGTGGAAAGTTCTTAGTTTGGTTTAATATGTATTTCAGATTTTGAAATAGCTGATTTAACATATTATAGAATTATGCTTTGCTACGTACATCAGGTGGTCTTGATATTCATATGACATCAATGTCTCAGTTGCTGTCACTGCTGTATAAGTTTGTTCCTTTGATGTTGGTGAAGCTACATCCAGTGTTGAACTTAGCTGGAGGAGTTATCTCTGTAGTTATAGAATTATGAAAGTTATTTCAAGAAAACGTAACTTGACAGCTGTATTGACTGTTGAGTCATCATTGTTATATGGTTACAGGCTGTTTGGGTCTATGGTATTCTGCAGGTCATATCCTTTATTTACCAGCAATGTTATATTGCTTATATCATTCGTATTTACGTGGTTCTACGCTGACACGCGGTTGAATCTACTGTGTTTTTTTTTTAATTGGTTATGCCAGATAGTGTCTTAGTGCACGAGATTTACGACATTTTCCCCGTGTTTTTTTTTCTTACATGTATGCTGTGTAACGTTTGTGTATCAAAAGTGGTGGAAGAAAGTTGATGGGTTACTGTCGCTCTCTCTAATATGTTCTCGGTATAGAATACCGAAATTCCGTCCAGTTTGCCATATATAGAATTTATCACATATTTAGCACTGAATTTTATATATGCCTGAATTTCAATACATGATAGGTTTTGTTCGTCCGGAGATTGTGTCGCGACTGAAACGCAAATTATACTTTAGTGTATTTTAGCAATAAGAAAATGGTATGCCTCTTACATTTTGTGCTAATAATCTAGAATTTTTTGTTTTGTATTGTTTATTAAAATTGTGTAGTTTCATTAGGACGTTGTGTAGTTCTTTGCTAAGCAACTATGGGGGACTACCTAATTTGTCAATGACTGGACGGACAGGCACTGATAATTCATGGATTTTCCGATGTTCAAATACACTCCTGGGAATGGAAAAAAGAACACATTGACACCGGTGTGTCAGACCCACCATACTAGCTCCGGACACAGCGAGAGGGCTGTACAAGCAATGATCACACGCACGGCACAGCGGACACACCAGGAACCGCGGTGTTGGCCGTCGAATGGCGCTAGCTGCGCAGCATTTGTGCACCGCCGCCGTCAGTGTCAGCCAGTTTGCCGTGGCATACGGAGCTCCATCGCAGTCTTTAACACTGGTAGCATGCCGCGACAGCGTGGACGTGAACCGTATGTGCAGTTGACGGACTGTGAGCGAGGGCGTATAGTGGGCATGCGGGAGGCCGGGTGGACGTACCGCCGAATTGCTCAACACGTGGGGCGTGAGGTCTCCACAGTACATCGATGTTGTCGCCAGTGGTCGGCGGAAGGTGCACGTGCCCGTCGACCTGGGACCGGACCGCAGCGACGCACGGATGCACGCCAAGACCGTAGGATCCTACGCAGTGCCGTAGGGGACCGCACCGCCACTTCCCAGCAAATTAGGGACACTGTTGCTCCTGGGGTATCGGCGAGGACCATTCGCAACCGTCTCCATGAAGCTGGGCTACGGTCCCGCACACCGTTAGGCCGTCTTCCGCTCACGCCCCAACATCGTGCAGCCCGCCTCCAGTACTGTCGCGACAGGCGTGAATGGAGCGACGAATGGAGACGTGTCGTCTTCAGCGATGAGAGTCGTTTCTGCCTTGGTGGCAATGATGGTCGTATGCGTGTTTGGCGCCGTGCAGGTGAGCGCCACAATCAGGACTGCATACGACCGAGGCACACAGGGCCAACACCCGGCATCATGGTGTGGGGAGCGATCTCCTACACTGGCCGTACACCACTGGTGATCGTCGAGGGGACACTGAATAGTGCACGGTACATCCAAACCGTCATCGAACCCATCGTTCTACCATTCCTAGACCGGCAAGGGAACTTTCTGTTCCAACAGGACAATGCACGTCCGCATGTATCCCGTGCCACGCAACGTGCTCTAGAAGGTGTAAGTCAACTACCCTGGCCAGCAAGATCTCCGGATCTGTCCCCCATTGAGCATGTTTGGGACTGGATGAAGCGTCGTCTCACGCGGTCTGCACGTCCAGCACGAACGCTGGTCCAACTGAGGCGCCAGGTGGAAATGGCATGGCAAACCGTTCCACAGGACTACATCCAGCATCTCTACGATCGTCTCCATGGGAGAATAGCAGCCTGCATTGCTGCGAAAGGTGGATATACACTGTACTAGTGCCGACATTGTGCATGCTCTGTTGCCTGTGTCTATGTGCCTGTGGTTCTGTCAGTGTGATCATGTGATGTATCTGACCCCAGGAATGTGTCAATAAAGTTTCCCCTTCCTGGGACAATGAATTCACGGTGTTCTTATTTCAATTTCCAGGAGTGTAATTTAGGTGTTCTAGGATTGATTAACAAACATATTCCATTCGGCCTGTTTGTGTAACAGTAATGCTGGTATCTGTATTACTCATAGTTATTCTATGAACATTCGGCCTTTAAATTTTGACATTTACTACCTACAAAATGTGCTACATGTCACACGTGAAAGCCCACTGCCTTAGTTACTAAAAAACCTTCAGAAACTTATAGCGGAGTAACAAAGTAATACTTAAAACAATGTACTTGTATCAGTTGCTTTCAGTTCACTTCCTGGAAGTAATCGTCTTTTTGTCTGTTGCAATTATTAATTTACATCTTTCTGACTCTGGTTCCCGGACAGCCAAAATATCGGAATAATATAACGAATTTCATCTTGCGTTCTGTAATAACAGATCTACACATCAGAAAGTTATTCATGTACTGTATAGATGTAAAATAACAGTACACATCCATTGTGGTAGAAGCATAAAGAATTCTCGTGGTAATAGACTTTACTATGCGCAAAGTTTTGCGCATTCAATGCTGGAATTAATTCCCATAAACAGAAAATATGTAGCAAGAAATGAGATGGTGAAGTGTAGTTTCTGATCATGTGTATCGCAAAAGTTCCTGCACTTTCTCATGGTGTTATAGAGTGTGATACCATTGTTACATTTTTCGTATGGAGTCTATTTCCCGGAGACATTCATGGTGCTCATAGAAATGCGTGGACTATGTGATGATACCTCTTATCATTCGATGCCTCCCTCGCATCAACACATTCTTATGCATAAGATCATCCCACAAACACCAATGAGACCGAATGTTTGTACTTGCATATAAATCTGAGCAATTTTCAGTGTAATATTGATCTCACAAACCCCAATGAGACCGAATGGTTGTACTTGCCCATAAAGCTGAGCAATTTTCAGTGTGACATTGATCTAGTTAATGGCTTGTGATTTTGTTTGGGCTGGTAGAACAGGCCACAAAAAAGCAGCTGTTGTACTTACGACCAGATTCTTTTTCAAAATACAGGAATATGGTATGATGTTCCCACCGGAGCACATCGTCTCCGGCGAGCCTGAAACCTAGGGTAGCTCGTACTAGTCAGTTTAAGACGTAGTTGATGTCCCGAAGATGCACATTTTAGTGTGTTATTCTTCAACTTCTCCCAGAATAGCTCATGACGAATTAATTCGCAGATGAATGACGGCTGTCACTATCCAACGGTGAACTATTTTCATTAGGTGACTACGTCGCAATGAGGAGATGAGCTGATGTACTGCGCACTTCACGATGGCAATGTGGACGGTTGCCGAAATATTGTCCACTTTGTACAGTGACATCTGACCGTTCACTTGTGAACTATTTTACTACGAAGATTTTAGTACGATATTATTCAACGTTTTAGTGTTTCTTATATTACATGTAAACAGAGAATGTGTAAAGTCAACAGTGATCAGCTTTCAAAGTTTAGCAGTTGTTACCTGACTGGCCCTCGGGTTCAGTTACCGATTTTGTCAACGAGTTTTCTTAGCTGGGAGACTTGAATACGATACAGCGAGTCTAGTTAGAGAAAGAAACGGCTCAGATGTTACATCCGATTTCGACAGCAGGGAGACCGCAGTATAGTCTTAGACATAAAAACTGACCACCGGACCGCCGCCACACAGACACTAAGTCCAAGTCGTTCACTTAAAGTGACCAATAAAACCGACCGCCTTTGACAACGCTAAGTCCGGCCATCTGCACAATCCGGAAACGCTGTAAGATGCGGAAATTTCAGGAGCAAGTGTTGTGTAGTTACGAGATATTCTGGGGTTGTGTTAGCCCGCAGTCTAGTTGCCGGCACGGTAGGTCAGCGTGTTCGGTCAGAGAGGCGCTGGCCCTCTGTAATAAAGAAACTGAGTAAAGGAATCAACGAAAAACTTGAACGGAAGTCCTATGACGTCCGCCCAGACAAAACGCTACGAACATTACCGAAAAAAAAGTGGTATTCGTCGTGAATACAAAAATTATAGTCGTGTGTTCGCGTCCAACCGTATCTCTCTTCTTTTCTTTTACCACATTTCGGCCCTCGTCTAAATTTATGAGTCTGATTGAACGTCAAAGATAATTCTTTTCACATTCTACCCGCTAGTAATTACAAAAACTTTCAGAAACAATTCCGCAGGACAGGTAGTGGTTGCGTCACAACCAGTGCAGTATACGCTCGAACGTTCCCTCGCGGTGCAGCGGCTACCCGCCACCGGCCAGTTGCCGTCCGAGGCCTGAAATCGGGCGCCTCGCAGGTGAACGCAGCGCAACAATATCAATGTACGTATCAACTGTAATTTTCGAATTTGAAGTTCTAGTTATCATCTTGCAGTCAAGCATTGCATTTTGCATGCTTGAAAATCATGAACATTGCTTAAGCATTGT
This sequence comes from Schistocerca cancellata, assembly GCF_023864275.1. NCBI lineage: Eukaryota > Metazoa > Arthropoda > Insecta > Orthoptera > Acrididae > Schistocerca > Schistocerca cancellata. The sequence continues at coordinate 169,361,559 of NC_064631.1, read as the reverse complement.
AAAATTGTGCCGCAACTGACGTGAGTGCAGAGAAGGCAGCTCGAAAGATTTGAACTGTGTGTGGAGCGAGAGCTTTTGGGAAATATACGCCACAAAAAGATAATCTTGTTTCAACAAAGATCTTTCTAGCATGAATGATTTTCCACACTAAGAAAGTCACGACTTCTGATATACGTGATGGACTACCATTTAACCATCATCCGACATTTGCATCCAACATGCAAGCTTCAGAAGTCTGGTGCAGGAGTCCTGCACGCTCTAATTCGAATCAACAAAAGCCAACGGAGTGACTATTATTGCAGTTTTGCTTGAACGTCATCAGGCCGCTCATTGAGCAATACTATTACCGGTGACTAGTTATTATGCTAATAAAAATGGTTCAAATGGCTCTGAGCACTATGGGACTCAACTGCTGTGGTCATAAGTCCCCTAGGACTTAGAACTACTTAAACCTAACTAACCTAAGGACATCACACACATCCATGCCCGAGACAGGATTCGAACCTGCGAGCGTAGCGGTCGTGCGGTTCTAGACTGTAGCGCCTTTAACCGCTCGGCCACTCCGGCCGGCACTAGTTATTATGCCTTTATCGTTAACTTCCTAACAAGAAATGAAAGGCTGAGCTCCCCAAAAGAAGTAAACTCGAGAAAAGAGTAGTGTGAACATAATATTTTCCATCTGATAGCTCCAAAAGTGTGTTCTGCACTACGAATTCTTCCCCAAGGGTGTGTCCATCACAGCTGGAATTTGTTGACAACATCTGAGACACCTTTCGGTCGCAGTGTAAGAAAAGCGACCGGCAAAACTACATCACGTATTCTAGTGCGTGATAACGCACTCTGTTGATCTGAGAAACAAAACTATCCAGGAAATTGATACGGAAGTCATCTCTCAGGCACTTGTATTAACCGGGAAGTCATGTCTGAGGCACTCGTCCCTCCGATCGTACACTCGTAAAATTTAAATTTTCCCGCTCTTGGGAGATCAACCGTCAAGGCAATTCATTTCTAGAAGAAAATGCTCTTCAAACTACATTGGTTTGATGACATTTTGCAGGAGCGTTGTCTTACGATTCCCGTAATGAGTTTATATCTGACTGCTTGTAGCTCTGGTACAAAAGAGTTTAAAATATGAATTTCAGGCGAACGAAAGCAGTTTGCAACTGGTAGGCAAGCATGTTACATCGGAGCTGGCTTTTTCCTAAAGTGGATACACTTTATTATGATTTTGAGTTTTTGTCAATCAGACGTGTGCCGTTGGTTTTAGTGTTTCGGTGTGTTCAATTTTTACCAATGATTTTGCTATATTTTTTTTCTGTCGCAAATTGAGCGTTGAATTCTCTCATTAGCATTTTCACGTTCTTCTTGGTGAATTTTGCTCGTAATTTTTTCGAATGTGTTCCAGAATTTTTCGACGTTTTCGGGATTTTTTTATTTTCGGTGTTGGGGGAGGGGGGGCATGTGCTATTTTCATTGTCGCTCTGGATGCGCATAGTGATAAGTCGATTGTTGATGGGTGTGACTTATTTTACAGAGCTAATGATGGATCTTTCTACGACAAATTCCATGCCGAAGGTTGGTGCGCCTTTTGTTACGTTTTTTGTGTTTGCTCTTAAAGATGCGTTAGTTTCCGTAATGCAATGTTTCATTATCAGTTCGCCATGTTTCTAGAAGAGCAACGATGATAATTTTTTGTCGGTCGAATTCTTATGTGAGATTATTTTTTTTTTCCACTTTGGATCAATCTATTGTTATTTAGTGTTCCACTGAATGTTTTCTCCTTGTAGGGAAGTTTACCAGAGATGTGCGATATTCTCTGCCGTGCTAGTCTGGACTCCCCAGAATCCGAAAGTTCAGTTGCTGTCTGTCGACGGGAAGATTGTGTACCACCCGGAGTAAAGTTGAATTTACTTGCACAGTATGTTTGCTAGTGTTGAAGACTTTGGATTCAAATAGTTTCAGCCGAGCTCGTTGACCTAGCAGACAGACCAGAGTACCGGTTATTTTCAATCAGACGTGTCTGGATTTTGGGTTCAATGGGTTGAATAGCCGTTGACGATTTTGTTAGTAGTTGGTCCTCCCAAGTATTTGATTTCCTCGGTACCACCTACATCTGGGAGGTTTCCACTATCCGCCACCTGGGGAGGCGCCCGATGGAGAATGTAACAACATCAAACGGGATTATTATTATTCAAAAAATGGTTCAAATGGCTCTGAGCACTATGCGACTTAACTTCTGAGGTCATCAGTCGCCTAGAACTTCGAGTTACTTAAACCTAACTAACCTAAGGACATCACACACATTCATGCCCGGAGCAGGATTCGAACCATCGACCGTAGCAGTCACGTGGTTCTGGAGTGAAGCGCCTAGAACTTCTCGGCCACAAAGGCTGGCAGTCAATCTTCATGGGATTATCGACTACGGCTCTCATCATATTATAGACTCAATAAACCACATTCCTAATAGGACTGTTGAATCTAGATCACTTATCTATGACAGGGCGTGAATTCTTGAACACTATGGAAAATACTAATACAATGCGATTATTACAAAAACCTTATTTAATTATAAATATATGAAGTAACGAGATAACTATTTATAGGACCACAGCCCGATCCATCAGAGCAGAACAGTGCAAGATTGATTTCAGGGAGAAGAGAGGATAAAGCTGTTGCCGTTTGTTCTGTGATTAATCGACAGAGAATATGTGGGGAGAGGTAACGAGGTCATTGTCATGTGGACCTACAAATGCAAGCGACCTTTCGAAGAATATTGTAAACGTACGGTGGGACGTAAAAAATGGTTCTGAGCACTATGGGACTTAACAGCTGAGGTCATCAGTCCCCTGGAACTTCGAATTACTTAAACCTAAGTAACCTAAGGACATCACACACATCCATGCCCGACTCAGGATTCGAACCAGCGACCGTAGCGGTCGCGCGGTTCCAGACTGAAGCGCCTAGAACCGCTTGGCCACATCGGCCGGCGGTGGGAAGTAAACCATCACGCTATACTATCGAGGACCTTAGTGGAATCAATGCCGCGACGCCTTCGAGAAATCTTACGTAGTGGTAGTGGGTGGGTAGGTTACTAAAAGGTAATCCATGTGTACAATTAGACACAAGTAACAATAAATATTGCGTCAAACATAACTTTGAAGTATTTTAATGCAGTGGCTAGTTACTACAAACTGAATTTTTATCCAACCCATGAATCCATGTATTGCATATTATGTTAAGTAAGATGTATTGACTCCATAATATCGTTACCAGAGACAGTGCGCTACTGTTGTGTCGGCTCGCGACAAGTGCAGTGATTAGCAGTGCCCAATGCCACCGCGATTTGTTTATGTTGACTGAGCGTGGACACTGCAGCACACGCTTCGCCATAAATAGAAAGAAATCACCTTGGCTCTGACTGTAGTGGGCGGTCATCACTGCCAGCATGTTCTTATATTAACCAACGTGAGACTGTACTTACAGGTGCCACGGAGCAGTTGGTACGGGTATCATGTCATTAGTCATCAGAATATTAACCAGTGAGGAAATCTCCATTCTATTTGGGTCCCAATAAAATAGGAGCCTTCTCACAAGGTAATGTCAGGTGATATCAAAATTTATCTAACACACAAAAATTAAATGCAGAGGTTTCATGCATGCAGTAGTAGCACACAAGGAAATATTATGTCTTGCAAGCGTATATTTCATTACCTCCTCTCATATCAAGGCCCTTGTTTTAGTATGAAGTGAGAAAATAAAGACCAAAAACTAAAGTTTATGAGAAGCTTGTAAGTCATTTCCTCTTCTCATATCATAGCACTTGTTTTAGTGTGAAGAGTTCTGGAGCACAATATGACACCAGATCTCTATCGTAGGCCCTATCGGGAACGCAAGAAGCAGGGAGCTCTACATTCTTTCGTCCAAGAGTCTGTTTCATTTCATGCATTTCTACCGCTCGCAGATTCTTACGTAAGTACTTGCGGGCATCAAGTTATTCAGCAGCATGAGCCTTATGCTACTGGACTAACTACGGCATGGAAAAAAATGCAACAAAGATGAGTTACCTAGAGCAGTGAAGATATTTGCACATGTCTGTATTCAGCAATGACTGCCAGCTGCCACAGTGCTTTACAGAATTCATGCCGCAGACATCACAACTGTGAGTGCACTTCAGACTTCATTCATAAGTCGTCAGGAGACGGACGGAAACGTCAAATTAACGTCGCTTTCCTAGTCATATTCAATCCAAAATGAGGTGTTATTGAGGTAGTTGAGCGTTCTAGGAATTACATTTTGATAATTTTCGTATGAGTATTCCTATAGGCCAGCCGGAGTTGCCGTGCAGTTCTAGGCGCTGCAGCCTGGAGCCGAGCGACCGCTACGGTCGCAGGTTCGAATCCTGCCTCGGGAATGGATGTGGGTGATGTCCTTAAGTTAGTTAGGAATAATTGGTTCTAAGTTCTAGGCGACTGATGACCTCAGAAGTCGCATAGTGCTCAGAGCCAGTACTCCAATGGCCAAAATAACCGGTTACTGTGAAACAATCGGGAACTACATTAAATCAAACTGCAACAACTTGAAACAATACGTGATTCTTCCCTTCTCTAGGTAAGCTCTTATTGTTATTTGGGATTCTCTCTGTCCTACGCCTAATGCAAATGGAACTTCACATTCGTGAGGCGCTTTCCGCTATTCTTGAGAAACATCAGGTGCTTGTAATCACTGCGAGTAACAACTGCGTGATGATAATGGTTCGGGTTGCAGTGCATGTGGTGGTGTTATGTTTTCATACTGCTTACAGTAACGTTAATGGTGGAGTACGTAATCTAACGTTGACAACCTACGTAAATAAAGATGCGGTGGCGTCGTCGCTTCACTTTATTTGGCATCAGATCGAGTAATCTGATTTAACGAACATAGTACTCCATTCACGAGCTGCTAGTGATACAGTATGACTACAGAGATAATCGTGCAGGTATTACATTAATTCTACAGTGAATTACTTGACAAATATTACCATCAGCTATGTAGCTGAAATGACTAACTAAACAGGTACTCTATGAAACTTTCTGGCAGATTAAAACTGTGTGACGGGCCGAGACTCGAACTCGTCAGAAAGTTTCATATCAGCGCACACTCCGATGCAGAGTGGAAATCTCATTCTGGAGACATCCTCCAGGCTGTGGCTAACCCATGTCTCAGCAATATCCTTTCTGTCAGGAGTGCTACTTCTGCAAAGTTCGCAGGACAGCTTCTGTAAAGTTTGGAAGGTAGGGACGAAGTACTGGCAGAAGTACAGCTGGGAGGAAGGGGCGTGAGTCGTGCTTGGGTAGCTCATTTGGTAGAGCAGTTGCCCGCGAAAGGCACAAGTCCTGAGTTCGAGTCTCGGTCCGGCAGAGACTTTGAATCTGCCGGAAGGTTTCATATCAGCGCACACTCCACTGCAGAGTGAAAATCTCATTCTGTGAGAATACAGGCTGTGGCTAAGCCATGTCTCCGCAATATCCTTTCTTTCAGGAGTGCTAGTTCTCCAAGATTCGCAGGAGAGCTTCTGTAAAGTTTGGAAGGTAGGAGACGGGTACTGGCAGAAGTAAAGCTGTGTGGACGGGGTGTGAGTTGTGCTTCGGTAGCTCAGTCGGTGGAGCAGTTGCCCGCGAAAGGCACAGGTCCTGAGTTCGAGTCTCGGTCCGGCAGACAGTTTTAATGTGCCAGAAAGTTTCATATCAGCGCACACTGAGCTGCAGAGTGAAAATCGCATTCTGGAAACATCCCCCAGACTGTGGCTAAGCCATGTCTCCGCAATATCCTTTCTTTCAGGAGTGCTAGTTCTGTATGGTTCGCAGGAGAGCTCCTGTAAAGTTTGGACGGTAGGAGACGAGGTACTGGCAGAAGTACAGCTGGGAAAATGGGGCGTGAGTCGTGCTTGGGTAGCTCATTTGGTAGAGAAGTTTCCCGCGAAAGGCACAGGTCCCGAGTTCGAATCTTGGTCCGGCACACAGTTTTAATCTGCCAGAAAGTTTCATATCAGCGCACACTCCGCTGCAGAGTGAAAATCTCATTCTGGAAACATTTCCCAGGCTCTGGCTAAGCCATGTTTCCGCAATATCCTTCCTTTCAGGAGTGCTAGATCTTCAAGGTTCGCAGGAGAGCTTCTGTAAAGTTTGGAAGGTAGAAGACGAGGTACTGGCAGAAGTAAAGCTGTGAGTATGGAGCGTGAGTCGTGCTTGGGTAGGTCAGTTGGTAGAGAACTCTAAGTTTCACTTGGTTAAATGATCAGCTGCTTCCCGCTTCTACTGCTCGTAAGTGCTTGTATACAGAGGATTCATTACTTGACTAAATATGTGCTACAATCTTATTCGCATCTATAAGGCATGAGTTTAGTGCCATCACAAAGCAATGACAAAGGAATGGACGCAGCTGAAGTCCCGTTTCATTGATGCCAAGACAACTGTTCGCAAATCACTTGTATTGCCTCCAAAAACAGTTGCATCTTAAATTGCGACAGATAGACGCCCACACTGTCACAGGGCTTCTTTCTGTCCTAGCCTATAGTACAGAAATGAGTGATTGCTCACATCTTGATACCTCATTTGATGTGCTACTGCAACTGTAGCCAAAGATTCCAATCCCGCTGGAAAAGTATATTTCAAGTCAGATAGTTTTGCTTCTCCTCTACTGTCATTGAAAACTATCACCACGAAATTAAGTATAGGAATCCTACAAAACCCTTGAGTTCATACAAAGGTGCTGTGCGGATGAAAAAAGCAGTTTTTCACAGTTATCAGATGACAGATGGAGTTTGTCAGATTCCGCTAATTATGACTGCATTATTAATTTTTGGTTCACAGGCGCTTTCCTGCCACTTATTGCAACGGTGTTTTGAATGTTAGAGTTGGATGAATAGTAAATATAAGTTTTTCGCCGTATGGAATATTCGAATTCACCTTAAGTGTTCACGTTTCGAGCAAAGGCAGAATATCCGTCAGAAAAGACGACAATAAGAAATCAGGTCATGGCTGTCTTCTGGCAGGTTTGCCAGTGACAGTCATCTCAATAACAATATTGTATAGCAAACATACGTTGCCAACTCATCCACTGGAGAAGCTCCAAAATTGTGAATCGCGGCTGGTGAATACGATTTCATGGTTTCGGTCCGATTAAGACAGTAAAACACAAATAATCGTAGCAGTTATTAATTTCTGACGTTTCGTTTGCACTCAGTGCATCGATGTATTATAAGTAATTACACTCTAGTCCCTAAACCTATCTGCAGAAATGCGAATTTCTCATTGAAATATAATGAGGATATTCCGGCTCTTGCCAGTCACGACTTTGAGACGAAGCTGTAGTCATTTCCGATGTTTCTCACAGAACACATCAGCTGGAATCCTTCCTGGCAGTATAACTGAAACTTGGCAACAACGCAGATGTGTCTGTTAAATCTGTGACCGACAACTTACTTCCTTGATGGTACAGAACTATCCTGATAAATTCACTTTATAGTATGGTGTCACTTCAGTTGAATAATATGACAGATTTTCTCTTGATGTGTGATATAAGGCTATCAGTTAACACTTTTGAGTACATGAAAGTCGTTCCACACGGCAAATACAACTACTCTAGTCTCTTATGTTGCGATTTATCTTTCATAGCGAGTCAGATAAGTAACTCAAAGACGCCTCCCTTTTTCGCTAGTTACGAGGTAACGTGCCTGCCGGCCGGTTAAAGCTACTTTAGTTCGCCTATCGAGAATCGCTGAAAGACGTATTTTTAATTCTTTTGTAGCAGAACTACAAGCAGGCAGATAGAAACTCAATAAGGGAAACGTTAGACAACGCTCGAGAGAATTCGTCTTGCTACTTTCAGTACCTCTCAATGTCAGAGCGGAAAGGTTATGGTGTTGCAAAATTCGTAATGCGTCTGTTTGTTTTCAGCCGACATATTTTTTGTTGCTGTGAATACATAACTTTATGTATGAACCACCACATTTTCATAATACTTCAGTATGATACAGAACATGAAATAAAAAGAGACCTTTTCGAAATCAAAAGTCGGTAATATCCTATTAATATGTGTTAAATTAGGCACAGTCATCTTACAGACACTTAATGCTTTATTAAGACAGACTGCCGTCGTGATGTTTCCGTAGAAAGTTGAATTTAATTTACATTAGTAAGGTGAATATTTAATTTCTCTTTGATCGTTAGCGTTCAATAAACTAACGGAAAACGCAATTATATCAGCCACAGTGTATTCTTTGACAATATCTAAAACAATCTGACAAAGCTGAAGTAGATTATAAATTCTAAGAATGTAGAAACCCACTTATTCTAACAAAGTTATAGAACCTCAGTATTTTAAAGAGCAAGTTCGTTTAAAAATGAATAGAATTGACGGTTGATCGATCAAGAGCGGGAAAGGTAAAGTTTTACGAGTACACGATCACAGGGACAAGTACCTGAGAGAAGACTTCCCTATCAATACAAGTGCCTAGAGATGACTTCCCTATCAATCTCCTGGACAGTTTTCTTTCTCACAACAACAGAGTGCGTTATCATGCATTAGCATACGTGATTCAGTTTTGTCGGTCGATTTTCTTACACTACGACCGAAAGGTATCTCAACTATTGGCAAAAAATTCCAGCTGGGGAAGAATTCGTAGTGCAAAACACACTTTTGGAGCTATCAGATGGAAAATATTATGTTCATACTACTCATTTCACGAGTTTACGTCTTTTGGGGGGCTCAGCCTTTAATTTCTTGCTAGGAAGTTAAGTACTGCTCAGTGAGCGACCTGATAACGTTCAAGTGAAGCTGCAATAAAGGTCACTCCGTAGGTTTTTGTAGTTTCGTATCAGAGCATGCAGGACTCCTACACCAGACTTCTGAACCTTGCCTGTCGACTGCAAATGTCGCATGATGGTGAAATAGAAATCCATCACTTATATCAGTAGTCGAGACTTTCTTAATGTGGAAAATCATTCATGCTAGAAAGATCTTTGTTGAAATAAGAATATCTTTTTGTGGCGTATATTTCCAAAAAGCACTCGCTCCACACACAGTTCTAATCTTTCGACCTGATTCCTCTGCACTCACCCCTCCGTTATATCAAAAGTAAATACTGTGTTGCAGACGTTACACATTTTTTCCACTTGCGACCAATTTCACAAAGCTTAACCGTAGTTCATGATTTTCAAATATGCAAAATCCAATGCTTGACTGCAAGATGATAACTAGAACTTCAAATTCGAAAATTACAGTTGATCCATACATTGACATCGTTGCGCTGCGTTCACCTGCGCGGCGCCCGATTTCTGGCCTCGGGCGGCAACTGGCTGGTGGCGGGTGGCGGGTAGCCGCTGCACCGCGAGTAAAACGCTCAAGCGTAAGCTGCACTGGTCGCGACGCAACCACGAGCTGTCCTGCGGGATTGTTTCTGAAAGTTTTTGTTATTACTAGTGGAAGCGAATTATCTTCTATGTTCAATCAGACTCATAACTTCAGACGAGGGCCGAAATGTGGTAAAAGAAACGAAGAGAGATACGACTGTAAGTTTAGAATGCACGACGATTACAACTAGACCACGGACTAACACAACCCCACACTATCTCATAAGTACGCAACACTTCCTCCTGACACTTTCGCATCTTACAGCGTTTCCAGATTGTGCAGATGGCCGGACTTAGTGTTGTAAGAGGCGGCAGGTTTTATTGGGTACTTTAACTAAACGACTCGGACTTGTGGCGGCCAGCCGGCGGTCATTTTTTTATGTCTAAGACTGTACATACACTATGTGATCAAATGTATCCGAACACCCCTAAAACATACGTGTTTCATATTAAGTGCATTGTGCTGCCACCTACTGCCAGGTACTCCATATCAGCGACCTCAGTAGACTTTAGAAATCCTGAGAGAGCAGAATGGGGTGCTCTGCAGAACTCACGGACTTCGAGCGTGGTCAGGTGGTTGGGTGTCACTTGCCCCATACGTCTATACGCGACGTATCCACCCTCCTAAACATCCATAGGGCCACTTTTTCTGATGTGATAGTGAAGTGGAAACGTGAAGGACACGTACAGCACAAAAGCGTACAGGCCGACTGACAGAGACCACCTACAGTTGAAGAGGGTTGTAATGTGTAGTAGGTAGACAATCACACAGGAACTGCAAACTGCATCAGGATCCACTGCAAGTACTATGACAGTTAGGCGGGAGGTGAGAAAACTGGGATTTCATGGTCGAGTGTCTGCTTGTACGCCACACAACACGCCGGTAAATGCGAAACGTCGCCTCGCTTGGTCTAAGGAGCGTACACATTGGACGATTGAACAGTGGAATAAAGTTGTATGGAGTGACGGATCACGGTACACAATGTGGCGATATGATGGCAGTGTGTAGGTATGGCGAATGCCCGGTGAACGTCATCTGACAGCGTGTGTAGTGCCAACAATACAATTTGGAGGCGGTGGTGTTATGGTTTGGCCGTGTTTTTCATCGAGGGGGCTTGCACTCGTGGCACTATCACAGCACAGGCCTACATTGATGTTTTAAGCACCTTCTTACTTCCCACTGTTGAAGAGAACTTGGAAATGGCGATTGCATCCTTCAACACGATCGAGCACCTGTTCGTAATGCACGGCATATGGCGGAGTGGTTGCACGACAATAACATCCCTGTAATGGACTGGCCTGCGGAGAGTTCTGAGTCCAACAAAACACCTTTCGGATGTTTTGTAACGCCGACTTCGTGCCAGACCTCACCGATCGACATCGATACCTCTTCTCAGTGCAGCACACCGTGAAGAATGGGCTGCCAGTCCCCAGGAAAACTTCCAGCCCCTGATTCAACGTATGCCTGCGAGAGTGGAAGCTGTCAGCTAGGCTACGTGTGGGCCAACACCATACTGAATTCCACCACTACCGATGGAGAGCGCCACGAACTTGTCACTTTCAGCCAGGTGTCCGTATACGTTTGGTCACATAGTGTATTGTGTGCCACGCTGTTCTCACGTAGAACGGTGCTGTAGTCAACTCAAGTGGCTGAAATAAACGGAATAGACCGAGAGCTACAGCCAGCACCTGGCACAGCTTCTCGCCAATTTCTAGCTTTGTGATCTGTAGAAATTCAATGCATTTTTTTTCTGAATTGGACGTATTGAAAGGTGAGTTTTATTTGTGTGTGTGTGTGTGTGTGTGTGTGTGTGTGTGTGTGTGTGTGTGTTTGTGTGTAATCAATGATTGTCCCATTTCATGTTACCTGGGACAGACTCTTTTTCCTTGCCCTGTAAGTGCACTGAGACTGCGTACATCTAATAGAGATTTCAAGATATACTCGTACATATGAATAGGCGAGTAATGCTGTCAAAACAATAATTGCTGGAAGGAATCTCTGTTTTTCTGTCTGGTAACTGACCGTGACCTGATGTCTGAACGATGCACGCATGCGGAACATTATCTCTCCTGTGTACAATCTCGTGGGATCAGAATAATAAGGACTTTACCATCAAGGAATGTAAACGGTCGTTGGACTGCAAACACGTGAAGTACCTTCGAAGTAACAAGCTAAGCATAAACACCTGAACCATAGCCAGTGTATTAAATAAATAATATTGAACATTTGGTGTAGGAAACTTAACATTTACCTCAATATTGTTGGATATGAATGTCTATGGGTGTGACATTAGTTTGCAAAAATGAATCGAAAGGAACGGAACAAGATAACAGCGTAGGCATCCAGCAAGGAAGCCTCCTATAACCTCGCTCTGTCCACACCTCGTCCATCCTCCAATTCACATTTATTGTCAGGAACCACAAGTATAGTATTGTCGTTTTTGCAAAGGGTCCATTCTGAATTTATTATTGGCTTGATTAAAACATGATTATAAGCACTCATGTGGAACGGACGTCTCTCCCCTTACTCAAATTAAAGCCTCGTTACTAGCTTTGGCGTTGAGTTAAAAGGAAATATTGAAACTTACGACCGTGTTCAGTGGGCTAGCGACGCTACTATGCGTCCTTTCGGTGCAAAGGTGTGCGCAGCTACCGGATGCACGCCATTAACCTGAGAACAGGAACATAAATTGACGTACCTCTGTACATACTGGTTTCGCTATTTCCTTTCTCAGACCTTTTATTATGACGTATATGTCTCTGATAAAGCTGCAGGAACCCTGTTTCTGCCGGAAGAGGGCAGACTAATTAGTGCATGGAATCTGATTTGCACGTCACGCTTGGCCGTGAAAAGGGAGAATTGGCGCAAATGAAGAATTTAATTAAATTTCTTACTCAGTTCTGCTCTGTTCAACTCCGGCGGCCCAAATATTCGTTGTAATTCCGCATTTGGCTCTTCTGAAAGTCGAAATTTAATTTCTACGACGGCTTATTTGTCATTGGCGTCGTTCCTAAGACGAGCTGATTTTCCGTCATTTCCTTTTGACTTGAGCGTGGCACCAATACATAACTCTAGCGAAAGCTTCAGAAATCTCGCTTATTATATTTCCTCCAGCCCCAGACGCTTTTGTCGCTGTTCTCCATTGTGTGTTATCGAGTACTGAACTGTAATTTTAGGAATACGGAAACTTTACAAGAGTAATAGCCTCGTTATCCTTTGTCATTTTGTTTTCATTAGTCCGTTATCTTTCGGTTGCCTTGCTACCCTTTTGAAGTGTAGGCCAAATTTTATTCTGATACATGAACAAATACCACGTAAGGATCATGTTATTCCGACTTCCACTACCTTATCTTCAAAAAGTAATATTTATTAACAGGTCAGAGGTTTCGGTAAAGGCAGATTTTCTGTTCTCTCGAAAGTAATAATTTCTCCGATACAGCCGTATTTTAAGAAAAGAACCAAACATGTTAGCCAAGTTAATAAACATTGTCGACAACGAACAGCAAAGTAATCTTAGGCAACAGAAAAAAACACTACAACTGATCGGTGAATGAAAGAGTACAGAACTTCTTACGGAAATTTACGAATACAAATACAGAAATGTAAGACACTCAGGAGTGAAATGAATAAGAAGTTCAAGGAAGCCAAGGCAAAATGGCCGCAGGAAAAAAGTGAAGAAATCGAATAAGAAATGCTTACCAGAACGACTTATTCAGCCTATATGTAAATCAAAACAACCTCAGGTGAAACGAAAACCAAGATTGGCAACGTGAAGCGTGTAATAGAAATTCCACTGCTAAGCGCGGGGTAAAAAGCGCATAGGAGGAAAGAGCTCAGTAATGGTACCCATGACGGATAGGAATTGTGTGATGAATTGATTCATTAACAAGTGGAAACTGATATGAAGCACATAGGAGATCTAGTGTTATAGTATAGTAGAGATTTGGAAGCCTTGCGACAAAATAAGGTAGATGAGAAATAACAATACATCAGAATTTCAAGAATCATTGGAGAGTGGCAGCGTAGCCACTACTCAAGTTGGAGACAAGTATAACAACACAAGAATGGATAAGAAAATTAAGGATGTGTCAGATGACGATCAGCTGGCTCTCGGAAAGCTAAGGGCACCAGAGAGCAGTTCGGACCTTGCAACTGATAATGGAAGCAAGATTTAAGAAAAATTGAGATACGTTCATGTGATTGGAAAGCCAAGAAAAAACTTTCGACAGAATAAAATTGTGCATGATGTTCGAAATCCTGAGAAAAATAGGGGAACATGTAGAGAAATACGGGTATACACGGATGCACAAGAACCAAGAGGGAACAACAAGAAAGGAACACCAAGAACACGTAAGTGCACGAACTGAAAAGGGTATAAGAAAGGGATGAAGAAGAATTACAGGGCCTGTTAGTGGGATGAACAGTCTAATGAGTATGGAACGTGGATTGATAGTGAACCGAAGAAAGACGGAAGTAATGAGGGACTGCAGAAATAAGAGTAGAAACAAACTTAACATCAAAATTGATGATCACGAAGTAGAGGAAATGAAAGAATTTTGGTACCTTAGAAGCAAACAGCAAACGCGAAGATGTACAGTCTATGTGCTCACAGAAACAGAGGAGTAGCCACTCTAGAAAGGCCTTCATCTGCAGTGCTAGCTGAGGACAACAAACTTGTGTGTCTTACTAGTGCTGTACAATCAGCCCATTTGCAGTTTGACTCTGGAGCGTCAGTCACTTTGTACCACCGTAGCACTTACAATTTGCTGCTGGCTCAGAGTCTAACTGATTTGTAACACAGCGGGAGCGCAACATCCATTACTATCAGTAAGTAGGTGTCCTCATTTCATGGATAAGTTGCGTGCCGGCCGCTCTTTTTCCAAAAGTGGCTTGCGCTATACTTATTTACAAATATCTCTGTATGAGCAGTAGGAACAAGTCTTTGTCATTAACATCTGCATCTCTTCAAATTTTTTAGGTTGCCGTCTAGCAGAGCTTCTGCGCCTGCCATTTTTCAGCGTTTTCTGGAGCAGCTGACTGCAAATGTTCCGTTTCGCTCGAATTATTTAGATGACATTGTTGTCTCAGCTCGCAATTATGAAGAACATATTCGTAATCTTCGCACTCTGTTTCAGGTGTTGCCTGCAGCTGGTCTCATGTGTCACACTGACAAATGTGTGTTTTTTCAGACAGAATTTGAATACTTACGGCATGTCATTTATAGCCTGTGCGTTAACTCGTTGGAATCCCATGTGCTTGCTACGTGTGACCTTCCACAACCATACAGTGATCGGGAATTGCAGTCTGTGTTAGGGTAGCTCACGTATCACATCCTTTTTATTCCTAACGCCTCTCATATCGTGACTCACTTGCATCGCTTGCATAGGAAGAATTTTCCTTCTGTGTCGTTACAAGAGTTCCAGTCCGCTTTCCACGAGAAGAAAGATGCTATGCTTAGTGATTGAGACCTTGTTCATTTTGATCCAGTCAAACCTGTGGTCCTGTCCGTGGATGCTTTCTTTTATGGCATATGTGCAGTTTTGTATCTTAAATTTGGTGCTGTTGAGAGTGAAATTGACTTTCCTACGAAATACACTCCTGGAAATGGAAAAAAGAACACATTGACACCGGTGTGTCAGACCCACCATACTTGCTCCGGACACTGCGAGAGGGCTGTACAAGCAATGATCACACGCACGGCACAGCGGACACACCAGGAACCGCGGTGTTGGCCGTCGAATGGCGCTAGCTGCGCAGCATTTGTGCACCGCCGCCGTCAGTGTCAGCCAGTTTGCCGTGGCATACGGAGCTCCATCGCAGTCTTTAACACTGGTAGCATGCCGCGACAGCGTGGACGTGAACCGTAAGTGCAGTTGACGGACTTTGAGCGAGGGCGTATAGTGGGCATGCGGGAGGCTGGGTGGACGTACCGCCGAATTGCTCACCACGTGGGGCGTGAGGTCTCCACAGTACATCGATGTTGTCGCCAGTGGTCGGCGGAGGGTGCACGTGCCCGTCGACCTGGGACCGGGCCGCAGCGACGCACGGATGCACGCCAAGACCGTAGGATCCTACGCAGTGCCGTAGGGGACCGCACCGCCACTTCCCAGCAAATTAGGGACACTGTTGCTCCTGGGGTATCGGCGAGGACCATTCGCAACCGTCTCCATGAAGCTGGGCTACGGTCCCGCACACCGTTAGGCCGTCTTCCGCTCACGCCCCAACATCGTGCAGCCCGCCTCCAGTGGTGTCGCGACAGGCGTAAATGGAGGGACGAATGGAGACGTGTCGTCTTCAGCGATGAGAGTCGCTTCTACCTTGGTGCCAATGATGGTCGTATGCGTGTTTGGCGCCGTGCAGGTGAGCGCTACAATCAGGACTGCATACGACCGAGGCACACAGGGCCAACACCCGGCATCATGGTGTGGGGAGCGATCTCCTACACTGGCCGTACACCACTGGTGATCGTCGAGGGGACACTGAATAGTGCACGGTACATCCAAACCGTCATCGAACCCATCGTTCTACCATTCCTAGACCGGCAAGGGAACTTGCTGTTCCAACAGGACAATGCACGTCCGCATGTATCCCGTGCCACCCAACGTGCTCTAGAAGGTGTAAGTCAACTACCCTGGCCAGCAAGATCTCCGGATCTGTCCCCCATTGAGCATGTTTGGGACTGGATGAAGCGTCGTCTCACGCGGTCTGCACGTCCAGCACGAACGCTGGTCCAACTGAGGCGCCAGGTGGAAATGGCATGGCAAGCCGTTCCACAGGACTTACATCCAGCATCTCTACGATCGTCTCCATGGGAGAATAGCAGCCTGCATTGCTGCGAAAGGTGGATATACACTGTACTAGTGGCGACATTGTGCATGCTCTGTTGCCTGTGTCTATGTGCCTGTGGTTCTGTCAGTGTGATCATGTGATGTATCTGACCCCAGGAATGTGTCAATAAAGTTTCCCCTTCCTGGGACAATGAATTCACGGTGTTCTTATTTCAATTTCCAGGAGTGTATTTGAAGAAAGCTCAATGTAATGATTCATAAATTGAAAAGGAGGCTTTCCCCACTGTCTATGGTGTAACTAAGTTTCACCAGCATCTTTTTGGCAGAAAATTTTGATTGGTGACTGACCAAAAACGCCTACAATCTTTGTGTAGCCATTATCAGTCGCTCCCAACTCGCACGGAGGAGAATCTGCTACCGTGGGCTCTTCTTTTCTCAAATTATTAATATGAGATTGTGTATTGGCTCACTTATAAGCATGCCCATGCAGATGCTCTTGCTTGCCTCCCTGTTGGATGAGATTCAATATTCGATGAGTCCAGGTGCTTCTTGTTGCTACATTCATGCAAAAGACATGCTTTGCATAGCTTTCCGTTTAACCACCGGAAGCCGCAGCAGAGGATCCCGATTTGCACATTCTGTTGCACGACATGCACACTGGTAGGCCCCGTTCAGCCAGGCAGATTTGTAACCCTTTGGTTCACCGAAAGTTTGCCCGTCGGCATGCCACTGCAGTTCGCTAAGGTGTCATTTTCCTTCGTACGGTAATAATTGGTCATGTCTTATGATTTCCCAGGCTCCCAGCCTGACATGCTTTATTTCTACTTTAAGGACACTTGGACATCGTTCGCAGCAAGCAGCTGGCACGACGTCATTGCACCTTGCATGATCTGGATGGACAACGTAAACAGTTGACTTCTCAGTGGCAAACCTGTGCTGAATATCAGTCAGTCCCGCCTCAGCAGTTCTTTGAATTGTCCAAACCTCAAGCAACTTGGCAACGCCTGCACTTTGATTTCTTGGGCCCTTAGTGGAATACACGTTGGCTCATCATCGTTGACGCTTTCAGCAAATTTCGCTTCGTGATTCCAATGCACTCTACTATAGCTCATTCCACAATCCAGGCCTCATCGGCGATCTTTTACCTCGAGGGTTTGCCTTAAGTGATTGTCACTGACAACAGACCTGAATTTGTTACCGCTGAGTTTGAACAATTTTTCACATCCATCATCACATACATGACGAGAGCACTGTTCCACCTGCAATCCAATGGAGAATCTGAACGCTTTTTTAGGACCTTTAAGTAAGAAATGAACAAACTGCATGCCTCCCACACGCAGGCTCAAGCTCTGTAGCTTTTCTCATCTTCCTACCGCTTCCAGCCAAACGACAGACCATCGTCAATAGGGCTGTTACATGGACGGCACCACCACACTTTGCTTCAGTTGCTGCAGCTGTCATGGCGGACGGCGCTCAGTCCTACCAGACAAGCGAAGTATCACAATACCGATTGGATTATTTACAGATTGTATGACGGACAGAGGCGTTGGGAGTGAGGCACCATCATTGTCATTCTTGGACATTCTCTCTGTTTGCTGCAAGGATCGAGAGCGCTGCTGAGCCCATATCAGTTTCAGGATCCTGTGGCGGGCTTAGTGCCCTCGGATTTCATTCCTGCATGAACACAGCAGCCCTCGCTGCACCCAGCTCCCAGAAGCCTGTCCCAGAACTGATGGAAGGCGAGGCCCATTCATGGATGTCACTGCGTGCCATCTGTCCAGTTTTTTGGCTAGTGTTCACGGGAGGGCTAAGGGCGTATGTCGGGGCCTGGGCAGAAGCTTGGCATGAGCCTCACTTTCGGCTCCCGACTCCTCTCATTGCGACTTGCATGCAGTCCTCCGCCTCAGTAATTGTTCTACACTACAAGATGACAGTGAGTAGGCGTAGAGAGAAGGGATGTGCCCACAGGCTTCAGAGTTGACAACGGAATTGCAAGTTTGTGTCTGACGCCGACAGCGGTCGCACAGGATTTAGCAGACCCAGTGGTGCGTGCCTGCTGACCCACGCCTCCAGCAGCTTTGGACTACGAGTGCTCTCTGCCACTACAATACAGGACGGCTGGTGGCCAGCACAACAGACTTGCACCTGGACGCTCTTCGCTATAACACCATCATTTGTGCTTAGTAGAGAGAGTTTCATTGTTGTTCCTGTTGTAAGAGCTGGACTCTATCTCATGCAGCGTTTTTTGTAATGAGTTTTGGTACAATGGAGAAATAAAGGATAAGTTAATTCTCTTTAAGTTGTACCCCATACATATACTGCGACTCAGATGTAACGTGCTGTTCGTCTGGAAACCAAGCTCTGATACTCCGCTGATGGAAACCTTGCATTCGACTGTCACGTTGATGGCCAGTTCAGTCCGCAGCTGAGGAAAATGCAGCCGAAAGAAATGTGACTGCGAGTCGGTAACGTCGATTATACGGTACAGTACACGAAATTCTAAAGAGATTTTAATGAATTCAACTATGTTAGTGATTAAATTAACTCATTTGAAAATGTTCCAGTGATGTAAATACAAGAGACAGTCAAATTAAAACGAAACAGACGGAAAGAGTAAGTAAATTGCCTTCATGGAAAAATGTTTGCGGTTTGCCAACACATCATGATTGTATCCAAGCATGCACGCGTTCATCAGAAGCAAATAGATTGCCTTGAATGACTTTGTTGAGGACTAAAAGAACGGAAATCTAGTGGGGAGACTGGGGGCCATATGATGTGTGGGGGCTGCCTATCGAAATTTCTGCAGCGTACTCGAAACAATCTTGGCAACATGCTTGAATGACCCAGTATTGATGAAATGAGTGAATAACCTCATGCAATTTTTGACATAGTATGTCACATGTGGCCAAGGTTGCTTCGACTACGCCGCAGAAGTTTCGCTGGGATGCTCTTACACATCATACACAAAGCCCTCATCCCTCTCCAAGCGATTTCCAGATTCTTGAAGCTCTGAAGGAAGATATTCGGGGCAAGTGATTTGCTTTGGTTCAAGAGATGGACGCCCGGATTCAATCATAGTTTAGAAATATTAAACTGTTTACTTATTTTATACATCTGTCTCGTTCTCATTTGACTCTCGCTCTCTTTCTGTCCAAACAGGCCGCACGGTACCAACTGACGGCCATGTGATCCTCAGCCGATATGCATCACTAGGTGCGGATATGGAGGGGTATGTGGTCAGCACACCGCCCTCCCAGTCATTGTGAGTTTTCGCAAAGGAAATCGTTACATATCAGTCTATAAGCTCCTCAGTTGGCTTCATAAGGACTGAGTACACCCATCCGAGTGCTAGCAAGTCAGACAGTGA
Source organism: Schistocerca cancellata (assembly GCF_023864275.1). Lineage (NCBI taxonomy): Eukaryota > Metazoa > Arthropoda > Insecta > Orthoptera > Acrididae > Schistocerca > Schistocerca cancellata. Next base: position 169,342,014 of record NC_064631.1, on the reverse strand, counting down.
TTAGCTTTGGAGATATGACGAGAGCCGGTGTTACGACTGCGTTGGATTTTCATCTGACTGCCTCCGGTATATTAAATCGTCTCACCTCTTCGGTGTACTGACACTTCCGAAATGATATTGGTCAATCTGTGTGTGTGTGTGTGTGTGTGTGTGTGTCTGTGTGTGTGTGTGTGTGTCTGTTTTTTTTGTTTTTTTTGTTTTTGGTTTTAGGGCGCAAAACTTCTATGGTCATTAGCGCCCAACGTTTGTGTGTGTGTGTGTGTGTGTGTGTGTGTGTGTGTGTGGATGCTGTATAAATAGTTCATTCACAGTGATACTGCTTATACGACTATTTAAATGCATTGTTTCTTTGCGAAACACGTTTCGCTTTACTCAGTTGGAACATCTGATAACAATGTTTTCTTTTCCGTGTCTTGCTCACAATGTGTGTGTGATGTGTGTTCCATTAGACCTTCTGTTTTTCTCACAGGTGATGTACATAAAAAATAAACAACTGGAAGACAGTAAATGGTGAACAGTTAAGCTCAGTAAGACTGGCGCTAAAGTGCACTGGTAACACAATGTTGGTTGGTTGTTTTGGGGAAGGAGACCAGACAGCGAGGTCATCGGTCTCATCGGAATAGGGAAGGACGGGGAAGGAAGTCGGCCGTGCCCTTTGAAAGGAACCATCCCGGCATTTGCCTGGAGCGATTTAGGGAAATCACGGAAAACCTGAATCAGGATGGCCGGACGCGGGATTGAACCGTCGTCCTCCCGAATGCGAGTCCAGTGTCTAACCACTGAACACAATGTTCTTCGAACGGTTAGTGATACAGATCACTGGCAGCTACCGGGTAAGAGGGTGGGAGAGGAAGGGCTGTTTCCTCGCTGCCCGCCGCACAATTCGCAACCATTCTTCTCAACTGCCTAGTGTACGAGGTCTGACAACATATCAGTGATTCGACACTAACCATTACATTCGCCAAATACATAGAAACACCTTGTCTCCTGCATATAACCTACCTCTAATTCAGTTGCTCATAAGATTGTTTTTTTATGTAATTGACGTATTGCCAACTGAAATTATTGAACTTAGTAAATGTTTGTTTCATAGCTAATTACAACACGATCACTTAAATTTGTATAAAATATTCGCGCTACCGTTCTCGCCAATTACCTAGTATCCTTAAATGTACTTAGTCCACGAATCTCTTTAGTGGAGTAAGAACATCTGGAAGTGGTAACTTTTTTCTTTTTTCTCTTTTTTTAGTTTCATTCCATCCATGAAGAGGATGGCGAGCCCAATTTCGAAAAATCGATGGTTTCGTTTGAGCTAGGGGCTACATGTTCTGCTGTGGTGACTCTAAATATTTTTTAAAATTTGGGACTGGGTGATATTCTATTTCCACCTATTGTCTGATTTCTTAGTTCGTCTTCCATGGGGATGGATATTACAAATCTCAGCATATCCTTTACAACGAACAGAAAAATCTCCCTAAAAAACATGAGTGGTGTTGATTCACCTAATCTTCAGGCTGTTTCAGATGTTGCAAAAATAACTTCAATCTAGGTACACCGCAGGCTTAATTGAGTTTATCGAGCAAATTACGTACAAGACTAGTTTAAGTTAATAACATTAACTACACTAACGAGAAAGAGGAAAGGAGCACAAGGTATAGTGGTAAACAGAGAATGTATTATTCAAATATATTTTTATTCAGATAATTATGCAAATAAGTAAAGAATTTAAAAATAATTCACAAATAAATTAATCATAGGTAAGGGGATTATTCCTCTTTACAAAATTTATTTATTACTTATTATTCGTAATTTAAATACCGAATAACGTGGAATGTTACAGCATTTACTTTCTTTACTTCATTGACAGAATTTAATAACCACCTTTTGTTTCTGTGGCTCAGTGCTGTTTCTAGTTGACAGATGGTTTGTCCAGAAATATGCCTCAGTGGCTCCTTGGGTTATGTTCCGGATTGCAAAGCTAGAGAAAAACGACGTGCCACTGTTTTGTAGTACGTGTTGTAATGTAGGTTGCCCTCTAACTGGTTCCGTTAGTCGGTTCAGATGCGGGACTAAGGCAAGGGCGCATCTACATGCCTAATAACACACTGCAATGTGCACCAACTTTTGTGCTGAGCACAGCTTTACTTGCTCCAAAGCGTAACGAATGCAACGTAAATATGCTTTGTAGGTGGATGGTGTCCGGTTCAACTATCTCTGCACTTGCCAGTAACCCCCCCCCCCCCCTCACTCCCTCACTTGTGACATACTGAAGTGCTCTACATAAGTAGAAAATGCAGTCAACAGAAACTCTCAATCTACAATATCTTCCTCCATTGTACCAAGGTTGGTATCAGTATTAGATACGTGCATTTCATTGCTATAATTACTTACTTCGTCCTTGTTTGTAGTGCTACGAAGTGAGTGAACGAAATTAATAATTCAGTAATCGCTAATAACTAACACCAATAGACTTAAAATAAGTCTCCAAAAGCGTTTTTGGAATGCTGCTGAACGTCCTGTCACCCAGATCTGAGTAAGCTATTACGTTAAATGATGATATAGCTCCGAAATGATGAAATACATCCAACAAACGTAAACGCAGTTACATAATTTTGAGACTGAACCATCTGGAAAGGGACGCTGGGTTCCAGTACGTAAAAGAGTTCACAGTTTGCAGTAGGCTAAAATGTTTTTTAATGAGAAAGTGTCAAGAGACAATAGGAACATATTTTTCGCCTTTCTACATCAACTGCAACTACAGCAGCAATGCCTTACTCCCGATTTAATGGGTTGCGGCCCATGACCAAGAAAGGTTTACAACAATCTACAGACATGTAATAGCCATTGAAATGTCTAAGATATAGTTTTAGGAGTTTCAGTTGCTGCTATGACGTAAAAAAGGAAATTTATTTTGTACGTGATTTGCGATGTGAAGCCAACGTGGAATCACAACGACGGTATTTGCCAAAATAGTTGATAATGTTTCAGTTTTTGCTAGAAAAGATTGTTGTTTCTCAGTCTTATATCGTTATCCGGAAATAAAGACGATTTCAGGAGGTGTAACACACCGATATCCTCTTCCCATGTATAGAATGTATTTTCTTTTGTGCGTCATAATTGGAAATCTTTGAAAATCAAAATGGCTCTGAGCACTATGCGACTTAACATCTGTGGTCAACACTCCCCTAGAACTTAGAACTACTTAAACCTAACTAACCTAATGACATCACTCACATCCATGCCGAGGCAGGATTCGAACCTGCGACTGTAGCGGTCACGCGGCTACAGACTAGAACCGCACTGCGACACCGACCGGCGAAAATCAAATAAAGTTGTTGATGAGAATTTTAGAAAAAGAGTAGGTCTGAAAACTAGTTTCAAAGCAACAAAAAGTACATTGGATTAAAAAATGACAAAGTGTAGGAACAGGAAGTCTCAGTCGATTTTAGATTTATCAATATTTCCTAAAGATTTTTATTCTCTGACAATGAATAGATGCTTCCGTTAATGAAGATTAATATTGTTTCGAATAAATATTTTTATTCGCTATTCACGAATAGCTAATACAATTTGTTATCTTTATTCCTTATACGCCAGTCGAATAAATTTTGCCGAACTCTGGTGGTAGGAGAAGTACGTGACGCATGCGCACACTGCAAGTACGCAGCCTGTGAGCAAGTGATCTGAGCTGTTGACACCCGCGTGAGCGTGGGCAAGTGCTCCCTCGGCCGTGTCGCGCCCAGTCCATACACCTGCACGTTTCTCAGAGTCTTCTCTCACGTACCATGGAGTAGAGGGGAACTAGCCAGCAGTGTGTGGCTACTCCAGGAGCTGTGGTGATACGTTTTTCCCTCTTTCATCTACATCTACATCCATACTCCGCAAGTCACCTGACGGTGTGTGGCGGAGGGTACCTTCAGTACCTCTATCGGTTCTCCCTTCTATTCCAGTCTCGTATTGTTCGTGGAAAGAAGGATTGTCGGTATGCCTCTGTGTGGGCTCTAATCTCTCTGATTTTATCCCCATGGTCTCTTCGCGAGATATACGTAGGAGGGAGCAATATACTGCTTGACTCTTTGGTGAAGGTATGTTCTCGAAACTTTGACAAAAGCCCGTACCGAGCTACTGAGCGTCTCTCCTGCAGAGTCTTCCACTGGAGTTTATCTGTCATCTCCGTAACGCTTTCGCGATTACTAAATGATCCTGTAACGAAGCGCGCTGCTCTCCGTTGGATCTTCTCTATGTCTTGTATCAACCCTATCTGGTACGGATCCCACACTGCTGAGCAGTATTCAAGCAGTGGGCGAACAAGCGTACTGTAACCTACTTCCTTTGTTTTCGGATTGCATTTCCTTAGGATTCTTCCAATGAATCTCAGTCTGGCATCTGCTTTACCGACAATCAACATTATATGATCATTCCATTTTAAATCACTCCTAATGCGTACTCCCAGATAATTTATGGTATTAACTGCTTCCAGTTGCTGACCTGCTATTTTGTAGCTAAATAATAAAGGATCTATCTTTCTGTGGATTCGCAGCACATTACACTTGTCTACATTGAGATTCAGTTGCCATTCCCTGCACCATGCGTCAATTCGCTGCAGATCCTCCTGCATTTCAGTACAATTTTCCATTGTTACAACCTCTCGATACACCACAGCATCATCTGCAAAAAGCCTCAGTGAACTTCCGATGTCATCCACCAGGTCATTTATGTATATTGTGAATAGCAACGGTCCTATGACACTCCCCTGCGGCACACCTGAAATTACTCTTACTTCGGAAGACTTCTCTCCATTGAGAATAACATGCTGCGTCCTGTTATCTAGGAACTCCTCAATCCAATCACACAATTGGTCTGATAGTCCATATGCTCTTACTTTGTTCAATAAACGACTGTGGGGAACTGTATCGAACGCCTTGCGGAAGTCAAGAAACACGGCATCTACCTGTGAACCCGTGTCTATGGCCCTCTGAGTCTCGTGGGCGAATAGCGCGAGCTGGGTTTCACATGACCGTCTTTTTCGAAACCCATGCTGATTCCTACAGAGTAGATTTCTAGTCTCCAGAAAAGTCATTATACACGAACACAATACGTGTTCCAAAATTCTACAACTGATCGATGATTTAATCGCACTGGCGTGAAGTCACGTTTGTAGAAGTTGATGGAACAAATTTCTATCACCCTGAAAAGTGCCGGAGAGTAGAGTTGTATACTGTTTTATAATCTTCTGAGCATCGGAAGTGCTTAGAGCACTTTGCTCAGCTGTGTGATGGTGTGGTTATTCATTTGGAAGAATGCATCGGCTAGAGTTGTTACCTTCTAACACCAGTAGTTAGTTCGTTTACTGTTGTATGGACTGGCAAGCTGACGTCTGCGTGGCTTCACAGTGGATTTAATGTGCGTGTGTGCACGCCTAGTCAATTTGCTATCAGGTCTTCGCATATTGGATTTGCATGTTTTCAGGCTATTTCCGCAATGGCGTGTTGTTGGTGGTTAAGGGCATTTGCTTCTTCTTACACTACGCCAAACTCGGAAAGGATTAGTTAGTAATAGTTGTCGGTCTGACAGTTTGCCTTGGTGAGCACGTGTGCTGCTGGTACTTTTAGACACCAGGTCTAGGGAAATTGGTTCCGGCTCGCTTGCGAGTGTTTCCATAGTGAAGGGTTGTTGCTCATTTGGAACGCTTACGTTTTCCTTGTGTGCGGAACGTGTGGAAGATCAATGGCCAATAGTTCATTTGTCAGATACTTTGCACCACCATCTCTTCATTGACACCCTTGAGTAGCGTAACTGAATGAATTCTTGTACTAGTCTCATATATCAGCGTGCACCATTCGTGTAGTGAATCTAATCATGTGGAAGGAAATGTGCAAGGAGTTAGATACTACACAGCATACTTCAAGAAGTTGAAGTGTTTTCGAGTTGTTACTCTAAGTTACCACACGGCTTGTTAACCAACTTATGAACTGTGAAAATACCGTGTAACATCAGTCACGTTCTAATAGGAGCTCTTTAGTGTTCGTTTCCTACTGCAGCCTTCGACAAGCTGACCTCAGAGTTGTTTTTCTGGTGAATTTGGTGAATGTATGTTTCCTCGGACAGTCATGTATCACTTCTTGAGTAGTTCGTTTTGCCTTGCTTATGAATGTATGCACAATGACGTGTGTCTGGTGCTTTTGGGACGCTTGAGTTTTTTATCCTCTCATATGCATTCGGAAAGGGGGACGATCAGTTACTAATTATTTTTCTGTCAGGTGTTTGGAAGTAAAATTGTGTTTCGAGATTTTTCATTTGGTAGAATCCGACTGAAGTGCTGTAATGATTCCTTCCGGCAGTGATTGCATAATAGAATTATTGCGTTTAGTGATGGGGGAGAATTATTGCGTTTAGTGATGGGGGAGACGAATTTTGAGCGTTATTCAGAAAAACTGAGTAAATCTCGCTTGTGCACTGTGCCGAATTTTGGGTAATTGTAGGTGAGTGTGACCATCATAATTAAGACCGACTGAATCGCTGTTGTTTGATTGTCCACGAGCTCGTGTTGGACCCTGTTACGACTGTCCGAGGAGGTGTGGCTTGCAAAAGTCGTGTCCGAACTAGCATCGAGTTTTGTTGGCAGTGCGAATGAACTTTTATTAATTTTGGAAGCCTTTTTTTTATGAAATTTACTTAATCTTGTTAGCTGTGTTTCTTAAATGGGTTTTGACTGCACGCACGTCCACGTATCCGATTTAAGTTGTTGGTTTGTCATCATCATTGTCTCGCTGGTGTTGATTACTGTCAGCTGGGTGTAAGGAATGACGTACGTCAACAAAGGTGTCCGCTTTGGTCAGTACCTGTCACGAGACGTTAACTAATTCTGCAGCGAGAGCTGTTCTATCAGCGATAAATCATCATGTGGGAGCTGACTATTAGCAAGGATACCGCTGTATGCCGTGTCCTGCTGTCAGTCTGGATTAGGCTAGTGGCCTTCTAGGTACATAGCTGTCTCCGTTGTAAACTGATATCCTAGATTAAGCTACGGCTAGTGCCATGTAGCCTAAGTGGGTTATCACACGACATCTGATTGATATTGTATGATAAAAGTCTACTATCTTAGGTGTGACTGGTGCCATCGTCATTAAAACTAACAAAATCTAATGAACCTTCTAAATTTAGAACTAGCTTAGGTTTAGCTTAGTGTGCGGCCACTAGTGTGTTTTTTAATAAGTAGTAACTATTATTACTCGCCAGCCACAGGGTAACGTCTGAGATTAAATAGTAAACTAACTCTGCCGTGGATGTGGTTTCTCATTAGTAATCTGCAGGTACCATTGAAAATACGTGTTTCTCAATGGCACTAAGCAACTGTTTCTGTATTAAGTGGCATACACGGCTTATGATCATTTCAGTGATTACCAATTCTACAATAGCGATTTAAAGAGCGTTTCTCCCTTTTCGTTTGATTTTCATTGGGATTAGAATTTTGTTTTCTTGAATTGTTTGTTAAATGGTGATTACTGAATGCATTTCCACTGAAGTGGTAAGTCATTGATTAAGGGAATGTTTTTATTTTGTATGTGTGTAATGTTTCCAGCCAGATGTACTGTTAAGTAAACTGAGAGGTAATTTAAAACGTTCAGAAGATCACATTAGCCATTCAGCTCCCTGTTTCAAAAAAAGGGGCCCTTCCGCTGTCCATTCGTCTACCATTCACAGCAACTGAAAGGTTCGCACCGTCTTTTCTAGCGAAGTTACGCTGGTCGACCTGGGTCAAACTGTCGGTACCTTACAGAACTTTAATAATTTTAATTACATGTCAGATCATAAAGGAAAGAGTGCGCAGCGTTCTATATCCAATCCGATCTGCTTCCGTGACAGATTGAAGACAATCAGGATATCGGGCGAGGATAAAGCTACTTTTTTCTCGAGGCTGATCAAACATTGCAGTAAGCATTACACTTGACATCTCGCCGAAGGCGCCGAGGGTCGATGTCAGTGGAATACGAGGAAACGTTCCAACAGGCGTGATGCAAGAATCCCGAGTGAAATTTAGAACAACAAAAAAACGTTGAGGCGATCACATGTCGAGGGAATAAAAGGGAATGTTCCAGATAGGTAATGAAAAGGACGGTGTGCATCTAGAATCAATTAAGAACGTAATGAATGGTCAGTCAACAGCAGATTAGGTGTCAGCAGTCTGTTAGAGAACCGAGCACTCAGAGGGCAGTGATGCTCCGCAGCAGCATCTGATGGAGCAATAGACATTCAACTACGAGAAAACGGGAACTGATTGTGGTGGACTCTTGCTAGCTGCAAGCTACTTAGCGTTTTCAGTACTCATTGTAGTAGTGATGAACACAGACTGCCTGCCCCTGTTCCGCCGAGCTGGAATAGGAGAACGTCAGTGAATAGCGGGGAAATGTCACTGCTTGGTACTGGTCTCTTGTGTGGTCGAGCAAGTGCCCTTGAGTACAAGTGAATTACACTCCTGGAAATTGAAATAAGAACACCGTGAATTCATTGTCCCAGGAAGGGGAAACTTTATTGACACATTCCTGGGGTCAGATACATCACATGATCACACTGACAGAACCACAGGCACATAGACACAGGCAACAGAGCATGCACAATGTCGGCACTAGTACAGTGTATATCCACCTTTCGCAGCAATGCAGGCTGCTACTCTCCCATGGAGACGATCGTAGAGATGCTGGATGTAGTCCTGTGGAACGGCTTGCCATGCCATTTCCACCTGGCGCCTCAGTTGGACCAGCGTTCGTGCTGGACGTGCAGACCGCGTGAGACGACGCTTCATCCAGTCCCAAACATGCTCAATGGGGGACAGATCCGGAGATCTTGCTGGCCAGGGTAGTTGACTTACACCTTCTAGAGCACGTTGGGTGGCACGGGATACATGCGGACGTGCATTGTCCTGTTGGAACAGCAAGTTCCCTTGCCGGTCTAGGAATGGTAGAACGATGGGTTCGATGACGGTTTGGATGTACCGTGCACTATTCAGTGTCCCCTCGACGATCACCAGTGGTGTACGGCCAGTGTAGGAGATCGCTCACCACACCATGATGCCGGGTGTTGGCCCTGTGTGCCTCGGTCGTATGCAGTCCTGATTGTGGCGCTCACCTGCACGGCGCCAAACACGCATACGACCATCATTGGCACCAAGGCAGAAGCGACTCTCATCGCTGAAGACGACACGTCTCCATTCGTCCCTCCATTCACGCCTGTCGCGACACCACTGGAGGCGGGCTGCACGATGTTGGGGCGTGAGCGGAAGACGGCCTAACGGTGTGCGGGACCGTAGCCCAGCTTCATGGAGACGGTTGCGAATGGTCCTCGCCGATACCCCAGGAACAACAGTGTCCCTAATTTGCTGGGAAGTGGCGGTGCGGTTCCCTACGGCACTGCGTAGGATCCTACGGTCTTGGCGTGCATCCGTGCGTCGTTGCGGTCCGGTCCCAGGTCGACGGGCACGTGCACCTTCCGCCGACCACTGGCGACAACATCGATGTACTGTGGAGACCTCACGCCCCACGTGTTGAGCAATTCGGCGGTACGTCCACCCGGCCTCCCGCATGCCCACTATACGCCCTCGCTCAAAGTCCGTCAACTGCACATACGGTTCACGTCCACGCTGTCGCGGCATGCTACCAGTGTTAAAGACTGCGATGGAGCTCCGTATGCCACGGCAAACTGGCTGACACTGACGGCGGCGGTGCACAAATGCTGCGCAGCTAGCGCCATTCGACGGCCAACACCGCGGTTCCTGGTGTGTCCGCTGTGCCGTGCGTGTGATCATTGCTTGTACAGCCCTCTCACAGTGTCCGGAGCAAGTATGGTGGGTCTGACACACCGGTGTCAATGTGTTCTTTTTTCCATTTCCAGGAGTGTAGTTCAAAATACTGATAACTGATTATTTATGCCAAATGGCAGACCACGTGCCTCTAAGCAAATGTATTTGTTACAACAATGAATTGATTAAAAAAAGAGTAACAAGTTGCTACTTCAGCGAACCATTCCTCCCAACTCTATAAGAGTTGGAAATCTTGTGTAACCGAATCCTCTCCATCTCCGCTATAAAGGCTGACAAATGAAAAAAAAAATGAAACAAAGTCTACACTTCTGATTGCACAACGGAAAATTTGGTGCAGTAAACCTGTGCTGAGACGCAACCAAGTTCTGACGTCTGGAGCCGGTTATTCCAAATTCGGCTCAGACCCCGAAGAGGGGAAACGGCTTGTGTTGTAACCGCGACGGAACGGTCGTGGGATTGCCGATAACAGAGCGTAGCCGGATCAAACGGGAGCGGCCCGCAAACAAACGAACGAACGGGAAAGAACGGACACGAACAACGACGGACGACCGAGCAAGATCTTACGAACAACAACACGCAAGAAGCAATGCGGTCACAAGCGACAATCTCACGAATCCACAGCGGCCACTCGTAGACACAAACAAAGTAATGTAAGCGCACTGTCTGTCGGCGAGATGTCGATAGACTCACGCTAATGTCAGACTGTCTCGCTGAGTTTTTTTTTCCTTTATTGATTTTCAATTCCCCCCGAAGGGGGCGGGCTGGCAGCAGCTTAGTACGCTGCTCTACAGCCTACAGACTTCTATTTAAAAAAAAAAAACGGAAGTAGAAAAGAAACAAGAAAAAAGGGGATAAAACGGTGACGTCAAGTGTAAAATGGCGGAAAAATGCGGAAAGTTAAAACAGAAAGCAAAAGTGGTTGGCAACGTTAATAAAAGACACAGGAATCAGACAAGTTACATAGTACACACACAATTTAAAAAAAACGGCGACACAGTCTGGTTTCTGTTCGCAAGAGATAAAAGGCACAACCAGCGACAGTATGATGGCCGTTCGTAACACTTCCCAAAAAACACAACACGGAACACTCACTGCAGAACACTCACTGTAGAACACTGCACGAAAGTGGCGGCACAAAGATGACACTCCCGAGCTAAAGGCGGATGGGGGGGGGGGGACCTGGAGGAGGGGGAAAAACAAGGAGGGAGGGAAAAATAGGGGGGATCCAAGGAGGGAGAGGACTAATGAATGGGGAGAAGGGCAGACGCAAGAGGGAATGAGAGGAGGCAGAGGAGGGAAATGTAAACGGACTCGGGGAAGAGAAGGGGGCAAAGAGAGGGGAGGTGGGGAATAAAGAGGATGGAAGGGGGGGAGAGGGAGCCCGGGAAAAGGACAGAGGAAAGGAGGGGGAGTGAGGATCAGAGTTGATAGGAGGGATAAATGTAGGGAAAGAGGGCATCATCCGGTAGTGGGAGTTGATGGAAGCCACTTTGGGAAAGGAGATGTAGGGTGTAGAGACACAAGGGGGACACAACAGTGAAGACGTGGCAGGGGGCGGGGATGGGAGAGGAGAGGAGCAACCAGGGGATGAGGGGGTTCAAGGCGGCGGGAGGTGTAGAGGATGCGGATATGTTCGAGGAATAGGAGCAGATGGGGGAAAGGAATGAGATCATATAGAATCCGCGTGGGGGACGGGAGGCGTATACGGAAGGCGAGGTGGAGTGCATGACGCTCAAGGATATGGAGGGACTTATAGAATTTGGGGGGGGGGGGGGCTCGCTGAGTGGGAGGCAGGCGTTTAAATACAGGATAGGTTACGTCGCTATTGGCTTCTGGGACCACGTGCTCCACCGTGGCGCCCTCACGTTATACGCGGGCCAGGAACGAGCGCGACGGCTGCAGAGACCTCTAGTGGTAACCGAGGTCGGTGCCCTTTGTCGCGGATTCGAAACCCGCTGCACTCGGTACCAGAGCTTGTTTACGAGAACTGAAAAAATGAAATAAAAACTAAAGCAATGTTGTATCAGGCCAACAGTTCTCAGTCGGAGGACAAAACCAAACTCTTCTTTCGCCAATCACGTTTCCTGGCTCAAGATTTAAAAGGTTGATGAAACACAACAACGAATTGGTTTAGTACTATCACTATCATCGGGATAACTACCACATTAAGCGACACACTGTACGCTGCCAAACTATCTGTGCATATATCTTAATAAAGAACAATACTACAGTATATACAGTTGATTATTCACATAGAATGAGATGAATTCTTAGCAGTTATGCTGACAGCGGGGTTTAAACAAGGCGTCTTTGGACTGATACGGTTAATCACGCTTACAGAGTGTGGTTAACAAAGGGAACTGCTCTCACTCACAGATCACCCCCCCCCCCCTTCCGTGTGCCTTCAGTACACAAGAATAAGTTGCCACACAACAACTACAGACTTCTGACCAGAACGTATTGCTACCGAACATAGACAGTGAACCATTCGTATACCACACAGTGCACTGTATCTATCATGCAACGCCAGTGTGCAACTACGGGTTGCAAAATCTGGTAGCCCTCCTCTTGAAGTGCAGAAGGGCACTTCTCCATCTCGACTGGGATCGCTGTGCATCCCGTTTGAAAAAGTCACCAACCACTCCACCAGGCTGTTGTATCCACACCGCGGCCGCGCCCTGTGCATCCCGCACCGATGTCCGGCTGACAAACCCACAGCACATCATGTTCTCGAGGGTCTCGCTCACGGCGGTACTCAGAACTCGCTCGTTAGTGTCCGTGCAGCGGCTGACTACAAAACTTTAAAGCCCAGCCTGTGATCTTGCAAGCTAAATCACTTAAATGTATTACCTAGACGAATGTATGCCAGAAATTTCATTACACTGCATTAATTGTCTTTTGCTACAGCGATTTTTTCTCATCAGTGTATTTCGAAATGACGAATGGATTTCAAAGGTCGAGGCAAAAGAGGAAAGCGCAAGTATGCTAAAGACGGAAAGAGGACCTTCTAGTGAGGGGATTACATTTAAGACCATCGCAGAAAACATGGGAATGGAAACCGAAAAAACATCCGAAGCCAGTAGCAATCACACTGAGAGAATGGAATTATATCGTGGTTCCTTCGAGAAGCAAGGCGAGTTGATTTTTTGTACGGGAGACAGTAAAATACTGAGAGTTTTATCATTACGAAGATTGATTACAAGTGGAGACCAGCCAATATTGTTCTGTGCATTGAACTGGCTAAGTCTCCGATCATATTGTTTGCGTTTAGTTAATAACAGGACAATCTGCCATTTGAAATCTAGTCATGCAGACATTATTGTTATATCCTGTACATTTACTAACCCAACACGTCCCATGCCGTATCATACTTGGATATAGTTCAAAACTTTTGTAGTTTACTTTACAAAGGTACGAGACATTGGAGCAACCACTAGAAATTTATTTGAATTGTTATTAGTTAGTCCTAATCTACGATCTAGCCATCGCTATTTTCCTGTGATCCAGTGGGTTTGCCAAAACAAGCAGCATTGCATCGGTAACGAAAAACTTCCTCGACTGCAAAGCGCCTCGAGGTGAGCCATATCTGTGATCCAACGATTACCATTCAGCTATCATCTTCGATGTTATATCACGTGGAATTAAATGTAGTTTTGGCAAACTGTTAAACGAAATTCAATAAAGACCTGGGAGCACTATTACCTTGTCCTTAAGAAATTATAAATATTCCACGGCATATCATTTTTTTTTAACAGCAATATAATTCTCTATCATGGAATCTGCGATTTTACACTGTAATCGCAACTGTGTAAACATCTAAGCCTGTATGAGAATTACCATATTAATAACTTTCTCAACGCGGTGAATACATTTATGAGTTGTAAAAGAAAAACGTCTATCATAATTGTGCTAAACATACAAGACTGAATTCAGGAATCAAAGTGACATGTATAATCAAAGACAATACGTAACTGAGAGCTATGCTAACCTTTCATTTTCTTTTTTCAGAAGTGTCGTTATACAGTGTATCAAGTACCCTTCTACACGTATACAACTTACTTCTTACTAATCTTTGCTCACTCGTACATGACGAATCTTTACGACAGCAAACGTTTTGTTTTTATTTTCGATCGTAATATGGTTCGCAATACCGATTCAGTGAAACACGTCAATGAATCACTTATTTTCACTTGTTCTTTGCATAACAATTGCAACAAACATAATTGAGACACTGATCCACGTATCTGTTTACAACAGCAGACAGTTAACGTCTTTGCAATCAGCTTTAAAATAGACCTTCTGGTATGTATGTGTATTTATATTTACTTATATATCTCTTTGTATATATTGTTTCGTAAGAGTGATGGCGAGTGCGTGGGTCAGTCAGATATAACAGGAAAGATAGCCACAAGGTGATTTCATGGACTTATTTAGTCAATTCTGGATCATTCAGGATTAAGCCTAGTCTGTCAAAGGGGTGTGGTACTCCAAGTTAAATTTGATCAGGAAATTGTTGTTATGAGCACGTTGTGAACTTAGATATTAATAACGGGTGATAACATAGTAAATATTGCTGTCGGATGGCTCTAGAGAGAATGGGATGAGAGGATTGCGTTTGCACATGCTTAACACTTATAGTAAGGGGCATGCATTTTGCATAAGTTACATCTTCCTTAATTAAAATATCGTACAATTATCTTAAAGAGTCCAGCATTCATATTACCAGTGATGGATTAGGTTAGGAGGAAGAGCCAAAAAGAAGTAAGTTACGGCCGTTTTAGCAGGTCTCACAGTCGTTTAAGAACACGAGGAACATCAACGATTCTACCAAGACCATCTGGCCATTGATATTTATTTCTTCCCTACGAAAATAGCGGGTGTTTTATATTACAACCAGTCGCTTTAAAATGCTTAAAAAACACTTATTCTTCAGAAATTTTCAAGAGATCTCGACATCAGATAGCTTAACATGTAGACCCCCACAAAGCACTATATTGTTTTACAAGTATCTCCCTGCCTCACATATCTATAATCATAGATTGATATGTCTAGTCCTCATTGTCTGTGTATTACCAATTTACATCCATTAGCTCGAAATGCAGAAGGCTTTAAATATATATTGTCAAGGAAGCCAAGTAATCATAATTACTGCCCATATCTTCTTAACAGCCTCTAGTTGTTACAGTATGCTCCACATTGTATCTACTCATCACTTTTTCACTGGTGATAGCTTGCAACTTCATTCATAACATGAAGTCCCAACGTGTCTGGAATATTTACACCCAGAGCACCCCTTAAACCTGATTACGGGAGAACTTCAAGAAGTAAGTTACATGCTGTTGTGGCAAGCTAAACAATTTTTATGGACATAAACACATGACATTATTTTTTTACGTAGTGATGAAACCTCTATGGACAACGGTCGGAACGTACTGACAATCGCTCAATTCCTCTATTATAGCAATCCGGTCATTGGCCACGAAGTCATTCGAGAACCGTAGAGTGAACGTCATCACCGTTGATAGATCTACTGTCTGCCCCCCCGCCCTCCCACAAGTTCTTCTTTGATTGCCTGGACAGGTATTACCAAAGTCTGTGCGGCCTTGACGAAATTGTTAACACCATTTCACTATGGTTGGAAGCTGCATTACATTTGGTCCAAATTTCGTCAGAATTTCATGGACAATGTGTGTGAAATTTATGACGTTTCACCCACAAGAATCATACTGTCCCGCGTACTTCAACTTAGGAAAACGTTTCCGGTTGCCGAGCCATTTCACTAACACACTGTTATGCAGCCGTCATCCACAGCACAGCAGAACTGGGTGTGCATAACACCCTCTCTTCTGACAAAGCACCACTACTGTTGCATAATGATTGTAGCGTGGCAGACATGTGTAATTTACTTTCTTAAGTCCCTAGGTACAATACATACAAAAAACAGATACACTGTAGTGGACAGAGCTTCTATGCAAGTTTATAGCCTACACCACAAATTGTCAAAATGGGCACTGTTTGCGTTGCGGCAAATGTCAATATGTACAAACAGTTCATTTAAGTCCCTGCTGCCTCTGGGAAGACAGGAGAAACAGCAGCAGCTTGGTAATCGGTGTACTGGGTTACCTATTTACAGGCTCGATCTAATAAGAGTGGATGATTTCTCTTCATGTTCTGGTACTCCTGCCTGCTAGTTGTGCAATCTGCAATTAAGCCATGGCGTGTAAGACAACTCAAAACTTAGAGAGATGCTCTATACATTGACACCTCTTGTCTGTACATCTTGTAGTTTCACGTGGCAGATTTTTTAAATGCTGAAGAGATGAAAACCCCTGTATTTAACTTATTTCATACTGCGTACTTCTGCTCCTTGCCCCTCTCTCTGGCCATCTCCTCCTCTCCCAGTTCACCTTGACCACCTGCTCTCTCTATCTCCTCTCTCCAGCTCTCTTACGATCTGCTCCTCACCCTTCTCTCTGCCTGTCTCCTCCCCTTTCCTTTCTCTGTATATTTCCTTCTTCCCCACCCCTCTCCCTCCATCTCCACTTTCTTCGTCCATTTCCCTGTCCTCATCTGCGCCATTCTCTTCTTCTGTCTCTCTCAGTCCATCTTTTCCTCTTTCCCTTTCCTTTCTCTTTCCTTCCTCCCCCCCCCCCCCCTCCCTGTCCATCCCCTTCTCCTTCTATGTCCATTTTCCCTTCCCCCTCTCTCTGTGTACTTCCTCCTATTTTCTGTCTCTGTCTGAATCCTCCTTTCCCTATGTCCGTCCACTTCTTCCACCTCCATCTCTCTCCACCTTATCAGCCCCAACCGCGATTGTAGCTCGCAGGATTTTAGCTCCACAGCATTTCATTCCAAACAGTAAGTAAAATGTGCACCAAGTTTGGCGGCGACGGTGCCAGTGCCAATTACTATGGTAGGACGGGGTGCTACGGCATGGCTTATGAGGAACAGTACTACCCTCTAGGAGGAAAGCATGCATACTGTAACAGTGGCTGCATGGTACAGCCCATATTAGACCGTAGTCTCTGTAACAAAGTATGACTTAATAAGTGGTCTCTAGCATGGAAACCATGCATTTCCAGACATACGTGCATTAGACCATTTTTGTTCCGTATTCTTTTATCGATCGGCCCCTGGAATTTGTACAGGATTGCAAAAACAACCTTGAAGTGGCAAACAGCAACGACCGAATGAGTCAGGCCTTCTGCATGCAGGAGTAACGTATCTGAAACAGAGATTTCTCGCGATGTCCAGGAAAAGCAGGTCAGAATTCCGATGTGAGAGAGATTTTCATTTTTCCCGATGTATGGTCTAGGGGTAGCGTCTTTGATTCATAATCAAAACGTCTTCGGTCCCGGGTTCAATCCCCGCCACTGCCTAAATTTTGATAAATAATCAGCATTGGCAGCCGAAGACTTCCGGCATAAGAAGTCAGCCTCATTCTGCCAACGGCCTTGTCAAAGAGGGCGGAGGAGCGGATAGAGGTTCAGGGCACTCTCTTGTCCCAGGGGTGGGAAATTGCCCCTAAAGGCGGAAGAATCAGCAATGATCAACGACATGAGGATTCAGAAGGCAATGGAAACCACTGCATTAAAGACACGTAACGTGTATCCACAGGACATGTGGCCTGTATTTGAAGAAGTGTCATGATGATCTCTCCATTGGCAAAAGATTCCGGAATAGTCCCTCATTCGGATCTCCGGGATGGGACTGCCAAGGTGGGGGTTACCATGAGAAAAATATTGAATAATCAACGAAAGGATAACGTTCTACGAGTCGGTGCGTGGAATGTCAGAAGCTTGAACGTGGTAGGGAAACTAGAAAATCTGAAAAGGGAAATGCAAAGGCTCAATCTAGATATAGTAGGGGTCAGTGAAGTGAAGTGGAAGGAAGACAAGGATTTCTGGTCAGATGAGTATCGGGTAATATTAACTGCAGCATAAAATAGTATAACGTGTAGGATTCGTTATGAATAGGAAGGTAGGGCAGAGGGTGTGTTACTGTAAACAGTTCAGTGACTGGGTTGTTCTAATCAGAATCGACAGCAGACCAACACCGACCACGATAGATCAGGTATACATGCCGACGTCGCAAGCTGAAGATGAACAGATAGAGAAAATGTATGGTAGGGTAATGCAGTATGTTAAGGGGGACGAAAATCTAATAGTCATGGGCGACTGGAATGCAGTTCTAGGGGAAGGAGTAGAAGAAAAGGTTACAGGAGAATATGGGCTTGGGATAAGGAATGAAAGAGGAGAAAGACTAATTCAGTTCTGTAACAAGTTTCAGCTAGTAATAGCGAATACCCTGTTCAAGAATCACAAGAGGAGCAGGTATACTTGGAAAAGGCCGGGAGATAGGGGAAGATTTCAATTAGATTACATCATGGTCAGACAGAGATTCCGAAATCAGATACTGGATTGTAAGGCGTACCCAGGAGCAGATATAGACTCAGATCACAATATAGTAGTGATGAAGAGTAGGCTGAAGTTCAAGACATTAGTCAGGAAGGATCAATACGCAAAGAAGTGGGATACGGAAGTACTAAGGAATGACGAGGTACGTTTGACGTTATCTAACGCTATAGATACAGCAATAAGGAATAGCGCAGTATGCAGTACAGTTGAAGAGGAATGGACATCTCTAAAAAGGGCCATCACAGAAGTTAGGAAGGAAAACATAGGTACAAAGAAGGTAGCTGCGAAGAAACCATGGGTAACAGAAGAAATAATTCAGTTGATTGATGAAAGGAGGAAGTACAAGCATGTTCCGGGAAAATCAGGATTACAGAAATACAAGTCGCTGAGGAATGAAATAAATAGGAAGTGCAGGGAAGCTAAGACGAAATGGCTGCAGCAAAAATGTGAAGACATGGACAAAAATATGATTGTCGGGAGGACAGACTCAGCATACAGGAAAGTCAAAACAACCTTTGGTGACATTAAAAGCAACAGTGGTAACATTAAGAGTGCAACGGGAATTCCACTGTTAAAAGCAGAGGAGAGAGCAGATAGGGGGAAAGAATACATTGAAAGCCTCTATGAGGGTGAAGATTTGTCTGATGTGATAGAAGAAGAAACTGGAGTCGATTTAGAAGAGATTGGGGATCCAGTATTAGTATCGGAATTTAAAAGAGCTTTGGAGGACTTACGGTCAAATAAGGCAGAAGGGATAGATAACATTCCATCAGAATTTCTAAAATCATTGGGGGAAGTGGCAACAAACCGACTATTCACGCTGGTGTGTAGAATTTATGAGTCTGGCGATATACGATCTGACTTTCGGAAAAGCATCATCCCCACAATCCCGAAGACGGCAAGAGCTGACAAGTGCGAGAATTATCGCACAATCAGCTTAACAGTTCATGCATCGAAGCTGCTTTTAAGAATAATACACAGAAGAATGGAAAAGAAAATTGAGAATGCGCTAGGTGACGATCAGTTTGGCTTTAGGAAAAGAAAAGGGACGAGAGAGGCTATTCTGACGTTACGGCTAATAATGGAAGCAAGGCTAAAGAAAAATCAAGACACAATATAAAATGGTGCAAGCTGTTCGAGATTCTGAAAAAAGTAGGGTTAAGCTATAGGGAGAGACGGGTAATATACAATATGTACAACAACCAAGAGGGAATAATAAGAGTGGACGATCAAGAACGAAGTGCTCGTATTAAGAAGGGTGTAAGACAAGGCTGTAGCCTTTCGCCCCTACTCTTCAATCTGTACATCGAGGAAGCAATGATGGAAATAAAAGAAAGGTTCAGGAGTGGAATTAAAATACAAGGTGAAAGGATATCAATGATACGATTCGCTGATGTCATTGCTATCCTGAGTGAAAGTGAAGAAGAATTAAATGATCTGCTGAACGGAATGAACAGTCTAATGAGTAATCAGTACGGTTTTAGAGTAAATCGGAGGAAGATGAAGGTAATGAGAAGTAGTAGAAATGAGAACAGCGAGAAACTTAACATCAGGATTGATGGTCACGAAGTCAATGAAGTTAAGGAATTCTGCTACCTAGGCAGTAAATTAACCAATGACGGACGGAGCAAGGAGGACATCAAAAGCACACTCGCTATGGCAAAAAAGGCATTTCTGGCCAAAAGAAGTCTACTAATATCAAATACCGGCCTTAATTTGAGGAAGAAATTTCTGAGGATGTACGTCTGGAGTACAGCATTGTATGGTAGTGAAACATGGACTGTGGGAAAACCGGAACAGAAGAGAATCGAAGAATTTGAGATGTGGTGCTATAGACGAATGTTGAAAATTAGGTGAACTGATAAGGTAAGGAATGAGGAGGTTCTATGCAGAATCGGAGAGGAAAGGAATATGTGGAAAACACTGATAAGGAGATGGGACAGGGTGATAGGACATCTGCTAAGAGATGAGGGAATGACTTCCATGATACTAGAGGGAGCTGTAGAGGGCAAAAACTGTAGAGGAAGACAGAGATTGGAATACGTCAAGCAAATAATTGAGGACGTAGGTTGCAAGGGCTACTCTGAGATGAAGAGGTTATCACAGGAAAGGAATTCGTGACGGGCCGCATCAAACCAGTCAGTAGACTGATGACCAAAAAAAAAAAAAAAAAAAATCAGTTGACAAGTTCTGCCACAGATTACAGTTACTGCGTATTTCAATGTTTTAAAATATGTTTGTAGACTGTCTAAAACGCCATTATTCCTCTTTGTGACTAGTTGGGACCATCAAAAACCTTGGTCAAATATGATTGCAAATGGATCGTGTATACTTAAAATCAATCAAAACCTGGACATAAAGATAAGGCGACGTAAACACTTCTAGAATCAAGGCCTACAAAAGGAAAGCTTGACACGAAGTATTACATCACAGCTCGATGCTGGTGAAACGTAGATCTCCATTTTCCTCGATTTCCAGTAATAGGAAGTAGCTTTCAGAGGAGAAACTGATGCCATTGCCGCCGCCTTACCCCTGGTCTTGATACCGGAGGGATCCTTGACGACCAGGTCGGCGCTGTCCTCGCGCCGCCACTGCACGTGCGGAGCGGGGTGCCCACGTGCGCGGCACGTCAGCCTCACCGTGCCGCCCTCGGGCACCACCATGTCCCCTGACGTGTCCTCCGCGATGAAGTCCGGCGGCACCACCACGTGCAGAGTGCCCATCTGCAATGCGACATCAAACTGGTTCTTTAGACACACTTACGCACAGGTCTTCTGATTTACTTTCAAACTTATAAAACTATTCTACTAATGTCATCTCGTAGAATCGGATGTACTGCCGGTGGTCCGCGTCTTTCCAACACGATATTTCGTCGTCGTAACTCGGCGTCTTCATCAGGTGTTCCCTGAGACTGGTTGACGAGCTGACCTTGTCCCATATTTATGCCTGGGCGGTGTGTGGCGCTCCCTACGCCGTCCGCGTCCACTGTGGTCATTTCTGGCGGTGATATCAGTCTCTAGGCGCTCCATCTTCGGTCGCGGACAGCGTAAGGAACTTCAACAGAGCCATGATAGTGCTAGGATCGTGCCTATCTGGCGCGGACCCAATACCGAACGCCTTGGGATATCCGCTACCTCTGAAGACAGGCGCAAAGGGCGCGGACTGCCGTATCTGTAGCGAATGGTCTCCTTATCTTCCGGCTCTACCTTCGCCCGATTTTCGACTACGCCTGCGAGGTCTGGGGCGGTGCAGCCCCCTCCTATCTTCACCGGCTGCAGACGCTGCAAAACAAGATCCTGCGTCGGATTTATCATGTTCCTGCGCGTTTCCCGCATCGCTACCTACATGACGCCGCCAACGAGCTGGAGGTCGTGCAGCGCCGTCAAGTCATCGCCCGTCGATTTCATGCTACGCTGGAGTCTTCGATTAACCCCCTCATCAGGCGACTGGGGGAACCAAACCCACAGCGCGGGCCGCATAGGCGTCCCCTCGCACTGCTCGACCTTTAGGTTGCCGGGGCAACGCCCCCCTCCGTTCATCTCTGGAAATTTGAAGTTCCCACCTACTGTCCCACACACACCTCTGATACACACCAAAATAAAGAACAGTACCTACCGTCCTTGATGACCCCATGATGAAGGAAATGCTACATAGTAAACCCTTAGTTTCATAGCTGCCTGGAGAAGCCAGCAGAATGTGGGCTGGAAAGGGCGCGGACCGAAGATGTAGCGCCTAGAGACTGATACCACCGCCAGAAATGACCACAGTGGCTGCGGACGGCGTAGGGAGCGCCACACGCCGCCCAGGCATAAATATGGGACAAGGTCAGCTCGTCAACCAGTCTCAGGGAACACCTGATGAAGACCCCGAGTTAAGACGTCGCTCGAAATATCGTGTTGGGAAGACGCGTACCACTGGCAGTACACCCGATTGTACGAGATGACAACAAATCGCCGCAAAGTCTTAGTAATTATATTCTACTAATGATAACTTAAATTCTGCATGTGGTGATACCAAATTGTCTGGCTTGACGCGACATCATCAAAATCACGGAAATGAACCAGTCACAGAAATCCAATATACACTAACGGGGAAAAAATCACAACACCACAAAATAATTGACGTAGAATAATGAAATTTCTGGCCTACAACTGCCTAGATAACATATGTAACTGATTAACATTGCAAGATAACAGGTTAATGAAAACGCGAGATACCTCAAAGCAAATGTGAACTCCTGCTACGTTAGTAACCGGTGTAACGACCGGAATGTTGAATGAAAGCATGTAAACGAGTTTTCATCGTGTTCTAGAGGTGCCAGACCTCGGTTTGTGAGAAAGTTCCATACCTCTCATAATTGGTCGGTCAATAAAAGGATGATGCCCGCATCTCGTGGTCGTGCGGTAGCGTTCTCGCTTCCCACGCCCGGGTTCCCGGGTTCGATTCCCGGCGGGGTCAGGGATTTTCTCTGCCTCGTGATGGCTGGGTGTTGTGTGCTGTCCTTAGGTTAGTTAGGTTTAAGTAGTTCTAAGTTCTAGGGGACTGATGACCATAGATGTTAAGTCCCATAGTGCTCAGAGCCATTTGAGCCAATAAAAGGATGGATATGCTGTTTGTGAATGACGATGAGGTTGTCGTGCGATGATGTCCCATATGTGTTAGATTGAAGACAGATCTGGTGATCGAGCAGTCCAAGACAACATGCCGACACGATGCATAGTAAGTTGCGCTTCAACGGCGCTGTATGGGTGAGCATTATCCGATTGCGAAACAATCACTGGAATGCTGTTTATGAATGGCAGCACAACAAGTCGAATCACCAGGTTGACGTACATATTTACAGTCAAGAGTCGTGGGAAAACCACGAGTGTGCTCCTGCGGTCATAAGAAATCACATCCCTTATCGTGACTCCTGGTTTAGGTCTAGCGTGTGTAGGACGCAGACAGATGGGTTGCCAGCCCTCAACCAGCTTCCTTCTAACCAACACAGGGCCATCACTGGCACAAAGGCAAAATCCCTAGAAAACACAAAGCTCTTCAACCTGACCTCAAAAGGGCTTTCAGTTGACATCACTGGAGTCGCCAATGGCGGCTGTTTGGGGTTAGTGGAATGAACGCCACTGGGCGTCTGGCTCAGTGCTCTCCTTTCAGTAACGGATTTGTAACAGTTCGTTGTGTCACTGTGGTACAACTGCTGCCGAAACTTATGTTGTAGATACAGTAAGATTGCCAAAGCCTTCTGCACTATCGCAGAAGGAGTATCTTGTCCTCGATGGTGAGTGTTCATCGGAGGTGAGGGTATGATCTGGAGTGCCCCAGGGAAGTGTGGTACGTACGCTGTTATTTTCTATCTACATAAATGATCTTTTGGATAGGGTGGACAGCAATGTGCGGCTGTTTGCTGATGATGATGCTGTGGTGTACGGAAAGGTGTCGTCGTTGAGTGACTGTAGGGGGATACAAGATGACTTGCACAGAATTTGTGATTGGTGTACGGAATGGCAGCTTACTCTAAATATAGATAAATGTAAATTAATGCAGATGAATAGGAAAAAGAATCCTGTAATGTTTGAATACTCCATTAGTAGTGTAGCGCTTGACACAGTGACGTCGATAAAATATGTGGGCGTAACATTTCAGAGCGATATGAAGTAGGACAAACATGTAATGGCAGTTGTGGGGAAGGCGGATAGTCGTCTTCGGTTCATTGCTAGAATTTTGGGAAGATGTTGTTCATCTGTAAAGGAGACCGCTTATAAAACACTGATACGACCTATTCTTCAGTACTGCTCGAGCGTTTGGGACCCCTGTCAGGTGGGATTGAGGAAGGACATAGAAGAAATTCAGAGGCGGGCTGCTAGATTTGTTACTGGTAGGTTTGAGCATCACGCGAGTGTTACAGAAATGCTTCAGGAACTCGGGTGGGAATCTCTAGAGGAAAGGACGCGTTCTTTTCGTGAGTCGCTACTGGGGAAATTTAGAGAACCAGCATTTGTGGCTGACTGCAGTACAATTTTACTGCCGCCAACTTACATTTCGTGGAAAGACCACAAAGATAAGATAAGAGAGATTAGGGCTCGTACAGAGGCAAATAGGCAGTCATTTTTCCCTCGTTCTGTTTGGGAATGGAACAGGGAAAGAAGATGCTAGTTGTGGTACGAGGTACCCTCTGCCACGCACCGTATGGTGGATTGCGGAGTATGTATGTAGATGTAGATGTAGATGTAGATGGAACATGGAAAAGGAACATCCGGCTTCTCGTAACCCTATTAAACGACCTCATTCAGATTCATTGTGGTGTTGATATGTCGCCTTAAAGGCATTCTTAGCTAACAAAAACTAACTAAATCCAATTTCAAAGTTAACAACCTCTTTCGGCTGTTACAGTGTATATTTCAAGCAAACCTGATTTGCATCCTCATAGTGGCACTACTAGCGCCACTGTTAGCCATTGGCGCGAAATAAGAATAGATATCATCTTTCAGATGTAGAAACACGCCTACCACTATCCTTCTTGATGTTGCGATTTTTTTTCCGTCAGTGTGTTTAAAATACACGTCATAAAACTATCTTTGGTGATTTTGCCAGTTCCTATTTACACTGTCACCTTTCAACCTAACCTAGAGTCCGAAAAAGTGCAGGTCACTGCGACATTATAATTCATGAACCACGAATCTTGTTGAGGCGGGATGGCTTGCATGTCTCAACGATACAGATATCCTTATTATAGGTGAACGACAGTGGAGGCGTGTCTGTTGAGAGGCCAGACCAACTTGTCCGTCCTGAAGAGTTGCAGCAGCCTTTCCAGTAGTTGCAGGGGCATCAATCTGAATGATCGACTGATACGTCCTTGTGTCAGCAGCAAACATTTCCTTGCTGTGCTGGCAATGGAAACGGCTGAAAGAAACGGTAGACCCTGCAGTTCTACTGTATGCTTCATTGCTGATGGGAATCTTAAATAAAATATTCCATAGGTATAATAATCCCTGATACAGAGGTCGGAGCACGGAACCTTTGATAGCTTTTTCTGATAGATAGGTTAGATAGTTTAAAAATGGAAATGGTTAGATGTAGTGGGAATCAGTGAGGTTTGGGTGCAGGATGAGCAGGACCTTTTGTCAGGTAAGTACACTATTATAAACACAAAATGAAATAGGGATAATGCAATATTAGATCTGCTAATGAATCAGAAAATAGGAATGTTGTTAGGCTACTACAATCAGCGTAATGAACACATTGTCTTAGCCAAGATCGACACGAAGCCAACATTGTCCACATTTGCGCCAGTGTATATGCCAACAAGTTTCGCAGATGATGAAGATTCTGAATGAATGTATCATGAGGTAGCAGAAATTATTCAGATGAATAAGAGGGAGGAAACTTTAACCGAGATAGATCACTAGAATTAGGTAGCTATAAGAAGGGAGAGATATATAGTAGGAGAATGTAAAGTGTGGGAATGGAAAAAAATAGTAACCAACCGCTAGAATTTTGGACAGAGCGTAACTTACGTATCGCTAACACTTCGTGAGCTGTGGTAAAAATTGATGTTTTGAAGAGCGCAGCGCAGCGCGTAGTGTGAAGCACTCTCCCTCCGATTCTGGCGGTTGCGTCGCTGTGGCAATCGCAGCTTTGGTGTCTCCCTCTGGTGGGAAAGGGGAAAGATTGCCTGTACACGCGAATTTAAGGGGGCTATGAACTCGCCAAGGATTTAAAGTCTTCCAAATCCTCGAACGCCATGTGCTCCTCCTCGCCTTCCGCATCCACCTTCCGTCCCCAACGTGCATCCTCTACGACCTCATCCCCTTCCCCCACCTTCTCCTTTTCCCTGAACACATCCACACACTATATATTGTCCGCAGCCTTTATCCCCCTCACCTCCTGGTGTCTCCCTTGCTCTCCAGCCCCACCCAGTTGCCGCGCCTTTGCCGTTGTGTTCCACCCCCTCTTCATCTCCACATCCTCCATCTCCTTTCTCAACGCTACTTCCACCGTCCACCCCTCCTGGATGATGAGCTTCGCCCTGACATCTACCCTTCCTACCAACTCTAACCCCATCATCTTGCCTCCTCCCATTATTTTGTTTTAAGTTCCCCTTTATCGCCTTATGTATGTAACATTTTATTCTTATTTTAAGTTGTCATGTCACTCGGCTGAAGAGCGGCAGATTGTGCCGATGACAGCCCTCCCCTGCCTATATGGGGAAGGGGAAAAAAAAGAAAAAAAAAGCCTCGCAAAGGAGTCAGTTAGTCAGTCGGAGTGAGTCTGGGTCAGTCTCTCGTCCCCAGCTTGCTACTCTGTTTCTCGTCCGAATTTGTGGGGCAGTCACTGTCTGTCGTCTGGAGTGCCAGGATGTCTGTCGTTCGGATCTACCCTTGAGGCAGGTTGGATCGATCGGTTGGTCGGTCGCGCACAGAGACACAAGATGCCTTGTCCGTCTTGAGCGTCGGCGCATATGAGGTCACCAGGTGAGTTTAGTGGGCCGCGCCGTTTAGCAAGGGGTAGTGGCTTGGCGGCCGCCACGAGAACAACAGGAGTCAACCCACGACATCGGTCTGGCCGGTGCGAGCTGCGACGCCGTGAGACGGGAGATCGGCGCGCTTTCCTGCGTCCGTTGAAGCGGCTGGCAGCGGATGGTTCGGGAGAGCGTTTTGGGGGTGGTGCGCCAGGTCTTCGCCAGACATCGCGGTTTATTAGAAGTTAAGCGATTCGTCATATGTCGTATCATTTACTTGTTAAATTCTACTTGTTTTCTTGGTCAGTCTCTCGTCCCCAGCTTGCTAGTCTGTCTCTCGTTCGCATTTGTTAGGCAGTTAGCGTCTGTCTGTCTGTCTGCCGGTCTGCCGTACGTTAATAGTTGCCTCTGTCATGTTTGTCGGATTCGAATTTATTGCTTGAAGGGTAATGGCCGAATTCGTGAAATATGTTTTTATCTTGGTTATCATCTTGAGATGCGGTATATGTGTAATGTAGAGCATGTTTGGCCAACCTTATATATTTTATGTAAGACTGTAATTCATGGGTTTTTATTTAAATGGTCATTTCAGTATATAAAGTTGCCACCTTTCCACCGTAAGTTTTTTTTTTTTTAATCGAGATGCACCTTCGGTGGCAAGTTAATCTTTTGATGTTAGTGTTTTATACCATTTCCATCCCTCCTACGGGGTGCATAATTTACGTGCTTGTGTGAGTTGTTAAAATTTTTTGTATAAAGTAATCTTGTGTGTTGCAGATTTGCACCAGTGTAGTCTTTCAGAGATTGTTGTGAGCGGTCGTGACAACAGCTGTGTCAAAAGGGAGCAGCAAGGTTCTCAGCCCGAAAGCTCATACAGTCAAAAATTTGTTCTTTCTGCCTCTGAAGAAATTGTAACTTGATATTTAGAGGGTGCTTTCTGATTATAATTTTTAAATCTGTTTCTAAAAAAAGGGTTTTAGGAGTAAAATTTCCATTTGTTGAAAAAAATTTGATTTGTTTTCATCAGTTACCCACTGGCAACTACTTCTACGCTCACATAGTGTGATTAAATGTGTTAATGTTCTTGATGAATAGCTAGTAAATAAAGAAAATTCTTAAGAAAAAGTTTTGAAAGTAAATTCTCGGTTCAACTTGATTTAAGAATCATGAAATATATTGTACACGTAAAGAGTACATTAGACCTGGAACCGCTAGACTGTTTCATAGTGATTATACAACTGCAAGACAGAGATTTTGAAACCAGATTTTAGACTAGAAGACATTCCGAGAGGCAGATGTAGACTGAACGTAATTTACGATTATAAAGTGCCGATCAAAACTGCAAAATTTTCTAAATGTTAGGAAATTCAGGAGTTGTGATCTGGATCAGATGAAACGAATAGAGGTTGTAGATATTTGGAGCATTTGGAAACGATTGACAGGAAAATGGAAAAGGAATACAGCAGAAGAGGAATGGATAACATTTAGAGATGAAATAGTGAAGAGGGTATACACAGGGAACATTAACTTGACAGCAATGTTTTGGAAAAGGAAGAGGAAATAGTTGGATATGGATGTAAGATATTATATTGCGAAAAGAATTAGACTAGTCAATGAAGGAACTAAGTCAAAACGAGTATCCTGCAATAGACGATATTCCCTCAGAACTATCGATATCCTTGGGAGAGTCTGATATTACAAAACTAGTTCACGTGGTGTAAAGATGTATGAGACAGGTGAAATACCCTCACAAGCCAGGGAGATCGCAATAATTTCAAATGAACTATCAATCTGGTAAGTTGTGCTTGCAAAATACTGACACGAATTATTTATAGAAAAACGGAAATAGAGGTATGTAGGTAACGCGAGGTAATACTGACACTAAGACTTAGATGATAGGTTACGGAAAGGCAAATCTACGTTTGTAGCATTACTTTATGCATTTCACTAGTTACTGAGTTCCGTTTCTACGGGTTATATTACTTTTTAAAATAATACGTTTATAGCATTTGTAGACTTAGGAAAAGCTTTCGGCAATATTAAGTGGCGTACATTGTTTAATATTCTGACGGTAGCAGGGGAAAATACAGAGAGCGAAAGATTAAATACAACTTGTGCCAAAACCACACATCGGCTATAAAAGATCGAAGGACATGAAAGGGAATATACAGTTGAAAAGAGGCTGAGACAAGGTTCTGACGTTAATCAGTCTGAACAATGAGCAAGTAGTAAAGGAAACCTTGAGAAAAAGTTGGAGAAGAAATCGAAGGTTAGGAAGAAGAGATAACAATTTTGAAAGCTGTCCATGACATTGTAATTCCGTCAGAGACAGAAAAAGACTCGGAAGAACATTTGAATGGAATGGACAGAGTTTTGAAATAGGGATATAAAATAAACACCAACAAAAACAAAACGAAGGTAATGGAAAGCAGTCAAGTAAATCAGGTGCTGCTGTAGGAATTGGATTAGGAAATGAGTTACTAAAAATTATAGGTGAGTTTCGTTAGTTTGTTGAAAAATAATATTATGGTCGAAGTAGAGAGGATACAAAATGCAGACTGGCTGCAGCAAGGAAGGCATTTAAAAAAATACGACTTTGTTAGAATCTAAGTCTTGTTTGAAAGCATCTGTTTGGAATGTAGCCTTGTACAGATATGAAACTTAACAGTAAGTTGTTCACACAAGAAGAGGTTAGAAATGTGGCGCCATGGAAGAAAGCTGAAGACTATATAGGTAGAGGAATGAGGGGGAATTGAACAGAGTTGGGAAAAAAAGAAATTTGCACTGCAGCCTGACTAAAACAAGGGATCGGTTGATAGGAATGGTTGATCCCTTCTTGATAGGTTAATAGGAATGGTAGTTTATCTCCGCATTCGTTTGTTTGGATAAGTGTAAGGGCGCTGATGACCTCGCCATTGGGCACCCATAAAATCCAAACACACACACACACACACACACACACACACACACAAACAATAGCAATGGAAGGAAGTGCGTGCGTGTGTGTGCAGATTCAAATATTTGTAGTTTGTGGTAATTATACAGATATGAAGAGACTTTCACGGGATAGAGTAGCGTGGAGAGCTGCATAAAATCAGTGTTCGAACTCAAGACCAACCCAACAACTAAGTTTACTTATTCTTATTCTTCTAATATTTCGGCTGTTTACCGTCCAGTAATCTTCAGAGTGAGTCGAGGTGACTAATGCTCCAGTACTTGCTCCGTCCTTTTAAACCTCTGGACCGCACCATTGCACACATTGTCACAGGTACACAATGTGCCAGAGACGTTGATCGGCGGCAAAGAGGTATGACATATGCGTGGAACTAGATCTATGGCTGCGTGATCGATCCACATGGTGATATCTATGTATTAGTACGAGCTGCAACGTCGCGACCTTTTTGTGAGTGTACTACAGAATTATAGAAAGTGCCGGAATCAATCTCCATTAATTAAATTCTTCGTACAGTCATAGTTGAAATGAAGGACAGTGGGACGTCAGCTGGTATAAATTTATATTAAAAATGATGAAATTCCTCCAGCTGTATTTAAGGTGTCGATTTTATTTTGGCAACTAGTTTCAACGTTGTAACAACGTGATCTTCAGGCCCATACACTTGCTGACGTCAACTGCGTGCGGCTGATACTAGAAGTCAGTGGTGAGATATGGACGTGCTCCGTGTGGAAGGTGGGTAGTTACTACCCACTGAAATGCCCGCTAAACCCGCTGGGCAGAACAGGTAAAAGGATGGAAAGGCCAAGGGTTGAAGTCAGTTTCTGCTTCTAATTGTCATTTATTGTAAATTAGCAACTATTTCAGGGCTGAAGGCCTCCTACAAGAAATCTTAACAAGATAAAAATTCAGTTAAGATAGCAATAAAGTAATTCAAAAAGCAACATACGCAAAGTGCAACACAAAAAGCTGAGGGCCACAATTAATCTTCAAAATTTGAAAATATATTACCATAATCTTTAAAGGCAGAAGGCCGCAGTGTTTAACCTTCAAAGGTAAATTTAAAATTAATTTTGCAAAATTTTAAGAAATAGACAGTAACCATAAGCCTAAAATTTAAAATAGCTGACAACAGATAATTGAACACCGGTGGCACTCGGAAGGCCTCCAGAGAGGTCGGTCTGCCCTCGTGAGACAGGTGGTGAGCCCAACCGACTGACACAACAACTTGCTTCCCGTCAATCAGTAGATGAGAACCCCAACCGGCAATGTTACAAACGTGATAATCCACAATGGAGTACGTAATAGCTGTCAAAATTACACAACAATATTGGACAGCGACAACAGGTGAGGAAAGGACGCTGCCTGTGGCCAGGGCAGGTAACCGGAACGCTAACAGCCCCTAGGCAGAAAATTCCACTGGTATACTTGAATATGAAACTGGTAATAGTTAAGTCGCTCAACAGAACACTGCCTGGATTTACGTCAGTGCCCAGGGCAGGTGACCACAACACTAACGGCCACAAGACAGAAAATTCCACTGGTGCACTCAAATCGTAGTCGACCAAAATAGTTAATAGCACCACATGGCGGCTAAATCTCAACAGTAGAACCACTCGGTGTTGCTTACTGGAAAACCTCCCCATCAGCAAACCACCGAGGCGAACCACCACAACATGGATAGACGTGGCTTGGTTAGTTGAAACGAGTACTCTGCTTTGATGTCCTGAGTCGGCGAACCACGAAGCTCGTAGCGATCGGAGAGCTACACACACGCTCCAACATTGCGCAGGGACTGCCAGCGGCTCCAGCTGACTGCACAGCGCGGAGAATTTCTCTCGTCCGCAACAACCGACCGACTTCTCTCAGAATGCCGACAACAACTCCAGGAACACCAACTACACGCACAACCTGACAAACACTTGCACGAAGACCTGAACGATACGCAACAGTAATTAAAAACGCACAAAGACAAATCGGGAGTCGATGCACACACACACACACACAGCCGACTCATGGACGTTGGGCGAGCCAAAACGCGTCATCCGGTAGGACGACTGACCGACGATCGACCAAGACCGTGGCCCAGCTCAAGTCATGCGTAGCGGCAGTGGTCGAGCGAGCCATGTCGAGGCAGACCTTACTGCTGCTCCAACACGACTGCACTAGTGCCGCACTGCAACTAGCAAACTGGCAGGTCCGGACTGCGCTCCAAACACGTTCCAACTGACTGACAGACCCGAACCTGTTATCCGAACTGCCTTACGGCAGACAACGACCGGGAAG
Organism: Schistocerca cancellata; assembly: GCF_023864275.1. Classification (NCBI taxonomy): domain Eukaryota; kingdom Metazoa; phylum Arthropoda; class Insecta; order Orthoptera; family Acrididae; genus Schistocerca; species Schistocerca cancellata. Next base: position 169,310,086 of record NC_064631.1, on the reverse strand, counting down.
TCATAGCAGTCGGGCGAAGAAACTACGAGAGGGGATATATCGATACGCGCTGCTAGCGACGCTCACGATCAAACAAAGCAGCAACTCATTGACAGCAGTAATTTAAATTAACGTAGTAAAGTGGAAATACGTTAAAAACAGGGTGTAAATTACATGATGGTGGTCACCCACCTTCCACACCGAGCACGTCCATATATCACCACTGACTTCAGTATGAGCCGCACGCAGTTGACGTCAACAAGTGTATGGGCCTGAAGATGACGTTGTTACAACATTGAAACTGCTGCCTTTGCTGGAAGGCGAAATATCACTTTCACTTTGTTCGTACTGAGAATGCGTCCTATGTTTGAGCATAGGCTTTCCACGTATGGCAGAAAATCTATGGATTTAAAATTTTCTTTGTCTTTTTCTGCATTCCTTGTACCCGCTGATTTCATTTGTAATGCCTTCCGTATCTGCTGTGAGGATTACCCGTTGGCTTCAAAAATTCCTCTCTAGTGTAGAAGCTCGTCCTTCACACTGCACTCATCAGCAATGGCGTGTGCTCTGTGTACCAGTGTTCTGAGTACACTTTTCATCTGCGGAGGATGGTGGCAGCTATGTGCACGTCAACATAAATACGCATGGGCCGGTTTTCGATATATTGCATGTCCCAAAGTGCCGTCACATACAGAAATGGAAGGAATCTATCTTTTTCGATTTACATCGTGAACTGAAAATTCTATTGATGTAAAAAAATTTTTCACTTGTCTTCATGATGGGGCCACACTACGAGGTGCATTCAAGATCTAAGGCCTCCGATTTTTTTTCCGGACTGGAAAGAGATATAAACATGCGCATTGTTTTAAAATGAGGCCGCGTTCATTGTCAATACGTCCCAGAGATGGCAGCACCGTACGGCAGATGGAATTTTACCGCCAACGGCGAGATTTAGAACTGTTTTAAATACTTAAAATGGCGACGTTTTCCTTACTTGAACAGCGTGGAATCATTCGTTTTCTGAATTAGCGTGGTGTGAAATCAATTGAAATTCATCGACAGTTGAAGGAGACATGTGGTGATGGAGTTATGGATGTGTCGAAAGTGCGTTCGTGGGTGCGACAGTTTAATGAAGGCAGAACATCGTGTGACAACAAACTGAAACCTCGGGCTCGCACAAGCCGGTCTGACGACATGATCAAGAAAGTGGAGAGAATTGTTTTGGGGGATCGCCGAATGACGAGCAGATCGCCTCCAGAGTTGGCATTTCTGTGGGTTCTGTGCACACAATCCTGTATGACGACCTGAAAATGCGAAAAGTGTCATCCAGGTGGGTGCCACGAATGCTGGCGGACGACCACATGCCATTTTTCAATCCAGAAACAAAGCGCCAGTCAGCTCAATAGAAGCACACAGATTCACCGCCACCAAAAAAATTTCGGGTAACCGCCAGTGCTGAAAAAATGAAGGTGTCCATGTTCTGGGACAGCGAGGGCGTAATCCTTACCCATTGCGTTCCAAAGGGCACTACGGTAACAGGTGCATCCTACGAAAATGTTTTGAAGAACAAATTCCTGCCTGCACAGGAACAAAAACATCCGGGAAGGGCTGCACGTGTGCTGTTTCACCAAGACAACCCACCCGCACATCGAGCTAACGTTACGCAACAGTTTCTTCGTGATAACAACTTTGAAGTGTTTCCTCATGCTCCCAACTCATCTGACCTGGCTCCTAGTGACTTTTGGCTTTTACCAACAATGAAAGTCACTCTCCGTGGTCGCACATTCACCAGCCGTGCTGCTATTGCCTCAGCGATTTTCCAGTGGTCAAAACAGACTCCTAAAGAAGCCTTCGCCGCTGCCATGGAATCATGGCGTCAGCGTTGTGAAAAATGTGTACGTCTGCAGGGCGATTACGTCGAGAAGTAACGCCAGTTTCATCGATTTCGGGTGAGTAGTTAATTAGAAAAAAAATCGGAGGCCTTAGAACTTGAATGCACCTCGTACAAATGTGTCATCAACATACCTCCAGAACACTGTGGGCTTGAAGCTAGCAGAATCCAGCGCCTTCACCTCGAAGTCCTCCATAAAAAAGTTGGCCACAAAGGACGACAAAGGAGTATCCTTGGCTTCACCATCAGTCTGTTAATTGAATCTAAAATATGTCGAGGTCAAAACATGTTCAAACAATGCTGAAATCCCTTTATCGAAGATTTTACCAATGAGAAACAACGATTCTGAAAGAGGAACCTTTCTGAACAATGACACTACATCGAAACTGACTAACATATCAGAACTGTTCAGTGTTAGTGATTTTAGGTCACCAATGAAGTCCACAGTGTTACGTTTTCCCACCAGAAGTCTCAATAATGACGTTAAGTGTTTGGCAGAATTATAGGTTGGAGAGGCGATGTTACTCATTATCGAATGCGAGGAACATTATTCTTATGGATCTTTGAAAGTCCATAAATCCTTGGAGGAAACGCACCAATTGGTTTCAATCTTCGCACAACTCCAGGTGAAAAGAGAAAGGCTTTCATAAGCGAAGCACTCCACCTGACCAACTGTTTGCTGGGGACTTTACTGATCTTCCGGTATGTGCTGTCAGTCAGATAACTGTTCATTTTAGCATGATAGTCGTCACAAGACATTAAAACAGTGGCACCAGCTTTATCAGCTGGAAGAACCATCGTCTCGTTATCCTGACGAACCTTACGTAGTGCAGACCTCTCTGCCACAGATATGTAAGTTCTTTGTGGGCAAGCCTTCATAGCTACTCGACAACTTTCGCGTCTTCTGCTGAGCCCTTAGAAACAGGATGAACATCTTCTTCAACAGGCACTGATGAACTCTGGTATTGGTGAAATCTTTAGCGTGGGTGCATAGTTCAGTTCTTTACTTAAGACCGTCCTTATACATCTACATCTACATCGACCTCTACATCTACATACATACTCCGCAATCCACCATACGGTGCGTGGCAGAGGGTACCTCGTGCGACAACTAGCATCTTCTTTCCCTGTTCCATTCCCAAACAGAACGAGGGAAAAATGACTGCCTATATGCCTCTGTACGAGCCCTAATCTCTCTTATCTTATCTTTGTGGTCTTTCCGCGAAATATTAGTTGGCGGCAGTAAAATTGTACTGCAGTCAGCCTCAAATGCTGGTTCTCAAAATTTCCTCAATAACGATTCACGAAAAGAACGCCTCCTTCCTACAGAGACTCCCACCAGAGATCCTGAAGCATTTCCGTAACACTCGCGTGATGATCAAACCTACCAGTAACAAATCTAGCAGCCCAGCTCTGAATTGCTTCTATGTCCTCCTTCAATCCGACCTGATAGGGATCCCAAACGCTCGAACAGTACTGAAGAATAGGTCGTATTAGTGTTTTATAAGCGGTCTCCTTTACAGATGAACAACATCTTCCCAAAATTCTACCAATGAACCGAAGACGACTATCCGCCTTCCCCACAACTGCCATTACATGCTTGTCCCACTTCATATCGCTCTGCAATGTTACGCCCAAATATTTAATCGACGTCACTGTGTTAAGCGCTACACTACTAATGGAGTATTCAAACATTACAGGATTCTTTTCCTTATCATTTGCATTAATTTACATTTATCTATATTTAGAGTTAGCTGCCATTCTTTACACCAATCACAAATCCTGTCCAAGTCATCTTGTATCCTCCTACAGTCACTCGACGACGACACCTTCCCGTACACCACAGCATCATCAGCTAATAGCCGCACATTGCCATCCACCCTATCCAAAAGATCATTTATGTAGATAGGAAACAACAGTGGACCTACCACGCTTCCAAGGTTCCATGGGGCACTCCAGATGATACCCTCACTTCCGATGAACAGTCACCATCGAGGACAACGTACTGGGTTCTATAATGTCCTTGTAACGTCGTCAAAATCTTTGCCGGTCATATTAAGCAGTGCCGCTGCATGGCGGTAGCAGTCAGCATGATCAAGGGCGGTGCTGTCGCTGTAGGAGTACTGATGGTTCTTCGTGTTTGACTATCCCTGTTAATACATATAGCTAAACTAATTCGAGACGTAAATGGACACGTCAAATTCCGCTTTAAAAATAATTTTGTTTGTGACGGGAAACAAGCCGACGTCACATGCAAGACGTAATGTGTAGTACATTTTGTTTTTTGTTTTTTGTTTTTGTTTGAGTCATGATTCTGCTGACTGGTTTCATGAGGCCCACCACGAATTCCTCTCCTGTGCCAACGACTTCATCTCAGCGTAGCTCTTGCTACCTACGTCCTCAATTATTTGCTGGATGCATTACAATCTATGTCTTCCTCTACAGTTTTTGCTCACTACAGGTCCTCCTAGTACCACAGAAGTTATTCCTTGATGTCTGAACACATGTCTATCATTCTGTCCCTTCTCCTTCTCTGTGTTTTGCACATATTCCTTTCCTCTCCCATTCAGCGCAGAACCTCCTCATTCCTTACCTTAACCCCTCCACCTAATTTTCAACATTCGTCTGTAACACCACATCTCAAATGATTTGATTGTCTTGTGTTCCGGTTTTTCCGCAGTCCGTGTTTCACTACCATACAGTGCTGTGCTCCAAACGTACATTCTCAGAAATTACTTCCTCATAGTAAGGCCCATGTTTGATATTAGTAGACTCCTCTTGGACAGGAATGCCATTTTTGCCAGTGCTAATGAGCTTTTGATGTCCGGCTTGCTCCGTCCATCATTGGTTATTATGCTGCCCATGTAGCAGAATTTCTGAAATTCATCTACTTTGTGACCATCAGCCCTGATGTTAAAGTTTCTCGCTCTTCTCATTTCTGAGCTGGCCACTGTGGCCGAGCGGTTCTAGGCTCTTCAGTCCGGAACCGCGATGCTGCTACCGTCGCAGGTCCCAATCCTGCCTCGGGCATGGATGTGTGTGATGTCCTTAGCTTAGTTAGGTTTAAGTAGTTCTAAGTCTATGGGACTGATGACCTCAGATGTTAAGTCCCATAGTGCTCGGAGCCATTTTTTCTCATTTCTGCAACCTCTCATGACTATCTTCGATTTATTCCCACTCTGTGTTCTGTACTCATTAGACTATTTATTCCATTAAGCAGATCATGTAATTCTTTTTCACTTTCACCGAGGATAGCAATGTCATCAGGGAACTGTATCATTAATATTCTTTCACCTTGAATTTGAATTCCACCGCTGAACCTTTGTATTTTCCATAATTGCTTCTTCGATGTACAGACACAGTAGGGGTAAAAGACTATATCCCTGTCTTACAATCTTTGTAATCCAAGGACTTCTTTCTTGGTCGTCCACTCTCATTATTCCCTCTTGGCTCTATTATATATGGTATATTACCTACCCCTACAGCTTACCCCTATTTTTCTGAGACTTTCGAACGTCTTGCACCATTTCACATGGTCGAACGATTTTTCCAGGGAGACATTACAGCAACGAATTAACCAAAGACATTTCGCACAAAGTCGTCTGTAGTTGCCGAACGATATATATACAGGGAGGTAAGATATTTAAGACTTCATTCCACACGGCTCATATACAGCGTCTATTAGGATGTTTTGGACTGCGATACATGCCAGTCCATTGCACTGCATTAATCACTTAAAGACCGATAAAGGTACTTGAAAGCTGTCTAAATAAAATAAGGAGAAAATTATTGACACTTGCGCCAAATGGAAGTCAAGAAGTCCCAATAAATAAGAGACATAAAAATAAAATTACGGATTACTTGAGAGGGTGCTAGGTCGTTATTTTGAAGCTGAGTAACGATTCTGCACAACATCAACACAACTACTCACTGTATAACACAGTCATGGAGAGTGATTTCCCGAATCCCAGCACGAAAATGCATCCCACAATTAGTAATACAAATATCAGGAAAACATCAGTATCACTATACTCCCAACAAAGCTTCACTCAAACATGTACAATGCTGTGCTTTCGAAAAAATTCACAACGTAAATCAGAGATCCAAGCCGAACAGCACAGGCTACCAGGTGGTGGGTACTCTAGGACACTTATTCATCTGCATAAATCAAACAGTGGCAGGGAATAAGCAAAAAAGAACGGCCTGTAATAAAAACAACAACGGAACAGAGACTTAAAATAAATCACATGTTACTACCACTTTAGAAAAGGCTTCCCAAATTCCAAACGATACCTGACTAACAGGGCACTATATTTGTTGCGTTACATTTAAAATAATGTCATTAGAAGGATATATGTAGTATATCAGAGGAAAACATGAAAGATTTGTAGCAGAGCAGATTTACAGAAAAATGATCCCAAGTTTCCAAGCAAGCTCTCTCTCTTATTAAGATAAGTCATAAAACATAAGAAGCATTTCACTCCAGTTGCATTTGCAGAATATTAATAAAGCCAAATAACTAGATCAAGAAACTTCGTTCAAGAACACAAATGTTAATCTGGCGAACATGCCGTTTGTTCTCTTGTTGTTTTTAAGCTATACACAGAAGAAAATTTATATCATTAACTATACATAATTCCTTGGTACAAAGTAAGAAAGCAACAGTAATAATACACAGAGAAGATATACTTAAGTGTGGCTCAAAAGTATTGCTAATTTTACTGACAGAAAAGATTTTTAGCTTTGCTTGGGAAATAATATTAGGTCTAGAAGAAGATAATTATGATGGCACAAGAGGCATTTTTCGTTTACAGTCGAATATTTTTTCCCTAATAGGGCCAAAGGAATTCATTTTTCGGCAGAGCACTATTTTTTATTGTTATTCAAAGAAAAGTTAATTTTGGACCGGAAAGAGGGAACAGAGAAGCAACGGCAATGAAGTCAGGCAATAATAATAATAATAATAATAATAATAATAATAATAGTGGAGTGGGATCGAATCCTTATCGGACGGCTGATATTTTCAGTCTGCCTGAAATCTAGAATTCACCTCTCAAAGACGTGCAGATTCGCCATGAATGATACGTGGATCGGTTTACTCATGAAACAATAGTCTCTCTTTTCCTGGTAGAGATATCGGAATGAGTTAGATGAGTTAGGGACACACAAATCAACAAAGTGTCGTCCAGTGAAAAGACAAGCTCCAGGCCGTTAAGTCACACGATATTATCATAATTAATATTTGGATGAGTGAGGTGGTCAGACGTTAAATGAAAGTACTCTACTATAAGACAATAACAGGTGGGAAAGCCTGCCGTCACATACAAAGTTAAGTATTCTGTGAACTAAAAATAGAGAAATTCGCCTTTCAACAATTATGAGGTAGAAATCCCTACTCTACAGTGTTCCTTCACATTCCCTTTTGTCTCATGTCGTATCCAAGCTATGAAACATTCATTCTTTCTCATATATACTGACATACATTACTGTGCAGAAATGCATTACCAAAACTCGGATTCAAAGCTCTAGTACGGTGTATAGTATAACGAGACAATCAGAAAGAAAAAAAATTATTTTAGTACTGTAATTATTCTTCGTTGACCATAATAAACTATTAGTAACATATATAAAAGTGCTGGGAACTGTCAGTGAAAGACTTATTTGTTAGTTTATTGGATGTCATTCGCTGCGATGATGTTTGGCTAGACATGTTAATGAAACTAGTGGAAATTAAGAAAGAATCTGAGTCGAGAGAATATTAGTCTAGTAATCTAAAGGTATTTGATTCAGTTCTTGTTTAAATTCTATACTTACTATAAAATAGGAATTGACAAATATTGTATCATATTTTTTAAATAGTAGTAACGTATTTTGATTTTAATTAGTAACGGCATGAAAATGAGACTACCAAAAATAAATTAATATTGGGTGCAACAATGCGAAACTTCAAAGAGAAAATATAATACGAGGGGCGTTTGAGAAGTCCGTGCAAAAATAAAAACTACTTACGTGTTTGGGGTAAACCATTTTATTTTTCGACGTAGTCTCCTTTTAGACTTAAACACTTCGTCCTACGCTGTTCTAATTTGTTGATCTCTTCCGAACAATAGGAACTGTCGAAGTCTGAAAATTAGCTATTAGTTGCTGCAATCACCTCTTCATTTGAATAAAATCTTTGTCCCGCCAGCCATTTCTTCAAATTGGGGTAGAAATAATAGTCTGAGGGAGCCAAGTCTGGAGAAGAGGTGGTATGTGAAATGAGTTGCAACCGATTTCCAATAATTTTGCGATCGAAACGGCTGAGGTGTGTGCTGGGACATTGTCGTGGTGGAAAAGAACATTTTTTTCGGTGCAATCGCCGGTGTTTTTCTAGCAACTCGGATTTCAAACGGTCCAATAATGATGAATGATATGCACCAGTAATAGTTTTACCCTTTTCCAGATAGTCGATGAAGATTATCCATTGCTAATCCCAAAAGACAGTCGTCATAGCTTTTCCGGCCGGAGGAATGGTCTTCGCCTTTTTTGGTGCAAATTCTCCCTTGGTAATCCATTGTTTAGATTGTTGTTTGGACTCAGGAGTATAGTAATGTATTCATGTTTCATCCACAGTGACGAAACGACGCTTAAAGTCCTGCAGATTCTTCCTGAACAGCTGCAAACCATCCTTGCAACACTTCACATGATTCCGTTTTTCGTCAAGCTTGAGCAATCGCGGAACCTATCTTGCGGATAGCTTTCTCATCTCCAAATAATTATGCAAAATATTATGTACCCGTTCATTCGAGATGCCCACAGCACTAGCAATATCACGCACCTTAACTCTTCTGTCATCCGTCACCATATCATGGATTTTATCAATGACTTCTGGAGTCGTAACATGCACAGGGCGTCCAGAACGTTCAGCATCACTTGTGCCCATATGGCCACGCCGAAAATTTTGAAACCACTTATAAACTGCTCTAATCGAAGTTGCAGAGTCACCGTAAAGTTTATCAAGCTTCTTTAGACTCCTTAGGCGTTTTCCCTTTCATAAATTAATGTTTAATCACCTCACGAAATTATCTTTCGTCCATTTTTGACAATTATTCGGCTTCCTTGATTCACACGAATGCCAAAAACAAAGAAATAGACCAATAGGGCTGAAACTTGGTGTGTATTATTTCCAAAGATGCTACTAACTAAACATGAGCTCGATAAGCGCCGGTGGTGCCATCTCTTGGACTTTGCACGGACTTTTCAAACCCCCCTCGTACTTCCTTATTTCTATAGATGGTTTAATATTTCTGATGTACATAACTTTTCATTTAATAATAAGGCATTTCGTACACCTCTATCAAAGATAATTTATTCTCATTATAAATTTTGGTTAAATATAAGGCAGCTAGCATGCCCATTCGATAACTGATGTATAAGTTTGAAGAATTTAAAAATGGTATTAGCGAGATTCAAGGCAGTTACTGAACTGAGTAACAACCAGAGATTTCATTAATAATAGAAATCCAATAATTTCATTTGAAGTATGATAAGAAGCGTAGTCTGTACTGTTTTAGTAAATTGATATCCAGCTAAAATCGTTTCCTCATGAAGAAAATTGAAGCAGAAACACTTGCAAGAAATTTTACAAGAGGTTTTTAGTGGACATTGCTTTTCATGTTAGTGTGTGGAGTCCATCCCCAAAGTTTGTAAAGATATTGCTGAGTAACCTTTGATACCCTTCACGGAACCTTCATAGCACAACATGACTGTGGTTTTGAAGCTGTCAACTTGCCTTACAATATTTCCCGCCCCACTCACCCGCCCCACTGGACCGAGAAGTGCAGCGCTCGGTGGCCGCATTGATCTGCGGCTTAGAGAATATGGATGCGCGCTATCCGTCCAGCGGGGAAATCTGCTAAGAGGGCCGGCGAGTGCCGGATGATCCCTCATCTCGGAGACGTATGCCCTGCCCGCGCCGTGGCGCGGTCGCCAGACGGATGGCCCCGGGCCGCGCTGATTCTGGGGGCGGGCGGGCCGCTGACGGAGCGACGCGTCACCGTGCGGTCTGCACGAGCGGCGGCCGGCGCCGCAGCCGCAAGTGGCCCAGATATTGCCCTCGCGGGCTGCCTACGTGTTCTGCCATGGGGCGCGATGTAAACTTCATGCGAACACAGAAGCAGGCACCCGATTCTACCACCAGGTCACCAAACAAGCTGCCGTAGTGTCTTCGTCCGAATACGAAGCGAAGCAAAGTAACACAAGCTGTGCAGATCACACAGAAACTAGAATGTGGATGTAACACTAGAATGACATGAAAGTGTAGGTACAGCTGAGAAGGGAATGGCACAGGGCTATAGCCTCTCACCGAAGTTATTCAAATGGTTGAAGTGGCTCTGAGCACAACGGGAGTTAACACCTGAGATCATCAGTCCTCTAGAAAGAACTACTTAAACCTAACTAACCTAGCCGGCCGGGGTGGCCGAGCGGTTCTAGGCACTACAGTCTGGAACCGCGCGACCGCTACGGTCGCAGGTTCGAATCCTGCCTCGGGCATGGGTATGTGTGATGTCCTTAGGTTAGTCAGGTTTAAGTAGTTCTAAGGGACTGATGACCTCAGAAGTTAAGTCCCATAGTGCTCAGAGCCCATAACTAACCTAAGGACATCACACACACCGATGTCCATAGCAGGATTCGAAACTGCGACCGTAGGTCGCACGGTTCCATACTGAAGCTCCTAGAACCGCTCCAAGTTATTCAGTTTGTGCTTTGAGCAAGTAGTTCAGGAAACAGAGGGAAATTAGGAAACCGAGCTTAACTTCACCGATTAAAAAAAATAAAAAAAACTTTGCTGTTTGTCAGTGACACTGCGAATCTGTCAGAGGCGACAAAGGATTTGGATGAACATTAGAACGAAAATAATACACGACACTCTTCAGAGTTTCCATCATCAGGTAGCATTTTCGGCGTTTAGTTCAAAAGTATCACTATCAAGACATCAGAGATGCCGAAATACCTTCAGAATTGTGCACACGATAAAAATGCGCAGACTGCACGTAAAAAAAGGGAAAGATGATATCTTCGTTGAAATATGGATGGACGGAATAATTATATTGAGGCCTTGTTGAAAGAAAGGAAATTATTGACGTTTTAATACGGGAGACGAAGCACAAGGACCAGGGATTTTTTTTTAATATCTTTCTCTGTCTCTAGACCCGCCAGGGCAGCCGAGAGCGCTAATGCGCTGCTTCCTGGACTCGGGTAGGCGCCCCGGCCCGGACCGAATCCGCCCGGTGGATTAACGACGAGGGCCTGTATGCCGGCCAGCCTGGATGTGTTTTTTAGGCGGTTTTCCACATCCCGCTATGTGAGTACCGGGCTGGTCCCCAAGTTCCGCATCAGTTACACGACTCACAGGCATTTGAAAACGTTCGCACTATTTCATGACTTACACTAGACGCAGATAGCTGGGGTGCACTACTTCCGTCCCAGGGGGGTTTGGGGTGGCGTCAGCAAGGGCATCTGGCCACCCTCTGCCATTAACACTACCAAATTCGTAATAACAAAGCCGACACCGCGTTGAAGCAGGACAAATTCCCCGAGAAAGAAAGACAGAAAGAAAGAAAGAAAGAAATCTTTCTCTATCTCTGAAAGCAGAACAGGTTGTTCAAGTTTTGACCTAAAGCGGAGTTTGTGTCCCTTCAGGAAAATATCAGACAAGCTGGCAGTTAAGTACAGGGAGTGGAAATACATTGGTGGGGATATCTTACGGACGAAAGTAGCTTCCGACTGATTTGCCATTAGCAAGTAACATAGCTCGATGAAACTTGCACCGTACATAGAAATACGCAGTGAGACGAACCGGAATTACAATATAATTACACGGAAGTAAACATGATTTGTAATTAACCCCTGGACGCTTCTTAATTGTGTCAGAAAGGACGGCAATGCATCTTCTGCAAAGTGCTCCCATTCTGGCCACAAGGTTGGGAAGGAGTTCTTGTCATAGCGCTTTACAACTGCTGAATGGTCCCTGGTGCCTGTGGACTTACTGCACTGCGTCTGCTCGACGCATCCCACACGCGCTCGATGTGATTTAAATCGGAGGAACGGGGAGGAAAGTCCATTCGCCGAATATCCTCTCATTCCTAGATATCATCCGCCTATTATGTTCTATCCGGTCGCGACAATGTCATTCATAAAAATGAAGACATTGTGTCTGGGAGCATACGGTGTTACAACAGCTCGCCATACAAATGAAAGTACATGCGAGTTCCAGCGGTCCAGTTATCATGGTGTCGGGAAGCGTAAGGATATATGCGCATATTGTCCTCCAAATCTTTGAACACATCACATTTACCATTCACTGTTATTGTGGGACTATACTCTTTCTCATGTGTATCTCTTCAGTGGTGTATCCGGCACTGATTTCATTGTTATATGTGAAAAAGCTTACATGGTGCTCTAGAATGGAAAAGGAAATATTTTGCTTTTTTTCTGTTAGTTCATTGCTTAGAATTCAGACATACCAGTCAGAATTCACAGAAATCGCCGTCGAACAGATCGACTACACTGCAAATGGTGGCGAACACGACAAGAAAAACTAAATGTAGAAGCAAGTGTCAGCCTGCATTAGCAAAGATGCAAGAATGATAAAAAGTTATGAGCAGAACCGCTCACTATCCCTAGGTTTCTTTATCTTGCTCAAAGAAGATGAAGTAGAAGCCGGCCGTAGTGGCCGAGCGGTTCTACGCGCTTCAGTCTGGAACCGCGTGACCGCTACGGCCGCAGGTTCGAATCCTGCCTCGGGCATGGATGTGTGTGATGTCCTTAGGTTAGTTAGGTTTAAGTAGTTCTAAGTTCTACGGGACTGATGAACTCAGATGTTAAGTCCCATAGAGCTCAGAGCCATTTGAACCATGAAGTAGAAACCACAACAAAATTCCACAAGACATAAAAATGTATATTAAGAAAGTTCACAGCATCATATTTTATAATATCTCGATCACAGCTGTTTCTAGAAAGATTATGAAATGTTTGCGGAAGCTCAAGAGGGAGAAAAATTAAAATATAATTCTTTTTGTATAAACTGAGCACAAACTCCACGACATTTATCGCCCCAAAAATAAAGCGGACTGATTTTGAAAATTGGATAGTACAGCAGCTAATGACATTTGAACCATAAATGATATTGAAGAAAGTATTGTAAAGCATTTTCAAGTGTGTGGAAGCATAAGTAATATATTGACAACCAGTCACTCACCTTGGAAGAAAAAACCACGACTTATTTAACGAGCGTTCTTGAAGAAAAAAGTAATGAGCAAATACTCCGGGATACGACAACCTAACGTTGCTTAACACCATAAATATGATACAAATCAAACTAACTGGATAAATAATTCGCCTGGATAATTGATTCGCCGTAACAGTTTTCTGAAGAACCATGTTTAAGTGTTATAATATGGATGAAAAGTCAGTGGTAGACATGAACATCACTACTGCTATATATTGTCATCAGAAGAATAAGTTTAGTGGTGCGTTTCATCACAAGAATAAGTTCTGCTATTCATAGCTGATTGAAAAAAATGTTAAGAATGCTTGTAATAAGAAAACAACGCCCTTAGATAATGGCTATGGCAATGATACCGCTATTGGAATGCCATAGCATTAACCGAGGAGGTGACACACAGTCTAACACACAGTACGTATTCGGTGATGTGGTTATAAAATCACCTTCGGGAAATCGAGATTCAGGTATTCACAGTAATCTTTGATTTACTTTACCCCTTCTGTGTATACAAGACTCCATCTCTAAGAACAGCGGCGATAACATGCTGTAAGCTGTGACTCGATTTTCCTTCCACTGAAACATTGTGCCTTAGTTATCTTAAAGTCAACGGCATACATACGTTTCTGAGGCACACAAGGATTTCTGGTGTGTATGAATGTGTGCTCCGCGTGTAATCGATAAAATTGCAGCGTGAAAGTAAATTTGACGAAACAACAAGAAGTAAAAACCACTTCAAGGTGTAAAATATCTGGAGAACTCTTTCGCAAGAGAGTGAACAGTAATAATAGAGTCCAGAACACTCTTCCTGATGTCTCTGAAATACCAGTACTGTTTGTCAGTCTGTCAAGAGGTAATTCAAAGAGTAGTCGTTAAATCCTTAGGTCTAGTTTCACAAAATTTATTTAGTAAAAAACAAGAATAAAAGCCATAGTAGAACAAAACTACGTGTAATGTTATGTTCATTCAGACTTCATAAAATTCACGCCTTCTTCAGGAAACGTATGCTGGGACGTCCTGCAGTGAAAAATTTGTTAAAGCCTTTGAAGTGGTTCATATAGTGCACAAAATCGTAAAAAATTTTTGGAAATTCGCAATCCAAACGTGTTGCTGAAAAGCACAGCCTTCTTCGTGAACAAATTCTCTAAATTTATCCAATGAGTCTTTCCTACAGCGATGTAGATTTTCTTCAGAAAATGCACTTTTTAAAATTGCTAAGCATCGCATTTCGTATTGGTATCGACTATTACGATTTTAGCAGTACGTCTCTGTGAACGGAAGATGCCTATTGTCATACTTAATTTATAAGGGCACCGTGTTAGCACTGTAGTAACGAGCTGAAGTTCTTGATTTCGGAAAAAATGTACCGCATTTGTCAGAACGCCACATAATAATCCTAAGGCATCAAACATGTTTGTCTTATGTCAGCGTATCCACCTATAAGGGGAAAGGCTGCTCAGAGGAAGTGTAAGAATACAATGTATCAGAGGTAGAACGTTCCGAGGCTTGTTTTGATATTTTGCAGGTATACGGTGTGATTAATACGGGGTGATTACGTGATGATGTTATAAACGTTCAGTGATAATAGAGAAGGTAAATGTATCTACTTGACGTAAGGCACTATGGTCCGGAAACGACAGAGTGAAAGGTTGTAACCCAAAATTGTTTTCGTACCTCTGCATGTGGCGTAAATTAAGACAAGAAAAATGTCAAGTAGACATGGTCTCTAAATTGCATACCTTAAGGATGATGAGCATTTGTATGTCGCTACTGAGAAACATATCTCTTCTATTGAATAAGTGCCCACAGATCTTTAGGTACGCATTTTAGACCCCCTTGTATACTTGGCATTTTCTTCTACCCTACTAGCTACACGAATAATATGGAAAGGTGTTTCACAGTATCAAAGTTGAACAAGTGCTCAGAGTTTTTAATTTACGCCTGTTAGAGCCCATGTTTAATTGACTTTTTTCCTTGGTTTGGTCCATGCTACCATCTCTGAAAGTTGCATACCCTACGGTCTCAGGAACAACAGCACCCGTGCATGTATTTCTCTGTCAGAGGTATTAGAAAGATTTCCGTTTATTACTTTCGATTCTATCGCTCCCGGACCAGAGTCCTTTATCTCAAAGCGATGCATTTACTTTCCTCCATCATTTTGTAATATATCATTCCCGAAAATATTGTAATAACATCATGGAATCATCCTGTATAAATCCACAGAAACATCCACGACCAAAGTTGTTATCAACTATTCTGCAGCGATGCGCGTCGTGCCAGTATATGCAATCAATTTTAACCAGGAACTGTGGAAGGGAAAACAGAAGCCAGAAGTAAATGTTGTGCCAAACTCTATCATAATTAGCGCTGGTGTCACGACAGCTTTAGCGTCTCACTGAATATCGCGTATGTCGACAGTGTATTACGTTTATGTTTTATGTCAAGATCTAAGACAACTAAGAAACAGTCTGCGTCTTTCACTCTGCAGCGTTAGTAGAAGACAGAGATCTAATGAACACCAACACGTATAGATTGGGTTCGTCCTGCAAGCGTGAGAGTGTCACGGAGAAGTCCACGCAGCTCCAGCGGCAGAGCCTACAAGGAGACGTTGTGTTTCACGAAAAGATTTTCTTTTAAAAACCCGGGTCCTTGTCGTTGTTGTTTTTGTGGGCTCTGGTCGGATGACTGGTTTGATGCAGCTGTCCACAGTACTCTAACCCGTGCCAGCTTCTTCATATAACCATAACTACTGAAAAATACACTGATGGGCCAGAACATCACCGATCTGCATGGGTATAAATCCGTCCAGGCGGTAGCAGCTTCATCTGGCCAGGAATGACTGCTAAGCAGACGCACGCACAGTGCGTGTAGTGTCAGTGAGAGTGCTATAGAAGTGTAAATGAGGAAGGCACGCGATGTATCGTAGTTTCACCGAGGGCAGATTGCGGTGCCCCGTAGAATTACTGTGTGAGTGTCTCTAACAGGTGGCGAAACCAAGGTAAAACCATGCCCAGACATCGTGGGGTTGGGCGGCCACACCTCATTATTGCTTTCGGACGTCGTAGGCTGGGCGGAACGGTAAACGAGGACAGGCAGAGAACTGTGGTGACACTAACATCAGACTTCTGGGCAGAGTACAAGTGTGTCTGAACACACAGTGCACCCAACAATTTTAGCTATGCGACTCAGCAACCGATGACCCATGCATGTGCCAAATACCACGACGTCAGCAGCTACGAATGAAATGAGCACGTGGCCATCGGCCCTGTCTTAGGCTCAATGGCAGAGCGTTGCATGGTCTGACGAATTCCAATACCTCCTTCATATGCCGAATACCTCCTTCATATGCCGATGGGAGATTGCGAGTATGTCGTCTTCCAGGGGAACAGCTGCTTGACACACGTACGGCGGGACGGAGTCAAGCTGGCGACGGCTCCACCGTGCTCTGGGTATTATTCACGTAATCTCCATGGGTTCACTGGAGCTCGTGTAAGACATCATGATAGTCAATGTGTATCACACACTGGTTTCACATGACGTACTCTCCTTCATTACGATCATGTTTGCCGATATCAGTGGCATTTTTCAGCAAGATAATGCGCCATGTCTCAAGGCCAGCAGTGCGGTGGAGCCATTCAAGGAACTCAGTGGCGAGTTACAATTGACATGTTGGCCCCCCAACTGACCAGATCTGAAACCGATAAAACATATCTGGGATGTGATTGAACTTGGCGTCACAGCTCAACGCCACCCTCCCCGGAATTTACGGTAATTAGGTGACATGTCTGTGCAGATGTGGTGCTAACCCCCTCCAGAGACCTATCAAGGCGCCATTTCTTCCATGCCACAACGAGTCGCCACAGCTATCCGTACCAAAGGTGGACATACCGGCTATTAGGTTGGTGTTCATAATATTTATACGTGTCAAACTGACCATAGCAAAAAAGATTATCTGAAAATAGGAAATTTGCTAACATCGGATCCAAATTGAAAAGCTAGGGTCTCTTTTATGTTACAGTATTCGATTTTTTGTCGCCCTGTACAATTTTTACCTATCACTCTTACTTCCATTATCAAACCGACTATTCCTCTGAGAGATATCCGTAGGTTCTGCCTAGTATTCATTTTCTTTTCTAAATTGCTTGTTGGCCTTTTCCACTTGCTAATTATTTGCAGGTAATTATCTTTAACCTCTTGGATGGAGGTGAGTGGCATTTTATCCATTTTTTATTTTTATTTTTCATTTATTTACTTTTCTATGACTTACATGTCAATAAATGGTAATCTGGATCCGTACTCATCGTCAATTATGCGGAGAAACTCTTCATTCCCTACCTTATCAGTCTATCTAATTTTCAGCTGTAGATCACATATCAAAGGCTTCGATTCTCATCTATTGCGGTTTTCCTAAAGGCCGTGTTTCAGTTCCATACAATGCCGCGCTCCAAACGAACATTTCTTCCTCAAATTAAGACCTATGTTTGATACTAGCAGACTTTTCTTGTCCAGGAATGCCATTTTTTGACAGTGTTGGTCTGCTTGTTATGTCCACGTTGCTCCGTCCGTCACTGGTTGTTTTGGTGCATAGGTAGCAGAATCTCTTAACTTCGTCTGTTTTGTGATCTCCGATATTGATGCTTTCTTGGTATTCCAGTCTTATTGTTTCTTCTTGGTTCTTGTACATATTGTATATTACCATTCTTTCTCCGTAGCTTACCCTATTTTTCTCAGAATTTCGAACGTCTTGCCCGCTTTTACACTGTCGAATCCTATTTCCAGGTCTGCATATCCAATTAACGTGTCTAGATGCTTCTTCTTTTCCATTATCTTCTTTTCTATTGTCAACCACAAAGTCAGAACTGCCTCTCTGGTGACCTTCCCTTTCCTAAAGCCAAACTAATTGTCATCTAACAGATCTTCAGTTATCTTTTCCGTTGTTCTGTATATTGCGTGTAACATGGATGTATCAACTGTTAAGGTGATTGTGCGAAAATTCTTGAACCTCTCGGCTTTTCCGACAGTCTGGTGATTCATAGCGTTAGTCTCATACATTCTACACATCAACGTGAATAATCATTTTCTTGCTACTTTCTCCAATAATTTTAGAAATTCCGATGGAATGTTATCCATCCCTTCTGCCTTATTCGATCCTAAGTATTCCAACGCTCTTTTAAATTCTAATTCTAATACTGCATTCCCTAAGTCTTCCATGCCGACTGCTGTTTCTTCTTCTATCACATCATCAGAAAAGCCTTCCCTCTCATAGAGGCATTCAATATACTCTTTCCATCTATTCGCTCTCTTCTCTGAATGTAACAGTATAACTCCCACTGCGGCCTTATTGTCAGTGCCTTTGCTTTTAATTTCACTGTAGGCTGTTTCGACGTACCTACATGCTAAGTCGGCCCGTGCGGTAATCATTTATTCTTGGATTTCGTCATACTTTTCATGGATCAATGTTAGCTTAGCTTCGGCGAACTTTCTATCTAGTTCATAACTGACTAGTATTTCTGTATTCCTGAATTTCCCTGAACATTTTTTGACTTCCTGCTTTCATCAAACAGCTATAGCTTTTCATTTCTTATATATGGCATCTTCGCAGTTGCCTTCCTTTTACCAACGTTGTTCTTCAAATAGCCGAAATCTCACACGAATGGCGCGCGGATTTCCAGCTAGGTGTCACCGTCGGTCTTCCTCAAGTAAATTATCTGACACGGAAGCCGCTCAGTGGGCCGCCGTTTTCTGAAACTACAGGCGTATGCATTGCAGACGACACTCCACTGATTGACGATGGGGACACGCCCATCACAGACTGGCAGGCTCCAGGCCGGGACGATGGGTACGAAAAGTAATGTCCGTTTCACGCACACTCGCGACATAGCGGTGGCAGGGTAAACTTGACAGTGTTCTGATTAATCTGGAAGTTACGCTCCAATTAACTTATTGACTCCTCGGGAATTTGTCTCCAACCTTTGGAAAACTTGAGATGCCTTCGAGAGATATTCAGGAGGGTAGGGGAAAAAACAAGCATTTGCTCACTGCTCAGAAACTAATCCCAAGACCAAAGCTTTCATTTGGAGCTAGTATGTGACGTAATTCGCAATGACGTTAGTAAGACGAGAGTACGGGACTCTTTTGTCGAAATTTACCTGTTTTTGGATCCCTGGTTGGCTGGAACGAGTTTTGGATGGAATTAGATTTGTTGAGACGCAGGAATTAGGGATTCTAGCAACAAGAAGGATTTTATGCTTTCGGTTTGGGAGAGTGGATGAGGAAGACTGAGGCTGTTCTAGGTAGAGGTACAGCGATTTCAGGTTTCAGAGTTCGATGAGGAGCTGTAGGTGTTCGTTCGGCATCCGAGACACCAGCTGATGAGGTGAGTGTGTTCTCTGGCGTTATAAGGCTTTGATCGAGTGTAGCATCGTGTGAAATTTACGGTTCTGAAATCAAGCTAGAGTTTCTTTCATAGTCGAAATCATGATTTATAGCTTTGGCCTTAAATTCTTTCGCAATTCAGAACTTAACGTTTTGGTTACAGTGAATGGTAAATGAGCTGACTTGCTTGTTAACTTGCTCAGTGCATGTATTAATACTGGTGCTGGTATAACCCGCCATTAGTGCCATGCGTAGCTAATTGTTTCTGCGAAATCATATAAGGTGCACTCAGTTCCGATTGTTTGGAAGTGACGTCTCTGTTACACGGTGTTCTCCAGTACCTTACTGACCCACCACTAACACGCATTAACTGTAACTGAGATAGGTTCAAACTTCATTGTATTTCACATCATTCTTTTGAAAAAAAGACGTTGCAATGTTTAGTTCATTCTATGTGTACAAATAATGATAAAATAAATGTGTTTTAAACTTAATTTTTATGAATATCATCTAAGTAACTTATAGATACAGTGTCATTTCACTAGAGATCAACCAAGGCCATCAGTCATACGTACACGAGGAGCACATTTTTTATCTTACGACATTTAAATGTTGCTAAATTTCTCTTCTAAAATTACAGATAGCTCTAGATCTTACAGGAATTCGCACAGGTTACTTTAATTTCTGCTTTTGTGAGGGATGCCCAGGCAATCCGGCGACCCTCGAACTGAATATTAAAAAAAAAAAAAAAGCAAACGAACACAGCTCGCTTGGTTTATCCCCATATAGGTGCGCCGGAACAGATTTAGTTTTCGTTAAGCTTGATGCATCGGGATCAGCCCTACCAACTGGACTAATTTTTTTCACTCTTGATTTGCTATAAATTTATTTTCCCCCATTGTGACTCAGCAGCTCATCATTAAAGAAACAATCTGCCCATCTAATCTTCAGCACTCATCTGTAGCACCACTTTTCAGAAGCTTCTATTCGCTTGCTGTATGAACTGTTTGTCGTTCGTGTACCACTGACGTTCACTACACCTAACAAAAAAGATTCCCTAACACTTACATTTAGATTTGATGTCAACAGATTTCTCTTTTCCAGAGAAAATTTTCTTTCTATTGTCAGCTTGCATTTTATATCCTCTCTACTTCGGCTCCAATCAGTTATTTTGCTTACCAGGTAGAAAAACTATTCGACTAGTGTCTCATTTCCTAATGTCACACTCTTAGCATCGCCTGGTTCAACTTTACTACATCCTTTACCCTTCTTTTACTTGCCTTAGTATTCATCATACAACGTTTCTTCAAGGCACTTTCTATTCGATTCAACTAGTCTTTCAGTCCTTTGCCGTCTGTGACAGAGTTACAGTGTCATCGGCAAACTTCAAAATTTTTATTTTTTCTCACTGAACATCAGTTCACTTTTCAAATTTGTTCTTTCTTTCATTGAAAGATACCTCATTGCACCAACTGCATAACAACTTTGAGAGACTGCGATTACGTCGCACTCCGTAACCACTGCTTCCCTTTCATATCTTTCGCTTGCTTATAATTGTAGTCTGGTTTCTGTACAACTTGTAGATCAATTTTCGCTGCTTGTATTTTATCCCTGTTACTTCCATATTGTCAAGGAGTCATCGTCCTAAATTTCCAATAGTATTCAAGTAATACATAACTTCCTCTCACGTACAGTCGTGGACAAAACCAGCGAGACCCCTCGCCTATTCGTTATGCTGATCTGCACAGCTTTTGAGTCTGCTATACAGCATAACAGGCAAGGCGACGAAGTGCTACCAACATACTACGCACAGGCGTGAAATTGAAAAACTGTCTGAACTTTGTCAGACTATTTTCAATCATGTGTAAGACTATATTAATGCTGATTAGTGTGTTAAACACAACACGTAAATACAAGATATAAATGAAAGAAGAAACGCTAATCAATATGAACTGTACTAATAAAAATTAATTTCAGCTTATCGAGATAACATAACTGTTTTAGTAAGGCAAAGTACCCCAGATCGTTACGAACTAGCAAAACATTATGCTCATTCGACTGCGAAACTGTCTGTGTCAACCTTCAGACCAGTCATACTGGATTACCGTTGCTGACCTACCATGAAAGTGTGGAAATTTAGCAATGCGTGAAGATTCATAACGAAATTCAGCTAAAAATGATTCAGTGCGGTACTTAATTCAATTATTGTCTGAAGCGGAAAAACTAGGCAGAACAAGTATGAAATTCTACAAGAGTTTCATATTGACATCCACAGGGCGCCAGTACAGGATAAAGGTAGCATTAAAACGTATTGCGGGGCGCGAGAATTTCTTAAAATTGCTTTACTGATAGTCTCTCTGCCTCTCGAGATTAGAACCGAAAACAAACCAGACCGTTTAGCGTGTAAGGATTCAACTGAGGCGGTGGCTCAGCTGCTAAAAGGTATATACACTATAGCAACAGCGCATTGAAAACTTTGACCGTCGTTTTCTCAGAAGCGGTCGTGTGCAGATTAGCCGAGACACGTGTCCACTTATTTTTGTCCCCTCTTTCATTGAGCGAAGCTTCAGCAACATCGGGGTATGACACCTGGTGGGTACCTTCGAAAGTGGTGTGCGTTGCGATTTAGTAGACAGAATGCGTCCACTTTCCTCGACTACTCATTGACACGTTTGAAACTTTCGCTCTAGTAGCGGCAGTTTGCATTGTGAGGGCTGGTTTTCCTGATAACGATCTACTAATGGACTTTGCTCCTAATTTAGGTAACTGTGTATTAGACCTTTTGCAACGGCATGAACCGGAAATGTTTGCTTATTTGGATAGTTCGCTACTTAGCTGCCATATTACGCTATAATATTTTCCTTTGTTTCAAAACGGCAAGTTTAGATGACCACTGTAACTTGGTGACATCAGTAACAATTTAATACTTTGAAACAGTTACGTGTGGTGTACGAGGAGTGTTCTCTGTTGAATGAGGAATACATCAAACACAAAAGCTGCGTCCAATAACAATAATTAACTTTCGGTTAAATGACAAAACACAAGTCGAAATACTGTCTTTTAATTTCAGTACCCAGTAAAACTTAAACTGGAACAATCGCAAACATACTTTTGTGGGGAAGGCAAACGAAAGACTGCGTTTTATTGGCCGCAAGCTAAGAATACACAACAGATTTAGGGAAAACACTGACTACACTACGTTTGTCCATCCACTGTTATAGTCTTCCTGCGCGGTATGGGATCCCTGACAGACGGTGCACGTCAAAAACGTCCAAGGAACGGTAGCACGATTTGTAGTGTCACGAAATATGGGAGAGAGAGTCCCAGATATTATAAGCGAGCTGGGGTGACATTCATGGAAACAAAAGCGTTTTTCGTTGCCGCGAGGTCTTTGCACGAAATTTCAATCGCCAACATGTGTTCTGAATGCCAAAACATTATTTCCTCGGGAAGTTACACAGAAAGAAATGACCATAGTAATAATGTAAGTCAGGGCTCGTAAGAAAAGATTTAAGTGGTCCTTTTTCCCGCACGCTGTTAAAGAATAGGGCCTGTAGAGAAATAGTCCGAAGGTGGTTCGATGAACCCTCTGACAGGCACGTAAGTCTGGACTGCAAAGAAATCCTGTAGATGTAGTCATGTAGATGTAACAACGAAATTAAATCGTAATATGCTACATGTGAGTTACATTTGATTTGAACATCGAAGTTGTTTGCTGTTTATTCATTTTTTGTTCATTATTTTCAGCCATAGACTACACCTAGGAGCGTTAAATTGATACTGAAATAAAGTGTCATGCATGGACCAATAACAATAAATTAATTACTACCTGTTGTGGTACTGCAGTATCTTGCAGCGTCTTTGGGAGTGGACATCGCAAACGACGTTCCTAGGGTGTGTATAAGTGGATATTGCAGACGACTTCGAACAACATTTGAATGTAGCTTCGTAAAAGTTGAGTGATCAAACGATCTGAGTTGCTGGCGAATACAGTTTATCCTAACTAGACAGTATATATTATCATTATACATGAGGTGAAAAGGGAGTCGCCGGGTGCGGTGGCCGAGTGGTTCTAGCGCTTCAGTCACGAACCTCGCGGCTACTTCAGTCGCAGGTTGGAAGGGCCATTTTTTGACCTTTCGCTTAAATTTTCTTTACATAAACGGCTGTATCTCTAGATTGCGTTGACATAGAAGCTCAATTTCTTACACCATGAAGGAATCGTATACCGCAGGAAGTGCAAAACATTTCGGCTTATTATGTCTACCCGTACTCGAAGCAAACGGGTTTTAAGGGTTGGGTAGACAGATAGGCGGTCAAGAAAGTGAGACTAGTAGGGTTCCATTTTTACCGATATCATAACAACGAAAATATCTACGACATGTACTGAAGATGAGGGCCGCATAAATAATTCCCCCTACTCTTTATTCAAATGTTCTAGTTGCCGTCGATACATCAGCATATTAGTCGCTTTCGATCCAAATCACGTTTAAAGGAACGCAAATAAAATCCATTTGCCTATACACATGGTAATTCAGATCCCAGTATTAATACCACCGCGTTTTAGAAGTGCGATCATTCCCATTGCTAGCTAGCTAAAGAAACATTTCGGCTAATGAACGTTTTCTGACTGCGGAGAATTCGGAACATTGTAGAATACGTTTGACAGCTGTGTCGCCGTTTATTTCCTGGGGTGGTGCAGAGTTATCCGACTAAATTTACTCGCTTATAACAGTATTTTGTTAATTCGATAAACATCCCAAATGATTGTCATATAAGCGGTGACATAAAGGTAGAAAACTGCAGATCATTTTGCCATTTTCATTGCGAAATTGCTGACTCATTCATATCTGCGTAATAATAGAGGGCTGTTTGTCTGGGTTGTCTGCTAGCGTAGTGAAAGGTGTTTGCTACTGCAAGGGAGGTGTGGTTTGTTTTCGGTTTTAATCTCGATGGAGGCAGATACACTATCAGTAAAGCCGGCCGGAGTGGCCGAGCGGTTAAAGGCGCTACAGTCTGGAACCGCACGACCGCTACGGTCGCAGGTTCGAATCCTGCCTCGGGCATGGATGTGTGTGATGTTCTTAGGTTAGTTAGGTTTAAGTAGTTCTAAGTTCTAGGGGACTTATGACCACAGCAGTTGAGTCCCATAGTGCTCAGAGCCATTTGAACCATTTGAACTATCAGTAAAGCAATTTTAAGAAATTCTCGCGCCCCCAATACGTTTTATTGCTACCTTTATTCTGTACTGGTGCCCTGTGGATTCAATATGAAACTCTGGTAGAACTTCGTAGTTGTTACTGCCTTCTTTTTCCGCTTCAGTCAATAATTGAATTGACTTAAGTATGACACTGAATGATTTTTAGCTGAATTTCATTATGAATCTTCAGGCATTGCTAAATTTCCACACTTTCATGGTAGGTCAGCAACGGTAATCCAGTATGACCGGTCTGAACGTTGTCACAGACAGTTTCGCGGCCTAATGCGTATAATATTTTGCTAATTCGTAACGACCTGGGGTACTTTGCCTTACTAAAACAGTTATGTTATCTCGATAAGCTGAAATTAATTTTTATTAGTACAGTTCATATTGATTAGCGTTTCTTCTTTCATTTATATCTTGTATTTACGAGTTGTATTTAACACACTAATCAGCATTAATACAGTATTATACATGATTGAAAATAGTCTGACAAAGTTCCGAAAGTCTTTCAATTTTACGCATGTGGGGAGTATGTTGGTAGCACTTCGTCGCCTTGCCTGTTATGCTGTATAGCAGAGTTTAAAGCTGTGCGGATCAGCATAACGAAAAGGCGAGGGGTCTCGCTCGTTTTATCCACGACTGTAAATCTCGCGAAATTCATGTAATAATATAATCAAAGAAATTGGAGGTATACGGACGCTGACCTCGTATCCGTTGTGCAGAATTCGGGAAAAGACCAGGGAAGGGAAAAATGATGACGGTAACAGAAGTAACCTGTGCTACTTACCATAAGGTGTCTTACAAAGGAAGACACTGTCAATCCAGAAATATTACAAACTAATTGTCGTTCTGACGTACAAGCGACGTCAACGCAGTAAATGTAGTGTTAGCTTAAACTAACAACTGTAAATAACAGACGCGCATTCGAACAGTAGGTTGTGAGTGTCAGCGTACTGTGTTGATGTTTTGTCACAAATCTTACTGGAGCAAGGAATTAAACATCTGTAAATCACCTGTTTAAGACATTTTTCAGAATATTTTGAAGTGTGCAAACTTTGTCCCACACATCTTGACTCTCGAACAAAACGCCTGCCGCGACGTGATTGAAATGCAGAACGCGGACCGTTCTGTCCTGCAAGAATATTAGCACACGTGATGAGACTTGATGCCATCAAGACGAACTACCACAAAACGATCAAGTGCAGACATTCACATTAACGGTCAACGCTTTCGCCACACAACTAATATTCAAGGCAATGCGGAGCGCGAGTTGAATAACATCCCAAAGAAGGACGTTTTTGACAGTTTCACATTGTTGCATGACACGTTCTGTGCCTTGTACTGAAGTGGAGAGAAACTATGTGAAACACTTGAAGCGCTAGAACCACCATCTTCACATTTCTCAATTTTTTACTGATCAAGTCTTGAAAGTTTAAGGACTGACGAGGTAAGTATCGACTTTACGTAATTATAAACAAACGTAAATAACTACGATTCTAATATAGGATATAATTTAATTTCAGTACAAGTAAAATGGAGAGTGGATGAGAGCCTTCATATCTGATATCAACAAGATGACTAAAATTTCAACAAATGATATGTGTCGTTGAACGCAAAACTTGGGCGCTACGATTGGAGAAAATGTACGCAAGAGATGGTCTCGGTGTGGATAGGAAAATCTGATTGAGAAGTTAGAAGCCAAGAGGAGGAAGCTTTTAAGGAATATCTCAGGTTCAATAGGATTGGACGCCATAACAACGAACTGCGCACTCCCCAGTATTAAGATAGGTACCTTACGAAAAGGGGGAATGCCTTCTTTATAGTCGGAACATGAGTAAACCCAAACCGGCTGACCAGTGACCAAACTAATTTTACGAGCAAATGAAAAAAGGCCCTGTATTACTGAGTTTGTGCTGGATATTCAAGACATAATTATCACAAATTCAGACACCCAGATCCATGGCATTTAAAACGAGGAACTTGGCACAATCCGGTATTCTCAAGAGGAATCAAAGCTGACAACTTCTTGACACATGATCTAAATAATGAAATTAAGTTCGCAGAAAATGACAGTGGTGGACCGAATGATAATGCTGGACACAAAAGTGGCACCACCGCTTGTTTTCAGACGTGTCCCGGGTCTTCCTATAGAATTACTATGAACATATCCTCATACAGAGGCTCCGAGGAAATCGAGCGAGGCCAGATTGCATTTAGTATCACGTTACTGGCAAAGCGTTTGGCGTGCTGATACGGGGTGCCTTTCGGTTCGCAGAATCCGTAATTTGGACAGGAGCGGTTAAATTTCTGACCTTTGAACTGCATTCGATAGCTCTGTGACGTTGTCTTCCTACAATGTGACACAAGGCCGTTGTGCTGGCTACCACATTATTCACATCTTTCATTCATTGAACACACCTGGTCACGGTTTGCGGAGAGACTGGCACGCCACCGTATGTCACGTGCTAACATGGATTAACTGTACTATAGCTGGAAATAGCAAGTAACTATGTGACCAAATGCTTCACACTAGTCTCCATTCTCAGCCTGGCTAGAGTCAAAGTTACTGCTACATCTGGCAGTTCCACGTATTAAACTTCGTACGCTGAATACCCTCGAATGACCGACAAATTTAATCGTGGAATTTCCAAATGAATATTGGGGTTTAATGGCTTTGTAGCATTCGTTACTGTCAACTGAAAATTATAAACATTACATCAAACAAAAGAGCTCCGGCCGGTGTGGCAGAGAGGTTCTAAGCGCTTGAGTCTGGACCCACGCGACCGCTACTGTCGCGGGTTCGAATCCTGCCTCGGGCATGGATGTGTGTGATGTCATTAGGTTAGTTAGGTTTAAGTA
Organism: Schistocerca cancellata; assembly: GCF_023864275.1. NCBI lineage: Eukaryota > Metazoa > Arthropoda > Insecta > Orthoptera > Acrididae > Schistocerca > Schistocerca cancellata. Next base: position 169,282,516 of record NC_064631.1, on the reverse strand, counting down.
GTTCCAAGTTCTAGGGGACTGATGACCTGAGATGTTAAGTCCCATAGTGCTCAGAGACATGTGAACCATTTTTCAAACGAAAGAGCAATTCAAACACATTTTCTTACAAGTTTTCAATGTGAACACTATTCATCGCGCGGCACACATTGAGTCGACAGGCGATTTCTTCCCAATCGTGGTTCAGTGCATCTGATGTAACTGTTGTAAAAACTGCTTCACTCCTGTATCTGAAGTCGACTAGATTTGCTGGTAGCGGAGGCACATACCAATGATCTTTTACGAATCCCCAAAGGTAAAATTCACATGGCGTTAGATCGGATGAACATGGAGGGCATGCGGTACAATATCTCTCGCCCCGCCCCTTGCGGTCTGTCCATCGGTCGGTTACATCTTCGTTTATACATAGTTGTAGCGCATCAAGGTAAGAAACACTATTTACAGCTGTTGCACCTCAGAGGGAAGCCCATAACCCATCGGCCAGGATATGGCAGAAGGAACATCCAGTTTACGGGTGTCTCATTGCAGCTCTGCAGTATCATATGGATCTTCTACCGCCCAGGCGCGCACATTATGTGTGATCGCATTTAGGTCTAGGTGAAATGTTGATCCATTACTGAAGACGGCAGGATCCAGAAAAATCCTCATCGTCATGCAACAACATTTCGGTAAAAAAACTAGCACGTTGGTTGATTGATTGATTTGGGGGAGGGGACCAAACAGCGAGGTCATCGGTCCCATCGGATTGGGGAAGGATGGGAAAGGCAGTCGGCCATGCCCTTTCAGAGGAACCATTCCAGCATTTGTCTGGAGCAATTTGGGGAAATAACGGAAAACCTAAATCAGAATGGCCGGACTCGGGTCTGAACCGTCCTTCTCACAATTGCTAACCACTGAGGTGACGTCACTCGGTGGTTGGCAGGTACACCGTAGTCTGCGCGATTCAGAGCTTGCAACAGCTGTCAACAATAAGCATGTAGCTGTAAGTGTCTCCTTAAATGTCTCCACACAGACGTCACTGAAACTGCTTATTCACTACTGCCCTGCCTAACTGTTTTCGTGTTCCTACACATGAGAAACTCTCTCACTTGTTAACACACTCTTCGCTCAGTCGTGGTCATCCTGTACCCTTGCCTTTGCCAAAACAGCTGTTGTTTCAAACTGATATGATACAATATATGGATGTTATCATAACTTGGAGGATTACAGTGGAACTTGACACGGAACGCACATTGCACTACAACAACGGATTCAGTCTTTGCAAACTGTAAAACACAAAAAGTTTTCAATTCACTAGTCGCCACCTTCGTTGTAGTGTTTTATAACGGAAGTCACAGGTAACAGCGCATGTACACGCACACAAGTATAGAAGCAAAACTGCTGAGTTGCTCTTTCATTTCATGTATTATTTATAATTATTATAAGTTGAATGTAATAACTGCTACTAAGCCTTGAAGCTGAGAAATTCATTTTGTAACACTAGACACTTTACTGTATATGTAGAATGAGTAAAATTTCGTAATTTCCTTTCTAATGTAATTTAACGGTCAGCAGTGTAGTATAATAATAAACCTCGTAGTTGAGTGTTCACCGTGTGTGGCTGTCAAGTGGACGACCCAGGTTCGATTCCCGGTACTGCCCAGGACTTTTACTTGATGAGAGGACCGGTACGGGATGTACTCAGCCTTGTGATGCCAACTGTCAAACTACCTGAACGAGTAGTAGCGGCTCCACGGTCAGAAAAGTGGGCAAAATAGCAGAGAGAGCTGTGTGCTGACCGCATGCCCCTCCACACCGCATCCTCATAACGCCATACGGTAGAGGTTGAGACGGCGGCCGGCCGACATCCATAGAGCCTTCACATCCCGGACGAGGAGCTCATAGTGTACTGTAAGAACGAGAGAGAAGACCAGATCACAAATCAACAAGGACTTAGAAAAACTTCGCTGTACGAAACCTTGCATGATTTCCTGAGAACGTTGAATGAATGGCAACGGACAAGATTCCTTATTCCTACATTTGCAAAAAGCATTGGAAAGAGTGCTACACTATATGTTATTATATGTAAATTGGAAGTGGAGGGAGAGGAAAGGATAGGAAAGGGATAACTGATATCAGCTGCATCGGGTCAGTATGCGGAATCGGCAGCGACGAGTGGAACTGTGTGCCGGATGGGGATTCGAGCAGGGGATCTTCTGCTTCTTAGGCAGGTGCAGTAACTACTGCGTCATCCGGGACACAGTTTTATCACAACTAGGATGAGTATGTCTGCTGGCTTCACGGCTGACCCACATCCCACATTCCTACAGAGCACCGCCTGTCCTCGCTCCCTGTTCATTTCCTCCGTGCTCGCTACTCTGAGATTCCCGCCGGAGATCGGACCTATTTTTGCGCACGTGTTGAAGAAAGCAGATCCATTGCCCATCGAGGCGAATCAATTATATGAACGCATAGTGTCTGTTGTGTCAGACACGTCCAAAAGAACAAACATCATGCATTCTTATAACGCTATATACTGTTAACAAGGATCCCAGCCTACGGAATAGATTCTAAGGTATGTGAGTAGCTTGAACACCTTTTAAGTAATAGAACCTAGTACATTGCCCAGGGCGGCGACTGTTCGTCAAGGACAAATATATCGTTAGGAGTGTGAGACACGACCGCTCCTATTCCCTATATACAGGGTGGTCCATCTGAAGTTTCGGATGAGATTGTCTCGAAAACTACACATCGGGTAAAAATGCTGGGTAAGACAAGTTCGTAAGCTCAAAGGGGGACGTCAAATGATACTAAACGTGACCTCCAGCCCCCAAACCCTTGGGTGGGGCTGGGGGTAGCTTTTAAATCTTACACAGAAACACCCATTTTTTATTGGAGATTGGGATTCTCCATAAAAAGGTAATCAGGTATTGTCTGAAACATTTTTTAAACCATTGATAGATGGCGCTGAAATCGAGAAAAAAGTAAAATTGTGGAAGAACTCTGATTTGTTTAGAATTAACCGAGAAAGACGCTTCAAATCGATAAAAAATGTGCACCAATTCTTTCGTTATGCCAAATTAAGATATTATTGTACAAAATGTACTGCATCCTACTTTTAGCGCTACCCAGGAACAACGACATTGACGTAGTAGAATGATTTTCCCATGGTGTGCTTCATTAGTGTGAATCCCCTTGCCTCTCACAATTTGGGATGCTTAATTAATGAAATTACCTACGAAGAAATTGTTGAAAATTATGCCCATTTGCTTCAGTGCATAAAGTCAATCGTCTGCGAAAGCTAGCCACAGTTCTAAGCAGCACATCCCACGGTATGTCTGCACACGCTCTTTGAATGCGTTGCTCCATATCGTTTCGGGTTGTGGGCTGTCTTTCATAGAAAGTAATTTTTAAATAACCCCACAATAAAAAATCAGGAGATATTAGGTCTGGTGAACGTGGAGGCCACGGAATTGGTCCACCGTGTCTTATCCACCGACCAGGGTACCGTAAATTTAAAACGTTCCGCACATCTTTAGCATAATGGGGAGCTGCTCCGTCCAGTTGGAACCACATTCGTTGCCTAGTTTCTAAATCAACATCTTCCATTAGCTCCAACAAATCAACGCGGAGAAATTGTAAATAAGATTCCCCAGTAACATTTCGGTAAAAAAAAGGTCCTATCAAGTAACCGTTTAAAATTCCGCACCAGACCATTAACGACCATTTGTGTTGATTGTCACCGGGTCTGTGCCAGTGTGGATTGACAGGGGACCAATAATGACAATCATGACGATTTAATTCGTCATTGTTTTTGAATGTGGCTTCATCGGTGAACATAACGTATCTAAAAAATTCATTCTCACCTCTTATAATTTTCAAAGCCCCATTGGCAGAAACGCACACGTATTTGCGCATCTTTCGGCGTTAATGCCCGTGTCAGTATGATATGATACGCATGATATTTATGTGCCTTCAAGATCCTCACAACAGTTTCTTTCGGTATTCCAGTTGGTCTATGAATCGCACGACTACTCGTTTCGGGATCCAGTTGAACACAGATTAGAATTGTAAGGGTACGAGAGTCATTTTCATTGTATTCGCGATGACAACGTGGACGGTGCTTATATCCATTTCGAGCTCATTGAGTGCAATTTCGAATAATGTTTTCCTTGGATGTCGTCTGTTTGCGAAACTATCTGCATACAATTGTGCAGCTGCAGCGTAATTGTTATAGCATTAACCAAAAATTAACATCATATCAGCAATCTCTGTAGGAGGATAGTGAGCCATGTTTCGCTATAGAATAATTTGCTTTCGTCAGTTGATGTTTACGATTCACAAGCTGAAAGTGAAGTGACGTCTGATCGCGTTGCACCGACCTTTATACTGAGCCGTAGTTCGCAGTTTGGCCGATGTATAGTTTTCGAGACAATCTCATCCGAAACTTTGAGGTGGACCACTCTGTATATTAACGATTTGGCAGGCAATGTGAAAAGCAATCTGCGACTGTTTGCTGACGAATCTATAGTTTAAGGGTTTATATCATTATTGAGTAATTGTAAAGGAATACAAGATGAAGTGGACAGCGTTTCTATTTGGCGTGATGAATGGCAGATTGGTCTAAATTTAGAAAAACTGGAGTTAATGCAAATTAACAAGAAAAACATCCCTATAGTGTGTGATTACAGTATTAGTGACTTGCTAGTTGACACAGCGATGTCGCTTAATATGTTGGTATAAAAATTCTAATTTGACATGAAATGAAACGATTTCCCGTTTTTGGTACATTTCTATGAAATTGTCGCTTATCTGGGAATAAGATCGCATAGAAAATAATTATGCGACCGATTCTTCAGTATTGCTCGAGTGTTTGGTCCCCCACTGGGTCCGATTAAAGGAAGACATCGCAGCAAGCGAGAGGCGTGAGGCTACGTTTGTTAGATATATGTTCGACCAACACTTGAGTACAGTGGAAATGACTCATGAACTCGAACGGATATCCCTGGAAAGTCAAAAACATTCCTTTCGCAATGTATTAATGAGAATTTTTTTCGATTTTTGAATGACATTTCTGTCATTTGATTAAATGTTTTAATGGTCATTTCTTTACCACAGTAGCGTTTTCAGCTATATAGCCAGTATCAAACGCAAAGTTGAAATACCACAGAATACCCAAGGTGTTTATATCGCAAGTAATTTAGAAATGTCGCAGCATGTAGTTGCTCATATATACCTGTCGTAGCATTACAGGATGCGAGTACGAACTAAAAGTGGATAATGCGCCTGACACTGTACACAGCAGAAGCACGTTACCAGACTTCGTTGCGCTTATGATGACCAAAACAGTACTGTGGCATGCACTCTCCATGTTTATGCAGCAACTAACGATAATCACTGAGAAAGTTTAGAAAACCGACGAGAACAGACAGCCGCAAAGTTTCCTTCCCCATGTCTGAAACAAACCAAGCTTGCGCTGCGGCTCCAGTGATCTCGATGTCACCGGGACGTTAAGCCCAAATTCTTTTCCTTCCTTCGTTCCTTCCGACACACATCTCGCTTAGATCCGCTCCATTCACGAGTAGATCAGTATAGTCACAGACTAGCAGAGGCGCAATAATCCCTGCGCAGTGCACCGCATTGTGTCTGTGGGGTGGGATGGTGGTTGATCTGGGGGAGGAGACCTGACAGTGAGGTCGTCTGTGTCATCGCATGGGGAAGGAAGTCGACCATGCCCTTTGAAAGGAACCATCCAGGCATTTGCCTGGACAAATTTAGGGAAATCACGGAAAATCTATATCAGGATGGCCGGACTTCGTCCTCCCGAATGCGAGTCCAGTGTGCTAACGACTGCGCCACCTCGCTCGGCTTCCGTATTGTGGCTTGTGAAGCATATGCAGGTGATTATAACGAAAATGCAGGTACTCAGAGAGGTCCAGAGTGGGCCGCAGTTACTGTATGGCAGTGAAACTGGGTAGGTATTCTGATCCGTTAATGCGGAATCGATTTACTCTAAAAGAAAGGTAGTTCCAATTTTGGTCACCAGCTGCAAACCTCGCGATGTAAATGCAAGAAAGACGTATAGAAATGTTTCATTATGTAGTGGATTACGAACGGGACGTGTTCAGAAAAGGTCAAAGATGTGAGAAAGGCGTAACTTTTATTTTACTGTTAACCGCTGCTTATACAGTTTATTCAGCATGAGCTCCGTGCACGTTGACGAGATGCGGCATCTGTAAAACGACGTGCTCAGCAGTTGCTTGCAGGAGATCAGGTTGAAACTGAGCAACACATTCCTCTGTATTGAAATCTAGAACAGGTACAGACCGAAGGTGTCCTTGGTATTCGCCTTCTTTTAGATATCCTCTGAACCAAAAGTCGCATGGATTCATCTTAGATGATACCGAAGGCCATGAATCTGGGGTGGCTCTGGAAATAACACGTTCATGGAAGCTAGAATTAAGAAGGCCTTCTACTGGGCAAGCGACATGAGATGCTGCCACACCTTGCATTAAAATATTGGTGTCCAGACAGTTAAGCTCTTCCAAATCAGGAATTACGTGCTGTACAAGGAGGTGTCAATAAGGTGCGGACGTCACGGTGAAATTTACAGGACCACTGGGTGCACTCTCTTCCATGAAGAACGGCCGGAGTATCAAGGTGTTCGTGAATCCACACCGCACAGTCACATGTAAAATGTGCCTCGTTACTCCATACAATATTGCGCTAGCACATGTCATCTACTTAGATCCGTGTCAGAAACCAAAGGGCAAATTTAGAACGCTGTTGTGGATCATGAGGTTTAATTTGCTGCGGCGACAAGGGTCTTGTGTTGATACTAGTGTTAAATAGAGCGGGAGCTTTCCATAGATTTGGCCATGGGATGGACCGCTCTCGTGGCGCCGTGCGAGCACTAGCACTATCAGTGCATAATCAGTTACAGCAGCAGCTACCCGGTCAATGACTTCCAATGGATACGAAGCCTGCCACTTCCATTTGCCACACCAAAATCACCTGTGTTTTCCGATTTCATCATCGGTTTCTTGAAACCAGTTGATGATGTTGGGCGTCTCTTGAGATCCATCAGTCAGCAACACTCTCCGTATGCAGCACTGTAATTGCTGGCGTTCGTATAAAGCAGTTTCACTAATACCGCATGGTCTCTCCTCGATAGCTACATTGTTCTCTCAAGTTAAAGCTTGTCAAATTACAGCGTGGCTGGAATATTGTCAGACGAACAGTATACAGCACCAGGTTTCCACATGGTGGCCACTGCTGGAACTAATCTTTTTCCAGCATAAAACGGTTCAGTAGTAACGCAATGGCATATCTGAGATGTTTCGCTGCCATTTGATACACTAATGGCCATTAAAACTGTTACATCAAGAAGAAATGCAGATGATAAACGGTATTCATTGGACAAATATATTATACTAGAACTGACATGTGATTAGATTTTTACGCAGTTTGGGTGCATAGATCCTGAAAAATCAGTACCCAGAACAACCACCTCTGGCCATAATAACGGCCTTGACACGCCTGGGCATTGAGTCAAACAGAACTTGGATGGCGTGTACAGGTACAGCTGTCCATGCAGCTTCAACACGATACCACAGTTGAAGAAGAGTAAAGACTGGCGTATTGTGACGAGCCAGTTGCTCGGCCACCATTAACCAGTCGTTTTCAATTGGTGAGAGATCTGGAGAATGTGCTGGCCAGGGCAGCAGTCTAACATTTCCTGTATCCAGAAAGGCTCATACTGGACCTGCAACATGCGGCCGTGCATTATCCTGCTGAAATGTAGGGTTTCGCAGGCATCGAATGAATGGTAGAGCCACGGGTCGTAACACATCTGAAATGTAACGTCCACTGTTCAAAGTGCCGTCAATGCGAACAAGAGGCGACCGAGACGTGTAACCAATGGCACTCCCTACCATCATGCCGGGTGATACGCCAGTATGGCGATGACGAATAGGCGCTTCCAATGTGCGGTCACCGCGTTGTCGCCAAACACGGATGCGACCATCATGATGCTGTAAACAGAACCTGGATTCATCCGCAAAAATTGCGTTTTGCCATTCGTGCACCCAGGTTCGTCGTTGGGTAGACCATCGCAGGCGCTCCTGTCTGTGTTGCTGCGTCAAGGGTTACCGCAGCCATGGTCTCCAAGCTGATAGTCCATGCTGCTGCAAACGTCGTCGAACTGTTCGTGCAGATGATTGTTGTCATGCAAACGTCACCATCTGTTACGGATCGAGATGTGGCTGCACGATCCGTTACAGCCATGCGGATAAGATGCCGGTCATCTCGACTGCTAGTGATACGAGGCCGTTGGGACCCAGCACGGCATTCCGTATAACCTTCCTGAACCCACCGATTCCATATTCTGCAACAGTCATTGGATGTCGACCAACGCGAGCAGCAACGTCGCGATACGATAAACCGCAATCGCGATAGCCTACAATCCGACCCTTATCAAAGTCGGAACGTGATGGTACGTATTTCTCCTCCTTAGACGAGGCATCACAGCAACGTTTCACTAGGCAACGCCGGTCAACTGTAGTTTGTGCATGAGACATCGGTTGGAAACTTTCCTCGTGTCAGCACGTTGTAGGTGTCGCCACCGGCGCCAGCCTTGTGTGAATGCTCTGAAAAGCTACTCATTTGCATATCACAGCATCTTCTTCCTGTCGGTTAAATTTCCCGTCTGTTGCATGTCATCTTCGTGGTGTAGCAATTTTAATGGCCAGTAGTGTATTTACAGCCCACACTTGACTTCCTTGAGTAGCTACAGTTTAATTATAACCGCCCGGCATGCACAGGTAGATCGCGTGGAACTGGAGAAGTTGGCATGTGATACTAAAACAAGCAGTGGACGTACGTCCAGTTTCCCGTACACTGTGTGGTAACGATGCGGAAGATCGGAAAACGTGCAACAGGCAGTAATCGGGCAGGGCTGCCTGTGGCTTCTGCGGCATGTCTGTCGGTGGTTCGGCTTGTCGGATCGGATGTGTGGCACCCCCAGCGGTGGCGCCACATCGCATCACATCGCATCGCATTGCACCGCGCGGCGCGTCGCGGCGCCGTGTGCTGTCAAAGGCGGCAGCCCACCAGGTGAGCGTCGGAGAGAGGCGCCATTTCATTAGCGGAGCCTCCAGAAAGCCTTTGATGGCGGCGAGTCGGCGCGTCTGCAGGAATGCCGGCCGACCTGCCGCCTCCAGCGGAACAAGAGTCGCGCCCACGCCTGCGCCTCTGTCTGTGCACACAATGGTCAGGCCTCTGCAGGCCGATAGCCGCAGCGGCAGTCCAATATCGGCGAGGTTTCATACCAAGTAAATACTATTGTTCACCGCTTCTTATTTAAATCACCAGAATAATACACAGAAAAACGGGAGAGAAAATTAAGAAATGTTTAGATAAGGATACGTTCGGCATTCCGAAAGGTAAGGGTTCCGAAGAAGCGATAGATAATGGAGCCAAGACCCACAAATAATTATTTAACTAAAATTAAATTACTAATATAACAAGTTATTAAACTGGACTAAAAAGTATAAAATTATACCTTGTAATTTTTCCTCCCATCTATGTAATTATGTAGTTATGTAGTTCTCAATTCGTTCGAGCAATCAATCATTTGTAATAGGAAACACAGTCATAACTCACACACTCAAAATGATTCAGAAATTTTACTTGTTAGAATGAAATCAGGCGATGATTCTTCTTCTCTGCAGGCTCGTGGTTTGCGGCAGTCTGCTAATCTGTAGAAATAAAATGCCTCGTATTTTTGGGAGCGTTGTATAATCAGTCGGGAAACCTCATATCAAGCGGATATTTGGCTTTGATGAAGTTTAACCTTCCGAAGAAGTAATAGAGCTCTTGGATTATTAAATGCAGGTTCGTATCCAGTCTTTCGGAAGTTCCCTTCTGATTAACAACTACGCAATATATCGATGAATATCAGTAATTCTCAACTGTCAAATAATGTAAATTGTTACCGACCTTTAGTATGAAGGACCAATATATATATATATATATATATATATCTTTTGTCATAAATCTCAATATTCAGATTACCAATCTTCAAACAATGCTCAGGCTAATTGGCACGAAGACAATCTCGGAAGATTTTTTTCTACCAACCACCAGAGAGAGTACTACAAAGAATAATTATGCGCTCATGGCATAGCTATTGTATGAAACTACTTTGCGCATGGATTCTGCGAGTATGAAGGTAGAAAATTAGTAAGCGTCATTCAAGGGTAGAATTGTATCAGAATAATTCATCGAATATAAAGAGAAAGTACAACCTCCTGCTTCCAATACAGACTCCCAACCCCACACAGAATATTTGTGTTTATGGACACTTGTAAAATTTATACCCAAAACGTGCAGCAATATAATTAATCCACGAATTGTTCATGTCGTAACTATTATTTACTCTATACATCCCACGTTTGTAGTTATAACTGTTACAAATATTTTCATACCAGGCTCTGGCTAAGCCATGTCTCCGCAATATCCTTTCTTTAAGGAGTGCTAGTTATGCAAGGTTTCGCAGGAGAGCTTCTGTAAAGTTTGGAAGGTAGAAGACGAGGTACTGGCGGAAGTGAAGCTGCGACGACGGGGCGTGAGTCGTGCTTGGGTAGCTCAGTTGGTAGAGCACTTGCCCGCGAAAGGTAAAGGTCTCGAGTTCGAGTCTCGGTCCAGCACAAAATTTTAATCTGCTAGGAAGTTTCATTTTCATACCTGCTAAAAATCCACATAGAAAAATCTCCAGTACTACCCTTTTGTGGCAAGACTTTGTGTGGGGCTAGGAGAAAATACTTTATACTTTTTAGCAAGATTAAAAACATGTTTCATTGAAACTTTTTTATTCACACAATTATCTTCCGCTGTTTAGTCCAGTGTGTGCGAAATTTCTCAGTGGATTTTGAACATGTTGAGATTGTAAGAGATATGTGTTACCCTTTCACATTCAATGCAGTGTCTATTCACCTGACAGTGTTATACCTACCTAATAATAATACATCAAACTGTTTACCTGATATTTTCCTAGAAAATAAAGATGCTGGAAAAATTAATTCTGTACGAGTTTTACAAGATTTTTACTTCAGTATTAAAACAAATTAATGCCACATCATTGTCAGTTGCCAGTTTCAAATTATTAGTGACTTATGGTGTTCGTGGTTTAACTTTTTACTTTATTTCCCTCCTCTCTCTCTGCCCACCCATGTCTGTCTGCTTGTATACGATGTGGAACATATTCCGATAGTACAAGTACAATTTGACAGTCGCCATGGAAGCTAAGATGGCAGGCACTGAAACTTCCTGGCAAATTAAATCTGTGTGCCGGACCGAGACTCGAAATTGGGACCTATGCCCTTCGCGGGCAAGTGCTCTATCATCTGAGCTACCCAAGCACGACTCACGCCCCGTCCTCACAGCTTTACTTCTGCCAGTATCTCGCCTCGTACCTTCAGGACTGCTAGTTCTGCAAGGTTCGGAGGAGAGCTTCTGTAAAGTTTGGAAGGTAGGAGACGAGATACTGGCAGAAGTAAAGCTGTGAGGAGGGGGCGTGAGTCGTGCTTGGGTAGCTCAGATGGTAGCCGGCACGGTAGCTCAGCTTGTTCGGTCAGAGGGCTGTGTGCTCTCTGTAATTAAAAAACTGACTCAATGAATGAACGATCAACTTGAATGGATGTCTTGTGACGTCCGTCCCGGAAAAAAAAAGGATGGTAGACACTTGCCCGCGAAAGGCCAAGGTCCCGAGTTCGAGTCTCTGTCCGGCACACAGCTTTTAATCTGCCAGGAAATTTCATATCAGCGCACACTCCGCTGCAAAGTGAAAATCTCATTTTGGATGGCAGGCATTACCAACTCGTTTCATTTCCATCCCCTCGCCTATGGATTAGGGGATGAGAGAGACAAGAAATTGGGTTAATATTGCATAGTCTTCGAGCTCTGAGCGACTTTTAAAATTTCAAGTTTCCGTATTATCAGGAAAATAATTTAAAACCAACTACAAAATTTTTACCATTAAGAGAATATTAGAAGGAATCATTGAAGGAAGAACTCGCCGAGGACGACCTAGATTAACCTACATTCAACAAGTAATAAATGACATCGGGTGCCAGACCTATGCAGATATGAAGAAGAAAGTTGACAAAAGAACGGAATGGCGTGCTGCTGCCAACCAACCTGTGGGTTGATAACCGAAGAAGAAGAAGAAGACAAGAAGGCGTCCTATTAGAACCGTATTAAAAATCAAAAGAATGTCATAGGGTTTACCAATCTAGAAAAAACTTTCCACAGTGAGAAAAATAGGGAACTATGGGGAGTACACGGTATGTATAAGAAGTGTGAGGAAACAATGACCAAGAGCGGAGTACTCAGACAAGCAATGCTGTAAGACAAGGATGCGGCCTTTCTCTAAGTTACAATTGTGGGTTTAAAATTCAGGATGAAAGGCTACCACTATCCAATTTGGTTACTATAGCTTTCCCTACTCTTAATTTATTATTTATGCCCTATAATGCCTGATAGATACTGTAAAATTTTCGTTGCTTCCTTTCGTTTTCAATAATTCCTTTGGCTTGTAAAGCTACACAATGTATATCTCAAAGATGTCGTAATTTCATGGTTCACTTCAAAGTACATGTAATGGGTATTACATGTACCAAATCACTATTTTGTCAACGCTTAATACGAAGTTAGCTTTCAGAAGGCTCAATCCAAGACACTCTTAAAGTTTTACATGAATCCGCAAAACAAATTTCATTTGATGTCCTCGAAAAAATCGAGATTAATGGTCAACATAGAAATCAGCCTCTACGTTTGTTGAATGAACAATCAGATTTTAAACAAATAAAATTTGGTAGGCAATTTTGTATGCCATTTCATTTACTATGAGGAATGATTCAGTAATTAGACAATACTAACAGCAATGTTTTTATTAAAATGTAGCGGATCACAGTGACTGAACATACTGAGTCCTCCCGGCTTTACATTTAACGTGGTGATTGACTCCTTTGTTCTTCTGGATGGTTTCTGTGTGTGTGTGTGTGTGGGGGGGGGGGGGGATTACGACAGCGCGATGGATTTGGGACATACACGGCAGATAATTCAGCTGAAAAAAGTGGTCCCTTGCTGTGAACCCAGACTGGAGCCCCAGGTGTTGTCTCCATTGAAATCAGCCTTTGGGGTAGCAGGCAACTGTGTGTTTTACAATCGAGGCCTGCCCAGAGGTATAAATGAGGCTGGTATGAACATACTAAAAGCGACACAGCAGCACTTTCTCATGCTTGGAGAGAGCCATTTGAAGATAACCACGTTACACTTTCTGAAATAAACACAGGTTGCAGAAATAAATGGCCTAGTCTTATGAGCAGCTTTCTAATTTCAGAGAAACTCTGATGCAAGGCCAGTTGCTGGGCGCAAAAATTAGCTGTTGGAAAGTTCGTCAGTGATTTCATGGAGACGGTGCAGAAGCAAACGTTTTTTAGAAGTAGAAGAGCGGATTGTAGTGTAGTTGGGGTTTTATCATGATGTGTTACGTTGGTGGGGTTCTGTTTGATTGAAGGCACTCGCTATTTGGCGGCTGTGTAGTTTACCGCTATTAGTGGAGATTTTCTGTCTGGCGCGGAGAAATGGCAGCATGTCAGAATGCGCAAAAAATTATAGAGGACCTGTGTACATCATGTGGATATCAGTCATGTATGTCAGCGAGTAACAGTGGTGAGCATTTTGACATATGAGCAGAATCCAGAATTGTTACGATGGCAGTGTGATCACGTCCTCTGTGACAGAGTCATTCGTACGAGGTGGAATTTTACATGACTGTTGGCAAAAATTATGATGGGCATGTCCAGCTGCACCGGCCTGATAGGGCCTTTCTTTGTCTGCACTTGTGAAAATCAGTACTATCACCTGTCTCAGGTTCAGCATTGTTGTAGTGAATGAATGTGTTTTTCAGAAACATCAAGGCCACTGCCATTGTTTAGCGTTGGGGTTAACGAAATTCGAGCATAGTTTCCCGACCACCATTACAATTAGAAGTGCCTGTTTGTTCTTGCAGCGAGTACGCTGCAAATCGAAAAAACCAACTATTTAGAGTTTTCATTCACAATTTTTTGGGGTTATTATAATTTAATTCAATAAATTTCTGTGTTAATCGATAGTGTGTTTCCGATAGATACCTTCTGTTCATTTGACATAATTTGATTGTGGAAACCTCTACTTTAGGATCTGTAGGTAGGGCCTCAAGTCATTTGTATTATCCATTTCAGTTGTGCACACCTAATTAGAGTTATGATCTTAATGGCATGTTCGACTCTTTATTACTTTTTTGGATCAAGGTAACATTTCACACACTCAGATTTCAGAGAAAAACACTTTTATGATCTGTTTGATGATCTGTTATAGAATATTGCTGTTCTTCTGTTCTTAAAAAATTCTTAAAATAATTCCTTTTAGTGTTCTTGTACATGACTATTTCTCAAATTTTAGTAACCCACTTTTTTTGGAAGCTTTATGATGTTTAAACTATTCGTCTTTCAGTACAGCGTCTGGTGAACATTCTGTATTTTTACACAATGGAACTTTTATTAATCTTCTAATATAATTATAAGAGCTATTATGTTTATTTTTTGTAGGTTATTATCATCTTAGTCACTGTAGCTTTTGTCAACTGTCAAAACTAACATCAGTCGATCTATTGTTTAAATATAATTGTTTGTTTTCTTTTTATATTGATGTAGAGCTATAATGAGTGTAAATATTTTTGCCACATGTGACCATCATATAGCCATCCATATGTCGTGATACTGGACGAGAAATGTCCCTATTTTGTTACGATATGGTAACAAACTTCGATGTCTTCGTCTCCTTGGTAAATGTTGGAGTCCTTTGTCGATATAGCTCGTAATGTACATCTAACTAAGCGCAGACACTTATCATCATTGAAATTCAGGTCATACATGTCCATAGCACCGGTAGTTATGTCAACAAGCTTCAACGTTATCGTTTACATGGTAACTACTGGCGTCCTGTAGCGTTACATCTTTGAATGGACATCTGCCTTTCCGTAGACGCTTATCATCGTTGGATTCAAGCCATTCATCTCCATGGCAACTGGCAGCGTAATTTTTGGTACGTCTATGCTCATAGATGTTTCTAATTAATAAAATATTATAATACAATCTTTTACACGACCTCTACGTTCGTTTAGTTTTATGTATTGCTCACTGGTAGCAGTTATCTTAACTGAATTCAGTGTTTTATTCTTCTTCTATTACTTTTTAATTATTACAAATGTTATTTAAACACATTTGACAATTACTATTGATTTTCAGCCATTTATTTACTTACATTTCCGATATTTTGATATCCTTTACTGCCGTATTTTTAATCTCATTGGTTCCTTCTGTAATCACGTGGTAGACATTGTGAGAAGCCTCGCATTTGAAACCTGTAGCACTCACTAGCTGCTCAGCTGCCGCAGACTGTGCCTTCTGGCATACAATACAGCTCCGCTCAGCATCTATGTAGGTCGCCGACGTGTATAAACGTCTCATAGTTTCATAATATTACTATATTTCTGCATATAGTTAACATATATGATTCCTGAACGAGATTTTCACTCTGCAGCGGAGTGTGCGCTGATATGAAACTTCCTGGCAGATTAAAATTGTGTGACGGACCGACACTCTAACTCGGGACCTTTGCCTTTCGCGGGCAAGTGCTCTTGCCCGCGAAAGACAAAGGTCCCGAGTTCAAGTCTCGGTCCGGCACACAGTTTTAATTTGCCAGGAAGTTTCATATATGATTCCTGATTTCCCTCGCAGAAACTTTTGTTAAATTTCAGTGATTCGCTATAGTCTCACGATAGTATTTCGAGACTGAAACCGTTTCCAACAAATAAAACATCCCTTTTTTGTGATCAAGAATGGTTATTGTTTTAAACTTAGATTAAGACCGCTGTGTTTCCCAGATATCTTACCAAGCATTATTAACTTTCTTGGTACTTTCTGCAAAGGGTACACTCTCCTCCTGAAGAAAGGGACTGAAATACAAATAACTGAGGATGTAGTTTGCAGTTGTCACTCTGAGGTGAAGAGCATAAGGTTTCCACACAAGTGATGAATTCGAGATGGGCTGTATCGGACCAATCAGATTGGGGGGAAGGGGGAAGAATGAAAATAAGTGTCCTCCTCTGGAACGTTTTTTCGTTTGAGGTAGGTGATCCTGGTAATGATATCTCCAGACTGGTTTAGTTTCAGTGTGGTTAGTGATAGCTTTTCAAATGTACGAAAAGTGAGGATCCTGGTTTCAGTTTTGGGCGATCACAGTTGTTTATGATCCATCGCAGTCCCCACCCTTCTACCGAACATACCTAACGTGCCATCAGAAAATAATTATGCTAATATTTTGTAAGTCAACTCTTAGGGCATGGACTACAAAAAATATTATGTTTTGTGGAAAACCTTTGATTACATCGAACTGTGTATGAACTTCTGAAAGAGTTTGGAGCAGACAGAAATGTAATATACAGCTCAGCCAAAAATTGTGGAAAAAATTTGTATTGAAGTGACAATGTCTAATTATGAGTTCGGTTTTATTTAAGGTACAATCACAGAATATGGTTGCAATCATAAATGGTTTCGGGCATAAACTGGCTTCAGATTATATATGCCACGTGGTCCTTTTACAGAAGAATGCTGACGATTAGATCGCTAGATCACCTAAACACGTAACTAATGAGGAGGTACTGAGTACAACTGGGTAGAAGAGGAATTTGTGGGACATTTTGCCTAGAAGAAGCAATCGGTTGGTAGGGCATGTTCTGAGGCATCAAGGGATCACCAATTTAGTATTGGTGGGCAACGTGGAGGGTAAAAATAGTAGAGGGAGACCAGAAGATGAATACACCAAGCCGATTCAGGAGCATTCAGGGTGCAGTGGTTACTTGGAAATGACGGAACTTGCACAGGATAGAGTAGCATAGGGAGCTGCATCAGACCAGTCTCTGGATTGAAGACCACAACAACAACATGGTCCACTTGGCGAACGAAGTGTTAACGAAATGCGTTGTCGTAGCGGGAATACAGCACATGTCACGAACGCTTCTTTCACCTGATATCACTTCTGATTTATAAAATCTGAAGATTACCTCAAGTCCTAAACCGGTTGTGACTGTGATCAATCTTTTTGATTTTATCTATAAGAAAGGGGAGACCATTAAGGTTATTTATCAAGTTAAAATATCTGGTCCTTTCATATTCGTACTGCAGTTAGACAGAGGCATCGTCTGTCGTGGATAGTGTACAAGATTGTCTTAAAAATGGAATGTAGACATGGAAGTTGCTATAAAAGGAGTTAGATGGCATCTGTCTACTGTATAATATACAAGTCCTAAAGAAACTATAGAATTCTTGGATACTCTGCAGGTATAACCCATGGACTTTGCCACTGGTGGGAGGCTTCCTTGCCTCAGCAGTTCAGTGAGACGTACCGTGGTGCAACCATAATCGAGGGGTATCTGTTGAGAGACCATACAGACGTGTGGTTCCAGAAGAGCGGGAACACACTCTTCAGTTGTTGTAGGAGAAACAGTCGGGATGATTGTAAAATCAACCAAAACGGCCTCACTGTGCTGGTATTTCAAACTGGTAAAAGTAATGGAAAACTACATCCATAACTTCCCGAGGGCTTGCAACGCTGCTGTATGGTCAGATGATAATGGAACAATCTTGGGTAAATTATTTAGGAGGTAAAATTGTCCCCCATTCGGATCCTCAAGCGGGGACTATTGAGGAAGATGTCCTCATCATAAGAAACAAAACCGACATTCTGCGACAGGCAGGCAGGTTATAAAATTTAAAAGAGACATGGACAAACTGAGGCTACATATAATGAAAATCAGTGAAGTTCGGTGGCGGAAGGAACAGGACTCCTGGTCAGGTAAATCAAGAGTTATAAATGCCAAATCAAATAGGGGTAATTCAGGAGTGCGTTTAATAGCAAATAGGAAAATAGAAATGAGGTTAAGCTAGTATGAATAACATGTGAACGCATTATTGTAGCCACAACAGACTCTAAGGCCACACCACCACAATAGTAAATGTTTGTATGACAACGAGCCCCATAGAAGATAAAGAGATTGAAGAAATGTATGATGAGAGAAAAGAAATTGTTGAGATAATTAATGGAGACCAAAATTTAATTGTGATGGTAGACTGGAATTCAATAGAAGGAAAAGGAAGAGAAGGCAATGAAATCCCTAGGCTAGCAGGACAGAGCAGGTGAGGTTAAATTTGTGGAAAGAGGTCAAAATAAGTTGCTGTCAGTTACATTTAACATATAAATTTTATTAGTTAAAGCACACAGTAAAATAAGCAAGAATGAAAAACTCTCATGATTTTCACAAAAGAGCTTCTTTGATTTGAATTAAATGGGCTGAAAGCGACATACGAAATTCCCGGGCCCAAGGCCTATGCAAGGAATTGAGGTACAGGAGTTCTTCTGGACGTTTCACTGCTTCCAAATTTTTTTATCTTCAGTAGAAATAGGCTGAAGGCCACACATCAAGCAAGAACAGTGTTATGGCTTAAGGTCAAAACAAAGATGACACAGTGTTAATTCTAAACAGGCTGAAACCCGGCTGAAGGCCGCATATCAACCAAACAGCTTAAGGGCTTCAAGCCTACGAAGAAGGGCTTTCAATTTAACAGGCTGAGAGCCTTAGCTTAAAACATTTCATGCAAACTCGGCTGAAGGCCTCATACTAAAGAATAACAATGTTATGACTTAAGGCAAGACGAAGATTATAAATTTTTAGTTTAAGACAGATTAAAACTCGGCTGAAGTCCACACACCATGCAGAAAACAATTTTAAGGCTTAAGGCCTAAAAGAATAGCCTTGCAATTTAAAGAAGCTAAACCTCAGATGAGAGCCACTCACAGTACTTAAAAGTAAAAAGGAAATCACTATGTAAAACGGGAGCGGCGCCCGGAAGGTTTCAAGGGTCCGCATGGGAAGTAACACTAACGCACGCTTAGGTGAGGCAGGCAGCAAGACCGACAAGCTCTTAATCGGAAGGAAACACAACCAAGTGACGGTTCACGACCGACAATCTGATCGATTTCGAACAGTCAGATCCAACTGCACAGACAATGGAAACTATCGGCCGATGAAGAGTAACCGAGATACCAATAACTTCAAACTGGGCCTCACCAAGATCAAGGCATCAAACATCAGTCAAGACGAGTTTAAAAGAATCCGAAAACACAAGTCAGAACTGTCAAGTCACTATCGGAGGCTGCAGATTCTAGGCAAGAAAACACACGACTTGTTATCACAGGCATCATGGGCTGGGAAAACAATAGTCCACAAATAACGAACAAATAGTAAAAGTCGAGTTTTACGAACAGGTAACTAATTACTCAACTTGACGATCCTGCTTCGGAAGAAGGCGAGAAGTCGCTCATACAGCTAGTGCCTCCAAATGCTACAGCGCGTGCCCGCCGCCAAAAGCCCCGACCTGGCTTCGCGCTGTGGAGGCTGGGTCGCTGCTCAGTTCCAACGAACCAACAAGGTCCAACCACATCCCAGTTCGGAAAATGGTGTTCGTCCTGAGGATCCAAGACGTCGTCGACCCAGACGACCGGCCGAGCAAAAGACCAACGGCACCCCATCTTCACCGACAGCGGTCTCGGTGAATAGTAACACCTTACGGACCCGACTGTTGCTGGCTGCCAAGTGCCAACTCTTCCCCAAATGATACTGGTGTCAGTGTTCAGCAGACCACATGTCGCCATCCGACAGTCCGACCAACGGCCTTCCGTCTGCGTCGGCCATGGTTCCGGCGCGTACTTGCACCGTACGGACCCGCCTGCTACTGATTGCCAACTCGGTGCCCGACTGCTGCTCCCAACTGAACTGACTTCCTTCGGACGGACAACGTCTCGGAAGCTGGCTCGGACCCAAGCATGCCAAGGGAACACAGCGACATCTCTGCTCAGGAAGGAACAGACCCAAATACACGTCGTCGATGAGACTACCGACCGAACGACCAACCAACGGTCGTCCCCGCTGGTACTGGCTGTGCGGACCTCACTGAGGCTCCGTCCCCGACTGCACTGCTGCTGCGTCCCGACCGCCCTCCTGGTCCAACTGACTTCCAGACACACGACGACCCGGAAATACTATAGGTCGCTCCAGAGATTCTTACGACAGTGAACTATCGATAAGCGCTGCTGCTGCCACTCACGGGCAAGTAAGGCAGGAAGTTAATGTCGTCAGTAAACTGAATAAGAGAACGAGGCGGCAGTACCGTAATAGAAGATGACAAACAATAAATTGCATTAACACGAACCATGCACGGCTCAGGCACAATACTATGTGAATATGGATTGGTGAAAAGGAATGAAAGAGGAAGTCACCTAGTAGAATTTTGCACAGAGCATAATTTAATCACCACTAACACGTGGATTAAGACTCGTGAAAGACGGTTGTGGAAGAGAGCTGGAGATACTGGAAGGTTTCAGAATGATTGTACAGTGTGTTTGGAAATTACCCGTTAAAACTTCTGGGACTTGTAGAGGGTGCGAGTAGACAATATTCTGAACTGGTACCCATGTCCGAAAAAGTCAAGTTTCCGTTCTACAGCTTATTGAAAACATGTTTTCTAAGTAGATATGAATGGGGTAGTCATGTTGGGGGGGGGGGGGAGGTGCATCGTTTGATCTCATTTGGCGTCCATGCTACCTTTCTGACGTTCTCGAGCCTCATTCACATGTCTGTGAGTGCAATCACACGGTAATGGGACAGCTGCTCGTCGCGTTTATCAAGATCGTTATCGACAATCTCTGGCTCCATCGCATACCCTTTTCGGCACAGTTAGCAATGGATTAGGGAAAGTGGTATCTTCACCGTTAGCTAACGTGACTGTACTGTTCGAAGGACACGCCACGCACCCGAACTGGGAGAGTATTCGAATTTTATAATACCATCTGTATGTTTTAATAGTTTACTATCTCTAATAGTCATAATTCTCGCGTTTTGGTTTGCGTCGGAAAGTAAACCGATTTTGTGCCATATTACAAGTTCCCAATCAGGGTCGAATTATTTAGTGCTTCGGTAATTAGGTTTCCGAATCGCTCCGTACTAATCTAATTTATTAGACACAGTTGATGCGTTTTCGTCAGTTTCTAAAGTAGAGTCATACAGCACACGCCGATAGTCCATTTATCTGGGTAGTTTAGTTTTCCACGGTGTTTAGTATGGATGGGGACTATGATTGTTGTGTGCAGATGCGAGCCAAGTTGGTGACATTCTCAGCTCCAGGCTGCGACGGCTGTGGTTACACAGCATGAGGCTGCTGTGGCTGACACTGTCGCTGAGCCAGATGCTGTCACGGACGGCATGAAGAGTACAGAGTGTAGCCAACTGCAGGTGCTGACTGACATCGTTAGCAATAATGTGTGTCACTCTGGATCAGAAGAGATTTTTTTCTATTTTCGCGTGCCTAACAGAAGTGGTAAAGCCTGCCAGTCCTGCTTTCCAGATGAAAGAAGAGCTGACCAATGGAGCACAGTCGACACGGCCGATTGGAGAGGAGGGTCTGAACCAGACGCTCAGAAAGTTCAGCGACCTTGTAGGCTGTAGGTTCATTGACTTACGCCAAAGGGTGATTGGGTTTCGGGTTCCGCTGAATAGGTCAAGAGTCCACTATATGCAGGAGGCGGCTACACGGGTAGCAGGGGCTGTGTGCCATGGACTTGGCGGTTTCTTAGGTTCGAGGGTCTCGGGAAAACACAAAAAGGGCTTCAGTCACAAAGGGTGCAGGATGAACACAGGAAGAGCGTAGATACAGGAGCCACCGGTATGACAATTGTAAATTGTCGGAGCTGTGTTGGGAAAGTACCAGAGCTCCAAGCGCTAATAGAAAGCACTGATGCTCAAATCGTTATAGAGACTGAAAGCAGGCTAAGGCTGGAGATAAGCTCAGCCGAAATTTTGGGAAGGACTTAATCGTATTCCGAAAGGATACTCTAAACACTGTTGGCGGTGGAGTGTTTGTTGCTGTTAGAAGTAGCTTATCTTGTCGCGAAATTGAAGTAGATATTTCCTGTGAGTTAGTATGGCCAGAAGTCATTGTAGGTTTCAGTAGCAATAATAGGCTTATGTTAATTCGGGAAGACAGAATATCATAACATACATTTAGGTCATTTAAGCATTATTATGTCATGTCACCAAACTTTTGGTGAATATTGGACTGCATTTCATAAGGATACAGATACATGAGACTATTTTTCAACATAATCACCAAGTCTCATTAAACAAAGTTCGGATCGTCCTACAAACCACTGATTTCCTCGACTGCAGAAATCAGTTCTTTTATCACGGAGACCTCCGAGAGCCGCTCTGTGAAGGTTCTCATCGTTGTTAAATCTGTGATTGCTGTGAATCAGTTCCACAACTCTATGGGCGCTGTCGTCTGTGGTCCATGTCGATGGCTTTCCTTCCCGATCAATATCACCCACTTGATGGCAACATTTCCCTATGGCGGAACGCGACATTACATTTTTTCTCTACAAGATGGTCACAAACAGTCTGAAACGCTTGTAAGGGAGAAGCTTAGTAGGCTGTGCTGAGAAATAACTGCTAGGAAAAAGAATTCGATCTTTCATCTTGTGGTGCAGTTCTTCTTGTTGTCTCCGTGCTTGCTAAGAAAATGGGATGAGAAGTTCCGCCCTATGCAAGACACCTTTTTTCTTTTTGTTTCACCCATACATGTTTCAGTACTTTTGTGCTATCATCAGTGGGTTCTATTTTTATTTTTAACTGTAAATTTGTTGTTAACATATTAACATTTGCGTCGTTTACAACATTATGTGTAAGTTGCATTTATAACTTAATTGGCGAAAAGTAACATACCTTACATGATGTTATTGTCCTCTTGTGTTGGTAGCTGTTCTGCTACACAATATACAACTTGTCATCTGAAAACAGCAAAACGTAATTTATTTTCTGTTTGTTATGCATTTACGAACGGAAATAAGACTGTTTCACGTTTTCTTTCTGTAACTTACAGTTTTGAAGTTGTGGTACGTTTTCTGTGTTGTTGGCGAAGTAAATACGCTTACTTCTTTGCCTGTGTTCGCGTGGCAATGCAGTTTTTCCGATTACTCAAAACATAGGCGGAGTTTTCGCTGCCATTACGTGTTGTTGTGGCTGTGTGGCGTTCATTTGTTTCGTAGCGTGTTCTGCTGGGTGAGGCGCGAGAGTTTGAATTGTATTTGGTGTTAGTGGTATGTGGTTTATGTGGGTTACCGTGTGTGTGACGAGTACTGGGGAGAGAGAAAGAGAGAGAGAGACTGAAAGAAAGAAAAGAAAAGAGCGAGAGAGAGAGAGAGAGAGAGGTTTTGTGTGTGTGTGTGTGTGTGTGTGTGTGTGTGTGTGTGTGTGTGTGTGTGTGTGTGCGTGTGTTACTTGTATAGTTCTTCTATTGTGGCGAAGAGAGTTTTGTTGCACAGTGATGTGTATTCATTGAGTACTTTCTTTCCTTGGGACATTGATTTTTGGATGTGGTAGTTTTCTTCTATAGTTAATTTTTGGTATAGGCTGCTGCTAGTTTTTAGGATGTGAAGGTCAGTTTCAATGTTTGTTGGGTGATGGTTGTGTGCTACCAGGTGGTCTGCAAATGTTGAGTGTGTGCTATTGCTTTTTAGTGCTCTGAGGTGTTCATTATATCTGGTTCTGAAGGTCCTGCATGTTTGGCCCACATATACAGACTGACAGCAGTTGCAAGTAAGTTAGTAGATACTGGACTGGCTGTATTTTTCAGTGTTGGTGGTAATTCTTCCGAGTCTGCTCTGTATTGTGTTGTTGGTTCTGTATGCTATGTTGAGTCCTTGTTTCTTCAGTATATTACCCACCCTGTGTGTGACTTTGTTGTTGTAAGTCATTATGTGCCATTTGTTGCTTCCTGTCTGCTGATTTGTTGTGTGATGAGTTGTGTTTGTAAGTGTGTGTGTTTCATGGTTATGTGCTGTTTGTTTTTGTATTTTGTGGTTTATTTTGTCTACTCTCTTTGCGTCATATCCATTCTCCTGTGCAATTTGTTTTATTGTGTTCAGCTCTTGTATGTAGTCATGCTTATTCATGGGTATTTTGTTCAGTTTGTGAAGTAAATATCTGAAGCTGGCTTCTTTGTGGGTTTTTGGGTGATTGGATTGCTTATAA
Organism: Schistocerca cancellata; assembly: GCF_023864275.1. Lineage (NCBI taxonomy): Eukaryota > Metazoa > Arthropoda > Insecta > Orthoptera > Acrididae > Schistocerca > Schistocerca cancellata. Next base: position 169,258,296 of record NC_064631.1, on the reverse strand, counting down.
ATAATGGTGCTGGTGAGTGTGGGTTTTCTGTAAATAGTGAATTCATGTTTGTTGTTTCTCTTGTGTATAGTGAGATCTAAGAAATTAAGTTTTTCATCTGTTTGTGCTTCTATGGTGAATTGTATTTGTGGGTGGATGGAGTTTATGTTATCATGAAGTTCTTTTATGCGAGACAGTGGTTCATCTATTAAGCAAATTATGTTATCTAAGTATCTGTACCAATATATTATTTTGTACTGTTTTGGTATTACTATTTTGTCAAAGATTTGTTTTTCTATCTGGTTGAGGAAAATGTCAGCTAGGAGGCCACTGATTGGGGATCCTATGGGTAGTCCATCTTGTTGAGAGTAAAATCTGTTGTTGAATGTGAAGTAGTTCTGTTCTGTGATGAGCCTGAGTATGGCTAATATTTCTTGTATGTTTGTTGTGGGTATGTTTCCTTGCAGTTGGAGGTTTCTTTCTATTATGTTGATGGTTTCTTCTGTTGGGATGTGTGTGTACATTGAAATTATATCGAATGAAACCAATGTTACTGTGTTTGGTATGTTTTCATTTTTTTTCTTTTTTCTGTAAGTCACTTGAGTTCTTTAGACCTCTGTTGCCAGTGTATTTGTATATTGTCTGTAGCAGGGTGTGTGTGTGTTTGGCTAAGTGGTATGTTGGTGTTTTGGTGAACTTTATTAATGGACGTATGTTTGTGAACTTTAGGCAATGATTTTAGTGTGGGGGCTTTGGGATTTTTCTGTATAATTTTTTAAATCTATGTTTCTGTGAAAATTGTTTCTATGTTTCTCAGGGTTTTCTGTAACTTACTTTGGTATCGGTTTGTTGGGTCACTTGTTAATTCGGTGATGTTGTTGCTTTGCATGAATTCTAATGTTTTGTGAATATATTCCTGTTTGTTTATGACTACTATTGAATTACCTTTGTCAAATTTTGTGATGATGGCATTTTCTTGTATTAATTTCTTCTGTAGTTTTCTGTAGGTTTTTTCTTCAGGAGCCATAGTGTTTTCTTTTATGGTGGTTTTGTTCTCTTTGATTATGTTTCTTATTTCCTCAGCAACTAGTTCTCTTGTTAGGTTTGCATTGAATTCAGGTGTGTTTAGATTTTCTTGTTGCTTTATGATGTTTTCAGTTTCTGTTATGATATGTACTACTGTCCTGTGCGACACCCTTGTGTTAATGTTATGTTTGGTTCCCTTTTCAAGTAGGCTGCTTTCTTGTTCAGATAATTTTATGTCTGTTAGGTTAATCACTCTTTTGTGAAAGGTGTGTTTGTTGTATTGGTGGTGGGATTGGTGGGTGTTTGTGTGATTTAACATTTTTGTGGGTTTCTTTTGTTGGATTGTCTGTTTTCTGCCTATTATGATCTCAGTTTATGTTCTAACCCTGTACATCTTCACCAAAAAATGGTGGGTATGTTACGTGATTAGCTAGTTCTAAATGCAATCTGTATAATTCAATATTCAGCGTCTGTTTTTAGGAATACAAAGACCGATCTTTGGCACCATTTACGAGTTAATTAGTACTGACGTTAGCTTGTCAGACCGCTGTGCATGCAAACTCAAGCGGCTCGCCAGATACAATTAGTGTTACCAGTTCTCGTACTGCAGATGATTGCATACGACATCACTCAGCCTTTGGCTCGTGTTCGACCCTGACTACCGTCCCGTGTCCCAATTTTTGCATCGTTGTCTCGTTCGATTTTAGGAAATCAACGAAGAACACGTTTTTCGAATCCATCTCTGGCGGGCAGTTTGAATTTGTGCGCGTAACGGCATTACTGGCTAATTTCAACTCGGAAACGACGCAACGTATCGAATTTTTTTTCTTAACAATTATTTATCACCACAACCTCCACTGCAACACCATTACAAGATCATCCCGTATACCGGCGGAATTTCAGAGTGAAACTACGCAAAATTCAGACGTTTTACCCACATCAACTGGACTGTGCTGCGTGCTTCAACTTTTGAGTACGTTTCCCGTTGTCGCGTCAAAAAATGGTTCAAATGGCTCTGAGCACTATGGGACTTAACATCTGAGGTCATCAGTCCCCTAGAACGTGGAACTACTTAAACCTAACAAGCCTAAGCACATCACACACATCCATGCCCGAGGCAGGATTCGAACATGCGACCGTGGCGGTCGCGCGGTTTCAGACTGAAGCGCCTAGAACCTCTCGGCCACACCGGCCGGCGTTGTCGCCGCATTTCATCCTCATAGTGATGTACGTGATAACCGTACCACATCAGAAGTTAGTCTGTAGGGAGTCGAGTACGTGTGCAGTCTTGTGACAATGTGCCAGTCTTGTCGTACAGTGGTCTTAGCATGGGGCGACATTCGTGACTTGCTTTCAGATTTCCTCTCGTAATTCCATAACGCTTACTGACATAAAAAATTGCTCGTAATTCAAAGTTGGAAAAACGTGTTTAAATCTTGAAGAGATTTGTACTAATCCATTGAGTCAGATGCTACGAAAGCGGAAATAACAAGGAATAACACTAGAAAAATACCGAATTAAATGTTTTGCAAGGCGAAGTGTCAGCTTACCGACACTGTTCGTCAACTACTGTCTAGGAGTAGTAGCACTGCGGAAAGCGAAAGGATATAGCCAAATAGTAATAAAAGTCCACAGATGTCCTCTCGATAAGATTCAAGATTCACGTTTGCAGAACTGCAAATAACTTACTGCTCAACGGTGTCAAGTTATGTTCCCTGATGTCATAGAAAGGAGACATGATTACGAGGGTGAGTCAAATGAAAACCTTAAATATTTTTTCAATATTATTTATTGTGCAGACGTGATACAAATCTGTATCAGCTTTCAACATAATCTCCCCCACGCTCAATGCAAGTCCTCCAGCGCCTAGGAAGTGCATAAATTCCTTTAGAAAAAAAATTCTTTTGGTAGTCCGCTCAGCCACTCATTCACCACGTGGCGTACCTCTTCATTAGAACGGAACTTCTAGCCTTCCATTGCGTCTTTGAGTGGTCCAAACATATGTAAATCACTTGGGGCAAGGTCTGGTGAGCATGGTGGATGAGGAAGACACTCAAAATGCAGGTATGTGATTGTTGCAACTGTTGTACGGGCATTTTGGGGCCTTGCATTGTCATGTTGCAAAAGGACACCTACTGACAGCAATCCACGTCGCTTTGATTTGATTGCAGGCTGCATATGATTTTCTAAGAGATCTGTGTATGATGCACTGGTGACAGTGGTCCGTCTAGGCATGTAATGCTCCAAAATGACACCATTTTCGTCCCAAAAGAGAGTCAGCATAACCTTCCCCGCTGATGGTTCTGTTCCAAACTTCTTTGGTTTAGGTGATGAGGAATGGCGCCATTCCTTGTTCGCTCTCTATGTTTCCGGTTGGTGGAAGTGAACCCAGGTTTCGTTCCCAGTAACGATTCTTGCAAGGAAGCCATCACCTTCTCGTTCAAAGAGCCGAAGAAGTTCTTCACAAGCATCTGCACGTCGTTCTCTCACATCAGGAGTCAGCTGCCGTGGCACCCATCTTGCATACACTTTGTGAAACTGGAGCACATCATGCACACTGTGGTGTTCTGACCCATGACTAATCTGTAAACATGCTGCAGTGCCATTCAGTGTCACTCGGTGGTTTTCGTTCACTATGGATTCAACTGCTGTAATGTTTTGTGGAGTCACAACTCGTTGTGCCTGACCTGGACGAGGTGCATCTTTCACTGAAGCCACACCATTTGAGAACTTCCTACTCCTTTCGTAGACTTGCTGCTGTGACAAACATGTATCACCGTACTGAACCTTCAGTCGTCGATGAATTTCAGTATGTTTGACACCTTCACTACGCAAAAACCGAATAACAGAACGCTGTTCGTCCGTGGTGCAAGTCGCAAGTGGGGCGGCCATCTTTATACTGATACTGCAACAATATGTATGCATCTGCACTATGCTGCCACCTACAGGCCATTCTACACGCTGTTTGTAGCACGCTTACCAAATTACAGGATAGCGGAGCGAAATTTCGATTTGTTATTACAAATTTAAGGTTTTCATTTGACACACCCTCGTAGTTGGAGTTAGTGGCTCAAGGGAGCGAATGAATGTTAAATCTTATGAATCTGATATTTCAGGAGTTGAAAATACTAGTGTTAAAAGTGTAAACGTTTCGTTTTATTTTGTAGTTATTAAATCATTCGAACTTGCACAAGCCTCGAATTAGTATGTATTTTCCGCACAATGAAGGCCTGTGGCTCCAGTCATGCTCCTGATAAGTAGACAACGAGACTCAATCCAAGGAAATCAGCTAAGTAAGAAACTTTGTTCTAGTAAAATGAACATTCCCTCCAGAGACACTTCTTAAGAATAATAACGAGATTCCGTTCGTTATATAAGCTCTGTTGAACAGACGTGTTCACTTTGCACTCCGGTATTTGACGATGACGTCGGTCTTTTCCGTAGACGCTTAGTGTGAATAGGCGTTTAGAGGCTTAAAATAAAAGAAGAACCCTATTGGCACAGATTGCAAAGCAGCAGGAGGGGGGCCGGACGGTCGTAATGAGGTGTCAAGTGTCAGCTGGACAGAGTCTGTTGGGTGCTGCCGCGCTCACGTCAGATCCCCCGGGGCAGTGCGGTGTGGGGACCGTAACCGTGTTAAGCGCCGCTGATCGAGTGCCCGGCCCGGCGGAGCCGCACCTGCGCCCCGCCTTGCCGCCGTCCCACTGCAGGTCCCAGGAGAGAGGAGGGGAGGCGCAGCCACCCAGCCGGCAGCCGGAGGCCCAGCCTTGCCGGACAGCGCGACACACCGCCGCGCGACACGCCACCCCGTGCCACCCCGGTGCTGGACTCCAGCGCGCGCCGCCGGCAGACAGATCACCTGACGTCACAGAGGCTACCTGCGCTGCTGCCATTCCACTACGTTCCCAACCCTAGTCTCTCGGACGATACTGAAATATCACGTTTCTCCCTTTTACTACCCCAGTGTCACACACAGAGTGATTTTTTTTCCACCATGTGCGCTAGGGACTGATCGATGAGAGGATTCGTAACAAAAAATGTTTAATGGCCGTATGTCCGGAAATGTACGATTTCCGTGCTAAAGACCATTTATTCAATCATACAGTGCTACAGCGACTGCGGTCTATTACGAGCGGTGCGATGCAGCCACAGTTGCAGTATGTGTTGGACCTGGTTTCCACGTACCTCAACGCAAGCATATGTTCGCCGTAGCATGTTCTGTCTCACACGTCCACATCGGCGAGGCTACATCCGAACCGTGTCAAAGGTAGCCTGAATATGCTGCTCCACTGTCTTCACATCTGAAGTAGACTCAGCACGCACGAGACTTTTGAGCCGGCTTCTGTGGCCGAGCGGTTCTAGGCGCTTCAGTCTGGAACCACGGGAGCGCTACGGTCGCAGGTTCGAATCCTGCCTCGGGCATGGATGTGTGTGTTGTCCTTAGGTTAGTTACGTTTAAGTAGTTCTAAGTCTAGGGGACGGATGACCTCAGATAGTCCTATAGTGCTTAGAGCCATTAGAACGATACTTTTGAGATGGTCCCATAACCAGAAATCGCACGGGTTGAGATCCGGTGAACGAGCAGACAATGCAGCTGGACCTCCTTGTCCGATCCATCGACTAGGAAAGACACGATTGAGATGCGTCCGGACATTAACGGCGAAGGGGGCTGCAGCACCACCAAGTAACAGCCACATTACCCTGTGTATCATCAATGGCACTTCTTCCAGCAAAGTCAATGTCACCCGCAAGAAACGCCGATAGTTGAGGCCTGTGCGGTTGCGTGGAAGGAACACTGCTCCCAAAATACGGTAGCCAGTTTCACCGCTCCACACACTCCGGCTGCGCTGATGCTGATGATTCGCTGTCACCGTACCAAGGGGGTTCTGCATACTGACCCACAGATGACTGTTAACGAAAGTTGAAGGTACCACTCTGCGTAAAGGTACCCTCATCTGTGAATAGAGTGGATGACACAAATCCCGGAATCGTGGTTACATCGTGAAGAAACCACTGACAAAACGGTTCCCGACGTGCAAAGTCTGCCACTAGTACGTTTTCCGCACGCTGTAGGTGATAAGTGTAGTAACAGTTGAGATGGAGAAGTTCCACACGAACGTCTGGCTTACCCCGTACTGGCGGGCGAACTGCCTTCTACTGACACAGAGGTCGCCTTCTTCAGCGTTAATCACTTTTTCCTCCATCTAAGGTGTGGGAGATTACTGGAGAAGAGATTACAGATAGACTGGGTCTCAAAAAATGGCGTAATGTAACGTGGCAAAAAGTATGGGACTCCTCCGTCAAGGGTCGTCACGTCTATTCCTTGTTTCCGGATATTGAGGAAAGGCTGAGGTTAACACATGTAGATCCAAGCAGTGGGATGGTCCACTTTTTAACGGGCCATGGGCCATACCCAGTACATCTAACACTGTTGGGTTCGTCGAGAGTGACATATGTGTCTGTGGAGATTTAGGGACCCCGAACATTTTATGCTTCAGTGTAATACCCTTACGCACGTACAATAAGTACTAGTTGATACGGACATAAAATAAAAAATATGTAACCAAGAAACATTGAATATACTCAACGACACAAAAGATAAGGTCTCTACAGGAATGTATGATCTTTTCAGAAGGCAGAATCCTTATGGTAGGAAGCAGGAACATCATGCAAGACAAGGCCGAAATTACACCACAGATAGAACTACTTACACTAACTCTGGAAGTGACACACAAAGTGAAATGGACCTAAGATGAGAATTAGAGTCGATATCGAGAATATAACTCGAATCGAAGTATCCAGGCTGGAAGTAATCATGAAGGTTCTTCTTTCATGTGAAAATTCTACACTAGTAACTATTGTAATTATACATATAAACAGATGTCTGGAAACGTCTGTAGTTGTCAGTGTCTTTTACATCTCTTGTAGTTATACTACACCAGTATCTGATGGCTAACGCCCAAACAAGGAAGGGAGTGCACATACTTTAGGTAATGTGTGTATTAATTGCAATTTAAAAGTAGCTACATTTAAAGGGCTTGTGCCCGCTGCTACAGGTGGCATATATAAATGTGGTTCTCAGAGCCTTTAATGTTTTGTATTTCCTTAATGGAGATTTAACTAGATGGGGATAGCACCCTCTAGAAGACTAACTGTATAATTTTCAGTAAATCTGTGTAATTACTAGTAATTACTTGTAACTATTAGTAATAACTAATTTCAGAACCCATATACTGTCACATTCACATGTATTAACATACCAATCATAAGTGAGTGTGACATGCAAGGGTTAATACAAGTATGAAAAAAAGTCCCAACATTTCTGGTACGTCCTTTGTGATTTCCTGATTCCTGCAACGACTCTGTCTCAGACAAATGGTGGAACACTGTTACAAACATTGAATGCTGTGGTTGTTGTCAGCAGGTATGGGTTCCCTGGTACGGCCTAGCTGCCCGCTGCCCATTGCCATTTGCCTTTCTGTAAGTAAACACCATCTAGACGAGCTCTCGATTCGAATACGAAACCATTGTCTACCGCACTATATCACATCCACTACAAGGTTAATCAGCATGATAAGTGGATCGGGCTCAACATTACCAATTAATATGGCAGGAGAGAGCGCTAGGACATGACCTATGAAGAACACTACAACTCTCTAGGGTTACTGCATGGTACAGCGCGTATTACGCTGCTGTCTGTGTAATAATGTATGCTTGAGTAAATGGACCCTAGCATTGAAACCATGCATTTCCGCACGTACGATCATTACACCTTTCTTGTTCTGTATCCTCTCATTTTGCATAGAGCATAACTTAATCATAGCTAACACTTGGTTCAAGAATCATGAAAGGAGGCTGTATACATGGAACAAGCCTGGAGATACTGACAGGTTTCAGATAGATTATATAATGGTAAGACAGAGATTTAGGAACCAGGTTTTAAATTGTAAGACATTTCCTGGGGCAGATGTAGATTCTGACCACAATCTATTGGTTATGAACTGCAGATTGAAACTGAAGAAACTGCAAAAAGGTGGGAATTTAATGAGATGGGACCTGGATAAACTGAAAGAACCAGAGGTTGTAGAGAGTTTCAGGGAGAGCATTAGGGAACAATTGACAGGAATGGGGGAAAGAAATACAGTAGAAGACGAATGGGTAGCTCTGAGGGATGAAGTGGTGAAGGCAGCAGACGATCAAGTAGGTAAAAAGACGCGGGCTAATAGAAATCCTTGGGTAACAGAAGAAATATTGAATTTAATTGATGAAAGGAGAAAATATAAAAATGCAGTAAATGAAGCAGGCAAAAAGGAATACAAACGTCTCAAAAATGATATCGACAGGAAGTGCAAAATGGCTAAGCAGGGATGGCTAGAGGACAAATGTAAGGATGTAGAGGCTTGTCTCACTAGGGGTAAGATAGATACTGCCTACAGGAAAATTAAAGAGACCTTTGGAGAGAAGAGAACCACTTGTATGAATATCAAGAGCTCAGATGGCAAACCAGTTCTAAGCAAAGAAGGGAAAGCAGAAAGGTGGAAGGAGTATATAGAGGGTTTATACAAGGGCGATGTACCTGAGGACAGTATTATGGAAATGGAAGAGGATGTAGATAAAGATGAAATGGGAGATAAGATACTGCGTGAAGAGTTTGACAGAGCACTGAAAGACCTGAGTCAAAACAAGGCCCCGGGAGTAGACAACATTCCATTAGAACTACTGATGGCCTCGGGAGAGCCAGTCATGACAAAACTCTACCATCTGGTGAGCACGATGTATGAGACAGGCGAAATACCCTCAGATTTTAAGAAGAATATAATAATTCCAATCCCAAAGAAAGCAGGTGTTGACAGATGTGAAAGTTACCGAACTATCAGTTTAATAAGTCACAGCTGCAAAATACTAACGCGAATTCTTTACAGACGAATGGAAAAACTGGTAGAAGCCAACCTCGGGGAAGATCAGTTTGGATTCCGTAGAAATGTTGGAACACGTGAGGCAATACTAACCTTACGACTTATCTTGGAAGAAAGATTAAGAAAAGGCAAACCTACGTTTCTAGCATTTGTAGACTTAGAGAAAGCTTTTGACAATGTTGACTGGAATACTCTCTTTCAAATTCTGAAGGTGGCAGGGGTAAAATACAGGGAGCGAAAGGCTATTTACAATTTGTACAGAAACCAGATGGCAGTTATAAGAGTCGAGGGGCATGAAAGGGAAGCAGTGGTTGGGAAAGGAGTGAGATAGGGTTGTAGCCTCTCCCCGATGTTATTCAATCTGTATATTGAGCAAGCAGTAAAGGAAACAAAAGAAAAATTCGGAGTTGGTATTAAAATTCATGGAGAAGAAGTAAAAACTTTGAGGTTCGCCGATGACATTGTAATTCTGTCAGAGACAGCAAAGGACTTGGAAGAGCAGTTAAACGGAATGGACAGTGTCTTGAAAGGAGGATATAAGATGAACATCAACAAAAGCAAAACGAGGATAATGGAATGTAGTCAAATTAAGTCGGGCGATGCTGAGGGAATTAGATTAGGAATTGAGACACTTAAAGTAGTAAAGGAGTTTTGCTATTTAGGGAGTAAAATAACCGATGATGGTCGAAGAAGAGAGGATATAAAATGTAGACTGGCAATGGCAAGGAAAGCGTTTCTCAAGAAGAGAAATTTGTTAACATTGAATATAGATTTAGGTGTCAGGAAGTCGTTTCTGAAAGTATTTGTATGGAGTGTAGCCATGTATGGAAGTGAGACATGGACGATAACTAGTTTGGACAAGAAGAGAATAGAAGCTTTCGAAATGTGGTGCTACAGAAGAATGCTGAAGATAAGGTGGGTAGATCACGTAACTAATGAGGAGGTATTGAATAGGATTGGGGAGAAGAGAAGTTTGTGGCACAACTTGACTAGAAGAAGGGATCGGTTTGTAGGACATGTTCTGAGGCATCGAGGGATCACAAATTTAGCATTGGAGGGCAGCCTGGAGGGTAAAAATCGTAGAGGGAGACCAAGAGATCAATACACTAAGCAGATTCAGAAGGATGTAGGTTGCAGTAGGTACTGGGAAATGAAGAAGCTTGCACAGGATAGAGTAGCATGGAGAGCTGCATCAAACCAGTCTCAGGACTGAAGACCACAACAACATCCTCTCATCGATCAGTCCCTAGACTATGTACATAGTGGGAAAAAATCACACTATATATCTACGTGTAAATAGGGTGATCCATAGTTTTTTTCCAATTTCGTGTTTCTTCACCCACATCCCCTAGCTTTTTCCATTTTTTTTAAGAAGTATATGAAGACGTATGTTGTTGGAACTGAAGACGAGGGACCCATGCCGCAGTGTCTGAGAAGTTGCTTCATGTAACTACATGTTCTGTAAGATGGCACGAACTATACCCCTCACATGAAGTCATTAAGATCACCGAACTCACGTTGAGCAAACAGTAAGGCTGAACAAAAAAGACTGACAAGGCACAATGAATCTTGTAGAGGATATAGTATGGACATATTGGAATCCTTAATGTTGGGTGTTGGTTTTAGAGTAATTCACGCGACGTGAAAACTTTGTGGAAACACATTGATTTACTGGAGGCTACTTTATCCCAGGAAAGTATTCAGAGTTGACCGCAGCCGGGTGGCGGCGCGCGAAGGGAAGCGACAATAGGCAGCTTAGGGCGGCTCAAACTCTGAGGAAGTGGTAACGGGGCATGGACCCCAGCTGCCTTAAGATGAGTGATTGTGAGGGGGTGGTTGACCCCATGCTGGTGTACCGGGAAGCAGACAGAAAACGGTATGCCTGTTGATAAATGTCAGACGTCCAATTTTGATTGAAACATGCGAGAAAGCCGCGCAAAGCTACGGCGTAGTGGTCAACAGAGGCCAAAATATGCGTGTTCATGACTATAGGAACTTCACGCTGAATTCACGATCCGCAGAGTCTGAAGTAAATCAGGTGAAGAGTGACAGAATGAAATACGCCGGCCTCCGATGGGAACGTAGGACCAAGGAATTTGAAGTACTCCCTGGGAGTCAGAATTTCGGAGAAATTGGTGTTTTATGCAGATGCAGACGCTAAACTTGATGGGTGGCCTGCGAGGAGCTAAATAGTAGAAGTTGAGAAGAAGGGATATTTTGTGGGAATTTGTTAACTTTCCAGAGCAGGCACTGGTCGGCGCTGGGAAGCGATGTAGAATTAACGCGACTGGCGCTGCAATTGGCGTAAGTGATTTTGCTGGAGGGGAAACCAAGGCGAAGGGTGGACTGGCAGAAGTCTCTGTAGAGGTCTTCCAATCCCAGCTTGCCTAGAGTGCGGACGTGGCGTTCTTTATTCAGCTTCCCTGAGAGAGAGTGAGCATCTCTGAAAACGGAACGATTGAGCTTGGAGATAGAAAGTTTTCGTTCAGCTATGTACTGAGAAAGATAGCTAAGAGTGAGTAGACGAGCGCAGCCTTGCAGCACCATGAGGCCGGCCGACGTCCGCACAACGATGCCGCACCACCGCGCTGAATTCTGTGATATTGCGCCCGCTCCGGCTTGAGTTAGGCCACTGATTAATTTGTTGGATCACGTCGGCAAAGTTTCCACGAGGGTTTCATGGACCGTGTATTGTAGAATTTTTCTCGCACTTCGCATTACGCCTGGGTCAGTCGATAGGAATTAATTTTGATTCATTGTGCTTTAGTCCACGTAAACGCAATTTATTCCCACTGCCTGTTAGGAGAGTCGTGTAATGTGATGATGGAAGGTCGGGAGTTAAAATAAATGTGGGCTAATCGACTGCATCTGTTTTCAATCAAGTAGTTGAAATCCCAAGTCACTTTCTTAATTATATTTATGTTCAACAGTTGCATCTGGTGTTCAATAGCTGAATATAACATCAATGTGCACCTTATTTTAATTAAAAGGGATCAATTCTGAATCAATTAATGTCAACACTGCCACCGCAGTTCAATCAGGAGTCACAGGGCCTTATTCCTTTCTTTGCGTTATCCGATACTGTGGCAGTTGTGCATTCTCTGTTGGTCTGTTAGTCAATTAGCTGGGGTGAACACTCGCCAAAACCAGATAAGAGACAGGTGAGGTGTTATACTTCCTCGTTATTGCTTACGCAAATGCTTCAGTGCTATTGTTAGGGTGGTCCTTATCAGGAGGATACGTAAAAATGTCAAGTGATTTGAGAAAATCCTCTATTTTATTTATTTTTGCCATTTTTTGATAATGTGCTAAATTTCATTACAATTAAGTAATACTAACCCATACCAAAAGACTTAAACATTCAAAGACTTATATATTAAAATAAGTGAATGTATTTTGCACCGGAATAAGCAACTCAAACTAACCTCTTGCACATATTTTTGAAACTGTGCTTCAATATATTTAAAGAAGAGAAATTTAAGTACTACAGTGCAACAGAACATACAAAGTGTATGAATGCAATACTAGTTTTTGCACAACAGTCTTTCAGTATCCATTTTTTACAATCAGTGTATTGTCTCCAGTGGTCTTGCACACATCGAAAAATTCATTCTTTTTCTTCTTCGTCAACAGTTAACAGTCCATTAACATCTTACATTAACGTCACTCCTCTTTTCCGCCGTATCATATGTCACTGTAATTTTTCATAGCCTCTTTGGCTAAGTAGTGCAATTAACCTTGCCTCCTCAGAGTTTTCGTACATCAATTTAAATGTTCGATTCCATATAAATTTCAGTCTGGCTTCAGTTAATTTTTTTGTGTAAATTATATATTCCACACCTAAAGATAGTTTTACATACATTTGATCATCGAAACACTACTTCACTGATAACATAATTTTTTTTCACCTTGATCCATTTAGCGCTACGACCATTAATCACGAAAATTAGGAATCACGATTGTTAACTTGAATAAATCAAAAACCACTTTACAGAGACGCTAGTATTATTATGCTTTATTTTTCATGTCAACATAATTTATGTTTCATTTTTAGTTTTCCTAATTTTACTGTCGATATCTGTCGGCAGTTACACAAAGAGAGGAAGGATATAGTTTTTATATTGTCAAAATTTGGAACCTTAATTATTAATTATTAGATGCATAAATCTTTACATAAATAATTATTTCCAGAATATATTATATATAAAATACCCGAAAAGTAATCTCCATTAAGTCAGTAATAATAAAATTAATTTAAACTACATCTTGTTTTAAAAGCATCTGGATGGTATGTACATAATACTTTTAGAAGTTTTAGCCACCAAATACGCCATAATAGTTTCAGTTGTTGTCGAGATTGGTTAATGTAACTATCTAGTTTTTTTTGTGTTGAAATGTTTCACAATGCATTTACTTAGCAAGTATTGACGTAGAAAGTGTCAAGAGTTTACGAATAAATACTGAGGGTGCCAAAAAGCAACAATAGTCTAGCGACTTTTATTGAAACAAAAGACCTTTGACCTATTAAATGGGAAGCACAATCAGGAAACGATACCCTAGGCAAAGAGATCGCCATTGCAAAATAAGTAACATTTGACTGCTGATAAAATGTTTCTGCCTTTATGAAGTTACATAACGTTGACAACTCTGGAATAGTTATTTCAACGTGAGATATTTTCTTTCTGTGCGTCTACGAACATCTTACTATTAAGGGCTATGGAACACTGTAGTAGGAAATGTCTGGATATGAAGAAAAAGAAACCTTAGTTAAGAAATACATATCGTTGTTTATTTTCGCCAAAACTCTTGTCTGGAATGAACCCTTCACTGCGCTGCAGAGTGAAATTTTATTCAGGAGAATGATAGCTGGCAAGTACATCACTTAGTGGCGCGATGCAACTCCTCAGCCAATGCGGCATGAGTTCATCGTCTTCAACAAAATAGATTTTAAAAGGCTTCTTAAAGAAAATAACTAGGGAGTGTGCACGAAGAAACACTAAATTAAAAAAATAAGTATCACTCTAATGTACACTGTTGGGTATTAAAACTAAATCACTTATTAGTGGAAGGCTATAACCCTAAAAATTGAAAACGCAGATCTCGTCGGTCTCGCTTTCTTCCATACATGCATCTGTAGGAACTAAAAGACTGTGCTGTCATTGTCATGTACCTTGTAGAGTGCAGATTTAATTCAACATTTGTTTCTAAAAGGGGACATGTCTAGAAATTGTCAAATTTGTAGCAGGCTTGGAGTCATGCTGAATCATTCGGAGATTTTCGTTGTGAAATTTGATTAACAGCTGATATTAAGACGGGCAGTTCAGAGTCTGAAGTTGCATATAGGAAGGACACAGGGATTCCTCAAACAGAGACCTACGAGGGGAAAGTTCCCATAGACAAGAAGAGCATGAATGATACTGAGAAACTACTGAGGTACAGATCCAAAGTAACAGACCATTTATAATGAGCTGAAGACGTAGCCTACCTCAGAAGTAGATGAAGCTTATTCAAAATTGACTAGAACCTGCATTGTTTTGTAACATGTTTTGTATACTTTCTGTATAAATGTTTTATATCCTTTTTGTATAAATGTAAAACAATTTTTATGAAGAAGTGGCCAATATTCTTCAGTAACATGTTTCGTTTTCATTTTTGTATGAATTCAGGTCAGATTTGTGAACATTTAGCTATAAAGTTAATTTTAAACATATTCAGGGGGCTAGGTTCAAAAGCGCTGAGAAGCCGTATGTTATTTCGTTATCATTCAAATGTGCTTCATAACATTATTGTGTGCGATGCGTTTTTCTTCGTACTGGTATGCTCAAGATAGTCATATTTACTTTATATTACATTCAGTGTGCTTCAAAACACATTCATTCATTAATTGCACTTTCTTACATTCATGTAGTTTAAATAAGTGATTTAAAAATATTGATTACCTCATTAGTTGCTAAGAGAGGAGAACTCCATGTGATAAAAATCATCATAGTGGTTACAAATAATTTTCAAACTTGGTAACACTAACGAAACTTCCTGGTAGATAAAAACTGTGTACTGGGCCGAGACTGGAACTCGGGACCTTTGCCTTTCGCGGGCAAGCGCCTGCAAAGGTAAAGGTCCAGAGTTCGAGTCTCGGTCCGGTACACTGTTTTTGTTATGTCCGCACTATAACACAACAAATATTCCGTGATAATCAAATTTATTTGACCTTCTGTCACTCAAAACATAACTTAAGTTCGACTACACAACACTTTGCTGGCTGTAGCGCCAAGGAGAAATCAGAGGCACTAGTAGAGAATACAAGTCAAAACCACTGCCAATCAGTCGATACCGACGCGTCGCAAGTTTCCAGCCAGGGGGGCCACAGTACGGTTCGGTCGTCGTGAATCCAGCAGCCGGGTAGTAACACAGTCATCGGCGAAGATTGAACTGGTTTAACGGGCTCAGGGAGCTCGCTCAAATCCGCAGGTCCGGCCTTATACGGTTGGCGGCCTTATACGGTTGCTCACTCTGGTGGCAAGGGAAGCGCCGCCAGGGTAATCCGTATCGATAGTGGTGTGTATGTTGTCGCTAACCCCATGATGACGCGTTCACTTGCGCCAGTTGTTGACATCGTGTGCAACGCCAGCGGTACTCGCTGTGTGCCGTGCGTGTTATCGCACGCCGCGCCGAGTTGACGGCTGCTGTGCGGCGGCCGATACTACAGTTTTAATCTGCCAGGAAGTTTCATATCAGCGCACACTCCGCTGCAGACTGAAAATCTCATTCTAGGTAACAGGAACCTTACATATTCCAGATATTAAACTGTCTCACATGCCAGAAAAAATTCGCCATTAGGTTGTTCAATAAGGTCGTGCAATGTTTTCCCTTTCTCCTGAATAATTTATCAATCGTGAGTTGTCCCCTGTTAGAAGTATGCGATCCACCTGTAACAGCATGAAGCTGATGTGCCTAGGTGTTCAGTAAACTGTGCAGTATAAATTTGCGTCCAGATAAGGCCGAGAGAAAGTTTGCTAACACCATATCAGATTTCCGCAACTTTCCAGGCAGGCACGAGAGTCGTGGGCTCTTCCAAACAACTGTAACGCCAAAATTTTCGCATTAGGAACTGGTCGTAACATATTTTTATCTGGCGCTATCACAGTTTGTTTCTATTTCCGTGTGATATCCCTCGGTGGTCGCGCAACATACTCTTCATTGTTTGCTGTTCTACCATTCACTAAATAGTATCCCTAATTGCTCAAGTGGCCTAAATCTTCGGAAAATGTTTGAGACATCAAAGTCTGCTCCCCTTGTGCCCTATTTCTGTGCCTGATTTAGAGGTCAATGTGCTTTTGAGAATGACCTTATAATCTTTGATATTAATCATTCTGTAGCGGCGATACAGTTTTAAGGGCGAAATACGCCCCATCCGCAATGGACTCGTTGGACAGAACGGGCACATTGGATGGTTGATAGTAAAGGGTGACCCAAAAGTCCGTTAACATTTGAAAGTGCACTAATTCACGGTATAATGTAGATAGAGAGGTAAAATTTGACACAATTGCTCGAAATGACATGTGGTTTTATTGAAACCAAAAACGAGTGCAAAAACTGACTAGCAGATGACGCTGGACAGCAACACGTCAGAGAAGCCACATAAGAATCGCGTACAAAGTGAGCAGTATTAGGAAAGGGAGATCATCCGTAGCTCGGCTGATAAACAGCTGCAGGAAGGTACGACTTTTATGCAGCTTGGCGCTCCTCCCCAGTTTGCTACACCTGTGGAAGATCTCTTGCACACATCGTTTGATGAGGATCACGTGCTGAGCCACAGCTTCCGTCATCCTTGTCCTTCCATGTCCCCAGATACCAATCCGTCTGATTACTTGTTGTAGGGCTACGTGAAGTCGGAAGCCTGACACGATTGTCCGACCTTATTAGGGATGCTAAATGACAACATCCGATGACAATTTCTCACCACACCTACTGCAATGCTGTACAGTGCTGTTCACAACGTTGTGCCTCAACTACAGATATTGTTGATGAACAAGGACGAAATGAGCATTTATATAAAAAATATCGTCTTTGCTGAAATTCAGTTTTTGTGCTGATTATTTTGAGATTCGATTCCATTAGGATCTTGGCACACCACGATCACACAACAGCTATTGCAAACAACGAAACTTCAGCACTGGTCGTACAAATTTGAAACAGTTTTTTATTATTGGATGTCGATTTAAATTACAGTGATCATCTTCAGTGCAAGAATACGTCTAGTGGAGTCATATAATGAAGCAGAAAATAAATGTTGAAACATAGGTTTTATCGTGAAGAACGTGGCAACTAGCAGGTAAGATTCAACTCTGATTGTATGAGTCAACTGAACTTAAGTTTGCACTGAAGATGATCACCCTGTGATTGAAATCGCTATGCAATAATAAAAAAACGATTTCAACTTTACAAGACCAGTTCTTGTGCTTCCCTTGTCTGCGATGTTAGTTATTGCTTTTGTATCATATGAAGTACAATCTACTGGTCATTTTATGCATTTTTTTCTTAGTTTCAGTGAAAACCCACGACATTTCAAGAATGTGTGTAAATTTTTCCTTTCTATCTACATTATTCGTGAAGTATAAAATTTTCAAATGTTATCGGATTATTGGGTTACCCTGTACATTAAGTTACAATGTGAACTCACAAGACAGTGATTCCGATACAGATCTTCCTTTTCTCGTGTTTGCGCACAGTTCAAAGGTCCACACGACTACAAGGTATCTCTGTACAAGGAGGTGTGTGGAATGAAAATTCCTTTGCTGTTTGATATGACTAAGGCGAAAAGAGACAAAGACGGAGGTCGGTATGTAAGTTTGCGAGAACAGTGAGGTATGGAAACGGATGCAATAGACAAGCACCAACGCACTAGAAAAGCAGGAGGAAGCCGTGAAATGCACGGGGAGTTTACCATAGTATAGGACAGAGAATGATGTTATCCAGACCTTATGCACCGAACGGTAAGGCAAAGAAATTTCTCACGATGTAACAAGGACCTATCACCGCGATAGAGACCACGTATCTAGTCAGCTGTAGGCTACCGTTGCCGACGAGGTCGACAATAGTACACATCGTTCAGAGGCTCTCCGGAGTAGATCCCAGGAGCAGTCATTTCTGGTTGTCCTTTCACAGGGTGATGTTGAAACAGTTAGTCCCTGTCAAGCATACTGCGTGCAAGACTACTGTATTACTCAGTCTATAGCGAATTACAGTAATGGCAAATGCATTCATTAATCAGTAATATGCGCTAAATATGAACAATGGACATTCATTTGTGTAATGCCTTGAATTTAAATGTATTGAATATTGCTAATATTATATTGGTGTCTGCTCTTTTGGCCATGCCTGAAATGACAGGTACCATGGGTACACGGCATTACTGGTAGAAGCAAAGACTTTTTTATTGGTGACTGAGGACAATGTGCTGAACAACATTATATTAGTATTTACTTCAGTTTCAGAGTAGTAATAATAGTTAGTGGGGTAGTATGCTTTTAGGTTGATTAGTACGTCCAAGTACACGTGAAAAGAGCGAACCATTAATGCATATTTCCCCTTTGCACCAGGTAAGGTGTTGAACTGTGGATGCATGGGTGAAAAGCTTTTAGGCTATACTGACAGGCGTAGTCCACATAATGGTGCAGATCCCATATATATCAGAGAGGGCATTCGGCAACGATTGACTAAAACTGGACAAAAGAATTCAGTAGAAGACGAATGGGCACCTTTGAAAGATAATAAAAGTGCAAGAAATGGAGCAGGTGAAAGGTAATACAAACGTCCACAAAATGAGACTGATAGGAAGTGCAAAATAGCTAAGTTGGAATGGACAGAGGACAATTATAATGATTTAGATATATGTATCGCTAGGGGAGGGATAGATACCGCTTACAGGAAACTGGAGAAGTTTTTGGAGAAAAGAGAAGTAGCTGTATGAATATCAATGGTTCAGATGGAAAAGTCGTCCTCAGCAGATAAGGGAAAGATGAAAGGTGGAATGAGTATACGGAAGTTCTGCGGAAGGGAGATGCACTTG
The DNA here is from genome assembly GCF_023864275.1 of Schistocerca cancellata. Lineage (NCBI taxonomy): Eukaryota > Metazoa > Arthropoda > Insecta > Orthoptera > Acrididae > Schistocerca > Schistocerca cancellata. The sequence continues at coordinate 169,239,306 of NC_064631.1, read as the reverse complement.
AAGGCAATAGTATAAAAACGGAAGAGGACGTAGATGTCCGTGAGACAGGAGATACGAAACGGCGAGAGTAATTTGACAGAGCGCTGAAAGACCTAAGTACAAACAAGGCCCCGGAATGGAAGACATTCCGTTAGAACTATTAATACCTTTGGGAGTGCCAGCCATGACAAAACTCTTTCATCTTTTGAGCAATAAGCGTGACTACTGACAGGTGTCATCATTACAGAACTTAATTTAGTTAATTCATGGTTACATGAATTATTTACAGAAGAAGGGAAAACTGGTAGAGACCGACCTTGAGAAAGATCATTTTGGATTCCGGTGAAATGTAAGAACGCGTGAGGCAATTCTGATCTGTTATCTTGGAGCACAGGTTACGGAAAGGCAAATATAAGTTTATAGCATTTGTAGACTTAGAGCCAGCTTTTGACAATGTCAACTGGAATACTCTGAGATTCTGAAGGTAGCAGGTGTAAAATACAGGGCGGAAAAAGCTATTTACAACTTGTACAGAAACCAGACGGCAGTTTAAAAGTCGAGGGGCACGAAAGAGGGGCCGCGAAACGAGTGAGAGAAGCTTATAGCCTATCTCCGATCTTATCCAGTCTGTACAATGAGTAAGGAATAAAGAAAACGAAAGAAATATTTGGACTAGGTATTAAAGGTGAGGGAGAATAAATAAAAACTTTGAGGTTTGTCGATGGCATTTTAATGCTGTCAGAGACAGCAAACGACTTCTAAGAGCAGCTGAAGGGATCGTACAGCGTCTTGACATTGACAAAAACAAAACAAGGATAATGGAATGCAGTGTTATTAAATCAGGTGATTCTGAAAGGATTAGATCAGGAAACGAGGCTCTTGAAGTAGTAGATGACTTTTCCTATCAACGATGGCCGAAGTAGAGAGGATATAACATGAAGACTGCCAATGGAAGGAAAGAGTATCTATAGCAGATAAATTTGTTAACATTGAATCTTGATTACAGTGTCAGGTCTCTCCTAAAAGTATTTTCCAGGAGTGTAGCCGTCTCTGGAAGTTCAAAATGGACCATAGACAGTTTAGACAAGAAGAGAATACAAGTTGTGCTACAGAAGAATTCTGAGGACTAGATGGGTAAATCACTTAACTGACGAGAAGGTATTGAATAGAATTTAGAATTGGGGAAAAAAGAAATTTGTGGCACAGCCTGACTAGAAGAAGGGATTCGTTAATAAGACGAATTCTTAGACATAAAGGGATCACCAACTTACTATTGGAGGGAAGTGTGTGGGGTAAAACTTATAGAGGGAGACCAAGAGATGAATACAATAAGTAGGTTCAGAAGGACTTAAGTTGCAGTAATTATTCGGATATGAAGCAGATTGGCAGGGATAAGCGAGTAAGAGGTTCATTGGGAGATGACGTTAGGTCAGTAGTGTGCAACAGGCTGGGAATTTCGATCGGAGGGGAAGCGTGCTCGGGTGGTCAAACCTATTAAGGCTACGAGAAAATCCAGGTACGAATCCTGGTTGGGCTCAAATGTTGACCTATTATCGTTAATTCATTTCGAAGGCGCGTCGGGTGACGTCAGTTACACATTTGAATAATCTGTTATTGTCATTTGCTTGTGTAATGTAGACTCGCCGCATTCTATATTATTGCAAAAGTGAAGCTTACAATATAATACACTCCTGGAAATTGAAATAAGAACACCGTGAATTCATTGTCCCAGGAAGGGGAAACTTTATTGACACATTCCTGGGGTCAGATACATCACATGATCACACTGACAGAGCCACAGGCACATAGACACAGGCAACAGAGCATGCACAATGTCGGCACTAGTACAGTGTATATCCACCTTTCGCAGCAATGCAGGCTGCTATTCTCCCATGGAGACGATCGTAGAGATGCTGGATGTAGTCCTGTGGAACGGCTTGCCATGCCATTTCCACCTGGCGCCTCAGTTGGACCAGCGTTCGTGCTGGACATGCAGACCGCGTGAGACGACGCTTCATCCAGTCCCAAACATGCTCAATGGGGGACAGATCCGGAGATCTTGCTGGCCAGGGTAGTTGACTTACACCTTCTAGAGCACGTTGGGTGGCACGGGATACATGCGGACATGCATTGTCCTGTTGGAACAGCAAGTTTTCTTGCCGGTCTAGGAATGGTAGATCGATGGGTTCGATGACGGTTTGGATGTACCGTGCACTATTCAGTGTCCCCTCGACGATCACCAGTGGCGTACGGCCAGTGTAGGAGATCGCTCCCCACACCATGATGCCGCGTGTTGGCCCTGTGTGCCTCGGTCGTATGCAGTCCTGATTGTGGCGCTCACCTGCACGGCGCCAAACACGCATACGACCATCATTGGCACCAAGGCAGAAGCGACTCTCATCGCTGAAGACGACACGTCTCCATTCGTCCCTCCATTCACGCCTGTCGCGACACCACTGGAGGCGGGCTGCACGATGTTGGGGCGTGAGCGGAAGACGGCCTAACGGTGTGCGGGACCGTAGCCCAGCTTCATGGACACGGTTGCGAATGGTCCTCGCCGATACCCCAGGAGCAACAGTGTCCCTAATTTGCTGGGAAGTGTCGGTGCGGTCCCCTACGGCACTGCGTAGGATCCTACGGTCTTGGCGTGCATCCGTGCGTCGCTGCGGTCCGGTCCCAGGTCGACGGGCACGTGCACCTTCCGCCGACCACTGGCGACAACATCGATGTACTGTGGAGACCTCACGCCCCACGTGTTGAGCAATTCGGCGGTACGTCCACCCGGCCTCCCGCATGCCCACTATACGCCCTCGCTCAAAGTCCGTCAACTGCACATACGGTTCACGTCCACGCTGTCGCGACATGCTACCAGTGTTAAAGACTGCGATGGAGCTCCGTATGCCACGGCAAACTGGCTGACACTGACGGCGGCGGTGCACAAATGCTGCGCAGCTAGCGCCATTCGACGGCCAACACCGCGGTTCCTCGTGTGTCCGCTGTGCCGTGCGTGTGATCATTGCTTGTACAGCCCTCTCGCAGTGTCCGGAGCAAGTATGGTGGGTCTGACACACCGGTGTCAATGTGTTCTTTTTTCCATTTCCAGGAGTGTAGCTGACCATCTTCAGAAACAACAGTGAAAACATACCTACATAAACTTGAAAATATGCTTAGGCGGTGAAGTGAATAATTATTTGAAATTTATTCGTAGCACCAAATGAGAGAAGGAGATGACTTCTGAGTCATCTGTTCAGTGAGGCCAGTGAACTTTCACGTGGAAAGACGTACCCGTGTTTTCTTCCAAGCTGAGCTCGTCTTGAAGCCCAGCGAGGTTAGAGCGGCTGTAGCTATCGGAGGTGGAAAATCTGCATACTGATCTTTCAGGCGCTGTACATTAGAAAGTCTACATCAGATATAATGTATTCTTCCTACAGTACTCTACACTTACGATGAGCTAACTTTGGTTGTTTGCTCTTCTTCGTGGTGTTGCTATTTTAGTGACCACCTGTGTATATACTTTATTGGCCAATACACAGTACATCACAGGGGTTACTTAATACCAATATTAGAGGCTATTGTATCAGTTTCTATTGACCGTAGTTCCACTTACCTTACTGTCGCGATATCTTGCGAGATAAGCTACCATGACAGCTGAACAGTACGCGTAGTGTAGCCTTCCTCGAATACAGATTCTCGAAATTTACCCAATAGACTGGCACGAGAACGAAGTATCCCAAGTATCCCAAGTATTCCCGTTTCATTCCCTTAACGCGTCTCTTACTTTTCATGTGGGTGTAAATCGCTCGCTGTTTTTTGCTTACCTGCAAGGGCACCAAACAAGAGAACAGAAGAATACTCTAGACTATCCATGCAAGCAGACTTATTTTGTAGAAGCTGTAGTCACATAGAATCAACTCTATAATGATACAATCTTACTGCATGCAGTGTGTTTGGGAAAACTTCAATGTCTATGCAAATAAACAAACACTCTCCGTAGCGAGCTAAGCGCTAATACCCTGCAGAGCTGCGACGAAGTCTAAAGCCCATACTTTCGAACAACGTGGGAATGAGGTATATCAAAATAGGAACCTTGTAGTTCAATGGGAATTTGATCTGCTACTTACGCTAAGTGCGTGGAAAGTCATAATCGTTGTGAGCTAACGAAAACAGTCCAAATAATGCTGGGACGAAAGTCCTAAGTAACAGCAAGACTGTATATGGAAGAAATGTATAGAGCCAAACGATAAAATTTATTACAATGCAGAGAACTAACTTTGGAGAGACGATGGTCGTGCTTAGACAGCCAGTAGTTGTGTACATCCCAAGCGTGATTAGCTCTTGAAGCAACGGCAGTGGCCTCGTAAACTGGTGTCGGTACTAGCCGATGTACCAATACGATCTGTGATGTATACAGGCAGACTGAAGCGAGGAATGAGAATTTGTACCAATTCGAACGAACATCTGCTGCTCACAAGGCAAATGTGCTAACCACACTACGACATCCTGGCACAATGGATTTTCACAACTGATACTAATGGAGAGCCACTGCAATATTTAGGGGTATACAAAGTCGGCTCATACTTGAATGGAAATTTAGACTCTGGAGGGAGACGTTCTGGGGTAGTCTGTGCAGTTGTGAAAAACCACTGTGCTACGGTGGCATAGTAGTCAGCACATCTGCCTAGTCAGCAGAAGACCTAGGTTCGAATCTTGGCCTTGGTACAAATCTTCATTCATCGCTCCAGTCTGCTTATGTACATCACAGAAGTTTGGGACTTGATAAGGTCTATGGAATCATATACACTACTGGCCATTAAAATTGCTACACCACGAAGATGACGTGCTACAGACAAGAAATTTAACCGACAGGAAGAAGACGTTGTTATGTGCAAATTATTAGCTGTTCAGAGCACTCACACAAGGTTGGCACAGGTGGCGACACCTACAACGTGCTGACATGAGGAAAGTTTCCAACCGATTTCTCATACACAAACAGCAGTTGTCCAGCGTTGCCTGATGAAATGTTGTTGTGATGCCTCGTGTAAGGAGGAGAAATGCGTGCCATCACGTTTACGATTTTGATAAAGGCCGTATTGTAGCCTACCGCGATTGCGGTATATTGTATCGCGACATTGCTGCTTGCGTTGGTCGAGATCCAATGACTGTTAGCAGAATATTGAATCGGTGGGTTCAGGAGGGTAATACGGAACGCCGTGCTGGATGCCAACGGCCTCGTATCACTAGCAGTCGAGATGACAGGCATCTTACCCGCATGGTTGTAACGGATCATGCAGCCACGTCTCGATCCCACACTCAACAGATGGGGACGTTTGGAAGACAATTACCATCTGCACGAACAGTTCGACAACGTTTGCAGCAGCGTGGACTAGCAGCTCGGTGACCATTGCTGCGGTTACCCTTGACGCTGCATCACAGACAAGAGCGCCTGCCATGGTGTACTCAACGACTAACGTAGGTGCACGAATGGCAAAACGTCATATTTTCTGATGAATCCCGGTCCTGTTTACAGCATCATGACGGTCGCATCCGTGTTTGGCGACATCGCGGTGAACGCACATTGGAAGCGTGTATTCGTCATCGCCATACTGGCGTATCACCCGGCGTGATGATATGGGGTGCCATTGGTTACACGTCTCGGTCACCTCTTGTTGGCATTGACGGCACTTTGTACAGTGGACGTTACATTTCAGATGTGCTACGACCCGTGGCTCTACCCTTCATTCGATCCCTACGAAACCCTACATTTTAGCAGGAGAAAGCATGACCGCATGTTGCAGGTCCTGTACGGGCCTTTCTGGATACAGAAAATGTTCGACTGCTGCCCTGACCAGCACATTCTCCACATCTCTCACTAATTGAAAACGTCTGGTCAATGGTGGACGAGCAACTGGTTTGTCACAATACGCCAGTCACTACTCTTGATGAACTGTGGTATCGTGTTGAAGCTGCATGGGCAGCTGTACCTGTACACGCCATCCAAGCTCTGTTTGACTCAATGCTCAGGCGTATCAAGGCCGTTATTACAGCAGAGGTGTTGGTTCTGGGTACTGATTTCTCAGGATCTATGCATCCAAATTGCGTGAAAATGTAATCACATGTCAGTTCTAGTATAATATGTTTGTCCAATGAATACCCGATTATCATCTGCATTCCTTCTTGGTGTAGCTATTTTAATGGCCAGTAGTGTAGTTTCATTTGATTAAATTTGATCTATGTTGGACAGCTTGTTCATTGCCGCGTAACTATTGCTGACCACCGGAAATACAATGAAAACAATATGAACATACTAAAGTAAAATGTCCTCATTGATTAAACTCCTCTCGTTTAATAACGGTACGTTTTGATTCATCTGCTTGTATCTTCATCACGTGTCTTTTGATGTTCCCTAGAGACTGAAAACTGTCGAACACCAGTCGAGTTCATGTATAAAGACGTTTACTAAGCTCTTTCTCCTAAGGACAGGAGTTATCGGATAAAACATTCCTTTCACTCTACATGGTAGCCTTTCGTTATTGTTTAATTACCCATAACAGGCTGTAGAATCAGAAAAATGTTTCAAAAACAGATCAGTTAACCACAATATTATTGTTATTGAGCTACCGATGTGTTTTCGTGAGAACTCTTGAATTTCCGCAAGCGGCAGCCTGATAGTTACTTCATTTACGGATGGAAGTCATGATCCCAGAAGGCTGTAGGAGTCGTCTACGGTTTCTTTAACTTCCTTCCGTGCGTAGCAGCAATATGTTGTACGGATTCCCTGCGCTATGCTATATCAGATATAAGACACTGTTTCATACCTGCGTTTTGGTAGTGCTGTTTAATATGTCATTTTGCTGCTCTCCCTGTTTCATAACTCATTTCTACAACTGCGGCAACTGAGGAAACCATCAAGAGAGTCCATACGACGCCTAAGAAAATCTTCTACTTAAAACTGACTGAAAACGCGTGCTCCATAACTGTTTTCCTAAGTATAAAACAGCTATTGTGTAACCGTCCAATAAAACTACAAAACGGGAAGCAGTTTTGTCGTTTATCCTTGCACATATAGTACGGCACGTTATGAATGTCGTTCAGAGATATCTAAACACAATGTTAAAACCGTGTAAGAACAACTTAGGCACCCAAAAGAGTGTCAAACTTCCTGGGGATTGGTGTACATTAAAAGTGAATTTAAAACACCAGAACTTCTGGCGTATCGTACATTGACTCGCAAATATCAGGAGCGTGTAATAGATCGTTTTGATTTTTTCTATTCACAGACTAAATGTGTTGATAACATTAAAAACTGTCATGTCACAGACGTACAGACTGCAGTAGAAGTTTAATTTATTTTTCAAGGAGGTTAACAGCATCTCGGCACGCAAATCCAAATGCTTGGAAAAATGCAAGCGCCACCGGAAAAAGTGATTATCTAAGTTCCACAGCCTTTTCGACTTACTGTTCGTATTTATGTGATCGAAACACGGACTGTAATCTATTATTGATCATACTTTTGCTAGAACAGTGCACCATGCACTTATCCCTATATACGGAATGAGGAACAAGTCGGTCACACTGCATGTTCTCATTCGTCTGTAATACAAAACATGTGCTTTTTCCAGTTGATTCCAGAGTTGGTAAAGCAGCCAGTATGTATACGTCACAATTTGCACTACATCTTCGGCATGTTTATGATGTAATGTTTACTGTAGGCCTGGTTCCGCTTGCCGTAATAAGGACTACCTTTTTGACAAGGCGCATTTACCTGCTGGGATATTTTATGCGCAGTATCCCACGTGCCAACCGCTACCAAATATCAGCCAATCCGAAGATGACTAAATTAAGGTGAAACGATTCATTGGTAAGCAATAAAAATTTTTAAAACTGCAACCAACGTTGCTTGTTTATTCATAATCAAAATATGTGCTATTAGAACCACTGAAACGTCGGTATTACACTGAAGAGCCAAAGAAACTGGTACAACTGCCTAATGCCATGTAGGAATCCGCGAACAAAGAGAAGTGCCGCAGTACGATGTGCCATGGTTCAAATGGCTCTGAGCACAATGGTACTTAACAACTGTGGTCATCAGTCCCGTAGAACTTAGAACTACTTAAACCTAACTAACCTAAGGAAATCTCACACATCCATGCCCGAGGCAAGATTCGAGCCTGCGGCTGTAGCAGCCCCACGGTTCCGGACTGAAGCGCCTAGAACCGCTCAGCCACCGATGCCGGTACGTGGCATGGACTCGCCTAATATCTGAAGTAGTGCTGAAGGAAACTGAGACCATGAATCCTTCATGAATGTCCATAAATCCGTAAGAGTACGATTGGGTGGAGATATCTACTGAAAAGCACGTTGCAAGACATCGCAGATATGCTCAATAATGTTCATGTCTGTGGAGTTTGGTGGCCAGCGGAAGTGTTTAAACTCAGGAGAGTCTTCCTGGAGCCACTCTGTAACAATTCCTCTGTACTTACCTGAGATGCCGTACGGCGAGCGTTGGCGCATGTGCCTTCGTGTGGCCAGTGTTGACGCATGTGTTAGCTGCACAGCTCTCCCTCCACTTACCTGAGTCTTGATGAGGCTGACGTCGACTTGGCATAGGTGGAGACTACGGACCTCCAATTGCACTCACCTGACTCTTCATGGGGTCAGTGTTGACTTGACACATGTACTGGCCGCGATCTTCCTCTTGCACGTTGCGCAGGTGCAGGTTCCACGTTGAGTGGTCGTCGTGCGAGACAGATACACGCGGGTTGTGCGTGATTACGTGGTCGTGGATCGCCTGGATGGCCTTCGTGTCTGCCTTCACCCAGCCCACCTGCAAAAACAAGCAGAAATTGTAGGCGAGGTTAGTTCGACACCAAATAGTTTTCTTCGGCTGCCGAGGTGATCACATTAATAAAAATTGAAAACGACAATTTTAAACGTAAATGTAAATGCGTACCTCGACTCGCTTTGGTTTTTCTGACTCAGTAATGAATGGTGCCTTATTATTGAGAGGACAGAGTCAATGGGCACGATTATTACCCTATAGATACTTAAGCTGCTGCTTATTGTACGATAGTGTGGTGTAGAGCTCGTACCGGCGTAAGACATGTGCAGTACCCTTAAGAATGGAGTGCAACTCATGGAACGTAGTCCTATGTTAACTCAGCCCGAATTATCGGTACTAGTCGGCAGCGGTTACGGAGATCTGCTGTGTAGAGAATTTTTCAGGCGTCCAGGTAACTCTTCGGAAAATATAGGCAGCGGAACTCAAAAAGGAAAGAAGAAAGTTTTTTGGAAGGTGGTGCCTCGTAGCATGCAGGTATTCGTCGGAAAAGGTGTTTTATTTCCGTCAGCTGGTACGAAAATCTTTATTATTGTACGTTACTAAAAAATTTCAAACAACTAACGGAAAACATCACACTTTCTGAAAATAGAAAAAAAATAGGATTTAACGTCCCACTGGCTACTTGATTAAATCTATATCTGAGTCTGTATTCCTACTATGCAAACGACTGTGAAGTGCATGGCAGAGCATACTTTTCTGTGTAACTGTTATTAGGCATTCATTATGCCCCATTCGTGTACTGAACACGGGAAAAATGTTTAACCGCCTTTGTAATTACTCGAACCAAGTTTTTGTGGGAGCAATACGTGTGAGGTGGCAATATATTCCTATATTAGTCGATTAAATCTACTTCTCGAAGAGATATATTAAATACCAATCATCTCTCTCTTCTGCGTTTCATCGAAGATGGTACATATGTCCGGTTCAGAAAAAGAGAGATAGGGAAGTAGTTAGTATTCTTCTCAAAGGAAGACCCATAGTATTCTCCTCAGCAATTTAGGAGAAGTACTCAAAGCATAAATATAGTTGGCCGCATGGGCATTTAAGATACACTCCTTAGCTTAAATATAAATGGCCACATGGGCATTTAAGGTACACTCCTTTCGAAAGCCAGTACGTTGTTTTATAATTGCGCCTCCTGGTCAATTATAGGTCACAGTTTTGCCTCCACTGTCACGTACATTTTAGATAAATTGCAGAAACTGCAGTAAATCTAGACAGGCGGCGATCTGTGATAGGTCTAACAGCAGAGTACAGCGCTTGTGCAGACGTAAATAATTCGGGGCACACGGCACAGCGCACATTATTGTACACGGCACCCAGCAGCAAACGACGTCTACCTCTTCCCATCATGACGGGACGGCATCGTCAGGTATAACTGCATCTGACACGGGATCATCGAGATACGACGGGGAAACGATTAGCCTAGTCGGAGGGCTTTTCATGAAGAACAACAAAACCGGGCGTCTTTGCCGGCCACCGGGGCTCAGTTCGAGGCGGGACTTATCACTGAAGACAATTCTACTCCATCCAATGGGATTACAGGCTGAATACGTGTCTGAAGGCGCCCCGGAGGTTGGTGAGATACCATAGTGACTATCGCCAGCCATACGGCCCAACAATCAGGAGTGGTGGTCTGGAGTGCCATTTCTTTACATAGCAGGAACTCTTTGGTTCTGATATGCGGCCTCCATTACGGCACAGAGGTACGTCGACGATATTCTATGCCCCTTAACGGCAAGCTGTCCCAGGCTTACATTTCAGCGAAATAATACCTCGCCTGCAGCACGGTGGAAGTTTATACTGCTTGTCTTCGTGCTTGCCACACCCTACTTTGGCCAAAATTGAGGACGTTTTGAGCATTAAGGGCAGTGCCCTCCTACCAGTTCGGGATTTTGACAATATAACGCACCAGTTGGACAGAACATGGTAAAACATCTCACGAGAGGATATCCAAAAACTCTGTCAATTAGTACAAACCCGACTAGCTGCTAGGATAAAGGCCAGAGGTGGACCAGCTTATTATTGAACTGCTTAGTCTGTGAAGCTTTTTTTCTTGAATGAATCTTCCAATTTTTCTGAAATTGCAATCATTTGTTGCCTGTACATAAACGTCATATCTACTGATTTCCGTCCCATTTGGATAATACCTCCCTGGTGCGTCTTTATTTTGTCTTACAGTATAAGTTTGGCCCACATGTGTTTCTTCGTGCTTGATCTCTTACCCGGTGGCACTTGTATCTTACAGCAGGGTATCTGTCTGTGTGAAAAGCCAAGATGTTTCATACAGTGGTCTGAGGAACGTGATAGTGAGTTCATTTTGGTCATGGATAAGAAATGCGCCTAATGTGCAGCAGACGGAAAACGTCTGGAACGGTGCCGGACACCACTTCGGGATCACAGGTCACGGGCCCGTAATTTACGGACACTGCGTGACCAGTGCGTGGAAATTTGGTTTCACGTACCTCTGGAAATCTATCAAGGACTTTCTGACTTAATGCTCCGCTAAAGTGCAACTGTTTAGTGTTTTAAAATTTGAAAACCTCGCTATTACCCTGGAGATCACAATGTGTTTTAAAATTTGAAAACCTCGCTATTACCCTGGAGATCGCAATGTTCTGGGTCATCAGTGTAGAATTTTACCGAGTTAAATCACTGGACAATGCATTAGTCACTTTTATACGTAACAGTATTGTCACGCGGTAACTATACGATACGTATATCAACTGTGTTCCGTTGCAGCACAAAGCAGACAGTATTTGTTTTACATGAGTCAGTAATGGCCGACAAGACTTGCCTCAACAAATAAAGAAAGTGAATGCGCTATGTAGATGATGTGAATGACTTTCTGAGTTGTTCTATGTGATTTCAGACGTTTTTAATGTTACACAAATGACAAAACTTTACACCAGCAGAAAGAAACGCAGATTAGCTTCCATTCATCGGCCTTTCGTCGTGTGTTACACATCCTCTCATACTCAGAGATCCAGGATATTACGGGCCCACAAGTATCACACGGGAAGATGATTCACTTTATTCCCTCTGCTATTTCTCCTCTCTCATTAAGGTCCACAGCAAACAGGTAAAGATTTTATGCAGGCATTCTTGTATGAGAATCAAGAAGAAAAAGTCTAAAGTAATCCTATGCAGTGCTGAAAATAATCAAGAAGCAAAAGGCTACATTAATGCTATTCATGCTAGAAATTAGTATGAACCTGAAAAGAGCAAGAAGTGATTGTCGAATTTATATATTTGGAAAGCAGGATAATAAGGGCAGGTAGAAGCTAGAAAGAAATTTTAAGCAGAATATAGCATGCTAAAATTACATTTAATTTCAGGAAGAACTTACTCACTAACAAGAACATCAACCTGAAAATAAGGAAACGGGTCATGAAAGAATGTGTTTGGAGTGTGGCTCCACACGGGTGTGAAACTTGGACAAGAGGAAAACGTGACAGAAGACCGCTAGAAGTTCTGGAGATATGGTGCTATGAATGGTGATAAAAAGCTGAGAAGAAAAGGTCACTAACAAAGACGCGCTGGGAAGAGTACAAGGAACCACATCTCTGTGGAGACTCATCTAAATAACAAGAGACAAACTCTTAGGGCACATTTTCAGACGCAATAACATCATTGTAACTAAATAAGAAGTAGCTGTTGGTTGAAAGAAGCTCCAGTGTCGATCAGGGATGTCACACACGCAGTAGATTACGAATGATGTGGGATGCGCTAAATACATGGAAATGTAGAGGAAGGTAGAGAAAAGAGGAGAAAGTGAACCGCTGCAAACCAAACACAGGGTTTGACACTAAAGAAAGACAGACGCTCTCATTTTGTAATCCAATCTTTATTGACTATGAGTTTCTAAAATTTGTAAAGTAGAAGAACATGACTATATATGTGCCGACTTTGAAGAAATGTAAGAGAAAGAGAGATAGAATTCCATGTGTTGCTCCGTATCCTGGGGTTAATGACTAATCAGTACATGTCTGACGCTTATGTAGAACTAAACTAGGAGGTTCATGCTATGTAGGGAGTTTATGTTTTTGCAGTTGTGGCAGACATAGAGAGGAGTGGCCTAAACACTAGGATTTCGGTTGAGCTAAGGTAAGCAGTGTAGTTCGTATGATTTGTCATTCTTAGTCGTACATTTTCAATTCTTCGGTGCTGATCTCAGCTGTATACAATTTTCTTGTCTGTTGTTATGATTATGTCGGTCTCTTTTACACTAATATGACACCCAGTATAGTTCGAATTATGCTCTGCATTACCAAATACCACTCTCATAAGAAATGTCTGGAGTCATTTCTAACAGTTGGTGTATCAAGGAAATCAACGTCCCCTCCATTTATTAGGTCTTCGGTATCTGTTCATCAGCGATTTGCCTCGGGTGGACGCGGCATACCCAAATAATTTTATAGACTCTCTTCCTCGAAGCACTGGGCCACTATCTAGGCTGGAACGAGTGATACATAGTATCAACGTGATGTCTCCTGGTGGTTAGCTTAAGATCAAATTTTCTTCCGAAGCAAAATGTTTTTTGAATGGCTTTATAGAAGCTGTCATACGATCAGATCATTGGATTACAAATAAACTTCAAAGGAAATTACGTTTTTGGTTCAGCAATATAAGATAATTTGATTTCTCATCAGATTGTTAACATCAGTTAGTATATCTAAGTCCTTACAGATTTGTCTCTATTCTCTTGTGCCACATAGGATGTAAGGTATTGGTTGAGTTGGATATGTGACTAAGACCAATAAAAATTATTTGAAAGTTCGTAGTTGGTTATAAATGTGTGCCGGACTGGGATTCGAACACGGAACCTTTGCGTTATGAAAGTTAGGCAACCATGAATCACGACCCGCCTCGAAAGCATTGTGTCCGCCAAGCTGTGAGAGTGGATCATGAGACGTGCCTGCGCAAGTCAGATGTTAAAGCGAATGTCCTAAAAGCAAAGTTTCCTGCTTCGAATTTCGAAGCGATACATAGTTCCAAGCTGTAATGAAGTTTCAAAGAAGTGCAGAATCAGCTGCAGAGTGAAAACTCATACAGTAGTACAGTAACAAAAGTACGGAGCAATTCAAGATCAGCGCTTAGTATTCAAACACAAGTACTCCAGCAGCCGGCAGTACTGACACGAATAATAGCATCGGTGCTGTCGCTGCTGCAGTACTTGTTACGCAGTATTCATTACTCTTCGTGCTTTACTGTCCCTGTTAACATAAGTCGCACAGGACTACTGTGGGACTGCTCTATCGAACGGTACTGGGTGTCGAATGAAGACGTCATGAGGAATATTGGTGTGGTCTGACTCCCACTACATGTTGCAAAAACAAAACTTCAAATATCTACCGAAGCATCAGAGACAATGCACATGAATACTCTTAGATATATATACATGCTGATTCTTATTAACATTTAAAAACTCGTCTAAGAGCTCAGTCTTGGTATTTCCTTCAAGCGGTTTAGGAGAGCTACTGACGTTACAGATCTGGTTAGCTGCAGGGACAGCTGAGAGACACTCCCGTGGAATGCCAGTCTAGTGTCTTCACCCATTTCGCCTCGTGGATACTTTCACTTTAGAGTAATTACGGAAAATTCCGTATATCCGACAGCACAGAACAATGCTGACGCAGACGAAGGTATTTCAAACACCGCTCACTGCACATTATTGAACATGGCCCTCCGCAGCTACCTATTACCATGCTGACCGAACGAAATCGTCAGTTATGACAGCAGTTGACATGGAATCATCGAGGTTGGACCGTGGAAACGAGTAGCCTGTCTGATAAAAAACATTTCTCTGTACGCCAGATGGATTGTCGTATCTGGATATACCCGTCATCCAGAAGAAAGGCTGCTCCAAACGTTCACTGCGCCACTAACGCAGTTCAAATTGGGTGGTATTATGCCACGCGAGATATTTACTTGGGATGCCGTGGGAACTGTGGTAGTAATCGAAGGCACTATGGCAACGGTGGAGTACGTGAACATATTTTGGGCACACATGCTTAATGTGTTACCAGGTGGCACTGGCACCTCAAAACAGGATAACTCTGTGTGACAAGCCAAGATGTTTCATTGAGCGATTTTAGGAACACGATATTCAACTGAAATTGATGTCTCTGACACCAAATTCTCCTAATATGAACCCGACGGAACACATTCAATCCACTACCGGAAACCAATGCCGTGAACACATGTCAGTGGCCGGTAAGGTAGACCGACGCCGTTTTAAGTAGGTGGTCGTAATGTCTTGGATCTTCAGTGTACAGTTACATTCACTAAAATTACTGGATAGTATATTAGTTGCTTTTATAAGTAACAGTATCAGCGTGCGACAGCTGTGATTCCTGTCTGCGGATGCAAGCTGTGTTGGTAACACTTCGAGCTCAGCTCCAGGCTCTGTCAGCTTTTGTTACACAGCTTGAGGCAGCAGTTGGTGGGCAACACTCTTGAGGATCCAACGGAAGTCTAGCATGACCCACGGGTCCGCCGATCGGTCTGCACCGGTGGCCAGCCCAGTTACTGCTCGCATTGATGTTGACCTCTCACCCACGGTCGAGTGGGAGGTCGCCTTGGGGTATGGCAGGCTGCAAACAATTTCTGGGGGGCCGGACGTAAGTTTCGCCTGGCTGGTCTGGCAAACACATTCTAGATGTTTCCAGAATGAGATTTTCACTCTGCAGCGGAGTGTGCGCTGATATGAAACTTCCTGGCAGATTAAAACTGTGTGCCCGACCGAGACTCGAATTCGGGACCTTTGCCTTTCGCCGGCTAGTGCTCTACCATCTGAGCTACCGAAGCACGACTCGCTCCCGGTCTCACAGCTTCACTTCTGTCAGTACCTCGTCTCCTACCTTCCAAACTTTATAGAAGCTCTCCTGCGAAACTTGCAGAACTAGCACTCCTGAAAGAAAGGATACTGCGGAGACATGGCTTAGCCACAGCCTGGGGGATGTTTCCAGAATGATATTTTCACTCTGCAGCGGAGTGTGCGCTGTTATGAAACTTCCTGGCAGATTAAAACTGTGTGCCCGACCGAGACTCGAACTCGGGACCTTTGCCTTTCGCGGGTAGAACTGGCAGAAGTGAACCTGTGAGACCGGGCGTGAGTCGTACTTCGGTAGCTCAGATGGTAGAGCACTTGCCCGCGAAAGGCCAAGGTCCCGAGTTGGAGTCTCGGTCGGGCACACAGTTTTAATCTGCCAGGAAGTTTCACATTCTAGATGCTGTCTGTGACTGGCTCGGTCCCTCAGCGAGATGCAGTCGCTTGTCCTATTTCAGAGGAAACCTCTCAGCCTGCAAGATACAGGCAGTCATAGAGAGTAGCGGATCCAGGCAGTCACTGAGAGTAGCGTTATTGGTCCCTTAGGGACATGACTGCCAAGAAAGGGAAACAAATTTAGTGTGCACACTCTGTGCATAGCAGGTGGAGTCATGCCTGACGTGAAACGGGTACTTTTGGATGCTATGAAGAGCACAGAGTGTAACCAGCTGTAGATGGTGGCTCACGTCGGTATAAATGATGTGTGCCACTATGGATCAGGAGAGATTCTCTATGGCTTCGAGTGGCTATGAGAAATGGTAAACACTTCCAGTCCTACTTGCGAGATCAAAGGAGACATCACCATTTGTAGCATAGTCGACAGGACCGATTGCGGACCTTTAGTACAGTGCCGACTGGAGGATCTGATCAGGGGCTCAGACGGATCGGCGACCGTGTAGGCTTCAGATACCTCAACTTGCGCCGTAGAGTGGTGCGATTTCGGATTTCACTACATAGGTCAAAAATCATTATACACTGGAGGCGGTTACACGGGTAGCAGGGCAGAGTGGCGTGTACAGACAGGTTTTTTAAGATAGAGGCTCTCGGGGAAACACAAAAAGGGTTCAGTCTCAAACGGTATAGGTCGAACACAGGAAGAACGTAAATCTAGGAACCATTGACATAACATTTGTAAATTGTCGTAGCTGTTTTGGGAAAGTACCAGAGTTTCAAGCGCTAAAAGAAAGCTCTGAAGCTCAAATCTTTATAGGAACTGAAAGCTGGCTAAAGTCGGAGATAACCGGCAGAAATTTTTGTGAAGCGTCAAATGGTGTTCAGAAACGATTGGCTAATTACAGTTGGCTGTGGTGTGTTTGTTGCTGTTATAACTAGTTTATTTTTAAGCGGTGTTGAAGTATATAGTGCGTGAGAGTTAGAATGGGTAGAGGTCGTTCTTGGCAGCAGTAATAAAATAATAAATGGATCCTTTTACCGACTTTCCAACTCAGATAATACAACTACTGAAATATTCAAAGAAAACTTGAGTCTAATTTCAGACACGCACCCGACTCATTTTATTACAATTGGTGATGACTTCAATTTAACCTCGATATGTTGACGAAAGTACATGTTTAAATGCGGAGGTGTGCTTGAAATAGCATCCGAAATTACAATAAACGCATTCTCTGAAAATTAATTCGAGCAATTGGTAGATGAGCCCGCTCGAACAGTAAACGGTTGTGAAAACACATGTGACCTCTTAGCAACTAGTAATCCTGAGCTAACAAAGAGCATATAAACAGATACAGAGATTAGAAAGATCGAATACCGTAACTCTCTAATCAAGAAAAAATAAACGAAATATAAACCTACTTAAAAAAGCAGGGAGAAATTCGCTTGATGCCTTTCTGAGAGACACTTCTTCCAAATCAACGATGTAAGTGTAGATGGCATATGGCTTGAATTCAAAGAAATACTATTGCAGCAACTGAGCGATTTATAATAAATAAATTAACAAACCAAGGAACAAATTCCCCCCCCTCCCCCCCCCCCCCGTGGTACACAAAACACGTTAGAGCATAGATGCAGGAACAATGAAAAAAGCATGCCAGATGTAGACGAAATGAAAATCTGTAACATTGGTTACCTTTTACAGAAGCTCGAAATTTAGCACGGTCTTAAATGTGAGATCCTTAGAATATTTTCCACATCGAAACTTTGTCTCGGAGCCTGGCCGAAAATCCAAATGGTATGCAAAATTTGCTAGCGGCAAGACACATTCAATGCCTTCTGTGCTCGATAGCAATGGAATTACGAGGGCAGTTCAATAAGTAATGCAACACATTTTTTCTGAAACAGGGGTTGTTTTATTTAGCATTGAAATACACCAGGTTATTCCCCAATCTTTTAGCTACACAACACTATTTTTCAACGTAACCTCCATTCAATGCTACGGCCTTACGCCACCTTGAAATGAGGGCCTGTATGCCTGCACGGTACCATTCCACTGGTCGATGTCGGAGCCAACGTCGTACTGCATCAATAACTTCTTCATCATCCGCGTAGTGCCTTCCACGGATTGCGTCCTTCATTGGGCCAAACATATGGAAATCCGACGGTGCGAGATCGGGTTTGTAGGGTGCATGAGGAAGAACAGTCCACTGAAGTTTTGTGAGCTCCTCTCGGGTGCGAAGACTTGTGTGAGGTCTTGCGTTGTCATGAAGAAGAAGAAGTTCTTTCAGATTTTTGTGCCTACGAACACGCTGAAGTCGTTTCTTCAATTTCTGAAGATTAGCACAATACACTTCAGAGTTGATCGTTTGACCATGGGGAAGGACATCGAACAGAATAACCCCTTCAGCGTCCCAGAAGACTGTAACCATGACTTTACCGGCTAAGGGTATGGCTTTAAACTTTTTCTTGGTAGGGGAGTGGGTGTGGCGCCACTCCATTGATTGCCGTTTTGTTGCAGGTTCGAAGTGATGAACCCATGTTTCATCGCCTGTAACAATCTTTGACAAGAAATTGTCACCCTCAGCCACATGACGAGCAAGCAATTCCGCACAGATGGTTCTCCTTTGCTCTTTATGGTGTTCGGTTAGACAACGAGGGACCCAGCGGGAACAAACCTTTGAATATCCCAACTGGTGAACAATTGTGACAGCACTACCAACAGAGATGTCAAGTTGAGCACTGAGTTGTTTGATGGTGATCCGTCGATCATCTCGAACGAGTGTGTTCGCACGCTCCGCCATTGCAGGAGTCACAGCTGTGCACGGCCGGCCCGCACGTGGGAGATCAGACAGTCTTGCTTGACCTTGCGGCGATGATGACACACGCTTTGCCCAACGACTCATCGTGCTTTTGTCCACTGCCAAATCACCGTAGACATTCTGCAAGCGCCTATGAATATCTGAGATGCCCTGGTTTTCCGCTAAAAGAAACTCGATCACTTCCCGTTGTTTGCAACGCACATCCGTTACAGACGCCATTTTAACAGCTCCGTACAGCGCTGCAACCTGTCGGAAGTCAATGAAACTATACGAGACGAAGCGGGAATGTTTGAAAATATTCCACAAGAAATTTCTGGTTTTTTCGACCAAAATTGGCCGAGAAAAAAAATGTGTTGCACTACTTATTGAACTGCCCTCGTACTATAAATGATAGCGCTGCTGAAGCAGATTCACTAAACACAGGTTTCTGAAATTTCTTCACCAAAGAAGTAAATGTTCCACAATTTGAATAAAGAACAGCTGCCAACATGAGTAATTTAAAATAGTGAAGCAACTTAAATCCCTTAATAAAACTAAGTTTTCCGGTGGAGACTGTACAACAATTAGGTTCCTTTCAGAGTATTCTGATGCAATAGCTCCATACTTAACAATCGTATACAACCGCTTCCTCGACGAAAAATTCGTACCAAGGATTGCAAAGTTGCATAGGTCACACCAATATTTAAGAAAGGCAATAGGTGTAACCTACTAAATTATGAACCCGTATCATTAACGTCGACA
Organism: Schistocerca cancellata; assembly: GCF_023864275.1. NCBI lineage: Eukaryota > Metazoa > Arthropoda > Insecta > Orthoptera > Acrididae > Schistocerca > Schistocerca cancellata. The sequence goes on along the minus strand of NC_064631.1, from coordinate 169,219,703 downwards.
TGTAGCAGGGTTTTGGAACATTTATTGTGTTCGAACATTATGAATTACTTCGAAGAGAACGATCTATTGACGCATAGTCGACAAGGATTTAGAAAACACCGTTCTTGTGAACTAGAACTTGCTCTTTACTCACACAAAATGTTGAGTGCTCTCGTCAAGGGATTTTAAATTGATTTCATATTTCTTGATTTTCGGAAGGTTTTGACACCGTACCTCACAAGCGGCATGTAATAAAACAGCATGCTTGTGGAATATCGTCTAAGTTATGCGACTGGATTCGTTACTTAGTAACAGAAAAGTTACGGTTCGTAGTAATTGACGGAGAATCATCGAGTAAAATGGAAATGGTTTCTGGGGTTCTACAAGGTAGTTTTATTGTCCCTCTGCCGTTCCGTTTCTATATAAACGATTTAGGAGACAATCTGAGCAGCTGGCTTAGGTTGTTCGTAGACGATGCTGTTGGTCATCGTCTAGTAAAGTCATCACAACATCAAAACAAATTGTAGAGTGCTTTAAAAAAATTGCAAAAATTGGCAGTTGACCCTCAATAATGAAAAATCTGAGGACATGCACATGAGTAGTAAAGTGAATTCGTTATATTTTGGTTGTACTATAAACCAATGAAATCTAAATGCCGTAAATTAAACTAAACACATAGGAATTACAATTACAAACAACTTAAGTTGGGAAGAGCACACAGAAAATGTGGTGGAGAAGGCACACCAAAGGCTCGGTTTTACTGGCAGAATACTTAGAAGACGCTACAGATCTACATCTACATCTACATTTACATGGATATTCTGCTAATCACATTTAAGTAAATGGCAGAAGGTTCATCGAACCACCTACTAAAGAGACAGCCTTCACTAAGCCTATCTATCCTCTTTTGGAGTACTGCTGCGCTGTGTGGGATCCTTACCAGATGGGATTAACGGTCTACATCCAGAGAGTTCAAAGAAGAGCAGCACGTTTCGTACTATCGAGAAATAGGGGAGAGAGTGTCATGGGTATGATACAGGATTTGGGGTGAAAATCATTATAAATAATGGCACTTCTGCTTGTGGCGGGATCTCCTCATGAAATTTCAATCACCATCTTTCTCTTCCAAATCCGAAAATATTTTGTTGACGCCAACCTACATAGGGAGAAAAGATCACCTTAACAAAACAAGGGAAATCAGATCTCGCACGGGAAGCTACGGGGTATTCGTTATTTCTGCTCGGTGCTCAGGAGAGGAAAAATGAAGAATTACTATGAAGGTGATTCGATGAACATTCTGCCATGCGATATGCAGTGTATCAGTGTATATGTAGTGCAGATGTGTAAGATACTTTACATTGGCTGTGACCGGGTGCAGCACAAAGTAGACAGTTTTCGTTTTAGATGAGGCAATAATGGCCAAGAAGACTTGCCGCAGCAACTAACGAAGATCGACGTGACTGGCTTGTCGATTTGAACTAAGTGTCTTAAAAACTTTTTAATGTGCTACAGGTGGAAAATCGTATATCATGAAAGAAGTCAAGGTTAGCTTTGGTGTTATAGTTCACAGGATGTTATGAGTTGATATGTACCATTCACAAAGATCATTTAGTTGACTCGTTTTGCTGTTTCTCACCTCTAATTAAGATTCTCAGTACAATAGAAAGGATATTCTGCAGTCATACTGGTATGAGAATCAAGAAGCAAAAGGATACAGCAATGCTATGCAGTGTTGAAAATGAGTATGAACCTGAGAAGAGATAGAAGTGATAGATGAGTCTACGTATTCGGGGAGCAGGATAACAAGGGATGGTAGAAGCCAAAAAGAAACTGTAAACAGAATACAGCTCGCTGAAATTGCATTTAATCTAAGGAGGAACTTACTCACTAGCAAGAATATAAATCGAAAAATAAGGGAACGAGTCATGAAAGCATTTGTTTGGAGTAAGGATCTATACAGGCGTGAAAATTCTGCAATGGGAAAACAAGAGAGGAAACGGCTAATAGATATGGACTTTTGGTGCTACAGAAGGATGATTATGAGTTGGAAAGAGAACGTTACCAATGAAGACGCACTGAGAAGATTACAGGGAACATGATCTCTATAGAGACTGGTCTAAATAAGAAGAGACCAACAAGAATGACACGTTTCGGGACACAGCTACATCATTGCAGAAGGAGCTATCGAGAGAAAGAATCGCAAGGGACGATCAATAATATCACACATGCAGCAGATTGTGAATGAAATGGGATTGAAAAGCTACGCGGCAACGTATAGGAAGGCAGACAGAAGAGGGGAAAGCGTAATGCTGCAAACCAGCCTCCGGGTTGAACAGTAAATAAAGACAGACTCATTTTGCAATCTAATGTTTATTCAATTTAAGTTTCTAAAGCAGAATAACCTGATTCGTCACTGAATAGACAAAGAAACACGTACACCTGCCTAAAATCGTTGTAGGGTCCCCGTGAACACGCAGAAGTACCTAAGCACTACGTGGCATGGACTCGTCTAATGTCTGAAGTAGTGCTGGAGGGAAGTGACACCATGAATCCTGCAGGGCTGTCCATAAATGCGTAAGAATACAAGGGGTGGAGATCTCTTCTGAACAGCACGTTGCAAGGCATCCCACATGTTCTCAAAATGTTCATGTCTGGGGAGTTCGGTGGCCGGAGGAAGTGTTGAAGTTCAGAAGAGTGTGCCTGGAGGCACTCTGTGGCAATTCTGGAAGTGTGGGGTGTCGCATTGTCCGTACGAATGCACAATGGACATGAATGGATGCAGGTGATCAGTAGTGAATATTATTTAGACATACCATTCCAACTGCACACTCCCCACACCATTACAGAGCCTCCACCAGTTTGAACAATCCCCTGCTGACATACAGGGTCTATGGATTCATGAGGTTGTTTCCATACCCGTCACGTCCATACAATTTGAAACGAGACGTAAAGCTTTCTGTCATGCAATCAAGAGTACACGAGAGGGCCATCGACTCTGGAAGCCCATATCGATGATGTTCCGTCGAATGGTTCGCATACTGACACTTGTTGATGGCCCAGCTCTGAAATCTTCACCAATTAGCGCAAATGTTGCACTTCTGTCACGTTGAACAATTCTCTTCAGTCGTCGTAGGTCCCTTTCTTGCGGCTGCAGCGATGTGGTCGATTTGATGTTCTACCAGATTCCCGATGTTCACGGTACACTCGTGAAATGATCTTGCGGGAAACACCCCACTTCATCGCTAGCACGAAGATGCTGTGTCCCATCGCTCGTGCGCCGACAATAACACCACGTCCAATTTCACCTAAATCTTGATAACCTACCATTGCAGCAGCAGTAACCGCTCTAACAACTTCTCCAGATAATTGTCTTGAGGTTCATACTGCCTGTTTGCATATCTGTGTATTTGAATATCCATGCCTGTACTAGTTTCCTTGGCGCTTCGGTGTATATATGAGTTGGCTTTTAAGGATCAAGGCCAGTGAATGTAAGAGAAAGAGAGGTGGAATTCCATGGGCTACACCGTATCCTGAGATTAACGACTAACCAATACATGTCTGAAGTTTAATGTAGAACTAAACCAGGCAGTTCATGCAAGGTAGACAGTTAATATGTTTTAGAGTCGGGGCAGTAAGAGAGAAGCGTGGCCTAAACACCGGGATTTTGGCTGAGCTAAGGCAAGCAGCTACTCTGTAAGATTTGTATTTTTTACTTGTAGATTTTCAATTCTCCGGTGCTGATCTCTACTGTATACAATTTTCTTGTTTATGTGTGTCCTTATGACCATTCGGCCTCTTGTTTACCAGTCTTACATCCTGTTACAATTCGACCGACACTCTACATCACCAAAGTAAACCCTGTACGGAACGCCTGGGATAATTTGAAGCAGCTGGTGTCAGAAGGATGTAGGTTGCAGTAAGTACTGGGAGATGAAGAAGCTTGCACAGGATAGAGTAGCATGGAGAGCTGCATCAAACCAGTCTCAGGACTGAAGACCACAACAACGGTGAAACATAGTAGTCGTCCCTATAGTTTAGTAGCTCTTCTGTAGCTAATCATCAGTGAGTTGCATCATACGGTTACGGAATGCTTAATGATTTTTACAGACTCTCTTTCTCGAACAATTGTGCCATTATCTAGGCTAGAACGAGTGTTACATAAAACCAGCGTAATGTCTCCCGCTGCTACGCTTAGCAGTGAGGTTTTTTCCAACGCAAAACGGTTTTTTACCATCAATAGAAAAGAAGCCAGTATAAGATGCCACAATACGATCACAGTGTTATATTACAAATACAGGTCTCAAGAAATTAATTCGTCATAAACATTTGTGTGTATGTACTGGATGAGTTTTGTACGTAATTTTATTCATTGAAACGTATATACTATTAAGTACTGAGTTGTCTATCGCATTATTTTTTACTTATAATGAATTGGCTACGAGTACACTGCGAGTGCACATGGCGACAATCTTCGACTGTTGTGTTTCACTCTGGAGAGCGAAATGTATACGGCACGAAAAAGAAATCTTCGTTTGTATTATCATCATCTCTTATCTAGAGATTAATGGAAGCGGACGCCACAGTGAGATAGTCTCAGTGGGAAATTATGGCTATTATTGTGATAGCCATTACAGTCTGTCACAAACATATGTAATAAAAACATTTATACAGCAATTAATATTTAAATGCAAGTATTATTTTTTGTTTAGTCAAAAGTGATTTATTTCATATTGTGGACGGCGAATACGGCTGTAGGAGGTTCGGAATATAAGTTTTGGACGCTACCTGGCGAATAGGCGGATGCGGTCAGTTCATGGGGAAGAACGTAACATTAACCGTGATGATATCTGTCAATTTCCTGCGCAACCAGTTGGATATCACTGTTTGATTTGTATACTGACTTGCAATCTTGCAGCCTCAGAAAGTTCCATGAGTGAAATTACAGAATTATTTTAGTTTTCAGGTGACCGAACAAGATTTAATAGCTTTGCAGCTGAGCGGCGAAATCTTCGAGACCATCACTGTTGCTTTAACTGTTTTCAGGTTTCATTTACAATTTCAACGCCGTGCAATACTGAGCACACTTCATCATCGAAGCTAACTCAAACTCACGCTAAATAAAAATGGAGTGTAAATAGAATCAAAAACTAATAACCACAAACTTAAAGATACATTCAGACTTTTTATATTGTTTCGGCGATTCTAATATAGACGGCTCAATAATGTACAGGAATTTTGTTTCTTACCAGATTATTAAGACCAGCCATTATGTCTAAGACTTAATACATTTGGCTCCAATAACTTGTGACGCTTGCGTTATACGCTGCATAGTATGTATGACTAAGGCGAATGAAAATTATTTGAAGCTTCGGGATTCGAACCCCAAATATTTGTCAGTATGTCAGTTTCCACGCTAACCAAGCATGAATCACGACGCGCCCTCATAGCATCATGCGCGCCAAGCTGTGCAAGTGGGTCGTGAGTTGTGCCTGGACCACTCAGCTGGTAGAGCAAATGTCCTAAAGAGGAAGGTTCCGCGTTAGAATCCCGATCCACTACACAGTTTTAGTCAGGCACGAAGTTTCAGATCAGTACACAATTGCTGAAGACTGACATTTGAAATAATAAGAAACGTTTTAAGACCGGAGCTTAGTACTCATACACTTCCCGGGACAAAACAATTAAAAGGTGAGTTTTTTATAACCTCGTAACTGTCTCCCATTGGGATGCAGAAGTTTGAAATGTGACTCAAAGGTGTTTACAACCTTCGTCCCCTCGGTATCTGCAGCATTTCAGACAGCGGGGAGTCGAAAAAAAGAAGCCTCAGGTTTCACCACAATTCTGCCAGTGCCACCGTGTACGTTTCACACAATGGAATGTTCGTTATATCCCAGGTAGCACCCACGTTTCGCACATACCAGTGATGACACCTCTGTGATGGAGATCAGAACCTCGACGACCGACAAGCAGAGCCTGTGGTTGTCAACAACGGCGTCCTGTTGCTCATCACGCTGTGAATTTTGGATTTCGTCAGCAAAATGTATGGGAGTTAACGCAAAAAGGGGTAGGGGTGGTTTCAATATCGCCCTGTATGTCACCTTCTGAGGCCTTTTCTTGTCGACTCTGGACGGCGGTGTGTCTGAAATGTTTTCCTCGGCCACACATAATACATCCGGGTGATTTGAAGGTTGCGCGTCGCCGTCCTGACCTCCATCGCAAAGGCATCTAGAGAATAACTGAGATGTGGCTAACGGTGATGGCGGGAAATGAGGGCGGGTAGGGTGCTGTAACGACCTTCTCTTCGTGTCATATGTCCTCTGTGATGTTGCGCAGAATTGTGGGAGGTTACGCGCCAATGTGGACATCATTACCCGTCTTCAATCTCGCATAAGCTTCTGAGCTCTGGTCTGTCTTTACCACGTATGTACCTAGCTGTCTGAAGCGTCACCGATTGCGAAGATGAAGACGTCGTAGGGCGACGCACTTTGACACCATTACAGAGGAAGTTTGTACGTACCCTAGCGCCTGATTTCGAACTTCTGCGTCGCACACACACACACACACACACACACACACACACGGAGAGAGACAGACAGAGAGAGAGAGAGAGAGAGAGAGAGAGAGAGAGAGAGAGAGAGAACAGACTGGAAATGGAGGATAAAAGGTCCTAAGATCCTGTGAAAATGCGTTCACAAATGGATGGTGTGCTTGCTACGACAATACATCGTCCCTGAACGCGATAAAGGGCTACATCGCAACAACGTCACAAAGTATGTTCAAAGCGGCCTCCATGGGAAGCAACGCACGCGCTCTGGTAAACGTTGCTTCCTCGGCAAAGAGGATGGTGACAGAAATCCAATAATTGTGATGGTCTGGTGCAAAAACCATCGACAAAGTCCTTTCTGTAGAGGGAAATGCTCTGCTGATGATCCTTGCACTTGGTGCACGTGACAGGGATGCTAGCGGTTATCATGCAGGGTACTGGTAATCGTACATGACACCATGTTGGCAGGCCAGTTGCCTAGAGCTTTTACTGAGGTTTGTATCAATATCCTGACCAAACCGGTCCTCCAAATCCGGTATACGCACATTCCACCACCTCCCTGCACTTTCGTCTGTCTGAATGGAATCACGATCACACAAACGCACAAACGCACAAAAAGGGCTTGAAATGTTGTGTGATGTTGTTGGTGTCTGTGAGCTGGCCGTGGTGGCCGAGCGGTTCTAGGCGCCACAGTCTGGAACCGCGCGACCGCTACGATCGCAGGTTCGAATCCTGCCTCGGGCATGGATGTGTGTGATGTCCTTAGGTTAGTTAGGTTTAAGTAGTTCTATGTTCTAGGTGACTGATGACCTCAGATGTTAAGTCCCATTGGGCTCAGAGCCAGTTTTTTTTTTTGTGTATGTGAGGGTACTCGTTATGCTATAGTGGTGCTGTCTCTCGACCGTTTCCTTCTTCTTGGCTGTACCAAAACACAACCTCGACTTGTTCCAGACGCCAGCCGAGGTGGCCGAGCGGTTCTAGGCGCTACAGTCTGGAACCGTGTGACCGCTACGGTCGCAGGTTCGAATCCTGCCTCAGACATGGATGTGTGTGACGTCCTTAGGTTAGTTAGGTTTAAGTAGTTCTAAGTTCTAGGGGACAGTTGACCTCAGCAGTTAAGTCCCATAGCGCTCAGAGCCATATGAACCAATTTTTTTTTGTTCCCGACGTGAATACCAGCACATTCTATTGCTTACAGTACGCTGCGTCAATCTCACAGCTTGCAACACACGGGAAACACACGTCACGTGGTTAGAGGAACTTTCACTCGTCAGCCCCATGTACCATATCAACGATGCATTTCCGGACACATGTTCACAGGCCATTTTTGCTCCATTTCCAGTCAGGAATCCGCCCCTGCAGTTTGTAAGTTTCTTTAATGTTCAGAAACAAAATGACGGAAAAAATCGTAACAAAAAATAATTAATTTAGCGTAAAGAAATTTTCGGAATATATTTGTTTGTGTGCTATATTTAAGTGTTTGACACTACAAGAAAATAAGTTATTGTAAGCGAGAGATATGTGACAGCAAATGTGAAATGCTGATACATTAATAATCGCCAGACATTCACGCATTGTGTTGTACAGGTGCTAGAGGGAGCCAGATGTCAGTTTGTGGGACGGTTAATGCTGTTCGTAGATGACGCTGGAGTTGAATGCTGATGATGTCCCATATGTACCCGATTGGAGACAGATCTGGTGATCGACTAGGCCAACGCAACATGTCGGCAAACTGTAGAGCATGTTGGATTAAAACAGCTTTATGTAGGTAAGCGTTATCCTGTTGGAGGTTCAAATGGCTCTGAGCACTATGGGACTCAACATCTTAGGTCATAAGTCCCCTAGAACTTAGAACTACTTAAACCTAACTAACCTAAGGACATCACACACACCCATGCCAGAGGCAGGATTCGAACCTGCGACCGTAGCAGTCCCGCGGTTCCGGACTGCAGCCCCAGAACCGCTAGACCACCGCGGCCGGCCTCCTGTTGGAAAGCACCTCCTGGAATGCTGTTCATGAATGGCAGCACGATAGATATAATCATCTGATTGACGTACAAATTTGTTGTCAGGGTGCGTAGGATAACCGGAGGAGTGCTCCTGCTCTCATACTTTTTGTACCCCAGACCACAGCTACAGGTATACGTCCAGTTTGTCTAGCACACAGGCAGGTTGGTTGTAGACCCTCAACTGGCCTTGTAGTGGTGCTGGTAAATGGGCATGGAGAACGCAGCGATGGAGCTCAGAATTATGTCTGTGCATCATCATTTCTTTGGCATCGTTTTAAGATCTTAAGTGTTATATCCTAGCCAGTGGTGCCAGCCGAGCCCGCTGCCAAAAGGTTGGCAGCATCAAAGTCCGGACGCCGTCCGCATAAGCAGCGCCAGCGATACAGGAAATCGCCGCAAGTCTGCGCGCGCCACCGCTGGCTTCTGGCTTCTTAAGCGCTGGAGTCGCGAGCGCCAGTTCAGTTCTGTGTTCGCCGCTCAGTGGTATGCTCGCCACCGATTTGTGTACTTGCTAGCCCGTTGTGTGTTCATCGCAGCAGAGTTGATGTTTGTCGTCAGCCGACGCTGACCTAGCCGCTCCGACTCGATCTAGACAGATTTCTGTAGACACGGAGTTCACTACTGTGTTTCTGTATCTTCGTTAATAAAGATAAGTACCGACTGTTATTTAATCAGAGTGTTTGGGTTTTCATCTTTCTGTTCACTGTTCCAGCGGACCGGTCGGCCCGCTATTAAAAGTGTGGCGGTGACTTCGTTAGCCGTTTCTACAGCGAAGTGTTTGTCGCGGCATCACCGCCATAAAATTAAGACCTTAAGAGTTTTAACTTCTACAACACGTACCATCCGTTTTCCCACTTTCATCGCATCTGAAACCTTCACCATGGGCTACTAAACTTTGTTTCGTTAATTTATTTCGCTAACTTACAACTATGGAATATAATGAAAAATATTCGGCTCCTTGTGTACTTAAGTTCGTCAGCTATGTCTTCAAACTCTTGCAGAAAAAAATGTAACTGTATAGAGACTCGTGTATCCTCTGAAGATAATCCGTGTCTCCAATCGCGAACCGGGAGCGGCTATCGCAGTTAACTGCATCAGACATGAGTACGTGCTTTGCGTGCTGTGTTGGGGAAACTGGAGACTGCCCAGACCGAACCGTGTTAGCTAATGAACCAGGGCGCGCTTGTTCGTTTCAGCATGCCTGGCGCGTCTGGCAGAAATGAATCTCACACAGCTACTTTTACAGCCACATGGAGTGTATCGCTCCCTGGAATTGTTTTATATGATACACGTTCGTGCCCATTTCGTACGTTCAAGTTACATCCTGCACATGTCCTGAAACAGAAAGTGAATCTTAATTAAAAGTATTACACTGATACAAAAGTTAGGTGAACGTTTCCACGGATTACTTTTTCATGACTGTTTGTGTAAGAAAGTATTTAATGAAAATGAGATTTTTTGAAATTTAATTATTCATTTCATTGGGATCATCATTTCAGTTCTACTAGAGCAAAATTTCTCATCTCACTATCGCTCACGAAAGAAAAATTTTAAACAATAATGTAGGACGTTCTTAAATACACACTACTTTTGATATCTATCAGTTTTTTGCATCCAGAAGAAGTTTTCTTGATCACAAGGCAAACAATACAAACAGTATCGAGGTAGGCGTATTCACATGAGAGGATATATAATATGTAGACAATGGAATTATGGAGAATGAATAACACAAGAATATTATAAAGTATTAGTCAATATTATTATGAAACAGTCAAGTTGAGTACAGCTGTTTATGAAGTTTTTATTATGTTATTTTGGTTCAGTAGTGAATGTAGTTTCGATTATTGACCAATCTGGAAAATAATCAGCTCATTGTTATTGATACAGGTACTTTAGTATCATAGTGCAGTTAATTTCTACTTTGTGTGAAAACATTGATGAAGTGTAGTTCTAGAACGACAGTAAATTGGAAGAAGTATCTATAAAAATTGCGTTGCGATGAAATTGTAATAGAGCATTTAAAATGAAAAGAGTTATTGTGTGCAGAGAGGGTAAGATTAATGCTCGCAATATTCTTAATGAGTCAAGAAGTTATTCAGAGGCCTCGAAATTATTGCTGGGGGGTGATCAAGGAAACAGGCTTTAGCCTAGGAAGAAAGGAGGTACAAGACGTATCAGAAAATACATGTGCACACCTTTACCAAATTCGTGCATCTGGACATCAATCTGAATAAGCCGTGAGTAGATAGTACGGTTAGCATCTATGCACAGTAATGGAATCATTTATACTTTCTGGTGTCAAATCCAAGCAACGTCTTTCCCTCTACATCCATTTTTTATACTGCTTACTCATTGTCTTTGTGACGACTTTTAATCGAGACTTTCTAAATAGTTCAAATGGCTCTGAGCACTATGGGACTTAACATCTGAGGTCATCAGTCCCCTGGAACTTAGATCAACTTAAGCCTAAATAGCCTAAGGACATCACACACATCCAAGCCCGAGGCAGGATTCGAACCTGCGACCGTAGCGGTCGCGCGGTTCCAGAATGAAGCGCCTAGAACCACTCGGCCATGTCGTGTCACTTGGCATCCTACACTGCTATAGAGGCAGAATTTATAGCACTCGTCACAGAGCTGTATCTGGAAAAATCCACTTATGAATACGACACAGGGCTGATAATTACACTACACAACATTAAAATTGCTACACCAAGAAGAAATGCAGATGATAAACGGGTATTTATTGGACAAATATATTATACTACAAGTGACATGTGATTTCATTTTCACGAAATTTGGGTGCATAGATCCTGAGAAATCAGTACCCAGAACAACCACCTCTTGCCATAATCACGGCCTTGATACGCCTGGGAACTGAGTTAAATAGAGCTTGGATGGCGTGTACAGGTACAGCTGCCCATGCAGCTTCAACACGATACCACAGTTCATCAAGATTAGTGACTAGAGTATTGTGACGAGCCAGTTGCTCCGCCACCATTGACCAGACGTTTTCAGTTGGTAAGAGATCTGGAGAATGTGCTGGCCAGGGTAGCAGTCGACCATTTTCTGTATCCAGAAAGGCACGTACAGGACCTGCAACATGCGGTCGTGCATTATCCGGCTGAAATGTAGGGTTTTGCAGGGGTCGAATGAAAGGTAGGGCCACGGGTCGTAACACATCTGAAATGTAACGTCCACTGTTCACAGTGCCATCAGTGCGAACAAGAGGTGACCGAGATGTGTAACCAATGGCACCCCATATCATCACGCCGGGTGATACGCCAGTATGGCGATGACGAATACACGCTTCCAATGTGTGTTCACCGCGATGTCGTCAAACACGGAGGCGACCGTCATGATGCTGTAAACAAAACCTGGATTCATCCGAAAAAGTGACGTTTTGCCTTTCGTGCACCCAGGTTCGGCGATGAGTACACCATCGCAGGCGCTCCTCACTGTGAAGCGGCGTCAAGGGTAACCGCAGCCATGGTCTCCGAGCTGACAGTCCATGCTGCTGCAAACGTCGTTGAACTGTTCGTGCAGATGGTTGGTGTCTTGCAAACGTCCCCATCTGTTGACTCAGGGATCGAGACGTGGCTGCACGATCCGTTACAGCCATGCGGATAAGATGCCTGTCATCTCGACTGCCAGTGATACTAGGCCGTTGGGATCCAGCACGGCGTTCCGTATTACCCTCCTGAACCCACCGTTCCCATATTCTGCTAACAGTCATTGGATCTCGACCAACGCGAGCAGCAATGTCGCGAGACGATAAACCGCAATCGCGATAGGCTACAATCCGACCTTTATCAAAGTCGGAAACGTGATGGTACGCATTTCTTCTCCTTACACGAGGTATCATAACAACGTTTCAGCAGGGAACGGCCGTCAACTGCTGTATGTGTATGAGGAATCGGTTGGAAACTCCCCTCATGTCAGCAAGTTGCAGGTGTCGCCATTGGTACCAGCCTTGTGTGAATGCTCTGAAAAGCTGATCATTTGCATATCTTAGCATCTTCTTCCTGTCGGTTAAATTTCGCGTCTGTAGCACGTAATGTTCGTGGTGTAGCAATTATAATGGCCAGTAGTGTAAATAATGTTTTGTGAATAGAATAGTGTCCCTCGCAGATAATGTTTCGTTAGTGAGCAAGCAATGCAAGGAATTGTAGTGGAAGGGCCGTAGTCAGAAGTAATACTGCAGTGAAAGATCGGCAGACTACAGTTTGCAATCAGACGCGGACCCTAGTGGTTCGCTATCGCTTGCGCGTCTGTCCACCCAGCAGACAGCGGAGCGCGCCGGGTGGCCGGCATGCCCGGCGCTATGGGACCTGCACGCTCACACAGAGACGGGCTGAGGCTGGGGCAGACAACAGAATCGCCGATAAATCAGCGGCCTCGGGGAGCGGCGGCGACGCCGCCTGCGCCGGACAAGCGACAAATAGGGCGCGTGCCGGGCCGCTCCGGTCGCTCCTCGCGGCACCTGAGGGAGCGTGGGGTCGGCCAGCTTCGGCCGGAAGCGGGCCTGCGGCAGGCCATTCCTCGGCGTGCGTTAACTCGGTCGGAAGAAGTCGTGGTTGCTCTGCTTCATTTGCATGAGACGCTTTATTCACCCCTAACGGCCAGTTTCAACAAAACGGTCGACAAAGTCGTGTATACAGGCAATTATCCAGGAAGCGCAGAAGCTAGTTCTTTACATTCACCCTCTGATGACAAAAAATGTCGTTAGACTACCGATTTAGGTCACATTAACCATCTTCATATTTTTCTCGAGGAGGGAAACCAAGTACAACTACTGGGCAATCTACATGTGGAAAAGAGTAAATTCTGAAATACTGGAAAGCTACCAATTTAATTTGTATACAGAGTCCATACTTAAAGTTCCGGTTTCAGAAGACTGTAGAAGAGGGCACTTCTCAGAGAGACGTCATATTTGAACAGTACCGGCTCTGAGCACTATGGGACTCAACATCTTAGGTCATAAGTCCCCTAGAACTTAGAACTACTGAAACCTAACTAACCTAAGGACATCACACACACCCATGCCCGAGGCAGGATTCGAACGTGCGACCGTAGCAGTCCCGCGGTTCCAGACTGCAGCGCCAGAACCGCTAGACCACCGCGGCCGGCGAACAGTACCATTCTGAGTAGTGATTTTCTTTCTACAGTGTTTTGAAATTGGAACTCTAAATATGGACACCACGTTCGTAGTATACAGAATAAAAAAAATGGTTCAAATGGCTCTGAGCACTATGGGACTTAACATCTATGGTCATCAGTCCCCTAGAACTTAGAACTACTTAAACCTAACTAACCTAAGGACAGCACACAACACCCAACCATCACGAGGCAGAGAAAATCCCTGACCCCGCCGGGAATCGAACCCGGGAACCCGGGCGTGGGAAGCGAGAACGCTACCCCACGACCACGAGATGCGGGCTACAGAATAAAAATGAAGCAAAATTTACCTCCTTAAAACGTAGGAAGCTTTATATTCTCTTAACATAATACAGCCAAGAGATCGTCAAGAGATACGCACATAATTATTTGAATAAAATAAATTTTTATATTGTACGACATGTATATTTCTACTGCCTATTGTCAAACCACGAAAACTTTACCTATAGATGGCTCTGTAAGCGTCTTAACGTAGTCGGCTATGAATGACAGATGTATCGCAATACGAGAGCTATTGTTTGAGCTACACATGCACCATCCATACTGTTTAATGTGCGTAACTGCACAAGTTCAGCAGACAACAATTTTGGCACTGTTAGATGAGCCACATCTTCGACCGACGTCAGATCCACTTTCACATTGCCACATTGCGCACCAACAGAACATGTCATTTAGAAATTTGTACTCATTTTCTCCAGACCCTCAGCAGATACCGATATAACGTCTTTTTTCTTATCCTTGAGTGTCCGTAACTTCTTCAGAGCTACTAGCGCACCGTTCTTGTAAAAAAGCCTTGCCGGCAGCTCGCGATTCTTCATTGAGACAGTCATGCTGGGCGTCGCCGACGCAAACTGAGGAAAAGTCGTGACCTGTGCGTCTATTGGTAGGGTATATTCTGAGCCGCCTATTTGCCAACTTTTCGTTAAACTTTTGTTTTTTTATTCCGTGACGTTTCCCCTGCGTCAATGACAATCTATTCAAATTTCAAGTCATTCTGAGTATTGGTTTTCTTTCTCCAGTGTTTTGAAATTCAAACTCTAAATATGGACACCACGTTCGTAATATACAGAATAAAAATCAAGCAAAATTTACCTCCATAAAACGTAGGAAGCTTTATATTCTCTTAACATAATAAAGCCAAGAGATCGTCAAGAGATACGCACATAATTATTTAAATAAAATAAATTTATATTGTACGACATGTATATTTCTACAGTCTATTGTCAAAGCACGCCAGCCGCGGTGGCCGAGCGGTTCTAGGTGCTTCAGTCCGGAACCGCGCGACCGCTACGGTCGCAGGTTCGAATCCTGTCTCGGGCATGTATGTGTGATGTCCTTAGGTTTGTATGTTAGGTTTAAGTAGTTCTAAGTTCTAGGGGACTGATGACCTCAGATAAGTTCCATAGAGCTCAGAGCCATTTGAACCATTTTTGTCAAACCACAATTTATAAAAGATGTTTATATTTTATTAGTAGGATTAAGTAGAAGTAATTAATATTTGTCATGTTGGAAATAATTGTGCTAGCAGGGAATGTCGGCACCAAAGTATTGTTGACAGGAGAGACCGCACATTGATATAATTTTAAAAAGGGCGGGAGAGCGCTTATGGATACATTTTAAGAAAAGAGCGGGAAAGACCGCGCATTGATACATTTTGTCATGGTAGCAGGGGCTGTCTGCACCAGAAAGCATTGTTGGCGGGAGAGACCGCACTACAGCTTTCGTACGAAGTTAGTAGTACGCGAGAAGTGAAGCGAGTCGGTAGCAGGTCTGAAGCGAGAGGTTGAGAGGAGCGGTGTGCCTGCCAGCCACCAGCTATGATTTACAAGAGATTATAAACGAATGTACAGAGATATCAGCTAACTATCATCATAAGAGGAACTAATATTTTGGATTATTTCTTTGAGAAACTCAAGACTACTGAAGGTATGTTTGCGCTATGCTAGTTGTAAGATTATTGTAAAGACCAAGTCCAATTTGAACGTTTGTAAAATCATTTCATTCAGAACATAATTAATTTTTGCCAGCAGTATTGCATTACTGATTATAATCCATCTAAAAAACCATCAACGTAAAACTTTGCAAAATTTTATTGTTGTCAAGAAAAAGTTTAACTATGAATTGCGTAACTTCAGTCAAATTAATCAAATAATGACGTCAGCTTTGCCATTAAAGAATGACGTCAGATTTGGTAATATATACAGCCACTTATTATGACAGCCCACCAGCAGCTAATAGAGTATAGTAAAACAGAGTAAGTATATTCATGTCGCAATTCGATGTAGCAGTCAGATGGTGATCCAGTAACTGTAAAAAAAGTTACGGAACAGTCTTGGGTTATTGCACGTAACGACTGAGGGCCACGACGACGACACATTCTAAGTTTCGTCGAAATAATCAGAAAATCACATTTAATAAGCAGCATTTAAATTTGAATGCGAAGACTGAGAAAGAGAATTAATTTCAAGGGGAAGATTTCATTTGTTATTATTAAGCACGAGATAGAAATCCTAAGAGAAAGTTTCATAGGTTATTGTAGAAGGGAATGTTGCGTAACAAAAGAGATATAGAGGAGACGGGAAGGTTTAAATATATCAGATTTTTAAATCGGAATAAAAAGTAGAAAATAATTCCTCTAGCCCCATGCAAACTCCAAATCTCATACAGATTGTTTCGAAAATTTGTGTTTGTGAATTTTTAATAACTGTGGGAAGGCTTGTAAGATTTACGATGAAAAACGCGTGGGACATGAATTACGTTATTGATACATAAATACACTGGTGTTCAAAATAGAAGCAACAAACAGATATTTTGAAACTTTGCGTTTATTTTTCCATAATACAGTATAAAAATGTGATAGCAAAGTAGAAACAACGTAAAGAAGGCAAAATGTAAACAACAGCAAAATGGATAAAGGTGGGCAACAGTGTTCTTCGTTTGTTTTCAACTTAACGGATTTGCACACACATTCCGTCCACTGGTTAATGTGCTCAGTATGTGGTGTGACCACCTCTGGCAGCAATATAGGCATGACAGAGACGCCGCGTGATGTGAACGATATCATCCATCTCATCTTGAGGTAATACCGATCATTCTTCCAGCAGAGCTGCCCACAACTCTTGGAGAGTGGTTCGTGGATGCTGACGTGATGCAACTCGTCTCCCCAGTGCATTCCTGGCATGCTCTATCGGACTCAAATTGGGAGAGAGAGCACGCCACGTCATGAGTGTAATATCTTTCGTTTCCAAAAAAACATCAGCCATTCGTGCTCTTTGAGATCGGGCATTATTGTCCATCACTATGAAGTCTAGGCCCACAGCACCTCTCAGCAACTGCACGTGATGTCTCAAGATACCGCCGCCATACCTGACAGCATTTAAACCTTGCCGATATTCCAGTACAATTTCATGAAGACGTTTTCTAGTGGTCAGCATAGCACCTGCCCCTCCTCCTCGAATCTGTCTCTTTCCACAATGTTTGGATCCCGAAATCATGTTGAACGTTCCATCCAGGGAGAAACCGTCGGGAATCATTCTCCAGACCAATCGGGACTCATTTGTGAAAAGAACATCGGACCACTGTCCGACCGTCAGAGTGGCGTGCTGACGACTCCCCTTCAGACGTTCCCTTCTGTGACGACGCGTCAGACATAAACATACAGCAGTCTTCGACACTAAAAGTCACTCTGCCAAAGACTTCTGAACACCGTTTGTCTCGATACAACACCTCCGTTGGATGATGCTAGTTGCCGTGCAGTAACGAGGCGGTGCAGTCATGCCCTTACACCCAAATACCGGTCGTTTCTTTCTGACGTGAAACGTGGTCCTCCCTGTCCTAGTCTTCGGTCTCTATAAACCGTCGCCACATCCGAAGAACAACAGAACGTTTCCCATTAAGCCAGAGGCCTGTATCAGTTTGCAACCGTCCTGCTTCCATTCTTCTTATGGCCATGCACTGCGGAAAGGCTGGTCGCGAATTCTCTGTGCCACACTATATCGTCTGTCTACACAGGGATTGTGGATGTGGGACTATCCGGCAAACACTACCCCTCTTGATAGGTGTCAGGACGTGATCGTTGACGTGTTTGTCCATCGACCGGAATGCTATCCCCCGTGCAGAACACGATCGTGCAGTCATCTGTCGACAGTTTATATGATTGTATAGTGAATCAGGTACAGGCCGGGGAAATGTGGTATATTGATTTAATTTTGGAGACCAGTGTAGTTCGCCACCTAACCTAATCTACGCTCCGTACTTTTTCGTCATAAATCTTACAAGTATTACTTATATCTCGTTAATTATGTGTGCCAAATTTCGCCATGGATTTTAAAATCTTTTTAGTAAAATAATTATCTTTGTACACTGACGAAGACGAAACATTGTGACCACTGCCTATAGCGACTTTGGATGCCGCCTTTTAACCAGAATCTGTGAACGAGTATCTCGAAAACGGCAGAGATGGTCGAATACTCACGGGCTACTATCAAGACTATTTACGATAAGAGGTAGAAGGACTGTGGAACTACCACTAGGTGCTAAATGGTTGGACGTCCCCGAGTCTTCAGTCAACGTAAGGTTCGGAAGTTTGTCAGCTCGGTAAAGTACACTACTGGACATTAAAATTGCTACACCACGAAGATGACGTGCTACAGACGCGAAATTTAACCGACAGGAAGAAGATGCTGTGATATGCAAATGATTAGCTTTTCAGATCATTCACACAAGGTTGGCGACAGTAGCGACACCTACAACGTGCTGACATGAGGAAAGTTTCCAACCGATTTCTCATACACAAACAGCAGTTGACCGGCGTTGCCTGGTCAAACATTGTTGTGATGCCTTGTGTAAGGAGGAGAAATGCGTACCATCACGTTTCCGACGTTGATAAAGGCCGGATTGTAGCCTATCGCGATTCCGGTTTATCGTCTCGCAACATTGCTGCTCGCGTTGGTCGAGAGCCAATGACTGTTAGCAGAATATTGAATCGGTGGGTTCAGGAGGGTAATACGGAACGCTGTGCTGAATCCCAACGGCCTCGTATCACTAGCAGTCGAGATGACAGGCATCTTATCCGCATGGCTGTAACGGATCGTGCAGCCCTGTCTCGATATCTGAGTCAACAGATGGGGACGTTTGCAAGACAACAACCATCTGCACGAACAGTGCAACGACGTTTGCAGCAGCATGGACTATCAGCTCGACCGTCTATGAATGTAAACGTGTCGGTTCTTCGGGTGAATCACATATTTGCTAAACTTGGTCCATGGTCGTCTCCAGGAACTCCTTCAGTGAGGTGAATGGCAGCTCGAAACCTGCAGCGCGCAGGCAGTTGGGAACATTATTGTGCTATGAGAGACATTATCCTGCGTATGAGTATGACCTTTGGTAGTAATCTAAGACACGCTGACAACTGCGACGTGTTCGATATTATCCCCGACGGCGATGTCATCTTTCAGCAATGTACTTGTCCGTGCCTCGGAGTCAGAACTGCGCTACAGTGGTTTGAGGAGCATTATAGTAAACTCACGTTGATGTCTCGGCGACCAAATGCGCCTGATGTAAATCTTATGGAACACATTTGCCTGGATATCGGGTACCATCACTGCGTACGAAAATCAACGGCTCGTTATTTACGCGAATTACGTAACCTATGCGTAGTCACCTAATGCCACATATCTCCAACGCCTACCAACAAACTATCGGATCCCTTATATGCAGAATCAATTATGCATTTTGTTCCAAAGACGGACAATCAAAGCTATTAAACAGGTGGCCGTAATGTTTTGGCTCATTAGTGTATATAAAAGCATTTTATCTGCGACATCGGCCGTGTAGGCGTATGTCTCCTTGTCGATTTTCTCTTCCCCCTTCTTTCAGCTCATCTATTTCCATCTGCTAGTATACCACTTGGAACGCATATTGTCGCATACCGCCGTACAAATCAATTTACTTAATAAAGACAACTCTTCCGGAGCAGATTGTGTAACAGTTATGCTCATTTTACAGTATGCTTATACAATAGGTCTTTACTTGTCAGTAATATACACTCCTGGAAATTGAAATAAGAACACCGTGAATTCATTGTCCCAGGAAGGGGAAACTTTATTGACACATTCCTGGGGTCAGATACATCACATGATCACACTGACAGAACCACAGGCACATAGACACAGGCAACAGAGCATGCACAATGTCGGCACTAGTACAGTGTATATCCACCTTTCGCAGCAATGCAGGCTGCTATTCTCCCATGGAGACGATCGTAGAGATGCTGGATGTATATACGCATACGACCATCATTGGCACCAAGGCAGAAGCGACTCTCATCGCTGAAGACGACACGTCTCCATTCTTCCCTCCATTCACGCCTGTCGCGACACCACTGGAGGCGGGCTGCACGATGTTGGGGCGTGAGCGGAAGACGGCCTAACGGTGTGCGGGACCGTAGCCCAGCTTCATGGAGACGGTTGCGAATGGTCCTCGCCGATACCCCAGGAGCAACAGTGTCCCTAATTTGCTGGGAATTGGCGGTGCAGTCCCCTACGGCACTTCGTAGGATCCTACGGTCGTGGCGTGCATTCGTGCGTCGCTGCGGTCCGGTCCCAGGTCGACGGGCACGTGCACCTTCCGCCGACCACTGGCGACAACATCGATGTACTGTGGAGACCTCACGCCCCACGTGTTGAGCAATTCGGCGGTACGTCCACCCGGCCTCCCGCATGCCCACTATACGCCCTCGCTCAAAGTCCGTCAACTGCACATACGGTTCACGTCCACGCTGTCGCGGCATGCTACCAGTGTTAAAGACTGCGATGGAGCTCCGTATGCCACGGCAAACTGGCTGACACTGACGGCGGCGGTGCACAAATGCTGCGCAGCTAGCGCCATTCGACGGCCAACACCGCGGTTCCTGGTGTGTCCGCTGTGCCGTGCGTGTGATCATTGCTTGTACAGCCCTCTCGCAGTGTCCGGAGCAAGTATGGTGGGTCTGACACACCGGTGTCAATGTGTTCTTTTTTCCATTTCCAGGAGTGTATAACTGCTCGATCTATAACAGATCCGTACCAAAAGATTGGAAAAGAGAGAGCACACCACTACGCAAGTAGAGGATTAATGGTAATTCGACGAATTACAGACCCATATCACTGACGTCGATTTGCCATATGATATTCGAAGATAAACTGTCATGTTCTCAACACAACTAACTCCTTATCACACGAAGTATTGAGTAATGTCGACAGGAAGGTCAAACTGATTCCATACTTCTGTACTTCCAAAAGGCTTTTCGCACCATTCCTCACAAGAAGCTCCTAACCAGATTGCTTAGCTACGGAGTATAGTCTAAGTTGTACAATTGGATTTTGAAGTTGCTGTGAGAAAGGTCTAGGATTGTAGCAATTTCCGGAAGTCATCGAGTACCACAGATGCGCAATATGGAATTCACCTAGGAAGTGTAATATGCCCTCTGCTGTTCTTAATGTGGATGAAGGATTTAAGAGTGAAATGTGGAGTATTAGATTTTAATTAACAACAACGGAAGAACAACTTTCACAGCTATACCTTCATAAATGAAAGTTCGTATCAGCAGCTAAAAATAGAGACAGGTTATCTCACAAAAATAGGTGTATATATCCCTGAAGATGGAATAAGGGTAGAAACTAAAGTATTCTACGAAGACCTTCGAAAGCACGTTGACAACAGTAAGAAAAATTCTGAACATGTAGGGAATTTTCCGATACTTGGAATATTATAAAACTCTGGATGGCTGGTTCTAAATAACAATGGGCACGAATTACGTCATTTTTTAACATGTAACGAAATGGAAATAACTAACAGTTTCTTTAGAAAGAACATTATTCTTAAATTGACGTGGTGTGCAAGACGCTATAGATTTATTATTGATTATGACATAGTGAATGGAAAGCTCGGAGGACTCGTACAAGATGTAAGGATACTTAGAAGCAGCGACACAGAGGCAGATCATTTCCTGAAGATTGCCAAGTTAAACCTGATTAACAGATAGAGGAACCAAACTATTACGAAGAATAATCTCGGAGACGAAGTTTTCGAAATCTACTTTAGGCAACGCTGGCTGTTAATTATATGCACGAAAAATTCATATCAGATTGAAAGAATACCTAACGCTATTTTTACAGCGATTTACGAATTATTTACAAACAAATCTAGGAAAATAATACAAATACAAAACGGTAAAGCATAAAATAATGGGTGTTGCAAGTGACGCTGGAGGGCCCGCATCTCGTGGTCGTGCGGTAGCGTTCTCGCTTTCCACGCCCGAGTTCCTGGGTTCGATTCCCGGCGGGGTCAGGGATTTTGTCTGCCTCGTGATGGCTGGGTGTTGTGTGCTGTCCTTAGGTTAGTTAGGTTTAAGAAGTTCTAAGTTCTAGGGGACTGATGACCATAGATGTTAAGTCCCATAGTGCTCAGAGCCATTTGAACCATTTTTTTTTTTTTTTGACGCTGGAGGGAAAAGGAAAGAAAAAGAAATTTAGGGGGAGAAAGGGTGTCAAAATATAGAATGATGACATAGCAAACGCAGGTAACGAAAAACGAAGAACTTACATTACAAATCTACAGCACAATACAGAACAAACAATAGCGCAGTATAAAGCAAAATGTAACTAGGCTAAGAAAATTGTTGGAGAAGCTCATTAAAAATTCTGGGATAGAATGATACCAAACCTTCAAAATTAAATGCATGGTAGACAAGATATGCCTCAGGAACTCCCGAAACAAGTCAACCTACAGGAGAAACATTCTTCACGATTACACGTAATAGACAAAGGAGCTTGGAAGAAACACTGTCATAGATTACGGGTAGAAAACAATAACAAAATTTAACTAATGAAAATAAACGAGGTCAAAGTACCAGATGTTGAAATATACCAAGGAGGCAATACTACATTGGCGCAGATAGAATAGGCATTAAGGCAGATTAACAACAGAAAAGCACCAGGACGCGTTTATGTGGACGTCTAGTGCTAGAACTGAGGCTGTTGCATTTATTAAATGAACGTTGGAAAATTGATTGTGGTATCTGATTCTTGGAGATTGGCGGAAGTAACATCATTCTACAGAAAGGGAATGATAAATGCTTGTCAGAACTACAGAGGCATAAGTCTGTTGAGCTCTGTCTCTTAATTATATGCACGAATAATTGATAACAGACAGAAAGGATAGCTAACGCCCTCTTATTGAAGGAAAAAAAGTGTTTTAAAAGAGGACGATCATGCAGAGACAATACTGCAACAGTGTGACAGATAACTGAGAAGAGACGAAAAGATAATCTGGAGACTCATATTGCATTTGTGAATTACGAAAAATCCTTCTACAGAGTCAACAGGATGTGCCGTGGATTATAATGGAAAGACGACGGTACTCGAAACATTTAATGCAAATAACATAAGTTCGTATTTAAATAACGAAATTTCAGTTAAGACCGACAAAGAAAGAAGAGAACCAATAGCAGTTAAGACAAGTATGACAAGAGTGCAGTCCCTCACCCACTGCATTTAAAATGTATACTGACGACATCGTGAGACAATGGAAACGTGACGTTTACCCAGGAATAACACTAAAATTGAAAATATCAGAAACTAAAACCAAAGTTATGATTTTTAACAGAAAATTCCGAGTACTTTCAAAAATTACGCTAAATAGAAAATCAGTGGAACAAGTATCTCACTTTCAGATACTGGGATGTGATGCAAGCTACGAACATTATAATGACATCTACAGTAAGTTAAGTAACCTTCAATTCGTGTGCGGCACTATACGTAGAACATTAGCTAATAAAAACAGAAAGGATACGAAGACAATACTTTACAACTAAGGGCAACGTCTATGCTCACACACGGATGTGGTATGTGGACAGTAATAAGGAAAAATCGAAGAAGGATAAAGTCAGATGAAATGAAGTTTTTAGGGTAAGCAAAAGATGTTATCTGAGAAATCAAATATAGAATTCTGTATCAAGATTTAAACATATTTTGCATGGATGAAACAAGAGAAAACGAGTTTACAAAATGGAAGAAGTATATAGAAAGAATGGAAGTGAAGAAGAAGAAGAAGAAGAAGAAGAAGAAGAAGTGAATTTAAGAGACTATCTGAACAGTCCTCATAGAGTATTTGCAGATGATGCTGTCGTTAGTGTCTAGTAATGTTATCGGAAGATCCAAATCAATTGCAAAATGATTTAGACTTTATCTCTTTATGATGCTAAAAGTGGTAGCTGATTGAGAATAAGTGTGAGGTCATCAACAGGAGTACTAAAAGGAATCCGTTGAAATTCGGTTACATTATAAATCACACAGTTATAAAGGTTGTAAATACCTAGGCATTACAGTTATGAACAACTTAAAACGGAACGATCTCGTAGAAAACGTTGTGTGGATGGCGAACAAAAGGCTGCCAATTTATTGGCAGAGAACTTAGAAGACGCAACAAATCTACTAAACAGACATGGTTTCATAAGCAAATAGATAGTCTATAATTTATTGTCTGTTTACCACACTGTATTAGTTTTATGATTCTGGGGATCCATTTTTTGGTAGCTACTTTTAGTTCAACCAAGTGGTCTTTCCAAATAACTGTCATAATACATCAACCAGTTCATAAGCAAAGTCGATTAGAACTGAGTCGTAGGAACAACATCAAGACTAGATCCGCAGAAGAGTCAAGCAGAAAGACTATAGTCTTGGGTCGAAATCATGGAGGGGTGTAACCCAAATGGTAGAAGAAAAACTAAATGTATGATACCACTTCAGAATCATTGTGAAATGTAGTGCTAAGCTTACATCTACATCTACGTGATTACTCTGCTATTCACAATAAAGAGCCTGGCAGAGGGTTCAATGAACCGCCTTCAAACTGTCTCTCTGCCGTTCCATTCTCGAACGGCACAAGGGAAAATCGACCACTTAAATCTTTCTGTGCGAGCCCTTATTTCTCTTATTGTATTGTGATGATCATTTCCCCCTTATGTAGGTGGGTAGTAACAGAATGTTTTCCCAATCGGAAGAGAAAACTGGTGATTGAAATTTCATGAGAAGATCCCGTCGCAACGAAAAACGCCTTTGTTTTAATGAATGCCACTACTATTCGCGTATCGTGCCTTTGACCCTATTTCGCGATAATATAAAACGAGCTGCTGTTCTGTGTACTTTCTCGATGTCATCCGTCAGTCCCACCTGATGCGGATCCGACACCACACAGCAGTATTCCAGAATTAGGCGGAAAAGCGTGGTGTAAACAGTCTCTTTAGTAGACCTAAGTATTAAGTTGAATTTACAGCCTTCA
Source organism: Schistocerca cancellata (assembly GCF_023864275.1). Lineage (NCBI taxonomy): Eukaryota > Metazoa > Arthropoda > Insecta > Orthoptera > Acrididae > Schistocerca > Schistocerca cancellata. The sequence continues at coordinate 169,194,675 of NC_064631.1, read as the reverse complement.
GATTTGTGTGACTTATCGCGTAATCGAAATTTAGTGGATTTCTTTTAGTACTCTTGTGAATAACTTCACACTTTTCTTTGTTTATGGTCGATTGCCACTTTTCGCTCCACACAGATATCGTATCTAATGCATTTTCAAATTCGTTTTGGTAACCTGATGACTTTACAAGGCGGTAAATGACAGCATCACCTGGAAACAGTCTATGATATTCTTAATATTGATCAGGAACAATAGAGGGCCTATAACACTTCCTTGGGCAACGCCGGATATTACTTCTGTTTTACTCGATGACTTTCCGTCTATTACTACGATCTGTGACTTTACCGACAGGAAATCACGAATACAGCTTCAACAGGTGACAGAGAAAATGCGGGATCTCATGGGAGATTTTGATAAAAAGATGGGGAGCTTATAGTAGGAGGAACAGGAAACATATTGTGTAGCAACTTCGATTATAGAATTAAAGGTGATCTGCATAAAACAGGAGCAACAACAGCCGACACCATGACCAGCTTAGTGTTTACTCTGCTGCAACCCAAGTAAACAATGATTCGTATCAGGGCTGCACCTGTTGCTGCAATTGGGAGATGACAATACACAAATCATAGCTTGCACCTAAGTAAGAGGGGAAAGTGCAGATTACTTGAGGATCTTACAGAAAGAGTAAGGAGACTGCGAGAGAAATTTTTTAGGGTAGAGTCAATTTATAGGTGCAGTCATGTAAGAAATCAAAACAGATAAAGATCATTATGTAACATTTCCACTAAAGCAAAATTAGTTTGTTTCTTTAAAATATATCTAGGAAGTATATTAAAAACAAGTAAGATTAGGGATAACTAAATAGGTTACTATCTCACGAAAGATGGAAAGAGAAATTTATAAAAAGACCAAAACAAGTCAACATCTTACGTTACTCTCATTCTACGAAATATATTATAATGTTGTAAGGAAAGTTTTTAAAACGTCTGGCATATGCCCATCTTAACATAAATTAATGTGCAGATTGTAAGGTGATGCTGTGAAATGGGAGGCAATACAAGTCAGTGCACAAGATACCATAATAACTGAAAGAAATGACAAAGCTGTGACTCCCAATTTAGAGGCCGAGTGTATTTTTAACACTCACGTTTCAAATGTAGCAGCAAAAAGAGGATTAAATAGTTGTTGAAGAATCAATAGGATGTATTAAAATTTTACTTCTAAAAGACTTAAAACACCTAGAAGTACAGGGTGAGTCAAAAAGTACTTAACTTTCTTGGGATGATAAAGAAATTTTTGAGATAACTTACAGGATCAGTGGATGTATCCTTTTGTAGCAAACAACGTCAAGTTTGATTTATGTAGTGCATCAATACCCCTTCCCGCCATCAGGAGTGCCAGCGCAGTGCACTGTTTCAACGGTTACTTTCATTGGTGCTGCGTGTGATCGCTGTGTGTTTTGATTTCATTAAACAAACTCTGCAACGACTGTTCGACGTAAACGTCACACCGAATACGCTAAAGAACATCCAAGCAGAACTGCAATTTGCTCATGGCGCAAACACTTTGTTGAGAAGGGTTGTGAACTGTGACATAATAAATCATCAGTCGCCGACGTGTTGATGTCACTGATGTTATGTGTCTGGAGATGCTTGGAAACACTGAAATTCCACAGATCGATGGAGAGGATCAAGACGAGATAATTTACTATCAGAAAGACGATGCACCATCTCATTTCCTCACGGAAGTTTCAGGTTTCCTCGATAATTGCTTCCTGACCGATGGATTGGCCGTGAAGTGCCAGTCGCATGGCCACCTTGGTTCCCACTCTGTGTTCCTACTCTACAAACCGATCAGAAAAATCGAATTTACGCTGCACAAGTTACGCCCAATTTACTGTAACAAGTTTGGGAAGAAACTGATTACTGGTGGGATGCTTACTGCATGACAAACTGTAACCAACTCATACCAAAATAACACTTGACAATTTTATGTGAAAGCTGAGGTTGTTTGCTACAAAATGACAAGTATACCGATTCCGTAAGTTATCTCAATAAATTTCTATAATTTCACTCCGAAGTGATAAGGTCCTGTCTGACTCACTCTGCATCAGCAGTATTTCTCACTCACTTTAACAGAATTATAAAAGTTCTCAGAAACGAAGCTCATATAATTTCGTATAGAAATCAGAAATATTTTTTCTAACGTAATAAATAATATACCTAGAGAAATATGTAATGCATTTCAGGCACAGGAAATTTTTTCCAGACGTTTTAAATTAATACAGTGTTAAACCTCTTTATAAGAAAAAAGACCAGAAAGAGTTTAATCATTACTACCCAGTTTCCTTACTGGCCTCTTTTTCTAAAAATTCCGAAAAAGTAAGATACTCAAAACTGGCCACTTATTTCAGTAGAAACAAATTACTTTGCATAGCACCTACTGCATTCCGAACTTGGAATGTTATTTATACATTCACTCACAAAATACTATAAGAAAAAATTCCGCAGACAATTTTAGCAACTGAGGAGAAATCATGACATAATTCTTACTTAATTCAATAATGGTCCACAAATATTCTTTGTACATGTAAATGACCTTCATATAACTCTCATCAAGCAGAATTAATACTTTTGAGGTCATAAGAGCATTGTTTTTAATATCATTATTACTATTAGTGATATTTTTATTGCTATTACTATTATCATTATTATTATTTATTTTATGACCTTCATTCGAGCACTGTGGTCAATTGTACAAAGGATTTTAAAAAGAGTTGTAGTTGTTAACTAATGCAGTTCAGTGCAATAATAATTCAGTAATACAGTTGCTGTACAGAGAATGATTATATATTATTATTGTATGGAGTTAAGGATTTTTTTTTCTCTTTTGGCTACCCCATACTATTTCAGAGCTTTCATTCTTGCTTCATTTGGGTTCAGCCTACCTGTAGTACTTTTATAGATCTTAATTTGAAAATTGGTTTTTGTATTTTTGGTTTTGTCTGTCTTGTTTCTTACGTCATCTACTGTAATTCTATTATATCTTCCCTGATTTCTGTAATCTATTAATGTTGCTCTTACCATTCCCCAGTTTTCCTGTTATTCTCTTACTAATTTTGTTTTCTGGTGTTCTGATCAGATTCCTAAACAGTGTGATGTGTTTTTACCTGAATGTCCTCATTACCAGTTCTATTTTCTCCTTCATTTGAAACTGTTCTCCAGTGCCCATTTACTTCATTTTGTTTATTTCTGCATGCTGTAATTATTCTTGTTTCTATATTAAGTATTCTGTCGATTTCTGATGCATTAGATGTTTTGAAGTGGGTTCCACCTACATACGTTGTTTCTGGTTGTGTACGTCTTTTATAATGTTTCAGTTATGCAGCTATCATAGTTTTTTTGTTATATGAGTTTTTGGTAGTCATTAACTCTGTTCAGTGTTTCAATTCTTTTTCTCCATGTCGGCTTCTCTTTTAGAATTATGTTATGGCTTCAGCTAAATGTTTTAGTTTATCAACAGTTTTGATTTCCTGTACTTCCACTGTAATCTTTCTTTGCTTTTTTTTTTTTTTTTTTTTTTTTTTTGCAAGTGGTGGATTATTCAGCACAGTTTGCATAACTTCTGTTTTAGCTAACTGTATTATAAGGTAGATTTTTCTGTAATATTTCTTGTAGCGATTTAACTTTTTGTCTGGTTTAAGGAACATTGTTGGTTAGAAGAGCTACATATTCAGCAAATCACAAGCGGTTTTAAGTTAAACGTCTTTTTTGTGATTACCATTGTTATTTTCTTTGGATTACCCTTGTACAATGTTCTTGTCATATATTCCATAGCGCAGTTGAACATTAATTGTGGAGACAGACATCTTGTGTTGGGTCTATTTTCATGAGGAATGTTGCAGAAATTTCTTCTCTGTACTTGGGTTTTGATTTGGTATTTATTAGAGTACGTTCCATTAGTTTAAGTAGTTTTGCATGAAGTTCTGTGTACCTTAGAATTTTTAATACTGAGGATCTTTGGACACAATCATAAGCGTTTTTAAAATCTACAAATGTTGTTGCCAGAGTTTTGTTCCCTTTTTCATAACACGCCATAAGTAATTTTTAAATTAAGATCTTCTCTGCACAGTTTGTCCACGTTCTGAAGCCTGCGTAGTGTTCCCATCGTTCCTGTTCTAGTTGTTCCTTGATTCCTCCAAAAAGGATCATAGATAAAATCTTATTTGTGCAGTATATGGGAGAGATATCTCTGCCATTGTTTGGATTGCTGTTATTCTCCTTCTTGTGTAGTGGGTGGATGATGGCCGTGGCCCAGTGTGTGGGAAATTGTTCACTTTGTCAGGTTTTGTTTTTTTACAGTCATACGTCAGGAGGTCTTGACTGTGCCGCTTGAATATTTCCAAATTTTAACTAAAATCTGATCTCCTCCACATGCCTCATATATTTTTCTCATTTCATTTATTTTTCTACATCTTGGAAAGCTGGAGGTCTAATTTGCTGATTTAAATTCGTTTGTAAAATTTCCTTTCGTTCTTCACCATTCAAAAGTTTATTAAGTGCCTTTGCAACATTTTCAGCACTCTCTTTGTAACTGTGTGCCAGTCGGCCATCTTCATCTTTGTATATTACCATAGAGGGCTCATACTATTGTAATAAATCACATTAGAGCGAAAATAACAAAAGAAATTGCTAACGAAGTTTTTTAGCAAATTATTGAGTGGTTCTTTGAAAACAGACTTCCGCTTATTTACGAGAAAACATACCATGTTCATTTTGGTACAACAGCTGACTTAGCAGTTGAATAGAAGTCTTTATGCTTGCTAGTGAAATTAGTAGTAAAAATCCATCTCATTTTGAGATGTTCCATAGACGAATTTTTATTTTAAAGATAATAGCGCGAAAAAAACCCAGTTTTATGTGTACTTGCATGAGTACAACTCAAGAATAATGCTTTCATTAATTCTGAAACTATTCACGTATACATGTCTTGTAAACTGATTCCTTCCACGTTATTCCAGTTTCTCAAATGGTCTGTGGAACAAGTAACTAGCTAACCAACTCTCTTTTTTTAACAAATTATGTTTGTAATAGGAGTTTTTCAGCAAAATCTTTAATTTTTGTTCAGTTGTTTCTTACAGATATTTTACGAATATTAGTTATGCCGATTAATTTGTATCTCCTTGTATTCATGTACGTATTAGCTTTCGGTCTTCTCTGACGGGAATAACAAGGGTCATAAATTTGCGAGAATTTGTGGGGTGGACACGTGTCAGAAGTCGGATCATCCTGCCGGTGACGACATGGTGCGGCTGTCGCCCTGGCACGGTCGCCGCGGGTGGATGTCGGCGGGTAATCGCAGCGCGCGCCACAGGATCAGAGGCTAATCCCAACTGTGTGGCGTTGTGAGGCGGGGCGGCGTAATTGCCGCCCCTGCCCGCCGCCCGCACCCCGCAGCACCGCCGCCCCTTGATGCGATTAGCACGGCCTGTGTCACCGCTGTAGATAGCGGGCCGCCGCCACAGGTCAGCCCACTCCAAAGCCGCAATCGGCTCGTTACCGCCCGGGCAGACCGCTCGACCGCGACACTTGTGTCTGACCATACGCGGGTCGCCTCCGCAGCGATCTACTTGCGACATTTGCTGCTTTCCTTCAGACGTTCCTCGGCACCTGTTGCTCGACTCAACTTGAAGTTCCAAACATTTTTGATAGGTGACTGTCGACATCCGTTAATTCATGAAATGCATATTTACTCACCAGATCTTTTATTGTAAACCTCAAGCACGAACCGGTTTCGGTCTTAGCCCATCATCAGTGGATATCGATCCAAAGGTACAAGCTCAGATAAATACGAGGTGCATTCAAGTTCTAAGACCTCCGATTTTTTTCTCCGGACTGGAAAGAGATAGAAACATGCGCATTGTTTTAAAATGAGGCCGCGTTCATTGTCAATACGTCCCAAAGATGGCAGCACCGTACGGCAGATGGAATTTTACCGAGAATGAGAATGAGAACTGTTTTAAATACTTAAAATGGCAACGTTTTCCTTACTTGAACAGCCTGCAATCATTCGTTTTCTGAATTTGCGTGGTGTGAAATCATTTGAAATTCATCGACAGCTGAAGGAGACATGTGGTGATGGAGTTATGGATGTGTCGAAAGTGCGTTCGTGGGTGCGACAGTTTAATGAAGGCAGAACATCGTGTGACAACAAACCGCAACAACTTCGGGCTCGCACAAGCCAGTCTGACGACTGATCGAGAAAGTGAAGAGAATTGTTTTGGGGGATCGCCGAATGACTGTTGAACAGATCGCTTCCAGAGTTGGCATTTCTGTGGGTTCTGTGCACACAAACCTCCATGACGACCTGAAAATGCCAAAAGTGTCATCCAGGTGGCTGCCACAAATGCTGACGGACAACCACATGGCTGCCCGTGTGGCATGTTGCCAAGCAATGTTGACGCGCAACGACAGCATGAATGGGACTTTTTTTTCGTCGGTTGTGACAATGGATGAGACGTGGATGCCATTTTTCAATCCAGAAACAAAGCGCCAGTCAGCTCAATGGAAGCACACAGATCCACCGCCGCCAAAAAAATTTCGGGCAACCGCCAGTGCTGATAAAATTATGGTGTCCATGTTCTGGGACAGCGAGGGCAAAATCCTTACCTATTGCGTTCCAAAGGGCACAACGGAAACAGGTGCATCCTACGAAAATGTTTTGAAGAACAAATTCCTTCCTGCACTGCAACAAAAACGTCCGGGAAGGGCTGCGCGTGTGCTGTTTCACCAAGACAACGCACCCGCACATCGAGCTAACGTTACGCAACAGTTTCTTCGTGATAACAACTTTGGAGTGATTCCTCATGCTCCCTACTCACCTGACCTGGCTCCTAGTGACTTTTGGCTTTTTACAACAATGAAAGACACTCTCCGTGGCCGCACATTCACCAGCCGTGCTGCTATTGCCTCAGCGATTTTCCAGTGGTCAAAACAGACTCCTAAAGAAGCCTTCGCCGCTGCCATAGAATCATGGCGTCAGCGTTGTGAAAAATGTGTACGTCTGCAGGGCGATTACGTCGAGAAGTAACGCCAGTTTCATCGATTTCGGGTGAGTAGTAAATTAGAAAAAAAATCGGAGGCCTTAGAACTTGAATGCACCACGTATAGTTCACAGAAATACGGTAAGAAACTATAAAGGAATATAAAACTAACGTTATTATTTACAAGCTTAAAAACAGTTCAAGTAAATACAGTTCTCATGTCAGTGACAACGGATGCATCTGAGTTGATACAATATGTAATACATTGCAGTATAGTAAGTTGTGCAAACTATGTTTGTGGCAGACAAAGTGGTGACATCAATTAACAAGACAATAATCATATTAATGAGGAGATGAGAGAAGTAAGTACTGTCATGGTACAATCACTGAAGAGTTAGTCAAAAGCTATCACATTCAATGCTTTATAGATACATTACGTTTTTAGTGGGAAAACTTGCAACTAGCAGTCCATAAAGCCAAATTTGATCACTCGCCTAGTTATGTTGTGGTTGGCTGTATTTTTGTGACAGTAATGTTACTGCTAGATCTGGATATTAAAATAAACACTCTGACCAATATGACAATCTTAAATGATGTGATCCTTCATACGAATTCGTTACGTCACAGTAATGGCTGATTAATGTACGTAGGACGTAAGTGAATAGTAGTTGAGGATTTGTATCTATTTTTAAGAACTCTGTTTTTCAACCGATTTTTTGTTATAAACACCATGAGCATTTACTTTTACGTTGCGACTGACATTTGTTTTTAAACAGCTGACCGAGTATTATGCAGCAATTTTGCTAGTGTTTAGCATCTAGATGTTGCAGAAGTTTCTACCTTCTTCCTGTGGGATAGGTGTTTTTCTATACTTCTACATTTGTAATGGCAACTTCGTTTTTGACTTTCCGTTTACACGAGAAACTAACAAAGAAGTTTGACAATGTAGTCTCCTGGTACCTGCAGTTAATTGAAAACCGATATACTTCGTAAAAATACCATGAAAATGTTTAGTGAAGGTCTTGACCAACGATTCAGTATTTGTAACAAAACAGTACCTACTTCTCTGTTCTTCTCATTGCTACAATTACTCTTCTCTTAACTAAATGTCCTATGTGGAACTTACTGTAATTTTGGTTTATTACATGTCATACCACATAAGATGTCTCCACTGGTAAATAATGACATGAGAGCTCTAGCTACTTGAACTGTTTTTAACCTTGCAAGCTCTCACGTTCGTTTTGTAACTCTTTATAACTTAAAACTTCCTGGCAGATTAAAACTGTTTGCCGGAACGGGACCCGAACTCGGAACCTTTGCCTTTCGCGGGAAAGTGCTCTACATCTGTGCTCCTCAAGCACGACTCACGAGCCGTCCGGCACACAGTTTTAATCTGCCATGAAGTTTCATATCAGCGCACACGCCGCTGCAGAGTAAAAATCTCATTCTTTATAACAGATTAAATTATTTCTGTGCACTATATTTATATATTCTTGTTCCATTGGATAGCTATGCATTGAAGATGGTCTAGGACAGAACCCGGTTGATACTCAAGGTTTTCAGTAAAACAGCTGATGGTTATAAATCCATTTCATAAACCTAAAGTGATTCACCTTTTATTTTTCTCTCTTAAAATGAAAACACTTCAGTCCACAACTTCCATATCGATAAACGTGTCACGAAAATGAATTTTTGTAACAACGCCAAATTTTGGCGTACTGGTACATTTATGTGTAATAATACACAAAGAAATTATAGACCTTGGCTGTTAGTGGGTATTGATTGAAATCAATGGGGGAAGTTGAATGTTTCTGCCGGACTGGGATTCGAACCTGGATGTCCTACTTAGTAGGTAGACGCTCTGACCACTGAGCCATCTGGACTCATGGTGATTGCAACTGCAAGGACTACCATTGCACGTCTCCCATCAGACCCAAATTCTCAACTTACCCACGCACTATACCTGTAGTGTCCCTTGCATACTATCCTCATTACTCGCGGCATTTAACTGATTTCCAAAAGAGGTCGGGCCTGGTGTGCATCTGTACCGAAGAAATCGTTAGCCATCTCGCCTTGTGTTTGTTCTTTCCGATTTCAACCAGAGACCACTCGCATCCAATGTCTATGATATCTTTGTGAATTAATTCATAATTGATGCTGGATCAAAAATGATGTGTGTATTAAATCTGAACTTTTTTTCTGTAAGATACTGGTATACCTGTGTTAGTATCTACCACTGCAGTCCAAATCAAAGAGATAAGGATTGCTGGCTCGATGAATGTATGGGAATATCGACAGGAGTACAAAATCGCACACATGGATTAGGTCTAGTTATGAATAGCAAGTTATGTCAGTACCAACATTCCTATATGGAAGTGAATCTAGGATAATGAAAAAGAAAGATCAAATAAGCCTACAAGCCAATGAAATGAAATTCCTCCGGTATATAACATGATACATGAAACTAGACTACAAAGGATCTACAGATATCAGGAAGGAATTAAATATTTTCGATATAAACAATAAGGTTGACGAATACCGACAAAAATGGACATCCCATATGTTACGAGTGGACAAATCAAGATTACGACTACATTTTTAGCCATATACTCCGTAAGTTAAAGGATGCATTGGAAGACCTGCAAAATGATGGAAAGACCAGGTGTACCTGCAACAGGCTGATGGAAAGCTAATGCATGATGGAAGAATAATGAATAGGAACCCGGGGCCAAGAGTGAGTTGCTGAGAAAAGTCCAGCACAGAATTATCCTCATCAAAAGCGTCAGGAGATGAACGCTAAAAACAATGCCCTTCGGACGATACTGGAGGAAAAGGCAAATTCTGAGACCAACGTCAGAATAACTTTTTGAAGAAACGCGATACTGAGCTACCAAGAGAGGATGTGCTGCTCAAGTTGTCTGAGGCTATAGATACTACGATAATGGATACCACAGAAGCTATTCCAACTGAAAATGATTAGATGATCAACAGGAAGGGCAATTACAGAAATTGGACAGGCAAATATGGCTTCAAGGAACGCAACTGCGCAGAAACCTTGGATAACATGTGAAGTACTTCAACCGATCATCGAAAGAAGGGATTACAAACGCACGCGTGATGCTGGTTGTCGTTGATAGGCACCGCAGTAATTAATCCTGGCGTACTTGAATGGCGAAGACAGTTGCCGTTTAGAACTTCAGCTTGGTTCTGAAGCACGCGTTTAAATAAGACTTTTTGTTATCTCATGTATTCTTCTCTGATCGTGTACACGTCTGTATTCAGTTTCGAGTCCGCATACGTATCTGTATGGATTACATCCAGTTTAAATAATATGAAGATCGTACTTTCATTATTATTATTATCATCATCATCATGTGAATTACATTAAACTCATCCTGATGGTGATAACGCGACTACTGAGACGGTGGGATTTAAAACAAAAGTGTCTGAAGCAGCATATTGAAGGATTTTATTTGTTCAGTGCCAATAATGTTTTAATGAATCAAGCCAAAGGATGAAGAGAACGTAACATGTAAAGTGTTTCGGGAATTTTCAACAAGTTGGAGCGTTACACCAACAATTCCTCATGAACCATACTGGTTAGAGCCCTTGAGGAATACCGGCTGCTTATTTACCGATGTCTTGTGAACAAAATGGAATTGTAACCTTGGTTGGACACCTGAGAAAATTCCATAACGTTTGCGGCAAGAAAATTAGTCAACTACCTATAGGTCAAGTACGAATAGTCATCATAATTCAAAAATTCAAAAACTTCTTTTTGTAGAGCGCAACGAAGCCGTTTCCTTTTTATACTTTTTTGTATTATCTAATGTCACTACTACAGTCAGACTTCCGGCACTTCACTACCTTCCAACAAGGGAACTTGAAAGTTAGGTGCTGAAATGTCAACATTAATACGATAAAAATTTTGGAGATGTGCGTCGTTCCGCAGATATGTTCGCTTCTCTGTATGAGTTAAAGGGATTTCATAACTTATACGTAAAATGCGTTGTGTTCATACTCAGCTGCTTCAAGTATCACTATTAAGATAGTACTAACACAACGGCAGGCAATTAAACATTGTTGAAATTGATTATAATTATATGCTGACGAATAAGCCTATCATTTGGTACAAAGATTCCACTACCTTGACTTAGTTACTGCCAGAGATGAATGTGAAAATACAAAATTATTTTTTGAGAGCTTCTTGCTGATGACGTTCCTGAAAATCCAAAACACCTCTCACTCTCTTTCCCTCTCTCCCATAGTCGTAACTGCTAGATCTATCGATCTGCTGTAACACTGAGGTTACAAACAGGTTATCGAGAGTCGTAGCGTTAATAATAGCAGTCGTGTACTACAAAAACTGCAATAACCTTCGGATGATGTTGTAAAGAACAGTGTCTTGTGAGAAACTTAGTGCACTGTTCTGTATCACTTATAAACATTACCCTTTGATGTTATGCCTCACCCTCTATGAAGAGATATTTGTACCGACGGAACTAGGGTACAGGGAAGAGAACATGAAGACAAATATAAGTGTCACACAGGTACCGCCGTGAGGCAGATATTTTAAGACATTAGATAACCTTATATAGAGATTCGACAGCAGTTGTTGCAGACGCATCTGCTTAGTGACATGAATAGCTCACCTGTATCCTGATTCTGCTTAAAATTAGCGGATTTCATAGCGTAAAGACTTAGACGTTAGCTACAAATTTAATTGATAGGAAGCAAAGGTTCTACAAATGTACAGACTATATATACAATTACTTACTCCTTAGAGTGGAGGGTAACGGATTCCGTTTGTCAAGAGTCAGTTACACACAGGAGGCTTCTACAAGTATACCAAGGGCTCAGTAGAATAGGTTGGCGGCTTTTTTGATTAGATGAACTCAGGCAAGCACAGAAAGTGCTTCAGTCTCAAAGACTTGCTTCATTTATGCAGCACTTTCTCTTGAATAAATCAGTAAATTTGTCTGTACATGTACATCATATATCGATTTCAGCCCCATTCGGATAATTCATTAGTGGGGTGTAGATTTTTTTTCATCGGGTTTATTTTGTTGGCTTCCACTTGCACAAGGAAAAACGACCATCATAAAAAAGTGAGAGGAATCGGAGCTACCAGAGAAAGACTTAGATTTTCCTTTTTCATGTGCTGTTCGAGTGTGGTACGCTGAATGATCAGCCAAACGCTTACGCTGGAATCGCACAGTGTTCAAGTTGAAGCAGACGATGTAGAAGTAGCTTTTACCTGCTATTTTGTGATTCCTAAATAAGTCTCCTTTATTTCCAGAAGAACGATACAGTTTGGTGCCTACAAGGACGAAGTTTCATCGTTACATTCAAGTTTCTGGTGATTTAACTTGAAGAAGTTCTATATCCGCAGACGGCAAAGTGGGGTGGAACTTTTGTGTGTCACCTGCCCACGAGCACAATTCCCTAAAAATCTGTTCGTACCAGTGGAAGGCAGGTGCACAGCGCAGCTTTCGGAACCCACGCGTGAAATCTGGGCGCACTAAGCGAGCCTCACAGTTCGTGCAGCAGATTCCAATTCCGGTGAAACAAATAGACTGTGCTCCTCAGCGAGCGCCCAGAAATTGGACTGCATAGCGACAAACAAGGGAGGGCCCCCCTGCATTTTTACGGCTCAATCAATTTGTCGGCACTGCCTGGGACGACAGAAGAATCCAATTAGCTGCGGTGGGGGCCGGCCGTCGGACGCTCCCGCCACCCCCGGGGCTTCTGCATTCAGCCGCAGCCTCGCAGTTCATCAGCGCCTCGTAGCATGTATGAGAGGCTGCAGGCGCTGCTGCTTAACAAGCACCGGACACGCCTGTACTTCTTGAAAAATCCGTGCCCGTACGAGGAAGAGCAACCTGGCGAACAACACATCATCCACAACAAACTGTAGCCACATTTATGGGTATTAGGCCGTGGTCCAATGCATATTTCTATGCCTCAAGTCCTGGCCGGCCGGGGTGGCCGAGCGGTTCTAGGCGCTACAGTCTGGAACCGCACGACCGCTACGGTCGCAGGTTGGAAAACTGCCGCGGTCATGGATGTGTGTGATATCCTTAGATTACTTAGCTCCAAGTAGTTGTAAGTCTGGGGGATTAATGACTTCACATGTTAAGTCCCATAGGGCTTAGAGGCATTTTGAACCTAAAGTCCTGTATATCAGTGCTAGAGACATAATCAAGGGCGAGAAAGATGGCAATTTCAAACTTAAACGTCCTCATCGCGTCGAAATATTTATACGCATCCATACAAGGGTCGGGACATGACGTCATCAGACTGCTGTCACGGGAGTCGTGACTACGTCTATTACGAAGCTTGTGAAGGTTATGTTTTGCCGCTGTTTGCTTTATTCACCACTAGAAGGTTACATCAGTTTCAATCCTTCTTTCCTTCTGTTGAAGTTGTATTTGTGGCCGCGCGGGATTAGCCGAGAGCGGTTGAAGGCGCTGCAGTCATGGATCGTGCGGCTAGTCCCGCGGAGGTTCGAGTCCTCCCTCGGGCATGGATGTGTGTGTTTGTCCGTAGGATGATTTAGGTAAAGTAGTGTGTAAGCTTAGGGACTGATGACCTTAGCAGTTAAGTCCCATAAGATTCCACACACATTTGAACATTTTATTTATTTATTATTATTATTGTTATTATTATTATTATTTTGTACTTGTGATTTCGAATTTCTAGGGCTCTCTGTAGATCCTAGCACAGAATTTTCTCATTATGAGGCTACCAAAGGGCGAACTGCTTTAACTGTTAAAAACTATCGAAAGCGAAGATAAAAATGATTTTGTACGATTTTAGCTTTTTAATTTTGTCCTATCATAGAAATACCAAGTGATCAAAAAGTCAATATAAATTTGAAAACTGAATAAATCACCGAATAATGTAGATAGAGAGGTACAAATTGACACGTACGCTTGGAATGACATGGGGTTTTATTAGAAACAAAAAAAAAAAAAATTACAAAAGTTCAAAAAATGTCCGACAGATGGCGCTTCATCTGATCAGAATATTAATAATTAACATAACAAAGTAAGACAAAGCAAAGATGATGTTCTTTACAGGAAATGCTCAATATGTCCACCACCATTCCTCAACAATAGCTGTAGTCGAGGAATAATGTTGTGAACAGCACTGTTAAGCATTTCCAGAGTTATGCAGGAGCATTGGCGTTCGATGTTGTCTTTCAGCATCCCTAGAGATGTCGGTCGATCACGATGCACTTGCGACTTCAGGTAAACCCAAAGCCAATAATCGCACGGACTGAGGTCTGGGGACCTGGGAGGCCAAGCATGACGAAAGAGGCGGCTGAGCACACGATCATCACCAAACGACGCTCGCAAGATATCTCCCACGCGTGTAGCAATATGGGATGGAGCGCCATCCTGCATAAATATCGTACGTTCCAGCTGGGGATCATGCAATTCTGTAACATATCGGCGTACCTCTCACCCGTCATAGTAGCAGCTACAAAACCAGAATCACGCATTTCCTCGAAGAAAAAAGGCCCGATAACGGTAGATGTGGTAAATCCAACCCATAAAGTGACTTTCTCGTCGTTCATTGGAGTTTCCACGACAGTTCTAGGATTTTCGGTAGCCCAAATTCTGCAGGTGCAGGCGTTGAGAGACCCTCGGAGCGTCAAATGAGCTGCGTCGGTCCACAACACGTTACTCAACCAATCGTCATCTTCCTCCATCTTTTGAAACGCCCACACCGCAAATGCCTTCCGCTTCACTAAATCGCCAGGTAACAGTTCATGTTGTCGACGGATTTTGTACGGATAACATCGGAGGGTACACCTCAGTGCCAACCAAACAGTAGTGTACGGAATGCCGGTGCGACGTACGACTGCACGAGCGCTGACTTCCCTGTGCATAGACGAACCTGCTACAGTCTCCATATCTTCCAGAACTGTCTCAGCAGCATTACGCCTTGTACTCGGTCGGCCACTATGGGATCTATCGTCTCAACAACCCGGGCTTCGAACTTCGAAATCATTCACGCCACAGCTGCATTTGTCAACGGACTTTTACCCGTTCGAATCCCCTTCCTATGGCGATAGGATCGTAGCGCTTAACTAACACATTCCCCATTCTGATAATAAAGCTTCACTAAAAGCGCCTTTTCAGGTAACGTCAAGATGCTGCGACTGCTGGCGCATCTGATTTTCTCTCTCATTACAGCTCCCTTTATGCACGATTGTCATGCGCAGTCACTGACGTTTTGCAGTCCAGCGCCATCCGTCGGACAATTTGTGAACTTTGTTTTTTTTTGTTCTAATAAAACTCCATGTCATCCCAAGCATGTGTGTCAATTTCTACCTCTGTATCTACATTATTCCGTGGTTTATTAAGTTTTCAAAGTTATACTGACTTTTTGATCACCCAGTATATTGATGCTGATAAATCCATAGTGTTATAGAAACAAATTCGGTAGTTCTCTGGTCCCCGTGCATGATCTTAATGTTCCCAGGTGACAATTGCTCATGTGTTCATTAAAACGTATGCTAATGCTTCTTTTTATAGTTTCTATGTACGCTTGATGGCATGTGTGAGACAATTTAATACTCTGCGGTGCCAAGTGATGGGCGTAACTACCTTGCAATGTTCAAGTACTCACGCACCTTTCTTGTTGGTTCAGACGCTATCTCAGTAACGTGTGGTCTTACTACGCAACTAATGCGTTGTGGGGTTGTTTTTATGAATGGGAGGAAAAATTTCCCTTTAATTGCTTCTTTATCAGAGTACCGTTTTCCTGTGGTTCAGTTCTTAAATGCCTGAGCTCGTCCGCTAAGAATTGCGGTTCAGGGACTGTTTTAGCCTGGTCTACCAATGCTTTGACTATTCTGCATGGGATGATGACTGGAATTTGTCTGAAGGTATCTATCTGTGGTAGTGTCCGCCCCCGGTAGCTGAGTGGTCAGCGCGACAGAATAACGTTCGTCAATCCTAAGTTCCCAGGTTCGATTGCCGGCTGGGTCGGAGATTTTCTCTGCTCAAGGACTAGGTGTTGTGTTGTCCTGATCATCATCATTTCATCCCCATCGACACGCAAGTCGCTGAAGTGGCGTCAAATGAAAAGACTTGCACCCGGTGAACGGTCTCCCAGACGGGAGGCACTGATCACACGACATTTACATTTATTTGTATGTGTGGTAGTGGGATTTTTGTAGACCTTGTGCACTAATGTTCTGACTGATTTCCTAATTAACTGTAAATCTCGAAATCTGGCCCTCTTCCACATTCGTCATACTGATATTACTATTAAAATTAATATCACCTAGAAAATTTGGAAACTTTAAGACTTCTGTCTCTCAAATAGTCCATACAACGAAAGTTTCATCAGTTCATCAACGTACCGAAATTAACATTAGAGCTTCTTCTCCTTTCTCAGAAGGACTGCTTTCTTAAAATTTTTCCATACAAAAATTCACTCCAACTTCGATAAGTTGCTTCGCAGTAGCCACGTCAACCGATTGCTCATAGAATTGTTATCCCACAGGAAATAAGTTGATGTAATACAATGTTCAATGTTCTCGGAAATTATTTTGATACGCCTTTCCACGCTTTTCTACACTGTGCAAGCCTCTTTATCTCGATATAACTGCTGCAAACTACATCCATATGAACCTGCTTACTGTATTCATCTCTTGGTCTCCTTCTACAATTTTTACATCACACTTCCTTCCTTACCAAGTTCACTATTCCTTCATGGTACAGGATATCTCCTTTCAACAGGTCACTTGTTTTAGTCGCCTTGTTTGTCAATTCCGTTTTTCTCTTTTTCAGTTCAAATGTTTCAAATGTCTCTGAGCACTGTGGGACTTAACATCTGTGGTCATAAGTCCCCTAGAACTTAGAACTGCTTAAACCTAACTAACCTAAGGACATCACACACATCAATCCCCGAGGCAGAATTCGAACCTGCGACCGTAGCGGTCACGCGGTTCCAGACTGAAGCTACTCGATCTACCCGTCTACCATTCAGCATTCATCTGCAGCACCACATTTCAAGTCATATAGTCTCTTCTTGCCTGAGTTGCGTCTGTCGTCATCTCATGACCTTCGACTGTTGTAATTGGTAATAGGTTCTTTGTACAAGTTGTAGATAACCTTTGGCTCCCAGCATTTTATCCTTGTTACCTATATAACTCCAGCGAATGGATTCCAGTCAATATACTCAAAAGCTTTCTCCAAATCTAGAAATGCTATAAAGGTGATTTGTCGTTCTTCAGACATTTTCTGAGGTAAGTCGTAGGGTCAGTACTGACCTTCGTGTTCCTACATTTCTGCAGAACACAAACTGATCCTTTATCGGATCTATTTATAGCAGTTTTCCCATTCTTCTTTAAATAGTTCGCGATAATATATCATAAACACGACTGATAGTCCTGTAATACACGTTTCAGCACCTGCCACTTTTTGAACTGGAATTATAATATTCTACTTGAATTTCGAGGGTATTATGCATGTCTCACATATCTTTCACAGCACGTGGAACAGTTCTGTCTTGGCTGGCTCTTCCAAAAATTTCAGTAACTGAGTGCATGTTGTCTCCTCCAGGAGCTTTGGTCCGACATAGTTCCTTCAGTGGTGTGAAAAACCTATCTTGCAGCATCGTATCTATTGTCTCATCCCTCTACGTCCTTTTCCTTTTTTTACAATGTGGCCTTCTAGGTCATACCCCTCGTCTGATGTAACAAGAAGCTGTATGGCTGGGTTGAGCGGTGAGTAACCATAATATTAAATTTTTTATTTAACAAGATGGCAGAGGTTTTTTTATTACAACCTGTAATGCCAGTGCCTGAGTAACAGTAAACAATTAATTTAAATCCAAATCTAGCTAAAAAGCCCCATAGATATTAACCATAACACCAAAAACAATAACATAATAAACTTACATTGTGACCACACAGATTAGAAAATGAATTGACAGCACACAGGCCAGAGCACAAAATATAAGCTTACTATTACACTGACAACTTTTTTATACTAAGGTGCTTTGAATAATCATACCCACAGTCTCTGTTAAATAACACGATAGCAATAAGGCGTAAGGAATTTTGTTGCAGTTCAAAATTGCAATAGGATAAGAGAACTTTTCCAAAGAAGGCCTTGTACTCAAAACGGGTGTCATTGGCAACAACAAGGAAACACAAGGTTCATAACTCACTAACAGCAATAGGAAGCAGAGCGGTTATTTACTACACTAGATCAATCTCATCGAAATGTGACAAGGGTTTGCTGTATTTAGGCATGCTTAAGTCACCTGGCACTGGTAAAATAACATAACTCTGTGGTTCGCTGACTACTAGTGCTTGAAATCCCAAAATGATTACAAGTACTCAGAATTACGGGGAATCTATCAAAACAGAAAAAAAAACAACCTAACAGTCACGTGACAATTACAGTACATACTAAGAATCTATTATCCATGAACAATGGAATAATGCTGACAGCTGTTTCCTACAAGCGTGAGACCGGTCATACAAGGCAAGGCATAGAGTTAACAACAAATGGCACCAGAAATGTGGTAAACGCTCAAATTGGTCAAGACGCTGTCTCAATATGTGTTTTCCTCGAACCACCAGGGACAGACTGACCTGTAGCAAACGGCACAGTGCATGCCGTAATGAACGGAAAACAACCTCTACTTATCGGCCACAGTGTATCCGGTGGCTGTCTACGTGCCCAGTCAGATCCGTCCTGTGGTGATACTCCAGAGTTCCGTCTCATGTTACTCACTCGGTCACACTCCGAGTTCTGCCCGATGTTTCCCGCTGGCCTCGCACACCCGTTCGTTTCAGCGATGGGGTCGTTGCACTTTCCCTGACAGTGCCCTCACGGAGCCGTGCTGCCGCAGCTGCAACTTCTCCAGTGGCCGAATGATGTCTTGTGACAGTACACCCTGCACAGCCTTTCTGTATATTCCATCTCTCACATTTTCCTTCTTTACTTAGTACTGAGGTTTTGATATTCATATACCTGCTTCTCTTTTCTTCCAAGTTCTCTTTAATTTTTCTATAAGCATGCTCTATCTTTCTTCACTTTTGCATGCATCTGTAGGTTTGTCTTTTTCTTCTAGCCATTCCTGCTTAGATAATTTGCGTTTTCTGTAAATCTGTATTCCACTCAGTCTGATGAATTTGCTGCATTTCTATATTTTTCCTTTCTATGATCAAATTCATTATCCCCTGTGCTTTCCTTAACTATCTTAATTTTTTTATTTTTACCGTGTCATACATTCTTTTAATCCCTTCATCATCTGCGGAACACAAATTTGTACTATTGTGGTGTTTGTTAACTTCTTGTTCATCTTGGCCACAATGAAGCATTTACAATGCTGCTTATAGCAGCTTACCTACGTTCCTATTTTATTATATATTAGTAAACCACTTCTGGGCCAGAGCTTATAACGCAGTATTCACTAGACCAGATCTCCTTCCTGAAAACTGTATTTCATTCTATCTAACTTCATCCTGTCCATTTCCATTTCTAAATTCTCTTGTCCACGTCCACTATTATCTAATACTTCACATCTCGTCCCCTGATGATGTGCTAATTTTGTTTTTCTGGATTACGACATAGTCGTGAGTAGTCCACGCTCTAGATACGAGTGGGAATATTTTATCAAAGATATGTCATCATCGTTTGACCATACAATAGAGGTTTATGCTCTCTGGAAGAATAACAGCTGCAGTTTCACTGGCTTTTAAAATGGTTCAAATGGCTCTAAGCCCTATGGGACTTAACATCTGAGGTCATCAGTCCCCTAGACTTACAACAACTTAAACCTAACTAACCTAAGGACATCACACACATTCATGCCCGAGGCAGGATTCGAACCTGCGACCATATCAGCAGCGCGGTTCCGGATCGAAGTGCCTGGAACCGCTCGGCCACAGCTGCCGAACCTGTGTTTTAGACGTTCGCAAGACCTGCGTAGCAAGACATTGTTGGCTTATATTAAGGAACCGCACATATTTGCATGAGATTTCGAACATCAGTAACATATTTTTGAAGTGCATGACCTAAATACTTATCAATATTTTTGTATTATAACCCGTTTCGGTACCGTGATGATGGTACAATGTAGAAATTGCAGTTAAAGATCATTAAACATTTTTGTGCAACACATTTCATATATTAATGTTACAGGGTCAGATCGGTCTGTAATCCAGTCATTTGCCCCATTAGCCAAGGAAAAGGCTGTTGGCCCAACCCAGGAACATTATGTTCGCTCGGCCTCGCCACAAATATTATTCCATGGTAACTTCAGTTATGATATCTGTATTGCTGAATCATGCAGGCCACCCCACGTTATCATCGTCGGCCCATTGTTTATGAGGGGAGAGATGCCATATCCTTTGCGAAAATACTTTCGAGGTGTGACACCCATTAAGGGGAACCATACAACATCCAAACTGACCATAGTACTTCTTACCCAAAGTATTTTCATTTTTCGATAAAATGATCTGGTCCAAGCCATATTTCTCCGCCTAAAAACTGACATATTAAAAAGCGTCAATTTATACGCTGAGAAAATGGGCTGGGACGATGGCATCATGTTCATAAAGCATAAATTATCAGTTGCGCAGATTCTGGCTGTGAGAACTGCCCAGTACGATCAATGGGGCGCACGTTCTGCATGGCACTGCTAGTGCTGTTAATTGCTCATTGTATATGTAAATAACCAAACCAGTGTAAGGCCCTGCATTTAATTAGACTGATAACACAGTGATCTCCGCCATCGTAGAAGACATTCCCTGCGACGATTTTCATTTATCCGGTCGCAGCAGTTTCCGCAGTGTAGTCGACAGCATCTGAATGGTTATCGTCAGACGGAATGCGTACAGCAGTGAGACGCACTTACCCTGTAGCCCCCCAGGTGTCGAACCTGGCACGTGAAGGTGGCGTCACGGCCCACGGCCACCGTCAGGTTGGCCAGAGGTGCCGCGAACTCTGGCTGGAAGGCTGCTCCTGGAACAAACCACAGAACGCCATGTGTGGAGTGGTGAAACAACAGTTTGCTTCAAAAAGTTTTTAACATGGATCAAAACTGTAGAGAGGCTGGTGGAGTTTCATCCATTCTGTACGCAATTCTGAAACTTTAAGAGTAAACAAATATTATTTTGTAGGTTGTCTAAGTAAGGCTAAGTTATTCTGCGCTGGAATAAAGCCTGTTACCTATGTTTCCAGCTCTTTTCTTTCATCATTGTCAAGAAATTTCGAATACGAGGAAGACGCACAAATTTCCTAACATGATTTACATCTTGTATTCGATATTGTTGCAATATACAACGATGTTACTGTCAAATGGAAAAATCGATCGAACTGAGGATAGCGGCTCCGAATATTATTCACTCGACACCTAAGATTGTGGTTTCGTTTATTTTTCCGAAACCTGTTTCCACCCCTGCCCCCAATCAGTCGTCCGCACCACACTTCCGAAGGTGAAGTTAGTTCAGAGCCGTTCGCAGTCAACCTAGTGAGAACGAAAGGTGAGGATATGATACTAATTTCAGTCCTGTTTATTTACGTTTACGTGGTACTTTTCTTCGAAGTACTACTCAGCCTCCCATCGCTGAAATGTCATCAGAACAGCTCGGCAGCCCATGAAAACAGTTCATATAAGTGGGCTACTGTGATGTCAATCAGAGCAGGCCACATGTGATACATGAGTTGCCTATTCTACTACTGCCAACAACTGCCTTTCAGTTACTGGGCTCATAATTACGGAAGTGGTTCTGCAACGATTACAGGTGTGACAAATTCCAGAAACCTAATTGTTGAATCTTATGAAGAAATGGTAGATAAGAATGATTGTATTTTGACATAAGATCATCGTGGCGTTTCCTTCGTTCTATAACTGAGCAAGGTATGGGAGTGTTCAAAACAATGGACTCCGGCTTAGATCCCTGTCCAACTATTCTGATTTACGTATTCCGTGCTTTCCTTAAGCTACGTAAGGCTTATGAAGCGGTGTTTCTTTTGCAACTTGTGTTCCATCTCTAATTACATCATCACTGCTGGGACCATAAACCTTCTTCCCTTTGCTCTTTGCTCTAATTGGAGGGACTCATTCCCTGTGTCGCTTCCGTGTCCTGTCACATTGGAGATTATGTTCACCAGGCTATTAATTATGCTCTGTGTCTGATAATTTCTTAGAAGTACCACTATATTGCGAGCGAAATGACTGTTTCTACAAATAAATGAATGAAGCACATTTTCTGTAATTCCATCGTTTCCATTGAGCCATGGCGGGGCTGCTGGCGTCGCGTTTCGAATTCCTGGGATCGCTAGATCGATTTGTCGTGTGATGCCCTTCTGGTTTGAGGCCACTAAGACCCTTACTCGCAGTTGTTGATTGGGAGGGGGCGTGCCGTGGCGTGGGAGCTGGGGAATTGTGACGGTGTGAGAGGTCCACCTGGTGACTAAGGGGAGCACTTGCGCAAGCGTCTTTGGCACAGAGTCCGGCAAGTGGTTGCTGCGCATATTTGTGGGCCGATTTGAATCCGAGTGCTGTCTTCGTGCGTAGACTGGCAAGCCAGCTCTGGAACGTGGGACACCGATGAAAGAGTAGAAGCCAGCTAAATTCGTGACCCCTTTAGAATCGGTGAGCTTTAGCTTCGATTCCTGAACTTCAGTTATATTTTGTATTTCGAAGCCTTAACTGTTATTGTCTTATTGTATACCTATAGGTCTGTTGCGGTCATTTCGACTTCTTAGCTGATCTATTTCACCACCAGTTGGTTACTTGAATTGTGGCTGCCGTTTGCTTTTCCTTTGTTGAGACTGGCCTTGGTTGTTTGTTGACAGGATATCTTAAACTGTATGAGCCGATGGTGTTTCCTCAGCCAGAGTGATAGCGTGTTTCTCTTATGCTGTGGCTGTGGCCCGCTTCCGCCCCCCCCCCCCCCCCCGCCCACAACACACACACCCCGTCGACACGCAGTACGAAGATGGTTGGGTTTTAGCCGACCTCTCTGACTGGCAACGCGTCTTCGAACACCTCGTAACCTGGTAGGTACATGTCTCTTGCGATACGGTCGGGTGTGCTTTCGAAATACCTTCGAGTATAGCACTGTTAATTATATCGGCTTAGGAGGTGATCTCAAAATTTGCAATTGCTGAGGCTATGTAAATGGGTTCGGCAGCCAAGTTTTCTCTAGGTCGTTAAGATTTCGTTGTAGAGGCGGTATCTTGAAGTGACGCGGATATGCCGTTTGGCTAGTTATTGTTGCTTTCATGTAATTAGCCTTGCTGTGTTAATATTCCCTTTGGCGGTCTGTATCCAACGGACAGGGCCTTGGAAGGCCGGTCCTCTCGTTGTTATCTTTCTTGGCTTTACTGTTTGGTGTTGTCTTTTGCTCCTTGCACATAAGCCTTCTGGTGCACCACTTGTGAGGTGGCAGTTCAAATTCTTGGTTACGTAACTGAAGCAGTTAGTCATGAAGGCCTACTGCGTCCTATGGAAGAAGGCCTGCCTGTTTTCTGTTTGGTAATTTTAATTAACTGAAGCTGTTATTATTGGAGGCCTGCTTTTTCTCATTTTGTCATTTTAATTAGCTGAAGCTGTTACTAACGGAGGGCTGCCGGTTTTCTATTTGGTGATTTCATTTAACAGAATCTCTTATTTAGAAAGGCCTGCCTGTTTGCATTTGGTAATTTTGCTACTCTGCAAGACTTCAGATTGCTTTAGCTGCATCGGAGCCCCATCATGCACCATGATGTTGGATATTTCGGAGGAGAGAAGCAACCCTTTGTTGGCTCTTCGCCTCTACCAGCAATCTTTTTCAGTCGATAATGTTATATCCAACGAGTATATACTGAGAAATACACAAAGGAGTAGAGAGTCTTATTCTAAGAGTTATTATGAAAATCAGATGCTATTGTCACCAACTCACTGCCATCATGACAGGCTATCTCACATTCTACAATGACCAGACACCAGAGGTTTGGATGACGTATTAGAAGTGACAGCAGGCTTCGCTTGCTTTATAAGAATCACTGCATCACTAGATGATGCACGTCAGGTGTTTCCTGATAGTTCATTCTCCCATGATAACAGTCATGAGAGGTGCAAAACAGATCCGGGAGAAGCGCTCTTAGGCCACATACTTTGGGTTTTAGTGTTTTAAGGTATTCACTCATTCACTCTTGTAGTGACACAGTACCATTATTAGTTAAGGAACTAAATGCAGTACATTATAGGATGCCGCAACCGCAGTGATGTAGATAAATGATTTTGGGTAATAACAGCCAGATATAGATGACAAAATGGTTACAATCACAACGTTTCTGTGTGGGATCCGTACCAGATCGGGTTGACGGAGGAGATAGAGAAGATCCAAAGAAGAGCGGTGCGTTTCGTCACAGGGTTATTTGGTAACTGTGATAGCGTTACGGAGATATTTAACAAACTCAGGTGGCAGACTCTGCAAGAGAGGCGCTCTGCATCGCGGTGTAGCTTGCTCGCCAGGTTTCGAGAAGGTGCGTTTCTGGATGAGGTATCGAATATAATGCTTCCCTCTACTTATACATCCCGAACAGATAACGAATGTAAAATTAGAGAGATTAGAGCGCGCACGGAGGCTTTCAGACAGTCGTTCTTCCCGCGAACCATACGCGACTGGAATAGGAAAGGGAGGTAATGACAGTGGCACGTAAAGTGCCCTCCGCCACACACCGTTGGGTGGCTTGCGGAGTATAAATGTAGATGTAGATGTAGATGTATTTGCAGCGGTGATTAAATGAAATATTTTGTGTTGATGTAACGAGATCTACCACTGAATCACAATCTGTCACCAGACCTTTCCTGGATCTCTTTGCGTAGTCACGTTCAATCAGTTCCCAATGACACATTCGGAACAAGGAAGGTGCCGTTTACTGTACATTGAGCGGCAGCACCGAAGTGAAATCGTCGCCATGGACGAACGCGTGGCCTCAGTTTTGCACCGTTCCATAGCAGATGTTTTCGTCAAAATACCAATAGAAGAACTTCCAAGCAGAATCTCTTCACCAGAAGTGGTCGGCATGGCATGCATGACCGACATCAGTATAAGAGCAGCCTTAAGAATCTTTCATTGAAGTGAGTGAGGATCTAATTTAGTCTCAAAAGTTGTGGTTGACTGAATTCTGCAGTTCTGGAAAGCAATTAAGAAACAAACTACGTTAGGGGAAGCAAAAATAACAACTTGCGTTTTGTGGTGGGAGTAGCTTGATTTAAGACTCCTACTTACTCCTATTACATGCAGTAATTGTAAGTAGGGATCTGATAACCATGATGTTGAGCGTCCTAAACAAGCAACAACAACAACTATGGCCACTGTCACTGAAGATAGAAATTTCTGTTTTGTTAGGCAGCGTCCTATCTCACCTATGCGATCGACATTTCGACCCCTCTGCTGGGATCTTCTTCAGGATCGTGTGATGTTCACAGTTGACTAATCATTCAGTGTTCCCAGCGGTAGGCTTCACACACTTTATGCATTCATCTGTAAAGCGTTGGACTCAGTATTTTTGTAGCCATGACATATCATAGTGATGGTTCCATAGCATTCACACCTTTAAACACTTACCTTCTTTGTAATTGGAATTATTACACTCCTTAGAAGATTCAAGGTATTTCCCCTTTCTTATATACCTTCCTTATATTTTTCAAATCAAGAGGGATTATTCGGTCACAGTAATACCTCTAAGGTATCTCAATAACTCAGATGAAATTGCGTCACTCCAGCGAACGAATTTGGTCACCTACAGCTTTACACGTCTGCAGATTTATATTTATCCTCTAGCTATTCCTGATTTGGCGAAAGCCATTTGCTATGTTTTATTCCTACGTTTTTCAGTGCACTGTCTGACTAGATTGCCAGACTTTGATTTATGTGTCCTTTACATTCGAAAGAACTCATCCACTTCTCTCAGAATGAAGAATGGAGGTTTTCTTGATGACTTACTGGACACACAACCTAGAAACCATTCTTCCATTTGGATTCCTTCCTGTTTGAAAGAGTCCATCTCGAACAGTATCTGGATCTCTCTCGAGGCGCTAATATTCGAGTGATCGCTCAGGGGGAAGTACGCAGTCGGTGCGAGGCGGACGATCTCAGGCGCGAGATGAGAAGCGAACCGGGCCGCTCATGAAAATGTACCGCAGCTCGGCCGTATAAATCAGAACGGTGTCGCGTCGCGTTATCTGGCTTGTGCGCACGCGCTCTGCGCAGCAGCTGCGGCTTGTGTTGCGGGTGGCCGCGCGCGCGGCTGCAGGGGACGACCGGCGCGTGACCGGAATACTTGTCACAGGCCCGAGGGGAACGGGCTCCTGATAAGGAAATGAAATGGCCCGGCCGAAACGACCCTGGCTCCCTTCCTCAAACATCTCATCTCTTCCGCTGTCTTTCAATCAACTACGTCTGTGGGCCCTAAAAAGGAGGGAAAAGAAAGCTTCCGTCCTCTCTGCGTCTCCTCCTTGCCATTCCAGCCGCATTCGACGAAACACGCGCACTGGAGCTGATAAATGTGACAAAGCCGACGCACTTGATTAAATTTGTCCCTCGCAAAGCAGCTTTGTCCTCGCGTCTGCTCCCTGTATCGGCCCAAGGATATCGGGTGCGACTGTGGCAACAGCACACAGGCGGTTACCGTTCTCTTGCTACAGAGGTGCTGGAGAGGAAACTTAAATCCAGGGCAGGGTCGACAGCTAGCAGCGAAGGATGATGCTTCGCTGAAACCTTAAAGAACGATGTCTTACTGAAGCTCAGTAAAGCACAAGGACTGACAGTATTTAAAATCAATATACCTCTCTCTCTGTAAGCCGTCCTTTCATGATCCACAACATTCTTATGTTTAGGCTACTACTGCAAGCAACCGTCATTAGGGTGACTGCATCAGGAGCATTGTCGACATGTAGTGTTATTAATTCAACACAAGATGCCCAACTGAATCTCATTCAGTGGCTTCAATACTAGGAGTATCTTCTTTGGTTCTACAAAATCGTAGCTTCGTCATACATAAGGTACTAAAACGATAAGCAGCATAACAAGTTGAAAACACCAAATAAATAGTTTATTTCACTGTTGTTGATTCATTGCGTAGGAGTGCTACAAGTTAGCTTCGTGCAAAACAGAGTTACTGTCACTGTAATACAGAGATCTATAGAAAGACTGCCTCATATCTAATGTTGCTATATTTACGTTATTATAAAGTTATGTTTTGGATGTAATAGTCTAACATCAGAGCTATTTCCAGAGAGAGGCCATTCATTCCTCCCGTGTGATCGCGACTTTGGACAATATAAGTGGAAAATAAAAACTCATTTCCGCATTTACACGCCGTATGAATACATGGAACGCCGGCCGGTGTGGCCGAGTGGCTGTAGGCGCTACAGTCTGGAACCGCGCGACCGCAACGGTCGCAGGTTCGAATCCTGCCTCGGGCATGGATGTGTGTGATGTCCTTAGGTTAGTTAGGTTTAATTAGTTCTAAGTTCTAGGCGATTGATGACCTCAGAAGTTAAGTCGCATAGTGCTCAGAGCCATTTGAACCATTTTTTTGTAAGTACTGGTCACATTTCCCGCCTGCCTTGCCATTCAAAGGTAGACGGAGGAATTTTTAAAAGCTATTGTGTACCTATATATTGCTATTTTTATCCATTTTCACATAGTTTATAGAAAAAGGAAGCACTAGAATGCGATAGTAAGTATTCGAATTCTAATGTTCCAAACGGCAGTTTCAATTTAAAATGGTCGAAATTGCAGTTACAGTTAATAAATACATTCATCTACATCTACATCTACATCCATACTCCGCAAGCCACCTGACGGTGTGTGGCGGAGGGTACCTTCAGTACCTCTATCGGTTCTCCCTTCTATTCCAGTCTCGTATTGTTCGTGGAAAGAAGGATTTTCGGTATGCCTCTGTGTGGGCTCTAATCTCTCTGATTTTATCCTCATGGTCTCTTCGCGAGATATACGTAGGAGGGAGCAATATACTGCTTGACTCTTCGGTGAAGGTATGTTCTCGAAACTTTGACAAAAGCCCGTACCGAGCTACTGAGCGTCTCTCCTGCAGAGTCTTCCACTGGAGTTTATCTATCATCTCCGTAACGCTTTCGCGATTACTAAATGATCCTGTAACGAAGCGCGCTGCTCTCCGTTGGATCTTCTCTATGTCTTGTATCAACCCTATCTGGTACGGATCCCACACTGCTGAGCAGTATTCAAGCAGTGGGCGAACAAGCGTACTGTAACCTACTTCCTTTGTTTTCGGATTGCATTTCCTTAGGATTCTTCCAATGAATCTCAGTCTGGCATCTGCTTTACCGACAATCAACATTATATGATCATTCCATTTTAAATCACTCCTAATGCGTACTCCCAGATAATTTATGGTATTAACTGCTTCCAGTTGCTGACCTGCTATTTTGTAGCTAAATGATAAAGGGTCTATCTTTCTGTGTATTCGCAGCACATTACACTTGTCTACATTGAGATTCAGTTGCCATTCCCTGCACCATGCGTCAATTCGCTGCAGATCCTCCTGCATTTCAGTACAATTTTCCATTGTTACAACCTCTCGATACACCACAGCATCATCTGCAAAAAGCCTCAGTGAACTTCCGATGTCATCCACCAGGTCATTTATGTATATTGTGAATAGCAACGGTCCTATGACACTCCCCTGCGGCACACCTGAAATTACTCTTACTTCGGAAGACTTCTCTCCATTGAGAATAACATGCTGCGTCCTGTTATCTAGGAACTCCTCAATCCAATCACACAATTGATCTGATAGTCCATATGCTCTTACTTTGTTCAATAAACGACTGTGGGGAACTGTATCGAACGCCTTGCGGAAGTCAAGAAACACGGCATCTACCTGTGAACCCGTGTCTATGGCCCTCTGAGTCTCGTGGACGAATAGCGCGAGCTGGGTTTCACATGACCGTCTTTTTCGAAACCCATGCTGATTCCTACAGAGTAGATTTCTAGTCTCCAGAAAAGTCATTATACTCGAACACAATACGTGTTCCAAAATTCTACAACTGATCGACGTTAGAGATATAGGTCTATAGTTCTGCACGTCTGTTCGACGTCCCTTCTTGAAAACGGGGATGACCTGTGCCCTTTTCCAATCCTTTGGAACGCTACGCTCTTCTAGAGACCTACGGTACACCGCTGCAAGAAGGGGGGCAAGTTCCTTCGCGTACTCTGTGTAAAATTGAACTGGTATCCCATCAGGTCCAGAGGCCTTTCCTCTTTTGAGCGATTTTAATTGTTTCTCTATCCCTCTGTCGTCTATTTCGATATCTACCATTTTGTCATCTGTGCGACAATCTAGAGAAGGAACTACAGTGCAATCTTCCTCTGTGAAACAACTTTGGAAAAAGACGTTTAGTATTTCGGCCTTTAGTCTGTCATCCTCTGTTTCAGTACCATTTTGGTCACAGAGTGTCTGGACATTTTGTTTTGATCCACCTACCGCTTTGACATAAGACCAAAATTTCTTAGGATTTTCTGCCAAGTCAGTACATAGAACTTTACTTTCGAATTCATTGAACGCCTCTCGCATAGCTCTCTTCACACTACATTTCGCTTCGCGTAATTTTTGTTTGTCTGCAAGGCTTTGGCTATGTTTATGTTTGCTGTGAAGTTCCCTTTGCTTCCGCAGCAGTTTTCTAACTCGGTTGTTGAACCACGGTGGCTCTTTTCCATCTCTTACGATCTTGCTTGGCACATACTCATCTAACGCATATTGTACGATGGTTTTGAACTTTGTCCACTGATCCTCAACGCTATCAGTACTTGAGACAAAACTTTTGTGTTGAGCCAACAGGTACTCTGAAATCTGCTTTTTGTCACTTTTTCTAAACAGAAAAATCTTCCTACCCTTTTTAATATTCCTATTTACGGCTGAAATCATCGATGCCGTAACCGCTTTATGATCACTGATTCCCTGTTCTGCGTTAACTTTTTCAAATAGTTCGGGTCTGTTTGTCACCAGAAGGTCTAATATGTTATCGCCACGAGTCGGTTCTCTGTTTAACTGCTCAAGGTAGTTTTCAGATAAAGCACTTAAAAAAATTTCACTGGATTCTTTGTCCCTGCCACCCGTTATGAACGTCTGAGTCTCCCAGTCTATATCCGGCAAATTAAAATCTCCACCCAGAACTATAACATGGTGGGGAAATCTACTCGAAATATTTTCCAAATTATCCTTCAGGTGCTCAGCCACAACAGCTGCTGAGCCAGGGGGCCTATAGAGACATCCAATTACCATGTCTGAGCCTGCTTTAACCGCGACCTTCACCCAAATCATTTCACATTTCGGATCTCCGTCAATTTCCTTCGATACTATTCCACTTCTTACCGCTATAAACACGCCTCCCCCTTCACTGTTCAGCCTGTCTCTGCGGTATACATTCCAATCTGAGTTTAGGATTTCGTTACTGTTTACGTCTGGTTTCAGACAACTTTCTGTCCCTAGTACTATATGGGCGTTGTGATCGTTTATTAATGAGAGCAGTTCTGGGACCTTTCTATAGACGCTCCTGCAGTTTACTATTAGCACATTAATATTGTTATTCCCTGTTGCATTTTGCCTACTCCTATCTTGCCGCGTCTGAGGAGGCGTCTTGTCGGGCCTAGGGAGGGGATTCTCTAACCTAAAAAACCCCCATGTGCACTCCACACGTACTCCGCTACCCTTGTAGCCGCTTCCGGCGTGTAGTGCACGCCTGACCTATTCAGGGGGACCCTACATTTCTCCACCCGATAGCGGAGGTCGAGAAATTTGCACCCCAGATCTCCGCAGAATCGTCTGAGCCTCTGGTTTAAGCCTTCCACTCGGCTCCAAACCAGAGGACCACGATCGGTTCTGGGAACGATACTACAAATAGTTAGCTCTGATTCCACCCCGCGAGCGAGGCTTTCCGCCTTCACCAAATCCGCCAACCGCCCGTACGAACTGAGGATGACCTCTGAACCCAGACGGCAGGAGTCATTGGTGCCGACATGAGCAATTTGCAGTCGGGTGCACCCAGTGCTCTCTATCGCCGCCGGTAGGGCCTCCTCCACATCTCGGATGAGACCCCCCGGCAAGCAGACAGAGTGAACACTGGCCTTCTTCCCCGACCTTCTCGCTATTTCCCTAAGGGGCTCCATCACCCGCCTAACGTTGGAGCTCCCAATAACTAATAAACCCCTCCCCCCGTGTGCCTGCTCGGACCTTGCTGAAGGAGCAGCCACATGTCCCCTCACAGGCAGAGCGGGCGATGCCACACGGCCAGCCTCCACATTGACCTTCACCGCCACGTATGGTAACTACCTCGTTTAATAATTATTGCTCGAAATGGACAAAAGTTGTCAGATCGAGGAGTATCAGACATATCTCGGTAGTAAAACAAAACGCAACTCATAAGTCATGCGTGTAGAGCGCTAATAGTTAGGCATTGCCTATGTCCTTTATGTACTTAAGGGTGCTGCAGAATACACGTGATTTCTTCCACAAGGAACTACTAGAAAGATAATGAAAACATTGCAGAAATTTAGTATATTCATGTTAATGCCCTTCGTATTATGAATCAAAGTTTGAAATAAACAGGTGCCTTTTTGAGTGTTTGAACTTCCACAAACATCAAGTTCTTGACGAGTAAATATGTAGCAATTTGTACTTGAACAAGTAATTCGGATTACTTTTGTCGTGAAATTGTTTTGAGACACGAACAATTCTTACTAGTTTATAATAGGGTGGAAGGTAGTGGTTTACGATGTCAATGTGTACACTCAACTTATTTTCTTAGTTTCACAAAAGAGGTATATACACTATTTTAATTTTGTGCTCTGTACTGGCAGGTTAATTGACCGTAAGCAGTTCAGATGTGTGAACATATTCCAACATGTAATGCAGATTTATCACAGCTAGAGCCATCAACATATTTATAATGCCTTAATTCCACATTCTTAATTCATGGTCTTCGTAACAGTATGATGTAGAAAAAAAAAGTGTCGCTAAAGTTTTCAACCCTGTACTTGGGTGTAACTTTTGGAGGACAAAGACGAAGTGTCCAGAATGAGATTTTCACTCTGCAGTGGAGTGTGCGCTGATATGAAACTTCCTGGCAGATTAAACCTTTGTGCCGGATCGAGACTCGAACTCGGGACACAGTTCGAGTCTCGGTCCTGCACACCGTTTTAATCTGCCAGGAAGTTTCAAAGACGAAGTGTTTCATCTTCCTTGTGTATCACTAGTACGCTGTATTATCTCAACAACAATCAAGTCTTTTATCCATTGTGTAATATTTATTCTCTACCTCTTTTGTACCGAGTGTGCAGACTGCAGACAACAGTTACCTGGAAAATTCATCTAAGAGAAGAATTGACTGTCATGTCTTTTTTTTTTTAATTTGTGAAAAAGCTACGACTCAAGGTGCTATAAAAGTAAGTAGATTGTCAATTAATGTACAGCTTGTACTGTAAGTCGTCTGGCGTGAAGACATGTTACATTAAAAATATTTTATTGGCAGTACTAAATGAACAGGACGGTCAATCAAAAGAAGAAACGCTCAGTGCAAGACTTGTTTGACCTCTATGGACATAAAAGGAAATATATCCCTAAAGAAGAGCTTTGATCAAACGCAACATTGATTATGGACTTCCAAGAAACCTGCACTGAGAACTTAACGCCCCACTGCAGCTAATTCTGTAGGAAAAGGACGATGATAATTCAATAATCAAAGGGGATTGGAATGAGGTAATAAGAATGAGAGAAAAGGAAGGCTAATTGATTATAGCAATAACTTTGAAATAACAATAGAGAGTACACAGTTCAAAAATCACAAGAGCAGGAGCTACACGCAGAGACAGCTCAAAGATACGGGAAGATTCAACGTGAAATACAACATGCTGGGACACAGACTCCGAAATCGGATACTGGGTTTTCTCACCCAGGAGCCGATATAGCTCATATCACAGTGTAGTAATGATGAAAAGTAGACTGAAGTTTAAGAGACCGGTCCAGAATAATCTGTGTGGAGGTTGAAGTACTGAAGGATGAAGAGGTGTGTTTGAAGTTCTCTAAGGATGTAGACACTGCGATAGTCAGTACTACACCAGGAAGATCTGTTCAAGAGGAATGGACACCTCTAAAATGTGCATCCACAAAAGTCTGACAGATAGACATAGGTATAAGGAAGGCAGCTCCGAAGAAACTTTGGGTGCCATAAGAAATTCTTCAACTGATCAGAGAAAGGTGGAAGTACGAAAATATTCAGGGACAGGAAGGAATAAAGGGATAAAAGTTACTTTGGAAGGAGTAAACAGGTAGTGCAGAAATGCTAAGGCAAAATGACTGCAATAGAAAGACATCAAAACAGAAATGGTACCAGAAAATTTCGGTGAGATTAAAAGCAAGGGCGGCAAAACTAAGAGTGCAAGAGAATTCCACCGCTTAAGTCATAGGAGAGAGTGGACAGGTGGAAAGGGTACATCGAAAGCCTTAAGTCATAGGAGAGAGTGGACAGGTGGAAAGGGTACATCGAAAGCCTCTGAAAAGTGAGACACTACCTCATTACGTTATAGAAAAAGAAATGGAAGCCAATAGGGAAAACAAAGAAAATTTACTAATACAGTCAGAATTGAACATAGTTATGGAAGAAGAAAAAATATTCAAATGTGTGTGAAATCGTATGGGACTTAACTGCTAAGGTCATCAGTCCCTAAGCTTACACACTACTTAACCTAAATTATCGTAAGGACAAACACACACAACCATGTCCGCGGAAGGACTCGAACCTCCGCCGTGACCAGCCGCACAGTCCGTGACTGCAGCGCCTAAGACCGCTCGGCTAATCCCGCGCGGCCGCTTTGGAAGACTGGAGATGCAATAAGACAGCAAGAGAGGTAACTGCGAGAACTATCGCAAAATTAGCTTAAAAGTTAATTTATTCAAGTTGCTGACAAAATTTACATACAAAATAAAGGAAAAAAAATATGAGAATATCCCAGATCGCGATCAGTTTGTGTTTATTAAAGGCAGAAGCATCAGAGAGGTGATTATGACATCGTGCTTGAAAATATAAAGAAGATTTAAAAGGAAAATCAGGACCCATTCAGTGGATTTCTTGATAACGAAATTGCGTTAACCAATGTACTAAAATACAAGATGTTCGAAATGCCATACATATCAAGGGAATCAAACTAATATGGACCGATGACGGAATATTGTTTCAGTGACACCGTCATCTGACAGAAAGGTGATCCGTTTAACCTCTTCTCTCGATTGTATTCACGTGTTGCTTCTTCTCAGTTGCCGTTGTCCATTATTCATGTGAAAGCTACTCTTAGCTTTAAATATTGAAGAATAAGACACTATATTTATTCAGATAAAAGTAATATAAAGAAAATTTTCACAGATAATGGACAAATAATTGGTCTGTAGTGGCACTGAACGCTACCTTGATTGCCGACACACCATGCCTGCGTGGAATTGCACAGAAAACGAAAGCAACAGCAAAGTCAAATGTAGCACCAAGAACCTGTGAAACACTATGCCATCTCCGTGCAACAGGGGTGCGCAGTTGGGTCGGTCACACATTTAAAGTAACTTGTATATTTATGCTCGTGGTTATGTAATTATTCACGATAAGCCAAAATTCACAATATAATACTGGCCAAAATATTCCAAATAGACACATAAGTAAAGACAATGGTTCAGAGCCTCCGTTAAAGATGTATAAAAGAAAGTTTTAAGTCGTCTATTTACACAAGCCCTCCCGCCGGAGGTTCAAGTCCTCCTTCGGGCATGGGTGTGTGTGTTGTTCTTAGTATACGTGAGTTTAAGTAGTGTGTAAGTCTAGGGACCGAAGATCTCAGCAGTTTGGTCCCTTAGGAATTCACACACATTTGAACATGTATTACACAAGGAAAACCGTCAGGAAGCATTTCTAAAATGTTCCGCATATATTTAAACCAATACAGTTGACTTTTTTTAGATCAGTCGGTGCAGAGTGATGTTTCTCAAACATGTTATAACCAATCTTAAGGATACGCCTTGAATTGGCGACTAGCTCTACCTCAAAATAGCAAAGTTTTCCGGGCGTGGCTTCGACAAAGCGCCCGATGTAGTTGGCTTCTAGAACGATCAAGTCTTACCACCTTCCACATGATTATTTTGTTCCGCTATTTACAATCTAGTGGTATCAACAGGCTGACAGAACCTTAACTCTCGGATACCCATCTCTTTGATATCTCGCTATCGATGTTGAGTATTAAAATTTTGATGATAATCGAAGATACTTCTTTGTTTCTGACATTAGAAATTCTATGCACTGCTGTAATGGTAAGCTAAGTTCGTGACTGTCTCGCTATAACGCACTGAATACGGTAATGTGTCAACATCTAGCGAGCGTTTCACAAATGGCAGACAGTACATGTCTTACCTTTCGCTTTCTACCAGATTCCTTGCTTGCTAATGGCGTTTCATTCATGAAGTGTGTTATTTAAGAAAGTTCTTAGTATCACCACCTGAGGTTCATTTTGACGGTTCTCGCAAAGCGTCCATTACAAGTGCCGAAAATACTATCATGATTAACTGACAGGTGAGAAAAAAGAAGATTAACGGTATTTTGAGTGTCAACCGGGCAAATAGAAAAAAAAATCGATCAAAAGAAAAACTGTAGGTCTCTCCTGCAGTCGAACATTTAAGCAAATTAGTACATCATTATTTTCCCTCAATATCCGCCACAGTTACAATAACAGTAATTTATTTGTGGTGACTAGTTTCGGACAGTCAAGTCCATTTTCAAACGACGGCCTACAAAAGATTTTATGGTGTTAATAAAAGTAATCTAACAATGTACCTCCATGACCGTTTACAAAATTTGAACGTTTTATAGAGCATTACTAAAACTTTACGTCTGTCCGATACATGTTTCACATATTTTAGGCGTAAGAGTAACCATATACACTACTGGAAATGGAAAAAAGAACAATTTAATACTCCATATTTCACTCTTAAATCCTTCATCCACATTAAGAACAGCAGAGGGCATATTACACTTCCTAGGTGAATTCCATATTGCGCATCTGTGGTACTCGATGACTTCCGGAAATTGCTACAATCCTAGACCTTTCTCACAGCAACTTCAAAATCCAATTGTACAACTGAGACTATACTCCGTAGCTAAGCAATCTGGTTAGGAGCTTCTTGTGAGGAATGGTGCCAAAAGCCTTTTGGAAGTACAGAAGTATGGAATCAGTTTGACCTTCCTGTCGACATTACTCAATACTTCGTGTGATAAGGAGTTAGTTGTGTTGAGAACATCACAGTATATCTTCGAATATCATATGGCAAATCGACGTCAGTGATACGGGTTTGTAATTCGTCGAATTACCATTAATCCTCTATTTGCGTAGTGGTGTGCTCTCTCTTTTCCAATCTTTTGGTACGGATCTGTTATAGATCGAGCAGTTATACACTCCTGGAAATGGAAAAAAGAACACATTGACACCGGTGTGTCAGACCCACCATACTTGCTCCGGACACTGCGAGAGGGCTGTACAAGCAATGATCACGCGCACGGCACAGCGGACACACCAGGAACCGCGGTGTTGGCCGTCGAATGGCGCTAGCTGCGCAGCATTTGTGCACCGCCGCCGTCAGTGTCAGCCAGTTTGCCGTGGCATACGGAGCTCCATCGCAGTCTTTAACACTGGTAGCATGCCGCGACAGCGTGGACGTGAACCGTATGTGCAGTTGACGGACTTTGAGCGAGGGCGTATAGTGGGCATGCGGGAGGCCGGGTGGACGTACCGCCGAATTGCTCAACACGTGGGGCGTGAGGTCTCCACAGTACATCGATGTTGTCGCCAGTGGTCGGCGGAAGGTGCACGTGCCCGTCGACCTGGGACCGGACCGCAGCGACGCACGGATGCACGCCAAGACCGTAGGATCCTACGCAGTGCCGTAGGGGACCGCACCGCCACTTCCCAGCAAATTAGGGACACTGTTGCTCCTGGGGTATCGGCGAGGACCATTCGCAACCGTCTCCATGAAGCTGCGCTACGGTCCCGCACACCGTTAGGCCGTCTTCCGCTCACGCCCCAACATCGTGCAGCCCGCCTCCGGTGGTGTCGCGACAGGCGTGAATGGAGGGACGAGTGGAGACGTGTCGTCTTCAGCGATGAGAGTCGCTTCTGCCTTAGTGCCAATGATGGTCGTATGCGTGTTTGGCGCCGTGCAGGTGAGCGCCACAATCAGGACTGCATAC
Organism: Schistocerca cancellata; assembly: GCF_023864275.1. Taxonomy (NCBI): domain Eukaryota; kingdom Metazoa; phylum Arthropoda; class Insecta; order Orthoptera; family Acrididae; genus Schistocerca; species Schistocerca cancellata. The sequence goes on along the minus strand of NC_064631.1, from coordinate 169,157,366 downwards.
GACCGAGGCACACAGGGCCAACACCCGGCATCATGGTGTGAGGAGCGATCTCCTACACTGGCCGTACACCACTGGTGATCGTCGAGGGGACACTGAATAGTGCACGGTACATCCAAACCGTCATCGAACCCATCGTTCTACCATTCCTAGACCGGCAAGGGAACTTGCTGTTCCAACAGGACAATGCACGTCCGCATTTATCCCGTGCCACCAAACGTGCTCTAGAAAGTGTACGTCAACTACCCTGGTCAGCAAGATCTCCGGATGTGTCCCCCATTGAGCATGTTTGGGACTGGATGAAGCGTCGTCTCACGCGGTCTGCACGTCCAGCACGAACGCTGGTCCAACTGAGGCGCCAGGTGGAAATGGCATGGCAAGCCGTTCCACATGACTACATCCAGCATCTCTACGATCGTCTCCATGGGAGAATAGCAGCCTGCATTGCTGCGAAAGGTGGATATACACTGTACTAGTGCCGACATTGTGCATGCTCTGTTGCCTGTGTCTATGTGCCTGTGGTTCTGTCAGTGTGATCATGTGATGTATCTGACCCCAGGAATGTGTCAATAAAGTTTCCCCTTCCTGGGACAATGAATTCGCGGTGTTCTTATTTCAATTTCCGGAGTGTATCTTCCTTACGGTATATTACTGTCACATATTAACTGTTTTGAAGACGAGTGGTTCTTGCTTATAGCGAGTGGCTATAATTATACTATAATTCTACGTCATTTTTAGCACATTAAGAAAATATTAACGATAACACTACAAAAAAGTAGTTCAAATGGCCCTGAGCATTATGGGACTTAACATCTGAGGTCATCAGTCCCCTAGACTTAGAACTACTTAAACCTAACTAACCTAAGGACATTACACACATCCATGTTCGAGGCAGGATTCGAACCTGCGACCGTAGCAGTCGCGCGTTTCCGGACTGATGCGCCAAGGAACTGCTCGGGCACAGTGGCCAGAGCGATAACACTGCACCCTTTAATTGATAATCCTAGGCGCTCTATTGCATTATTCTCGACATGTATTCTGTGTCCCACAAGCCAATCCAGTTACTGCTCATACGTTTCATATGTGTGGTAACCAGCTGACTGACCAGTAGTCCATTCTCCATTTGTACTTTAGATTACTTCCTTTTTCCTTCTCATGACTTGTAGTCCGTAGAGTACTTGTGCATTAAGTAATTTTAATAACACAAGCTGCTGGTTCTATCCCCATTTATATGTTGGAACTTCACATATTGGGAAGAGATTGTTTCAGCATATAATCTTACACACAAATGGTCCTTCGTTGCTCTTTGTGGTATTCTGTTAGGAGGTGGGTAGTCCGGTGGGCACACAACTTTGAGCGTCCCAAGTGATGGACGAATGTGTAAGCTCAACCAACAGAAACCTCCAGTCATGCACCGACGTGTTTCATTGTGATCCTTCGATCAATGAAGAATGAGAGTATCCGCACATTTCTACACTGTTCCACGTAAGAGCTGTGCGCGGCGGGCCAGCAAACGGTTGATCGGAAAGGTTTGTGTGACCTTATTGCGACAATGATAGACGCTTCTCCCAAACACTCGCCGTGCTTTTGTTCACTGTCAGTTTTCCGCAAACATTCTTCAAGCGACTACGAATATTTGCGATGCGCTGGCTTTCCGCCAAAAGAAACTTAATAACAACTCACTGCATGGAATGTGTTCCGTTACAAGCGCCATTTTGAAGCCTAATTATAGCGCCGCCATCTATTGCAACTACAGGGGCTTTAGCGAGAATATTCCGCCATGTCCTGCGACAAATTACACATTATTTCCACCGAAACTGACCAAGAAAAAATGCGTTTTATTTTTATTGAACGCATTTCGTACATAGATGCCACTACACAGTAATAATCATGGAATCTAGCGCTTTGGAAAGAGCGCCATCGATCCTAATGACCAACTGAATTCAGATTTGGAGAATGGGGTATTTACGGGGACTAGCGGGAGGCTATGATGTGAGGATCTACTCCTTATGACCGAATAAGGCGCTCTTCTTTACTAGTTGTCAGCGTTCCTTGTTCCTCTGTGTTTACTTAAGCCGAGCGAGGTAGACCAGTGGTTAGCACACTGGACTACCATTTGGGAGGATGACGGTTCAAACCCGCGATCGGACATCCAGATTTAGATTTTCCGCGATTTGACTAAATCCTTCTCCGACCTTTCCTACTCCGAGCTTGTGCTCCATCCCTAATGACCTCGTTGTCCTCGTTCTCCGTGTTTGGTTAACAGTTTCATACAGGCTATTATCAGCATTAAGACGTCTCTGGTATGCGTTGCTGCGTGCTACATATTGCTTGTTGATCAACGTAACAAGCGGTAACGAGTATACAGGGCGTTACAAAATGGTACGGCCAAACTTTCAGGAAACATTTCTCACACACAAATAAAGAAAAGACGTTATGTGGACATGTGTCCGGAAACGCTTACTTTCCATGTTAGAGCTCATTTTATTACTTCTCTTCAAATCACATTAATCATGGAATGGAAACACACATCAACAGAACATACCAGCGTGACTTCAAACACTTTGTTACAGGAAACGTTCAAAATGTCCTCCGTTAGCGAGGATACATGCATCCACCCTCCGTCACATGGAATCCCTGATGCGCTGATGCAGCCCTGGAGAAAGGCGTATTGTATCACAGCCGTCCACAATACGAGCACGAAGAGTCTCTACATTTGGTACCGGGGTTGCGTAGACAAGAGCTTTCAAATGCCCCCATAAATGAAAGTCAAGAGGGTTGAGGTCAGGAGAGCGTGGAGGCCATGGAATTGGTCCGCCTCTACCAATCCATCGGTCACCGAATCTGTTGTTGAGAAGCGTACGAACACTTCGAATGAAATGTGCAGGAGCTCCATCGTGCATGAACCACATGTTGTGTCGTACTTGTAAAGGCACATATTCTAGCAGCACAGGTACAGTATCCCGTATGAAATCATGATAACGTGCTCCATTGAGCGTAGGTGGAAGAACATGGGGCCCAATCAAGACATCACCAACAACGCCTGCCCAAACGTTCACAGAAAATCTGTGTTGATGACGTGATTGCACAATTGCGTACGGATTCTCGTCAGCCCACACATGTTGATTGTGAAAATTAACTGGTGGTGAATCGAGGAAGTACAGTACATACTGACGAAACTAAAATGAGCTCTAACACGGAAATTAAGCGTTTCCGGACACATGTCCACATAACATCTTTTCTTTATTTGTGTGTGAGGAATGTTTCGTGAAAGCCGGCCGGAGTGGCCGAGCGGTTAAAGGCGCTACGGTCTGGAACCGCACGACCGCTACGGTCGCAGGTTCGAATCCTGCCTCGGGCATGGATGTGTGTGATGTCCTTAGGTTAGTTAGGTTTAAGTAGCTCTAGGTTCTAGGGAACTTATGACCACAGCAGTTGAGTCCCATAGTGCTCAGAGCCGTTAGAACCATTTTCTTTGTTTCCTGAAAGTTTGGCCGTGCCTTTTTGTAACACCCTGTATATCCGCCACTCTCTCACAGTGGACGCTTCACTGAATGTGTAACTGGCACTTAGCAGTTCGTGACGATGTTGCAAACTCTGCTCGTTTATGCAACCGACTTACAGTGCTGATTGCTTCTTTCTGTTGCACAGCTATGTTACAACCACTGCCTGGTGTCGCCCGTGCCAGTGACAGCATGAAGAAAAATGTATTTTCTGACATACAGACGACTTTCAAGTACGATTTTTGAATTAGCGGCCCGCTGCGTAGTGTTTCCTATCATTGTAATTGGAGTTACTTCTCCCAATCTTGAATATTCTCGCTCAAATGCTAATCGTTTGGATGTGTGATTTTTCGTTGTAATGTGACATCCTCAAGATATTACTATTTTGATGTCCAGTGGCGTAAATGGTGGAATTAAGTTACTTTCAAGGAAGCTGTCGTCTGGCGGAGCAGTCGAATGCCACGCTTTCATTCCCGTTTGCGGCCGGGCAGGATGTTATGACGTGAGGTTCTGTTCGTTATGACCAAAAGTGGCCTTCTTTACTAGTGACCGGCTGTCCTCGTCCCGTTGCCTTTCCTTAATAATTTTTATAGTAACTTAGTTGCACGGTCAAACCTCTGGGAGGTGCTTTGCATCCTATATATTGCTTGTCACTTAACGTAGCACAAGCTTACAAATATTGCCCTGTTTCGGTTGCTCAGTGGACGTTTCGCTGAATGTGTAGCTTGTGTCTGGTAGTTGGTGCCGATGTAGCAAACTATGCTGGTTTACGCAACTGACATATTACTGACTGTTTCTTTCCGTTGCATAGCTGTCATCACCTCTGCGTGGTGTCGACAGCGGCTGTGCTAGTGTGAACTTACATTTACGTCTACATCTACATCGACATGAATACTCTGCAGTTCAGAATTAAGTGTCTGGGAGAGGGTTCATTGAACCAACTTCAAGCAACTTCCCTACCGTTCCACTCTCGAACACCGCGCGGGAAAAATGAACACTTAACTCTCTCAGTGCGAGCTTCGATTTCTCTTATTTCATTTTGACGATAATTTCTCCCTATGTATGTGGGCGACAACAAAATATTTTTACATTCTGAAGAGGACGTTGTGGATTTGAACTTCATGAGAACGGCCAGCTGCAGCGAAAACCCCTTTGTTTTAATGACTGTCACCCCAATTCATGTATCATACCCGTGGCACTATCTTCCCCATCTCGCAGTAATAGTAAACGACCTGCCTTATTTCATCCTTTTAGATGTCTTCCATCAATCTGATGCAGATCCCTCAATACTAAGAAAAAAGCAAATACTAAAAAAATATTTCATTTTCCCCCTTTGTTATTTTGTGGTGTAACAATATTCTACACTATTTTTCATTCCCTACAGCTTACTCTCCTTTGTGTCAGAGTTTCTCCCTGCACGAGGTGTAACACAATCTTCTCACAAACAAAAAACATTCATCTGATCAAGAAACAAGATGTCTAGAATTTCATTATATGTTGTGTTTAAGTAGAGTTACTTCACCATACCTTACATACACAACTGACCATTAGAATTGCTACACCAGGAAGATGACGTGCTACAGACACGAATTTTAACCGACGCGAAGAAGATGCTGTGATTGGCAAATGATTAGCTTTTCAGAGCATTCACCAAGGTTGGCGCCGGTGGCAACACCTACAACGTGCTGACATGAGGAAAGCTTCCAACCGATTTCTCATACATAAACAGCAGTTGACTGGCGTTGCCTGGTGAGACGTAGTTGTGGTGCCTCGTGTAAGGAGGAGAAATGCGTACCATCACGTTTCCGACTTTGATAAAGGTCAAATTGTAGCCTATCGCGATTGCAGTTTATCGGATCGCGACATTTCTACTCGCGTTGGTCGAGATCGAATGACTGTTAGCAGAATAAGGAATCGGTGGGTTCAGGAGGGTAATGCGGAACGCCGTGCTGGATCCCAACGGCCTCGTATCACTAGCAGTCGACATGACAGGCATCTTATCCGCATGGCTGTAACGTCTCCATCCCTGAGTCAGCAGATGGGGACGATTGCAAGGCAATAACCATCAGCACGAACAGTTCGACGACGTTTGCAGCAGCATGGACTAGCAGGCGGAGACCATGGCTGCGGTTACCCTCGGCGCTGCATTACAGACAGGAGCGGCTGCGTTGGTGTACTCAACGACGAACCTGGGTGTACGAATGGCAAAACGTCATTTTTTTCGGATGAAACCAGGCTCTGTTTACAGCATCATAATGGTCGCATTCGTGTTTGGCCACATCGTGGTAAACGCACATTGGAAGCGTGTATTCGTCATCACCATACAGGCGTATCATCCGGCGTGATGGTATAGGGTTCCATTGGTTACACGTCTCGGTCACCTCTTGTTCGCACTGACGGGACTTTGAACAATGGACATTACATTTCAGATGTGTTACTACCCGTGGCTCTAACCTTCATTCGATCCCTGCGAAACCCTACATTTCAGCAGGATAATGCACGACCGCGTGTTGCAGGTCCTGTACGGGCCTTTCTGGATACAGAAAATGTTCGACTGCTGCCCAGGCCAGCACATTCTCCAGATCTCTCACCAAATGAAAACCTCTGGTCAAAGGTGGCCGAACAACTGGTTCGTCACAGTACTCCATTCGCTACTCTTGATGAACTGCGGTATCGTGTTGAAGCTGCATGGGCATCTGTACCTGTACACGCCATCCAAGGTCTGTTTGACTCAATGCCCAGGCGCATCAAAGGTGTTATTACGGCCAGATGTGGTTGTTCTGGGTACAGATTTCTCAGGATCTATGAACCCAAATTCCTTAAAAATGTAATCACATGTCAGTTTTAGTATAATATATTTGTCCAATGAATACCCGTTTACCATCTGCATTTTTCTTGGTGTAGCAGTTTTAATGGCAAGTAGTGTATTTTCGCTGATACGCTAATCATGACGCTACAGTTCTAATGGCCACGAGTGTATGCGATGGTATTAAGTTACTTTGCGGGAACGCGTCGGCAGCCGGAGCAGTCGAATTCCGCGCCGTTCATTCCCGTTTGAGTGACTGCGCCGGGCGGGCAGTCGCGCCAGCCCGTTGCCGGCCGAGGCCCGCGACTTGATAAATGAAGCGCAGCGCTGCTCGCCGGCTCTGACGACGATGAATATGCAAGCCACCGGGCGCGCGCCGCGCCGGTCTCCCGAGGAGCCAGCAGGCCCGGTCGACGAATCGGCCCCGCCCCGACAACGTCCCAAGGAGAGAGTGCAGTGCAGCAAACTGCGCCGCAAGAAAAACTTATCTCGGCAGGCGCGCCCGCACGCTGCCGCCCCCCATAAATCAGGGGGCTGTGCTGGGGGCGGCGGAGGCGGCGGCGGCAGCGGGGGCGGCCACGTCTTGCAAGGCTACCAGCCGTCCGCTCGCCCCGCTTGCTGGCCGACGCTGCCGCATGAATAATTAGTTCGCTGCGTGGTCTGCTCCTGAGCTGCAACCCGTTGTGTGCTTCCGTAGGATTTTAAACCGAAAGGATATTGTTTGGGAAGATGTCACTACGTAACACGAAACCCTGGGAGACTGTTTAATTTGTGACAGTGGTACTGGATGTGCTTTTTACGCATCTGATTAAGTCTTAGAGAATAAAATTTTAATAATTTTTATATTTTTATTGCGTAATTTCGTTGTATAGTTTCTTAGAATTCATGATCTCCTCCATATATTGTAGATGACTGGAAACACAAGATATCTTTTTTCAGGTTTTCTACACGAACTGCAAGAAAATAAAAGGGTTATTTCCAAAAACAACAATTTGATATTTTTATCCATTAAGAAAATTCCGGTATTCATGCCGTACTAATATGCAACCAGTTTGGATACCTAATGGCATTAGCAAATCATATAGCAGCGAACAGGAGCCATATCAAAAAGCCAAGGTAACTCAGCACCATGTTTCAGAATTTCTCTACGGAGAATACCGTAAAGTGTCGATGAATTTTACTAGGGAGTCTGAAACAATACAGTGCACTAAGACAAAAAAAGAACTACCACAACAGAATTAAAACTATATGATCACAGGACATAAAGTCGGTGCACAAAACATTACTCCCCTCCTGTTGGGGAATGGAATTTAGTCATCCACCAGAAATGTCCAAATATTTAATAATCACTTGACCTCAATAACCGGCAACGTAAATCAAACGCTCCATTTGTACAGGTAAACATCTCAATTTGTAGTTCCGAGAAATTTATGCCAAAATCACCTACAGGAAAAAAAGCAAGAAACGAAATAGAATGAGTTATTAAATCAATACAGAATAAACATTCCCGTGGTTACCATGAAATATCGAATAGGACTATAAACATCAGACGACTTCCAGTGTGATGTGGGATTCATCCGTAGACCATTTGCAGACAGAGTCAAATGATATTGAGTTAAATCAATTTATAAAAAACAAAATGATGTAATGTAGATAATTACTTACCAATAACTGAGACGGAAGAAGACGCAAAGGCACAACTCGGCAACTTAAGTAAGGTAATCAGAAATGTGGGTCTGAGGATCGCCTATAACAAGACAAAGACATTAAATACAACTGCAGATTGGGAAGCATCAGAAGGCACTGTTGAAATGGTGGACAAATTTAAATACATGGGAGAATTTATAATGGGAAGGAACAGGAGCAAGGAGGGAATAACAGAGAGGATAAAGAAGATGAGGTCAGCCTTCCGTATGACGAGAGAGATATACAATAAAAAGAATACATTCACAGAGGCAAATCTAAGCCACTACAAGGCAACGGTGCGGAATGCAGTATTACATGCTGCTGAGACGATGACACTAGGAAGAATTCGGGCAGAACAACTAGAGAAAGAAGTGAGAAAAATACTGAGAATAATACTAGGTCCGAAAAGAGGTGGAGAGGGGTCTATGCGGAGACCTAGGGAAGAATTGTACCGGTACATGAGAACAATATCTGGGGAAATCACACTCAATAGAGCAAGGTTTGCTGGACATGTAGTTAGCATGAGTATAGACAGAATGACGAAGAGAGTGTGGGAAGCAACAGGGAGGTCAAGGGGAAAGATAGGAACCAAGTGGTTTGTTGAACTTCGGAAGGACTGGTTGGAACTGGGGATCAAGGTGGAAGGAAAGGAAAATTGGAGGAAGAAATATACACCGGCCAATATGCCCGATATCAACGACAGAGATGAATACAGGAAAAGATTAGAGTGTCACCAGTGGAGCCGACAGGACGAAAGGACAATGAACATCTCGGATGAAGAGCGGGACTGAAGAAGAGAAAAAATGAAGAGGTTCTGGGGGAAGAAGAGGAAAATGCAGTCCACGAAAGGGCTACCCGTGGTCCTACAGAGGCCGTAATGCAACAACAAGAAGAAGAATTACTGACCAGATTCCTTACTTCCAGTGTTTTCGAAAATGTTTCAAAAAACAACGTGTAAGAAAACTATGGCATATCGCACTACGCACATACAGTTGTCAGATTCAAAGTTTTGCATCACTAAAGTGTTATTCACAGAAAATGACATTTCTTGTAATGTGTGTGAGGTATTAGCAAGACTAACTGACGGTTTGGGAACAGAAGGGATTTTCTTTGATTTGGTAAAAGCACTTGTACGTGTGGACCATGCAGTACTTTGTATAACTTCTAACACTACTATATCAGGGAAAACGCTCAACTATGGCTCACTTCATATCTGGGAAGTAGGAAACACAAGGCAGTCTTCCAGTGAAGGGGAAAAAAGCAATAAGAAACTTGAATCTTCCGTCCACGGCTCGAAGCCCAACACTGCTTAAATAGTGAATACAGGTCAACAGAAATGGTCGCCGAAGACTTCCGACATAAAAAGTCGCTTCCACACTCGAAGACGGCGGAAGAGTTGACAGATTTTCAAGGCACTCTCTTCTCCTTGGGGTGGGAAACTGCTCCTAAAGGCGGAAGAAAAGTCTGAACGTGACAGGAAAGTTAGACAATCTGAAAAGGCTCAGTCTAGATAAGTGAAGTGAAACGGAAAGAAGATAGGAATTTCTTGTCAGAAGAGTATAAGGAAATATCAACGGCAGCAGAAAACTGTATAACGGGTGTAGGATTCGTTATGAATAAGAAGAGAGGGCAGAGAGTGAGTTACTGTGAACACTTCAGTGATAGAGTTCCTCTCATCACAGTCTGCAGCGAAAAAACACCAACAACGACAGTACAGAAATACATGTCGACATCAGAAGCCGAAGATGAAGTGATAGACAAAATATATGAGGGTATTGAATCGGTAGTTCAGTACATAAAGGGGGACGAAAATCTAATAGTTATGAGGGACTGGAATGTACTTGTAAGGGAAGGAGTATTACAAACGGTTCCGAAAAACTATGGGCTTGGTACTGAGAATAAGAGAGGAGAAAGACTAAAGGAGTTCTGTAATAAAATTCAGCTAGTAATAGCAAATACTCTGCTCAAGAATCAAACGAGGAGGAAAAGGCCGGGAGATACGGAAAGATTTCAGTTACATTACATCATGGTCAGGCATATATTCCGAAGTCGGATACTGGATTGCAAGGATATAGACGATCACAGTTTTGTGGTGAAGAGTAGGCTGAAGTTTAAGAGCGTAGTCAGGAAGAATACAAAGAACTGTGATACGGAAGTACTAAGGAACGAAGAGGTACGTTTGAAGTTCTCCAAGGCTATAGATACTGCGATACGGAATAGTTCAATAGGAAATTCACGTGAAGAGGATTGAATACCTCTGAAAAGGGCAACCACAGAGGTTGTAAAGAAAAACGTAGGTACAAGGAAGGTAACTGCGAAGGAAAAAGGCATAATAAGAAATACTTCCGCTGATCGATGAAAGAAGGAACTACAAAATTTCAGGAAAGTTCAGTGATGCGGAAATGTAAGTCACTTAGCAATGAAATTAATAGGAAGTCACTTAGGAATGAAATTAACAGGAACTGCGGAGAAGCTCAGGCGAAATGATTGCATGAAAACCGTGAGGAAATCGAAAAAGAAATGATTGTCGGAAGGACACACTGAGCATACAAAAAGGTCAAAACAGTTATCGGTGGCACTGAAAGCAAAGGTAGTAACATTAAGAGTGCAATGGGGATTCCATTGTTAAATTCAAAGAAGAGAGCTGCTAAGTGGAAAGAGTACATTGAAGATTTTTATGGTGGGGAGGACTTATATGATGACTGGATAGGAGAAGAAACCGGAGTCGATACAGAAGAGATAGGGAATCCTTTATTAGAAGCAAAATTTAAAACAGTTTTGGAACACTTACAATCGAATAAGGCAGCGGAGATAGATAGCGTTCCATCATAATTTCTAAAACCAGTGGGGCAAGTAGCAACAAGAACACTGTTCACGTTGGTTTGTAGAACGTATGAGTCTGGCGCTAATTATCCGACTTTCGGAAAAATACCATTCACATCACTCGGAAGGCTGGAAGAGCTGACAAGTGTGGTAATTGTCGTACAATCAGCTTAACAGTTCATGCATCCAAGTTCTTGACAAGAATAATATAAAGAAGAATTGAATAGAAAATGTTAGATGGCGATTAGTTTGACATTAGGAGAGGTAAAGGCACCAGAGAGCTATAGTTGGAAACAAGACTAAAGAAAAATCAAGACACGCTCATAGGATTTGTTGACCTGGAAAAAGCGTTCGACAATGTCAGATGGTACAAGATGTTCTAAATTTTCAGACAATAGGGGTAAACTACAGGGGAAAACGGGTAACACTCAATATGTACAAAAACCAAAAGGGGGTAATAAGTGTGGGAGACCAAGAACGAAGCCCTCGAATTAAAAATTGTATAAGGCAGGGACGTAGTCTTACGCCGCTACTGTTCAGTCTATACATCGAAGAAACAATGATGGAAATAAAAGAAAGGATCAAGAGCGAATGAATGTGAATGATAAGAATGACAGGATATGCTGAACGGATTGAACTGTCGAATGAGTACAGAATATTGACTGAAAGTAAATCGAAGAAAGACGAAAGTAATGTGCAGTAGCAGAAATGAAAACAGCGAGAAAGTTAACAATAGGATTGGTGATAACGAAGTACATGAAGTTAATAAATGCTGCAATCTAGACAAGCAAACAACCCATCACGATCGGATCAAGGAGGACGTCAAAAGCAGACTAACACTGGCAAAAAGAGGATCCCTGGCCAAGAAAAGTCTACTAGTGTCAAACACAGGACTTACGTGGAGGATGAAATTTCTGTGAATAAATGTTTGGAACACAGCATTGTATGGTAGTGAAACGCGGACTGTGGGGAAACCGAAAGAGAAGAGAATTGGAGCATTCGAGATGTGCTGCCATAAAATAATTTTGAAAACTAAGGGGACTGATAAGGTAAGTAATGAGGACGTCTTTCGCACAATAGGCGAGGGAAGGAATAGATATAAAACACTGACAAGAAGAAGGGACAGGGCGGTGGACCATCTATTAAGACATCACGGAATAAATTCAGCGATGCTAGAGGGAGCTGTAGAGGATATAATCTGTAGAGGAAGACAGAGAGTGGGATACATCCACCAAATAGTTGTGGTCGTAGCCTGATAGTGTTGCTCTGAGATGAAGAGATGTTGGCACATGTAGTGTCCCTTTTGCAATATTCACCATTATCGAGGTGAAACATAAATAAAAATGACTGTATGTGACTCAAAATGAATTACAAACATTGATTTATCTGCGAAAGGTAATAACACTAACTGTAAAAATATACAATATAAATCGATAAATGCAGAAAAAACATTATTTTTATTGTATGAGATTACAATGTGATTATCTTTGTAAGAGTATAAAATGCAATGCAATGCTCATTCTTCTGACTAGTCTGTTTTGTTCTGTTCCTTCTGGTGTTAGCTGGAATAAGGTACGCAAGCTATTGTGCTGCGCTAGCATTTGTTTCTGTCGTAACGTAATTGCAAATATTTAATGGTGTAAACTGTGTCCCAGTAAGAATAAAGTGATCTCCGTGTGTTATTTCAAGAACCTACGCCACGTTTATCTTATTAAAAGTATATTTAATGAAAATTATTTAGCATGTTTCCAGCTGCTGCGGAGCGAGTAACAGGGATCTCTGACTGTTAACAATTAGCCACCATTACGCGGTACATTTAAAAATATTGTTTCACAGCACAATGTCTGATAGCCGGAGCGGAAGAAATTATGTAAAAATATTCAGTGAGATTAATTGAAGGAATCCAGTGAAATAATTTTATTAAAACTTGTCTATTTTCTGTGATAGTAATAATTTCAGAGCTGAGTGATACTATGCTATTGCATTTACAGTAATTTGTATAGAGCCTGGCGCTCGATAAAACCAGGTATAATACGTAATTGGCAACCTACGAAATTCATTATTTAGCTTATTATATCTCTTTTGTATTTTTTTGAAAGCTGAAAGTAAAAACTAACTTCACTAAAAACCAGTAACAGATCACGATAAATCAAAGGACAAATAAATTTACTAGGAGAGTGTTTCCTCTAAATAAATAGTTACATTTTTGTTTAAGAGATATAATAAGTGGCGCCCTGTTACGTGGGGCCCGAAGAGATAAATTTTTTTTTTAGGTTTTGTATGTATGTAATTGTTATCATGTATTGTATGTATTCTAATGTCTATCAAATTCCATTTCATGTATAAACTTGAACGAGGAAAGCGGAGAAGAACTGTATAGACCCTGAAAGGACGAGACAGAAAAAAGATATCAAGGTAAGGACCACTATGCATAAAAGCTTGCTACATAGGCCCGTATCATCAAAGTATAGTATCATAGATGGTACATGGTGTACAGTGGTGTAGATATTAATATTTTGTGATTTTGTAAATAATAAGCAGTTTGACGTGTGAACAATTTTTGTAGTTAGCCCAGTGAAAGTTATCGTCATTATGGGAAAAGTAGGACGTGTGTTAGATTTGCAACCAGATAATGTGTCCAATGTTACCAATAATGTGCAATTATTGAGCGATATGGATAGTGACACTGACTTACTAAATATTAATAGTGATGGGGGGGGGGGGAGAGAAAATGTAAACAATGTAGTTTTCGGTGATATGCCAGGAAGTAGCCAGCAGACGAAAGCAGTAAAACCAATAGGTACTACTAGCAGGGCTAGTGATAATTTTCCAATGATTAGAACAACTACCACACCGGTATGCTCACCAATACCGGATCCATTTGCTGAATTGTTACGGAAATTAGAGAAAGAGAACGAACAGCTAGTCAATGAGATAAGGGAACAAAACGAAGAAAGAGAGAGATTGAGGGAAGAGAGTAATCAACAGCTAGTCAATCAGACAAGGGAACAAAACGAAGAAAGAGAGAGATTGAGGGAAGAGAGGAATCACCAGATAGTTAATCAGATAAGGGAAGAAGACGAAGAAAGAGAATAGGTCTTAATAGAAAGTATAGGTACAATGTTCGAAAAGATATATTCAGAAATGACAGAAATAAAGAAAGCCCATGCCGAACTGCCGAACATTGTAAGCAACATAGCACAAGAGGTGCAAACGCTTCAGACGGCACACACAGTCATCCGGGACGAAGTGAACAGCTTGCGAACCGAATGGACAATTTAGAAATGACACAAAAAGAAACCATAGAAACGCATTTAAATGATCAAGCCCAGAAAGTAGAAAAAGAGTTCCATGACTGGCTCACTGAAAAAGAAAGCCAGATCACAGAACGTGTAGAAAGCAAAATACAGTCTGCTCTGCAAAAAGTAACTAACGGAGCAGCTGTATGTAAACAACCCGCAGTAGACACGCTACCACTCGCAGGTGAAAAAAGCAAAGCGAGGTACAAATTGCCAGTACCGCAATGGCAGCAAGCATTGACACTTATGATTGCTAATCTCGCTCATTGTGTGATCTGTTGCTGGATTCTCTGCAGACAAGATGTGTAATGTAAACGGAGAGGCAGAAGGTATGTTATCTCAAAATCGTGGAAACTCGGCTTTGCAATGTTTCATGCTGTAGTTGTTACCCCTGTTACTGAATATTGTATGTATAACACTCACATGTTGGTAGATTTCATTAGTTTCCTGTTAACGACAGATAATATATTTTTGACTACAAGTCTTATACTAATACTTCTGAGATGGGTGACAAATAAGATTGTATTGGTAGCTCATGTATTGTCTAATAAACAATGTATGCAATAGCAATATTGGGCATATCAAAATTGCAAAATAAGAAAAAGGGGACCTGAACCCGGAATAGAACTCTCCAACTCAGCAATAGCAAAATTACACCGACTGGCGTAACTGGGCAGGATTGCTGTATTTATTGACTAAATAGTTTGTATCGAAAGACAACTGGAGTATTTGGAAATTGTTCGTGCTATATATAGTTGGTGTTTCGGTTATCATTTGCTTCTGTTTTCAATTTTCCTGGTACTCCTGCTTCCTTGGAATTTCTTATATCCCCCGTGCCATTTTTTTTTTCTTTTCTCTTGGTGGGAGTTTAAGGTACAGCTAAAAGCATCTACATGTAGTATTTAAGACGCAAATTGGAAATGAATGGTGGCTTAAATATCTGTGAGTGTTTATCCTGACTCAGAGCTGTAGGTTTCTAAAGTTTATGAATGCTGTTCCCTACAAATTCGTTAAACGAGCAATGTTCCTATGAGTGGTGACAAGTCGCATCTCACTTAAAAGGTATGTGTATGTGTGTGTGTGTGTGTGCGTGCGTGTGTGTAATTCACTATTGAGCATCGCTCATGACGACAAATACTGCATATACTGATAATCGATATTTAAAATACTACAGCTGGAACCATTTAAGTGTTCTGAAAGAATGTTTTAATTACCTGACACTGTCATAGTTTGTAGATTTGCTTCCAGTTCTCTCTCTCTCTCTAACTGTGTGTGTGTGTGTGTGTGTGTGTGTGTGTGTGTTTGAGTGAGTCAACACGCTCGTATATACCACAGCGTGTTCCATTTATATGGTGACCCCAATCACGGCGCATTAGTGTGAGCTACGCAGCCCGGCGAACTAGAATAACGTGTCGCAAGTCTGCTACAGCAGTACTAAATTTAAAACATTTAAATACATTTCGTACTCACCGACGTCATGCGGGGAGATGCTGGAACCGTTTCACATTGTTTTCAATGCCTTTCTAACATATACTCAATAAATTATTCATCATATAATGCAATTTTCTGTGAGAAACTGAATTAATTGATGCATGGATATTGTCCGTGAGTTCTAGTAATTTTTACGTATTTGTTGCGTGCTTTTTGTCCTTTCGTGCTCCACACAAACTGAAATCGCACGGGGTTAAACCGGGACTTCTAGCGGGGCAAATATTGTAGTTAATGACTCTGTCATGGAACACTTAGTGAACCGCGTGCTAAAAAACGTTGGCCGTAAGAGCCCTTGCCGAATCGTGTTGAAAAAACATGAAGCTTCTTTATCTTTCACTGAATTCGTTAAAAACGATTGCAAAATGTATTGCACGTATCTTTCACTGTTAACTGTGTCATTAAAAGAATTGGGCCTATTTTTCTGTCATCACTAACTACGCACATCACTAATATATTATGATTTCCTCCCGTCGGAGGTTCGAGTCCTCCTTCGAGCATGGGTGTGTGTTGTTACTAGCGTTAACTTAGTTTAAGTTAGAGTAAGTAGTGTGTAAGCTTAGGGACCGATGACCTCAGCAGTTTGGTTCCGTAAGATGTTAACACCTATTTCCGAATTTGTTCTGAACGTGAATGGGTTCGTCATGGAGCAGAATAGGTCTATCGGCACCCAATTAAGTCATTTTTACGAATTAACGTACCCAAGTGGATGAAACCAAGTAACTTAGCAGCTCTTTGTACAGAGGTGCAACAAATTTGCGTTTGCCTTGAAAGTCATTTGAGGGACTTTTTATGGGAATTTTCCAGGTGGTATGCAGTGTCATCGAGATGAGTTTCTGAAGCACTGTAATTTTATGGTTTACGCTTCTTGCCGCAAACTCTTCCCTTTCCACGAAATTTATTCGCGAATTTGTGAATTTGTAAGAGGTCAGAGCAGATGTAATTTTGATGTATTGCTCATGCGCTGCCTGCGATATGCAAGGTATAAGAGAATCGCTGACCAGAGAGCAGTGTTGACTGCAGTAGGTACTGTGTGTAGCTGTAGCAGTAAGTTGTTGCTAGTCTGCGCTAGTATGGAGTCTGCTCTGGTCTGGTATGGTGTATCGTGTTGGCTGGTCGGTCGCGGTGCAGCGATGACGGAGTCTGAGTATTATTGTATAAGGTAAAAACCAGCCTCGCGCATATCTAGTAATGTTATCTGAACTCCCATGTAAATCTTTTAAAAGTGTCCTAATAATAATTTTTGTCATATAAAGTAATTTTTTTACAAGCATTCATTTCAATTTAAAGAATTTACTAATTTCTCCAATCTATGATCATTCCGAATGTTTGCGAACGAAAAATCAGTTGCTTCCTTTCATAAATGACCAATCTATCGGCCAGCATTGCACAGAGCTGTGACGGAAAAATTTATTGTAAGAGCAGATATATTCGACAATTTAACTGAGGTAAGAATTTTCCTTTTTTATTCAGAATGATCTTACAGGGCCATGACGCAGCACTGCTGTCGTCCAAATTTTACCAGGTTACTCAATTTATTTTTTATTACGAGGTTTAGGAATTTTTCTGTTTCGAGCTTACATTAGATGAGAAAAGAATTTTGTGGGTACATTAAATGGGAAACCAATTTTGTGTGGAGGTTAAATGTAAATGAATTTCTGTACGGAGGTTATAAATGGGAACCAATTTTGTTCCGAGGTTACAATAGAAAAAATTAGAATCATTACCCAAATAATATTTATTTTATTTTGTCGGGACGTTACACTTGGCGAAAACCGGCCAGGATCGTATTTCTTTGTGAATCTCTGAGAAGTAGTCATATATCTGCTCTTATTTACTTAAATGTAGTTTGCATCTGGCGCAACGCATTTACTAATTTGTCACTTTTTCATTCACAGATGATCGGCAATTTATTGCTCTTTGTTGTAATTGTGTTTGTTCCATTTTTTGTTTTGTCTTTGTTTCACATTTGTGCTTAATTTTGATTTGTGAAAAATGCCGCGAAAAACTGTTAACAGTACATCGCGATGTGCAATGAGTGAAATAGTCGACTCGAATAATTGGACCGATAATACTTGCGACACTCAGTGTCTTAATGATAGTCCTCCATTTACAGACAGTGCGTACCGATCACTAGTAATGATTTTAATTCTAATGATGAGCAAACAAATTCAACTATGTCCACAGTAAATGTAACAATTGGTGACGCGGCACGTTCCGTTACAATGAACGCTGCTCAGTTTGTCACACCCGGTTTGCAAAATTTGAATTGTGAACAAATAATTGTTTCTAACAAAGGTGAACAATATACTCAAAGTACGTCAAATTTATTTGATTCCGATTTAGCGACCAACAGTGGTCATCCGATGGGCAAACCTTTTTGTGAATCACAGAATGACCAAATGGTTATACAAAAGGTGACACATACAGATGAATCATTACACAGCACAGAGTATACAGTAGCTAATTTTGGCATGGATAGAGTTATAGCATTAATGCTACAACATAATGAAAATCTCAAACAGCCTAAGAAAGAACAGGACAAACAATTACAAACAACTTAATGAAAATCTCAAACAGTCTAAGAAAGAACAAGACAACAATTACAAACAACTTAATGAAAAACTGGACAACTATTCCAAACAGTCGAATGAAAAACAAGAAAGGTCGATCGAACATATTAATGAGAACTTTAAACAGATTCATGAACAGATTGCAGCCGTTGCCGTGCAATGTCATGATACTAAAGAACAATTACGTGAGGAAATTAAGGCTTGTGCTAGGAATAGTAGTGAAGAAATTAGATCTGTGGCTCAAGAATTAAATAATACACTTGCAGCCACAACTAAATTACTTAGAGATGAAATTAGTGCAGTCGCTAAACAATGTTCAGAAAACGCAACACAGTTACGCAACGAGTTTAAATTAATGTCAGCAGAACTTTCACGCACACTGGATGCGAAAGTAGACACGAAATTTGACCAACAGAACAGCCAAATTGACGAACGTTTTAATCACCACCTACAGAACAGTGAAACGTGTTACCGTAAATTTATACAGAAACAGAATAAAGTAAAGCAACAAGTAATGGAAACAATTACTGCACAGAGACAGGAAGATAAGCGTAAATTGCTTACGAAAGCAAAAACATATGTAGACAACAATGTTGCTACAGTATCAGACGAAATTAATGCTATCAAACAGTTGAACACCGAATTGCATTATGAAATCTCTGATCTTAAAACAAAAACCGACACACACACAGTAGACTTTCAGACAGTGACCGACAGACTTGAACAATTAGAACTAATACAGGATCCCGATGCCATCAAAGCAGACGTTAAGAAATTAAACAAAACCAGACGTAAAATACAAGAACAAATTAATGTTTGCGATACTAAAAACGATGATCAGGAAAAAGTACTGACTGAAAAATATGATGAATTGGCCAGTCGTATTGACGTTATCGAAAGTAATAATGACACCAAATCAGACGATACTTCACCAATTTCGTTTAATCAAACACCTGAATTCCAAAATTTACAGCAGACGATCAGTGAGATAGGTACGTCCAATAACACATTACGTAGAAAATTGTCAACTTTACAGCAAGGAGTGGCAGAGATGAAAAATGTTTCAGCCTTTCACACATCACAGCATACGCCACTTTGCGAACATTTGTCAGACTCACACAGCCAGTATAATTTAGGTAATTTACAGAGAGTACGTGAGTTAGATTCCGAACAGTCAAAGACAAACAGATTATCATACAATCCTGAACCTGTTCAGACATACAGAGACGATAATTTTGATTTCAAGGACTTTCTATCCGTGAGAAAATTTAAAGTATTTAAAAATGACAGAACACAGATTCACCCTTTCGACTGGATACGACAATTTGCTTTTGTATTTTCATCAGCTTGGCCTGTAATGCAAAAACTAGAATTGGCCTGGATACCACAACTTGCTTTGGAATCTTCACCGGCATTGCCTGTAACGCAGAAACTAAAATTTAATTGTAGCGCGTAATAGACCTCAGGGAATTCATGATGCTTCGATGGATATGTGCCGTAGCGTGCACAGGGCCCCAAGCTGTAGTAGTGCTATTTCATCTTTAGTTTTCTGCACTGCTGCCTTCTCTTCTACTATCCTTTATGTCTATCAAAACAGCTCTCCAACTATCGATCTATCTAGGATTAAGGATGTATAAAGAAAACCTGATATGACGAGTTTTACCTGTAAGTGACAGTTTTCATTAGACACTCTCGAGATGACAAGAACTACAAGCATAATTTTAATAAGTGACAAATGTTTTAATTATCAGTATCGTCAAAATTATCAGCAACAGGAACCACAGTTTGGTAACAATAGAGGTTTTTCCCAACAACAGCAACAAAGCCAGCCGGTTAGCATACCTAACCAACAATGTAGTCCGCAAGGTCAACCAAGCTTTAATGTTTCGCCGCGTAGACATATAGCGTCGTCTCCACCAAATAGTAACGCACAGCAACAAGGAAATCAGTACGTACGGAAAACACACCATTTCAACTCATATCGCAACTTGCCGTATAGCAATGATTATTATGACAGACGTAAAAGTAATGACCACAATTTTCAGCGTACGTTTAATAGCAGTCGGTCTTACCAGCAGCAAAATCATCCGCAACAACAAATTATCATGAATGAACCAGACAGTAGATATCATCCCGAACGTAATACGTCAGGACGAAATAACAGAACAGTATAAATAGTCGAAATATCACAGCATCCTCCTGCAAATAATAGCACGTCAGATAGAATTTGACTAGATACAGTACAGGTTGCATCTTCCAGCAACGCAAGCAATACTTTTGACACACAGAATCTTGTTCACGAAAATGTTATTACTTTTGACGACATCCGAGACACTCTTTTGCAGGAAAGACCAGTTATTCAAAAAACCATATCCCACCCTGTCATTGAAGTGAAGATTGGATCATCCAAATTTTCAGCAGTAATAGATTCTGGATCACCTATGTCAGTTATAAATGAGGAAACTTTCAACGAATGTAACAAAGAGAATAGCTATCCTACGTTACCATTAGGCAAAACTACAGTAAAAGGAGCAGTATCTGGTAAAGGAATAGATGTAAAATTACAGATATATTTAGCATTTTGTGTTGCAGGTCATACGTTTCACTCAATATTTTGATTGTTCCCGTATTGACAACAGACGTTATTTTAGGTACGAATTTTCTGGTGCAACACGACGCAATTATTGACTTTCAAAATTCCTATTTAATGTTAAAAGATGAAAATGTACAACTGGCATTAGAATTTCAGCACTCTTTATCTGTTGAAGAACAAACAATTAATCGTACAGAGGTCATTTATGCTTCACGTAACATAGACTGTCATTCCACATTGTTCACACATACGTACGTACACAACTATAATACTCCAGACGAAGCCGACTATGACGTTATACAGATGATTTCCGATAAAGTTAAACAGAGCAGTGCAAATACAGACGACGAACGCACGCAACTACGCAAAATTCTTTTACAGCAAGGTCCAGTTTTTGACAACGTCCCTGGTACTATGTCCGGTTTTATGTATGAATTTCAAGTTAAACAGCACAACACATTTAAAGCCAAACATTATCCCATTCCGTATATTCACAGAGAACAAGTTATGAATGAATTGCAAGCTATGCTTGACCAAGGTATTATTGAACCGACAGTTAGTCCGTACATACACCCGCTCCACATTGTTAAGAAAAAGGATGGTTCACTTCGTCTCGTACTTGATTCGCGTGACATCAATGACATTATTATTAATGAAACAGATCGCCCTCAAACACTAGAAGAACTTCTACAGAAATTTTATGGTACTGATATTTATTCCACATTAGATTTGAAATCGGGATTTTGGCAAATTCAGCTCCATCCGGACTGCAAAAAGTACACGGCTTTTCTCTGTTTTAGTGATTGTTATCAATTTTGTAATTTACCGTTCGGTTTAACTATTTCTTCAGCAGCATTTATTCGCGGTTAGAATACTATACTTCCGACAGAATTAAAAGACAGAATCACAATGTATGTAGACGACATTCTTATTGCAGAAACCAACTGGTCTGAACACAAACTGACTGTAGAACAACTGTTACGAACTTTTCATGTACAAGGACTCACAGTTAATCTCAATAAATCGCACTTTGGCAAAACTTCTATAAAATTTCTTGGACATGTAATTTCAGCAGAAGGCATTGCGCCTGACCCGGAAAAACTTCAAGCTTTACGTGACATTACTGTTCCTACGCAGCTTTATGGGTTTAATTAACTTTTTTCGTAAATTTATTCATTACTCCGCTTTAAACACCCCTAGATTATGTCAATTGACGGGTAAAAACACTATTTGGTCCTGGGATAGCCAAGCACATTCTGAATTTGTCAATCTGAAACAAGCTTTGTTGAATGCACCACTTTTATCACATCCAGATCTTACTAGAAATTTTTCTATTGCCACCGACAGTTCTAACACGTTTTTCAGGAAATTGAAGAAGATGGTTGTACAGTAATTAAAAACATCGCCTTTGCGAGTCGCATTCTGTCAACTGTTGAACGTAATTATTCTGTTACAGAACTTGAAACATTATGTGTTGTATGGGCATTTATGAGATGTAGGCATTTTATTTATGGAAGACACACTACCGTTTACACAGATCATAGAGCTATACAGTTTTTACTTTCCGCAAAATTTACACATGACTGGTTAAGCAGATGGAAACTTTATTTACAGGAATTTCATTTTACAATTGCTCACATTCCCGGCACACAAAATATTGTTGCAGACGCACTATCCCGTTCTCTCATCAACAATCAGCAAGACATCGCAACCATCTTCTGCCAAGCAAATTTCAGCGTCATGTATATTCAACAAGTTGCATTCGAAAATTTTATTTCGGCATCATTGCGAGACATAGCACAGGAGCAGTGTAAAGACAACGTATGGAAAGAAATTAAACACCTTTGGCAAGATAGGAATAATGTTACCATTAGAAAACATTACACTGTACGCAATAATATTCTGTTCCGCCGCTCCCACCCTGACAATTGGTTACTATGTATTCCTGACGAGCTTGTTAACAAATTAATTTGGTATACTCACTTAAGTTATGCACATTACGGAGCCAGAAAATGTTTTCTTAAACTGTTATTTTGCCAACATGGAGAAACGTATTCGACGAGTTTTAGCGTCATGTAAAATCTGCCAGAAAGCTAAGTCAGACACGACTTCACATATTCCTCCATTACATCCCATTGTACCTGTTAAATTGAGACACATGGCCGCTGTAGATATTTTCGGTCCGATTCCCAGATCTAATAGAAGTTTTTGCTACATCTTTTTCTCTGTTGAACTCACTTCAAAATTTGTTACCTTCACTCCGTTACGCAAAGCTACTGCTAAATCTGTTTAGAAAGCATTTACAAAACATTTTCTATTGCATGTAGGGCATGTATTGAAAGTAAATTCCGACAATGGATCACAGTTTCGATCTGCTATATGGACACGTATGCTACGAGCTAGAAACGTTTCTCCGATCTATATATCCAGGTATCACGCTTCTTCGAACCCCTGTGAACGACTAATGAAAGAGATTGGTAAACTGTGTAGAATATACTGCCATAAAAGACATATTGATTAGGACACACACATACTCTCATTCCAGGATGTACTTACTTCCATACCAAATGAATCTACTATGCTATCTTCGACTGTTATATTAAAAAATGTTGAACCACCTAACAAAATTAAAGAATTAGTATCCCTTCCTACATCTCGTCGACTACGACACCATGATATAATTGACATTGCGCTGAACAATATCAAACGTGCCGCAGAGCGCCGTAGAAGACAGCAGAAACAGGTTTGTACACGCCGTGACTTTCACATTGGACGGAAGATATTAGTACGCACACATTATTTATCTAATAGAGGAAAGAATAGATGTAGTAAATTTGAGCTTCTATACGCAGATCCATATCGAATTCGCAGCATTCCTCACCCCAATGTAGTACACGTCGAAACTCTGAGAACCAGAAAAAGTAAAGGCAATCACCATGTCTCCAATATTACCCTTTATTGAATGAACATACTTTATGAGTGTAGCATCAAGCTACAGGTATTCATATATGATATCATGTAAGTGACATAAGACAAATTTTAAATATAAGAAACAGTGGCATTCATGGGCCAGTTACAAAGTATTCATATAGTTTTATAAAACATTATTATGTATCATTCAAAAGTCATAATTCAAAATGAGAGTTAATTATTGGCATAGCATTTATAGAGTATAAAAAAATATTATTTACAGAAATCTTGACTATTCTACACTTTTGGCTACTGCATTATGAGACTGTGTGTACATTTTTGCACCTGAACACTGTCTATGTTTTTGACATAATACGTTTCTTATATTTTAAATTTGTCTTATATGATATCATATATGAATACCTGTAGCTTGATGCTACACTCATTAGCTCCTGTTTTGAATGATGACTTCTGATGGTTTGTAACTGGCCAATGAGTGCAAATGATTACTATAACTAGATGAATGATGTAAATGGTATGCCATTAATGAACTCTTGCTTTGAATGATCACTTTTGAATAATGCATAAAAATGGTTTGTAACTGGCCAATAAGTGCCAATGTTCACTGTAATCAGATGACTTATGAATAATATTCTGTAATACTTCATACATAGTACAAAAATGTTTAGTAACTAAGCAATGAGTGCCACCAATTACTCAAATCGGTTGATAGACTAGTGTAATTCTCAATGATGACTAGCATAAGCCTTAATGTCCTTCACCTTCTGACCTAATTACCAGAAATTACTGCAATGTCCGTTGGTCCTGTCCATCCTCTTGATCATGGAGCACTATACTTGGTTTTTGCACTAATTCTACGTTGGTGAAAGAGTATGGATTCTGCAAGAGTGTGGTGTTGACACATCATGCTGTCCACCACCTTGAACAATTGAGATGTTATTATGGTCCCACTGTTTGGTGTACCTAATGTACTACCAAATGATAACATTAAATATTAATACGACATGTCAGTGTCTTGGCTACACTGATTAATACTTGAGGGAAGAGAACTTCGGATCGTCTCACTTGGTGTTGTGCTTCTGTAGAGAGATATGGACTTCCTGTGCAGCTACGTGCAACCTACTGTGCTACAACCATGATGCAATCCTTCTCTTTCCTATCCTAGTTCTTGTAAAATGGTAAAAAATATATACAGTGCGTGTGCACTTTATGTCATTTGTTAATATGTTTTGTACTTATTGCGTATACATTTTGTCATTTCTTGATATGTTCTGTACTCAGTGCATGTGCACTCTATTTCATTTCATGTTCTGCACTTATATATATGTATATACTCTGTGACTGTAAACTTAGTTAATTAAGAAAAATTTGTTGCTCATGCCAAGTCCAATTGACTTACCATCGCTGCCAAATTTTTGCCCCCCCCCCCCCTCCCAGTGGAGGGTTATGTAAAAGGTCCGAGCAGATGTAATTTCGATGTATTGCTCATGCGCTGCCTGCGATATGCAAGGTATAAGAGAATCGCTGACCAGAGAGCAGTGTTGACTGCAGTAGGTACTGTGTGTAGCTGTAGCAGTAAGTTGTTGCTAGTCTGCGCTAGTCTGGAGTCTGCTCTGGTCTGGTACGGTGTATCGTGTTGGCTAGTCGGTTGCGGTGCAGCGATGCCGGAGTCTGAGTATTATTGTATAAGGTAAAAACCAGCCTCGCGCATATCTAGTAATGTTATCTGAACTCCCATGTAAATCTTTTAAAAGTGTCCTAATAATAATTTTTGTCATATAAAGTAATTTTTTTACAAGCATTCATTTCAATTTAAAGAATTTACTAATTTCTCCAATCCATGATCATTTCGATTGTTTGCAAAAGAAAAATCAGTTGCTTCCTTTCATAAATGACCAATCTATCGGCCAGCATTGCACAGAGCTGTGACGGAAAAATTTATTGTAAGAGCAGATATATTCGACAATTTAACTGAGGTAAGAATTTTCCTTTTTTTATTCAGAATGATCTTACAGGGCCATGACGCAGCACTGCTGTCGTCCAAAATTTACCAGGTTACTCAATTTATTTTTTATTACGAGGTTTAGGAACTTTTCTGTTTCGAGCTTACATTAGATGAGAAAAGAATTTTGTGGGTACATTAAATGGGAAACCAATTTTGTGTGGAGGTTAAATGTGAATGAATTTCTGTATGGAGGTTATAAATGGGAACCAATTTTGTTCCGGGGTTACAATAGGAAAAATTAGAATCATTAACCAAATAATATTTATTTTATTTTGTTGGGAGGTTACAAATTTCATCACAACTTGGAATTCCAACACATGGAAAATTCTGTTCAAATAATGTCCAGACAACATGACCCGATTCTGTACGTATATCCGAATCATTCTGGAATAGAAATATTTGATCTTGCCATAGTTGCGTTCGCAGACTTGGTTACACTCGAGGTGTATGTTTCGGTGTTCGAATTACACTCTCCGCAGTGTATTAACATTGACATGCAGGACCCATTCAACCGACCTGTTCGGCCCCGGTGGCCGTCAAACACAGCCCAAATAAATGAAACGCCTTGTACTATAGAGAATTAATGTAAGAGTTAATGCAAACAACTGATCATGAAAAAAGAAGACTTTATGGATTTTTTTACCTGCAAATGTGGATGATGGATCAGGACGGCGACCAGGCTGGAAGAAACGGGTAAGTGATATCACATTGGATGATGAAATATTATTTCGTGATGCCAGGAATTGAATTATATGTTTAACGTGGTGTCAATAAACTTTTTCTTTTTTTTTTTTTTTCGCTTTTCTCAGCACACAGACGAGATGTGCTTCACTTAAAACTCCCAGCCTAACTGGTAACACAGTCGACGCCATCACCACTTTTTAATTCATATCATCCGAACTAATCTAACAAAATAATTTTGTATGTAACTGATATAGACAAAATACATTGACGGAAAAGGAAACCATAACACTACGAAGGAGTTGTACGAAATAAACGGAAGTTGGTAAAAGTGTTTCTACTTGTGAAACATTATGTCTATGCAAATTTCACACACGCCACATGCGACGGGGGCTATTAGCGGCACTATGATGAAGTAAATCAAGTTATGTATTAAACATACTCTGTAACGGTCTTGAGACTAAACGTGATGAGATGATTTCCGTCAGGAATGCCCCAACGCGACAAATACTCCATTATCAGCACCTTCCTGCGTTCGAACGGGTAGTCTAGGCACTGTAGATGATTGCTGGCAGCGGTGGTTACGAAAGGTACTGTCGCAATAAGACCGGGCTATGGACGGTCCCGTGGCACTACCGATCATCGTGTTAGACTTACGGCTCTAACGCATGCTACTGCATCTGCAGCAGCAATCTGAACAGCAATTGGGACCACAGTGACACCTCGAACTGTTACCAATCGATTACTTTTAAGGACAGTTGAGAGCCAGAAACTCTGTAGCCTGCATTCCACCGACCCCAAACCACTGCTACGTCAGTGGTGTCAAGCGAGAGCTCATTGGAGGGCAGGTTCTGCCTCGGTGCCAGTGATGGCCGTATGTTAGTTTGAAAGAGGCCAGTTGAGTACCTGTCTGCATGCTAGAAACGCTAGATCTACACCTGGAGTTATGGTCAGGGATGTGATTTCTTATTACAGAAGCAGCAATCTCGTGATCGTCATATGCACTCTGATTGCGAATTTGTATTTAAATCTGGCAACTCGAGCTGTTGCGCTGCCATTCGTGAACGGAATCCCAGGGGGATTTTTCCAACAGGATAACGTTCACCCACGTACCGTTCTTGTAACCTATCGTGCTTTACAGATTGTCAACGTAATTCCCTGGCCAGCTCAGCCACCACATCTGTCTCCAATCGAGAACATATAGGACACTTTCAGATGATATCTCTATCGTCATCCACAACCAGCATTAACCGTCCCTTTATTAACCTACCAGTAGCATTAGGCATTGAACTCTATACCACGAACTGACATCAGAGCACCTGTACAACACAATGCACGCACGTTTGCATGCTTGCTTTCAACGTTCTGGCGGTCACACCGATTGTTAGTGCACCAGCATTTCACATAGCTAATCTCACGTGTACATTAACCTGTGGTTTTGCAGCGTTAATCACTGAAATGTGTTACCTGGACAAATGTATTCATGAAATTTCGTAACTCTGTAATAGTTATTTTTTGTTTTTGAGACCTTTTTTTCCGCAGTGTATATCACGCCAGGTTAGACCACACTGGCGTACAGCCGTTGGTAGTATCGGGTTTCCCATTTGGGCGAGGTTCTGAAGCGGGCGTCGCATTTCAGTGACGTAGCTTGGTGTACCGGCGCGCTTGTCCGCACACTGTGCGCAGCGAGCAGCGGCAGCTACGGCGCATCGTGGCAGATTGTGGCTGACGACGGGACAGAACAGCGCCGGCGCAGAGGACGCGTCACGGCCTGTCGGCGGCTGCGGCCGGTGCCCTAGGACGTTACACGGGGGCAGCGTGATGGCAGAGCGTGCTGGCGCTGTCGCCCTGCCACCAAATATTTAAAGGTGCAGCAATGGCAACATCGTAGGAGCTCTCTGGCAACATGGCACAACAAGGAATATCCGTCGATTTCGGGAGTAGTCGATCCTATATTAGTGTTTGGCACATCTTCGGAAAACCTACGGTGAAAAAAGGCTGAAGGGAATATTTAACATTACTGAAGAACTTCTAAGATTCATTTGTGAATTGTAGAGGGAACTATTACTGAAGTTAGTTTGTGTAACCTACGAGGGATACTAATGTATCTTTAGGAGAATGTCAATCTTGTACTTGGAAAGTTCTTCAGTCCGAAGACTGGTTTGATACAGCTCTCGATGCTACTCCAGCCTGAGCAAGCCTCTTCATCTCCGAATAACTACTACAACCTACATCCTCCGAATCTGATTACTGTATTCAGCTCCTGGTCTCTAAATAATGGTTCAAATTGCTCTGAGCACTATGGGACTTAACATCTGAGGTCATCAGTCACCTAGAACTAAGAACTACTTAAACCTAGCTAACCTAAGGAGATCACACATATCAGTGCCCGAGGCAGGATTCGAACCTGCGACTGTAGCAGCCGCGTGGTTCCAGACTGACGCGCCTAGAACCGCATCGGCCACAAAGGCCAGTTCTCCTGGTCTCTCTCTACGTTTTTACCACCCACATTTCCCTCCATCACTAAACTGGTGATTCCTTGATGCCTCAGAATGTCTCCCACCAACCGATCCCTTTTTCCAGTCAAGTTGTGCCACAGATTCCTCTTCTCCCCAGTTCCATTCAGTACCTCTTCATTAGTTACATGATCTACCTATCCAATCTTCAGCATTCTTCTGTAGCATCACATTTGAAAAGTTTAAATTCTCTTTGTGTCTAAATTGTTAACCGTCCATATTTCAGTTCCATACTTGGCTACACTCCAGACAAGTACTCAGAAAAGTCTTCCTGACACTTAAATATATATTCGATGTTTACAAATTTCGCTTAAATTAATAAAACATTCTCGGTTTTCAAGCCGCGTCAAGTGGCTTACTGCCCACGAGCTTTAGGCAGAGATCTCCTCTGCCATTTTCAAGTGGTTGACTGTCGTTTGGTTGTCATCGCCGTACTTATATGGCAGCGCTGTCACTCGCGACGTCGCTCGTGACGTAACTGGTGCTCGATCCCGCACCATATATGGTAATGTTTTGGCTGCGCGACCGCCGGGCCCGCTTCAACTCCGTCAACACCGGATCCCATGCCGTACTCAGCTGCAGTCCACCGTCCCTATTGAAGGTGTTGTCAGAAATTCTAATCTCAATGACCCAGTTTATCACGCTGTCCCAGGAGCCATTAGTCCGCTTAATAATAGACGTCTCATAGAATGCAACTCAGTATCCCATTTCTAGAGCATGTTCTGCTACAGCTGACGGTAACACCTTTCATGTTCTATGCGGTGCTGTTCAATAGTGCGAACCGTGTGGCCGACATGAAAGGTGTTACCGTCTGCGCTATCAGCTGTAGCAGAACATGCTCTGGAAATCGGATACCGAATTGCATTCGATGAGACGTCTATTATTAAACGGACTAATGGCTTCTGGGACAGTGTGACAAACGAGGCCATGGAGATTAGAATTTCTGGCAACACCTTCAATAGAGACGGTGGATTGCAGCTGAGTACAGGGTGTTGAAGCGGGCCCGTTGGTCGCGCGGCCAAAACATTACCATATATGGTGTGGGACCGGGCACCAGTGACGTCACTAGCGACGGCACGGCTGTATAAGCACGGCAATGACAACCACACGACAGTCATCCACTTGACAATGGCAGAGGAGACCTCTGCCGAAAGCCCGTGGGCAGTAAACCACTTGACGCGGCTTGAAACCCGAGAACCCTAGACTGTTTTACTAACGGATATCGCCGCGAAAACATGCATTTGTACACAAATTTTCGCTTCATCAGAATCGCTTTCCTTGCCATTACCTATCTAAAGTCTATACCCGCTCTACTTCGAGTATCATCAGTTAGTTTGCTGCCCAAATACCTAAACTCATCTACCGCTTATTTTCTAATTCCATCATCATCACCTGATGTAATTCGACTACGTGCTATTATCTTTGTTTCGGTTTCGTCGATGTTCATCTTACACTCTCTTTTCAATACACTGTCCATTCTCCCATGTCCTTCGATGTCTCTGACAGAGACATCAAAGACCCCAGATTTCTCAGTTCTTCTTCTGAGCTACTCCAAATTTTTCTTTTGTTTACTGTCCTTTCGTGCTTGTACACTGTACAGATTCATTAACGTCGGCTACAACCTGTCTCACTCGCTTCTCAACCACTGGTTCCCTTTCATGTCGCCTCCCAGCTCCCCCCCCCCCCCCCCACATCACCTACCTTCATAGTTTCAAAGGAAGTCGTCCACTCAGTATTGTCAAAACCATTCTCTAATGTTATAATCGCAGGTTTGCCTTTCCTTATTTCATCTTCTAAGTTATGTCGTAAGGTCAGTATTGCCTCGCTTGTTCTTACATTTCGCCGAAATCCAAAGTGATCTTCACGGATGTCGGCTTCTAGCAGTTTCCAATTCTTCTGTAGAGAAATCGTGTTGGTATTTTGCAACCACGACTTATTAAACTGATAGTTTGGTAACATTCACACCTCTCAGTGCCCACTTTCAGTGTAACTGTAATTATTACATTCTGCAAATTCATCTTGTAGTATCACATCTCCCAGCTCTTCTTCATACACGACCTCTTCCATTTCTATAACACTGCGTTGAAATTCGTCTGTCTTGTATAGACATTCCATATACTACTTCCACCTGTCAGCTTTCCCTTCTTTGCTTTGGACTGGTTTTCGATCTGAGCCATTGATATACAAATCCGAATACAGCATGAGTAAGTAAGTGTGAGGTGTACCCTGCAGTCAGTATGACAGCTCTAATGGTTCAAATGGCTCTAAGCACTGTGGGACTTAACATCTGAGGTCGTCAGTACCCTAGACTTAGAACTACTAAATCCTAACTAACCTAAGGACATCACACACATCCATGCCCGAGGCGGGATTCAAACCTGCGACTGTAGCAGCAGCGCGGTTCCAGACTGAAGCGCCTAGAACCGTTCGGCCACAGCGGCAGGCACTATGACAGCTCGTGAATGCAAGTAACTGAACAGAATAACGTAAACAAGAACGGAAAAAAGAAAAAAAAATGTTAGACGATGTTAGGTGCGGCTTTAAGAAAGCTGAAGGCAGGAAGATACAGTTCTGACAATTTGATTTATGATGGAAGCTAGACTTAAGATACATCAGGAAACTCTCATAGGATTCGCACCTAGAAATAGCGTACAATAATGTGAAAAAAGTACAGCATTTTTTAATTTGTGAGGATAACAGAACACCGTAGAATACTGTATACAATGTCTCACCTTGAATGAACAGTTGCAGAAATTCCTGTACTTTCTGGTTAGTGATAATGTGGTTGATGCTGTGGTGTCGCATGGTACATGAACAGCAGTAACCATTATACTGACCACAAGCAGGCTCTGATGAACAACAAACATTTCCATGCCATATCACTGTATCATGGAAGATGTGAGATCATGGGCACTACTGTACTGCTATAGAAAGCTGCTGACACTGAGAACATGAAACAGGAGTGAAACTAATGACGATGAATTACACAAGTTACAGAGAAAGACGGGTACTATGCAGTATGTACAAGAACCAAGATGGAACAACTGGACATCACTGTATCATGGAAGATGTGAGATCATGGGCACTACTGTACTGCTATAGAAAGCTGCTGACACTGAGAACATGAAACAGGAGTGAAACTAATGAGGATGAATTACACAAGTTACAGAGAAAGACGGGTACTATGCAGTATGTACAAGAACCAAGATGGAACAACTGGACTGTATCGGTAACATGAATGTACTCCTATAACAAGAGTCATTAGATCCTAAGCTGTTCAACTTGGCTTTCAAAAACAACCCAAGAAAGTATTAAAGCTGA
This sequence comes from Schistocerca cancellata, assembly GCF_023864275.1. Taxonomy (NCBI): domain Eukaryota; kingdom Metazoa; phylum Arthropoda; class Insecta; order Orthoptera; family Acrididae; genus Schistocerca; species Schistocerca cancellata. The sequence goes on along the minus strand of NC_064631.1, from coordinate 169,125,144 downwards.
AAGTGGTAACAGACTATGCAGCACTGAAGTGGTTAGTTGGCCAGGAGGATCTGTCTAGCAGATTGGATGTTGAAACTGAATGAGTTTGATTTTGAAGTAGTCCATAAAGCTAGTAGATATTATAACAATGGACAGCAGGTTATACCAATGCGGAATGGCAGAAAGCGCAAGTCGTTTAGATGGAGTGTAGACGTTTGGCAATGTATCTGTAGTTTGTTGTACACAACAGTGTGTTGTGTAAGACAACAACGCTTGGACGGCATGTTATGGTTCCAGTCAAATTAGAAGGATAACTCTTAAAACAGGCACATGGTCACTTATATCCGGTCACGTATGGTGTAGAGCTACAGACTGAGCGTTACTGGTGGGGTACATAGCACTGGCGCCAGGCTGGCTGATGGCCGTGGGGACCGAGCGGTTCTAGGCGCTACAGTCTGGAACCGCGCGACTGCTACGATCGCAGGTTCGAATCCTGCCTTGGACATGGATGTGTGTGATGTCCTTAGGTTAGTTAGGCTGAAGTAGTTCTGAGTTCTAGGCCACTGATGACCTCAACAGTTAAGTCCCATAGTGCTCAGAGCCATTTGAACCGGGCTCGCTGAGGGTGGGGCCGAGTGGTTGGCCGGTGTGTCCAGTGACAGACTGATGGTTAAAATGAAACTTTATTGTTTTAATTACAACATTCTTCCATCGGTAGCGAGAGGTGGATACGCCCCACACTGGTGCAGCAGGCTGACGATGGTCAGCGGACAGAAAGCCCCTGAATGCTGGCAGCAGACCTGGGAAGAGATATGATGGTGCGTCAGGATGCCATCTCAAGGCTCTGGCGTCTATGGTGCGCTCCTTCTCCTTGCTGCATTGACCCTCTGATATCAAATGCCCAAGCCCGTGAGACTCAGGTATGTCTCGCGTCTTCTTCGGTCATGATGAATGGCTAATGTGCATGGAACAAGATCCACTGCCTCATGCCAGGTGTCTGGTGACGATTGGTGCAAACGACGGTTCGGCTGTGTAGTGGCGCCAAGTGCTCTTAGGCGGACTTATTGCGAGATGTTGCTACTCCATCCCGCGTGCAGCTGACAGTATACAGTCGCCTCGTCGTCTATAATCCGTTCATCGTAAGAATAAACCTGATATAAACAAACGCAAACGGTCAGAAGCCGTAGCACACGTACACTGGTGTTCTTACGCTCTTGGAAGTAGTTCCTACTTACGTATTAGATATCTTATTACTAAGTTACGTTAAATGAAGCTTTAAGATATTTAAATGTATTAACAGTTATCAACGTTTTTCTTAATCATGCTTTTGTAGTGCAGTTTTTATTTCATAAATCGTGTACAGTCACAGCCACTGTAGAAGCATTGTGCTATGATAGTCGCAATGTTAATGCGCAGTATAAAAATGGCTGAGACTACTTTCTGTTCCGTAGCGAAATATGCGAGTGGAACACTATTACAACGTGCCCAGAAATAGACTGTTCGTAATATTTTTCATAAATTTACAGAGATAATCGGCTTTGAAGCTCTACCGCCCTTTGTGTATATTATAGCGCAGTCGTTAACGTAATGGAATGTGAACTACGTACGACTATTCTTGCGTAGATTCAAATTTCTCCATGCTCACTTTCTTTATCTTGTTCAATTTGAAATACCTACCTCTCGTAATTATAACACTCATCATCATTTTTAATGAATAATGCTCGTCTTCTTATTTGTAATTACATATTTGACGCGAAATTCCTGTCTCCATTTTAAATAGAAACTCTCAGTTATCGATGTTTTATGGAAGACTGTTCATAAAAGTTGTTTGGATTAAGAAAACATAACAATTTAATGTTTAACACAAAAATGAAAAATTGAAAAATCAGACCCTCTTTATTTCGACTACGTCCACAGTTTTATACCACAGAGGTAGATAAGTATCGTAGAAACATAAAAAAACTATCATTTACACAGCATCGAGCACATCATACTAATGCTGTATTTTTACACTTGCCACTGTACCATTACAATATGAACCTAACAGCATTGATCAGGAGCCAAGCTGCGGGATTAGGCCCGAGAAGCAACAAGACTGTTAAACTGCCAGACGCACTGGAACTAACACACGAAGCGTTTTCGCACTCACTGCCGAACGCTGGCGGGATATAGAACGGCTCGCCATAAAATAAGTAGAGAAGATGCTGCGCATGGTTGGCTTCGTGGATTCTGTCGTCGACAGGCTCGTTATCAACGTAGCAGGTAATACTCCCACAACTGAAATGTATTTCCCTGCTTCGGATAAGGAAGCAGCTAAGAGATTACAAGACGTCTGACCGTAAGTAATATGTTCAGTGGCTTCAATATTTAACTATACGGTGAAATCCATCAATACTCTTAAGCAGAAAAATTATCCTGTGGTCAACTCAGGAATTTTCATCATTCTTGATTTTAGTTGCAATACCCTGTTAGCTAAAAACGATATCGTGTTGCGGTTTTCGTCTAGTCGTCTAAGGAGCGTATTGTGGGACATTTTTAGTGTATTATTTCATTCTGCTTAAAAATGAAATGGCATTCGAAGCTGTATTGCTCCTTTGCTTTTCTCATTTTATGTGTGAACTGCACCTGGCCACGTCATTTCAGCCGGCCGCTGTGGCCGAGCGGTTTTAGGCGCTTCAGTCTGCAATCTCGCGACCGCTACTGTCGCAGGTTCGAATCCTGCCTCGGGCATGGATGTATGTGATGTCCTTAGGTTAGTTAGGTTTAAGTAGCTCTAAGTTGTAGGGGACTGATGACCTCAGATGTTAAGTCCCATAGCGCTCAGAGCCATTTTAACCATTTGAACCGCGTCACTGCAGACTAGCTGTATCAGCTGACCGACCAGTTGTGTCCAAGTTAAATGCGTCGGTAAAGCTTTTGTCCTGTATGAGGTTCCAGCAAATGTGGAAGAATACATAGTGCAATGTTTACATCAGATTTATTCTTATTATGGACGGATGACAGCATAGTCCTGGAGTTGTGGTAGTACCAATGGGCTCCAACGCGTTTGTCTCAAATTCGTAGTTATTTATACTGCTCCAGGACGCGCTTGTGTCGCTATTGGCCAGCTCAAGGTCACAGAGCTCATGACATATTTCTAGCCTTGGTGTGGTGACACCATCCTGCCTTCTCTGGCTACTACCAATGCATGGTGTAGATTTTGCACAGCATAGCTATCCCGTCTCGCAATTCCTTGTATAGCGTTGCTATAACATACATGTCGTCCCACTGCATGTACTGGCCAGCAGTAGCTAACACAGCGCCCCATGGCAGCTTCTTAGAAAGTTTGCTTAAGACTAGGTTGCGGCGCTATAAGAGAGACTATATTTAGAGCAATATGTTACAAACTGTGCACAGCTTGTGCAGTTGAGCCGTCATCGTTTGCCAGTGCAAAGACTGGATTAAAAATCGGGATCAAAAGGTATTCATAACAAGATTTACTGATGATATTGCTGTCCTCTGCGAGACCGACAAAGATTACGTGACAAAATGAATGGAATGGTTCACTAAAAACCGAAAATTGGTTAAAAGAACATAAAAGAAGAAAAAACAAAGTAGCGTAAATGAGTCTGATACCTCGAAAAATAACGGATGGCAGATGAAGCAAGAAACACTGAAAATGCAGATTAGCTCTGTATGAGGAAATTACAGCGAAAAGGAAACTCTTCGTGGTGAACTTAAGACTTAATTTGAGGAACAATTATCTGAAACTGTTCCTATGGTGTGCAGAATTGCAAGACTGTGAATTATGTAGTGACAAAAGATTACGTGACAAAATGAATTGAATGGTTCACTAAAAACCGAAAATTGGTTAAAAGAACATAAAAGAAGAAAAAACAAAGTAGCGTAAATGAGTCTGATACCTCGAAAAATAACGGATGGCAGATGAAGCAAGAAACACTGAAAATGCAGATTAGCTCTGTATGAGGAAATTACAGCGAAAAGGAAACTCTTCGTGGTGAACTTAAAACTTAATTTGAGGAACAATTATCTGAAACTGTTCCTGTGGTGTGCAGGATTGCAAGACTGTGAATTATGTAGTGACAAAAGAAGAAAAATGTTGCGTGTGCGCTGTTAAAGAGCAATACTGAAGATTAAGTGTACTGATAATAAATCAGGGAGTGCTGCTGTGAGTGGATGAGGAAAGAAGTATCTGGAAAATGCTAACTAGGAGACGGAACAGGATGGCGTGACATTTCGTTACACATCGAAGAATACTTACCATGCTACTGGAGCGAGACGTAGAAGGAGAAAAGCATTGGGGATAATTTTAGTAAGTAGAACAAATAATTAACAACGTCAGGTTTAACTTCAAAATAGAATCTGTCAAATGATTTGTGACCTTTTCTCTACAGGCCCAGTCGTCGACAGCATGTTAATTCTTTGTGCAACTTTGTCTTATGATGACGTAGAGACCGTGGCTGTTATTTGAAGACAAATGTTGATGGTGTTGAGACAGCAACCAGCCACAAATGTATTTTCAGTTCCTTTATTAAAAAGGTATCGTTACCGATTTCGAATCATTACGATTCATCATCAGATAGTTTTCATGCTTTCATTGCAACATATGGTGTTTTTTAACAGTTTAATTGAAGCGAAATGTCGGTTCGGTGTGTTTGTTTTCTTAGTTTTCGTCCAACAGATGTGAACTCATTCCCACTGCAATCTTATTGTTGCACACGTAAATTTTTCTCACTGAACAGTTTGGATTTGTCACAGAATAGATTGGTAACACGCGCCACATGGTTTGATACATAAAGTGCTTACAAACACCTCGGTTTCATACCTCACAAAAAGTTGTTTTCAGAAGTTTTACTGACCTTCAAAGTAACCACCAGCATTGTGTATGGCCCGTTGCCAGCTATGTGGAAGTCGTAGGATACTCCTAGCAGTGCCCGTTATATTGACACTTCGAGCGGATTTGGTCTATTGCCCGACAAATGTGTAGCAGTTCTGAAGCGAATGCCGTGAATTGTTTCTCTCAGTTTAGAAATCGAGTTGAACTCATGAGGGCTTAAGTCAGGCGAGTGTAGTAAGTGGTATAGCACTTAGCAGCCCCATCAGTCAAACAAATCAGTAACAGCTTGCACTGTACGTGCTGGGGCATGGTCCTGCAAAATGATGGTCAGGTTCTGCAGAAAGTGTCACCACTTGTGTCTCTAAGCTGGTCGTAGGTTGTGTTCCAAAAATCATGGTCTTACATCGGTGTGGGACCACCTTCTGAAACAAAACCGGACAGATAAAGAGAAAATTAATTTCGAGTAGTACGAGAAGGGATAGGGAAGCTTTTGCGCATACGTTAACAACATAGTGCTCATTTTGGAAACCTCAATCTTGGACGTAACCCGTAATTTTCATATGACATTGGCTCCATGTGACGAATAATCACACGAGAAAGCCATGATGTCTTTCACTTGAGGATAGCTTAATTCAGTCTCTAATTATAATTGACGTTTCTTCTTTACAGGTTTAGTGAAGCGTGATGTCGTTATCATAGGCCGAACTCGTCGTAATATCAGAAGAAAGAAGTAATATAAATATCGCAGAGTATTTCCACCAACGTCACCCACATTAATCACAGAGAGGTTCAGGGAAAGCGTTAAGAAAATCATCAAGAGCAGTCATTTCGCTCACAGATGTCAAGTGACGCATTTCAATACATCGACTGTGTGACTCGTCGATATTTTTATTCACTGCTGATCACGATGGACTTGAATTGCCTGTTTCCCGAGTCTGGCTTCTATTTGAAAAATTAACCAGCTGGGACAACTGTATCAAGTGTCTAGTTTTGGCACAATAGTTAATGACCGCACTGAGTGCTACAACTATAAAACTATACGATCAACATTTATATGCTTTGATACAACTTTCTGCTTCCCTGTTATTTAGTTTCTATTGCTTAGCAGATTCTAAAGCCAAAACCATTACGCACCGCTTTTTTTAACAGCTCTCTTTTATATGTCAAAAACTTCTAGTCACACGTTCTTATTTAGTTTGACGATTCCACGTATCATACTAGCGTTTTAGACAGTGTCCATCTTGCATTGTTTTGTTGATATCGTTAATTAGCCATCTCTGTAACGTTTTCCGAGAAAGGCTTGAAAGTCACTACAAAGTGGAAGACGATATGCACACATTTGCATTCTGAGGGGGGGGGGGGGGTCCCCAGAATATACCCAGATGCAGTTTATTAACTCATGAATATCAGCGATATCCAAGTCGAGGCGATAAATATTTATGAAGAAACTTACGACTGGAGTTGCATTGACCCCATGTCCTTCCCTCGGCGCTCTGAAAATTCTCATCGACTCCAGTTATCAGCTTGATTTACCTTAACGAACACTCAGAATCGTTTCACCATCCATATTTTTAATACAATTAACCATCGACCGATTCGCTGCACCCATTCCACAGTTCGCTTGTTTCAAACCATTATGTCTGCTTCTTGAAAACGTTTCTGCAATTCATTGTACAAATCAGAGGCACTCAAATGCGGTTTTGTTTCCTTAAGATAATAGTGTACAAAAACTGTTCATCAACGAAACAGAAAATATTTCATCCTTTAATTTTCATCTCGACCGTGATAAAGAATTCTTAGTTTATCCCAGAAGACAGGAATAACTTCTATTATAGTACATATGAAAGACAATAATAAAAGTAACATATCAAACTACAACGAAAATTGTTTTACTTTGACCGATTTTTTCGTCAAAAGTCGGATTAAAAAAAAACTCGTATGACTAAAGGCCATTCATTGAGAAATTGCAGTATTAAATTGCACGCTTACTCCATCAGTTGTACTCAAGCTTTTGTTGGTGCTATCGTAAGTTCAAGGGTATAAAGAGAAAGAAGAAAAAAGGCGGAAAGTTTGAACTTTCCCTAACTGATACGAATCAGACTGTCTGCAAATGGTTCCTATCCGTTTTTTTGTGGCTTTAAGAAATTATCAAATCCTAGTAAATAATATGTGTGGAAAATGGACAACTACGTATTCCTCTGCAGTGAGGACGAGAAGCTTTTATCATTTTTTCATATATCAAATAGGTTCGTTAAATCCTGTTTCTACTACAGGATACTAGAGAATACAGTGTGTACCGTTTTGGCCTATGAGGTTTGGGTAGCAGGAGAAGTACATAGATTCAGGGCTGTCCTAATAACAACGAATTCCTTTTTTCTCCACTTCAAACCGCGCATTCGTCAAAAAGGGATATAAATGCCATAATCGAGTGAAATAAAAGTATCCTACATCTATTCGTATTCCACTATCATCATCGGCTTGATATATGGACATCACCCGCGTTTAGTCTTTCACGAATGAGCCTTATTCATGGCCTCTCTTCTTGAACCTTCCTAGACCTCTTTTTCAATGCAGTACGTATTTTATGTCTGATAGTGGTAATAGCCGCTCTGAACTCCGTTCGACATGGTCGTTACATTTATCTCCTGAATCATACATCCGATTATTTTTGGTTCTACTTTAAATGTATTGCAATGCCTTCTTATTTTACTCGATCTAATCTTGTACATACTTTCACAAGTCTTAGAAACATCGTCTCCTTGTTAAGGGTTCTGGTACTAATGCCATAGAGAAATAAAGGAACTCTCACAGTTTTATAAATTTAATTTTGGTTCCTTGTAGCACATTATTTTTTAAACTTCTTTACACCGTTTCCAAAATAATATATTCCAGTTTTACAAGAATTGTATTTATTTGTTGTTCTAGATCACACAATTGATTTCCAAGACAGGTAAAACTTGTTGGCACCTTTGATGTGGTAATTACAGATTACAGTGATTATTACTTATTACATTATCTTATAAATGACCACTACACGTTCAGCTGATGTATATGCCATTAAATTTGATTTTTAGTAGAGATCTTCGTATTATATTCCTGGCACAGTACACTCAACACCAGTTTGTAATTTACGTTCTTCATGATATAGGATTAAAAGCTCATTAGCGAGTCAACAAATGTCATTTGTGTTTCATAGAATATTTGAAGCTTCGCAAGACGTCCACTATACGTTTATGAAGAAGAGCAAGTTAAAAACTATACCCTTATCTAACGCCCTGACTTACTTGGCTGCAATAGAAGCATGGATCATTTAAGTGTTTTCGATTCATCGAGAATGTGAAAGGCATATTTTTCGAATTAAAGCTATCTAAAGTAATTGGCACGGTATTAGCCGAGAAAATTCATTTTTTAGTCTTTTCTGGGCCAAATCCTTTGATCTTCTCGGTAAAATTGAAATTAAAACGGCACCACGATCTCTCGTGGGTAGGACTTTGATGTTGATGCTGCGGAGAATTTACTTCATTTTCCGACGCAGCACAGTTATTTCTGCCGTTAATCCTCAGTTACTCATAATATTCGCTTTCGTGAAAATTTATGTTTTTCTTCAACTTATATTCTATTGTATTACACACAGGTCTTCAGCACTAAAAGCATTATGTTCCATCAGCAAAAGTACTATTGTTTTCGACTTCTGAAAAATAAAAGAAGTACTCTTAATATAGAATTACATTCGCTGATTCTGGAGCATCAAACAGGCGCTTCTGTTATGGTCTGACTTTTTGAACCTCTCAGTACAGCTTCGACTGTAGCTCAACTGTCCATGTCAAACTGAGGCTCCTGTTTGAGTTGCAAATTCAGAAAATCCACTGAAGTAGTTATACTAGTCCTTGTGCGGTCCTGTCCTCGAAAAATTCGTTCTTTTCGTTAATCGATTAGTGCGCAAGATTCAAGCGCCTCGACAGCACAAAGAAGTTTACGTTGTTCATCTACGATTTATATCTTCACCTAGGATTTTTAGCTTCAATGTTCGGTTGACATGAGTCGTAGGTAACAGTGCTGGTTAGTAAAATGAAGATTTATTGTTGCAACAGTGCATATGCAGTACATGAAATGATTATATTTACAGATCAATAGGACAAGCGGTTCTGAGGCACCACCTATGCCGGCCGCTGTGGCCGAGCGGTTCTACACGCCTCAGTCCGGAACCGCGCTGATGCTACGCTCGCAGGTTCGAATCCTGCCTCGGGCATGGATGTGTGTTAGGTTTAAATAGTTCTAAGTTCTGTTGGGACTGGTGACCTCAGAAGCTAAGTCCCATAGAACTTCGAGCCATTTGAACCATTTGGGGGAGGCAAAGCATTTGCTGGCTCTAGCATCAAGTCGATCGTACCGATGGCGAATACTGTCTTTGGATATGTTATGCTCTGCCTGCTCCCGCAGCACTGTAGGATTTGTTGGGTGACAGGTCGCCTGAATCACTTCTCGTTCCATCATATTCCTCACATGCTCTATCAGACGAAAGTCTGGGGATCTTGCTGGCAAGGGAAATTGCTGCACTACTTGCAGAGCACGTTGACTTTCACGGGCAGTGTGTGGATGAGAATTATCTTGGTGGAACAACATTCTGCACATATTGAGCGTTGGTTAGAATCCACTCCAGAGACACCATATGGGGGATTTGTAGCTTATTGCGACCCAGACCATAAGGCTGCGGTGCGACCAGTGTATCTTGGACTGTCACCAGATCTACGTCGTACGCGCAGGCAGAATCTGCTCTCATTGCTCAAGATCTAGGCGCTCTATTCCATCTTGCAAGAGATCCTCTGAGGGCGCCACTCGAGCCGTGCACGTCAGGGGATGCTGCGTCGTGAGTACAAGACGGGCTAGAGGTGTGCGTGCCTGTAGTCTCACTGCTAATAACCGGTTCGCACCACGCTGACCCTTAGCCTGTGAGCATTCCCTATTAAAAGGCAAACACAGGCGGCACTCTGGTATCTGTTGATGGATGACGCTGAAACCACTACCAGTACATCAACTATAACCCAGGTGGCATACGCCGTCATCGGAACCAAATCGATGTCGTCTTTCCAGGAGTACAAAGTTTTTCCCGGCAGCGTACAATAGGGGAAAGTTCTAAGTGCGAAAGTTAACCTTTTATATCGGCTCTTACGCTCCGACAACTATCTCATGATACGTACCACCGTCACTGCAACCGCGTCCTACATCCCTCACACGCTCTGCACCACTCACGAACATGTTGCGGGAAGAAAAGTTGTTGGTTTTGATAAGTCTCTGTTTAAGCTCGAATCTCCGTAATTTCAGTTTCTTGGTTTCTTCGTAAAATATGCTTAGGTGGAAGTAATACATTTTCCGAAACGCGTAGAAAAGGAATTTTGGCAGTAAGCCAATCAGGCAGCAGCGGCCAGTCGAGACAAACGCAACAAGAGGGAAGTAACCGATTTTGTGACTTTTACGAGTTCCTAGCAGGGAGCGAATTGTATAGTTTCATCTGTCTGCGTTGACAGTTTAGTTTCTTCAGTTTCTGCGTGTTAGTTTAATTTGTAATACCCACAATCCCCCATTTTCGTTTGCATCGGAAAGTAAACCGATTTTGTGACATATTACAAGTTCCTGATCACAGGCGAATGATTTATCCTCACCTGATTACTTCGGTAGTTCGGTTTTAGAAACTCTTCGTATTAACCTAATTTATTAGACACAGAACCTGCGTATTAATCTAATTTATTAGACACGGAACCTGCGTGTTTGTCAGCGTCTACAGCAGAGTTCCGCAGTCCTTTTATCTGGGTACTGTAGTTTTCCACGGTCTTTAGTATGGATATGGACTGTGATGGTTGTGTGTGGATGCGAGCCGAGTTGGTGACACCTCGCTCTCAGCTCCAGGCTGTGATGGCTTCGGTTACACAGCTTAAAGCCGCAGTGGATGGACACCAGTGGGCTGGCCGAGGGGATCCAACGAATATACAGCACCAAAGAGTCCTCAAATCGTTCTTCACTGGTGGCCAGCCCAGTTACCACTCGCACTGAGGTGGGAGGTCGTGAGGCGTGGGAGGCAGTGAAAGACTCCCCAGGGGGCCACACGTAAGGCGTCCCCTGTCAGTCTGACAAACAGCATCCAGGTGCTGCCTGTGGCTGACAGTGCCACTAGCCCAGATGTAGTCGTCCATCCCGTTTCAGAGGAAACCTCTCAGCCTGCAAGATCCGAGCTGTGGATTATTGATTATTGATAGTTGGGAGTTCCAACGTTAGGCGCGTTATGGAGCCCGTTAGGGACATGACTACCAAGAAGGGGAACAAGGCCAATGTGCACTCCGTGTGTATACCGAGTGGAGTCATTCCAGACATGGAACAGATCTTTCCGGATGCCATGATGAACACAGAGTGCAGCCAGCTGCAGGTAGTGGCTCACGTCAGTATCAATGATTTGTTTCACTTTGGATCAGAAGAGTTTCTCTCTGGTTTCGAGAGGCTAACAGAAGTAAAGGTTGACAGACTTTCTGGCGAGATGAAAGTTGAGCTGACCATTGGAGCATAGTCGACAGGACCAATTGCGGACCTCTGGTACAGAGCCGAGTGGACGGTCTGAATCAGAAGCTCTGACGGTTCTGCGGCCGTGTGGGCTGCAGATTCCTTGACTTGCGCCAGAAGGTGGTTGGGTTTCGGGTTCCGCTGAATAGGTCAGGTGTCCACTATACGCCGGAGGCGGCTACCAGGGTAGCAGGGGCTGTGTGGCGTGGATTGGGTGGTTTCTAAGGTTAGCAGGTCTCGGGAAAACACAAAAACGGCTTCAGTCAAAACGGAAAGAATGTAAATACAGGGACCATCGATGTAACAGTTGTAAATTGCCGTAGCTTCGTAAGGAAGGTGCCAGAGCTCCAAGCGCTAATACAAAGCACTGATGCTCAAATCTTTATAGGCACTGAAAGCTGGCTAAAGCTGCAGATAATTTAAGCCTAAATTTTTATGAAGAACCTAACGGTGTTCCGAAAGGATAGCTGAACACAGTTTGCGGTGGCGTGTTTGTTGCTGTCAGAAGTAGTTTATCTTGTGGCCAAATTGAAGTAGAAACTTCCTGTGAGTTAGTATGGGCAGTGGTCATTGGTGGCAACCGGAATAAAATAATAATTGGATCCTTTTACCGACCTCCCAATTCAGATGATACAGTTGCTGAAAGGTTTGAAACTTGAGTCTGATTTCAAACACGTACCCGACTTTAATTTACCCTCGGTATGTTGGCGAAAATACATGTTTAATTCGGGAGATACGCACAGATCATCATCCGAAATTGTGTTAAATGCATTCTCTGAAAATTATGTCGAGCAGTTAGTTCATGAGCTTACGCGAATAGGAAATGGTGGTGAAAACACACTTGACCTCTTAGCAACAAATAATCCTTAGCTAATAACGATCATCAAAACGGACGCAGGGCTTAGTGAACAGAATGGGTTGTCGCAGCGATATTCAATATTGTAAACCCAAAATTCCCCAAAAATAAACGAAATATATACCTCTTCAAAAAGGCAGATAAAAATTCACTTGACGCGTCCTAAGAAACAGTCCTTACTCCTTCCACATCAACAACAAAAGGTTACATCAGATGTCGCTTGAATTCAAAGAAACAGTATCGGCAGAAACTGAGAGATTTATACCACATAAATTAACAAACAAAGGAGCTGATTCTCCTTTGTACGCAAAATGGTTCAGGAAACTGTTGCAGAAGCAACGATAAAAACATGCCACATCTAAACGGACGCAAAATCTCCAAGATTGGCAATCTCTTACAGAAGCTCGAAATTTAGTGCGGACTTCAGTGACAGATACTTATAATAGTTCCCACAACGAAACTTTGTCTCTAAACCCGACATATAATCCAGAGAGATTATGGTCGTATGTGAAGAAATCTAGCGGCAAGACTCAATCAAGTAGAATCGGCGACAATGCTGCCAAAGCAGAGTTACTGAACACAGCTTTCCAAAATTCCTTTGTAAGGAAAACAAAGTAAATATTCCAGTAGCGAATCAATAACAGCTGCTAACATGAGTAACATACAAGTAGATATTCTCGGAGTAGTGGAGCAACTTAAATCATTTAAGAAAAGCAAGTCTTCCGGTCCACTTTGTATACCAGTTAGGTTCCCTTCACAGTATGCTGATACAATAGCTCCATACTTCACAATCACTTATAACCGTTCACTCGACCAAAGATCCGTACCCGAAGACTGGAAAGTTGCACAGGTCACACCAATATTACAGAAAGATAGTAGGAAAAATCCATAAAATTATAGGCCCATATCATTAACGTCGATATGTTGCAGGCTTTTGGAACATAGATTGTGTTAGAACATTATGAATTACCTCGAAGAAAACGGTCTATTTACACAGTCAACAAGGATTTATTAAACATCGTTCTTGTGAAGTACAACTAGCTCTTTACTCGCACGAAGTGTTGAGTGCTAGGAATTTCAAACAGATTCCGTATTTCTGAATTTCCGGTAGGCTTTTGACACTGTACCACACAAGCGGCTTGTAGTGAAATTGCGTGCTTGTGGAATATGGCCTGAGTTATGTGACTGCATTCGCGATTTCCTGTCAGAGAGGTCACAGTTCGTAGTAACTGACGGAAAGTCATCGAGTAAAACCGAGGTGATTTCTGGCATTCCCCAAGATAGTGTTATAGGCCATTTGCTGTTCATTATCTATATCAACGAATTGGGAAACAGTCTGAGTAGCCGTGCTAGGCTGTACGCAGATGATGCTCTGTTTTAGCGACTAGTAAAGTCATCAAAAGATCAAAAATGGTTCAAATGGCTCTGAGCACTATGGGACTTAACTTCTGAGGTCATCAGTCCCGTAGAACTTAGAACTACTTAAACCTAACTAACCTAAGGACATCACACACATCCATGCCCGAGGCAGGATTCGAACCTGCGACCGTAGCGGTCGCGCGGTTCCAGACTGTAGCGCCTAGAACCGCTCGGCCACACCGGCCGGCCATCAAAAGATCAAAACAAAACATCAAAAGATCAAAACAAACTGCAAAACAGTTTAGAAGAAGTAAATGTATGGTGCGAAAATTGGCAATTGACCATAAATAACTAAAAGTTTGAGGTCATCCACATGAGTATTAAAAAGTATCCGTTAAACTTCGGTTACACAATAAATCAGTCAAATCTAAAGCCTGTAAATTCAACTACATACCTAGCAATTAGAATTACGAACAATTTATAGTGGAAGCAAGACATAGAAAATGTTGTGAAGAAGGGTAACCAGGGCTTTTACAAAATGTAACAGAGCTGCTAAAGTGACTGCCTGCACTATGCTGTCCGGTCTCTCTTAGAATACCGCTCCGCACAGTGGGATCCTTGCCAGATAGGATTGACGGAGTACATTGAAAAAGTTGAAAGAAGGGCAGCACGTTTTATATTATCACGAAATAGGCGAGAACGTGTCATTGAATTGGTCTAGTATTTGGAGTGGACGTCATTAAAACAAAGGTGTTTCTAGTTGCGGCGGAATCTTCTCACGAAAGTTCGGTCACTAACATTCTCCTCAGAATGGACAAAATTTTTTTTACATCGACCTAAACAGGGAAAAACGATCACCATAATAAAATAAAGGAAATCAGGGCTCGCACGGAAAGATATAGGTGTTTGTTTGTTCCGCTCGCTATATGAATGGCTTCAAATGACTCTGAGCACTATGGGACTTAACATGTGATGTCATCAGTCGCCTAGAACTTAGAACTACTTAAACCTAACTAACCTAAGGACACCACACACATCCATGTCCGAGGCAGGATTCGAACCTGCGACCATAGCGGTCGCGCGGTTCCACACTGAAGCGCCTCGAACCGCTGGCCACTCTGGCCGGCTCGCTATATGAGATGGCAATAATAGAGAATTGTGAAGGTGCTTCGATGAACCCTCTGAGAGACACTTACAGAGTAACCATGTAGGTGGAGATGAACCACATAGCGATGCGCCGGGTCTCTGTAGTAATGCTGGGGTGGGGACGAGCATCAGTGTGGCGCTTTAACGCTTTCTAAACGAGACGCACTGTTCTTCTTTAGACACACTCTACAATCTGTGTCAGTCCTAACTGGTAAGAGTAATAGTGAAATATCTGTCGGACGATGGATTTATAACCTATTTCTTTCGCCAGTGGAGTACCTTTGAGTTGGTAAACTTTTCTGAGCATTCTTGCAACGAATTTCTGTTTTAACAATTCCTTACGCTTCGTTATGTCTGGTTGATGTACTTTAAATACTTCCAGTTGTGTAATAGATGTAAATGAGTGATTGTTATGCAGTAGTGTAAGCATACAAAAATAGGATTTTACTACTATTTATACGCAGTACGATGTATTTCTTTACGTTGAGAACCCACTGTAAACCCCTGCACCATATCGATCATTACTGTAAACAGAGAGCGGGCTGGGGTGGCCGAACGCATCTATGTGCTACAGTCTGGAACCGCGTGACCGCTACGGTCGCAGGTTCTAATCCTACCTTGGGAATGGATGTGTGTGATGCCCTTAGGTTAGTTAGGTTTAAGTAGTTCTAAGTTCTAGGGGACTGATGACCTCAGAATTTAAGTCCCATAGTGCTCAGAGCCATTTTGTAAACAGAGAAACTCAGCTCAACCTGTTCATAGATGGTGTCAACAGCGGTCTAGACATCGGGGATCAGGTTGATGCCTTGTTCCACGAACTCTGGCAGGTATTTGGCGTTCTTCCACCATGCCTTTCAGTGAAAAAAATACGATCTTACCAGTATCGGACGAAATTTGAGACTGCCTTACAGAGAGAAGTCACCATGCCATTCTTAACGGAACTAAATCATCAGACGTAATGGTAATATCTGGAATACCGAGGGTAAGTGTGTTAGGACCTTTACTGTTTACATTGTATATATATCATATAGCAAGGTCGTCGAAAGCTCTCTAAGACTGTCTGAAAATGATTCGGTTGCCTAAAATAAGGCAGCAACACCAGAAGACAGTAACGATTTGCAGAAGGACTACAGAGGATTGATGATGGTGCAGAAAGAAGGAAGGATGAATGATATATCGTCTCTTCGACATCGAGGTCATCTCAGACGGAGAAAAGCTCGGATTGTGTCGAGCATGGGGAAGGAAATCTGCCGTGTAATTTCAAAGGAACCATCCTGGCATTTTCATGATTTAAGGAAATCACGGTAAACATACATCAGGGTGGCCAGACGCGTGTTTGAACCGTCGTCCCCCCGAATGGGAGTCCAGTGTACTGCCCACTCCACCACCTCGCTAGGTAGTGGTGCTGGGACTGGCAGTTGATCCTGAACGTAAATAAATGTAAGATACTGTCCATGCAGAGGAGAAGAAATCCACCACTATACGGCTACACTACTGACGATGAACTGCTGGAATCAGTAACCACTGCAATATATCTAGGAGTGGAATGACCACATAAAACAAAGAGAGGAAAAAACAGATGCCAGATTGAAATTCGCAGAAAGAGTCTTAAGGAAATGTAATTCACCAACTGTAGAAGTGATTCACAAGATAGGGACTCGATCCTACGACCACCGGATTATCGTTCCGTGTTTCCGCTGCACCAATCGCTACCTTAAACAAATGGCTCATATCTGCACGACCGTCGCCGATAATGCCATGTTTTCCAAAAGTGTCGCCATATGATGCTTCCACTTCTGTTACTTTCATCTGTGACCAAGCCCTGAATACACCAGAACCCTCGACGAAATCGGTGATGACGGGTAATCGCGGTCCCCTGGTAAGTGGACTCATTGTGCCGAGTTCTGTATAAATCTGAATCGGAAATCTCTATATTTAAAAGGCAATGTTGTCACTGACTGATTGACTCATCATTATCGAGCCCAAACTGCAGTGGACAGGTACCTGAAATTTGGAAGTGCGGTGTTGTAGACGTCGTTTAAGAAGGGATTGGAAGGAATTCCACTTCTGTGGTGTGGGGAGACGGGTGTAAAGATGAATTGGGGTGAAGCTTTTTTTGTTAAATGTCTCTGTTAAGGAAACTTTGAATCTAGACCAACGAAAATCGGTATTTGTTTCCTCGGCCAGGGGTAAAGAAATACGTCTTTCAGCATTTTTGGAAATTTAACCCTGTGGAGGTGATATAGTGGGTGAAAGTTTTCACTGAAAATATATCATTATTAACTACTAATGTAATTTCAAAGCTACATGTATGAACGTTAGTATTTGAGTTTTCTGTTATAAGAAAAAAAAAAGATTTCAGGGTTTTTGGAATAAACTCCTATGAGGGTGAAACACTAGACGAGATCTTTTATGAAAACATTTTATTATAAAAGCACTTTTGAAACTAAATCTATGAAAATTTAAATGTGTCTCTCCTGTTAGAAATAAAAAAATACGCGTTTCACAGTTTCTAGAAATTCACCCGCCATAGGGGTGATATGAGGGATGAAAGTTTTCCTGGAAATTTTTAATTGTGCATACATTTTCGAAGTTAAATCTATGAAAATTTGTATTTGGTTTCTCTGTTTGAGAATAAAAAAACATACATCTATGACAATTTCTATTTGACATCTCGATTATAAATAAAAACACGTGTTTCAGTGTGTTTAGAAATTCAACCCCTAAGGGATTGCAATAGGGGGTGAAAACTAATAAGAAAGTATTTCGTTACATTAAAAAAATCTTTAAGCTAAATTTGTGCAAATTGGTATTTCTCTTCTCTGTTAGATTGTTGTTGTTGTGGTCTTCAGTCCTCAGACTGGTTTGATGCAGCTCTCCATGCTACTCTATGCTGTGCAAGCTTCTTCATCTCCCAGTACTTACTGCAGCCTACATCCTTCTGAATCTGCTTAGTATATTCATCTCTTGGTCTCCCTCTACGATTTTTACCCTCCATGCTGCCCTCCAGTACTAAATTGGTGATACCCTGATGCCTCAGGACATGTCCTACCAACCGATCCCTTCTTCTAGTCAAGTTGTGCCACAAACTCCTCTTCTCCCCAATTCTACTCAATACCTCATCATTAGTTATGTTCAAAATGGCTCTGAGCACTATGGGACTTAACATCTGTGGTCATCAGTCCCCTAGAACTTAGAACTACTTAAACCTAACTAATCTAAGGACATCACATACATCCATGCCCGAGGCAGGATTCGAACCTGCGACCTTAGCTGTCGCGCGGTTCCGGACTGCGCGCCTAGAACCGCTAGACCACAGCGGCCGGCCATTAGTTATGCGATATACCCTGTTAGATATAAGGAAATAATTGTTACGGGATGAAATTTGCTACCGAAATACCTCCAAAAGAACGCAGAAGGCATGGTTAACAAAAACTTTGGAATCCAGCTACCAGAATCGCCTTTTGGTCAGAAGTACATTCGGAAAAGACCATGCTTATATGGTCTTAATTAGCGTAAAAAGCTTACAAGGTGTTGCAATATGTGTACTTAAAAATTCGATTAAATGACAAGAAGAAAATCTCTTCAGGACACACAATCTACGAGAACGAAGGACATAAAGAGGTATGCAAGAAAGAAGAACGTGCAGATGGTATGTGAGCTGTACAGTATGGCGAAACCTGTCTAATGGCCAACTAACTGTGCTGAAATCTCACCATCATCGACCACAAAGAGAAAGAGCTGTTACTTGTTTCCATTTATTTTTATTACAAGATGACGATTAGTGTTTTCCTAGAATTTAATAACGTATTATGTAACAAATTTAGCGTTTAACTGACTGCAAATTACTTTGTTGTAGAAGTCATAATTCGTATCCTACAGCAGATGAATAAATTTCATAAAGTATTTGTTTCATTAGCATTACCGAAAGATGGAAAATTATCAGTGCTGCCTCACAACGCTGAGAATTAGTGTGGATTGCAGAACTTGTTAGTAATTATTGTGCTCACTGGAAAAATAAATCATTAACATTTTAGTTAAATTTAGAGAAGTACAAGGAATCAATTCGAATAGTTACGATTAATGTTATGCGATTTGTACTGGTAGTTAGTGGAGTGTTTCTGCATTCTCAATCTTCAGTATGAAAATTCATCTTTCAGATTCGAAACACCTTCAGCGTTTCAGTGCAGAGTTTTTAAAGCAAAAAAAAAAGAAGAACAACTGAAACTGTTTCATTGGATAGCTTGTTAGATACTGTGGGAAAGTGGGGATAGATTGCAAGTATGTGATTTTATAGCTGATATAAATTTATTTTAAAAATTTTATAAGGTGGCTGTGTAAACAAATCAGTAAATTAAATAAAAATATTTGCTCATTCTAACAGTAGACACAATTCGAATTATTATCGGAAGCCATGTTACATAGAAAGGATAGTAAATAAAATATATAAAATAGTAAAAAGTATAAATGCTATTAGGGAGTGTAACGTGATCCATATTTAATTACCGCGAATTGCAGATAGTCATCATGATAGAGATTCAGTTAGTAATTCGATATCGATCTGAAAATATCTTGTAACAAAGGTCAAAACCATTAATCTGAATAAACATAACAAGTGACGATTTGCTACATAGTCTCAGTATTACTCTCCAGCGAATCCGGAGTCATTTATTATAAATCCAGTCACAGACCACAATGTTTAATAACCAGGTTTTTAATTTCAGCCAACGATGACAATCTCACGTCTTAAGATGGCTATCGTTGACTGAATTTAACAGCCTGATTAAACAGTCTGATTAATAAACATTGTCCTCCGTGACTGGATTTATGATACGAGGGCAGTTCAATAAGTAATGCAACACATTTTTTTCTCGGCCAATTTTGGTTGAAAAAACCGGAAATTTCTTGTGGAATATTTTCAAACATTCCCGCTTCGTCTCGTATAGTTTCATTGACTTCGACAGGTGGCAGCGCTGTACGGAGCTGTTAAAATGGCGTCTGTAACGGATGTGCGTTGCAAACAACGGGCAGTGATCGAGTTTCTTTTGGCGGAAAACCAGGGCATCTCAGTTATTCATAGGCGCTTACAGAATGTCTACGGTGATCTGGCAGTAGACAAAAGCACGGTGAGTCGTTGGGCAAAGCGTGTGTCATCATCGCCGCAAGGTCAAGCAAGACTGTCTGATCTCCCGCGTGCGGCCCGGCCGTGCACAGCTGTGACTGCTGCAATGGCGGAGCGTGCGAACACACTCGTTCGAGATGATCGACGGATCACCATCAAACAACTCAGTGCTCAACTTGACATCTCTGTTGGTAGTGCTGTCACAATTGTTCACCAGTTGGGATATTCAAAGGTTTGTTCCCGCTGGGTCCCACGTTGTCTAACCGAACACCATAAAGAGCAAAGGAGAACCATCTGTGCGGAATTGCTTGCTCGTCATGTGGCTGAGGGTGACAATTTCTTGTCAAAGATTGTTACAGGCGATGAAACATGGGTTCATCACTTCGAACCTGAAACAAAACGGCGATCAATGGAGTGGCGCCACACCCACTCCCCTACCAAGAAAAAGTTTAAAGCCATACCCTCAGCCGGTAAAGTCATGGTTACAGTCTTCTGGGACGCTGAAGGGGTTATTCTGTTCGATGTCCTTCCCCATGGTCAAACGATCAACTCTGAAGTGTATTGTGCTACTCTTCAGAAATTGAGGAAACGACTTCAGCGTGTTCGTAGGCACAAAAATCTGAACGAACTTCTCCTTCTTCATGACAACGCAAGATCTCACACAAGTCTTCGCACCCGAGAGGAGCTCACAAAACTTCAGTGGACCGTTCTTCCTCATGCACCCTACAGCCCCGATCTCGCACCGTCGGATTTCCATATGTTTGGCCCAATGAAGGACGCAATCCGTGGGAGGCACTACGCGGATGATGAAGAAGTTATTGATGCAGTACGACGTTGGCTCCGACATCGACCAGTGGAATGGTACCGTGCAGGCATACAGGCCCTCATTTCAAGGTGGCGTAAGGCCGTAGCATTGAATGGAGATTACGTTGAAAAATAGTGTTGTGTAGCTAAAAGATTGGGGAATAACCTGGTGTATTTCAATGCTGAATAAAACAACCCCTGTTTCAGAAAAAAATGTGTTGCATTACTTATTGAACTGCCCTCGTAAAATATTTAAAAAGTGACCCAGGTGGCGTGTGTCTTTCTTCGCTATGTTGAAAGTGGTCACGATATCCACAGATGTCATGTTGTCAATTATGAATTAGATCTCGCCTGTATGAATGAGAAGCATCACGAATCAATTTCAGATAGGATTATAATGAAATAAACGCATCGCCTAGGCTTCAGGAGCCAATGATCAGCTTGTGAGACCCTACCTCCCAACATTACTTTCGGCCATTCAGTGTGCATTGAACAACCTTGCAATTGACAATATTGCTATTAATATCTCTAACTACGTAGGTGCGCAAGTGGTCCTGCATGGTCCGTCAGTGTTCTGTGGTGGAGTTCTTAACTTTACCATTACTAGTAATGATACCCTGCAGCATGGTAACGGATGGATAACCGTAGCCCTTGCCCATAGACCTAAAGTCCATAAAGTTGCAGGACTTGAAAGTTGTCATGTTGTCAATTATGAATGAGAAGCATCAGCAATCAATTCCAAAATGGATTATAATGAAATAAATGCATCCCCTAGGCTACAGGAGCCGATGATCAGCTTGTATGACGCTACCTCTCAACATTACTTTCGGCCACTCAATGTGTAACCTCCCAACAAAATAAATTCCGTAACCTCCCAACAGTAAAAACAATATAATTATTTATTTCATTCACATTCAGCGTAACCTTCCAATAGTTTATTATTCCGTAACCTAGGAATAATAAAAATGTGACTCACTTATAACTGTGAATTTAAACTGGTAAATTTAGGACGTCAGCAGTGCTGCGTCATGGCTCTGAAAATTCATTCTGAATAAATTGAAAAATCTTACCTCAATTAGGTCGCCGGATACGCGTATATATCTGCTCCCATAAGAAAATTATCTGGCGCAGCTCTGTGCAATGCTGCCCAATAGATTTGTCATGTATAAAAAGAAACAACTGATTATTCCTTTCCATAATCGGGATGACCAAGGATTGGAGAAATTAGTAAATTCTTTAAATTGAAATGAATGATTGTCAAAAGTTACTTCTTATGAGAAAGATTATTATTAAGAGATTTTTTTCAATATTTACATGGGACTTGATATAACAATACTACATATGCGCGAGGCTGCTTTTACTTTATACTACAACGCTCAGGCTCCGCCATCGCTCCACCACGACCGGCCCAGCCAACACGATACACCAGACTGCTAGCTACTACTTACTGCTACTGACACACAGTTCCTACTGCATACAACACTGCTCTTTGGTCTGAGATTCTCTTATTGCTTACATATCGCAGGCAGCGCGTGAGCAATCTATCGAAATTACATCTGCTCGAGTGCGCTAACAACAAATTCCTTAATCATGGACCTCTTACAAGTGTGCATTGAACAACCTTGGCGATAAACTATTACCTTGCAAGACACCTCTATATTTAAATCAGACTTGTCTAGCAATACTACCTTGATCCTCTCCGTGGTTTATTGTCCTTGAGGAACTTCCAAAAAAGAGAGAGAGAGAGAGAGCAATGGCAGAGTACCTTTTAAAAGGGCAGAGAACAACAGAGGGGTTGGTAGTAGTAGATATCCGAGCGAAGATAAACATTCTGAAGTGATTACCACAGTGTGGAAGACTAAACCAGCGGTATTGGGCCGTAGGCGTGGGGACAGAAGAGTTGCCCGGAACACTTTGCCGCCTCCCTCGCCGCCGCGACGCTGATGACGCAATGCTGCCGCGGCTAATGCGTTTCTTATGTCCGGACGAGGGCGCTGCGCGCGGAAGTAGCAGTTTGCGAGTAATGAAATTCTGGTGGCTCTTCAAACTGCTCGGGGCAGGGGCGGCGGCCCGGCCCGACGTTGCGCGCCGTCTCGCGTCGCTTGGGCGGCGAGGGCGACAGGCAGTGCCGCCCAACTTAAACGCGCTTTTCCCACAATTAGTCTGGCGAGCACCACTCGCTCCAGGGGACGCAGATAAGTACTATACGCGTGTCTAGGGCCCTGCCAGTGAATGGGTGAGAGGTGAATCGTCCCCCGTAACATTTGGACTAGTACTCGGTTTGCATGATACCTCTCCAAACGACAAAATTTCAGCACTAGGGAATATATCGAAGAGCGATATTTTACTTTTTGTTCGTTTAATATGTAGCGCAAAGAACACAAGATTAAATTCGAAGCTGTGTTCTTGCGATATATTGCTTTCAAAATTTGGTATGCAGAGCTCTGTAAGGAATTGAACTACGTGTGGGTGTTGAAAACGGGTAGGTCAGTACATGCTGCTCCAAATCAGTGCCATAGTCAGTGGGTGAGAGATCTGCAAATCGTGCTGGCCAGACCAACCGTTGAATATACGCTATATCGTGGTACGCCAGTTCAGCATAGGCAACACACGGTGTTGCATTATCTTGAAAAAATATAAAGTCGTGGAGACCTCTAAGATAGGGTACAGCCACTGGTCACAATACGTCGCCTGCCGTCTGTATTATCTACGTGAACCAGAGTTAGGAGTGCTGAGCAACTACACACATCAAAGAATGTTTTGCATCAGCCCGGTTCCCAGAACTCCTGAACATAGACGATGACTGTGAATATTGTGTCACAGACACAGTCCCTTTGACTGTTCAGAGATGTCACTAAACCTGCCCAAAGATATAAACAACCATGCACGAGCAGCGCCTATTACACGAAGGGGGTCCGACAGTCGATGAGTTCCAGTCATTCCACCAGGGAGGAGGTGCGCGGCTCGTGCCTAGACGGTCAATACCGTGGTTCGATAGCGTCCGCATTGTTACTTAGTGCCAGGAAGGGCTCTCAATAAGGTAAGTATCCAGCGTAAGTGTAAGCGTCTCAGAGTGAACCAAAGCGATGTTGTTCGGAGAGAGGCAGGAAATGTCGATCAATTGCCTCGCTCAGGCCGCTACCTACGGAATATGGCTCGGAGGACAGCAACGCCACCATGATGAATAATGCTTTTCGTGCAGCCACGGAATGTCGTGTTATGACTCAAACTTTGCGCAACAGGCTGCATAGTGCGCAGCTTTACTCTCGACGCCCATGGCGAGGTCCATCTTTGCAACCACGACACCATGCAGTGCCGTACAGATGGGCCAAACATCATGCCGAATGGACCGCTCAGGTTTGGCATTATGTTCTCTTCACTAATAAACTGACAAATGGTGCATATGCCTTAAACCAGACAATCGTCGGTGACGTGTTTTGAGGCAACCCCATGAGGTTGAACGCCCTACACACACTGCCCAGCGAGTGCAGCAAGGTGGTGGTTCCCTGCTGTTTTGGGTTGGCATTATGTGGGGCCGACGTACGCCACTGGTGGTCATGGAAGGCGCCGTAACGGCTTTACGAAACGTGAATGCCATTCTCCGACCGATAGTGCAACCACATCGGCAGCATATTGGAGAGGCATTCGTCTTCATGGACGACAATTCGCGCCGCCATTGGTCGTATCTTGTGAATGACTTCCTTCAGGATCATAACAAAAGCTCGACTAGAGTGGTTAGCATGTTCTCCAGTTATGAACCCTATCGCACATGCCTGGAATAGACTGAGAAGGGGTGTTTATGGACTACGTGACACATCAACCACTGTGAGGGATCTGGCCCAAATTGCCGTTGAGGAATGGGACAATCCGGACCAACAGTGCCTTGACGAATTTGTGGATAATATCCCACGAAGAATACAGGCATGCATCATTGCAAAAGCATGTGCTACTGGGTATTAGAGATACCGGTGTGTATAGTGGTCTGGGCCAACACCTCTGAAGGTCTTGCTGTATGGTGATACAACCTGCAATGTGTGGTTTTCATGAACAATAAAATGTCGGAAATGTTGTTTATGTTGATCTCTATTCCAATTTCCTGTACAGCTTCCGGAACTCCCGGTATCGAGGTGATCCAAAACTTCTTTTTTAATGTGTGAAATAGCACTCCGCACCATCATACCAGGTGCTGTGCCCGTATGACGATACGGTCATCCTCGTCAAAGCCTCCATATGAGAACTGGGATCCACCTGAAAGGACGACATAGTGCCTCTACTGTACCTGGTATAGTCTTTGGTCGCACATCTATCGGGGCGATATTCTATGCAGCCTCGTCAAGGAAAGCTGCAACAATGGTCGCTAGCAGGGGTAACCGACTATGTCGTGCAGTTGTGTTGATACTCACTTGCTGCAAGCAGGCGCATTTCCCAATTCATGTTCCACGATTCTGCAAGAAGGAACTGCCATCTCGGGGCTAATCGTGCGCGATCAGATCCTCGTTTGCGTCGGGTGTGACCGTCATGAGCTCACTGATTCTGTATTCCCATGATCTTCGTGAAACCTTGACCAACGTTAGCTCTAATACCTCGGAGAGATAAAACCTCTCAGTGGGCCACACACGTGGCGCTGTCGTGTTTTGACACGTGCTGACACACAGTTGCCTTGTTACACGAGGCATGAGACCTTCTCACAAACAACCATCGTTGTATTTCCTTTTCTTTATTGTCTAAGAACAGAGTTTGGTGTTACGGTAGGCAGTACGCTGCTAAGTGAACGTGAATGATAACAGTATCAAGCATAGTCAATACGACAGAGTGGTACCACAAGAATTACCAAAGTGGTCAAAATGACCCTGTTTTGTTTTTAATTGACAGCTATGTTTCATAGAATCATTGGAGCAACATTTCCTATTATGAGTTTTATTCGTTTGGAATGTATTTTCATTATAGTGAAAAATACGCATTTTTCGAAAGTGATTTTCTAGGTTTCATCTTTAAAGCCCAGAGTGATCATGTTGCGCCATAATAGAAAGTGTTGTCATTTTGTTTACTGTTACGCCTTAGATTTATTTCATTACTCTCCCAGATTTCATCTACTTTACTTTGTGATGCAATAATTAAGTTTTGTTTGTGTTACTATGCAGTGAACAGACAAAAATGAACTCAATAAACTTTATCTCTGTTTATCATTCCGTCGCAAAAATCGCTTTATTTTGTGCTCTTCCTTACTCAAGCCACTTGATTTCATGATGTAATAAATGACTTTTATTCATATTATTGTGGTATAAGTGGTATTGATAGCAACGATGCCACGGCAACTTCGTAAGTTGGCTCTACGAGACACCGACGCTGTGCTCTATAAGCTCCGCTCCGGATTCTCCCCATTTGATCAAGAGCAGACGGCAGGGACACTTCGCTTCATATAGAGACTTTACTCTACTTACGACGGGTCTAGGGCTTCGCACCTACGTACAAAGTTACGTATGCTTGTGTAAATATTCATGCACCACTAAACCACTTTTACTTTCTTGCAGTACCGACGTGTATTACCTTTTCCTGCTCCTACTCACTTCCTTCATTCGGCCTACCTTTCAGTTTTCAGGAGCAGACCCACGCACCGCCATTCAGGCGGAATACAAAAGTATAAATTAACAACAATATTCATTATACGACGTAATTTTGTTGCTGACCCCTTACAAGAATCAGTATAACGAAACTGATACTGAGATGAATCTTGAAATGCATCGAAAATCTAATTTGCGTAATGATGAGCTACTTTCAGAGTTACAAAGCATTCAAGACGATGATTCAGATGATGGTGGACTTTTTTCTGACGACTTACAAGAGTCTGTGTCGCAAACAACTACATAATATGAATCGTCTACTAATAATGATATTGATTCTTCAAATACTGAAAATTTGAATATACTGTCTAGTAAATGTATTGTTATTATTATTATTATTATTATTATTATTATTATTGTTGTTATTGTTGTTATCACAACAAAGAAGTTTCTCTTGATGGCTCAGGCTGCATAGAAGCAGTGGGTAATTCAGAAGGTGGATGTCGTTCTAACCACAATATTGTGAGGTAACTCCTGGACCTGCACCACACGCAAAAAGAAATGTAAGTGATTAACATGTATGAAGTGTTCGGCAATTATTGGAAGACAATTGCTAATCAAATATATTTTGAAACGTAGTACAATAGAGGCACACAGAGTGCTAGAAAATGAAAGCTGGTCATTGAACACGAAAGAAATAGAAGCATTAATCGCAATTATTTATGCTCATGGTGTAAGTGGTTGCAGACGTACAGATATCCGCAGATTAACGTCTGAATCCTGAGGCCTACCTTTTTCCGTGGGAAACATGATTAGAAATGAAGGGCTTATTTCAATAGTGGTACAGGTCCATTTTTGTTCATTTTGAGATACACAGCCCTAAAGCTAAACGAGCGCTGATAAATCTGCAGTTGAGATACCAGAAATATTCAAGGTTCTTGCTAGAGATGAACCTTCCTTACTGTTTGTTTGGATAATTAATTTCAGATGCATTAAGGGCAGAAAAGTGGAGGTAACGAATTGAGATTCGTGAGGTTCAACGAGAAGTCTACACGCTCTCTACGTTTGCAAACAGGCAAACTTGTATCGGTTTCTGCTGCATAGAACAAATTCATAGAAAAATGCACCCTGTGTTAGAAATCCTGATCTGACATAACGACGAACAACTCTTCCTGAGTATAACTAGGTGCCAGCCTATACATTTTCTCACTTCGAAGCCCGACAAGTATGGACAAAAGCAATGGTTAGGTGTATATGCTGACAGCAAATGTATTCTCAATTATTTATCTTGGTAAGGATATTTCAAAATCTCAAGACAAAAGGGGTCACATTATGTAGTGATGCGACTTATGTTACTATTTTGGTCCAAAGGGAGGAATGTCACTACAGATAATTACTTCGCATCCCTCAAACTTTCCAAGATATTGAAGGAAGAGTAAAAGCCTATCATAGTAACAGTGAATTGAGCAAGAATAGAAATACCGTATGCTCTGAAGGCCCTGAAGGCCACTCTATATTCGACAAAAACTTGAAAACGTGATGATTTCGTTGTTGGTCTATCAAGGAAAGAAAGTAAGAAAATGTGCCAGTGATGAGTTCTCTTCAGCCTGGTGTTATTGTGAATATAAATGAGGAAAGACTGAAAAAAACTCAAAGATATTACAACAGGACAAAGTTTGATGTTGATATGGTAGACAAAATGGTCAGGCAATATTCAGTCAAAGTCTCCTCCACTAGATGTCCAGTACAGTACAATATTTTGACGTATCAGGAATAAATGGATATGTAGTACTCAGGACTGTTACCGGGAAGAAGATGAACATAAACTTTTGCTCACGAACTTGCGAAGGAACTACGCTCTGAGTATGTGAAGCCGCTATGTCGTAGACTCACAGAATATTATGAAAAGAAATGAAATGAAATTGAGGAAAGGCTTTGCACCTACGTACAAAGTTATGTATGTCCCTGTAAATATTCATGCCACTAAACCACTTTTACTTTCTTGCAGTACCGACGTGTATTACATTTCCCTGCTCCTACTCACTTCCTTCATTCGGCCAACCTTTCAGTTTTCAGGTCATAAATGTCAAGTTCTTAAGTACTGCAAGTTACTAATCGTCCGACTTTCTAAGAAGTTGGTTTGTGGAAAATGCACAAAGAAAACTGAATACAAAGACTGTGTAGAACTATGAACTAATTACATCGCTGTAAACATGAATAATACAGTTTTTCAGTGAATTTAAAACCAAGTAAACTCCCTCACTTGCTTACTCTTGTTTGGGTTTTACGTTTCCAATAAAATTAGTTTATTTTTAAATAATGGATGTTGCTGGTGTTCTGTTGCATTTTATTCACAACTATGTACCTTAAATGTAAGATAACTCAGGTAGAAACATTACATATACTAACTCCACTCAATTTTGAGATAATAATTGAGAACATTATTGTTGTACAGTAATTGTCAAAATGACTTTTGTGGCCATTAGAGATGGCAGCGAAAGGCTGGGCCTCGTAGTGCTAAAGCCACACGTTGCAGCCTGCTCTTACTTTCTGTACACAGTACCAGGAAGCTATAGCAGGACACTTTAAATATGTTCAAAACAAGGAAATACACCAAACTGCTGTTTTGCTAAGTTACAGCGGCTTTTTGCTTCCACAAATGCTAAACTGTGCCTTTTCTGACTGATTAAAAAGCGCTTTCGGAGAGAGCTCAGCAATATACACAAAATAATCAAATACCATCGGGACAATAGCGTCATCAAAACACAGTTTCCTCGCCAGCAGAAGAGGTAACATAAACATTTGCCACAGAAAACGTATCTACACTGATGAGGCAAATCATTACAGCCACCTGTTTAAATAGCATGTTTGTCCACTTTCAGAACATAACATAGCAGTGACTACGTGGAACGGATTCGACGAGTACTTGGTAGGTATGTGGTACCACACGTCTACGCACAGGTAACGCAAATCCCAATCTTCTACTGATAGATGATTCATGCTAACATAGATGGCACCCGATAGTATCCCAAATAAGTTCCATCACATTCATATCAGACGAGTATGACGGCCAGTACGACTAGCAGCAAATATGATTGCTGGGAATTTATTGCTAACCTTATTGGGATAAACAGGACCAGGGAGACATCGATGTGAGTTCAGTATCATGCTTCACAGACCATTGCAAAAAGGTTGTGGCTTTGTGAAACGGACAGTTGTCCTTCTGGAAGACGCCCTCAGCGACGGGGAATATGCGAAGGATAAAGAGACTGCTCGTCCGAAATAATGATGCTGCATCCGTGGTGCGGTGTATGTTACAAGTAGCCTTGATGACAACTAAACCAGACGCGACCATCGACCTAGTGTCATATGAAACGTGGTTTCATCCTACTAAGCAACACGCTTCCAGTGATCCGTGGTTCTCTCTCTATGTTAATGAGCCACAATGCAAGCATAGTTAACAATGTCGTTGGGTACAATTGGAGACACATATGAGTAGCGTGGAGATCTACATTCAACAAAATACGCTTAATGCGGTACTCCGAAACACTGATGTCGTCAGCAGCAATGTAATCAGTCTGCAGGTAAACCTTTGGGTATGCGAGGTCGTGGTCCAAGAAACTCTTATGTTGCTGACGTTACGTCCAGGACTGCGCTGGATATCCTCAGAGGCTCTCCTCTGCTGAAGGTTGCCACGAACAGGAGCGTAAATACACGGCTAAAAGAGCACTAAAGTCTTTGCCGACTCGGAAATAAAGAAAAATCAGCAGTAGCTGAGCATGCTCTTCTGTCAGGAAACCTCGAAGTAAAGTTTCCTGAAACACAAATTTTATCTACAGTGTCAAATTATTATCCACGACTATGTAGACAGGCAATTGAAATTTATAAGGTTCAGGATATTTTTAATAGGAAAGAGGAAACTTCCAACTTCCTCGTTCTGTGATAAGGGGTGGATATCCAACACCTTGCCGCCTTCTCGTTGTTCCACCATCTTCCATCTACTTTTCATAATACTCACGACAGCACCACGCGAAGAGCTGACCAGCTTCGCCGTTCCACACACATAACCATCAGTCCTTTGACAAAGTCGATTACGTCTGTACTTCCCCTTTCGCGACCCGTATAACCAGATCCTTTCCCCATTCGACTCTGCTCCAATCATGTACACTCTTTACCGCGTGACGCGCCAGCAGTGCTCACAATGTATTAGTTCATCAATGTAGTTTCATCTAAAAACCATAGATACGGTCACAATAGGATAGCTATAAACGTTAGAGATTAGTGGCGTGTGTGCACGAACTTTTCCGCTATAACATGGCGTAAACCACACCTCGATATACACTATCTGATCAAAAGTATCCGAACACCCCCAAAACTATACGTTTTTCGTGTTAGGTGCATTGGGTTGCCACTTCCTGCCACATCATACATCAGCGACGTCAGTAGACATTAGACATCGTGAGAGAGCAGAATGGGGCGCTCCGCGGTACTCACGGACTTCGTGGTCAGGTCATCGGGTGTCAGTTGGATCATACATCTGTACGCGAGATTTCCACACTCCTAAGCGTCCCTTGGTCCACTGTTTCCGATGTGATAGTGAAGTGGAAACGTGAAGGGACACGCAAAGCGTAAAAGCGTACAGGCCGACCTCGATTGTTGACTGACAGAGGCCGCCAACAGTTGAAGAGGGTTGTAATGTGTAATAGGCAGACATCTATCCACACCATCACACAGGAATTCCACTTTGCATCAGGATCCACTGCAAGTACTATGACAGTTAGGCGGGAGGTGAGAAAATTTGGATTTCATGGTTGAGCGGCTGCTCATAAGCCACACATCACGCCGGTAAATTCCAAACGACGCCTTCCTTTGTGTAAGAAGCGTAAACATTGGACGACTGAGCAGTGGAAAAATGTTGTATGGAGTGAAAAATCACGGTACACAATGTGGCGATCCTATGGCAGGGTATGGGTATCGCGAATGCACGGTGAACGTCATCTGCTAGCGTGTGTAGTGCCAACAGTAAAATTTGGAGGCGGTTTAGTTATGGTGTGGTCGTGTTTATCATGGAGGGGGCTTGCACTCCTTGTTGTTTTGCATGGCATTATCACAGCACAGACCTACATTGCTGTTTTCAGCACCTTCTTGCTTCCCCTTGTTGAAGAGCAATTCGGGGATGGCGACTGCATCTGTCAACGCGATCCAGCACGTGTTCATAATGCACGGACTGTGGAGGAGTGGTTTCCCGACAATAACATCCCTGTGATGGACTGGTCTGCACAGAGTCGTGACCTGAATCCTATACAACACCTATGGGATATTTTGGACGCCGACTTCGTGTCAGGCCTCACGGACCGACATCGATACCTCTCTTCAGTGCAGTACTCCCTGAAGAATGGGCTGCCATTCCCCAAGAAACTTTCCATCAGCTGAATGAGCGTATGCCTGAGGCAGTGGTAGCTATCATCAAGGCTAAGGGTGGGCCAACACTAAATTGAATTACAACATTACTGATGGAGGGCGCCCCGTACTTCTAAGTCATTTTCAGCCAGGTGTCCAAATAGTTTTGATCACATAGCGTATTTACTCTTCGCTAATGTACACTGACGGAAAATAATTGAAAAACCAGGAAAGAGTTGTGCGATATAAACCAAAGTTGGTCGGCGTGTTTCTTCAGCTGAAAGATGATGTTTATTGTATATTCAGATTTCGCGCCAGTTGCATAACAGATACGTTAGTAGAGCCACTATGAAGGTGCCAATCACGTTTCTTATAAATACACGATATAACAGTTGTGAGCGTTACTTACATTTGAGATTGGACTTGATGAGTTGATGTAAGTCAAGAATGCCTTTAAGGTGACAAAGACGGTTCACCAACACCTCTCTGAGTTTAAACGAGGTCGTGTAATAGAGCTACGAGAAGCTGGATGTTCCTTCCACGATGCTGGGGAAATTTTCGGAAGGAATGTAGCCAATGTACACGATTGCTGGCAGCGGTAGTCACGAGAATCTACGGTCGCAATAAGACCGGACGCTGGGTGGCCACGTGTAACTACTGACCATCGTGTTCGGCCTATGACTCTGGCGCAATGTGCTGATTCTGCAGCAGCAGTGTGAGCAGCAGTTTGCACCACAGTTCCACCACAGACTGTTACAAATCGGTTGCATCAATGACAGCTCTAAAACAGGAGCTATGTAGCGTTTTTTGATGAGTTTTGTGATGAAAGATGGTTCTTTCGCGGTACCATTTACACCTGTGCGTTCTTTAGGAGGAGGACAGTTCAGAACCTATAGCTAACCATTCTGTGTGCTACACACACTACATCCACATCTTGGGTTATGGTGCGGAGTACGATTTCGTTTGTGTAGGAGCACTCTTCTCGTTATCCCAGTCAACCTGACTGTAAAACTATATATCAATCAGTGATTCTATCTGTAGTGCTGCCATTCATGAACAGCATTCCTATGGATGTATTGCAACAGCTTTAACCGTTCCTGTGTTGACCGACCAAGTGCAACAGCCGTGAAGATCCATCCTACAAATTGAACAAATTGACATCCGGCACCTATACAACATAACCCATGCACGTTTAGATGTTTACATTGACCATTATCGCGGTTACACCCATTATTAATGTGCTGTCACCGCCAGACACCACACTTGCTAGGTGGTAGCTTTAAATCGGCCGCGGTCCATTAGTACATGTCGGACCCGCGTGTCGCCACTGTCAGTAATTGCAGATCGAGCGCCACCACACGGCAGGTCTAGAGAGACGTACTAGGACTCGCCCCAGTTGTACGACGACTTTGCTAGCGACTACACTGACGAAGCCTTTCTCTCATTTGCCGAGAGATAGTTAGAATAGCCTTCAGCTAAGTCCATGGCTACGACCTAGCAAGGCGCCATTAACCATTTCTAGAGAGAGTCTCACTTGTATCATCAAGAATGCTGTATACAAATGATGGATTAAAGTTAAGTATTCCAGCAGCTACGTACTTTTCTTTATAGCATTCATTACGTATCCTGTTTCAGACCTAACGCCAGCCGGCGTGTGTAAACGCGTGCCTTTCGGTTACCCGTCACTGTGGACTGGCTGTCTTGTCAGTCCACAACAATTAATTCACAAACATTTAACATATTCAGTGGCTTATCTCACGCATACATAAACCTGTGATCTTGCATTGGTAATGACTTAACTATGTTACCTAGACGAAAGTTTTCCCGAAATTTCATTACTCTTCATTAATTAATTTTTGATGCTGCATTTTTTTTCACTGTATGTTTACAGCCTTCCACTTAACATACATTAAGAAGGGCTTGTGCTTCCTGCAAACGAAACATGCGTTACTATTAATCATGCGGAAAAGAAATCAGCCGAAGATATTACAAACAACATCTTTGAAAAAGTTATGGTTCTCCCATAATTTGTAAATTAAAACGATATATATTCAATTCTCTAAAAGAAAGAGGATCACACCCCTAAATAATGTATTTTGATAGGAGTATGTGTTGAAAAGCTGAACTGGAAGTACCAGATTACTGAGCTCATTAGACAACCAGGCACGTGGAGTTGCTGTTTTCGGAAACTAACAAATCAACATCTTAACATTCTTCCATTAATTAATGACTCATGGCATAATTGTCTATGATAACACACCGCTTCGAAGGAAAGGACTGATTGCACAAATTCATCTCCTTCACAACATATATCTCCAGTAATACATCAATAAACCACGACAATTTGAGAAGACTAAGGCTTCTCACAGCTGCGACACTAGAAGAATAAATTACTAATTATCAGAGCTGTAAGTGGCTCAGATTGGTCTTAAGTACGCAGCCACAAAAATGCAAAGATGAATATGGTCTAAAATCATTTCTTCTAGATAAGTACCGCTATTCCATAAACTAAGTTTTACGCGTATTTGATAACAGGTAACACTTGTGGCTGGTTGCTGTTTCAGTTATAAACCTCCTGGTAGCACGTGTTGCTAAAGAAATGTAAAGTGCATCAACTTTTCATGAGTAACGTCTAACGTGGATTGTCTTATTAAATTTCAGACATTGTGTTTCTTAATAACCTGTAACTGGCCATAATGAAGCCTTATTTACAATGAAAACAATGTATATGCAGCCTGTACACTGACTCGTTCCACATCATTTAGTTAAAAATCGAGCCACTGATGTACGGAGCACATCACTAAATAAATAACTTCTTCAGTAATGACGTGATGTTACTTGCACATGAATGCTTTGTCAGGAAGGGAAAGATCCCGGAGAACCTGCGCTTAGCCTGGTCCTCTCGAACAGCAACAGGACGGATGTAGAGATAACACATTGTCAGTATGCGAACGGCGCACCACTGGGAATGGTTGACATTGGTACGATATTCCAAACATTGTCCCGTGCAGTCGACACCTCGAGTCGCGTTAAACTTATGAGATATTCTAATGGCGAACACAAGGCGTGATACGTATGTTATGAAAGTATTATTGTTTATAACGTTTATCGTTATTAAAGTTTTAATACTGTTTGAGAATGTCAGTGGCAGACCTCAATTAAAACTACGCAGAAGAGCATTTCGTAAATTCCGGAGGATATTTAAAATGGAAATCGTTGCACTAATAGGGCGAAGAAAGATGTAAAAGATGTTACGACTATTTCTCTCTGCCTCATTGAGTGTCAAATACTAAAGCGACCGTATCGTTGATAGTTTTCATCTATCATCCACAGAAGCGCTTTGATCAGGCAGACCAGTTTTAATTAAGAGTTCTCCGTGCGGTAAAGTAAAAGTCTTCTTGGGCAGCCCAAGTTTTAGAGTAATTTAGGGACTGCAATATCAAAGGAAAATTAAACGGATCTTGCTTATTTCCTGGTGTGGTTTGCAGCCCCACTTCTATGATGAGTACGTTTTTCTATTCATTAGTGAGCGTTACCATTCAAATGTATTCCGTATCAGTTTTCAGGGTACAAGTAACTGAAAGCGGATACTTAAAACTACAATTTCCGAATACTTCGTAGATCACTCGAATTAGATCCCTTTCCACTTTCAGTGTCGTAATATTTTAAAAAGTATTATGTCAATAACCTGCTCTAATTTCGATTTCAGTTTCAAGTCTTAAAAGATAATACCTTCGTTCAACCTACATCTTCTGTCTTAAGAAGTAAACTGATATGAGAAGACAACTGTTAATATCTACCTTGTGTTACACCAAGTGACTTAATACATTTGCAGACTTATGAAGAATTTCATTTTTGGCTAGTAACAGAACCAATGGAGAAATTACTATATTCTTCAAATTAACTGCGTATTATTAAAAAAAACAGGTGTAGTTTCCTAAATGTTCGATTAGTAATTGAGGCAAACGAAGTACGGTAATCATGTAGTCCCAGTCCTATTAACTACGCTCCACTTTCTTATGCACTAGTGTTCAGAAAGCACTTTCTTACTCACTCAGACGTTTATACAGCTACCAAATTGTTGCAACCGTTATGCAGAATTTTTGAGTTATGTAAGGGTTTATTACTTCACGCAGGCTATGTGAAACTGGCTCCCTGGTACTTTAAAGGCTTCTGATATTTGTCTTTTCTAATTCATATACATCAGCTTCCATAGCCGTAATTCCTGCCGGGCGCTAATGAATTGACGCGCCGCTCGTACGTAGCTATTTCGAATCCTATTGATCGCAGTTTTCAAAGGTGGTATTTAACCAGAGACGCGATAAGAGGGAGTTGTGTAAAATTCTTGATCCACAGACTTTGTGTCAAACTTCAAACCTTTCCACAATGCCGCGCGGGGAAGTCGCGCGTTCTAGGCGTCTCGTTGCACGGTCCAAGCGGCTCCCCCCGTCGGAGGTTCGAGTCCTCCCTCGAGCATGGGTGTGTGTGCTGTACTTAGTGTAAGTTAGTTTAAGTTAGATTAAGTAGTGCAGGGACCGATGACCTCAGCAGTTTGGTCCCATAAGACCTAACAATAATTTTCAAATTTCCTTTCCGCAGTGCCTTATGAAGTGTTGATGGTGAATGGTTCGTCGGAGGCGGACATTTAACTTGGCTGCCCCTCTGGTGCTATTGAAGCACAGCATATAGTGTGCTGACGTCATGTTTTACCCTCTCCCTCCAAGTACACTGCACAAGCACCCATCACAGTCATTCCTACAGAAATTCTTCCAGTCCATCTATGGCATGAATCAGCAAACCAGTGTGTAGTAGTATTCGCTGAAAACAGCCTTGGTTGCAGTTATAGTTTTCTTTTATTTATCAACTTAGCGTTTCACCTTATTTAGGCATCTTCAGGGTGATCTTAATTTGGTATTTCTTAGGACGAACCTTTAGACAGTGTAGCTAAACGGCATCATCGAGCACATCAGGGCAACTGAGGTTAACGAAGCCGATGTTGGCCTGATTTTTTTACGTACGCTTATTCCGTTACTCTGAATGTCTGGTAAGATTTATCTCGTGCTGTAGTCGGTAATACATTGCACACGTTCGTAGGCGGTTGTGAATTTGTTACCTGGTGATTGCCAGTCCGTCTCATCTGGATGGTCCGGTTTAGATGGACCAGTAACCAATTTCTATTTTCTTTTACCCTAGCGTACTAGTAGACAATTTTCAGGAATTTTTCCTGTGAATATTGCTAATATGTTCGGTATTATAAAAATGTCTATCGTTTTAATTATTATAATATGGCTGAGGTTTTCTGGAATTCATTACAAGAAAAGGTGATGCACCTCTCCCGAAATTACCCTTCCCAACCACTGGGGTACATAAAGTGAAATGGATCTACCGTAGATGTCCAAAATTGTGGAAAAAAAACAAACAGTAGGTTCACATAGATACGAGGGGTAAGTGAAAAGTGGTCAGTCTGGCAGAGAGAGGGCTTGATCTCAATGGAATTTTGTTGCACGTTTTTCAAAATACACGGTCCAATCACATTAATGTTACTACCGCCCATTTTCGACGTCAACGTGCGATAACCACGCACAAACGGCAGGTGGCAGCACTATCAGTGGAGGGTATATAAAGCATGGCTGGGGAACGGGGAAAAACGTTCAGTTGTTATCGTGACGCGAAAACTTTGCGGTTCATCCGACTTCTAAAGTGGCAATATCATTGGCTTTGGGGCCAAGGATGCAAGCATTCCGGAACGGCTAAGTTTGATAACTATTCACTTGCGGCCGTGGTTGAGCTACGCCGTGCATGGCAAAACGGCGTTATCCAAAAAACGACGCCAAGGCTACAGTGCCGCACCACGGGCCATAGATGACAGGGGTGAACGACGTCTGCGGAGCTCTGCACGGGCTAATGATCCCGCAAGTGTTGAGCAGCTGGCTCCTCAACGACCGTCTAGCGAACGCGGAAGCGTATGGGCCTCTGCTGCAGGCGCATGGTTCATGCACCCATGCTGATTGCTCTCCATTGGAGAGTATTGCAACTGAATGGCTACAGATGGCCTTCTAAGTTCAATTACTTCTTATGACTTCCGTCGGACAAATGACCGTTGAATGTACGGCGTGAAACGTTTGAAAACAGACACACTGCAAGCGTCCAAGGTAGGAAGAAGAAGCGTTAGAGTTTGGGGAATGTTTTCTTCACATTCTCTGGGCTATCTCGTTATTCTTGGAGGCATAATGGATTAATACAAGTATGCATCTGTCCACCCTTACACGCAGTTGGTTTTTCCTCGGCATGATGACATTTACAAGTAGGAGAATGCAACGTGACATATAGCTCGCCGTTTACGTGTGTGGTTCGAAGAGCTCCAGGATTAGTGTACCGTACTACCCTGACCACCAGAGAATCGAGAATTTGTGGGACCACATCGATCGGGGATATCCGCCGTGGCTCCTCAACCGAGAAACATAGTGAAGCTGGTCATGCAAGGCTCCACCTGTCTATCGGTACTTCCCAGAACCTTCCTGGCTCCCTTTCAGCACGTCTCGCAGAGGTTCACCCTGCAAAAGGTGGGTATTCGGGATTTCGACAAGTGGTTACGATAACGTTACTGGACGATGTAGCATTACTGAAGTGTCTTTGTGATGACTCTGAAAAACAGCTTTCAATTGTAAAATAAACGAACGTTATCACGTTGTGCCTGTTTCGGTCAAAGAGAGGAACTGGAGTATCGTGGCGTCATGTTATTCGCTATCTTAACGGTCTACCGCCAGTGCGAAAACGTGCAAAGTTGATAAGGATTCACAAAGCGTTTGCTTTCTCATTTACCAGATAGGGCAGGGTACATCGTATTGCAACATAAGTACTGCTAATAACCTAACATGTTAGATGGTAGCTGTATATAAAAGCTCGGTTAGCTTATTCTTCTTTCTTTAATCTCAGAGATTACGGATCCCCCCACGAAAAAATGGTTCAAATGGCTCTGAGCACTATGGGACTTAACAGCTGTGGTCATCAGTCCCCTAGAACTTAGAACTACTTAAACGTAACTAACCTAATGACATCACACACATCCATGCCCAAGGCAGGCTTCGAACCTACGACCGTAGCAGTCGCGCGGTTCCGGACTGCGCGCCTAGAACCGCGAGACCACCGCGGCCGGCATCCCCCCACAGCAGAACATAATTGATGACTGGCTGGTGGCTGAAGGTGCAACTACAGAAACTGTAACAGAGATAGTAAGCAAGGAACCGCTACCTTAACCTTAGGTTAATTAAATCTCTCAAAGTATATTGAAATGGTAGAAATGGCTCTGAGCACTATGGGACTCAACGGCTGTGGTCATAAGTCCCCTAGAACTTAGAACTACTTAAACCTACCTAACCTAAGGACAGCACACAACACCCAGCCATCACGAGGCAGAGAAAATCCCTGACCCCGCCGGGAATCGAACCCGGGAACTCGGGCGTGGGAA
This sequence comes from Schistocerca cancellata, assembly GCF_023864275.1. Lineage (NCBI taxonomy): Eukaryota > Metazoa > Arthropoda > Insecta > Orthoptera > Acrididae > Schistocerca > Schistocerca cancellata. The sequence goes on along the minus strand of NC_064631.1, from coordinate 169,086,063 downwards.
GCGAGAACGCTACCGCACGACCACGAGATGCGGGCTCAAAGTATATTGCTACTTTTTCAAACGACATATGCTATATACACACAGTAGGTAGCGTGCTAATTCACCGGATTATATACGATAAATAGCATTAGGCAGCTCTGTTATGACTACGCTGGAGTAAGTGAATTATTTCGACAGAAGATACAGCAGCTAATAACAGGAAGACATAGTCACACTTGTCACTTTTAGAGGTGTTGTACGGTTAACTCCCTTGTCAAGCTCTTTTTTACTTACATCAATCAATTTCTAGTTGATCATGTAGTTAGTTAAATTTATAAATTTTTCTTTGCATTAATGCTGGTTCTGTTGGCGATTGTACAATGTGTATCAAAAACAGTCATCCTATTTCACAGCACTACATCTTCAACATGAATAAAGACAGGAACTTGGTGAACATTTTAACTTATGCATCACAAATGAAAAATTACCTTGGCGGCAGTTGAAAATTCTCATTTCATACTGTTGCTGGTGGAGGTCCACCTAGCGCTGCTATCTAGCTCGTTCATTACACAGTGTGCGAAGGACCGACAATTAACAAAGCAACAAAAGACGTTTGTGTTCTCCATTTCAGCGCTGAAAATTCGGTGACAACTGTGTGGCGTGATTTTACGCAAGTGTACGGTTTTGCATCTCTAGGTGTAAAGGGCGGACCAATAACACATTGCGTAATTGGTCTCTAAGGTCACCTAATTTAGGGTATGTAATTTTTCTTTTTTTATGAAGATTTGGGAATGGTTCCGAGTTTGATTATTATCTTGATCTTCGTAGCGCGTCCAATCGAAGTCATATTTAAACGGTATTGACTGTCAGCTCAGTTCCATAAGATTTGTCTTGAGTTTCTCCGAGGGTTTTATTATTACGTGAACCACACTGGATCTGACTCTTTCAGTTTTATGACGAGCCTCTGGAGAAAAAAATGAACAGGAAAATACATTTACGTATTATGTATTGATATGCTTTTAACACACGTACTTGGTGTTTACAATTAAAGTGCCGCTACTCAAAGAAGTCCAGTGTGGGCTGTAATTATAATATGGCAGCGAAACTTGGTTGATATGCTAATACGTTAATGTGAAACAGAATTGCACTGGAAAAAAATTAGTTCCAGTTTTGGCCACCAGGTTCAAATCTGGCACCGTGAATCCAAGAAAGACGTATAGAAATGATCCCATATGTAGTGGATTAGGAACGTGACGCGAGCAGAAAAAGTTTTGTTGATTTTATTACTAACCACTTTCCTAGTAATAATTATTTCCACACAGTGCAGGAATCACATGCTATACGAGGAGGTCTCGAAAATGAGCAAACGTCACGGTACACTTGACAGGCTCTGTACATGTTTTCTCTTCAAAGAAGGACGGACAGACAATGAAGGTTCTTATAAATACATCACGCAGTCACACACGGCGAATGCACAACATGCGATGTAACAGTACATCGTCACTCCATAAAGTATTACATGGCCACATGCTATCAGCTTCCATCCGTGCGAAAAACCGGATAGTAAATTCTGGACGTTACTGCGTATCATGAGATTTCAGTTGTACGGGTCCAGCATAATACAGACTCCAGAACTTTCCGTACCGTTGACCATGAGATGGACAATTCTGGTGACACTGCACAAGCACTGCCGTTACCCGGGGCGTGTGCTGTTTGGTCAGTTACAGCGACAACAACGTCATCAGTAATTTCCACCGGGATGGAAAGCCTCCTTATTCCAGGGGTCACGCCAAACTCAGCCGAGTTTTCGAATTCTTCAAGTCACTTAATGACATCGGACTCCTCCTCAAACGATTCAGTCAGCAGTAGTCCTTCATTGCTGCACTATAACAGTTACCATTCACATCAAACACTTCACTACTTAGGGAGGAACGATCACCACGATAAAATAAGGGAAATCAGAGCTCGTAGGGGAAGATATAGGTGTTCACGATAGCCATACTGTTCACTCACGTTATGACTTGGCATATGACAGCGTGGATGTCATAACGTCATGCAAACGGTGCACAGCGTCAGATTTATGTCTTTTGGGGAAGGCTAACCAAAGACGCGTTTTATTGGCAGGACAAGTAGAAAATGTAACAGACCTACTAAGGAGACTGCCCACACTGTGCTTTTCCGCGGTGTGGGATCCTTGCCAGATAGATCTGACGGAGTACATCGAAAAAGTTCAGGGAAAGGCACCACGTTTTGTATTATCGCGAAATATGGGGGAGAGTGTCACAGAAATGATACAGGATTTGGGATGGAAATCGTTAAAAGAAAGGCGTTTTTCGTTGCGACGGAATCTTCTCACGAAATTCCAATCACCAGCTTTCTCCTCCGAGTGCAAAAATATTTTGTTGACACCGACCTACTTAGGGAGGAACGATCACCACGATAAAATAAGGGAAATCAGAGCTCGTAGGGAAAGATATAGGTGTTCATTCTTTCCGCGCGCAATACGAGATTGGAATAATAGAGAATTGTGACGGTGGTTCCATGAACCCTCTGCTAGGCACTTAAATGTGATTTGCACCGTATCCATTTAGATGTAGATTTGCATCTGGTGGCCAAAACTGGAACTATTTTTAGCAGCGTCAATCGGTTCCGCATTGATGCATTAGCATATATACGAATTTTGGTTGCCTTACGAGAATTACAGCCCTCACTGGACTTCCGTGAGTAGGTGCACATTAATTATAACCACTCGGTAGCTTGTCTGAGTGATCAGATTAGTGAGTCAGTCTGTTTTGAAAGTTCCTCGAGCGTCCAAAAAGATACACCTGTACGCCTGTGCTGCACGAACATAACCACAGGATGAGATAAGGAAGCAGCTTTTCCGGTAAATGCCGTTGGGAACAATCATCAATAGGTTTCAACCTGCCGTCACCCCTCCCCCACCACCTCCTCCACCACCACAACAACCATCAGCTCCACACCAATTCCCGGGAATGCGGCCGGCCAAAATTAATTGGGAACAATCAAATACATGATTCCGAGACACTTGATTATTGAACAGTACACTTTCTGAGACTACTGGTGTGGCTTGGAATGAAGTAACGGTTGGTTTCATTTTAACCAGTACTGAATTTCAGTCCATTGCACTCTGGGGATAATTCAGTAGATTTTTAGGGCATTATATTTGTTGGTAGAATTTATTCCTGTTTATAGCGCCGCTATTATGTTTTGGTGATCTGCGGAAGCACAGCGGCGTAGTGACGCATGAGTTCAAAATGGTTCAAATGGCTCTGAGCACTATGGGACTTAACATCTTAGGTCATCAGTCCCCTAGAACTTAGAACTACTTAAATACAGGGTGATTCAAAAAGAATACCACAACTTTAAAAATGCGTATTTAATGAAAGAAACATAATATAACCTTCTGTTATACATCATTACAAAGAGTACTTAAAAAGGTTTTTTTTCACTCAAAAACAAGTTCAGAGATGTTCAATATGGCCCCCTCCAGACACTCGAGCAATATCAACCCGATACTCCAACTCGTTCCACACTCTCTGTAGCATATCAGGCGTAACAGTTTGGACAGCTGCTGTTATATCTCGTTTCAAATCATCAATGGTGGCTGGGAGAGGTGGCCGAAACACCATATCCTTAACATACCCCCATAAGAAAAAATCGCAGGGGGTAAGATCAGGGCTTCTTGGAGGCCAGTGATGAAGGCTCTGTCACGGGCTGCCTGGCGGCCGATCCATCGCCTCGGGTAGTTGACGTTCAGGTAGTTACGGACAGATAAGTGCCAATGTGGTGGCGCTCCATCCTGCTGAAATATGAATTGTTGTGCTTCTTGTTCGAGCGGAGGGAACAGCCAATTCTTTAACATCTCCAGATACTGTAGTCCAGTTACAGTAGCACCTTCGAAGAAAAAGGGACCAAAAACTTTATTGGCTGAAATGGCACAGAAAACGTTCACCTTAGGCGAGTCACGTTCATACTGAGTTGTTTCCCGCGGATTCTCAGTGCCCCATATACAGACATTGTGACGGTTGACTTTCCCGTTAGTGTGGAAAATTGCTTCATCACTAAACACAATCTTTGAAACGAAAGATTCATCTCTTTCCATTTGAGCAAGGATAAAATCACAGAAATCGATTCTTTTAATCTTATCAGCTGCAGACAGTGCTTGAACCAATTTCAGACGATAAGGGTTCATAACTAACCTTTTTCGTAGGACTCTCCATACAGTTGATTGTGGAATTTGCAGCTCTCTGCTAGCTCTGCGAGTCGATTTTCCTGGGCTGCGAACAAATGCTTGCTGGATGCGTGCTACATTTTCACCACTCGTTTTCGGCCGTCCAGAACTTTTCCCTTTGCACAAACACCCATTCTACGTGAACTGTTTATACCAACGTTTTGATACACCACCTATCAGGAGGTTTAACACCATACTTCGTTCGAAATGCACGCTGAACAACTGTCGTCGATTCACTTCTGCCGTACTCAATAACACAAAAAGGTTTCTGTTGAGCGGTCGCCATCTTAGCATCAACTGACGCTGACGCCTAGTCAACAGCGCCTCAAGCGAACAAATGTACAACTAAATGAAACTTTATAGCTCCCTTAATTCGCCGACAGATAGTGCTTAGCTCTGCCTTTTGTCGTCGCAGAGTTTTAAATTCCTAAAGTTGTGGTATTCTTTTTGAATCACCCTGTATAACTAACCTAAGGACAACACACACATCCATGCCCGAGGCAGGATTCGAACCTGCGATCGTAACAGTCCCGCAGTTCCGCACTGCAGCGCCTAGAACCGCACGGCTACCGCGGCCGGCGATGCATGAGTCATCGGGAATGGAACAGCGCAGGATGTCGACATGCCGCTGTCAGGAGTGTTTACACACTTGCAAGACAGATCAGGCGCCGTAGGGTACGGCGGGGCTAATTGAGCATGGGGGTAAGTTGGGCAATCGAAATCTCTCGGAAACTATTCACCACACACTAATGCATCAAATTGCGCAAAGAAGCGGTGGTGGGAGGTGAAACCATCGGGAGACGGCCGATGGCGACTTGTTGATAGAGTGAACCACACGCTTGTATTGTTTATTTTGTGATAAAAAATTAAAATAATTGTAAATCGGAATATTTATTCTGTACTAGTAAAATGTAATCCGTTTCCTATCAGGTTAGTGTTAAACTTACATAAATCTAGTATGTTTTTTATATGTATAACTGTTCTGGTTATAATTGAATCGTAAATTGTTGAAGCCAAGTAAGTCAAAATTTCAATTTTCGTTTTTTCACTGAGTAGTATGTTTAAGAGTACTGTCTATCGTTTGGTGTTGAAATGAAACACGTTATGCTACTACAAATAGTAGAAAAGTTGGTGCACTTTGCGCTGTTTGTTGTTCAAACCAAATAAGTCACTGACTTATTTCGTTTCAACAGATGCTGATCATTCCTTCAATACTACACACTGTTAATATAATTATCCACTTCCTTTTTATGGCTCTAACAGCCACTGTTAATGTTCACTGAGCGGCAGTTGACTGTATTGCCATTGCTCCATAAAGGTAGAATAGTAGTGGAGTTTACGATAGAAATAAGGTAATGGCAGTTCGTACCAAAGAATTGCCTTCTCGAAATTTCAGAGGAGATAAAGTTCCAGGGACAGCAGTTAGAGAATCTTGCAGGTAAATATCAGTCTTCCCTGGAACAACCGTAGGGAACTGTATAGGTGTAAATAATGATCAGTATTAGCAGCAATACCAATCTTATATTATTAATTTCCTTTCAGCTGCAGAATGAAATGTTATGAGTCCGTTGACGTAATTCAACATAGTCATATTTTGGTCAAATGTCTTGATCTTCCTACCAAAGATGCCCAGGACTGAGATCTACAGCTCCTTATTGAAGCAAAGGAAGTAAAGCGGGGGTGTCCTCGGAACTCTGATGCAGAGTGTTATGAAAACTGTAAGAATGCAACGTTTCTTTACCATATAATGCTTGGGTGAAAGGAAACTGGTTTGCAAGAGAGCTTTCCTGATTATACATGCAGTGACCAATTCGCGCATGTCTCGAATCTGTAAATTTCTACCTATGCAGATCGTAAAGTAAAATCTGATGTTTATCGTAATTATTTTCGGGACAATTTTAATCATTCCTTTGGCAGACCCCCAAGTGGGTGTATGTTGTAAATGGGAAGAGCTTGAATTCAAACGGAAAAGCCGATATTTAAATGAGAGACCCAAGCTTGTAGCCAGAGCGGAATTAAATGTTCATAAGTGTCGTAGATTTAAATTTTACAACTCAAGTGGCGATGCCAAGAGAAGAGCCCAATCTATAGATACTGTGGGAGACATAGGTTTTCATTATATGCAAAACCTGCCACTTCCATATATCCCGATCCAACAGATATCCTATATGTGCCAACAGTGGGTGTACTGTTCCAGCATACATGATTTGAAAACTGAGCACTCCGCTGTGGTCTTGTACCATGAAGGCTTAGGAAAGAAAGATGCAAACGAAGTAGCAACTTTCGTTTCTGATTACATGAGAGAAAGGCATCCCCAGTTGTACGACGACTTTGCTAGCGACTACACTGACGAAGCCTTTCTCTCATTTGCCGAGAGATAGTTAGAATAGCCTTCTGCTAAGTCCATGGCTACGACCTAGCAGGGCGCCATTAACCATTTCTAGAGAGTCTCACTTGTATCATCAAGAATGCTGTATACAAATGATGGATTAAAGTTAAGTATTCCAGCAGCAACGTACTTTTCTTTATAGCATTCATTACGTATCCTGTTCCAGACCTCACGCCAGTCTGCGTTAGATTATGGCGTGCATTTCGGCCTCCTCTAACTACAAGGTGTTGGCACATCTGCCAACACATCACATTCCTCCCGTGTGATCGCAACTTTGGACAATATAAGTGGGAAATAAAAACTCATTTCCGCATTTACACGCCGTATGAATACATGGAACGCCGGCCGGTGTGGCCGAGTGGCTCTAGGCGCTACAGTCTGGAACCGCGCGACCGCTACGGTCGCAGTTTCGAATTCTGCCTCGGGCATGGATGTGTGTAATGTCCTTAGATTAGTTAGGTTTAAGTAGTTCTACATTCTAGGGGACTGATGACCTCAGAAGTTAAGTCCCATAGTGCTCAGAGCCATTTGAACCAATACATGAAACTGATAGTAGGCCGTAAAAGAAATGTGACAGTAAAATTAGTTAATGGAGCGGAAATACTAGATTTCGACAAATGGTGGGCAAAATGTTTTAGTAAAAGTGTTCTTTCGTGTGAGACAGTGACAGAACAACGTAATAAAAGATCTTCTTCCCTCCGAGTAGCTTCAAAGAAATACAATATCTTGAGACAGGAGAGGTGGTTGGCCTTTCGTATATCTGTGTACCAGTAAGACATACTATTCAATGGCATGAGCCCATCATTCTAGGATTAATGGACAGCATTCCAGTGACCTACCCAGAATGCCAAGTACCTGGTTCCAGAATGAAGATGGAATCTGTGAAGAAAGTCATTCTATATGTGCCTGCCGCCAAGAGATCATTCTATGAACAAGTGTTTTCTTGGCCGTTGATTGATAAAATTATAGCTAATGTACAGTTGATCATTATTGCTGTTAAAATAATTCAGTTTGTTATATTTCTTCAGACTATGCTAGTGTATTATGAAGTGTTCATATAATTAAATCCTAAGAATACAGAAAACTTTGAAATCATTAAATATCAAAATGATGTACTGTAAGTTAATTATATCTCTCTCAATAAAAGCAGATATGAAGCCACTTTCAGTTTTGAAAAATTCCAGTAATGTAGCAATAAATCATATGCCAGTGTTCGGTTTCTTGTTTCTCCTGAAAAGTGTAAAAAAAGTGACTTAGTTGGATTCAAAAACTGAAAATTCAATCCTAACCGTTGTTTCATAACCCCACTTTTGTTCTAAATTTTTGGGTTCGGAATAGTTGAGCAACAGTTGCTCAACTAACCCCAAGACTTACAACGAAATTAATCTGGTATACCGGTCCGACGATTTGGAAATCCCGGCGGAAGACATGGACTTCGATGAGGGTCGCTAGAAGGCACTTGTCAAACCCGCGAGCGCTGCCATCCCGCCACAGCGCTGTGCACGGAGGTCGGCCCGCCGCGTCAGCCAATGACCGGAGCCACTACACGCTCTTCAGTCGTGTCTCGACTGCGAGACTACGAGAGGCTCTTACATTACTGGAGACTCAAATGGAGCTTCAAAGGCTGTCAATGACGAGGGGAAAAGTGTGGATGACGCCGCCAAAGAATTCGGTATCAAACGAAAGACTTGGACAAGATTTTTGAAGAAATTAATTGAAGGTGGTAATTAATCCATGGGTTATGCAACATCGAGGCACAATTTTCTCCCACGCAAGAGGACCGTTTAAAAAAATGCTTGTTACAAATGGCTTCAATCTTCTAAGGATAATTCCCAAAAGATGTTCGTCGCCTTGTCTACGACTGTGCTGCTTAATTTGGCATTAAAATTCCATCCTCCTGGACTGCAAGTAAGATGGCCGGAAAAGAATGGCTTCGTCTTTAAAACGAAATACGGAGCTATCCATTCGAAAGCCAGAACCCACCAGCCTTGGGGTGATCAAGTCCAAGTTTTTTTTGACACATTAGCTAAACTAATGGCTAAACATGGATACAGTGCGTCAGACATAAGGAATGTAAATGAAACAGGATGTCCAGTCTGCTGAAGCCAAATAAAATCGTAGCCCCCAAAGATAAGCGTAACGTCGGCGCCATGACTTCTGAGGAGCGAGGGACTAACGTTACAGTAGTAACTGCTGTATCTGCTTATGGAAATACAGTACCTCCTATGCTTGTGTTTCCCAGAAAAGATTTTAAGGGATAATGGCAGTGGGTGGGTTACAGACGAAGAAGTCCATCAGTTTATGTAACTTTTCATGAAGCATGTGAAACCGTCCATGGAGCCTCGTGTTCTGTTAGTATTAGATAATCACGCCTCTCATTTTAGCGTGAAGACACTAGATTTGATCAAAGACGACGGAGTTGCAATGTTGTCCTCTCCTTCGCATTGTAGCCACAAGCTGCAGCCATTGGATGTCTCAGTGTTTCGGCCATTCAAAAAGTATTGCGCTGCTGCTCAAGATACATGGCTACGAAATAACAAGTGAAAGACCCTAACTAGTTACGATATACCAAACACTGTCGCTGATTCATTGCCAATTGCTCAGACAGGTATAAATATTGTCAATGGTTTCATAAAGATCGGCATCTTCCCGTACTATGCGAAATTTTTAGTGATGATGACTTTTCACCATCATTTTTAACCGACCGTCTAGATCCAGAAACTGTCGAGCTGGAAGAAGATCTTTCAGATAAAGCGATATGTCGCATCGTGCCCACTTGTCTAATATAGGGTGCCTAGGAAGCTGTTTTGTCGGATAACTAGACAAAAATTCAAGCAAATCTTACTAATGGACTTTATTCACTAAGTTAACTTGACAATAAATGAGTTTTTACATAAAGGTGTCGCAAGCATATGGCGACAAGCAAATTACACTCCTGGAAATTGAAATAAGAACACCGTGAATTCATTGTCCCAGGAAGGGGAAACTTTATTGACACATTCCTGGGGTCAGATACATCACATGATCACACTGACAGAACCACAGGCACATAGACACAGGCAACAGAGCATACACAATGTCGGCACTAGTACAGTGTATATCCACCTTTCGCAGCAATGCAGGCTGTTATTATCCCATGGAGACGATCGTAGAGATGCTGGATGTAGTCCTGTGGAACGGCTTGCCATGCCATTTCCACCTGGCGCCTCAGTTGGACCAGCGTTCGTGCTGGACGTGCAGACCGCGTGAGACGACGCTTCATCCAGTCCCGAACATGTTCAATGGGGGACAGATCTGGAGATCTTGCTGGCCAGGGTAGTTGACTTACACCTTCTAGAGCACGTTGGGTGGCACGGGATACATGCGGACGTGCATTGTCCTGTTGGAACAGCAAGTTCCCTTGCCGGTCTAGGAATGGTAGAACGATGGGTTCGATGACGGTTTGGATGTACCGTGCACTATTCAGTGTCCTCTCGACGATCACCAGTGGTGTACGGCCAGTGTAGGAGATCGCTCCCCACACCATGATGCCGGGTGTTGGCCCTGTGTGCCTCGGTCGTATGCAGTCCTGATTGTGGCGCTCACCTGCACGGCGCCAAACACGCATACGACCATCATTGGCACCAAGGCAGAAGCGACTCTCATCGCTGAAGACGACACGTCTCCATTCGTCCCTCCATTCACGCCTGTCGCGACACCACTGGAGGCGGGCTGCACGATGCTGGGGCGTGAGCGGAAGACGGCCTAACGGTGTGCGGGACCGTAGCCCAGCTTCATGGAGACGGTTGCGAATGGTCCTCGCCGATACCCCAGGAGCAACAGTGTCCCTAATTTGCTGGGAAGTGGCGGTGCGGTCCCCTACGGCACTGCGTAGGATCCTACGGTCTTGGCGTGCATCCGTGCGTCGCTGCGGTCCGGTCCCAGGTCGACGGGCACGTGCACCTTCCGCCGACCACTGGCGACAACATCGATGTACTGTGGAGACCTCACGCCCCACGTGTTGAGCAATTCGGCGGTACGTCCACCAGGCCTCCCGCATGCCCACTATACGCCCTCGCTCAAAGTCCGTCAACTGCACATACGGTTCACGTCCACGCTGTCGCGGCATGCTACCAGTGTTAAAGACTGCGATGGAGCTCCGTATGCCACGGCAAACTGGCTGACACTGACGGCGGCGGTGCACAAATGCTGCGCAGCTAGCGCCATTCGACGGCCAACACCGCGGTTCCTGGTGTGTCCGCTGTGCCGTGCGTGTGATCATTGCTTGTACAGCCCTCTCGCAGTGTCCGGAGCAAGTATGGTGGGTCTGACACACCGGTGTCGATGTGTTTTTTTTTCCATTTCCAGGAGTGTATTAATACCCTTTGATATATACAATTTCAATGCAACGAAGTACGAATGTAGTGTGTGGACATTAAGTTGGGAATGTGGGTCTCACAGGGAGCGTAGAAGGGATAAATTACAGATCCCTGCATTCTCGGTAAATGGAAATGTCGTGTGGCTAGGGCCTCCCGTCGGGTAGACCGTTCGCCTGGTGCAGGTCTTTCGATTTGACGCCACTTCGGCGACCTGCGCGTCGATGGGGATGAAATGATGATGATTAGGACAACACAACACCCAGTCCCTGAGCGGAGAAAATCTCCGACCCAGCCGGGAATCGAACCCGGGCCCTTAGGATTGACAGCCTGTCACGCTGACCACTCAGCTACCTGGGCGGACTGCATTCTCGGTGGCTCAGAGGGATAGAGCGTCTGCCAGATAAGTAGGGGAACACGGGTTCAAGCCCCGGTAGGGGCACACATTTTCAACTGTCCCCGTTGATGTACATCAACGCCTGTCGACAGCTTACGGTCTTCATCTAATTATCATTTCAACAGTTCATAAGTCACGGCTAAAGCGTCTGGATGACGGCTCGTCTTCTAGTGCGGCCGCGGCTAGGGAGAGCGGCGCTTATATTCTCTTCGTATAGGGGCCGGTCCTGTCGAGGTGTCGTCCCAGTCAGCGTACTATCGGCTGACGTCGTCTCACAGCCCTCTCTGCTGTAACGTTCCAGGGCGGCGTTCGATGTTACGCCGGAACCTAATCTTCGACGTCCACAAGCCAAACTGAACCCGAACCTAGAGCAAGCAACAAAGAAAACGAGCTGTTCCATCTCCACAAATTGGTCGACCATATGCAAAATCAGGTTCTAGAAATGCAACCAAAACTAACAAAAGAAAGAGGATAGCTGCTGTTCTAACAGACACTTCAGAAAAAAAAAACCGCACTGCAAGAGGAACAAAATAAGACCACTACAAAAATTAAAAAGCCATGAAAGAACATTAATAAAAAAAAGAAAGAAGAGTAGCTCTAAAACATACTTCAATCAAGTGAGGAAAGCAACGAAGATAACTGTTTCTGTCTGCTTTACAGAGAAGGCTGTAAGGGGAAACATGGATACAGTATAAAGTTTTGAGGCAATGGGCACAAATAAAACGTGCGCCAGATGCTGGTTTTACTTTCCTTTCTGCAAACTGCAACAGTGACAACGACGGTGAAGTTTCCAAGATCTTATTAATATTTTCTTTTTTAGTATAAGCTGTACTGATAATTACATAAATATTAAAGTATGCTTTTGAATAGCAAGACTGAGTCTAATCCAGAAGTTAATCTTAAGGTAGTTTAATGCTTTGTTGATTCTCTTTTTTTGTTCATTATTAAAGGAAAATTATTTCTAGATTTACTATTACGACATTAAAAGACAAATGTTGATTGTCAAACAGAAATTTTATTTCATGTCTAGCTAATATTGAACCCATGGTTTGGCTAGATTTTTAAGTGCTCAATTTGCCCCATATCCTTGATCAATTTACCTCATCTATGGGGTAGATTGAGCGTACTTCACTGCATTTAAAAAGCTCTTGCTCTTAAATGTGACTAGTTAGAAATAAATTACTATGGACACGTTTGAAAAAGGATAAATTACTTACCCATCAGTATGTATAACAAGCCATTAAGACTATCGTTGAGGAGCTATAACCAATCAAGTGAAAAATTGCTCAAATATCCCCGCCCTACTCTACAGGAAGCCTGCCAGTGCAGCTGTAAGGCATGAGCCTTACGGAAGCGACTAAGTGTTTTTTTTTTCACCAAAGAGCTGCGTAAATATTGTCTGGAGCGTGACTGGAAGTGTAGCATCGGCACAACAAGTAAACCGCTACCTTTTATGAATAACTGATATGTTTCAGCAAATATATTCACAGTCCGGCAGAGAGACTACAATGGGTCAGCAAGCAGCCATCGCGATCCCAGTTGGTCACTACAGTCTCTTAGGCGCCGGCACCTGTATATGTATGTATAGAGGGAGTGGTTCCATAACGATGTTACAGACTTACATGGCTGACAGAGAATGATACATGTATAAATATGAGATGAAGGAGTCCGGAAACGAACGAGTCGAATATTATAGACAAGTATTGATCTGATACCTCTGACAGTGGAATACTCGTACCGGTACTGTTCTCGCTAAGATTGTTATATGGGCATCTTTCAGAGATGGTAGTATGGGCCAAAACAAGGAAAAAAGTCCAGTAGAAATGGACTCTTAAACGCATACCTTACGACATATGAGCCCTTATTCAGTAAATGGGATATGTTAAATAGCAGCCAAGAGTAACAAGTGCCCATAGCTCCCCAGATATGCATTTCGGAATCCACATTTGCTGGACATTTCTTTCTTGTTCTGGGGGGAAACGGGACGGTGACTGGAATGACCAGTCGTTGCCGTGGTCATGCGAAATCCGTCAATAACCATGCAGACCTTGCGACGATGCGGAAGAAAGGAACATCCTTCAATAAATTCATACTCTAAGTGCTTCGATTGTCTTCGTTTCGAGCTCTGTGTAATTTATTTCAGTGCAATGCTACGGTATAGACATGCATTCTCAAAAAACTCAGAATTTAAAACCAACGATAGCAGCTACGTGACATTTTAGGATGTGAAATGCTGTACTAACTTTTCATACTCTACTTGCACTACACGTCTTTTGGACCATTTTTTCATTGTAATCATCAATCTTGTGACTGATTTGATCGGCCGCCACATTTTCCTGCCAATGCATTCATTTTAAGGTAGCACTTACCCGCTACGTCCTCAATTTATTTCTGTATGTACTCCATTCTCTGTCTTCCGCTATAGCTGATGCTCCCTATGGCTCTGGTCTCAGTACATATCCTATCGTTCTGTCCCTACTGATAACCTTTTTCACGAATTCCTTTCTTCTGGGATATTGCGAAGGATCGCATTTCTTACTTAGCAATTGCTATGAGACAACACGCTTCTGATGTCAACTATAAGCTTCCTACGACGGAATTCTTGAATGGATAAGGACTTTTTATTTCTTATATAGTTGATGTCGTGACGTAGTTCGCCATGCCGCAGCTGCACATTTGCAGTCTAACCAGGAATAAAACGAACCCATCTTAATGTTCATGCAATTAATCTCCTTTCTGTTAAGTCCAATTTTTCAATAGCACATACTTTCCGCTAACAAAAAATAGAAGCATAAATGTTTGGGGCGTGGAATGCTGAATTCTCTTCGTGGGTAAAAAGAGTGCGATTTTATGAAACAAATAACGTCACAGTAAACCGATGCTCAAACAGTTTGTTGCAATTTGTTGTTTCATATAGATATATAAAGATAATTTCTTCAGATAAGCCGTTCAAGAGTACACAAGCGTTTGAATACCTGCCTCTGCTAACTTTCACACTGCAGATTCCTTTAATTATGTCAATCATCAATGTTCAAACCGAGTACGAAACACGATCGGAGGTAACACGCATACCAATAATCGTAAGTGAGCGTGCACAGAGTTCACTTCACTATTTTCCGCTGAAAGATTAAATTAACTGCATTAAACTTGTAGTGTTTCCAGTTAGGTTCTATAAACCCCTTTCCAAGTTAAATGCCGGTAACAGTTGAACCTGAAACGCTCGGCCCAAAATTCACGTGAATCAAATTTGAAACTTCCTTGTAATAATAATCGTGGGTACCCTTGAAATAGCAAACGACTATTAACTAGGTTAGACAGTTCCTAATTTTTTACAGGAAGTCCAAAATGCGATTTAACACTGACATGCCAAATTATCTTCCAAGTTCATTCAGTAATCGCGATCAGAGATATCATTACTTCAGATCACACGCGATTAAAACTTCTAACGCCCTTATCATCCATTTAAAACTTTTCTGGACTTCACCAGGGCTGTAGCAAACTGCTTGAAATTGGAAAGGAAGTCATCCTTTGAATCATCATCATCAGTTATCTGCTATATTAGCAGGTCCTTTGCCTCTCCATTTTCTGCGATCCATTGCTTCCTTCTTAAGTCTACTGTATGTTGTACCGTCCAACATGTCATCCAGTATCTGGAATCTCTTCCTTCCTCGCTTCCTTTTCCCTTCTACGTAACCTTCTAAAACTGTTATTATCTGTCCGTCATTGTTTCTTAATATATGCCCAATCCAATTTCTTTTTCTTCTCTGTATTACATCTAGTAACTGTCTTTTCTCTCCCACTCTTCTCAGTACCTCTTCATTTTTTACTCTGCCCATCCAACTTATTCTTTCCATCTTCCGCCATGTCCAGAGCTCAAAAGCCTCCAGCCTTTCTCTGTCTTTTTTCCTCATAGTCTATGTTTCAGCGCCATATAGAAGAACACTCCATACAAGGCATTTCATGAGTCTCTTTCTGAGTTCTCTGTCCAGACCGCTGCAGAAGATTCTCCTTTTCTTATAAAACGCCTCTTTTGCCATTGCTATCCTTATAAGTCCTAAATATTATATAACTAAGAGTTTAATTATCAATAGCTTCTGAGCTGTCTAAATACTTATTATTGTTTCTTGAATAACAATAATCACCATTACACACACATATATTACACACCACAATTTTTTTATGTTTACGGTCTGGTATCAGATGCAGTAGTGAGTAAAAATTCATCGTCTTATTTTACCAGTATAACATTTTAATTATCGACGTATAGGTCTCGATGAGGGACGCTGGCCGTTGGCTGAACTCTAAATTGTGAGCGGTACACCCGCTGCGGCGGAGTCAGCACAGCGCTGGAACACATCGTCTGTACTCGACCGTAGAACATCAAATAAATAACAAACATAGCATGTGTAATACAACAATTCATTTAAAAGCCTAGCACAGCTCAGCGGAACATATCAGTGTTTACTACGATTATCGTAAGCACTACACAGTTCACTTAATTTTCAACACAGTTGTTGAACACCTACCTCAAATTCTTCGATTCTCATCTTTTACCATTACTAAATGTATATTGGCGCGAAAGTATTCTTTTACCATCGAATTCTCGCTATCCTCTACGGTATCATGGCACTGGCGTGCATTATCGACGTCGGCCAAGACGGAGTGGGATCCACGGTGTCTCACGGTGGCCGCCACGAGGATGTCCCGGGGTTTCGCGTTACCATTGCGGCGGCGCCCATCGATTGGCTCTTGGCGCGGTCGTCTCGCTACCCTAATCTGTAGCGGGCCCCCGTCAGAAGGTGTTTGGTTTCCGTTAGGCGCGGCGGTAAGTCGGCTCTCCGCTCCCAGCTCCCAGGGGAAATTATTAGAAGCGAGCGGAGGGGCAGCCGTCCTCAAGGTTCATGTACCCTTAGGGCGCGCGACCGACCACGCCCCACCCGCTTCTGTCACGGGGGGTGGCCGCGGGGATGGGAAGGTGGACGCCTTAGAGGACGATCTTCTCTGCCACATTGTGGGGCTGAAACCTTCTGTATCGTCCTGGACCACAATTCACATTCTCACTGCCATCCAGATACCAGTTGCTGGTATATTAGCATGTTTGTACTATCGTAGAAACGTACAACGTGGCGATAAATATTCAAGTACTCCTGTGCAGTGCAGGAGCGGACGTCATACTGCTGAGCACAACATCAGTTTAATAGGAAACTTTAGCCATCTGAAGATGGGCATGATAGCCCGAAACCGGTTATAGCATTGAAATAAACCAAGTTAAAATATTTGTTTCTGGTTGCGTTATTGGCCAACAATCATTAACGGCCGCGAAATTTAGGAGATCGGAAATAGGTAAAATAACATAAAAGTTAATACTCCTCGACTTAGCGTAATTTCGATCTATTATTACTGGATTCTATAGAATGCAGAACAACTGTGAAATGCAATTATTGTTGTGGTAATAAGTTCGAAGACTGATTTTATGCAACTGTCCACATTACTCTGTCTTTGGAAGATCTTTCACAACTAATCCACATTCCATCCATTTGAGGTTCCTTACCACATTTTACCCTGGGTCTCCTTTTACAATACTTAACATCCAAACTTTGCTCAAATACTTCAAAGTCTGACGATGCTTCCTATCATCTCTCATTCAAGCTCTAACCTAAACTCATCCCCATCTGCCGCAATTTATTGAGTACCGGATCAGCCCATTTAATCGCTAGATACCGCAGACAGAATTCATTGTTTCAACGGCTAGCGTACGGTAGCTGAAAAACTTTCTCCTGACCCTCTTCAGTTCTGCAAGAAGTTGATGAATGGTAATGCCTGTCTTTGGTCATTTTCTGGATGAACACTGAACAATTCATGCTTTACTAAATGTCAAAATTTTTAAATATCATAAAATACATAGTTTGTCGTCATATGGTCCTTCTTCAGTGACGGCCTATTAATCGTTCTAGGCATCATTTGTAAAACCACTGCAAAGTACTTGACATATCCACTGCTTGGTAGTAAAAAAAGTCAGAAGCCAAGATAGCAGTCGTAGCTTTTATAAGTAAATTATATTAACTGTGGCAGACGACATTTTAAAAAGTTATTTGACGGTTAATCAAATCCAGAAAAAGATGATTAAACATTATCAGTTACCTCCCCAGAATGCGACAGTTCTAATCCGATAAAGATACGCTGATATTTCGTATGGTATTCAATATTTTGTTTCGATTCTTATACTGTAGGCGTCGCAATACTTACTCACGTCATCGTTGAAGAAACAGTGGCGCTTAACTGTCTCTGTGTAGACCTGATGGAAAAATGTCAAATGGCGCTCAATTAAAACACGTCATTACTGGTTGCTAACGTTTCTCTCCGTGTTGGAAAGCAGTTCTTGAGTCAAGTCTTCAAATGATGGACAGCATCTCACAAAAAGATATTTGCACCGAGAAAATAAATTGTTGTTCACTTGATTGTACCGTCTGAAAGTGGAAAATTGTTTCAGAGAGTGATGGCTGTCAGACACTGCACAGTCAGTCCTCTATAGATCTTGTTGCATTTTGCTACTGCCTTCTTGTGTTGGAATTTCGCTTTGGAGTCTTGAATCTCCGGTAACGGCCGCTAAGTATTCCTCTGTTGCGTCAGTCGCTTAATCTCAGAGTGACTCTGGAACGCTACGTCGTTATTTCTTGAATGCTCTCAAATTTCTGCGTTCCACTATAGTTTTTACCCTGTACAGATCCTACTATTAGCAAGGAAGTTCTCTCCTGATAGCTTGATAGCGATCCCATCCTCCTATTTCTTCTTTTTGGCCGTATTTCATATATGTTACCTCCTTCATCGATTCAGTGGAGAGGCTCATTATACGTTATCTCATGAGTCCACATCTTCAACATTATTTTATAGCACCACATGTCACACTGTTCTGTTCCACTCTTTTCCGGTTTTACCACATTCCACGATTCACTAACATACAAAGCTGTGCTGCAGCCGTACATTTTCAGAAATGTCTCCCTCAGATGAAAGCCGATGTTTGATACTTTGATACTTTCAGACCTTGGCCTTTTTTAAGTCCTTCTTGCCTCGTTTGTCATGAGTAATTTTGCTTCCAAGTCACTGAAGTTCATTCTCATTTCCTGATTCATGGTCCCCAATTTTCATCATAAGTTGATCGCTAATCTCATTTCTGCTGCTCCTCATTACTTCCCTGTTTCTTCGGTTCACACTCAGTCCATATTATGTACTGATTAAAATGTTCATTCCATTCAACATGTTGTGTAACTCTACTTCACTTTCTCACAGGATAACAAGGTCAGCGGTGATTCGTACCAATCATATCCTTTCACCCTGAATTTTAAACTCACTGTTGAGTCTTTCTTTTATTTCCGTCTCTTCTTCTTAGAGTGAATAGTAAAGGACAAAGACTGCATCCCTATTATGAAAAAAGAGAGAAAAACTCTGCGAGCAAGCACTGAAGATCATGTGATAGTCGACCGACCACAGCGTCATCCTCAACATTCATCAGCAGATGCGGTAGGGGGAGGCCATTTTGGACGTTCCGAACTTGGAGCCGCTGCAACTGGTTCCAGTTGCTCCTCAGTTGGCATCAAGAAGTTGAGTGCACCCGGTCGAGTCCTCCCACCAAGGAAATATCCCTGACAGTACCGGAAATCGACCTCAGATCGCCAGCATGGAGGTCTGTCCAGTTCGTCACTCGGCTCCGGAGGCGTAGCTCTCCACCTTACACGCTTTTTAATCAGAGCACTCCGTTCTTGTTCTTCCGGTCTATACCACTCAACAGAAAACATCACTGTCTCGAAAAAGCGTTAGCTTCCGACTGCTAGAGTGAGGCGTTATTTATTCTGCATCTGTACATTACATTTTTTGTTGTATTTCGCTACATGCTATTCTTTGACATTATTTTCCATTGCTGAAGTGCTGGTCATTGGCAGCACGTGTACTGAATCGAGTGTGCCAAATGATGGAAATCGGGAAAGGCAGTTACGCGTTCAAGGACGATATCCGCATTGGGTTTCCGGGCCGTAGATACACATATAAAATTGTCCGTTTTTCATTATCTATTAAGGTTTATAACTTTAGCTGTCCAATATTGGACACAGGAGCTCCAATATTTTTATGCTCGTTCGCACACTTCAACGCGGGCGTCGTTTCTAGAGCAACAGATATCTAATGGCTGCTACACGTCTCCCCAGACGTTCGTGAGAAAGACAGGTAGTGTCGCCTCTACTGCGGCGTTGTCTCAGATGTACCAGATCTCGAACTCTTGTTTCGCAAACAATGTTGTTGATGGACCCCCAGGAACTGCAAAATCAGTAACGTCAGACGTCAAAATCAGACGTCCCATCCTTCCGATCCAGTACAGATGAAACATCTCATGGAAAAATGGGGAAACATCCCCGTGATAATGGGAGAGGGCTCTAACGTGCTGTGCAGTGCTGTCGGGAGGCTTAAAGGGAATTGCGTGCATACGAAGGTAATCCCAAAAGTAAGGTTCAATGGTTCAAATGGCTCTGAGCACTATGGGACTTAACTGCTATGGTCATCAGTCCCCTAGAACTTAGAACTACTTAAACCTAACTAACCTAAGGTCAGCACACAACACCCAGCCATCACGAAGCAGAAAAAATCCCTGACCCTGCCGGGAATCGAACCCGGGACCAAAAGTAAGGTCTCAAATTTTTTTACACGTACATATACCTGTTTATTTCTACAATGGTTTACATCAGGTTACAGCTTGAACATACAGCTATTTTTCGACATAATCACCATTTCCGTCGATGCATTTTTATAGACGCTGTGGCAGTTTTTGTATGCCCATGTCATACCAGCTCGCCGCCATGCTGTTCAGAAAGTTATCAACCTCTCCTTCCACCTCGTCGTCGGAGCTGAATCGCTGGGACCACAATTAACGCTGACAGGTACTGTGAGACTCTGAAAAAATTCAAACGGCCAATTCAGAACCGGAGAAGAGGAATGTTGAGCAAGGGCGCACACATTCTCCAAGACAACGCTCGCCCACACATTCCTCGGCAAACCGTTGCTCTCCTGCAACAGTTTCAGTGGAACATAATCACCCACCCACCCTATAGTTCTGAGTTGGCGCCCAGTGACTATCGCCTGTTCCCTAGGTTAAGGGGGGTAGGAGATCAAACGGGTCGACTTGAAGCAGGAGAGGCATCACAGGACATTTTAATTATCGCTGTCTGTACTTTTACAAATAAATTTATAAACCTTTGTCAGCATGACCAGGAAGGATTCCGAATTTACACTCACAGCAGTGGAAGTTCGAAAACATAACAAAATAATTTATTTACATGTGAAATTTCATCATTTTTTTCACTTACTAATGGCACCATTTGTTGCTAAAGGTACACTTTTCTTCATAAGTAAGAGAGATTCTTCGATGAATTTTGCACAGCATACAAACCATACTCAGAGGTGTATGAAACTAGAATTTTACAAATCTATTAAAAAATGTGGCAAAAATTGCGGCAATTAACTAGAAAATTCGTGTTTTTACTAAACATGAAGTTTAAAATATAACAGCTCAATTGTTTTTTCATAAATTAAATAAATTCTAGAGTTTCATACACCAGTAAGTATGGTTTGTATGCTGTGCAAAATTCATCGAAGAATCTCTCTAACTTATGAAGAAAAGCGTACCTATAGCAACAAATGCAGCCATTAGTAAGTGAAAGAATGATGGAATTTCACTCGTAAAAAATAATTATTTTTTTATGTTTTCGATCTTCCACTGCAATGAATGTGAATCCTGAATCCTTCCTGGTGTTTCTGACAAAGTTTTATGAATTTATTTGTAAAAGTATGGACAGTGGAAATTAAAATGTCATGTCATGCCTCTCCTGCTCGAAGTCGGCACGTTTGACGTCCTGCCCCCCTTAAAAGAACATTTGGCCGGAAAGCGATTCAGCTCCGCCGACGATGTGAAAGAAGAGGTTCCTAACTTTCTGAACAGCGTCTTCAAAAATGTATCGACAGAAATGATGATTATGCCGAAAAATAGCTAAATGTTCAAGCTGTAAACTGATGTAAACCATTGTAGAAATAAACAGGTCTATGTACTTATAAAAAAATAGGAGACCTTACTTTTGGGACTACCGTCGTAGATCGTCAACATGTCGAGCTAGGTATTCTCTGTCACTGGCGCGTATGTGCCATGCGACTCAGCGCTGTTCATGTAATGGTGGGTCACACATCTTGGAAAGTGTCTCTATCGACTGCGTACCTACCTAACAACATGAATTGTCGAGTTCTTTCGTTAGAAGGGTCTGTTTATACCCGGTGATAAAAAAAGTCAGTATAAATTGGAAAACTGAATAAATAACAGCATAATGTAGATAGAGAGGTACAAATTGACACACATGCTTGGAATGACATGGGGTTTTATTAGAACCAAAAAAATACTAAAGTTCAAAAAATGTCCGACAGATGGCGCTTCATCTGATCAGAGTAGCAATAATTAGCATAACAAAGTAAGACAAAGCAAAGATGATGTTCTTTACAGGAAATACTCAATATGTCCACCATCATTCCTCAACAATAGCTGTAGTCGAGGAATAATGTTGTGAACAGCACTGCAAAGCATGTCTGGAGTTATGGTGAGGTATTGGCGTCGGATGTTGTCTTTCAGCATCCCTAGAGATGTCGGTCGATCACGATACACTTGCGACTTCAGGTAACGCCAAAGCCAATAATAGCACGGACTCAGGTCTGGGGACCTGGAAGGCCAAGCACGACGAAAGTGACCGCTGAGTACGCGATCATCACCAAACGATCCGTGCAATAGATCTTTCACGCGTCTAGCAATATGGGTGGTTCTAATAAAACCCCATGTCATTCCAAGCATGTGTGTCAATTTTTACCTCTCTTTCTACATTATTCCGTGGTTTTCAAATTTACACTGTGTAGTGGACTGACAAGACAGCCAGTCCACAGTGGCGGGTAACCGAAAGGCACGCGTTTACACACGCCTGCTGGCGTTAGGTCTGAAACACGATACGTAATGAATGCTATAAAGAAAAGTACGTAGCTGCTGGAATACTTAACTTTAATCCATCATTTGTATACAGCATTCTGGATGATACAAGTGAGACTCTCTCTAGAAATGGTTAATGGCGTCTTGCTAGGTCGTATCCATGGACTTAGCTGAAGGCTATTCCAACTATCTCTCGGCTAATGAGAGAAAGGCTTCGTCTGTGTAGTCGCTAGCAAAGACGTCCGTACAACTGGGGCGAGTGCTAGTACGTCTTTCTAGACCTGCCGTGTGGTGGCGCTCGGTCTGCAATTACTGACAATGGCGACACGCGGGTCCGACATGTACTAATGGACCGCGGCCGATTTAAAGCTAACACCTAGCAAGTGTGGTGTCTGGCGGTGACACCACACACTAACTTTTTGATCACCCGGTATATTCCACTAGTCCGAGCTGCGACCCAACCCGATGCGAAAGCGAAGGGTGCGTGGCACAGGGGGAGCTGTGTCGAGGGACCGAACACCAGTCCCTTTCTGTTCGCAGGGCACAGACCAGCAGGTGCTCTGCATGCCGGCGACCTCGTTTGTCGGCGTGGGATCGCGGCGCGAGTCGGCAAGGGTGCTTCGCCGCGCCCCTGGGTAACCGGGGCGTGTTCTGCCAAACCCAGGTGGTGGTGACATCGCCTGGGCCAGGTTAGATGGGCCCAGACCGCCGAACGACTGGGGGACCGACCCACCACCTGAGTAGGAGTGGGTCCTCGGCCTTCAGGTGGAAACTCGGGCAAGTAGGCGGCGAAGGGCGAGGGGTGCATCCGCCTCTCCGGAGTGCGGGGTGCACTTGCCGAGGAGCGTCGAGTGAAATCGTCGACGACGAGGCCTTCGACGGGGACCAGTGCGCTGGCAACGGCGCGTTGAACCCTGCAGCTCTGGAGTGCCCTTGACCTAGGGGCGAGGTCGGTGGGCGAGCTGCAATAGTCCCCCCCCCCATGCCAGAGGAGCCGGTCCGGGGCAAGAGACGGGCTCCCACCTTATTTTCACTCGTTAATCAATATGGCTACACCTGAGACGAGTGAATCGAGTGCGCTCAAGCGAGCATCTGTGATGCTTGATCCCTCTCCTCAAGATGAGACGGGACTAGCAGAAGACGAAACAGTGACGCAAAGACATGCACGTATCACGCTGCTCTTGGAGCAGAACATAAAGAATGGTAAAATAAGTCAGGCGGCACTGTCCATTATTAAGAATGAGCTGGCTGTATGGGCCATAGCCCACGCCAAGCTCGAAGGCCGCGTAGAAGAGTTGGAAAAAGAAAACGACCGTCTGAGAAGGCAACCGACAAAAACCTGGGCTGGGGTGGTTGCGCAAGCGCCACCAAAGCCAACCACGAAAGAAACGATCGCCAAGGTGACCAAGCGGTCAGACACGGCGGTCTTTCTAAGAACTTTACCGGGACAGGACACCAGTGTTAAAAAGATACAAGAACTGTTAACTAAAAGTATTGACCCGGCGAAAGACAAAATCAGAATAAATAAGGTAAAACCCAGTAGGAATTCAGTAATAGTGGAGGTAGCTACAGAGGAAGACAAGGAGAAATTGTTAAAGAATCCCAAACTTAACTCGGTGGTCAAGTGTGAACCACCGAGAAAAAGAAACCCACTAGTCATATTGTACGATGTACCATCGACGATGACGAATGAAGAATTGTACAAAAGCATAAAAGACCAAAATTTTGATCAAATGGCTGAAAACGAATTCAAGGACTCTTTCAAGTTAAGATTTAAAACGGGACCTCGTGATCGTGATGTTGTCCATCACGTCGCAGAGGTAACTGCACCAATGTGGAAGCAAATCATGACAATGGGCAGACTATACATTGGCTTCCATGCCATCAATATTAGGGATTACCTAGTGGTACCTCGTTGCCACAATTGTGGAGACCTGGACCATATTCTGAGGCATTGTACCAGGGGGTCGGCCTGCTCCAGGTGCGGTGAAGATGGTCACACACGTAAAGAATGCAAAGCTGCAAGCGTATGCATTCCTTGTAAAAGACGAGGGAAGAAAAGCTGCGGAGCCTCAGGACGGAATTGCCCTACATATCGCATGTTAGAGCAAAGACTTATATCTCGAACTGATTATGGCTGAGTACGCTAAACAGAACAGGATGCCAAAGAGGAAATCCCCTAGCAAGAGGAGGAGGGATGCCATTAGGGCAAGTAAATTCAAAGAATTTATAAAATCCTTCTTAAGGGACCCAATACCTGAAAGAGTCGATAAAAGCATCCAAACAAATCCACCAGAAACAGCTGATAAAAACATCCAAACAGATCCACCAAAAATAGATAAATGCTTTCAGACAGAAACTATTCCCATGGATACTCCCTCCTCTCTTAGCAGGGAAGTGAAGCCGATTAAACATCTGCACCGGCAAAGGCATCCTGGGCCTGAGGTCTCAGCAAAAGAAAGTAATCAGAAAATAGAAAAGCCTGTGCAAGAGAGCACAATAACAAGCTCTCTAGAAACCCCAGTGGTTAAACTACCACCAATAGATCCGGTTCGGATCTATCCTAACTTAGAATTCACCATGCAATTGGCGAGATTGGAGCAGCCGGCTACCTTGACCACTGCCTTACGACATGTGGTCCGTGTAGGGCATGAATATGGAAGAAGAGTCACCTTCTCGGTAATGGAGGCTGTAGATAGAATACAGCTTAAGTCAGTGAATCTCCCCACTGACTTCGGAGCCCTGCGAGACTTACTCAAGAAAGTTTTCGAGAGACGTGGAGAAAAGTTTGACTTAAACGACATTTACGAACAGTCAGTTTTGGCTAATGGACGAATCACGTATGACTGGAATAAGACTTGGCCGGACGATCACATACATACATACTTTCCATAGATGACGAAAATCACTATTGGCCAACTTAACACACACAACAGTCGACTTGTAATGCAGGAGCTGCGAAGGGAAGTGGAGGAGAGGAGGCTAGATGTGCTCTGTCTACAGGAGCCGTACTCCCTGGACGGAAAGATTACATTTACAGCCGCCACATGGCAGATAATCAGCCAAGGAGACAATCCAAAAGCGGCAATAATTATTACAAACAAAGCCCTGAAAGTGACCACCTTATCACAGTACACTAATAGTCACTGCAACGTCGTGGAGCTGTTATCTCCCCGTGAATCGATCGTATTGATCAACATGTACTTTCAGTACGGAGATAACATTGAAACGCATCTCGACCATCTGACAACAGTAACCACGGCGTTGCGGGGACGAAGGATGATAATCACGGCTGACATAAATGCAAAATCCCCCCTGTGGCACAGCGGCACAAGGGACACCAATGGAGAGAAAGTAGAGGACTTTATTATGGCATCACAGCTAGTAATAGCCAATCAACCTGGTAATCCTCCAACCTATGCGGCAGGAGGAGGACCGGGTACGAATATTGATATAACCTTAGCCACCCCCAATGCAATTAATATGATACAAGAGTGGAAAGTGGAAGAAAACGCTACTACAAGCGATCATAATTTAATTACGTTCATTGTAGGTGGAAGGGGATCTTGCTGGGCCACGGGGTGGGAGATGCAGTTTAATTACAGAAGGGCTGATTGGGAACGACTAGCCAGGGAGTGCGTCATTCCTGCCTTGCCGGAGGGTGAAGTAGACCTTGACATTGACGTAAACGACCGAGCGAATGAACTGACTAACGCTATAACCAGTGCGGTGAAAGCTGCCGTACCAACCAGGAGGAAGGCCATTGCAGCCTCTCCATCACCATGGTCGCCCGAATTAGAGAATATGCGCCGGTCTGTTAGAAGGCTGAGAAGGTATTACCAGCGCAGTGCTGTCTGGCCAGAACGGCAGAGATGGCTGATGCAATATCGGGAAGCTAAACTTCGTTTTCAGAAAGAACTCCAGGCTGTTAGGATACAAAGCTGGGAGAATTTCGTCCAGAGCCAATTGGCATTGGACCCCTGGGGTACACCGTATAAATTAGTACGAGAAAAGATCCGCTCTCCTCTGGAATTAACAACAGTCAGGCATGGGGACAGGATGACGGAATCTTGGCAGGAAACTGCTGAGGTCCTCCTCCGGTCCCTGCTGCCTGACGATAGCGCGGATGGAGAATCTGTACAGCAACAACAACTAAGACAAGACAATCTAAATGAATACATTAACAATACGGCAGTCTACCCTTTCTCGGAGGAAGAGGTGGCTGCCCACATAAAATCACTTAAAAGAGGCAAAGCTCCCGGGCCAGATGGCATTGTAGCTGAGGTGGTGCAGTTCCTAGCTCCCCAGCTAACTGCACCACTCACTCACTTATATAATGAGTGTCTGGTACAGCAGAAAATTCCAAGGGTGTGGAAGTCTGCAAACGTGGTCATCATCCGGAAAGGACCAGACAAAGATCCTACAAACGTAAAATCTTATAGACCAATTTGCCTAATCAATATACTAGGAAAAATATTAGAAAAGCTACTTGCTGACAGACTGGCTGCACATAGAATGCTGCGTGGGGTGAGTGACAGACAATTCGGCTTCAGGCCTGGGCGATCAACATCTGATGCGATCGCCCTGGCTGCTGAGGTCTGTGGCTCTACCCCACACAAGTATGTGGTGGGCATTATGGTTGACATCAGTGGCGCCTTCGACAACCTGTGGTGGCCTTCGCTCTTCTGCTGCCTGCGGGAGAAGGAGTGTCCAGGGCCGCTATATGGTTGTCTGAGGAGCTATTGTGAGGAACGGGAGGTCTGGCTATCATCCTCTAGCAAGAGAATTGGAAAAGCTATAACTAAAGGATGTCCTCAGGGTTCCGTGTTAGGGCCCCTATTTTGGGACATCCACATGGAGCCCTTATTAGACACACTACAACAAAGTGAAGAAGTGCTAGAGGTGATAGCCTATGCGGATGACCTCCTCCTGCTGGTCGGCGGCCGTAGCCGCGAAGACATCGAACCTAAAATAGAGAGTGCTTTAAACAAGTTACAACAATGGTGCCAAAACACCAAAATGACGGTGTCACCAAGCAAGTCCACCTACTTACTATTGAAGGGACAACTAATCCGCAACCCAACTGTAAGAATAAACCGCTCGCCGGTTCTTTGGAGACGTGACGCACGATATCTGGGCATCATCATTGATGAGAAGTGGAACTTTGGAAAGCACATTGAAACCGTAACCCAGAAAGCATTACAAACGCTAAATAACCTCATATCAATAGGACACAGAAGATTTCACCTTCCATCACATCTGATCAAACTCTACCACAACAGTATATTAACATCGATAGTTGGTTACGGTTCGGGAATCTGGGCACACAGGCTCACGAGGGTGGTGCCCGCCATGACAGTGAGAAGGGTTCAAAGGAGCATGATTTTGAGATCGGTAGGTGCTTATAGAACAACACCAGGGGGAGCACTACTAGTCCTAATGGGGCTTTGCCCCCTGGACATTAAAATTAGGGAGCAAGCTGCATTGTTCTGGATCAAAAAGGAAAATATAACAAAAATAGAGGAGATCTTAGGTGTTAGGGCAAGGGACAAGGGAGAAATTCGGCAAAGAGGAGTACAATTATGGCAAGAACTTTGGGATACGGATGAAACAGGGAGGAGGACACATGACTTGATACCAAGTATTAGGGAACGGCTCAAAATGAAACACTTTGAACCTACCAGGGGGCTAATCCATTTTCTCACTGGACATGGACCCTACCCGGCATACCTATGCCGGTTTGGGAAAAGGGCCACACCTGCGTGTGAATGTGGTGAACCGGAGGGCACTCCCGATCATGTGATTTACGAGTGCCCCCTCTTCAATGATGTTGCCTCTACATTACGGGACCAACTACCTAATCATGACACCTATAACCTAATAAGACAGGAGGACACCTTCCATATTATAAATAAGCTTGCCAACGAGGTATCACAGAAGGTGTTAAGGGAATACATGAGGGAACAAGATTAAATAGCATCGATCATGACCATTGCTCCCTACTCCCATTCCGCCTGCGCGGGGATAGGCCGACTTTTAGTCTGGAATCCGCCACGCGCTGGATTAGGGGGGGTGGGGAATATGACAAAAACCCGAAATTGACAATACACTGAAGATGACGTAGATTTAGAATTAGTTAGTAGGAATTAGATTAGAAACTTAGATTTTAGAATCCTGCAGCGATTTACGACCTGGCCAGCCCAGTGTCAGGGGCACGCCCATCGGGATTAGCTCGATGGGCAAGGCAATATAGTAGGTTTGTACATTGCTGACACACCTGTGACGCTGCAGGAAGTAGAATGTAGGTTAGACAAAAACTTAGAGATTAGCATAAACTATATA
The DNA here is from genome assembly GCF_023864275.1 of Schistocerca cancellata. Classification (NCBI taxonomy): domain Eukaryota; kingdom Metazoa; phylum Arthropoda; class Insecta; order Orthoptera; family Acrididae; genus Schistocerca; species Schistocerca cancellata. The sequence goes on along the minus strand of NC_064631.1, from coordinate 169,057,347 downwards.
ACTGCCCATTTAAATTAAAATTAACCTAGCTGTAGCTCACAACTAAATATAAAATAGAATTAGCTGCAATTGTAACTAACAGTAGCAAATAAGACCCACTAATCAAGTAAGGAGGTGGGTTGTATGTATAATTATTATTTGATGGTTAATAAAGAATTTTTTTTTTTTTTTTTTTTAGTCCGGACACCCCGTGCGGCTTTGACCTTGTGTTGTGATCGCTCTGCACTGATCCCCGAGTGTATGTGTGAAGACGTGTGGAGGGCGAAGGCGCAAGCAATGAGGTATAGGAATAGCCAGGATGCGGGGCACACTGCCAGCCCCGTGTGAGGCGTGGGGAGCGGCGGGGGAGGACGAGGGAGGGGGTTGGGGGTGGAGGATAGCTAGCTGGTTGCAGCTACTGCCACAGCCAGCGCGATAAGGCGCCGGCTGCGGCTAACGCAAGTTGCCAACTGCCATAACCCATTAGCGAGATAACGCGGCCGCCGAGCCGAGCCGCGGCGTCGACGTCGGCGTCGGTGGCGTCGCGGCGCCTCCACTCCACTCCGCTCAGCACGGAAGGGCCGGGAGAGAGGGGGGAGCCGGACGCGCTAGAGCGCCAGAGTGCTGCGAATCACGGGGGCGCCGGCGCGCACTTCGGCGCCGTGTGAGTGGGCCGGTGTTTGTGCTTTCGCGAGCGCGCCGCCCCGAGGGCGGTCGTTAAATTACCGCGCAATTAGCCGCAGCCGGAGTGCACCGCGGTAAAAGCCGGGACCCGGTCTCAGGGGCGAGCGGGCGCCGACGGCTGAGCGGCGTCCCTGTACCACCGCCCCGTGCAGGAGCAGAGGGAGAAAGTCGCTTGCATCCCAAAAACTCGTCGGGAAATGCGTTTCCCTCCAAGCTAATCTGATACGCATCCTGCCAAGGCCACCATGTATGACAGAATATGATGACAACAGTGAAACGTCTCCTTAGAAAAATAAATGGATTACTGTGCTGATAAACCTCTTACATTATTTGATATTCAAACAGCTGAGCCCAACTCAACGTACTCAGACATTTCGCTCTTTCCCTATTCTGGTCAAGACTAAACTGACACACAATATTTTTTAGAACAACGCAATCTGACTTTCAATGGCCCTGTCTAACATTAGCCTATACCTTTCATCTATCAATTACCTCACAAAAATCTTCGTTATTCGAACTACTGCAACACAGCGACCGCCACTACTGCCAGTTAAATAAAAGATTCAAACTACAGAAGGGACTAACTAGTGATAAGCGTAGCTAGCTAATGAAAGATTATGATAAAGAACAAACAATGTATTTACCTTAATAGTGTTCAAAAGTCTTTTATATATATATATATATATATATATATATATATATATATATATATATATATATACTCCTGGAAATTGAAATAAGAACACCGTGAATTCATTGTCCCAGGAAGGGGAAACTTTATTGACACATTTCTGGGGTCAGATACATCACATGATCACACTGACAGAACCACAGGCACATAGACACAGGCAACAGAGCATGCACAATGTCGGCACTAGTACAGTGTATATCCACCTTTCGCAGCAATGCAGGCTGCTATTCTCCCATGGAGACGATCGTAGAGATGCTGGATGTAGTCCTGTGGAACGGCTTGCCATGCCATTTCCACCTGGCGCCTCAGTTGGACCAGCGTTCGTGCTGGACGTGCAGACCGCGTGAGACGACGCTTCATCCAGTCCCAAACGTGCTCAATGGGGGACAGATCCGGAGATCTTGCTGGCCAGGGTAGTTGACTTACACCTTCTAGAGCACGTTGGGTGGCACGGGATACATGCGGACGTGCATTGTGCTGTTGGAACAGCAAGTTCCCTTGCCGGTCTAGGAATGGTAGAACGATGGGTTCGATGACGGTTTGGATGTACCGTGCACTATTCAGTGTCCCCTCGACGATCACCAGTGGTGTACGGCCAGTGTAGGAGATCGCTCCCCACACCATGATGCCGGGTGTTGGCCCTGTATGCCTCGGTCGTATGCAGTCCTGATTGTGGCGCTCACCTGCACGGCGCCAAACACGCATACGACCATCATTGGCACCAAGGCAGAAGCGACTCTCATCGCTGAAGACGACACGTCTCCATTCGTCCCTCCATTCACGCCTGTCGCGACACCACTGGAGGCGGGCTGCACGATGTTGGGGCGTGAGCGGAAGACGGCCTAACGGTGTGCGGGACCGTAGCCCAGCTTCATGGAGACGGTTGCGAATGGTCCTCGCCGATACCCCAGGAACAACAGTGTCCCTAATTTGCTGGGAAGTGGCGGTGCGATCCCCTACGGCACTGCGTAGGATCCTACGGTCTTGGCGTGCATCCGTTTGTCGCTGCGGTCCGGTCCCAGGTCGACGGGCACGTGCACCTTCCGCCGACCACTGGCGACAACATCAATGTACTGTGGAGACCTCACGCCCCACGAGTTGAGCAATTCGGCGGTACGTCCACCCGGCCTCCCGCATGCCCACTATACGCCCTCGCTCAAATTCCGTCAACTGCACATACGGTTCACGTCCACGCTGTCGCGGCATGCTACCAGTGTTAAAGACTGCGATGGAGCTCCGTATGCCACGGCAAACTGGCTGACACTGACGGCGGCGGTGCACAAATGCTGCGCAGCTAGCGCCATTCGACGGCCAACACCGCGGTTCCTGGTGTGTCCGCTGTGCCGTGCGTGTGATCATTGCTTGTACAGCCATCTCGCAGTGTCCGGAGCAAGTATGGTGGGTCTGACACACCGGTGTCAATGTGTTCTTTTTTCCATTTCCAGGAGTATATATATATATATATATATATATATATATATATATATATATACTCCTGGAAATGTGTATATATATATATATATATATATATATATATATATATATATATATATATACACTCCTGGAAATGGAAAAAAGAACACATTGACACCGGTGTGTCAGACCCACCATACTGCACACAGCACAGCCACTGATTTTTATACAGAGCGCTACGTGGCGTTATCAATATAAAAACCTAAACAGCCTACTTACAACAGGTGTGGGATATCTCCTGTATTCCGGTCTAGTACAGCAACTCGACGTGACATGGGCTTAATAAGACGTTGGAAGTCAACTGCAGAAATACTGATCCATTCTGCATTTAAAGCCGTCCATAATTGCATTGGTTTAGCCCGTGCAGTATTTTGTGCACTAATCAGGTCTCGATTATGTCCAGTAAAAGTTCGATGGATTCTTGTTGGGCGCTGTGGGTGGTTACATCATGCGCTCGAATTGATCACAATATTCATCAAACCAATCGTGAACAACAGTGGCCTGGTGACATGGTGCATTGTCATTCATAAAAATCCCATCGTTGTTTGGGAACATGATGACCGTGAATCGCTGCAAACGGTCTCTAAATATCCTAACATAAGCATTTACAGTCAATGATCGGTTCAGTTGGACCAGAGGACCCAATCCATACCACGTAAACACAGCCCACACCACTATGGAGCCACCCCAGCTTGCACAGTGCCTTCTTGACAACTTGAGTCCAACTGTGCTACATTCGAACCCTACCAGCAAGTCTTACTAACCGAAGTCAGGACTCTTCTGACCAGACTACGGTTTCCCAGAAGCATAATTAAAAATGTATACTCTGATCACATACTATTATCATTATCGAGTATTATTTGTCTGTTGGCTGATGTTCACAAACCAGGCCGGGAAAGCAGATGGTTCAAATGGCTCTGAGCACTATGTGACTTAACTTCTGATGTCATCAGTCGCCTATAACTTAGAACTAATTAAACCTAACTAACCTAAGGACATCACACACATCCATGCCCGAGGCAGGATTCGAACCTGCGACCGTAGCAGTCGCGCGGTTCCGGACTGTAGCGCCTAGAACCAAAAAAATGGTTCAAATGGCTCTGAGCACTATGGGACTTAACAGCTGTGGTCATTAGTCCCCTAGAACTTAGAACTACTTAAACCTAACTAACCTTAGGACATCACACACATCCATGCCCGAGGCAGGATTCGAACCTGCGACCGTAGCAGTCGCGCGGTTCCGGACTGCGCGCCTAGAACCGCGAGACGACCGCGGCCGGCCGCCTAGAACCGCACGGCCAGTCTGGCCGGCGGGAAAGCAGATAAATTAAACCATTCATTCTCAACAGCCGAAATCTCAGACGGTAGTGAAGTCAGTAGCTGTAGTCTGGACCGACGTCGACGTTCAAGCTCATCCCAAAGGTGCTCCATTGGATTCTGATCTGGACTCTTGGCGGTCCAGTTCATTTAAGGTTTATTACTGTTCACAAACGATGATTATAAAGTCAGTCATTGACTCCGGGTTCCTCTACTGGACACCGTGCACAATGCTGCGAAACGTGTTGATATCCTCCCACATTCAGCGGTTCCTTAAGCACAATAAGAGTACCATAACCTAACAACGAAAATGACCCCCCTACCGTAATATAACCACCTCTGTATTCCAGCGTTGGCACAACACATGACAGCAGGTAACTTTACCCAGGCATTCTCCAGTTCTGTTGGACAGAAGAGGGAATAGCGCGATTCATCACTACAAATCCCTCGTTTCCAGTCAACCATTGTCCATTGCCACCTCTCTTTACACCACCTGAATTGTTGCTTATCATTTACTTTAGAAAAGTGTGGCTTATGACGAGCTGCTCTACCACCGTATCCCATTCATTTTAACTCCATACAGACAGTCGCTCTGTTAGCTGGACCGCTGGTAGCATTTTGGAATTCACGAGTGGTTCCGTCCGCTTATTTCATACGATGTTCTGCAGTCACCCTCCGCAATGCAAGACAGTCCCTGTGCGTCAGTATATAATATCTGCTTGATCATAGTGTACCTGCTTGAGGTTTTTCCTTCTGCTTCTCAGTCATATTAACAACAAGTGAAGTGAGCAGCTTTAGAAGGCTGTAGTGTCCCTGATGGTTATGTTGCTGAGGTGGTATCCAAGCATTAGTCGGTGTTTGAAGTCACTCAACTCCCCTGACCGACCCATTCGGTTGATACTGATTCCCTAACGACAAAACAATATCACCATCTCCTTTCGTGCTGGCCTTGTTGAATTCCACAGTATCTGCTGGATACTTTTGATCGGATAGCGTACACTTGATTGTAAGCAAATATGTAGAATATTTTTACAGCGTGTGAGGTTAAGTTTCAGAGCAACGGTCTTCCGTTGACATATTACTGACAAATATCCCTGAGATCTACTACTTACTTCCTCTTTTCCTCTTACAACGAATCAGATGGCTGTGGATATTTTATATGTGGTGTTAGATAGCAAAACAAATAAACTTTTTCGTAAGTATTAAACGAGATGAAATTCAAGGGAAGATGAACACAGGGGTTAGAAGAACCGAGACGTGAACTACTCGCTTTAAATCGTATAGTTACTAAGAAACTTACCTCAAACCTTTTGAGTCAAACTGGAACAAGTGAGAGTGGAACAAGAACAGATTATATTGAGACAGGGAGCAATGGTCGAAATGCACATGCATTGAGTTACGGACATACGAAGTGTACATTCCATAACAACACCGTAGCCCATAGTAATTGTTCGAAGTGGGTAATGTCAGTCTCAATGCATGGCAACGGCACACGATCTTCGGCCCCTCTCTCTCAAAGATCCATGTTGTCTCTCGTACCAAGAGACAGTCAGCTTGGACCCTGTCAAGCATTTCCTCATTTGCTTCTACGAGGATTGCGTATACCAACGTCTTGACGTAACCCCAGTAGAAAAAGTCCTGAGGTGTGAGATCCGGTGACCGCGCTGAACATGGCACAAGACCTCCCCTCCAGTCCACCTATGATAGTATGTGCTGATCAGATGCTCGTGGAGCTATCTTGTTATACTGCGGTGTGCGCTGCGTATGTCATTAAAACAACAGATATGCACTTCCGACCATTTGTCCCCTATCGCAATATAATCTGTTGTGGTCCCTCTTCCATATGTTTCAATTTGACCCAAAATGGTTGGTTCAAATGGCTCTGAGCACTATGGGACTTAACTTCTGAGGTCATCAGTCCCCTAGAACTTAGAACTACTTAAACCTAACCAACCTAAGGTCATCACACACATCCATGCCCGAGGCAGGATTCGAACCTGCGACCGTAGCGGTCGCGCGGTTCCAGACTGTAGCGCCTAGAACCGCTCGGCCACTCCAGCCGGCAGACCCAAAATGTTCGGGACACCATGTATGGTACTATGTGTGAACCCCAAGTAAATTACGGTTCTTTGCATACTTTCCAAAAATGTGGATAATTGTAAACTTTCCCAGCGTACATGCGTAGTTGATGAAATCTTCTCGTGCTTCCATTTCGGTGTCTGCGTCGAATATCCACGACGTTTGGATGAGTGTCACTTTTAGCATTGTGCCTAAGCATCGAGACTGCACCTGAGGGGCGAACGTTTCTTCCCACCCCTATACAAGGTGAGTGGTTCGGCGACGAGGTGGTAGTGGGGGGCAATGACCGCAGTTTGATTCTTAGTGCTCAGACTTGCGAAGAGTCAACTGCTGGGAGCGTTCTTGCGTATACATGTTACTACAGCGTTCCATCTCGAAGTTAGCTGGTATCCCTCGTCCCTGTTGGAAATGGTTGTCATGATGCCGTATCTCAATTATTTGATTATGCTCACCCAGTAGTTAGTAGCTGGGCATAACAGTTTTGTTTTCTGAAATTCACCTCGTTGTGTGTGTTTCCTGCCATTGCTGATTTATCTTTATGCCCTAGACACACGCACCTAATTTATTCGATGCAGCGTTATGAAATGGATTCAAAAAATCTTTCGTTTGCTGGCACCGAGAATAGAACGGCGGTCAGTGTCCCCCCCCCCCCCCCCCCCCGCAGAACCTAGCCACCACAGTTCACCGAATTCCCCTCCTTGCGGAAGGCGTGAGGAGGTCCAACTGCCACTACTCACACGTAACAATTGTTTTTAGTGACCACTATAAGGCAGAATTATACAGTGTATGTCACATATGTGTGTTTAATTTCTGTCAGGCGCTTTGTGAATACGTTCTAATGTTTAGAAGTCTGATCATGCACAACTTCGTGGAGTTTCGAAACGATGGAAGGCCAAGATCGTCATTGTATAGTAGAATAAACGAACTATGCAGTGAAATGGCGGAACTTCAATTTGCCGACCGGAGTAGACGAGCGGTTCTAGGCGCTACTGTCTGGAACCGCGCGACCGCTCCGGTCGCAGGTCGAATCGTGCCTCGGGCATGGATGTGTGTGATGTCCTTAGGTTAGTTAGGTTTAAGTAGTTCTAAGTTCTACGGGACTTATGACAACAGCAGTTGAATCCCATAGTGCTCAGAGCCATTTGAACCAAAAAGTCTCTTTGGCCCGAAAACATAGTAAAATTATCGACAGGTAAGCACTATAGTAAACTGAACTACACAAAAATCCTTGTATCTTCCATGCTGATGGAACATGTCGAGATGACAGCTGCTAACACTCTGCCGGCTGAAGCGGCCGTGCGGTTCTAGGCGCCGCATTCTGGAACCTCGAGACCGCTACGGTCGCAGGTAAGAATCCTGCCTCGGGCATAGATGTATGTGATGTCCTTAGGTTAGTTAGGTTTAACTAGTTCTAAGTTCTAGGGGACTAATGACCTCAGAAGTTGAGTCCCATAGTGCTGAGAGCTATTTGAACCATTTTTTGCTAACACTCACGTGGCTGACAGTACTTACTACTTATTTGATTTTTATTTATGTATCTCGATAGGTGTATTTATTGCTTTTCGTCTGAAATCCAACAGATATCAATGATTAAACGCTCCATCTTCAGGCACATTACCCGGCAGTCAATGTGCGCAGTATATCTGTCACCGGAATATGATGTGCCTCGTCCATGAATCAACATAAATGACAACACCTCACACCTATTTATGAATGGATGAGCCACCTTACGTTCGTATGGCAATCTCCGTACTTCGATTTCTTTAATATAGACCTGGAAGTCGACATTTACTTTTTCTAAATAGCTATCAATTACACTCCTGGAAATTGAAATAAGAACACCGTGAATTCATTGTCCCAGGAAGGGGAAACTTTATTGACACATTCCTGGGGTCAGATACATCACATGATCACACTGACAGCACCACAGGCACATAGACACAGGCAACAGAGCATGCACAATGTCGGCACTAGTACAGTGTATATCCACCCTTCGCAGCAATGCAGGCTGCTATTCTCCCATGGAGACGATCGTAGAGATGCTGGATGTAGTCCTGTGGAACGGCTTGCCATGCCATTTCCACCTGGCGCCTCAGTTGGACCAGCGTTCGTGCTGGAGGGGCAGACCGCGTGAGACGACGCTTCATCCAGTCCCAAACATGCTCAATGGGGGACAGATCCGGAGATCTTGCTGGCCAGGGTAGTTGACTTACACCTTCTAGAGCACGTTGGGTGGCACAGGATACATGCGGACGTGCATTGTCCTGTTGGAACAGCAAGTTCCCTTGCCGGTCTAGGAATGGTAGAACGATGGGTTCGATGACGGTTTGGATGTACCGTGCACTATTCAGTGTCCCCTCGACGATCACCACTGGTGTACGGCCAGTGTAGGAGATCGCTCCCCACACCATGATGCCGGGTGTTGGCCCTGTGTGCCTCGGTCGTATGCAGTCCTGATTGTGGCGCTCACCTGCACGGCGCCAAACACGCATACGACCATCATTGGCACCAAGGCAGAAGCGACTCTCATCGCTGAAGACGACACGTCTCCATTCGCCCTTCCATTCACGCCTGTCGCGACACCATTGGAGGCGGGCTGCACGATGTTGGGGCGTGAGCGGAAGACGGCCTAACGGTGTGCGGGACCGTAGCCCAGCTTCATGGAGACGGTTGCGAATGGTCCTCGCCGATACCCCAGGAGCAACAGTGTCCCTAATTTGCTGGGAAGTGGCGGTGCGGTCCCCTACGGCACTGCGTAGGATCCTACGGTCTTGGCGTGCATCCGTGCGTCGCTGCGGTCCGGTCCCAGGTCGACGGGCACGTGCACCTTTCGCCGACCACTGGCGACAACATCGATGTACTGTGGAGACCTCACGCCCCACGTGTTGAGCAATTCGGCGCTACGTCCACCCGGCCTCCCGCATGCCCACTGTACGCCCTCGCTCAAAGTCCGTCAACTGCACATACAGTTCACGTCCACGCTGTCGCGGCATGCTACCAGTGTTAAAGACTGCGATGGAGCTCCGTATGTCACGGCAAACTGGCTGACACTGACGACGGCGGTGCACAAATGCTGCACAGCTAGCGCCATTCGACGGCCAACACCGCGGTTCCTGGTGTGTCCGCTGTGCCGTACGTGTGATCATTGCTTGTACAGCCCTCTCGCAGTGTCCGGAGCAAGTATTGTGGGTCTGACACACCGCTGTCAATGTGTTCTTTTTTCCATTTCCAGGAGTGTATGTAAAGCAATAAACGCCGCTGAAATAAATAAATTGGGAATAAATAGAATTTAATTTCCAACATGAAGCTTACCCGTGGCAATGCGTGTGGTGCCTGTAACATAACCATTCTACGTTTATATGTCTGGGATCAAGGGAGGAGATGGTTCAAATGGCTCTGAGCACTATGGGTCGTAACTTCTGTGGTCATCAGTCCCCTAGACTTAGAACTACTTAAACCTAACTAACCTAAGGACATCACACACATCCATGCCCGAGGCAGGATTCGAACCTGCGACCGTAGCGGTCGCTCGACTCCAGACTGTAGCGCCTAGAACCGCACGGCCACTCCGGCCGGCCAAGGGAGGAGGGTGAAGTCTAGGAATTCACAGAATGACGTCTACATCTACATCTAAATCACTCTGGACGCCGCTCCATTTGAGACAAGGCGGGTGGGAAGAATGATTTGCGGCAACGACCGCCGTAAAAACACAAATTTTTCCGATTTCCTTGTCGTGGCCTTCTAATGTAACTTGTATTGGAAGAAGCAATATGTTGAATAACTCTTCGCGAAATGCAAGTCCCCGGCATTTCACCAGTAGACGTCATCGTGATGGAGAACAGCTCTACAGTGTGTGCTGAACACCTCTGAAATGATCTCGCGCCGACTAAATGATCCCCTGACGAAACCACCGTTTTATCTTTTCTGCCCCTTTAATTTATTCAATTAGTCGGACGAGTGTTTAGTAAGCCCCTTCCTTCACCGATGAATTATTATTCATCAAATGATTATCAGCCAGGTATCTGCTTTTTCTATAGTTTGTCTTATGTAGCTGTATCAGAGGGTTATTCCCACCTATTTTAAGGTAGTTATTGTTTCCAGTGTTTTTTTTTCTTTTCATTGTACACTAATCAGGCAGACCATTATGATCACCGACCTACTGTCGATATAACCCCTTCCACGCGATAGCAGGTCACCTGGCGAGGAATGATAGCTAGTTACACACACGCACGTTGCATGTGGTATCAGTGAGCGTGCTGTTCGTGCGTAGAATGGGGGCGGCACGCGATCTATCTGAATTTGACCGAGAACAGGTTTGATGGTCCGGAGGCTCGGCACGAGCATTTCGAAAACTGGATGACTTGTCAGGTGTTCGAGGAATGCTGTGGTGGTGTCTACAACAAGTGGCGAAACCAAGGAGAAACCACGTCCTGACGTTGTGGGTTGGGCGGCTACCCATTATTATATATATATAGCTCGTCGTGCCTGGGCAGACTGGTAGAACAGGACAGGTGGTGGACTGTGGCAGAAGTAGCATCAGACTTTAGTGCTGAGCCGAGTACAAGTGTGTCTGAATACACAGTGCACCGAACACTCCTAAGGCTAGGCGCTAACAGAGACGCGTATAGCACGTGTGACGTGACACGACACCACAGCGCGACACGCACGTGCATCGCGAGTCGCGCGGGTGCAGCGTATATTGCGACGCGTACACCATACTTCGCACGCGCCGACTGGCGACGCTGTGCGCTGACAGAACCGAAGCGCGTGCAACCTGTTGTCTTTCTCAAGTCATTTTACAGAGACTATCCACTGAAAATATATGATTTTTGCCTTACTTGCAGCGTTATATGTCAGCTTCGTGACAAAGTGTCCATCACCTCGCTAATGACCATTCTTATTGTGATGTGCACATTTTAGTAAGGCACTATGCAAAACTCAAAAAGTTTGCAACCAAAATTATGGGTCGCTATGATTTTGCGTTGGGTGCGTATTACACCACATGTTGCTCATTATGAAATTTAGCTAACATGCTGAATTTTTGTTTAGACTTGGGAGGAGGTCTCTATCTGCCTCCGATTTCGAGAAAATGGATCCCATGTAGCGCACTCACTTTCGATCTCACGCCGCCGACAATGAAATACTCACATCTCTCATATCTCCTAATAGCTCGAGACATCGAAACGAAAGTTTGGCGAATGATAGCACACAAGATGGAGAGTGTTTTGCTAATTCTTAAACACACGGAACTTCCTTATCTATGGCGATATATCAAAACTTATACTTCCCTTTTTGTTTGTTTCACTCCAGTGACTATAAGTTTTTAAGAGTTATCGACAGCTAGCGAAACAAGAGCTCCCTAGTAAGAAAATAAAAATGAAATTTCTTCTTTTATGTTACTGCAAACCGACACTATGAGGTTTTTAGTAAGTTTTTCAGCTCTGTGAGTGCCAATTACTTGATTAATGAGGCAATGTGTTTCGGAATTTTGTCTCAATAGCTGCTGTGAGACGATGAGTTTGGCAAATAACACTCTGACAAAGAAAGTACAATTAAACCAGTTACCAAGAGAAATGTGGCCGTTACTCACCGGATGCTTCTTCAAATGAGAAAAGGTTAACTCACACATGAATAGATTGCCAGTTCCGTTGGAATTTTGGTGGAATCCCCGTAATCCATAGTATACTCCTGGAAATTGAAATAAGAACACCGTGAATTCATTGTCCCAGGGAGGGGAAACTTTATTGACACGTTCCTGGGGTCAGATACATCACATGATCACACTGACAGAACCACAGGCACATAGACACAGGCAACAGAGCATGCACAATGTCGGCACTATTACAGTGTATATCCACCTTTCGCAGCAATGCAGGCTGCTATTCTCCCATGGAGACGATCGTAGAGATGCTGGATGTAGTCCTGTGGAACGGCTTGCCATGCCATTTCCACCTGGCGCCTCAGTTTGACCAGCGTTTGTGCTGGACGTGCAGACCGCGTGAGACGACGCTTCATCCAGTCCCAAACATGCTCAATGGGGGACAGATCCGGAGATCTTGCTGGCCAGGGTAGTTGACTTACACCTTCTAGAGCACGTTGGGTGGCACGGGATACATGCGGACGTGCATTGTCCTGTTGGAACAGCAAGTTCCCTTGCCGGTCTAGGAATGGTAGAACGATGGGTTCGATGACGGTTTGGATGTACCGTGCACTATTCAGTGTCCCCTCGACGATCACCAGTGGTGTACGGCCAGTGTAGGAGATCGCTCCCCACACCATGATGCCGGGTGTTGGCCCTGTGTGCCTCGGTCGTATGCTGTCCTGATTGTGGCGCTCACCTGCACGGCGCCAAACACGCATACGACCATCATTGGCACCAAGGCAGAAGCGACTCTCATCGCTGAAGACGACACGTCTCCATTCGTCCCTCCATTCACGCCTGTCGCGACACCACTGGAGGCGGGCTGCACGATGTTGGGGCGTGAGCGGAAGACAGCCTAACGGTGTGCGGGACCGTAGCCCAGCTTCATGGAGACGGTTGCGAATGGTCCTCGCCGATACCCCAGGAGCAACAGTGTCCCTAATTTGCTGGGAAGTGGCGGTGCTGTCCCCTACGGCACTGCTTAGGATCCTACAGTCTTGGCGTGCATCCGTGCGTCGCTGCGGTCCGGTCCCAGGTCGCCAGGCACGTGCACCTTCCGCCGACCACTGGCGACAACATTGATGTACTGTGGAGACCTCACGCCCCACGTGTTGAGCAATTCGGCGGTACGTCCACCCGGCCTCCCGCATGCCCACTATACGCCCTCGCTCAAAGTCCGTCAACTGCACATACGGTTCACGTCCACGCTGTCACGGCATGCTACCAGTGTTAAAGACTGCGATGGAGCTCCGTATGCCACTGAAAACTGGCAGACACTGGTGTGTCCGCTGTGCCGTGCGTGTGATCATTGCTTGTACAGCCCTCTCGCAGTGTCCGGAGCAAGTATGGGGGGTCTGACACACCGGTGTCAATGTGTTCTTTTTTCCATTTCCAGGAGTGTATTTTTAATACTGAGCGGCTAGAATGGAAACTGACCAAAATATTTTATTCGTTCTCTTGATCTGAGCAGTACTAAAATAATGACGAGCGTTTCTTCCGGCGGTATGATAGGCACATGCCAGATATTTGTTACTCGCCTACGGGTTGCCAAACTAACAATGTGTGATCGCGAATAAAATAGTTGTTATTGAGAAAAATAAACAATTGATCTGTCGCATAACACAATGGTCAGTGTACTGACAGCACAGAAGGATGATGCGTGCGACAGGAAAGCACAAGCTAGCCATGTGTGCCTTGTGAGTTGGAGTTCGAAAAATATTGTCATGAAAGTAGATCTGCGTTTGTCAGCAGTAAATTTCAACAAATTAAATATATCTAATCATAATACTCTTTTATGATTTTCCTACTTTCGTAATAATACTGACCATTTTCTTCATTTGTGTAGCCTGTTTTATAATTAGTTTATTAATGCTGATAAAGTGCGTGCAACAATTGAAATGCTTTTTCTCATCACGGCAAACCAATTAAAACATTGTTATTTGTGACCGCTTTTCGACTGTTTCTAGCTTGCAGTGGAAATGTGATTTTCACATGCATGTAGTACAGTGTGTCGTATTACATTATTACATCCATATCAGAGTAACCACAGTGAGACTTCTATACTTCAGATCTTGGACTCTTTTTACCAGGAGCACAAAGGGATCACACCTGTGGAGATTATCCCTTTCTAAATTTTTGTAACAGACCGTACAGATACCCCAGCATACTAGGAAGCGAGAAGATAATCTTGTTTTACTTTCCTACCTTGATTCTAAATCACATGATTTTATAATATTCCTTGCTTTTTTATTCAGCACCCTCTGTCCCTTCTTGCGATCTGAAAACATCGCAGAGGCATATCATACAATTCCAGCGGCCAATGGCTCATCAGTTACTGAAGTGTGTATTTTTCTTCGCAGAATAAAAACAAAACAAAACTATACAGATATAAATAACACAAAAGTATAATTTACTAACGAAGGAAGCTGGAGCGTTTAAATGGCGAAAAACGAAACACTACCCAAAGACAATGAAATTTAGTACACAGTAAGGCAAAATTTATCGTATGGGCAATACTATCACTGCTCATATGCGCCGTTCCGATGTGAGCATATGGCCGGGCTACTTTTCCGCTCCCCGCCTCAAATTTCCCACGTTGCTAGCGAGGCACGCCCGACGCGCGGCGCGAGAAACTGTGCCTCAACCACAACGCCGCGCGACCTGGCGCAGGCGCGTGTCGCGTCCCAGTCGCGTCGCGTCGCAGTTTGCGCAGTCCCATTTGAACCTGTGATGTTACAAAAACGCGCTGCGTTGCGTCGTGCCACACGCGCTATACACTTGTCAATTTGCGCCTAGTCAAACGCAGGACCTCCGCTGCCGATGAACCATTCACGTGCCAATGTTAACAACGCAACAATGGCAACTACGCCTAAAATGGGCACGTGACCATCGACACTGGACTTTGGCTTAACGGTAGAGCGTTTCATGGTCTGACGAATCCCGATATGTTTACAATGCTGTTGGCAGGGCGCGAATCCGTCGTCTTCCAGAGGAACAGTTACTTGAAACCTGTGCTGTGGGACGGAGACAAGACGGCGGCAGCTCGATTATGCTCTGGGGAACATTCACGCATGATTCCGTGGGCCCAGTGTAGCTCGTGCAAGGCACCATGACGGCCAAGGAGTATCGTACACAGGTTGCCGACTACGTACACCCCTTGATGACGATCAAGTTTCCTGATGGCAGCGGCATTTTTCAACAAGATAATGCGCCATGTATAAGGGCGGAAGTGTGATAATGGTTCGAGAAACACAGTGGTTAGTTCCAATTGATGTGCTGGCTCCCCAGATCTGAACCCTATCGAACACATCTGTAAAGAGTTTGAACATTGTGTCAGAGCTCATATTCCGCGCCCTACCCCCTCCCCCCACCTCCCTGGAATTTACGAGAATTAGCTGACCTGTGAGTGCAGATGTGGTGCCAACTCCCTCCATCGACCTCCAAAGGCCTCATTTATTCCATACCACGATGCGTCATTCCTGTTATCCATGCCAAAGGTGGACATAGCAGCGGTTAGGTACTTTGTCGTAATGTTCTGACTGATCAGTATATGTCAATAATCTGTCATCAGTTTTCTCGTACTGCAAAACACCACGTGTGTGCTGATGACCTACAGCTCTATCGAAGTGCAAAACCCGCTTTCGAGAAAAGAGGGGCACCGAATATAAGATTAAAGCTCAACCTATCAGAAACCCAGGCGGTACTGGTGGTCATTCTAGGCTCATTAGCCTAAATTATCTGGAATCCGTGTTATCTTTAGCCCTAAATAGGACAAATATCAACTTCTCTCGTTCAACAAAGAGCCTAGGAGTAATAACTGACGACAATCGAAATTTGATGGGACACGTAACTGGAATGTGCAAAAAGACCTCAGCATCTCTCAATGCCTTACGAAAATAGAAAAACCTCTTCCCTCTATGCCGGCCCCTGGTGGCCGAGCGGTTCTAGTCGCTTCAGACTGGAACCGCGTGACCGCCACGGTCGCAGGTTCGAATCCTGCCTCGGGCATGGATGTGTGTGATGTCCTTAGGTTAGTTAGGTTTAAGTAGTCCTAAGTTCTAGGGGACTGATGACCTGAGATGTTAAGTCTCATAGTTCTCAGAGCCATTTTTTTTCTTCCCTCTCTACCTGAAAAAGAAACTTTTACAAACACTTAAACTTCGAATTACTTACTATAACGATGTTATCCAGCAAGGCCTCTCTAAGGAAATATCATGGCGCATAGAACTGGTTACGAATGCCTGTGTACATTATAAGTGTGATGTTCGACTCTTTGATCGCATTTCACCATCATACGCACAGCTATCCTGGCTGCGTGCAGAAAAGCGCTGAGATTTCCATACCATCTGTCTTTTCTACTGTCTCATCGACGTACACAGTCCCGCATATCTCCCTCGACCTTAACGCTCTTGTCTGAACAACATGGCAGAAACAACCATTCTCATCAGAGTAACATCCTTTATGTCTTACTCCATCTTTCCGGTCCTTCCTCGAATTATATTAGAGATCGCAATAACACCTCCAGCGTTAGATGTATCTACTAAAGCATTGGCACTGTATGCTCTCGTTAACATTGTACATCCTTCTTTCCAACCAGATCTTCCTCATTTTACAGTATTCTTAGCTGCTGCCATGTCCTTAAATTTCCTTTCCCAATAACTCGCTGTATTATAAGTATTTTGTGCAGCTACAAATTCTTTTTACATATCCCATTATCAGTATTCTTATTATGGTCATCATTACTATTATTATTATCAGTATTAGTTACAGCAGCAGTAACACAAGTCGTACCAGTATTAAATTTATTAGTTCATATTATTTCTCCCACACACTCACTGTAGACACTTAAATCATTTTAAGTCTATTTGTCAAACTAAAAGTGTTATTTATTAGGGAGCTATGATGTGAAATACGTGTAAAACCCTGGTCCAGTGTAATAGTCTGTTCGTCCTAATCAGAGCAGGTTAAATATATAAATAAAATTTGTTGCGTAAGTGTAATCGAAAAGTAGCTGACTTCTCCGCCTATTATGAGTAATACCCTATATTTATTTACTGGCAGGACCTAGACCAATTATGACGGCATGGAAATGTACATTCTAATCTGCTAGTGTAAGAAAGATTGGTTCAGAAAGTGATGGTGTAACTCATGATGGCCGGTGTAGCCGAGCGGTCCTAAGCGCTTCAGTTTGGAACCCCGGAACTGCTACGGGCGCAGGGTCGAATCCTGCCTCGGGCGTGGATGCGTGTGATGTCTTTAGGTTAGCTAGGTTTAAGTAGTACTAAGTTCTAGGGGACTGATGACCTCAGATGTTAAGTCCTATAGTGCTCAGAGCCATTTGGACCATTTTTTTGTGTAACTTATAAACAGTGCTCAGCTTCGTTATGGCTGTAGCTATGAATATACACTCCTGGAAATGGAAAACAGAACACATTGACACCGGTGTGTCAGACCCACCATACTTGCTCCGGACACTGCGAGAGGGCTGTACAAGCAATGATCACACGCACGGCACAGCAGACACACCAGGAACCGCGGTGTTGGCCGTCGAATGGCGCTAGCTGCGCAGCATTTGTGCACCGCCGCCGTCAGTGTCAGCCAGTTGGCCGTGGCATACGGAGCTCCATCGCAGTCTTTAACACTGGTAGCATGCCGCGACAGCGTGGACGTGAACCGTATGTGCAGTTGACGGACTTTGAGCGAGGGCGTATAGTAGGCATGCGGGAGGCCGGGTGGACGTACCGCCGAATTGCTCAACACGTGGGGCGTGACGTCTCCACAGTACATCGATGTTGTCGCCAGTGGTCGGCGGAAGGTGCACGTGCCCGTCGACCTGGGACCGGACCGCAGCGACGACGGATGCACGCCAAGACCGTAGGATCCTACGCAGTGCCGTAGGGGACCGCACCGCCACTTCCCAGCAAATTAGGGACACTGTTGCTCCTGGGGTATCGGCGAGGACCATTCGCAACCGTCTCCATGAAGCTGGGCTACGGTCCCGCACACCGTTAGGCCGTTTTCCGCTCACGCCCCAACATCGTGCAGCCCGCCTCCAGTGGTGTCGCGACAGGCGTGAATGGAGGGACGAATGGAGACGTGTCGTCTTCAGCGATGAGAGTCGCTTCTGCCTTGGTGCCAATGATGGTCGTATGCGTGTTTGGCGCCGTGCAGGTGAGCGCCACAATCAGGACTGCATACGACCGAGGCACACAGGGCCAACACCTGGCATCATGGTGTGGGGAGCGATCTCCTACACTGGCCGTACACAACTGGTGATCGTCGAGGGGACACTGAGTAGTGCACGGTACATCCAAACCGTCATCGAACCCATCGTTCTACCATTCCTAGACCGGCAAGGGAACTTGCTGTTCCAACAGGACAATGCACGTCCGCATGTATGCTGTGCCTCCCAACGTGCTCTAGAAGGTGTAAGTCAACTACCCTGGCCAGCAAGATCTCCAGATCTGTCCCCCATTGAGCATGTTTGGGACTGGATGAAGCGTCGTCTCACGCGGTCTGCACGTCCAGCACGAACGCTGGTCCAACAGAGGCGCCAGGTGGAAATGGCATGACAAGCCGTTTCATAAGACTACATCCAGCATCTCTACGATCGTCTCCATGGGAGAATAGCAGCCTGCATTGCTGCGAAAGGTGGATATACACTGTACTAGTGCCGACATTGTGCATGCTCTGTTGCCTGTGTCTATGTGCCTGTGGTTCTGTCAGTGTGATCATGTGATGTATCTGGCCCCAGGAATGTGTCAATAAAGTTTCCCCTCCCTGGGACAATGAATTCACGGTGTTCCTATTTCAATTTCCCGGAGTGTATATGTCATAAATTATGTTAACGAAACCACTCTATTTATTCAGAATAGTCTCCTGCTGAATTAATTCGCAGCTGAAATCGTTTTAAAGTGTTTTGAAACAGACACCATAGCCCTATTTCGGAATTGCATTTGGTACTGCCGTACAAGTCGTAACGGTATCTTTTCATTGGCACCTTCAATTTGGGGAACAAGCAGAAGTCATCTGTGGCCAAATCCGAGGAATACAATAGCTGGTCCAGGACTGTGATCCGTTTGCGGGCCAAAAGCTTGCAAGCTATCTTCACTACGTGGGATGGAGTGTGATTGTGGAGGTGAGTATCTAGGTATTTGGGTTAAATGTAAATGCCGTGTGACTAGAGCCTCCCGTCGGGTAGACCGTTCGTCGGGTGCAGGTCTTTTGATTTGACGCCACTTCGGCGACTGACGCGTCGATGGGGATGAAATGATGATGATTAGGACAACACAACACCCAGTCCCTGAGCGGAGAAAATCTGTGACCCAGCCGGGAGTCGAACCCGGGCGCTTAGGATTGACATTCTGTCGTGCTGGTCACTCAACTACCGGGGCGGACGGTATTTGGTTTAAATGCTGCGAAATCTTGCCCACAAACTCAACACAAAACTTGATGTTGTCTCACAGCTCCACCGTCATTTTCCAACGAATGTCGGACACGCACTGTAACATTCGCGACCGGGATCCCTGCTGCAACGATGCAAGCTCTTTGACCTTCTACACGGCTGCTGTTGAAACTTGAAGGATCACCCCAACTCGCCACGACATAGCACTGTAGTTTGGAATTTCGCACGACTAGTCCTACCGGAACTGGGACACAATGTTCAAAATGAAGCCATAGCATTATGCGTTTCTGGGAACCCTCGGTTACAGGTGTGGGGGGATCTAGCGGCGTATTCCTTCCCAACAAGAAACCTTTGTCTTCATCACCACGACCTTCGCCTGGCACCTCTTATGGGATGACAAATTCGAGCACGCGGCTGAGCTGAGAAATGGCATGCAATCCATTTTATTCTCACCAGGAGTCTCATCAGCAGCAGATAACATCGCCAATTTGGAAGGCGCTCCCTCGCCTAACGCATTTTTTGCTCTCCGGCGACGCAGTATATCAAACCCGTAGACAGGCAGCGGCGGCGCTGCGTACGTGTCTGGGCGTATGAGCGCGCGTGGTGCAATTATAAGGCATTTTTTGGCAACGCTATACGGCGACCCCCGCTTCAGTGCGGCGAAAACAAACATATCATCCCCGACGCGATAGCGATAGCGCGAGGTCGTGAATTACTCTCGCAGAGCGAAATTATTCCGCAGAAGTGGTTGCACCACGTGTATCCGTAATAAATAAGCGACACCTCCTCCACACTAATTTTCTGCGTTCATTCCCTGTTACGCCGAGACGAAGGGATAGTACGTACGAGATTCTCTTCATGTTTCATACCCTGTTATCCTAATGCATCAAAATTAGAGTACCAGTGTAAACGAATCGCAACAACCAAATTAATAGATCTCGTTTCTGAAATACAAAAAAGTATGATTCTTACGATTAAAAGAATTCCAAGAATATATTTGTGTCAATGATATGTGCCATACAGGTTAAAGGGAGTCAATTTCCCGTTTGTAATGATCTAAGGTAATAGATACCTCTGTTCAGGTCTGATAATTTTTTCCACGGAATTATTTTCAAAATTGGAGAAACAACTGTGTTTTTTAGATATCACAGTAACAGTATAAACCTGTAATATAGTTTTATACGACATGATGAGTAGTTTCTTATTTCACGTGATAATGGTACTCTAACTGTACAACACGTTAGCTCTTTCCAAAAAAATTTCTCAATACATGCTATCCGAAATTATTTGCGAGAACAGGGATATGAGGTGATAAAAACTGAGGAACACTTGAGTCATATGTCTCGGTCATCTACGCTTCCGGGCCAAAGTACGTCTCTAACATACTAGCTATGGGAACACAAAATTGAAGTTATATTTGATTAAAGTCTGTGGATGAGTTTTCTGATAGTTCAATAGTCAGCAATGATAATTTCTGTATTTATCCACAAGCTTAAGCTACTGAAAATAATCATACGTTATCGCCAAACTCAGTAGGGAACTAGCGTAAATAGTTGTTCTACAAGAATTATTCATTGCAGTTTGATCGATAAGAGAAGTAATAGGGGTGATGTACAATTACAGATATACTGGGTTAAATTCTTTCTAAACGTCTGCGCAGAGTAAGTTCATGTGCGGCGGTTGATGGCTCGTGTGTGGCCTTTCAGTTAAGCTTGCTGTACGCCCCCGGTAGCCGAGTGGTGCCGGCACGGTAGCTCAGCGTGTTAGGTCAGAGGGTTAACTGCCCTCTGTAATAAAAAAAACTGAGTTAATGGATCAACGACGAAATGAAACGGGTGTCTTGCGACGCCCGCCCCGAGCAGATACAATGAACCAAAGCGAACAAAATGAGAATAAAAAAAAAAGAAGAAGAGTGGTTAGCGCGACAGACTGTCAAACCGAAGGGCCCGGCGGGGTCGGTGATTTTCTCCGTTCAGGGACTGGGTGTTGTGTTTTCCTAATCATCAACATTTCATCCCCATCGACGCGCAAGTCGCCGAAGTGGCGTCAAATCGAAAGACTTGCACCAGGCGAGCGGTCTCCCCGACGGGAGGCCCTCGTCACACATCATAAATATATAAAGTTAAGGTTACTGAACCATTTGGTACAATTTGAAGAAACTAAACTGTATGAAGGCACCAGCGCTCACTAAACCATTTTAACATGCTTCTTTTTTACATTAATCTACTACAGCCACATTGTAACTTGGAAGCGTACGACGAAAAAAATCTCATATTGCTTTTAATACTACCCCCATTTACTCCCTTATAGATCGAAAAGCACCGAAATTTCATACACAGTGTGTTAAGTAAAGGGTTACAGATATGGAAATAAATGATACAATAGCAACTTTTTATTGTCAATTATTATGTATACTGAAGAAGATTGCTTCATATACAGTGTATTATGCATGGACTTTCTGCTATGTTTATCACTTAAATATCTAGTTACAGGATATCATAAAGGCTTTATAGTATGGAAACGCAGCGAATTACTTGCAGGTATAACAGTAACAAAATCATGACCGCCTGTCAACGGCAAGAGATCTAGTTAGTGTAAGTTCGTTGCACAGTTTGTTGCGTCCATATCTGTTAATATGAGGGCTATTCAGAAAGTAACAGACTTTATGGTATGTCGCGTGGATTGGGGGGGGGGGGGGGAGGGGGGCTGCAGCCACTATCATGGTTTCATAATGTTTCTACACTCAATACGCATCCAGAGGTGGTAGTGGGTGGCCTCAGTCTCTGCTGCTTTGCCTTCTGTGACATGTTATAAAGTGTGCTGCAATAGAAAACGCCGCCACTTGTAGGATGTGTTCCGTAATAACATTTTCGTTGACAAATATTGAAAATGAGTCGAAATTTATGGTGACCCGTCTGATGCATACAGAAAAGGGATAATGAGTGAAGCCTAAGTGAGACAACGGTGTCTTGATGTTAAAAGTGACCGTACCAGTGGTCGCGATGAGGACTGCAGTGGTAGGGCTAGCCTTGTGAATGACGACAGAATTAGTGAAAATCGTCGTCTCACGATTACGGAACTTTTGCAACATTTTCCCGAAATTGCACTGCGTTTGGTGTATGGAAATATGTCGGAGGAGCATGATTACCGCAAATTATGTGCTAGGTGGGCTCACAAAATCGTAACGGAAGACCACAAAGAAAAAGAAACAGACTGACCTCCCTTGAAGACTATGAGAAAAATGGTATCAATGTTATACGTTGTATTATGACTAAGGACGAGACTTGGCTCGAGTATGCCAACTGTAAAGCAAAAAGGCAGTCGATGGAAGGGGGACACACAAATTCTCCCAAAATACCAAGGAAGTGTTTGCAAACGCTGTCGGCAAGAAAGATCAGGCTGTGTTTTGGGACTGTAAGGGAGTGATTCTCGCTGATTTACTTGAACGTGACAAAACAGCTCAAAGAGGTATTATCAGAGACTGACAATGTCAAGGCTGGCGATACAAAACAAGCGTCGGGGAAAACTTGGGCCAAAATTTTGTTTTTTTACGACAACGCAGTCCAACCATGGACAATCGTACCCGGAGGCCAGGAGGTCACTTCGTGGTTGGGGATAGAAGTGTTTGATCATCCATCATACAGCCTTGACTTGGCGCCGATCGGCTACCACCTCTTCGCAGCAATGAAGACATGGTTCGCTGCAGAGCCCTTTGATACTGACACTGAATAGCATGCTGGTACAAACCATTGGCTATAATCGAAGGTAGAAAATTTCTACGCAGGTGGTAAAGAAAAACTTGTGTCGCGGTATGATAAGTGCCACAGTTTCAATGGTGATTATGTAGAAAATTAGCTTTACAGTGTATCATCTAGATGTATATAATAAATCTTGATTTTTCCGCATTGTTAATTCTTAATTTTAAAACATCTGTTAGTCTCTGGACAGGGCTAGTACAGTGTGTCTAGTGGATGTCACATTTTTTTTAATATATATAAATTTTCAGTACGGTGTTTCCTACTTCTTCTGCTAGTTATACAGCGTAGAATATTTACAACATATGACATTCACAGTGTACTTTTAAATTACTTCATTTACAGTCAGTTGTTTTCTGATTCGAATTTCATAACTTCATCCTCAGGTGACTTAACATGAAAAGGGATACAAAACTAAGTTACACATTGTTATGGCAGGACCAAAATTTTTACTGAATGCTAAACTACACGTCAAAGTGAGACAGATACAATATTTTTCCTCTTAGCCACCAAGTCTACGTAAGCAACGGTCGGGACGTACTACCATTCCCTCAGTTCCTCGAAGACAGATCTCCGCTCGTTGGTCACAGAGCGATTACAGAACTGCTGTATGAACGTCCTCATCGTTGTAAAATATCTCTCCTCCGCGATATCCTTTCAGGTCGACGAAATGGTGTAAGTGTAATGGTGTAACATCTGGACTTCCCTATCAGCAGCCGGCCGGAGTGGCCGTGTGGTTCTAGGCGCTACAGTCTGGAACCGAGCGACCGCTACGGTCGCAGGTTCGAATCGTGCCTCGGGCATGGATGTGTGTCATGTCCTTAGTTAGGTTTAAGTAGTTCTAAGTTCTAGGCGACTGATGACCTCAGAAGTTACGTCGCATGGTGCTCAGAGCCATTTGAACCAACCCTATCAGCATCACTGACGTTCCTGCGCACTCGGTCAAATTATTATCCATATACCGCCAGCACTTATCAGCGAATCTGCATTAGGAAATGTACTGTACCGGTTTGTAAAGAGGTCGAAGGACTTAATATTATCCGATAACACTGTAAAGCGCTGTAACGCCAAATAACTAGGAATACTGGTCCACAGAAATAGTGCTGACCCCGTATTTCCACTTTGGAGTGCGTTTCCAGTTTAACTGCCGCGCCACGCCATGTCTAGCGAACACTGTGATGATTCTTTTTATTTGTACCGCAGCAGAACTCTACTCTTTTCAGTCCTCAAGGAGGCGGCACTACAGATATCTTGAGCTACCTTTACATTTACCGTAATAAAAAATAGTGAATGATACACACGACATAAAATCCCGGCTGAGGTCTGCAATCATTTTTATGTTAATAATTGGCAACCAATGCTGTACAATCGCAATAGAGTCATCAGATGTTCAGTTGACTCTTTTATTATAACATGTTACGCGTTTCGGGACTACAGGCATCTTCTGTAACAAAAAAAGTACAAAACGTAAGTGAACAGCACACTCAACACGTCTCAAAGTTACAGAAAATGAGATCTGGTCATATGAGTTACATACTACAAACTTCAGCTCCTTCCTAAACAACCACGCGTACAGCCTTGACAACTTAAAGAGAGTGCCCAATAAAATATGACTATAACTGCGAGACAAGCAGTCTTGAAGCAGAGCGTATACTGACGCTAAACAAGTCAACTAGCAGCGAAGCGCCTTCGTTAGGAGGCGCCGCATGGTCATGTGCTCCATGCGTTCACATGTACTATAATAATAATATAGTCAGCATATAACATCTAAGAGGGTGTAATTACGACTGGCTATCGGAGCGGTTCTTCCGTACACGCTAGCTCTAAAGGATATTTAATTATTTTTTATTTTAATTTTTTTTTACCTCCAAAATTTTTACATTGCCATACTATACCTATATGTACTATACTATACCAACGTCCTATATTATACCAATAAGTCAATATAAAATAAATAATAGGGTAGGGGGAGTTCCTTCGTGAATAAACCCTTCAACCTCCCAAATTTCTAAAAGAATACCACCAAATTAAATATAACCAACATTATCCATCATAAACTAAAACCATGTGATCAGCTCGCGTACGCAAATGTCTTAGGCGCCATCTGTTAAAGCCAACGGCAACCAAGTCGTCGGCAGCATCGAATTACAGCTAAGTGTTATTCATGGGTCATGATTGCCCAAACAGAAGCCTTCAAACAACAACTTACACCCCTCTACTACATGGAAAACAGTTAAATGGTGAGAGAAAGAACATTTTCATCTGTAATCCCGAAACGCGTAACACGTTTTAATAAAAGAGTCAATTGAACATCTCATGACTTTATTGCGATTGTACAGCACTGGTTGCTAATTCTTAAAAATAATCAAGTCACATGCAAATTTTAAGAGAGTTTTATTTAATCTGATTATACATATGTACAAGACAGCGCTATCTTACGATATAAAAAAGTTAAAATTGTGGTTTTCTTCCCGAAATGATGAATTTAATGCGCCTATTATTCCCGGAAAATTGATTAATTACATCGTCAATAGGACAATCAATGTCAAAGCGCGGCGTGGGTGGCAATGCGGGCGGCCCCGCATCCCCCCCCCCCCCCCCATATGTGTCCGCCACTGAGTCTTTGTGGAAATGTGTCACTCTTAGCGTGGGACATGTATAAGATACTTCTTGCGGTCCCTGCGAATTTCTTTTCCTTTCTTTTTCTAAATCTGCCTTCATTTTCGTTGTGCGTGAGTTTTCATGTACGAAGAACAGAAATCTATTAACAATTTCAAATTTGCGAAAATAATAACCGAGTATGAAACTGACATTTAAACTTTGTTGTAGAGAATAGTGTACGGTAGCTGATCACCAGGAATATTGTTTCGTTATAACTTCCAACAGCGCTCATGCACCGAAACTGAGCATAATATTGAGAAGGTATTTAGGTATTTCGAAATTCACTATGTTCTATAGTGTTGCAGTTCGTTCTTTCAACTGTTGTACGAATGTAGAAAGTATAAACATTACGTCAAGATACTGCAGGACATCAACTTAACTGAAGCACTTCAGGATAGGTGAACTGGGCCCGATGGTATTCCTAATCAATGCATAAAGATCATACGAAAGAACTATTTTTGCTTTATTTCAGTCCCTAACCAACGATGCGTTGCAAGCGATTGGCAACAGGCAGAGTTCATTCCTGCTGTTAACAAAGCTACTGGCACAGTTGCGCGTAAGTATAGGTCTACATCACTGATACGAGTCCTTTGTGGATATATTGAAGTCTTTGATGCCAGCGGTATGACCTATTTTGAACATTAAGGGAGATATGATACTGCGTGAAGAGTTTGACAGAGCACTGAAAGACCTAAGTCGAAACAAGGCCCAGGGAGTAGGCAACATTGCATTAGAACTACTGATAGCCTTGGGAGAGCCAGTCCTGACAAATCTCTACAATCTGGTGAGCAAAATGCATGACACAGGCGACATACCCTCAGACTTCAAGAAGAATATAATTATTCCAATCCCAAAGAAAGCAAGTGTTGACAGATTTGAAATACCGAACTATCAGTTTAATAAGCCACGGCTGAATAATACTAACACGAATTCTTTACAGACGAATGGAAAAACTGGTAGAAGACGACCTCGGGGAAAACCTGTTTGGATTCCGTAGAAATGTTGGAACACGTGAGGCAATACTGACCCTACGACTTACCTTACAAAATGGATTAAGGAAAGGCAAACCTACGTTTCTAGCATTTGTAGACTTAGAGCAAGCTTTTGACAATGTTGACTGGAAGACTCTCTTTCAAATTCTGAAGGTGGCAGGGGTAAAATACACAGCGCGAAAGGCTATTTACAATTTGTACAGAAACTAGGTGGCATTTACAAGAGTCGAGGGGCATGAAAGGGAAGCAGTGGTTGGGAAGGGAGTGAGACAGGGTTGTAGCCTATCCCTGATGTTATTCAATCTGTATATTGAGCAAGCAGTAAAGGAAACAAAAGAAAAATTCGGAGTAGGA
This sequence comes from Schistocerca cancellata, assembly GCF_023864275.1. NCBI lineage: Eukaryota > Metazoa > Arthropoda > Insecta > Orthoptera > Acrididae > Schistocerca > Schistocerca cancellata. The sequence continues at coordinate 169,030,316 of NC_064631.1, read as the reverse complement.
ATTATAATCCATGGAAAGAAATAAAAACTTTGAGGTTCACTGATGACACTGTAATTCTGTCAGAGATAGCAAAGGACCTGGAAGGACAGCTGAACGGAATGGACAGTGTCTTGAAAGGAGGATATAAGATGAACATCAACAAAAGAAAAACGAGGATAATGGAATGTAGTCGAATTAAATCGGGCGATGGTGCGGGTATTAGATTAGGAAATGAGACACTTAAAGTAGTAGAAGAGTTTCCTATTTAGGGTGCAAAAAACTGATGAAGGTCGAAGTAGAGAGGATATAAAATGTAGACTGGCGATGGCAAGTAAAGCGTTTCTGAACAAGAGAAATTTGTTAATATCGAGTATAGGTTTAAGTGTGAGGAAGTCGTTTCGGAAAGTATTTGTGTGGAGTGTGGCTATGTATGGAAGTGAAACGTGGACGATGAATAGTTTAGACAGGAAGAGAATAGAAGCTTTTGAAATGTGGTGCTACAGAAGAATGCTGAGGATTAGATGGGTAGATCACATAACTAATGAGGAGGCATTGAATAGAATTAGGGAGAAGAGAAATTTGTAGCACAACTTGACTAGAAGAAGGAATCGGATGGTAGGACATATTCTGAGGCATCAAGGGATCACCTACTGGAGGGCAGCGTGGAGGGTAAAAATCGTAGAGGGAGACCAAGAGATGAATACACTAAGCAGATTCAGAAGGATGTAGGTTGCAGTAGGTACTGGGATAGAGTGGCATGGAGAGCTGCATCAAACCTGTCTCTGGACTGAAGACCCAACAAAGACAAGGACTCTAAATAGGTATCTACATCGTTTGTTAAAATTAAAGATCGAAATCAGTTTGCTCCGTTTACGAACAAAATCCAGAAGGCAGCAGCAGGACCTTGGTGTACGTCGTGTTCGTTCACTTCCGGAAGGCGTTTGGTACAGTATCGTTCTGGCGCTCATTGAACAGGAGCTTACGAAATATAGGACAATCTTTACTTTTGTATTTACGTTCCCTTACAGACAGAGATCAGCATGTCAGTAACTTTGGATATGTTAAAGGGCTGTTACTGTTCACTGTGGTAGATAACCTCCACATCTCACTAGGGCTTTCCAGACACTCTGAGACCAAAATGGTACTGAAACAGAGGATGACATACTAAAAGCCGAAATAGTACATGTCTTGTTCCAAAGCTGTTTCGCAGAGGAAGACTGCACTGTAATTCCTTCTCCATATTGTCGCACAGATGACAACATGGTAGATATCGAAACAGATGAAAGAAGGATATAAAAACAATTAAAATTGCTCAAATGAGGAAAGGCCACTGGACCTGATGGGTTACCAGTTCGATTTTACACAGAGTACGCGAAGGAACGTGCCTCCCCCCCCCCTCCTTCTTGCAGCGGTGTACGGTAGGTCTCTAGAAGAACGTAGCTTTCCAAAGGATTGGAAAAGGGCACAGGTCATCCCCGTTTTCAAGAAGTACAGATGTGCAGAACTATTGACCTATATCTCTAACGTCGATCAGTTGTAGAATTTTGGAACACGTATTGTGTTCAAGTATAATGACTTTTCTGGAGACTAGAAATCTACTCTGTAGGAATCAGCATGGGTTTCGAAAAAGACGGTCATGTGAAACCCAGCTCGCGCTATTCGTCCACGAGACTCAGAGGGCCATAGACACGGGTTCACAGGTAGATGCCGTGTTTCTTGACTTCCGCAAGGCGTTCGATACAGGTACCCACAGACGTTTAATGAACAAAGTAAGAATATATGGACTATCAGACCAATTGTGTCATTGGAGTGAAGAGTTCCTAGATAACAGAACGCAGCATGTCAGTCTCAATGGAGAGAAGTCTTCCGAAGTAAGAGTGATTTCAGGTGTTCCGCAGACGATTGTTGTAGGACCGTTGCTATTCACAATATACACAAATGACCGTGTGGATGACATCGGAAGTTCACTGAGGCTTTTTGTGGATGATGCTGTAGTATATCGAGCAGTTGTAACAATGGAAAATTGTACTGAAATGCAGGAGGATCTGCATTGAATTGACGCATGGTGCAGGGAATGGCAATTGAATCTCAATGTAGACAAGTGTAATGTGCTGCGAATACATAGAATCAAAGATCCTTTATCATTTAGCTACATTATAGCAGGTCAGCAACTGGAAGCAGTTAATTCCATAAATTATCTGGGAGTAGCCATTAGGAGTGATTTAAAATGGAATGATCTTATAAAGTTGATCGTTGGTAAAGCAGATGCCAGACTGAGATTCATTGGAAGAATCCTAAGGAAATGCAGTCCGAAAACAAGCGGATAGAGAAGATCCAAAGGAGAGCAACGCGCTTCGTAACAGGATCATTTAGTAACTTGACAAAGGGTCAACCGCCAGTGGCTGCGCCGTGTGTCCTCCGTACTCTAACTGCATTTGGCTACGGTCCGCTAGAGTTGTGACTTTTCTATATGCAACAGTATCATTTGTGAACAGCCTACATCTACATCTACGTCTACATCCATACTCCGCAAGCCACCTGACGGTGTGCGTCTTAGAGGTCAAATACATGCTGTCAGACAACTGTCTTTACCTACACTGCTTTACGTAGTATGGGATATATTCGTTGAAGCAATTGTTTTATTCGAAATACTTTGGTGACCACCTGTACACCGCAGAATATATATTCTTCTTAATGAAATATCGTTTCATGCTGAACGTAAACGTGTAATGACAGTGTTACCAGCCACGTGCAATGCACCCTGTCGAATTATTTGACATTGCGTTGCATAGGTAACTACTCAAATCACATAATATAAATTTTGTCTCCCAAAAAAATAACTATATGTTTTGACAACGCATGTGTTCAAACTGTTGATCATGAACTGATAGGCACATTTCCAACCACAGTTCGAAAGAACGATAAACAGATGTAAATACAGTGCATCATATGGTACAACATGCATTGGCGATTCGACTACACATATCGTCTGGCGTACTGGGACTTCGTCTTAGACTGTGTCTTGGAGTGATCCCAACAGAAAAAAAATCAAGAGTAGTCGAATCGGAGGACCTCGCAGGCCATTTGGCAACGAAATTTTGTCCTATTCTACGTCCAGATAAGTTTTTTTTCAGTATTTGCATTGTAACATGAGACGAATGAGCTGGACAACCATAGTGCTGCAGCCACATACACTGTTGAACATCCAGTGATACCTATACTAGAAGGGCCGGCAGAATGTTCGTCTGAAAGTGTGCGTAAGAATGTCCATTTATAACGCCTGAGATGAAGTGAGGTCCCACAAACTAATTTCCTAGGATACCGCATTATTCTTTTACGCTACAAGGCTGTTGATGTTGCACCTGACAAAGCCAATGTGGATTTTCGGCTGCCCAGTAGTGCATATTACGCAAATTTACATTAGAGTGGTCACTAAAATTGCTTCTTCGGTAAGGAGCACACGTTGGAAAAAAGTAGGGTTATCTCTCAGTTGCTGAACGGAACACCGACAAAATTCTGTACGACGTCTGAAATCGCGGTCGTCAAGTGCCTGATGTAGTGACAGATGATAGGAATGGAAAGTTTGTAGATGCATGATGCGAATGACACTCGCATGGCTGTTTCCACATTCCTTGGCAATATGTCTCGTACTCATCAGAGTCGTATCCAGAACCGATTCTTCGCGTAGTCTGTCAGTTGAAGTCTTCTTTTTTGTCCTCTGGCTGACGTTCGAGCAGCCTGTCTGCACTAGCGCCTTAATAATTCGTGCAATTGCCTGATGTGTGGGACAATGGCGATCCGGATAGATAACCCTATACCGTTGTACGGTTTTTACGGCAGTTCTGTTGCATACGCCATATAAAAGAAGTATATTGAACTTCTTCTCATTGGTATACATGACTGCATGCGACGAATGTTGAAGCAGAAATGGGTGGCCTGCAGTGCAGACAAGTAAACAAGCAAATGTGTTGACATTCTGACACAGTGTGGCACGAGAGCTTTGCTTGGCGGCGTCTGCACCGCAAATACCGATTACGACTTCTGTGTTCTCCAATTCTAGGATGTTTCTCGAATTTTTTAACGATACGTTTCAATGTCAGTATTAACAAACTCTGTATCACTGTAATCGTCTTCTCAAAAGCTGTCGAATGCAGTTATAAAAATTATATCACTCTATTTTAAAAAAAGTACTAGCTTCGATATCTCCATTGATACCAGCGCTAAAAACGTTGACAAAACAAAAGAAAATAAAAGTTGCCTCTCGACGCTCTAACATTTGCCGAAAACCGTGTTTCGATATACGTAACATCTTACGGAACTCACGCTCCGAAAAAATTGATTTACTATGAATGGTTTCAAAGTCGTCCGACAATAGATAGCGAAGTGTCATAGCTACCAGAGCGCCATCTGTGTCTATCCTTTGATAGCGAATGCTCACAGCGAAAACCATTAGTGTGGTGCAAACGTGTGAAGCAGATAACCATACCACGGAGACAAAAATGGTTCAAATGGCTCTGAGCACTATGGGACTTAACTGCTGAGGTCATCTGTCCCCTAGAACTTAGCACTACTTAAACCTAACTAACATAAGGACATCACACACATCCATGCCCGAGGCAGGAGTCGAACCTGCGACCATAGCGGTCGCGCGGTTCCAGACTGTAGCGCCTATAACCGCTCGGCCACTCCGGGCGGCACCACGGAGACGCACTCGTGCTTCCTACAGCCATCTGAGTGAAAGACGTTAAATTGTGGCCTTCCGAATACCGGGATGCTCCTTTACGAAAATTGCCACCCAAGTCTGACGTACTGCTGGTATCAGTGGTCAAGTGAACATTCTCACACCCGCAGCCGAGGTTCTGGACGAGAACCACACAGGACAGACGCTCGCCATGTCGAAGTATCGTAAGGTCAACGGTGGCAGATCCTACAGCGACAACGGCACAGATAAGAGGGCTTGTGAGCCAAGATGTGTCAAAGAGCTGTTGCGAACCGGTTATTAGCAATGGGTCTATGGGCACGTATAATTCTAGTCCGTTTTCCACACATACCACAGCATCGACGTGCTTAGCTCGACGGGTCAGAGGAACATTTGGAAGAAAGAATGGCTTCCCGTTGTCTTCAGCGATGGAAGTAGACTCTTTCTGTACGCAAGTGGTGGTCGTTTGTGCATACGACGTAGATCTGGTGAGCGCTGTCTCGTAGACTGCACTCATCGAAGACACGCTGGTCCCATCCCGGGGTTATGGTCTATGTCGCGACAAGCTACAAAACTCTTACACATATGGTGTTTCTGTAGAGGCCGCTAACCGGCGCTCAGTATGTGCATAAGTGCAAAATATCGTTACATCCGTTCTTTTGATGTACTTTCATCAGGAAGATGATGTGTTGTTCGAACAGGATAATGCTAGTCCACCCATCAACTGTAAAACTCAACGTGTTCTGCGAGACATGCAACACCCTCCCTGTCCAACACGATCTACGGACGTATCTCTAGTCGAACACGTGTGGGGCATGATGGAACGAGAAGTGACTCGTGCGACTCGTCAACCAACAACTTTTACATAACTACGTCCACAGATCGAACAGGTGTGGCACGACGTATCCCAGGACAGTATTCGTCATATGTACGATCGATTGTATGCCAGAGTCGCGCCTACATTGCCTTAAATGGATGTTTCAGCTTATGTCGATACCTGGTACCTCAGAACCACTTATGCTATTGCTCTGTAAATGTAATCATTGCGTGTACTCTTTACAGACTATTGCAGGAAATCTAGAGTGAATTGGAAGTTCCTAAAAGGGTATACAGATTTGTGTGTGTGTGTGTGTGTCTTCACACGAGTTCTCAGGTGTACTTTCTCTCGTGTTTTGACTGATATTTTCAATTTAGTTTTTGTAATCTGTGGTCGGAGTCAGTCCAAAGAATTACTGCTGCTCATGTCATGTGTCACGCACTGCCAACAAAAATCGGTGGTTTGTTTCCTATTACTCGCAAAATTATCATTAAAATGGTATTTTATACTAATTCGATAAAGCGTTCTCAGTTTATTACACCCCGACGTTTGTTTTATCGATATGTATTAACAGGGACAGTAAAATACGAAATATAAACAGCAGTCTAGCAACGACTGAGCAGTGCTACGTGCTTAGCGGTAGCAACTATCGACGGCAGGGCAGTGCTGTCGCAGCTGGTGTATTTGTTATTCATAGTATTTTATTGCCCATGTTAATATATATCGATAAAGTGCCCAAGTCGAAGGATAATTAAACTATTATTTTGAGAAAGCCATGACTATTGCAAAACAAATGTTGATATGTGTGTGAAATCTTTTAGGAGTTAACTGCTAAGGTCATCAGTCCCTAAGCTTACACACTACTTAACCTAAATTATCCTAAGGACAAACACACACACCCATGCCCGAGGGAGGACTCGAACCTCCTCCGGGACCATGACTATTGCACATGCTCAGTTTAAGTAGTACGACGCTGCCCAGTACACTTATAAGACACTTAAAGCTTCAAAGCCACTAAAAAAAGTAATAACTTATGAGACATCCGTTCTACCGATTTCTGAGCCTTCTCATTATTGTGGGGTTAATGAATGTGATGAAAAAATATCCTAAGAAGAAAAGTGTGTTCCGTCGTCGGTGCACAAGAGAGCGTTAGTGAGTGGCAGATACTGCAAGGGAGACGTCGTAGTTTACTTACAGGATTACTAACAAAATCTCGACCTCGAGAAATGATCATGACAGTGAATGTAGAAAAACAGGCTTATATCGTGCTTTACGACAATCGTTCATCCTGCAAACCATTCGTCAATGGAAGTATTCTAGGAAATGCTAACGGAAGCTGAAGTACATTTTGTGAAGCCACTTCAGCACTATCCACAAAGTGCATTACGTTTTGGAATTAAAAATAAATAAAGTATTGGAAATTTTTTTTATTATATACAGATGAAAGCCACACTTAAATACAACTTTTCTACATAGTTGCCATTTAAGTTAAGGCATTTATCGTAGCGATGGACGAGCTTGGAAATTCCTTCGTCGTAAAATTCGGCCGCTTGCGCCTTCAACCACGTGGTTACCTCTTTTGGGACAGAAAAGTAGTGATTTTTGTGGATTTCCTGGAAAGAGGTACTACAATAAACTCTCAAAGGAGTTGCCAAACTCTGCTCAACCTCAGAAGAGCAATACAAAACAAGGGCAGGGGAAAGTTGGGCTCAAAGATCTTGCTGAATCATGACAACGCCCGGGCCCACACGGCAAATGCCACTCGTGAAGTTCTCGAATCTTTTAAGTGGGAGTTGTTTTCTCATCCACCGAACAGTCCCGACCTGGCACCGAGCGACTTCCACTTAGTCCCAGCAATGTAGAAGTGGTTGGCTATGCAGCATTTTGATGACGACTCACAGCTTCAAGAAGAGGTAACCACGTGGTTGAAGGTGCAGTGCCTTAATTTAAATGGCAACTATGTAGAAAAGTAGTATTTAAGTGTGGCTTTCATCTGTATGTAATAAAAATATTTTCCAATACTTTACTTATTTTTAATTCCAAAACGTAATGTACTTTGTGGATAGCCCTCGTATATATCATGTCACGCCTTTCTAAAGCATATATTTTCAATGGTCACCAAATTTCTAACTGCCGTGCATGGGTTAGTATTATTATTACTTCGTGGTTCGAGGCTTAGAAGTATTGCGGAACAATTTACTGACGCAGCTTCTATAAAGTACCGGTTGCTGATACGTCTGCTTCTCAGGTTGCCTCGTATTCCGGAGCGCCACTCGACGAACGCAACAAAATTTTAAATGACTAAATAGGACCGCAGAAAAGTATTCTTCCGTCAGTGCACCAGGCGCGGCAACTTGTCGGTTGGGCTGTGGTCCTGCGTAAGGAGCTTACGGTGGCCGTCGCTAGGATCGCGGTTAATGGGCGCTCGCCCCCGCATCCTCTTACAGGGGCGCTGCTTAGGGAAGGCGAATGCACTTGCTGGCCGGTCGCCGGTGGAATTCGCGGTGGGCGTCCGATGGCGCTACAGGGAGAGGAGAGGGTGGCCAGGGTGGGGGAGAAGGAGGCGGGGGAGGTCTAATGAAAGGAGCGCCTGACTAAAGACAGCCACAACAAGCCGCTTTCAGCCACGTGGCAGGGCTTTACTTGGCAGAGCGGTTCTGAGCCCTCAGGAGCCACGTCATTGAGGACGTAAAGGAAGTCACTCAAACAGGCCGTCCAATAAATGAATAATGCACTCTGAAAGCATTCTACTTTCTGTTAAATTTCATCTCGGTTCGTAATTGCTATGACTTTAGTACAATGCCCTAAAAATATTGCCCTCTTATAGGTAATTTACAACAATGCAATCTGCACTGAAAGATTCGGAAGAAGGCATAACTTTCATAGCACAACAATAAAAATAACCGTATCCTGAACATATGTTAACGCAACCCAGTTTTATAATCAAGATGTTCACACCTCCTGCTTTCAGTATCTATGCCCAACTTCCCGATTATAGAAAATGTTGACTCATGAATGAACAATGTGATCTGACCTCTACCTATAAAATATTCGGAAGTAGCCACAACTTTCGTAGCGCAACGATAATAATAGGGGGATCTCGAACATGTGTTAAACTTACGTAAATTTAAAACCAAGATGTTGAAATACCCTAACACAATACGAAAGTATAACACGCACTCTCTCGTAGTGAAAAAGCTTTCTACGGAGTCAACTTTGTACAGGCTAGCACCCGTTCATTAATAGTATGAACACAATATCCACTCTTAACTTATTCAAGATCAGCACGTGTTTCGAAATCCTCAGCAGCACAGACCTCTTTTTCACTTTCTGTAATACGCATGCAAAGAATACAATATATGTTCTTCCTATGGAAGTTTATCAGAAAAACGGTTTGTGGTGTCACAGCCAGACACCACACTTGCTAGGTTGTAGCCTTCAAATCGGCCGCGGTCCGTTAGTATACGTCGGACCCGCTTGTCGCCACTATCAGTGATTGCAGACCGAGCGCCGCCATACGGCAAGTCTAGAGAGACTTCCTAGCACTCGCCCCAGTTGTACAACCGACTTTCCTAGAGATGGTTCACTGACAAAATACGTTCTCATTTGCCGAGCTGATAGTTACCATAGCCTTCAGCTACGTCATTTGCTACGACCTAGCAAGGCGCCATTACCAGTTACTATTGATACTGAGTCATGTACAGTCAAGAGCGACGCTCATCATTAATGGATTAAAGTATTCCCCCAGCAACGTCCGTTTTTCTGAAGTCTAATTTCCTTGTCCTGTTCCAGACCTCACGCCAGCCTGCGTGAGCTAAAACGCGTGTCTTTCGGCTTCCTCTAATAATATGGTGTTGGCTCTCCTGCCAACCCACAACATTGGCGACGAGGCAACACTGCGTTCGTAACTATACTGCCCTGATTTTCTAGTGTAATGGCTTCACCACCATTTCCAGATGTAACGTCCGAATTTTATCGCTTACAGAATCAGCAGACGCAGGCCTTACTGGATGCCCTTGGACAGCTCGTCCAGGGTCAACGTGCAATACAAATCGATGCGGCAACCGCCGCTCCACCGCTAATGCAGCCACAACACGCAGTTGCACCGACTTTTTGTCCTTTTGAGGCTGCACTGGAAAGCTGGACGGAGTGGTCACGCCAATTTGGATTCCATCTCGCCACCTACAGAATTCAAGGCAACGAGCGGCAGCCTTTTTTATTATCTTCCGTCGGTGTGACCACGTACCGTGTGATAGTCAAATTATTTCCCCTACGCGACGTAGCAACTCTGTCCTACGACAAAATTTTGTCTACATTAGATGCATATTTCAAAGAATCAGTCAATGTAGTGGCCAAACGGTATACCTTCTTTCGTACAAAACGTACCACAGGTCTGACTAATAGGGAGTGGGTTGCAACCTTGCAAGGCCTTACTAGGGATTGTGGTTTTTAGTGTCAATGTGGACTCCCTTATTCAGATTCTATGGTATGTAATGCAATTGCACAGAACGTTTCTGATGTTCGTATAAGGGAACAGATTTTGAAACTAGTCAATCCCTCCCTTCAACTAGTGATAGACATATTGGATCGGCAGGACACACTTGACTCAGGAATCATTTGCAACTACGCCAGCCGTGTGTCAGGTTAACCGGCCCACCGGGCGAGCTGCACAGAACAGTAAACAGTCCTCGCACCCGCCCACGCCACTGCCGCCAGGCTCTCAGACACGTGTACCGCGCCGGCAAGCAAATGCAGTGCTAAAATCATGCCCGCAGTGTGCTACTAGACATGGGCGCGAGAATTGCCCGTCACGTGTGGCTATTTGCTTTTACTGTAATAAAAAAGGACATGTTCAAAGTGTTTGCCACAAAAAGCTCAGATCGGAAGCTCTAAACCATTCCAGGCCCTTTGGTTCGTGCCGGAATCGGAATCGAACCAAGGATACTCAGGCTAGCGAAACTTCGCCCATGGAAATTCATATAGTTCATGCCACTCCACCCAGTGCCACTCTCAATAACAGTGACTGTGTTCGTCCCACAAATAGTGTGTGTCGACATCGCCGGAACTCCTGTCAAGTCGCAAGTGATTTTGTACCAGTGTCAGTTCACGTTGCATGAGACAGTCGCTCTTGTCGTCAGCAGGACAGTAAATTTTTTGTGGACTTGAACATTAACGGCAAAGTGATACCATTCCAGCTCGATACTGGGGCTGCAGTTTCACTGATCAATCAAGGCACTTACAAACTGCTGGGCACACCTCCATTGCGTGCCGCAACTGTTAAGTACCTACTCAGGTCACAAGATCCCTGTGTTAGGACAGTGCAGCCTTCTTGCAACATACAAGGGACAAACAAAACTTGTGTCATTTTACGTCCTTCGTTCTTCTTCTGCACTGAACTTGTTTGGTTTCGATTTATGTCAGTTGTTTAACTTGTCTATAGTAAATCACGTCCTATCAGTGAACCAGACTGTGCCTTCCGACAGTGTTTCTCGTCAATGTGAAGAATTTGCAGACATTTTTCCACCGGGCCTCGGTTGCGCTAAGAACTATAACGCACATTTGCAACTGAAAGTAAACGCGCAACCGTAATTTTTCAGAGCGCGCAATGTTCCCCATGCATTGCGTGATGAGGTCGCAAAAACATAACACGATTTGCAATCACAAGGTGCAATTGAACGTGTGCAGGCTTCTCTCTGGGCATCACCCTTAGTAATTTTGCACAAACCTTTGGGAAAATTGAGACTTTGTGTGGACTTCAAGGCCACAGTGAATCCACAACTAGTGACTGCAACTTTTCCTTTACCCCGCCCGGAAGATCTAATTGACAAACTGTGCCCAGGTAAATATTTTTCGAAGTTGGACCTAGCAGATGCGTTCGTGCAAATACCGGTGGACGAAGAATCCAAGCGCGTTTTGGTGGTTAACACGCATCTTGGTTTGTATCGATTCAAACGAGTGCCATTCGGGTGTGCATCCGCCCCTGCATTGTTTCAGCAATATCTACAAACTGTTTGTGCGTCGGTCCCTACTGCAGCAAACTATCTGGACGATATTGTGATATCCGGAAAGACCGAAGTAGAACATTTAGCCCATCTCAGAACATTATTTCAGGTATTGCGACAAAATGGTCTTCGCTTGCGGAAGGACAAATGTGTGTTTTTTGCTGAATGCGAACGCTCCTTTCGCCAGTTGAAATCGGCGTTGCTTTCCAATACTTCCCTTACGCCATTCGATCCCCAGAAGCCCCTTTGGTTGATGGTGGATGCATCGGATTTCGGGATCGGTGCTGTGCTTGCGCACAGAGATGGATCGCACGATCGCCCTATTGCCTTTGCGTCCAAATTGCTCTCGTCTGCGCAACGAAATTATTCACAGATCGAGAAAGAAGCATTGGCTCTCGTATTTGGTGTTACAAAGTTTCATGATTTCTTGTATGGTCGTCACTTTAACATTATCACAGACCACAAATCTTTGATATCGCTTTTTCATCCGACCAAGCCCGTACCTCCACGTACAGCTCAGAAGTTCTTTCGCTGGTCTATTTTCCTCTCGCAGTACCGCTACGATATCTTGTATCGGTCCACTGCTAAGCACGGAAACGCCGATGTGTGGTCCCGTTTGCCTGTTGCTGAGGATAGAGCATTCGATTCCTCCGAACTTGCTTGCATGTTTATTGATGCCGAAACCGATGACGTGGTCGAATCGTTTCCGATTGATTTTCGTCGTGTAGCTACAGCCACAGCTGCCGACCCTGTCCTTGCTACCGTTCTGCGTTTTGTTGCTACGCAATGGCCCTTGTCAAAGTCACGGATCGGGGATCCGTTGGTTCGCCGATTTTGTGCTCACAAGGAGAGACTTTTTGTACGACGTGGTGTTTTGCTGTTGCGTTCTGCTAATGATCAGCCCAGAATCGTGGTCCCACGTTCGTTACAGTCTTCTGTCTTACAGCTTCTCCACCAAGGACATTGGGGTATAGTGAGAACGAAACAACTTGCTCGTCAGCATTGTACTTGGTTCGGAATCGATGCCGCGATTACGAATATGTGCTCTTCTTGCATGGTGTGTGCCGAACAACAATCAGCACTACCGCGGAAATTCTTTGCATGGCAAAAGCCACTTCCCCTGGGCAACGCTTACACATCGATTTTGCTGGTCCATTCTGGAATGCTCGATGGTTGGTTGTGGTAGATTCATTCAGTAATTTTCCTTTTGTTGTCTGGATGTCTTCACGATGTCATCTGCCACCATCCAAGCGTTATCTGCTATCTCTTGCATTGAAGGTCTACCACAGACTATTGTTTCCGACAATGGCCCACAATTCATGTCCGCAGAATTTCAGTCATTCTGCAATGCCAATGGTATTCAACATCTGACGTCCGCGCCGTTTTCCCACAGTCCAACGGTGCCGCTGAACGTTTGGTCAGGACTTTCAAGTCAGAGATGTTGAAGTTGAAAGAGTCGCATTCTCGGGAGGACGCGTTATTGCTCTTTTCGTCCTCGTACCGCTCTCAGCCCCGAGATGGTCGCTTGCCGGCTGAGTTGCTCCACGGTCGCCCTCATGAACCTTGATGTCTTTGCTACACCCGCCGCATCAGGTTCCTGTGCAGCGGCAGACACCTGCTTTTGCCCCAGGCGACGTTGTCTACTACCGCAACTATCGAGGTTCACGGCGTTGGCTCAAAGGGCGCATTCCCCGCTGCCTCGGCCGCGCTATGTATCTGGTTTTGGGGGCCTCTGGTGAGGTGCGACGGCATGTCAATCAGCTGCGCCTCTGTCGTCGCACGGGATCTGCCGCTCCCCGTCTGCTTTCAGCGACGGTGCCGTCCGGTCAGCGCGCTGGGGACCCATCTACTGGCTCGCCTCAGCCCCAGGTGTTACCGACGCTGCCTTCCATTTTGCCCCATGGCGACGCGCCGCCGCCGCCGCAGTCGCCGCCTGTTCTCCCGCCGGCGACGCCCGCAGTGGACGCGTCGCTGCAACCGCTGGGCGCCTCCCTGGGTCACGCGCCGCCGATCGCTTCCCGTGACCAGTTGTCCTCCACCATGGAACTCTTGCCCGCTCCGGACCATATGTCGCCTTCGCCCGTCGAGTGCCCCGGCCCGATGGAGGTCGACCCTTCGGCCCCTCCTGTCTCTCTACGGGCGCATACACCGCATGTTGGCGTGCACCCTGGAGCAGGTTTTCAGGCGTTTCTAGGTCCCCGCGGTCCGAATGGCGGGGTGCGGGTGGCACAGCCTCGCCTGTTGTTAGGCACCCCACCTCGTCGCATACGTCAACATGGCGTCCTCCCCACGGCGGGCGGAAGCACTATGCCACAACCGTCCGCCGATATGCGGGGGAGGAATGTGGTGTCACAGCCAGACACCACACTTGCTAGGTGGTAACCTTTAAATCGGCCGCGGTCCATTAGTATACGTCGGCCCCGCGTGTCGCCACTATCAGTGACTGCAGACCGACCGCCGCCACACGGCAGGTCTAGAGAGACTTCCTAGCACTCGCCCCAGTTGTACAACCGACTTTGCTAGCGATGGTTCACTGACAAAATACACTCTCATTTGCCGAGACGATAGTTAGCATAGCCTTCAGCTACGTCATTTGCTACGACCTAGCAAGGCCCCATTACCAGTTATTATTGATACTGAGTCATGTACAGCCAAGAGCGACGCTCATCATTAATGGATTAAAGTTAAGTTTTCCACCAGCTACGTCCGTTATTCTAAAGTCTAATTTCCTTGTCCTGTTCCAGACCTCACGCCAGCCTGCGTGAGCTAAAACGCGTGCCTTTCGGCTTCCTCTAATAATACGGTGTTTGCTCTCCCGCCAACGCACAACACGGTTCTACTAAGACCAGAATGTATCCAGGAAATTGTGCTCCGATGAACTGCTAACTTAGGTAAAGGGAAATAACCACGAAAATCGTCATAAATTATAAAACGCTTCAGGATACTTGTATTTAGGAAGAAACATTCAAAAAACAAGAAAGAAAATCTACTTATGAAGCTTCATATATCCACCAATGGATCATCTTGAATACAGCAGCAAAAATCATAAAAAGCGGAACAAAACGGATAACTGTACTCGTACAATCTTAAATCGCCGTGATAATCTTTGTATACAAAACGGAACCTGCTGTCTGACTAACAGATTATCGTCCAACACGAACCGCTATGGATAGAGTCTTTAAATTCGGAAATGATGTTTATCTTATACTGCTGACATTATTTAAGAAGGGATTTTTCGAAATTCCACCCCAAAGTTGTGTAATGGGAGACGAAAAGTTTTTTGAAAATATGTCGCTATTAAGACAATTTCTAAGCTAGAACCACGAAAACTGATGTATATTTTCTCGGTCGGAAGCGAGGAAACAAGTGTCTCAACGTTTTCTGGAAATTTAACACCTATTGGGATAAATAGCAGGTGAAATATTTTTTTGAAAGTTAATCGTTGTTAAAGAAGTCCTAGCGACTTTTACATCTACAACCATGAAAATTGCTACTTGAATTCCCTGTCACACACTAAAAAGATAAGGTTTCAGTGTTACTGGAAACTGAGCCCCAATGGGGGTGAAACATAAAAAAATATTCCATTATGACAGAATTTTTAAAGCTAAATCTATAAATATTTACATTTAACTCCTCAGTAGGAAATAAAAGATCCTGGGTTTCAGTGTTTTTTGGAAACGCAACTCCTAAGTGCGTTAAATAGTCGATGAAATTTATTATGGAAATTTTCCATCATGAAAAATATTTTTGAAGCTAAATCTATGAAAATTTATATTTGGCTTCTCAGTGAGAATTTCAGCCCCCAATGAAGTGAACAAGGGATGACAAATTTTATGAAAGTATTTCGTCAATATTGAAACTACCTGGGTTTTGCTCTTACAGTGATCCTCTTAGGGGATCAAATAAAGGAAGAAAGGTTGTTCGAAGATATATAGGTATTAAGGTAATTTTCAAACTAGTGCTACGAAAATTAGTATATGATTTCTCGGGTAGAAATGAAAAGATATACATGTCCCTGAGCTTTTGGAAATGCAGCCCCTATTTTACTAAATAAATCATTAATTTAGAGCAACTAAGGCATTTTAAAGTTACATCTATGAATATTAGTATTTCGCTCCTCAATTAGAAATAAAAAAATACCTGTTTCAGTGCTGTCAGAAAATCAACCTCTAAGGCGGTGAAAGTTTTCTACATCTACATGATTACTCTGCAATTCACATTTAAGTGCTTGGCAGAGGGTTCATCGAACCACAATCATACTATCTCTCTACCATTCCACTCCCGAACAGCACGCGGGAAAAACGAACACCTAAACCTTTCAGTTCAAGCTCTGATTTCTCTTATTTTATTTTGATGATCATTCCTACCTATGTAGGTTGGGCTCAACAAAATATTTTCGCATTCGGAAGAGAAAGTTGGTGACTGAAATTTCGTAAATAGATATCGCCGCGACGAAGAACGTCTTTGCTTGAATGACTTCCATCCCAAGTCGCGTATCATATCTGCCACACTCTCTCCCCTATTACGTGATAATACAAAACGAGCTGCCCTTTTTTGCACCCTTTCGATGTCCTCGTCAATCCCACCTGGTAAGGATCCCACACCGCGCAGCAATATTCTAACAGAGGACGAACGAGTGTAGTGTAAGCTGTCTCTTTAGTGGACTTGTTGCATCTTGTAAGTGTCCTGCCAATGAAACGCAACCTTTGGCTCGCCTTCCCCACAATATTATCTATGTGGTCTTTCCAACTGAAGCTGTTCGTAATTTTAACACCCAGGTACTTAGTTGAATTGACAGCCTTGAGAATTGTACTATTTATCGAGTAATCGAAGTCCAACGGATTTCTTTTGGAACTCATGTGGATCACCTCACACTTTTCGTTATTTAGCGTCAACTGCCACCTGCCACACCATACAGAAATCTTTTCTAAATCGCTTTGCAACTGATACTGGTCTTCGGATGACCTTACTAGACGGTAAATTACAGCATCATCTGCGAAGAACCTAAGAAAACTGCTCAGATTGTCACCCAGGTCATTTATATAGATCAGGAACAGCAGAGGTCCCAGGACGCTTCCCTGGGGAACACCTGATATCACTTCAGTTTTAGTCGATGATTTGCCGTCTGTTACTACGAACTGTGACCTTCCTGACAGGAAATCACGAATCCAGTCGCACAACTGAGACGATACCCCATAGGCCCGCAGCTTGATTAGAAGTCGCTTGTGAGGAACGGTGTCAAAAGCATTCCGTAAATCTAGAAATACGGAATCAACTTGAGATCCCCTGTCGATAGCGGCCATTACTTCGTGCGAATAAAGAGCTAGCTGCGTTGCACAAGAGCGATGTTCCTGAAACCATGCAGATTACGTATCAATAGATCGTTCCCGTCCAGGTGATTTATTATGTTTGAATACAGTATATGCTCCAAAACCCTACTGCAAACCGACGTCAATGATATAGGTCTGTAGCTCGATGGATTACTCCTACTACCCTTCTAAAACACTGGTGCGACCCGCGCAATTTTCCAATCTGTAGGTACAGATCTATCGGTGAGCGAGCGGTTGTATGTGATTGCTAAGTAGGGAGCTGTTGTATCAGCGTAATCTGAAAGGAACCTAATCGGTATACAATCTGGACCTGACGACTTGCCCGTATCAAGCGACTTGAGTTGCTTCGCAACCCCTAAGGTATCTACTTCTAACAAACTCATGCTAGCAGCTGTTCTTGTTTTTATGAAACTATTTCATTATAGTTAAAAAATTTTAAAGCTAAATGTATGAGAACTGGTATTTAACTTCTAAAGAAGCGAGGTGAAATAGGGAAAGAAATTTTATGAACGTATTTCATTATATTGAAGCACATTTAAAGCTAAGTCTATGAGAGCTGGTATTTGGCTTCTAAAGAAGCATCTGTCTGGGAATGAAAGTTTCTATGGAAATATTACCACGAGAACTCAGAAGCCAGGACAATGGTCTCCGACTCCAGCTACCAGAATCGCGTTTTGGTCCGAAGTACATTCGGAGAAGATCTTGCTTGCGTCGCTTTAATTAACGTGAAAAGTTTAGATGATGTAGTCAGTTTGTGAACAACATAAAAACTCGAAAAATAAAGAAAAATTTCTATGCAGACGATGCCGTCTACGCAAGTGAAGCAGCGGGCACATAGATAGTATTAAATAAGTGGAAAAGTAACATGAGCTACGACCTACAATCACAGGAGACGTAATGAAACACCTATTATTATCCTTGTAGACAGAACAAAGCTTTTATCTGAGCTGAGAATCATGTAACCAAAATATTACGCCAGTGCATACCGACATTCAAACGTCTCACCAATAACTAATTCCTGAGTTTTGCAGCTAAGAAACGGCCATCACAGCCAAACAAAACGCAAAGGCGCCCAATTGTAACAAACAGAATCACACTGTTATTTAATACAGCAGCCGCAATGTCAAATTTCGAAATTTTTTTCCGCATCGGATTTCGAAATGAGTCAACGGTGAAAGGCGAAAATTTGTTCAGGGCCGGGACTCGATCCCGGAACCCAAACGTCCTGCTTAACGCAAGCACTTGCCGTAACTGCCACGGCCTTCTTTCTTTTAATCAGTGTGACTCGACATTACCACGAAACTACAGAAGACCACAGTCAAATTATCATATAACATAAGCTGCAGATGGAGAAAAAGTTAATTATGATAATAGAATAATAAATAAATACAGAAAGTAAAAGAAACGA
Source organism: Schistocerca cancellata (assembly GCF_023864275.1). Classification (NCBI taxonomy): domain Eukaryota; kingdom Metazoa; phylum Arthropoda; class Insecta; order Orthoptera; family Acrididae; genus Schistocerca; species Schistocerca cancellata. Next base: position 169,012,081 of record NC_064631.1, on the reverse strand, counting down.
GAACGTACCCGACAAACCATTACCCAGCTATCATGTTTTTATGAACAAGTTTTTTATATGTCATTAATTTTCTTCAAAATTATTATTTTTTTGAATTTTTTTTTATTTTTTTATTGAATCAAAGAGGTGGAAGACAAAGAAATCATATTATATTCTAAATCGCACACTAAACCTTCGGCCTAGAGAAAAATTCCAATTTGATTGCAGGAATTAGATACGTTCACGTGTATATGTGCTTCATCTATACACATTGTACTGAGACAAAACACAAAACAAAACTAGTAGGGAAACTAGGAGACAACAAGCCGGAGCAAAACAGATGGGAACATACATAACAATAAAAACACCTGTCATTAGGAAAATGAAATTAACCTACACTTTGCCGACGAGAAGCAAGATTCAACATGGCGAAGAGGCCTCGGTATCGACGCAGTCGTAAGCATGTCCAATAGGTCGTGATCATGTCCTGCCTAAGGGCCATGTGATCTTCCCTGTGGCCTTCTACGACATAATGATCGAAGTGTACCAGTAACCATATTACGGTATGTGTTATCGACCGTGGAAAGAAGTAAGAATCTGGACGGTACATGATGTCCGTAGTGTATACAGTCTCAAAAGATCGAGTGAGGAAGGCCAGTTATGTACTAATCCAAAACCAGTTTGCCATTTGACCTACACAAGTAAAGAGATCTCGAATCGTATATGTAGACGTACAAAGACTATATAAAACCGTGTGGCGAAGCTCAATACGAAAAAGTTGCTCGTTCGTTGGAATCAAGTTACTTACTACGTTACACCTCGAGGACGCTACGCCCTTCGGCCAGATCGGAAGAGTGATGTATGAAACTGTCGTCCAGCGTGTTTGTGGCGATTTTCTTTCAACGAGATTCGGGCAAGGTACTCCCTCCCTTCATGGTGAGGTCGGGTCTCCGTAAAATGTCAGCCCCTAAATAGCTCACCACAAGATAGAGGTGACGAATGAGTTTCAGCTTGTAATGTATGTGACCAGCTTCAATTGGGGGGGGGGGTCAAGAAAAGCAAGACAGACGCAGAGAAATAAAAGGGACGTTAACAGTGAGTTTCTTGAGCTATCTTCTAAACAGTACGTCGCACATGTAGCATGTGCGTCTTCTTTCGTATATCATCCAGGCTCACACCCCCAAATGAATGACGCTTCGACACCACCCCATACCGTAAGATATGTCGCTTCCATAAGAAACGACCAGACAACTGTTGTAGTTTCTCGCCATTTTGAGTGGACAACGATCAATGATGATACCGAGAGACGCATCTGGTCCATTGCTGGAGCTCAGGGAACAATGGCGTCATCAAAGCCTCTCAAAGAAAGAAGCCTGCCTTTACCTTCATTAAGTAGTACACCAGAACTCAGACAATAATTATCGATTACAGCCCTCAGTCAAGGTATGTCGGCAAAATTGGGGAGTGGAACCGTCACGTCATTCGCGTATGCACGAACGGATGTAGTTTTCCGGAAAGCGTCCAATCTTTCAGCTGGGATGTCAGTGTCCGAAGTAGGGGCTCCAGAGACAACTGGAACTGGGTCAGTGACAGCGGTCTTCCTTGAGGCACTTCTCGACACCTATTTATCGAGGTCATCAGTTGGCATTAACAACCACCGAAGCTGAAATGCCCGTAAACAGATTTGAGAGCACTCTCCTTGTTGCAGCTATAAAACCAACAGTCTCCAGAATCCTAAGCAAGAAGTTGTGATTAAAACGGCCAAATGCATTATCAAAGTATAGGAAAGCAAGGGCACCGGGGACGGAGGTTACAGCAGAGACCGGAACCATGTCACGGCACTCCACTATTCGTGTAATAATGGTACGATCAGGTGCGAAGTTTTGCCTCCATCAGAGCCGACATCCCAGTATGAATTACTCTAGTCACAGTCATACAATTAAAGTCTAACAAAGCAATTGGGTGTAGGCTATCAGTACAGCCGGTCCAGGGCGTTTCTGGATTTAAAAAATTTTCTCCACTTTGAACTATCTTGGTACTACTCCCCCCAGTAACACTTCATTCAAAAGTGACGTAAAGGTAGCACTCAACAGCGGTCAAAAACACGCGTAAAATTCCTTGGAAAGTCCATCTAGGCCAGGGGGCTTTTGAGAAGGCGGTCCTGCAATAAGTTTATAAAGTTCCTCAGGTTGAAAGTCAGCTGAAAGCAATTCATTATGTTCAACTGTAATTGTCATATCCAAGGTGCTGAGTAATGGATCGTAAAAGGTATCACTGGACTTATCGACGCCACAGATATCTACATACACTACTGGCCATTAAAATTGCTACACCACGAAGATGACGTGCTACTAACACGAAATTTAACCGACAGGAAGAAGATGCTGTGATATGCAAATTATTAGCTTTCAAGAGCATTCACACAAGGGTGGCACCGGTGGCGACACCTACAACGTCCTTACATGAGGAACGTTTCCAACCGATTTCTCATACAAAAACAGCAGTTGACCGGCGTTGCCTGGTGAGACGTAGTTGTTGTGCCTCGTGTAAGGAGGAGAAATGCGTACCATCACGTTTCCGACTTTGATAAAGGTCGCATTGTAGCCCATCGCGATTGCAGTTTATCGGATCGCGACATTGCTGCTCGTGTTGATCGAGATCCAATGACTGTTAGCAGAATATGGAATCGGTGGGTTCAGGAGGGTAATACGGAAAGCCGTGCTGGATCCCAACGGTCTCGTATCACTAGCGGTCGAGATGACAGGCGTCTTATCCGCAAGGCGTTAACAGATCGTGGAGCCACGTCTCGATCCCTGAGTCAAGAGATAGGGATGTCTGCAAGACAACAACCATCTGCACGAACAGTTCGACGACGTTTTCAGCAGCATAGACAATCAGCTCGGAGACCATGGCTGAGGTTACCCTTGACGCTGCATCACAGACAGGAGCGCCTGCGATGGTGCACTCAACGATGAACCTGGGTGCACGAATGGCGAAACGTCATTTCTTCGGATGAATCCAGGTTCTGTTTGCAGCATCAAGATGGTCGCATCGGTGTTTGGCGCGACGTCGCGGTGAACGCACATTGGAAGCGTGTATTCGTCATCGCCATACTGGCGTATCACCCGGCGTAACGGTATTTGGTGCCATTGGTTACACGTCTTGGTCACCTCTTGTTCGCATTGACGGCACTTTGATCAGTGGACGTTACATTTCAGATGTGATACGCCCCTTGGCTCTACCCTTCAATTGGCCGTGCGGTTCTAGGCGCTAGAGTCTGGAATTGCGCGACCGCTAAGGTCGCAGGTTCGAATCCTGCCTCGGGCATGGATGTGTGTGATGTCCTTAGGTTAGTCAGGTTTAAGAGGTTCTAAGTTCTAGGGGACTGATGACCGCAGAAGTTAAGTCCCATAATGCTCAGTTTGCATAGTGCTCATAGTGCCATGTTTTTCTACCCTTCATTCGATCCCTGCGAAACCCTACATTTCAGCAGGATCATGCACAACCGCATGTTGTAGGTCCTGTACGGGCTTTCTGGATACAGAAAATGTTCGACTGCTGTCCTGGCCAGCAGATTCTCCAGATCTCTCACCAACTGAAAACATCTGGTCAATGGTGGCCGAGCAACTGGCTTGTCACAATACGCCAGACACTACTCTTGATGAACTGTGGTATCGTGTTGAAGCTGCATGGGCAGCTGTACCTGTACACGCTATCCAAGCTCTGTTTGTCTCAATGCCCAGGCGTATCAATGACGTTATTACGGTCAGAGGTGGTTGTTCTGGGTACTGATTTCTCAGGATCAATGCACCCAAATTGCGTGAAAATGTAATCACATGTCAGTTCTAGTATAATTTATTTGTCCAATGAATACCCGTTTATCATCTGCATTTCTTCTTCGTGTAGCAATTTTAATGGCCAGGATGGTAGTATTACTGTAAGACCCGCGCTATATCAGCTTGCACCATTACGATACGACCATTATTTGTCGTGAGAGAATACAAGCGCGCCGGCGAGGGGTCTGATCCCGAATCAGATGGTACAAGGAAGTCATTTCTTCCGTTACCAATTAACGTGCCTTGAATGGCAGTTTCAAACCTAGCAACATCACACCGAACACTCGTAATTCGCAGAGGGGCGTGATCCGCAGCATCATGAAATTTACGCAGGATGGAATAGCAAGATTCGTAAGTTCTCTAAATGTCTCTGGCTTTGCAGTACAAAAAGTATCAAATCTTGCCTGAGCCTCGTTTTTGACAGTTGGGACCACGAATTAAGGATGGAAGAGTATTTCCCAGCGGACCGGATAGCACGCTCCCACACGGCTCACATTACGTCATCGAGAGAGTGGTCAGCTAGGTGAGCGACGTTCACCATCCACGGAGTGCGAAACAATATGACTGGTTGCCGAAAACGACTGAGAGTTGCAACCATAGCGCAGTGATCCGCAAAGGAACCAGCGACGATTTCAACATCAAGAAAACTATCACTTAGGCAGTCCGTTAAATAAAACCTATTTAATCTGCTGCTAAGAGTCGCAGTTAAGTGGGTAAATTTAATTAACGCTGGATATTTAAATATCCAGACCTCTTTCACGCGTATGGAGCAGACCAATTTATGTAATCCACCACAGAAATTAAAATTTGGATGTGCAGGACGCAACACTCAGTTAATATCGCCATCCAATAGAGTAACCGGAGGATTATTATGCAACAGATAAATTAATTTCCTCTTTATAAAAATTGAAAGGTCCACTGTGCGACCAGTGCCAGACGGGGATATATAAAAGAGCCAAGGTAAGATTAAAAGTTGACAACCAATGCCTCTGCCACAATCCAACATTTCCCCCTCAGCAATAGGAATGCATTCCTGAAAGAATAATGCAGTCCCCACAGAATATTCTGGTGCTATATTAAAGATCTGACGAAAGGCAGATAAGGAGAAATGCCTGAATAACACCTCCTGTAAGAGTACTGCGTGCGTATATGAATCATATATTCTGATTCCACACGATTAACGTTTAAGGAAAGGAACGTTTAGGCTTATGTCACTGACCACAGTTAGATAGGGATGTACGGATGCACCGAGCAAATTTATGCAGACAGCTGAGCGTAAGGGTCCGTTGCGGAGTCCACAGATGAATCAGACATCGAGGGACCTGAACCCCCGACATCGCAATCTTTTTTCTTAGATTTCTTATGTGGCACGGCATGACCAGTTTGCATACGCTGTTTCTGTCGGCTACGTGGCATGGCGGCCTCTGCACACGGAGGCACAGATACCTGTCCCTCAGAACAAGGGACATGTAGTGCAGGTCCAGTCAGGAGGAAGCATCCTATGGAACCATCAATGCTACAGGTGACACTTTCTCGCTGATTTTCTGCTCTTGGTCCATCGTCTTCTGCCGCCGACTGTTTCCTGAAATTTCCGCCTACATGCCACGTCTGAGACTGTAACGGGGGACACAAAGACGAGGAGGGGAACCTCGCACCATCTCCAGACAGAGGCAGGTCGGAAGAAGTCACTTCGCGATCAGGAGGGATGCTGGAGATAACTTCTTCGCCACTCATCGTACAACAGACGGGAGATATTGTAGCATCAGGACGAGCAGTGGACAAAATCGATGCGGAGGATATTGGGCGAGAAGAAGGCACAGCCAAATCCTCACCCTCACCATGACGAGTACGACGTCGCTTGTTTGTCAATGTTGCAAGTTCTGTCAATTGAGACAATAGGATTCGGATCCCGTAGGGGAGGTAAAGACGGAAATTAATTACGCGATTATCAAAAGTGTATGATCTGAAGCAGAAGTAAGTCCGACTTCGGAAATGGAAGGAACAAGATTAGCAAACGTTAATTTTTTAGACACTGCACTAATGACGGCGCTGGCCGCTGTGACCGGCGGTTCTAGGCGCTTCGCCACAGAACCGCGCTGCTGCTACGGTCGCAGGTTCGAATCCTGCCTCGAGCACGGATGTATGTGATGTCCTTAGGCTGGTTATGTTTAAGTAGTTCTAAGTGTAGGGGAATGATAACCTCAGATGCTAAGAGCCATTGTGCTTAGAACCATTTGAACCATTTTTTGAATTAATGACGGCCTTAATACAAACACGCTTCGCGGGAAATTAAACCCGACGTGGTCACTTTCATTACATTGGAAGCAGATTCCCTGTTGACCAGCATACACGACACGAACGCGGTAACCACACACTTATAAATGTGATGAAGTATTACGTTTGACAAGCATTTCCACGGAACGAATTCCACTAAAACACTGTAATTTTTGTTGAGTAGACCAACGTTCACGACGGACGTTTTTCACATTAGCATAAGGATTCAACGTATCCTTTAGAAAGTTTCATCTATCTCCGGCGGGCGTTTGTACACTTGAACATTGGTACAGGCAGTTTCAGCATCTGCGAATGAAACCGTACTAACTAAATTATCGCGATGCTTGCACGGAATATGAGAATGATGTCGCGATAGTAATCTTTCGACGTGAAGGAGTTCCATAAATTTCACTTAAAACACGCATTCGAACGCATCAAAATAAGCGATGTGGACCTGATCAGAGTTCACAGGTACTGCATCGACAAGCCAATCGTGGATATCTGAAGACCCTGGCTGCCCGTGCCGCGTTGTTTTATCGAAAGTACTGCTGACAGTACCTTTTCATGAAACTCACGGTGAAACAATGGTACCCATAGCAGAATGGTCGACGCCGCTGCAAGCAGACGAACACAAACAAACAGTAAGGTGGAGCGGATGCGCTACGATTCAATCGACAAACAGAAAAACACTAATGAGCAAAACATCACACAAGTGACGCTACGGCAAGTGAGATAAACAAGAACCTTCCCGCTCGGTGCTCGAATCCCAACTGCCCCATCAAGACATACTTCCCATCCGACCTCAATTTTCAAGTTGTCACACGCTTGTAACGTCTTCCGTCCATTCAACTATTTGCTTGCAGCTAGTTCTTTGTTCCTGCAAGAGGCACGAATCCTGTGGTGCACTGCTACTCAAATTATAAAGGTAGTCGTGTATGTATGTGTTGTTTCCTCGCCAATGGACGCAGTCGGAGCAGGTGCACTGAGACAGTTTCCAACTGGCGCCACGGGTGGCGTTGTGAAGTTCACCGCCATCACAAACTCGGCGCAATCAGCAATCTCTGTATCGCCGCCAATGGGAGGAACTTCTGCGTTGTGATAAGCGCCCGGCCACAGACAGCGACGGTTCACGTCCGGCGTAGGCGTGCGCCAGTTCTGCGACGGGTTGCTGTTCGTATTAGGAGAGGGCGAGATCAGCTTGTCAGACTTAGTCTACAAGTGGAGTCGCTTATAACCTTTGCCTAGGGAGAGGTGTTTATTACGGTGATTGACAGTGTCGCGCCCAGGATGAGCATAGTTTGGTTGATATTGTGTTTAGTAACTCATGCCACTACTTAGTTGTATCTGTCCGCAGGCCCATCAAATGGGTTGCTGTAAAACTTTAGTTAAGTATGTGTCATAAAGTGTATATTTGTGTGTCACTAATCTGTTTGCGCTGCGCCAGTGCCACCTCGGAGCACCTAAACCTAATATGTCGTGTGCGACTTTCTTTACCCAGATGACCTGCACACATCAATACGTGTGGTGCCTCTTCTGTCAGATCTCTTCAATTCAACAGCAGATCCGATTTCTAGCCTCAATCTCGCACAAATTTTCAACTGTCACTGACACAACAGGCACAAAAACCTATATGCATTATATCTGCAGTAATGACCGCCACGATCACTTCATTGTGAAGGCGAAACAGCGTCCCTGTCTTTGGCAGCAATACTAGACTCGATACGAGGAGGTAGGTGCATCGACAGTGGACGCTACTAGCATGAGAGAACTTGAGAATTTGGGTCAAACGGGAAATGTGTCCAGGTGGACGGGACAGTTAAGACAACCGCTTGCATTAAGTGGGAGATCCGGGTTCGAGTCCCAGCACAAAACAAATTTTCAACTTTCGCCACCGAGTTACTCCAATGCCCGTTCGCAGCTGGAGTCGGTGTCACTTCGGAAATAAAAAAGAACCACGCTAAATGAATATGATATTGCAATGCCTATGTTGTTCAGAAATACGATGCCATTTTCCTTCAGACTTGCATGCGTGTCCGAAGAAATATTGCATCATGTTTTTGATCAACACAGACAATGCAATTCGTATTTTCTCCGCCGACACCAGCAAGCGACGTTCAAATCAGATGTCTCCTCTGTACGGAAATATAAATAATGAATGTACCCATGGTTGACGACATATCGAAGTTGGTTCTGCCTGTAAGTCGTGTTCGGATAGGCTTAGGTAAGGGGACCTGTCGCAATAAGCGGGAAAATAGGGAACAAGGCCGGGTCCGGCACAAATTTTCATTGTCAGTTTCAGGCAGTACCTCTCACCATGGACAAAGTAGTGGTTGGTCGACGACCAACAGCAGCAACGTTTGCGTAGAGTTGTCAGTATAACTGATAAGCTACATTGCGTGCAATAACCTCAGAAATCAATGTGGGAGGTACAACGAACACATCCGTTAGGACAGAGCCGCAAAAACTGGCGTAAATGGGCTATGGTAGCTGACGACCGACGCGAGTGCCTTCGCTAACAGTTCTAACATCGCCTGCTGCGCCTCTCCTGGGTATGTGACCATATTGGTTGGACGTCCCATGACTGGAAACCCGTGGCCTGGCAAGACGAGTCCCGATTTCAGTTGGTAAGAGCTGATGGTTAGGTTTCCAGTGCGGTGGAGGAAACACGAACCAATGGGGCCAAGCTGTCAAGAAGTCACTGTGCAAGCTGGTGGTGACACCATAAATGTGTGGTTTACGTTTACGTGGAGTAGACTGGATTGTCAGTTAGGTTCGCTACTTGGAGAACATTTTCAGCCGTTCATGGACTTCATGTACCCACACAAGAATAGAATTTTTATGGACGACAATGCGCCATGTCACCGGGCCCCAAATGTTCGCGATTGGTTTGAAGAACACTTTGGACAGTTCGAACGAATGACTTGGCTACTGAGATCTCCCACATGAATCCCATCGAACATCTGTGGGACATGAGCGTTGGGTCAGTTCGTGCGCAAAATCCTGCGGCGGCAATACTTTTACAATTATCGACAGCTAGACTGGCAGCATGGCTCAACATTTCTGCAGCGGACTTCCGGTGACCTGTTGAGTCCGTGCCACGTTGAGTTCCTGTACGGCGCCGGCAAAAGTATGGCCGACACGATATTGGGGGAGGTATCCCATGACTTTTGTCACCTCGGTGTACTTCTGTAACTTCGACGGTTCATTTCTGCTAAACTGAGAACCGGTATTCGTAAACAGAGATACAGGTCATTACAGACACTCGTGTGTCAGATCTCTACATTTAACAAAACTGTTTATGATGAGATGTACAGTAATTTACCATTACTGCCTTTAAATATAGGAAACAGCTTTAAAATAACAGATTTTTACAAAACAATATTAGCTAACTAGCGAGGTGACCCAGTGGTTAGCACACTGGACTCGCATTCGGGAGGACGACGGTTCAATCCCGTGTCCCGCCATCCTGATTTAGGTTTTCCGTGATTTCTTTAAATCGCTCCAGTCAAATGAAGGGATGGTTCCTTTGAAAGGGCACTGCCAACTTTCTTCCCCTTCCTCTCCTAATCCGATGAGACCGATGAACTCGCTGTCTGGTCTCCTTCTCCACAACAACCCAACCCAATATTTGCTTTGTTGCCAAGTAATGTATGTATCGTGCAGCGTCGAGAAGTGATGAAGGTCTGAAGCTCACGGTTCTATCATATATATATAGAGTCAGTTTTCGGCGCTACACTGAATTTCATCAGGTTTATTGTTGGAATTGTAATATCACATTTTTGGAACCTAAATCGTAAACGACGTTGTGAATGGTAACATCGACAACCTTTATCACCCACTATTGTTAAATGGGACTAAATTTCATATTATGCAGTATGATTAGTACGCAAATGAAGTTCTTCGCGGCGTATCATAGAAATAAAATCTCGTAGCATTTCTGGCCGCATCAATTCGTAGTGAGTCCGCAACTTTTCAGAAGACATGATCTCTGGCGAAGAAACCAGAGAAGAATTTAGTACAGTATGTTTATTGTTCAAATAATACATGTAAATTACACTTGTATTTAAAGGTACTGCACGTCTGGTGACGCCCGCTTAAAGTAATGAAGGTGAGAAAAAGAACTCTCTAAATGGAAATCAGGAGTAGTTCGATTAAAGTCACTCGGTAGCAGCGGCATCTGTGGAACAACTGAGATCTTACGGACCAACATCCTACGAGTTAACTCGAGTATTCGCAGGGTAAATGAATATAAGCTGAATGTCATATAGGCTGAACATAAAGTTTCATCTAGTGTGAATTATTTTTGTAGTCTATTTATGTAGGAGAAGAATTGCTGTTCCTTAGATTTCTTTAGTGAGGAGAACTCCATATTGAGACCTGGCCGGTATGGACGCATTTTAATGGGAGACACAACTGAATGCATTGTTTGGTATCGCATAAATTCAACGCTCTCGAATCTTATTACAGAGTGACATTTTCTTCCTCCTGAATCCATCGCTTGGAATGTAACAGTAGTCAGAGTGTGGTGGAATGGGACAGGATAGTTGGATAACATCCGAAACGGAGGAATGTATTTTTTGTAGTTTTAAGTAAGAGACAGCGATATCAGAGTTAACGATTTAGTTAGCCTCTTTCTTTTCAATTTTTCCTTAAGGTAGCTAATATGGCAGAGAAGAATAGAACACATTAGCAGTTTTTTTAAATATCTTTCATCTCACTGAATGTAAGCATTGTACAGAATGAACAATTTGGTGTACTTACTACAATTCTGTCTCCCTTCTCAATTACTGCCTTCCATCGCTTGTCTTTCGACTCTTATCTATTTCTGACCACGCTACTTTCATAATTTCAATTAGTGTATTCTGTAAGAAGTTTCATTTCATCGTTTTGCAACCAAGACTTGTTAAAATGACAATACGTAATGCACTTGTCTCATTTGGCTTCTTTGTCAGTGTGATCATTTTTCATGAAGCTTGACTTTAAGTCACCTGTATCACATACCTTCAATAGTAGAAAAATACTTTTTCATGGTTTGGTCTCATAAAGGTCTTACTAATTCAGAGCGAATACCGTTCGCTCATGTTGCCTCGTTGTCATTAAGGTATTTTTTTCAATAATCGTTGGATCATTGAGGCTTGTGCTCTCTGCTTATTTCTGATTTGCCATCGGAAATATTGATATTCATACAGCAGTTTCTCTTTTTTCCGAAGGCTTCATTAATTTCCCGGTATGCGGCATCCATCTTTCCCAGTACGCATCAATTCTCCTACTGCTTAGTGTTTTACGATTTGCGTTTTATGTCGGTGTCACAATATTTCAGAATTCTATATTCCCATAGGCATAATTAATATCCTTGACTTTTGTATAGTCTCCTTCCAACAAATAAAATTACTATCTCCGGTGTTATTCAAAGATTTATATTGCGCCTTCATTTTTTCTTTAGCTTTTAGTCTGCCATCAGAAGTACTTCATCTTCAAAGCTTACCATACATCTCATATCGTAATCTTTTCCTTCTTCACCACCTCTAGTTCTTTTAAGTTATCCCGATTTCATGTCATTTTCATCCCATCTTTCTGCAATATTTCCATTTTAATCTACTCTTCATAACGAAGGAGTTGCGATCATAGTCTATATCTGCTAGTGGAAATATTTAACAGCTTATAACTGGATCCGAAACATCTGTCTTACCACCATATGTGCTACCTCCGGTGTCGCCAAGTCTCTATCACGTACGCAACCTTCCTTCCCCATTCTTAAGCCGAATGTTTGCAATGATTAGGTAGTCTATCAGCCAACTCCTCATAGCTATTCTCAAAACAAAACAAAACAAAACATTAAAAACAGCAGAACATAATGCACACAGCTGTTTTTCGTTTATTCATAATACCAGAAAACAAAATAACACCTTCATTTAAAGTTCGATTACACAAGTCATAATCTTGGTCCCGCAGCATACGTTTACTGTTGGCCTACATGCAGGGGTAGAAAGAAAAGCGCACTGTGAACCACCAGCAATCTAGAGATACAACTTGGACTGCCGATAGTGTTGGACTTTAAATTAGTGATATGAATAATTAACATGGCCGGCGTTCCAGGGGCGCAGCTCATCTTTATCGTCCAGTTTCGGCAAGAAGGCAGCAAACATAGTTGTAATTGGAACTGTCACATCAAACGAGTAGTCAACGGTGATCGAATGGTGACCGTAGCACCGAAATTAGGATCACTGCTTCACCCAGAGTGCCTTGAAGACAGTATTAGGTAGAACCAATAGTAACCAGCGCTTAGAGCTTACTATACAGACTCGTCACCCGCTCAACTGATGTCACACGTCGTCACCATACAGACAACCTCCGATGACGTAATGAAAAGTGCAGTGGGAGTGACAAATCTTAAAGACAAAGGAGCTGAGTTTAATGGATATAACCATTGTGATGTAGTATGATAAAGTGTTATCTTTGAGCGCCATGTCAACCACGAAAGCGGTAGCTTATGAAAAGTAACACGAGACGACATACAAGACTAGACTGTGGCGTGAAATTAAACTACAGTCCGTTGTGACCAGACCGTTCTTGAGATGTCCTTCAATAGTGCTCTATGCACCCACTATATTTTAAGTTCATCACACTGCAATAACAGGATGGGCACAATAATTCTGGTCCCAAAAATACACTGCCGAAAAAAGTTTTTACACCCTTTTAGATGTTTCCAATTTACTCAAGATCTGTTGTTGCAACAGACCATAAAGAGTACATGAAATGACTGCATTTGTAGACCAATAGCACAGGCAGTTCGTATGTACTAAGTATCGACTATGCTGCAACTCTCATACTAGTACGGCAATGCAAGCACTGACTCTGGCATCCAGTCTATCACAAAGAAGGCAAAAACTGTCCTGGGATATGTTAGGTACGCCTGCTCGACACACTTATATAGTTCTGTAAGAGTTGATGGTTGGCGACTCGCACGAGTTACCTGTCGTTCCATCATATCCCATACGTGCTCGATTGAAGTCCCGCGATCTTGCTGGCCAGTGAAGTTGCTGAGCATCTTGCAGATCACGTTGAGGCTCCAGGCAATGTGAGAGCGAGCATTATTGTATTGTAATAGCACAACACGGCGAAAGAACGGGACTCACAACATTCGGCGCGTAAAGAGCGCTGGTTAGCGTCCCTCCAGAAACATCAAAGGTGAACGGGAGCTGCAGGTTTTCGCACTCCAGTACACAAGGCCTGGGGTGGGGCCACTGTCTTGGACGAATGTACCATACAAGATAGCGCTTACCAGGTGTACATCCTACACTCAAACGGCCATCACTTATGTGCAGGCAGAATCTCTTTTCATCGCTGAACAACCTAGAGCGCCATTTCATCTTCCAAGTGATCCTCTGACGGCACCAGTCGAGCCGTACGCGTCGATGCTGTGGCGTGAGAGGAAGACAGGCTACAGTTGAGCGTGCCCGTAGCCTCACTCCCAATAACCGGCTCGCAACAGTTCGTTTTGTACTAATGTAGCTGTACGATCTGCCACTGCTGCCCTTACAATGCGACGATTCCTGCGAGCGTTTGTGCTGTGTGGATGTCCATAACCATGTTTATGGGTGTCAGAACGTTCACGTGACCACTGAAACCAGCATCGTTGCACAACTGACGAGCAGGTCCAACGTTTGTGACCAACTGGACCAATCTGATCCCTTTCAAACTCGCTCGTGTGGTTTTAGGAAGCACGAGGGCTGTTTCGCGGCGTGGTTGCCTGCTTGCTTCATACGTTTGCACCACACTGAGCCTTCTGGCTGTGAGTGTTCTGTAATACAGGGTAAATGCAGGCGGCACTCTCGTAGTTCTGCCACTAGTATATCTGTTGGCAGACGACGCTGAAACCATTATCAGTAGATCTACTGACCCGTAGCTGGCATACTCCGTCATCGGATCAAAATCGACGTCGTCTTTGCATGTGTATTAATTTTTTTCCAGCAGTGTATTTCATGCACCTCAGGACTGGCAACCCAACTTACATCATCATTACCAAGGGAAGTTATGTATGAAACTTCTTGGCAGATTAAACCTGTGTGCTGGACCGAGGCTCGAACTCGGGGCTTCCGCCTTTCACGAGCAAGTGCTCTACCGATGGTAGTTTTAATCTGCCAAGGGGTTTCATATCAGCGCACACTCCGCTGCAGAGTGAAAATCTCATTCTGGGAAGTTACGTATGTTGGGTTGCCTGTTTGAAGGAGCAAGAAATGTAACCGCCATTAAAACTGCAACACCACGACGACGTTATGCAACAAACGCTAAAGTGGCAAGAAGCGTGATATGCCCGGAATGGTATAGTATCTGAGCGCAACCACGCGAAACACATTCAAGCCATGCTCGTTCTGTATACAACAAGTGATTACGGAGTGAATCACTCATTTTGAAGTCCATGTGAATGTTGCCTGCTTATCAGAAGATCGTGGAGAGGACAAACGTTAAAAAACTTGTCCCGTAGTTCGACCGAGTCAGGGTTGTGGCCATTCGAAACTGCTGATAATCGTTGCGTCATACTGCTCCTCGCGTGGGCAAGGACCTACGATTGCAATGATTATACAGAATCAATGGGTTCTTGAAGACCATACTGAACGCCCTGCAGAGACGCGGCCTCGGTTGCGTAATACCAAAAGGACAGACGTATTGTTTGCTTGGCACTAAAGAGTTGTACCCCTATGTCAGTCAGATCAAAAAATAGTATTACCTGTAATGACGTCTGAAGCACCACTGAATGTCAGGTCGTTGACAGTTGTGGTTGCTTTCGTGGGTGCAGAAGCGTGGCAACTGCGCCAAACGACAATACTGGACACAGTTGCACCGTGTAGCCTTTCAAGTCTCGGTTCTGCCCACATCATTACCATGGAGGTATCCGAGCACGGAGAGTTCGAAGAGAACGAAGTTTGCCAGGCCATGGTCATACAGATCCAGCAGATGGCGTGATGGTATGGTGTGACACTGGGTACACCTCAGATTCGCATAGGCGGTAATTCGGACAGCGGGTGTTACCTTTCAGAAGGGTTCAGGGCGGTCGCTCTGACCTGTCTTCGATGTTTCCGTTACGTTATATTTTAAGAACGCGAGCCAAATCTATTGGTTCGTGTGCTGTCCTGATCCACCTCGAGGGTATGCGACTGTTGTCCTGGCTGGAAAGTTCTCTATAACTCGCACAAATTGAAAACATCTGGTTTCTGTGAGACTGGAATCGTACTAGCCACCTCAGTTCATGAAGCACGGTGTTAACATGAAGAAGCATGCTATGACGTACACGTATCTTCTTGCGGTTGGTGTACGTCGACAACTTTCCTTGTCATTACAATAACCATTATGAAACTGTCTTGAGTTGCACGTTTATTTATGAATGGCCGGCTCCGGATTGCATGTACGTTGTCAAATTACCCTGAGAGATAAAATACAAAAGATGTTACAGTATGCAAAGCAAGGCTTACAAAACCCCATTACAGTAGCAATATATGCGTTTTAGCGTTAATACTATTAACAAATAGGCGACGTACCTTAAATGTAAATTTTGAGTTACACCAATCATATAAGTGGAACACAGACCAAGCATTGGGACATTTTGTTATAACGCCAACAGGGTTATATAAATTCTCGAAAAGTTTATCATGGAATATACGACAAACATATGAAACACTAACTGGGATATGCAAACACCAGGTACAAAGATGGCAAGCACGATGTATTTTAAAGCACCAGGCGGGGGCGCTGCATAATAGGATTTGTAAATAGTAAATATTAAAACTATCAAAATTAATAAAGTGCATTCTTGTCAAGTTGTTACAGGTACAGGATTACACTTGATAAAATATAAATAAAATGCAAATACATCAAGTCCCCATGACGCCACATACAGCATCTCCTAGAATCATCGTATAGTAACATTACGACAAAAGATTTCCGTATTTCATTACGAGTAATTTACAAATCATTAGTAAGGAGCCATCAATTAAGTAACATTTTGAATAAAACGTTACGAAATATAAGTAGGATCTACATCTAAGAAATACAAAGACGTCACACCAGGCATATTCTACGACCATCGCAACACGACCTAAGATGCAGATTACAGAACAGCGTGGCTTAATATGAGGCATCCATGTGGTGTGGACGTGATGGCCCGTGTTACATACAAAAGGCAAAAAGGATGAAACAGACAAGAAATGTCCCCAGCAAACAACTATGCGCATAAAAGGCACCATATCTCTTACAACTCTGGTCCAACAGCTATCAGGTACTCACTGGCGCGTTGTTAATTTTGCCTGTCACAAGGTCTTAATCAAGAAAGAGTGCCTCCTTTTTACATATATGTTAGCCTGTTAAGGACGCAGGTGTAGACAAGCGAGTAAGCCAAGCAAATGTTACGTAAATTCTTATGATAAAGGATGCCCATTTGATAAAGCATACAGGAATCACACAAGTCGGTGGACCACGGTTAAGCTATGTTCCCTCAATTGCAGATATGCCTATTTGATAATAACAAGTTGTAGATGTATCTGTCATCCCACTACAGTTCGATTCGCACCGTAGTTGGTTCCACACGTGGCAGCTCAGATTACTACGTTTTTTCACCCTGCAATATTTCTTGCCAAATATATTTGATTTATAAAAAGTAGGTTTATTGATTCAATAACAAAACCATTACTGCGAAATAACTTACGCATTTAATCACGTATTCATTCTACTATTCTGTATAACCACAGACGTTAAGTTTCATTATTTACTAACCTTTCCAGTGATTTTAATTGTGGTTCTGTAATTGATAATAGAACGTATTGATCCTCAGCTCGACAGCTTGTTGTTTAAAGTTTTTATTTTTAATTTTTTATAGAGTTTTCATTCGGCCCCCACTACAGACAATATAAACGTGTCAGTGTGTTAGACATTCCAAATAGGAGGACCCTCAGGCAGTAATGGAGCAAACAGTAATAGAACCAATGAGCAGTGTCAAAGCTTAACCACGCAAAGGCGCCGCCGCCGAAAATTCTGTACGTCTTGACGTAGAGTCCGAGTTCACCAGACATACCCACAGTCAAGACCAGTTCACCGCAAGCGCAGCCAGTTGCCATTAAAAGACATTTCATCTTTACTTAATTAAGCACTCTTTTCCCCAAGATTATTGTCGCTAAAGTGTTGTGTCAAACACATATTTTCTCGGTAGAGTGCAGCCACTGCACTGCAATGAGGAATTTTTAATTTTCCTAATCTTTATGAATGATCAATACGTCAGAAAGAATGGGTCAGTAGGTTTTCTTAAATATAGCATTTATAGGTTTGGAGTACTTAAGATCAAATGAGGAAGATAACATTCCATCAGAATTTTTAAAATCATTGGGGGAAGTATCAACAAAACGACTAGTCACTTCGGTGTGTAGAATATATGAGTCTGGCGACATACTGTCTGACTTTCGGAAAAGCATCATCCACACAATTCCGAAGACGGCAAAAGCTGACAAGTGCTATAATTATCGCACAATCAGCTTCTCAGCTCATCCATCCAAGTTTCTTACAAGAATAATATACAGACGAATGCAAAAGACAATTGATGATGTGCTAGATGACGATCAGTTTGGCTTTAGGAAAAGTAAAAGCACGAGAGAGGCAATTCTGACGTTGCAGTTGATAATGGAAGCAAGACTAAAGAACAATCAAGACACGTTCAAACAATTTGTCGACCTGGAAAAATCGTTCGACAATGTGAAATGGTGCAAGATGTTCGGAATTCTGAAAAAAGTAGGGGTAAGGTTTAGCGAGAGACGGGTCATATACAATACGTACAACAGCCAATAGGGAATAATAAGAGCGGTCGACCAAGAACGAAGTACTCGTATTAAAAATTCAGTATGAAAAGAATGTAGCCCTTCGCCCCTATTGTTTAATCTATACATCGAGTAAGAAATGATGGAAATAATAATAAAAAAAACACACACACACACACATTCAGGTGTGGAATTAAACTTCAAGGTGAAAGTATATCAATGATACAATTCATTGCTCTCCTGAGTGAATGTGAAGAATAATTACATAACTTGCTGAACGGAATGAACAATCTAATGAACACAGAGTATGGACTGAAAGTAAATCGAAGAGAGGCGAAGGTAATGAGAAGTAGTAGAAAAGAGAACAGCGAGTAACTTAACATCAGAACTGATGGTCACGAAGTAGATGAAGCTAGAGAATTCTGCTACCTAAGCAGTAAAATAACCAATGAGGACATCAAAAGTAGACTAGCAATGGAAAAAAGGGCAGACCTGGCTAAAAGAAGTCTACTAATATCAAAGATCGGCCTTAATTTGAGGCCGGCCGGAGTGGCCGAGCGGTTCTAGGCGCTACACTCTGGAACCGCGCGACCGCTACGGTCGCAGGTTCAAATCCTGCCTTGGGCATGGATGTGTGTGGTGTCTTTAGGTTAGTTAGGTTTACGTAGGTCTACGTTCTAGGGGACTGATGACCTCAGAAGTTACGTCCCATAGTGCTCAGAGCCATTTGAACCATTTTGAACCTTAATTTGAAGAAGAACTTTCTGAGAATATACGTCTGGAGTACAACATTGTACGGTAGTGGTAGATGGACTGCAGGGAAACCGGAACAAAAGAGAAACGAAGCATTTGAGATGTGGTGCTGATGACAAAAAAAGTTTTACCCCTGTAATAAGTTATTTCCCTGTGTAGATTTCATTTGTATGGACCAATTAAGGAAATGTAGAGAAACTGATCCATTGTTAACAGCCAATAAGGAAGTCGGACGATAGAGGTACCTTTGACGTGGACTCCTTGTGTAAGTCCTTCAGTCAATCATTCGACAGTAAACGTTGGTGTAAAGAAATTTTTGGTTAAATTTTAAAAAGAGGGGTGTTACTGGAGACTAGAAATCAAAAGACTCAGGATTCACTCCAAATTGGGTTCTGTGAAGAATAATATCGTGCTGCGTGGTTCAGAATCCAAATGATACTGCTGGTCCTCCTACAGATGCCAGCGTAAGTTAGTTCAAAGTGTGATAGAAGGTAAGCGCATAAACCCACCTTTAGCATAGCAAAGCACTCTGGTATACGAAAAACTTTGGTCTAAGAACAGATTTAGCCTTCATAGATAGTATCGCATCATATAGTACTGTAAAGGTGTCTGGAAGCGCAATACTAAAGATACTGCTCAGAAAATTTATTTCAGGTTCGAGAAAGCATTTCTCAGAGCAAAGCTGTGCAGTCTGCTCAGAGACTTTGATGTAGTACTGCAGAGACATTGGATATTAGCAAAGGCTGAGATCTCAAAAGTTGCTCTAACCTTCACCTGTAGCCCCACTGTAGTCATTTCGGTGAAACCTCTCTCCCATATTTGACAAGTCAAAATGAGAGTGAACCTCGTTACACACATGCATGTGATGCATGTGATTTCGAAAACAACTGAAGTGGTGACTACTATCAAATCAGTATCATCAGGGCTGGATAGACTCTCATATACTTGTGAATACCATAATGTGGGGCTCTAGGACTCGACATTTTAACAACGTATGTAATTGATGAATTACGTTATTTAATGCTTGAACATATCTTGAGATCTTATGGTAGCAATGGTAGCAGGCATCAGCAAAAGCGATACGCCTCTACGCCTTTGTGAGTAGGCAACCATCGCACTTCCCGCGCAGCGCGGGCTTTAAGCGGCTAGGCGGCGCGGCGCGGCAGAGAGAGAGGCGTTGATAAGCCCGAGCAGGCGCCTTTGTGTTTGCCCTGGGCTCGCGGCGGCGCTGAGAGATTGTGTCGCCGGTAATGGGCGGCTCTTCGCGCCCCAGCCGCGGCCCGCGGGCCACTCTAATGAAGAGGGATGGCTACACAGTCTAATGACGCGCTCACTGCTGCTGCGTAGAGAGGGACGGAGCGCGAGCTGCCGCCCGTCCTCTGCTGGCAGTCGCGGCCCACTGTGCTCTCGCAACAACCCCCTGGCTCAAACATAGTCCAGCGTGATACTACGTCTTTTAAAATACATTAAGTATACATTTAGTCATGCCTTCTGCCGTATTGTAACTTAGTGTCGGCCTAGGAGTCGAACCAGGAACCTTTATATTTCGACGACAAATGCTCTATCGACACAGTTAATCAGCCACGACTCTCGACGCGCCTTTGACTAATAGCTTGCTAGGAAATAGGAGAGAAGTACTAGTGGAAGTAAAAGTAGGTCAGTCACTGGAGCTTTCACCAATGAGAGACGAAGTTTTCATGTCCTAATGCCAGTACGGCACACGGTTTTAATCGATCAGAAAGTTTAAGAGCAGCACATACTCCATGTACAATGTATACTGCAACAGTCATAACAAATGTAATTTACATTTGGCGTTAGATAGAGATCCCATTATGCAGTATTGCGAGGCCACTATGCTTACTCAGGTTGGCTATCTAGGCCTTACCATCTAGTGACATGACATAGTGTATCAACACTGAACCCACATTCTGA
Organism: Schistocerca cancellata; assembly: GCF_023864275.1. Taxonomy (NCBI): domain Eukaryota; kingdom Metazoa; phylum Arthropoda; class Insecta; order Orthoptera; family Acrididae; genus Schistocerca; species Schistocerca cancellata. The sequence goes on along the minus strand of NC_064631.1, from coordinate 168,991,509 downwards.
AAGAGGCACTAACTGATTCCTGGAAGGGGATGGCATTAAAAATAATATCATGGTCGTGGTAGTTTCACTTTACCTTACACGCCCGTCTGGGCTGCTGTATTACTACAGCCTGCCGCGTAGGCCGAGCGGTTCTAGGCTCTTCAGTCAGGAACCGCACGGCTGCTACGGTCGCTGGTTCGAATCCTGCCTCGGGCATGGGTGTGTGTGATGTCCTTAGGTTAGTTAGGTTTAAGTAGTTCTAAGTTCTGGGGGACTGATGACCTCAGGTGTTAAGTCCTATAATGCTCAGAGCCATTTGAACCATTTTGTATTACTACAGACCCAAGGTTTCACCCAAGCTACAAACCAACACCGGATGAAAAGGATCTGCTACGCCTTGGCTTGCGTGAGCCAAATAACTCCCTTGAAATTATTTACCTATCTAATGTGATACCAAAGTGAAGCACTAATTATTTTAATGGAAAGGAGCTCAAGCTAGACAAAAGTAACTAAGTTGTCGTGTTGCTCCACTGCATATAAGATACCTGACGTGATGTCGAGTAAAATATTTAAGTACTAAAATTGAATTCAGAGCCCAGTTTGAATAATGCATGTAGTAGTTAAATTCACAGGAGAGCAACAGGGTATAATTATTCTACGTTGTGTTTTGAATTTGGATAACGACGTTTTCCTGCGGCAAACGTGGACACAATTACTCGATACACAACAAGGGTGGAAAGACCGTGCTAGAAGGAGGCAAATAAATAGATTAAAACATAATGAATTTGAATGATAACCATGAAAATTACCGTCTGAGGCTAGTTGTGTGACTGGTTACGTAATTCTCTCTGCGATATTATACCAAGTCACTTACACCATGTTTACCGAATAGGTCTCTGGTGAGCAGTGTGAACGTTCACAAATATGAAATGACGGTTACAAAATATAACCTGTGTTCCCATCGTGCCGAAACTCTCGGAAGTTTCGAAACTCAGCTCCTTCGGTACGACTTACTAGCTATAAATGACGGCTGACTGAGCGTCAGCCATCAATTGAGAGACAGCCAGATGTATCTCATATCCAATGCCCTCTGCCACTCATCAGCGTGAGATTTCTGTGAGAAGACTACACGCGGATGGTACTAAATGAAAGCCAATCTTGCGACGACTTCTCGCCAAGGGTACCTCTCGAAAAATCCTCCAAACTCTCCTAGCACCTTCGCTCCAGACCTCGGTGTTACAATTATGAGTACCTTCTTCATGAGTCAGATGGCTCGCTCCACAACTTCCGTTGAATGAAAGTTAAATAACAACATTACTCCTCCCACAAATGGTAATTTTTTAGAATGAACCAATATGCAATACTCCAGCTCCCGAGAAACTGACGTCCGAAACCTTTCGCAGGCTTGGAGCCAAGGTTTAACTTTCTCTCAGTCCTCTCCCCACGCCAATGGAACAGAGAACGAGAGATCACCTAAAGTGACTTCTCATGTAACACAGAAAGACGCAGTTTCTATAGATTGTTTTTCAGACGGACTCCATGAATGCGCCCTCTTAGCAAATAATTGCGAGTTCCTACAGCTGGAATGTCACTTCTTGGAAAGTATTAACTGACCAACTGAAAGGCCGTCACTGGTTTTTCTGCATTTCTGTTGAGTTCCCATACCTCCACAGACGAAATTATCGTGCACGACCAGTGCATTCCCCCGATAGTCTTCACCAAAGCAGCAGGAAATGCACCGGCTACAATGTGTTCGTCATCTCGAGGCCTCTGCTTTCAGGGCGACTTTAATTTCCCCTCAAGGACAGCGTTCAGGCAAACAGAGGGCGACCTTCTCTTTCCACTCATTCCCTCTATCACACAGTTCCCTCGACGAAAGATCCGTACCCGAAGAATGGAAGTTGCACAAGTCACACCAATATTCAAGAAAGGTAGTCCTAGTAACCCACTAAATTACAGGCCCATATCATTAACGTAAATATGCAGCAGGATTTTGGACCATATATCGTGTTCGAACATCATGAATTACCTCGAACAGATCGGCCTATTGATAGATAGTCAACACGGATTTCGGAAACATCCTTCTTGTGTAACCCAACTACCTCTTTACACACACGAAGTGTTGAGTGTTACAAGGGATTTCAAATTGATTCCGTATTTCTAGGTTTAAGAAGACTTTTGACACTGTACAACTCAAGCGGCTTGTAGTGAAATTGTGTTCTTGTGGAATATCGTCTCCGTCATGGGACTGGATTCGTGTTTTCCTGTCAGAGAAGCCTCAGTTCGTAGTAATGAACGGGGAGCCATCGAGTAAAGAAGAAGTAATTTCTGGCGCTCCCCAAGGAAGTGTTATACGCTCTCTGCTGTTCATTATCTATATAAATTATTTAGGAGACAGTCTGAGCGGCGGTCTTAGGTTGTTTGCAGAGGGCGTCGCCGTTTGTCGTCTAGAAAAGTCATCAGTAGACCAAAACAAGTTGCTAAACGATTTAGAGAAGGTATCTATACAGTGCGAAAATTGCCAGGAGACCCTAAATAGTGGAAAGTGTGAGGTCATCCACATGAGCGCTAAAAGTAATCCGTTAAACTTCGGTTGCACGATAAATGATTCAAATTTAAGGGCCGTGAATGCAACTAAATAACTAGGAATTACAATTACGAACAATTCGTACTGGAAAGATCAGATAGAAAATGTTGTGGGAAAGGCAAACCAAAGACTGCGATTTATTGGCAGAACACATAGAAAATGTAACCCAGTCTTTGTCATTCGCTGCATGTTTTCCCCGCTACAGCTCTATGAAGCACCGAGAACCTCTTCGTTTAGCAAATTATCGGTCTACTTACTATAGCATCACATCTCAAATGCTTCAATTCCCTACTTTTCCAGCATTACCACACTTCATGACTCACTACCATACGATGTTGGGCTCCAAACGTATTTTTACTGAAATTAAGAACAATGTTTCATACTAGCAGGCTTCTCTTGGCCCTGTGTGCCTGTGCTAATTTGTCCTTTATGTCCTCCTTCCTTACTCTGCAAAGCGTTTTTCATCTTCTAAGTCAGTAGAATTCCTTCACTTCGTCGCTTCGTGGTCCCCAGTTTTGATGTCAACTTTCTTGCAATTCTTATTTCTTCTACTCCTCATTACTTTTGCCTTTCTTCGGTAGGCCCGTAGTCCCTAATTTGTGGAAATTAGACCGTTCATTCCATTTAGCAGGTATTGCAGTTGTTCCTCATCTGCTCTGACGACATCAATTTCATTAGCTAACCTTATTATTAACATCTTGTGGCTAAGAATTTTAATCCTTCTCCTGAAACTTCTTTTGATGTCTTTGATTGTTTCTTCGATGTATTGGTTTAACGATAGGAACGTAGGACTACATCCTTGTCTTATACCGTTTCTAATCCGAACACGACATCATAATTCTGTTAGAAACGGCAAAGCACTTGGAAGAGCTGTTGAACGAAATGGGCACTGTCCTGAAAAGAGTTTATATGATATTCGTCAACAACGAAAATAGTACGAGAGGAATGGAATGTTATTGTGGAAGGAAGTGTTTAGGAACTGAGACCCTCAAAGAAGTATATGCCACTTTCGCAGCAAAATAACTGATAATGGTCGAAGTAAAAGATATAAAAGGCATACTAACAGTATCAAGGAAAGGGTTTCAGAGAAGGAAATTTTTTTAGCGTATACACTCACGGAAAAAATAACGACACCAAGAAGGAATTGTGAGACTTAAGCAAAAGTTGGCAGGCCTGTTTCTACATCTGAAAGATGACATCAATTCAAATTTCGCGCCGGTCGCATAAGAGTAGCCACTATGAGGATGCAAATCATGTTTGCCTTAAATAAACATTACAACGGTCGTGAGTGATAGTTACCTTCGGTAGTGGACGTGGTGAGTTGGTGTTGGTCAGGTATGCCTTTAAGGCGGCAATGACTCTATTATCAAAACGTCACTGACTCTGAATGGGGTCGTGTAATAGGGCTACGAGAATCTTTGCAGGAATGCAGCCACTGCACATGAATGCTGGCAGTGGTGGTCGCCAGAATGTACAGACGGAAGAACACCAGGCTCCGGATGGTCTCGTGGCACTACTGAGAAGGATTACCATCATGTTCGGCGTATGGCTCTGGCGCATCGTGCTGCACCCGCAGCAGTAATTTTAGGAGCAGTTCACACTACAGGGAGACAACAAACTCTTACAAATCGGGTACATTAAGGACCGCTCCGAGCCAAATGTACTATAGCGAGAATTCCACTAACTCAAAACCACCGTCATTTTCGACTTCTGGTGTCGGTCGAGAACCCATTGGAGGACATAGTGGAGGTCTGTTGCATTTTCTGATGATAGCTATTTTCGTCTCGCTGCTACTTAAGGTCGTGTTTTCTTTACAATGAGTTGAGGGCCTGCAACCAACTTGTCCGTGTGCTACACACACTGAACCTACAACTGGAGTTGTGGTCTGAGGTGTGATTTAGTATGACAGCAGGAACATTCCTGTGGTTATTCGACGCAACCTAGCTGTAAATCTGTACGTCAGTTTGGTGATCCGACCTGCTGTGATGCCATTGATGAACAGCATTGTAGAGGAGATTTTCCAACAGCACAACGCTCGTCCACATACCGATGTTGCAACCGAGCATTACAAAATATCGTCATAGTGCTTTAGGCTGATAGATCACCAGATCTGTCTTCAATCGAGCACATATGGGACATCATCGGATGACATCTCTAGTGTCATCCAAAAACAGCGTTAATCGTCCCTGTATTGACCGTTCAAGTGGAACAGGCATGGAACTATATCCCACAAACTGCGAACTATGTCCCACAAACTGACATCTGGTATCTGTAGAACACAATGCCTGCACGTTTGCATGTTCGCATTCAACATTCTGTGGGTCGTACGGGTTATTAATGTATCAGCATTTCACATTTGCAGTGGCTTATCTCGCACTTAGGTAAACACGTGATCTTGAAATTTTAGTCGCTTGGTGTGGCCGAGCGGTTCTAGGCGCTTCAGTTTGGAACCGCACGACCGCTACGGTCGCAGGATCGAATCCTGCCTCGGGCATGGATGTGTGTGGTGTCCTTAGGTTAGATAGGTTTAAGTAATTCTAAGTTCTAGGGGACTTATGACCTCAGATTATGAGTCCCATAGTGCTCAGAGCCATTTGAACCCTCTTAATCGCTTAAGTATGGAAATTTGGAAATTTATGGGATGTTCCTATGCGACCAAACTGTTGAGGTCATTGGCCCCTAGGCTTATACACTACTTAATCTAACTTCAACTAACCTAAGGACAACTCTCACACCCATGCCCGAGGGTGGACTCGAAACTCCTACAGGGGGAGCCGCGCGAACCGTGCCAAGGCGCCCCAGACTACGCGGCTCTTACGTATGATACCTGAACAAAGTTTTCCCGAAATATCGTTACTCTACATAATTTTTTTGTGTTGCGAATTTTTTCTGTCAGTGTAATATAAAAGTCAGTGTTAAAATGACTTTTCTGAAGAAATTTGTCTGCAGTGTAGCGTTGTATGGAAATGAGGTGTGGACGATAAGGGGTTCGTATAAGAAGAAAGCGGAATATTAGTTGCGTAAATCGAAAAATTAATTGGGAATAACTGAATCGATTTTGGGAAAAGAAACTAATGGTACAATTTAAATAAAAGAGAGGATCGCTTAGTAGGACACATCCTTATTTATGAAGGAGTAGGCAGTCTGGTAATGGAAGTCTGGGGGTAAAATTTTTAGAGACGGACATTTGCTTCAATTTAGTGAGCCAGTTTAAATTAAATTGATGTTACAGCAGTTATGCAGGAGGCTAGCACTGGAGCGACTGGCATGGAGAGCGGCATCGAATCAGTCTTCTGACTAATGGCCACCACAACAACAATCCGAGAACTTCGTTCTTCGTCTTCCATTCTTCTTTTTTCACTTGATACTTGTATACAGGGTGGTCCATTGATCGTCACCGGGCCAAATATCTCACGAAATAAGCGTCAAACGAAAAAAACTACAAAGAACGAAACTTGTCTATCTTGAAGGGGGAAACCAGATGGCGCTAAGTTTGGCCCGCTAGATGGCGCTGCGATAGATCGAACGGATATCAACTGCGTTTTTTTAAATAGGAACCCCCATTTTTTATTACATATTCGTGTAGTACGTAAGGAGATATGAATGTTTTAGTTGGACCACTTTTTTCGCTTTGTGATGTTTTCTGCAGGGCCATGACTGCACCAGTAACAAGGGACACCTTTGACCTCTAACGCTCAGAACAGCACGAAACCACGGTTAAACTAACACACGATCAGAAAAACAACAGTGGTCTGTGTCATTTCCATGCAAAACTCTGCATTTGTCTGCTATCGCCATCAGACGGCTGCGTGCTGTAGCTGCACTAACAAGTGCTCTAGTTAGGTGAATGGTATAGCGGCAGTACGAAAGTGTCTGTTGGAGCGTTCACATGCGGGTTACTGTGTAAACTTCATTGATATCGTAAAGGGAATTAGTCCAACAAATGTAGTCCAAATGATAGCGACAAAGTTGCGACGTGCTTAAAACAGAAATGGAAACGGCGTCGGGAATAGAGACCTCGCGGATATATTATGTAATATAATAATTCCGCATTACCAAAGAGATGTGACAGAAATACATGACGTTACGCTGCATAGATACACTGATTTTGAATTACAAGAAAAACTTGAACCGCGTGGAAACTGTTCAAGCAGTTCCATGCGGAGCAACAGCAACAGTCCAGTAAAGAAGACTACGAACTGCCTCTGCCTAAACAGTCGAAGTCCTTTGTGTTAGAAAATACTGATGATAGCGCACTAGAGAACATTAATGAAGACTATTAAAATTGTGGCTTCAGTTCCTATATAAAACTAATGAGGTGTTGTAAGTACATTAAAAGTAAATCAAATTGCACATTAATTCTGAATTATGTTTCTAGAAAAAGGTTCGCACGGGCTTGTGTCAAAAGACACACACTATTGCAGTTACAAACTCCATAAAAGAGCATGTAATATCGCAAATGGTTCAAATGGCTCTGAGCACTATTGGACTTAACATCTGAGGTCATCAGTCTCCTAGACTTAGAACTACTTAAACATATGTAACCTAAGGATATCACACACATCCATACCCGAGGCAGGATACGAACTTGCGACCGTAGCAGCAGCGCGGTTCCGGACTGAAGTGCCTAGAAGCACTTGGCTACAATGGCCAGCTGTAATATCGCAGATTGATAGAGCAAGATCGTATTAATCAACTTTTCACTACTGGCATCTGCAAATGTGAGCACTAGAAATGTCTAAAATAGTTGCCTTGGACTACACTCCTGGAAATTCATTTTCCCAGAAAGGGGAAACTTTATTGACACATTCCTGGGGTCAGATACATCACATGATCACACTGACAGAACCACAGGCACATAGACACAGGCAACAGAGCATGCACAATGTCGGCACTAGTACAGTGTATATTCACCTTTCGCAGCAATGCAGGCTGCAATTCTCCCATGGAGACGATCGTAGAGATGCTGGATGTAGTCCTGTGGAACGGCTTGCCATGCCATTTCCACCTGGCGCCTCAGTTGGACCAGCGTTCGTGCTGGACGTGCAGACCGCGTGAGACGACGCTTCATCCAGTCCCAAACATGCTCAATGGGGGACAGATCCGGAGATCTTGCTGGCCATGGTAGTTAACTTACACCTTCTAGAGCACGTTGGGTGGCACGGGATACATGCGGACGTGCATTGTCCTGTTGGAACAGCAAGTTCCCTTGTCGGTCTAGGAATGGTAGAACGATGGGTTCGATGACGGTTTGGATGTACCGTGCACTATTCAGTGTCCCCTCGACGATCACCAGTGGTGTACGACCAGTGGAGGAGATCGCTCCCCACACCATGATGCCGGGTGTTGGCCCTGTGTGCCTCGGTCGTATGCAGTCCTGATTGTGGCGCTCACCTGCACGGCGCCAAACACGCATACGACCATCATTGGCACCAAGGCAGAAGCGACACTCATCGCTGAAGACGACACGTCTCCATTCGTCCCTCCATTCACGCCTGTCGCGACACCACTGGAAGCGGGCTGCACGATGTTGGGGCGTGAGCGGAAGACGGCCTAACGGTGTGCGGGACCGTAGCCCAGCTTCATGGAGACGGTTGCGAATGGTCCTCGCCGATACCCCAGGAGCAACAGTGTCCCTAATTTGCTGGGAAGTGGCGGTGCGGTTCCCTACGGCACTGCGTAGGATCCTACGGTCTTGGCGTGCATCCGTGCGTCGCTGCGGTCCGGTCATAGGTCGACGGGCACGTGCACCTTCCGCCGACCACTGGCGACAACATCGATGTACTGTGGAGACCTCACGCCCCACGTGTTGAGCAATTCGGCGGTACGTCCACCCGGCCTCCCGCATGCCCACTATACGCCCTCGCTCAAAGTCCGTCAACTGCACATACGGTTCACGTCCACGCTGTCGCGGCATGCTACCAGTGTTAAAGACTGCGATGGAGCTCCGTATGCCACGGCAAACTGGCTGACACTGACGGCGGCGGTGCACAAATGCTGCGCAGCTAGCGCCATTCGACGGCCAACACCGCGGTTCCTGGTGTGTCCGCTGTGCCGTGCGTGTGATCATTGCTTGTACAGCCCTCTCGCAGTGTCCGGAGCAAGTATGGTGGGTCTGACACACCGGTGTCAATGTGTTCTTTTTTCCATTTCCAGGATGTATTTGAAAGGTTAGCTTTATTTTATCGACATCTTAAGGGTGAATATAGCGCTTAATCGAGGCATATTACTTCATTTGCGTGTAATAGCACATAAGACGCGAGTAGTATATGTCAGAAAGCACAACAGTTTGTGGAGGAAGTGAACATGTTTATGACAGATTAGGATGTGGAGAGTAGTAATGTTTCTAACAGTGAGTGAAATGTCTTCATCATCAACACTGTCTCACAGAGGAGAGAAAAGTACAGCTAGAGTGTTGCAGTCTACACATAGGTCTACCACAGCTACACCATAGATGGAGCTTCACCAGTGACAGGCACAGTCGCAAACAAGTAGTACATCCATTCTCAAGAGGCACAAGGAACTTACGGCACAAATATCCCAAAGAATCCTGAGACAACCGGACCACGAAACAGTCATGCGGAGACAAGCAAAAGTGGGAAAATCAGTGAATAACACATGAAATATTTTCTAATTCCCTTCCGTGAAAAACATGTAACTAGTGAAAAGAGCCTATTCCTGTGTGATTTCTGGTCAAGTCATACAGATCGTACGCTTCCAGATGCAATATTCCCAACCGAAGATGTTACACTGAAGACATTGCCATCGAAAACCACAACATATTGTCAACCCCTTAATCTTGACTTCTTTCGGAAATATAAGCCCTATACAGAAGGATTGTTGATTTTTTAAGACTAAAATGCACCAAACCACAAGTGAAGGTACATGATCCTTATTTCATCACCAAATTTCACTCTCTGAGTAACAATCAACTTTCTGCACTACAGTGCATGCTTATGTTGCAGTATGCTTTGCAAAATGCAGGTAATCACACTGACATACCCATACATCGGACTGCTTCAATGCGGAAATGATTTTGAATGTAAAAATGAGGCTTTTAGCGACGTGAGCACATTATTCTCTTCCACTTCATTTTCAGCACTGTCAGTTGCGTAGGATATGTTGTGATTTGTGCTGTAATAATAATTTGAAGCACAGGGTGTTTGGCACTGTTGATTCAAAATGTAATGATACATTGAGTTGTTGAATTAACTACACAGGCCAAAGTAAAATTTTTTGAAAAAATTTTTTGTGCTTTGATAGCTGATCATTATGGATTTTTATGAGCTGAATCCAACTCTAGCCTTAGGATCTTTGTACGACCCATATTCTTAAAACAATATGCTTTTTATTACATAGTATAAAAATCCTACGCTATACAGTAAACGGGTAAATTAATGATATGCATGGTTTGTATTTACAATAAGCTACTTAAAACAATGATATGTGTTAATAGAGGTTTCACTTGTCAGCTGGAATTGGTTTTTATTTTTTCTCTTTATTCATTGAAGCTTCTTGTGTAGCTTTTTCTACGATGAGTCGCTTGCTGAACTTCTCGGTGAAGTGACCGACGGTAGTCCCCCATCATGTTGGTGTTCCAGCGGCCTTGGTAGCGTTTTTCCATCCCTTTAATGTCGTGCTGAAAACGTTCTCCTTGCTCCTTACCAACATCTCCCATACTGTCCGGGAAGTAATCAAGGTGCTGTTCAAAAAGTGAACTTTTAGGATCTTTAAACATCCTAAAGTTTTAAACTTCCTTAACGTTGTAGTTGTAATAGAAACATGTTATGGATCTTCATGTCCTAAGAACTTTGTAATGACTTGCTTGAATGATACCCATGCTTCTTTCTCATTTAAGGTCATTGTGGATTCAGAGTTAACATCAAACACCAATTTTCTAATGTTAGGCCCGAAAAAGACGTCCTCTTTTAGTTTAACCTCGGAAAGGTGTGGAAACTTTTGACAGAGATACTTAAAACATGGTCCATCGTTAGGTAAAACCCTTACGAACTGTTTCATTAGGCCTTACTTTATATGTAGAGGTGGTAGGAGTATGATTTTTGGATCTACAAGGTTTTTCGGTAGAGCGTTCTTCTCATCGGGTTTTTAAGACTCCTTCACAGGCCAGTTCTTTGTGTACCAGTGTTGATCCCTATCCCTACAGTCCCATTCACACAAGAAACATGGAAATTTCGTAAAGTCACCTTGCTGACCAAGGAGCATGCATGTTACTTTTAGATCGCCACATATCATCCAACCATGAGTAGAATAGCTTATTTTATTTAGGACTATTTAAAGGTTTTCATAGCTTTCTTTCATATGTACAGAATGTCCAACAGGTATAGATGCATATACGTTACCATTGTGTGATAAAACAGCCTTTAAACTAGTTTTAGATGAATCAAGAAACAGCCTCTAGTCTTCCTTTTCGTATTCAATACCAAACTCATTCATCAGACTAGGAATGTCTCAGCAGTACACTAAATCACCTTCTTGTTGAAAAACTTGAAAAAATGCTGCTCTCTCTTTCTATACATGTATATGTTGGTTCCACCTGCCAATAATTTCTTTACTTTTAATCTAGAGCCAAGAAATTCAGCTTTTTCTTTCGTTAAGCCCAGATCCCTAACCAAATGGTTAAGCTCGCTCTGAGGAAACAATTTAGGCTCTAGACTTTCTGTATTCCGATGGAATTCATCATCTGGTTCACCTGAATCAGATTTTACATCAGAAAATACTTAAGTAGAACTGAGATTTCATATTTCCAAAAACATTTCAGTTTCGTAAACTTCTTTAACAATAACGAACTTCATCCAGCGGTGTGCCAATGACATTGTTCCAGAGCTGTAGTATTCCTGTGGAAATGCTGCAAAATATTCATCTACATCTCCAGCCGCGTCTTCTTTGGACGGTAAACGCTGATCAGTAAACTATACTTCCATTTCTGGCAACAAATCCGTGAGTAATGTGGATCTTCCAACGCTCTACAGCACCGAATTCTCAATTTTTCCGTGACCAAGGTATTTAGTGGAAGTATAGTTGATGAAGTATGGTTTTTATATTTTTTGCCTACGCAGGCCTCTTGACTCGTAATTTACGTGTAGATCTGGTAGAAGAATAGGTTAACACCAGCAGACCCCCGATTTCTTAAATCTAACTCCCATTCATAAAACTACTTACGATTACTTTACATATGAGTTAACATCTCGAATATTTTAAATTCACAATGTAAGAGAGAAGAAGTTTGCAATAGTTTGGAAATTACGCCTAAAGTTTGTGGGATGCCGCCAAGTGCTCTCATTCTATTAAACTGGATATAATATAGTCTGCGTAATTTGCGCTCCGTTTTAAACAACAGCAGGTTTTTCACGCATCTCAGTGTTAGTCCTGATATATGAGTGGTGCTATGATATACTTTTGAAGGCACACTCAGTGGTATAGATAGGTGCTGTCTGCAAAGTAAACATCATGCCTGAGGTTGAAATTTAACTGCGCGCCATTTTTGAGGGGGAAACCAGATGGCGCTAAGGTTGGCCCGCTAGATGGCGCTGCCATAGATCAAACGGATATCAACTGCATTTTTTAAAATAGAAACCCCCATTTTTATTACATATTCTTGTAGAACGTAAAGAAATATGAATGTTTTAGTTGGACCACTTTTTTCGCTTTGTGATAGATGGCGCTGTAATAGTCACAAACGTTTAAGTACGTGGTATCACGTAACATTCGCCAGTGCGGACGGTATTTGCTTCGTGATACATTACACGTGTTAAAATGCACCGTTTACCAATTGCGGAAAAGGTCGATATCGTGTTGATGTATGGCTATTGTGATCAAAATGCCCAACGGGCCTGTGCTGTGTATGCTGCTCGGTATCCAGGACGACATCATCGAAGTGTCCGGACCGTTCGTCGGATAGTTACGTTATTTAAGAAAACACGAAGTGTTCAGACACAAGTGAAACGTCAACCACGACCTGCAACAAATGATGATGCCCAAGTAGGTGTTTTAGCTGCTGTCGCGGCTAATCCGCACATCAGTGGCAGACAAATTGCGCGAGAATTGGGAATCTCAAAAACGTCGCTGTTGAGATAGCTACATCAACATCGATTGCACCCGTACCATATTTCTATGCACCAGGAATTGCGTGGTGACGACTTTGAACGTCGTGTCCAGTTCTGCCACAGGGCACAAGAGAAATTACGGGACGATGACAGATTTTTGCACGCGTTATATTTATCGACGAAGCGTCATTCACCAACAGCGGTAACGTAAACCGGCATAATATGCACTATTGGGCAACGGAAAATCCACGATGGCTGCGACAAGTGGAACATCAGTGACCTTGGCGGGTTAATGTACGGGAGGAAGGATAATTGGCCCCCATTTTATCGACGGCAATCTAAATGGTGCAATGTATGCTGATTTCCTACGTAATGTTCTACCGATGTTACTACAAGATATTTTACTGCATAACAGAAAGGCGATGTACTTTCAGCTTGATGGATGTCCGGCTCATAACTCGCGTGCGGTTGAAGCGGTATTGAATTGCATATTTCATGACACGAGGATTGGTCGTCGAAGCAACATACCATGGCTCGCACGTTCACCGTATCTGACGTCCCCGGATTTCTTTCTGTGGGGAAAGTTGAAGGATATTTGCTGTCGTGATCCACTGACAATGCCAGACGACTTGCGTCAGCGCATTGTCAATGCATGTGCGAACATTACGGAAGGCGAACTACTCACTGTTGCGAGGAATGTAGTTACACGTATTGCCAAATGCACTGAGGTTGGCGGGCATCATTTTGAGCATTTATTGCATTAATGTGGTATTTACAGGTAATCACGCTGTAACAGCATTCGTTCGCAGAAATGGTAAGTTCACAAAGGTACATGTATCACACTGGAACAACCGAAATAAAATGTTCAAACGTATCTACGATCTGCATTTTAATTTAAAAAACCTACCTGTTACAACTGTGCGTCTAAAATTGTGAGCCATTGTTTCTGACTATTACAGAGCCATCTATCACAGAGCGAAGAAAGTGGTCCAAATAAAATATTCATATTTCTTTACGTACTACACAAGTAATAAAAATGGGGGTTCCAATTTTTAAAAACGCAGTTGATATCCGTTTGACCTATGGCAGCGCCATCTAGCGGACCAACCATAGCGCTATCTGGGGTCCCACTTCAAGCTAGACGAGTTTCGTCTTTGTAGTTTTTTGTTTGATGCTTATTTCGTCAGATATTTGGCCCGGTCACAATCAATGGTCCACCCTATATACATGGATACTGTCAGGAAACTGTGTTGCAAGTAGAGTCGTTAATGATGAAGTTATAAATTAAAATCTCACGTCTGATGCTGAAGGTTTACTGGATGAACAGCGGCAATTTAGAAAGTGCTGAAGTTTTTCTCCTTTCGTCAGATTTTGCAGGTGGTCAGCTTAAAGAAGTTCCGTGCAAAATATATTGTATGTCGGTAACTGGCCTTATTCTCAAATACTGTATGAATAAAGTCCGGGTATACCCAGCCGTCATTTACTATGGCCCAAGACGAACACACACATTCTCTACCCGTAATACTTCCCTTAGTCTGTTTGACATAAGATTATACCTGTCAATGAGTAGATCTTGAAAGCATTTTAAATTGTTAAATTCTGTCAATAACTACGTAGAATATTGAAAATCAAATTGTTTTTGGCCTTGGAGGCTGGTCGTTTAAATAGAAGTGAAACAATGACTGTGGGAAAAACGGAAAAGAGACGACTCGAAGCATTTGACATATGATGCTGCAGAAAAATTTTGAAAATCAGGCAAACTGATAAGGTAAGGAACGAGAAGGATCTCTGCAGAATCGGCTGGGAAGGGAATGTATGGAAAACACTGACAGGAAGAAGGTACAGGGTGGTTGGTGGACATCAGTTAAGATATCTGGAAACACCTTTCGTGGTAATAGAGGGAGCTGTTGAGGGTACATATTATAGAGAAAGACAGAGATTGGAATACATCCAGTAGATAACTGAGGACGTAGATTGCAAGTGCTCTCCGAGATGAAGACGTTGACACAGGAGAGTAATTCGTGGCGGGCGGCATCATACAATTCAGAAGAATGATGACCCAGAAAAAAAGAGTAGTAGATTCTCCAATTTTTGTTTCATACTTCTGAAGAAGGACCATTAACAAAATTTCTTTCGCACCCTCAAAACGTTAACCCCATGACATTCCCCTGCGATGACAGTCATTGTGTTCTTTCGAGGCGACATCCAGTGTCTGTCCATGGTTTCGATTGTTGCTTCACTACTCGTATCTAGTATTTGGGTGCCAACAGAGACGCAAAAGATCACTATCGTTTTTACGAAAATGCACCAAACACTGTTATAAAATTGTTGTGCGTACCCTTTAATGATCCTCAGTAAGCAGGCGCGTCGCCTTCTCGCACAGAGCTTTGTCTTGTGCAATTCTTCAGGAAAAATGCAGCTTACACTTTCTTTTGATATGCGTACATACCCCTACGATCTTGTATATATCATGCTCCTTCGTATACCAACCTTTCAAGATATTGCCTACACTTTTTCGTCGATTTCTTGTACAATTCCGCTTTTCAGCCGATTTTGACGTGGATCAGCTTCAGTATTTTCACAGCTTTACTTAAAATCGGCAGCTCATTTATTCACAATGGTTATATTTATGAGCCACGAATAAATTTTGATTGGAATAAAACCTTTTCTACAAAAAAATATCGAGGTTGCACAATGTTCGACTTCAATTACTACGCACCCCCCGCCCCCCTTATATCTGTCAGCAACGGGCTGTAGGGAATGATTTATAATTTAAAACTGAGATCTATTTAGATCACCATCGGATATAACTAAAGGCACCCAAAACGTTGACGTCCATCAGGATTCCCACATGCGCTTCAGCCGTGTATAGTCTAACGCACATGTAGTGAAGCAGTTCGGCTGTGCGTCCTGCGTTTCACCTGATGAAAGTAATCGTGTGACAAGGTCCTCCACCAATGTTACAGCTGCAGTACCCAGCACAGTCCTCGTAAGAAAATAGTGAAGAGGTTTAAGACTAGGTATCTGTGGTGCCTATGAAACAGTTCCCATTTCACCGGTCCACCTATTTGTGTGTATAGCCTCCATGAGATACCGCACATCTGCATCAAAGTTCCGTTCCATAGGTCACCAATATATTCTGCAGCTGAAGTCTAATCACAGTTTCAATTACGTATTCGGTTGCCTATTTCATACAGTTGTAAATCATATCATAGTCTGTTACCTGAGACAAGGATGCATCTCTGAAGCACATTATCACAATACGTGGAGAAACACAGATACTGAAAAGTAGTACATATTTGTCGACTTTTGCTCTGGTCTTGATCAGTACCATTCCCGTGAGAAATACGAGACTTTCTAAAATCATTGTATACTCCCTACATCAAATTTATATCTGTAGAAAGCTTCGGCTTCATTTCCCGCTCAGCTTTGAACCTGCGCTTTCGTGTACACTAAGCTTCAGAGCACTTTCTTCTTAGTGAACGTAGTATGCCGCTTCCCGTGGCTGTTTCATCGTTGATTTCAGCGAACAGTATGGGTACGGCAGTAACAGCTGTGCCCACAATCCAGTGAACATAGAGCACTGACTTCGCATTGCAAGATCGTAGTAGCTCTATCAGTTTCCTGTGTTTTTTCGCTGAGAGCTTGAGGAATTTTGTTACGTAAGTTAAACAAGTCGCTGTGAGAAGAAACCGGAAGCTGTCATAGCATTTAGGGTACAGGTCACTGTAGTTGTCTGAGGTAACAGGGTGAATTGACAGTGCACAGCGCAAAAGTCGTAACCAGTTCATTCTCTGAGCTGCTGTTGCTATTCGTCGTCCCTGAGACTACATGTCATTCACTTTATTACTCTGATGGAGATGTAGTCAATCAGGGAGAGACCGTAGATTTCTGTAGCAGATATTGTTCTATTATATTTGACAAGGAAAATTTCCGTTCAATACGACGGCCTCATGCTGCCTTACTGGTAGGGCGTGTATGCCTGCTTGGTACTACTCTATTGGGCGACGTCGGAGCCAGCGCCTTGCTGTATCAGTAACCTCCCCATTTCCCACCTACTGTTTCTGTAGAGAGCGCCCTTCACTGGGCCATACAAATGGAAGTCGGAAGGTGCGAGATCGGGGCTGCAGGTTGAATAAGGAAGAACAATCCAATGAAATTTTTGAGAGCTGCTCTCGGGTTCGCGGACTTGTGCGAAGCTTTGCGTTGTCATGGAGACTGAGAAGTACGTTTGCATCGTTGTAGCAAAGAAGTCGTTAATTCAGCATCCTGGAGTTAGCACAATGGACTTCAGAACTCATCTTTCAATCATGAGGAAAGATATCAAACAGAGTAACCACTTCAGAAATCCAGCCGCGCTATGTGGCCGCTAGGTTTGAGGCGTCATGTCAAGAACTGCACGACCCCTCCCACCGGAGGTTCGAGTCCTCCCTCGGGCATGTGTGTGTGCGTTGTTCTTAGTTTAAGTTAGTTTACGTAGTGTGTAAGTTTAGGGACCGATGACCCAAGCTGTTTAGTCCCTTAGGAATTCACACAAATTTGAACATTTCTGAACATCAGAGTTCCAAATTATTGTCAATATGACTTTAGTGGCTGAGGTTGCAGTTTTGAACTTCTTACTCGGAGGAGAGGTGGTGTGGCGCCAGCCCATGCGTCGCCGTTTTTTTTCCAGTTCGAAGTGACGGAACCATGTTTCATCGCCTGTGACGATGTTCGACAAGAAATTGTGATGATCAGCTACGTAACGTTCAAGCGGTTCCATACAGATGGCCCTTCGTTGCTCATTACGATCTTCTGTTAGGCGGCGTGGAACCCAGCGCTCACACATCTTTGAGTACCCCAACTGGTGGACGAGTGTATCAGCATTGCCAACAGAGACGTCCAGTTGAGCAACGAGGTGTTTGATTGTGATCCGTCAGTCAGTACATGACCTTGAATGACAGTGACCGCACGTTCCAACGCTGCAGGAGTCACAGCTCTCTGCGTCCGCCTGGCACGTGGGGGATTGGAAAGTTTGCGCGACCTTGTTGCGATGAAGACAAATGCCCTGCCCAACAACTCTTCGTGCTTTTGTTCACTGCCAGAGCTACGTAGACAGAGACTGCATGTTCCAACACTGCAGGAGTCACAGCACTGTGCATCCGGCCGGCACGCAGGGGATTAGAAAGTTTGCGTGACCTTGTTGCGATGACGACAAACGCCATGCCCAACGACTCACCGTGCTTTTGTTCACTGCCAGATCTATGTAGACAGTGGCCGCATGTCCCAACACTGCAGGAGTCACAGCTCTGTGCATCCGGCGGGCACGGAGAGGATTAGAAAATTTGCGTGACCTTGTTGCGATGAAGACAAACGCCCTGCCCAACAACTCTTCGTGCTTTTGTTCACTGCCAGAGCTACATAGACAGTGACTGCATGTTCCAACACTGCAGGAGTCACAGCACTGTGCATCCGGCTGGCACGCAGGGGATTAGAAAGTTTGCGTGACCTTGTTGCGATGACGACAAACGCCATGCCCAACGACTCACCGTGCTTTTGTTCACTGCCAGATCTACGTAGACAGTGGCCGCATGTCCCAACACTGCAGGAGTCACAGCTCTGTGCATCCGGTGGGCACGGAGAGGATTAGAAAGTTTGCGTGACCTTGTTGCGATGAAGACAAACGCCCTGCCCAACGACTCACCGTACTTTTGTGCACTGCCAGATGTACGTAGACAGTGACCGCACGTTCCAACACTGCAGGGGTCACAGCTCTGTGCGTCCGGCTGGCACGCGGGAGATTACAAAGTTTGCGTGACCTTGTTGCGATGAACACAAATGCCCTGCCCAACAACTCACCATGCTTTTGTTCACTGCCAGATTTACGTAGACATAATGCATGAGCCTATATATATCTGTGATTATCTGGTTTTCAGACAAAAGAAACTCAGTGACAGCCCTCTGCTTCTTATGCACTTCAATTACAGGCGCCAATTTGAAGGCTACGTATAGCGCTACCACCTCTCGGAACTTCATGAAGCTATAGAGACTGAAGTGGGAATATTCAGCAATATACAGCACCAAATTCCGCCTTTTTTTTTCAACAGAAATTGGTGGAGAAAAAAATGTGTTGCATAACTTATAGAACTCTCCTCATACAGGAAAAAATTTCCGTAACCACCAAGTGTCGTACCAGAAAAGGAAATGTATCGGAAGTTATACAGGACAAGAGCAGGTCTTACGCGTTCATAGAGAGAGGCATCAATATTTTAAAGCAAAATTAGAAGATAAATGAGTACACATTCGGGACGGTTGCAATTGCTTGCTGACTTTCATGCACAAAAGCTTCAACATAAGTTCAAGATTGGCTAGCAGATGACTCTGCAGCCATGAATTTCTTTGGTTTATAACCGAAATTTGTGGACTGTCTTACTTAAATTTCGAATACGAGTACCATTTAATATGACCCATAACAAAAGTACTCGTTCGTTAAATGAAACAGAATTTCGTTTATATACACGTTAATGTTTTTGTAAAAGCCGAAAAATTTACTGTTGTTCAAACTTATTAACGGGTTCTACATGCGTAATTAGATTTTAAAGTTATAAAAATCACAGCTATTATAGTATAGTAAGACCCACAATAAGAGTACGAAAATATTAAATGGGTCACAAATACCGTTTTAAGGCAAGTAACTTACGACGTAACATGCAAAAAATACGTTGGTTATTAGTAGCATTAAATGATTTTGAATGGTTACAATATAGGTCTTGGTTATGAGATTTCTTCCAAATATCCATCCATTTTTATGATTATGTATTCTAGCAAATCTATTTGTACTTCATGTGAATGTCACCGCTGCACACTCTCATCCCATTGTAAACCTATTATGTGCAACATTTTAATTCCCTTTTTCTTCAAATCTCCATCATCAGTACCACAAGATAGTTTTTCATTATTCCCACCAACAGAATATACCTGACACGCTTTCATTCTCAGCCTGCTGCATCGCCCCTTCCGAAGTGTCATATCCATTTCCGCGTTCATGACATCATGATCCCATTTCAATTAAGCTGTTCCTGTTCCTGAATATTTCATTAAAGCGTTATGATCACCAACCAATACATCAATGCCACAATTATCGCCATGCAAACCATCGTTACCACAAGGACTTGATGTTTTTTAATAATATCACCTGGGATTTTAAATTTTAATTTTTTTCTCATTGTGTTGAATAATAAAGATGTACACATGAAGACATCCATTAGGCAGAACTCTAAGACACCACATTTCCTAATATGACACATGTGATAAATGTCTTGCTGTGTTCAGTTGAATTTAGTCCTATAGCGCGTCTAGCCATTATGACGCAGTCCCGGGTTTTCTCCACTTGGGGACCAGCTAATGTGTCGTATTCATCACTGTTTCATCATAATCGACGCACAAGTCGCACAGAATGGTATCAACTGAGAAGACTTGCAAGTCGGCAGCCGAACTTTCCCCGGTGGGGACTCCCGGTCATAAATTCCATACGATTAAAGATTATATGCAATAGATTTGACCAACTGCCAGAGTTGTGTGGAGAGGAGCCTCTTGTAGTTATGGATGTAGGGAACATGGAGCAGTCCTCGGCAGTTAGGAGGCATAGGTAAGTTGTAAGGTCTAAGAGAAAGAAGAAGGTTTTGCTGCTAGGTTATTTTTCCGTTAGGAATGGTCAGTTTCCTGAACGATGAAAGTATTTAGTAGTAAAGCCGCTTCATAAAAATGGAGGAAAGGGCAATGTAGACAATTTTAGAGTTATGTCTATGCCATCAATGTTTGCTAAAGTTATCGAAAAAGCTGTGTATGTAAGGATAATTGATCATTTTATATCAGACGATTTGCTATCAAATGTACAGTTCGGCTCTATAAGTCGTTTAACAACTGAAAATGCTATATCTCTTTCCTCTGTGAGGTACTGGATGGATAAAAACAAAAGTTTACGAACGCTAGGCATATTTTTTGTTTTAAGTAAGGCTGATCACAGAATATTGCTACAGAAATTCGTTCATTACAGAGTACGGGGAATAGCTCACAATTGGTTCACCTCTTACTTTAGCAACAGACAGATGTTGAGAATAGCTGTGATGTGGGGTCTGAGTGGGATACAGACAAGTGGAGGGAGGGGGGGTTGCCCCATGGATCAGTGTTGTGGCGACTCCTGTTCCTTTTTATATAAATGATATGCACACTAGTATTACGGGTAAGTCTAAAATATTTCTGTTTGCTGACGACATTAGCTTCGTAATAAATGATGTTGTGTGCAACATTGGTCCGGTTTCAATTAGTGCAGTTCATGACCTAAGTTCATGACTTGGAGAAAATAAAGTAACGCTAAATCACAGTAAGACTCAGTTCTTACAGTTTCTAACACACATTCAACAAAATCTGACGTTTTCATTTCACCACAGCACACTTTCCAAAAATTAATACAGATGCACAAGAAAATGTTGCCAGCATCCTATTCTCTTTCTGTTTGGGCGCATATGACGTCAAACGACATTTCATAGTTACGTCACGGGACGAGGCCAACATGCGGTGTCGGTAAGTTCAGTCGACTTAAATGTTGTGCAGTACACAACAGAAGATAGTTAATTGTAAGAGACGTCTGGATTCGTATCGTCGCTTGTTATAGTATGTCATTGTCAAAGCCTTTTGTATAGTCTAATAGAGCGATGCAAATCGACAACAAGAATTAAGTTATCCATTAGCGAAAATATAATGAGGATTGCCACGGGGCGCCGCATCTAAGGTTGCAAGGAATTAGTGCCCTTGTAGCCCGGCTGAGGAATTTAATGCCTAGCTGCTGGAAATAGTAATTAACGTGGCTCGGGAGTAAAATATTGGCTGGCAGTAAGCAGCGCGGGTACCTGCCCGGAATGGCTTTAATTTACGTCCGCGCAGTTAACTGCAGCGTCTTTGCCGCCGCCCCTTAAGAGTCGGAATAATTAGTTAAAAAGGAGGCTAACGGCGGCCGCTGACGAGAAATGCGGAACGACGTCGCCCCGCTCGCTGCTCGCTGCACGGCGCTGCGCCGAGTAGCCTAAGCAGAATTCTAATTACTGCAATCACGGCCATCCGAGGATACGCCGCCGCGCGCCAGACAAAGGGGCGCTTGTTCTGTCGGCTTTATGCTGGAGAAATGCGTTTCACAGGCGGCGACGGAGGTTGTTCTTCAAATGTTATGGAGGTGAGGTGCTGCTGTTTCCCCCTCATTTGTCACTGTCAGCTTTAGAAATGTACTTATGTTTCGGAGCATATTGCGGAAATATGAGCGATATTTTACGGAGAGGATGTGACGGGTCTTCTCTAAGGGCATCGTCATTATACCAAAGAGCAATGACAAGGTATGTTGGATTAGGAAACCTTCTGGGTACAGGCACCCAGTAGTTAGACATCTTCGACCTTTAAAATACTTACATCTGAGTTCATATCAGTGTCAGCTGGGTCTGTTTCTACATTATCTTACAAAAACATTTCGTTTTGTAATTTTTCAGTTACTCCTTGGTAAAAGAATTCCATATTTTAGGTAGATTAACAACGGCTTACTGGACCATTGTCAGGAAACAACTAACTAGTGTCTGAAACGGGCGATAGTTCTTAGGTAACCAAACATTATAATCAAAGATCCATTCCACTTCCATAGATAGTTGTGCATCACACTTGTTTCCTAACGTTGAATTTACACTTTACACAATGGACAAAATCAAGCAGAAAAACATAATTGAGCTACTCAATATTACAGGTTAATCTATAATACTGTGCAGTTGAATTATTTATTGCGATTAATGTTGTCCATTACTCAAAGCGTAATTTCAGTGTTAAGAAACTAGTGTGATGAACAACAGTCTATGCCAAGACGATTCTTTGTTTATAATGTTTGCTTACCTAATACGTAGTGACCTAAGCAGCCAAAAACTAGTTGAAATTAACAAATATCAGTAGAACAAAAAAGGGTGCCTGTTGATCAACCATAAATACTCACATTTTTTCGAAAGGACCATGTCGGTGATATATTTTCTTAATTGCTGATCAAAACTAATTAAGCACTAGTTTGAAAAATTTATGAGCTGAATATCGAACTCATCTATATAGAATTTTTTGGCAGATAGTACTGTTACTTTATAATTTATTTAAAATTGCTTTTAAATTTTCTTTAGATTATTTGTATTTGGGTTAGAATACCATTATTAATTTTTTTCGAATAAAAAGTTTTATATTATGATAATTTTCTTAAGCATCCTAATAATGAAGGTTTCGTTGATATTCCTCAACCTTAAATTGGTTTTTCAGAAACAACCAATGCCTACTTTATCAAAATATTTACTTTCTAATTTTTCTGCTGTTTTAAGTAAAATATTTTTCAGCTACTTAAGTAATTTTTCCTTATTTAACTGACATATGTCTTGTCTAATATGGTTTTTGATTATTTATGCTTTACTAGATTGGATGTTTACAGTGCAATGCCTGGTGGGTGATCATGAAGTTGAGATTCGTCCTTGTTAGGTGTTCTTGCAGTGTGTTAACTGAACTACTTGAAACGAGGTTAGATTGACTTTAATTTTATTATTTCCCTTCATTTTATTTGATAGTTTTAACAATTTGATTTCAGAAATTATAGACTTCATTGATGATCGTGGTTGTTTCTCTTTCTATAGCCCTTGCATTTTTTGGTTCAGTTATACTTGAGACTAACCATATCCTTTCGATTTTGCTGAAGGACAATTTGAGTTAATTTCCGGATTTAATATTGAATGTACCGCAGGTTCTTTTACTAACTTTTTAGCTGAATATATTAGAAATGTTTTTAGAAGTATATGGACAGCTTTAATTTTTTTAGAGGTGATCTTCTTAGTTTAATACTTCAGTTTTGTTTTTCTGTTTATTCTTTAGTTTTATTTGGGTTTGCCAGACAATATTACATTTCCATTATTTTGAATTAATATATTTACCTCAAAAACTTCTATGTTTATCTCTAAATTTCTATCCTGAGAGGCCAGAAACACAGAGAAATTAGAAATTTTGTGTTTCATTTGTATATTCATCTGTATACTATTGTGTGTTTTTCCTTATCGGCTGAGTGCTGTCTGCAGGTCACTTAACAGCTAATTCCTCACAGTAGCACTAATTTTGTCCCTCACTACTGAGCCAGTAGGTGAAATGCGTGTGCTTTCGGGTAAGAATTGATCTTTGATGAGTCTGTATTCTTAACTAACTTGGTTACAGTTTGGCGTCCCATTTTTTTATTGATTATATTTATGCTTGTGCACATCAGTATCGTCTAACGTTAGGAAAAAAATCTGACTTTTGGGCACTGCCCAGGATAGCGAGCTTGGATAGTGAGGTTCTCGTTCTAAGCTTGGCCAAACCCCATTTTCAGAAAGACCTGTGTGAAAGATTATGCATCCACACAATTCAAATAGATACCAGACAAAGTTATGCAAAACATTTTAATCAAACGGTCTTTAACGTCTCTCCATAGTGAATCTGACTCTTAAACACCCTTAAATTGTTAAAATAATAAATATTCACTTGATAGAACGATACTCAGTTACCTGCAATTAATTTCATGTAGGTTGGAAGGAAGAACTCGTTTCGTATCCTCACGTTATCATCAAAAAATCACTCTTCTTCCAGCAGTCCTGGGTGCAAGCAGCCCGTTTATATGGGAGGCTCACTTTTGTTAATTAAAAGAAAAACCCGCAAACATACCAATTCCATCGATACATTTTGTAGTGAGTGAAAGTGTCACTGACAGTGTGCAAGCTAGCGTAAAGAATCATCTTAACACTTTCTGATAATTGATTTGTTGTTAGCTAACCGGCCTCCATAACTGGGGTCGCACTCGAATAGAGCTTCAGATTTTCGTACTAGGTTACCTGATACAAAATGTGGTCAAGAGCGTTGGCACAGATCCTTACCTTTAAGACAATACATTACTAGTTAAATGAAGTAAATAAAAGATTCTCTTTTATTCTTCTACGTAAATAACATAAACTGCATTACGAGCCTCATTTGGTGAAAATGGTAATCAGATTAAGTCCTTCCAACAATAAATTTTTACTCTGAATTCAGGACAGTTACGAAATATGTTTAAATACGCTACTAAACGAATGTTATCACAATACAAAACCTAGCCATGATTATTTACTGAACTAATTACGTAATTTTTAGATACTTGTGTAATTCAATATCATCTACAACTGTACACTTATGCTAGAATTATTTAATATTTAATGCTATAATTTAACTGAATGGGAAAATGTAATTTGAGATTATCTGAATCGATCAGAGTTTTCCGTGCCTGTCTCCACCGATGAGGTGGCTTTCATAGTGATTCACTGTCGAGTTTCAATGGTTTCCTGTGGCGGAATGTACTGCACGCTAGACCAGCAGCGTAATATGATTTGTTGTTTGTGTTAGAGGAAGTAAATTATTCAGAATCACAGTTAAGGTAGCGATATTGACTGTTATTAATCAGGTAACCATTATTTGTTTTAGTTCGCACTGTTTATGAAGCTTATTGCTGGAATTAGAGAAATTTTGCTGTTATTGCTATAATCTGTATATATTGGAAAATTTAGTTATCAGCAGCTTTGACAGTGAGAGCTAATGAGATTCCCACAGACAATCAATTAACAACCGTAACATCCCGTTTCCAGTTGTTGTGTTGCTGAATGATGTACACCGTTGGATGAAGGAATACCGAGATATTTGATGAGAGCTAACGTCCAAAATGTTTGTAGACGTTTCTAATAAAGTTGGCTATCGGGGAAGAAGGGAGGGCAGTAACGGTACAGTCCATAGGATTAAACCCAAATCAAGTGTTGCTTTGAACGGCTCTCGCACATAGCCACATCTTCCGTATCACGCCACGTCACAAAAGATACTCCAGTACTGGAAGTGAATGTGAATAGATGAGTTACTGCGTCTCAGCATGGAATGGCGAATTAGCTCGATGATACCCGATCCCATCGACTATCTCCACATCTGCAATACTTACACTTAGACCGCTAGCGCTGTTAACAAGAGTACATGCGCTACACACGAAATATTGACTAAGGTAATAGGTCACTGCCATATTCTGATTTTCAAGAAAACACATTTATGTAGCTTTCTCTGTTCACTGCAAATAATACAAACAGCAAACATGGGAACATCGTTTGGTTATATCTGTTAAACTATCCTTAACATTAAACTATTACATATGCTAAGAAATTTACCTTCCGATGTCTCCTTAGGCGAAGAGCAGTAATCCTTATTGTAAAGTATTTGGAATTTTTGGGAAAACTTGAGCGTATCAACGTCATACATATTCGTTGCATGAACGTTTTAAACAGATTCCTCAAGTTGACGGCATGCTCATTCACTAACAGAACAGCAGAACTTCCTTCGTTGACAGAGCTGAAGCTGCTGGTTTCCTCATCATCTTCAGCAATGAATGTGCCATCTTTTCCATTAACTCTATCCTTTGTTGTTAGATGATACTGGCAGAAGTGTACTTTAATGATACGCAAGGAACGCTATGTGATGCAGTTTCTGCTTTACCCACATTACGTGTATGCTGCTTGTCAACATTTTTCAGTGTTTCCCTACATCTTCCAGTTGCTGTCTGGTTATCTATTTTAAATTTATCACGTTTCCGAGGTTTTTTTTTTTGGGGGATATATTTTGGGCATATACGTTAAGTGGCTATAATTCCCTTTCTCAGCAAAAATTTTAAATAAAGGTCTTCTACGATCATATTCCACTAAGCAAAAATCTTAAATTATTTCAGATACCCCGAAAACTAAACACTCGGTTGATAACGGAGACTAGAAAGGCCAACACATTGGACTACCGCGACGTCGGATTTATCCCCAAGAAGTAGTTTCATGCAAGTTGCAGTGTACTTCTAAGTAGAAGTGCCCTTGAGCACCATCATGTATGAATTACACACTTGCCGAATTGTGTATAAGGGAGTGGTTGTTTCCCCAAGGTTAAATGCACTAATTTAATTGTCAAAGTAGCATACATGGGCCGACCAGGCGACTATGGAAAATATTTTCCAACGAACTGCATCCAAGTCATTGTTGTTGACAGATACGCGTACTATAGTATAGCAGCTGTTCGCATGTAAGTGAATGTGATGGGATCTCGTCAAAATGTGACATCAGGAAACATAACATTGTGTTTGGCCCTATACTGCAAGCTGTCTCACACAACCAGTTGAGTCATGTGCTGGTCACCTGTAGTCACAGTTCTACAGCTGCGGGCTGGCACAAGCCGTTCTCAGGACGTCATAAAACCAGCAACACTGCGATAGTGGCTTGCCGTACCACTACACTGCGTAGCGCAGCGTGGCGCTCCCACAGTCAAGTAAGTAACCGGAGCCTGCCTCCTGCGACAGCACATGGCCGGAAGGAGTATAAATACCCCTGACTCAGCTCGTAAAATTATTCGGGATCCTGTATTCCACCACCACAGTCACCTCGCCTATGATCGCTCGAATGTATGGCTAGCGCACGCCAGCCCTCACCAAACAGCAGCATCTACTAGTCGGAGCCACAGGAATGCACTCTTAACAGCCAATGCTGAAGGCTCTGGGCTCGAATAGAATACTCTGGGATGAGCTCTCTCGATGGCCGCTATCGCCTGGTACCAGCCAGCCACCGAAGGTCCTTAGTTCGACAAGGAGAGCCTGCGCGCTTTTACCAGCCGCCGTGACCTGTGGACGAAGCACGTTTGACTATCGCCTTGTTTTGGCGACGATAGTTGACTCGCTATTTGTTCAGCATGACAATGGCGCCTCCAGTTGCTAATACGGCTAATACGTTGCCTCATCATTCTGCGGTATGGAAATCATACATTGCTTGTGGGGCACTGGCTACACTACGGCAGTGGCCACCGTACTATCAGGAGTTCGTACCCCACAGCTCGTAAAAATTGGAAAAGCGTCAGAGGAAAATAGACGAAGTGAGTTACATAGATTACGATATATAGCAACAACTAATGGTTGCTGTAACGTCGTCGCCAAGGTAGCCCCTGCGGGCCGGCAACACATCTAACACGACATAGGACCGAGGTTGCCTAAGCCCAAAGGCGTAAGCAATGGTAAACATCGGCTGTTTTGGAAACAGACATCCCACGTACTGCTTCCTGCAGAGGGAGTTCGAGGCAGCCTGCAGGAAGTATTACTACACCAACATCTGATTGGCCGGCCAATACTATTTAAAGGCTAGAACCAGCACCGGACGCCAGCTCATGCCGAATACCAACCTCTAGGACGTCTCCACGGAAGACTACGTCTTCGACATCGGGTTAGGAGTTGCAATTAAGTGTATGTGTGTTACAACGGACTCTTGTGAGGAAACATAGAAGTTATCTTTTGTTGCCTCTATTAGGAAATTCTTACTGGCTTTGTGGTTGTGACTTTTCGTTGTTATTCCGTCATTTGCATGTAGACTCACTTCAGTAAAAGTTGTGTTGTAAAAACGCTCGAATTGTCAGTTACAACAGTTGCACATCAGCCATGCTAGATAGACACTTAAGAGGAAATTGAAGGCTACGAAAACTTTAAACGAAAGATAATTACCGTAATAAATGTAGACTGTGGAGGAAAAGATGTTTGTCACGCTCCTATATATAGCTAAAATATCCGACAAAACTGAAAACATATTTCGTAATATCAATATTGCACTATTTTTCCATACAAACAACGCTATCGGAAATAATATAGTGCACACAATCCAATGCAAGCCAGTTAGATCAGTCCAGAGAATATATATAATTGATTTCAAAGATTATGATAAACTTTGTATAGGACAAACTCGACGGAAAAAAGGGAGAACAATCGGTCAATATTATCTGTATATCTGAAAAATAAAAACGATCCCGTTTCTGATATAGTGGAAAATATTCATTTGAGGCGTTGAGAATAATAAGGTCCTAAAACACACTGCTGTCGATTTTTGAGACTTTAGCACATATGCTTGCTCCTGGAATCTGTTGATCTAACGGTGAATCACCTTTATCAAAGCTGTACCCCAAAGCTGTAGATATGAACATTTTCGAAAAGCTGTCACATCGATTTCTCCCATATTCACCTCCTAAGGGCCGAATGCACAGGTTTTCATTGCTGAAGGTATACTAACTGCCCACACTAAAGCTCATTTCTTCATAACAGTTGGAATCTGTTGAGGAAATACCCCCACCATAATCTCACGCTGCATGATTTCAGCGTACCAGTGTGAGGATTTCAGAACCCTTAAGTGTGTTACCGACCTAAGTATCAAAGAAGAAGTTCATGTTGGTGGTAACAATGTACGTTTCAGAAATTTACAATGGTGTGTGGTGTTCTTGGTATCTGTTCATTATGTCCTAATTGTAGTTTCACATTAATTAAAAACCACGCTACAGTCAAAGAGACCACTATTGCCACTAACCCATATAAGAAAAGTTTGTGAATTAACACGTCACAGGTTGCGAACTGCCAATTTCCCAGTTTTTTAAATTAGTTTTCTGTTTCATACACGTTTTATATGAAAGTCTTTTGTACACATGTATCCACAGCCGCTGCCAATTTCTTGAGGGAAAGAAGGCTCTCATTTCCTACTTTATACTTCCGTAATTGTTAGAAATAGACTATTCATAATTATTGTCGTCATGAGATTACCAGACATTTCGAATCTCGATAGGTTATCCCCTCAAAAATCCATTGTAACAGTATCGTACCCCAAATTTTTATAGAATAAAATTGTATTCATTTATTAGGAAAAATATTTTATTTCACATAATATTATATTTCTAGAAAAATGTAGATGAGCTCTGGTGGGAAACCCAAGAGGGTGCTGGAATGTGTCTCTAAAAATCCAGTCCAGAATACAGAAGATGAAATCAAACTTATTTCAGTAATGTATAAGCAGTAGTTAAACTGTAATCTCATTGCCAGATATGTGGGACCATAAGCATTTGTCATAATCGCATTGTCAGGGGTGTCATTGCTAGGTGTAAGTATATGTATTTATCATTTCGTTTTTTATCATTGTGTGGTAACCTTTCCGCAAGAACAACGCTACAGTGAGTTTCAGTTCGAATCCTGTTAAGTCCCAGTAGCATATGGGAACACAGCCGAGTAGCTTCCTCGACAACCGCGACAACTAGCCTTTCAGCACGCACCTGCCACTCTCTTTTCATTCTTTCTTTTATAGTGACGGAGGTCATCAGCTGACTATTGTTGAGGACAGTACACGGCTGCATTGTCGTAAGGTATGTGAACATAAGGTACGCCGGCAGAATTCAGGAAGACTCACTGCTAGTAACCAAAGGGATGAGATCTGCATGAAGTTTCTTCTTCTTCTTATTCTTCTTCTTCAGCCATTCCAGGATTAGGGCGTATGATATGTTACAGACTCGCCATATATTACTCCTTCTTCTAATCTGACGGCGTAACGTTGTTCCACCAATTGTAGAGGGATTCTATGAGGCGACACATGAAATACATGCTCTTTTTAATCTTACTTTCGTTCGATTACTTTCCCAGTTAATGTGTGTATCCTCAGTACATTCGTTATTTTTTTCAGTTCTTATTTTTTCTTCTGATGCGCAGCTTTTCACATATGTAAGAAACCTTATTTCTGGTGCTTCAAGTAATCTTATATCTCTTGACTTTAATGTCCAAGTTTGTGGTCCATATAGTACTCTGGGTAGTGGTATGAAAGGCAGTTTTACACATTTCTCTTTAATAACTCGTAAGCCACAGCCCCCAGCGGAATAGCGTTTGAAAGTAAGTTTTCTACGATTCACTTCGATAGCTTGAAAACCATAGCCTCCAGCGAAAACGCATCTGAACGTGTACATTTTTCTTCAATATCTCAAAAACCGCAGCTTCTAGCGAAAACGGGTTTGAAGATCACTTTTGTACATTCTTCTTTAATAACTCGAAAACTGTAGCCTCCAGTGAAAACGTCTCGCTGTACAAAGTTTAATTACATTTCCTACAAATGCGTCCTATTCACTTTTATGTAGAACTAATATCTGGCACACAGCGAGTGAGATAATATGAAAATCTTGCACATATATGTGAACGCCTTGTGGATTGAATAAAACCTACCGGTAGGCGCAGCTGGTTCAAATGGCTCTGAGCACTATGGGACTTAACATCTGTGGTCATCATTTCCCTAGAACTTAGAACTACTTAAACCTCACTAACCTAAGGACATAATTGGAAGAAGAAACAGCATTGGTCGTATTTTTTTGTTTTATTATCCGCAAAATCGATTTTCAGTCACTTAGTGACCATCCTCAGTGCTGTAATATCCAAATCAAATTGAAAGGCACTGGTATCAACAAGCTTAGAGCGATCACATAAACTGAGCACGGTTTATGTGATCGCTCTAAGCTTGTTTGTACCAGAGCCTTTCAATTTGATTTGTATATTACAGCACTAAGTGACCGAACAAATACGACCAATGCTGTTTCTTTTTCCAGTTATATCCATTATCTGATCGTGGTGCTCAGAGAACTCCATGGAATCGCCAATCAATAACCTAAGGACATCACACACATCCATGCCCGAGGCAGGATTCGAATCTGCGACCGCAGCGGTAACGCGGTTCCACACTGAAGCGCCTAGAACCGCACTGCCACACAAGCCGGCAGGCGCATCTAAATCACTATACATATTTTTAGGAGACTTATGACACTGCTGAATAGTCACTAGAATAATTGATCACTTGTCTTTCGATAATTCATATTTACTGACGCATATTGATTACAGTCCATCATTAGAACATCATAAAGAAAAGTCATCATACAATGTACAGAGCCACATTTGTTAGACATTAGCATCAACAATCAATCTTCAGTTTTTAAGGAAATACCCAAAGAAATTTTCAAGACAACTTACTGTACACCTGTCAAATTCAATATTCTTCGTTATTTTCCATGTCCTTCCTCCGTAATAGATTCCATTTCGTCATGACTCATGTTTTCTCAACATTCCACGTGAGTGTAAGGGCCATTGACTGAAGTGACTTAAATATTTAGAAATGTATATCCGATTTTTAAACGGTCGTTGCGGTGGAGAATGACTATGACTGGCCACAGCCCGTGCACCTCAGGTTGAGTTTTGTGCATATATTTGCGCAACATTTGCGTGAAGCCATGATGGTAGTTGTCACTTTTAACCTTTGACATAGGGTTAAATTCATCGCCCAAATTTCGAAGAGTTCTCATTGTAATTGGTAATTCAATCGTCAAGTCTGTTTGTTCTTAGAATTAAAACCTACTCGCAGTAACGGAGTTACTAGAATATCTTAGACTGTTAATGCCATAAAACCAAATTTCAACAACTTTTACACGTTTTTACTCTCTTTTTCTAAAAGTATACTGTTAGATGCAAATGAGAAAGTGTCTTTTCAAGAACTTGGAGTT
The DNA here is from genome assembly GCF_023864275.1 of Schistocerca cancellata. Taxonomy (NCBI): domain Eukaryota; kingdom Metazoa; phylum Arthropoda; class Insecta; order Orthoptera; family Acrididae; genus Schistocerca; species Schistocerca cancellata. The sequence goes on along the minus strand of NC_064631.1, from coordinate 168,959,448 downwards.
TTATATGTCCATTGTACTTCTCTTTAGTTGCCATGACGCTGTTCGGACAGTGCGACAAGATGCGACTCATATATTCCACGAGCGAGCAATTTCCCTGTAACACCTTTACCTTGTAGTATGATGACGTGACAAGAAGATGATAATATCATTGCGCTACCCAGCACATTCCAGCATAGTAAGAAGCGGAAAACGGCCTTGTTGCAATAGCATATCCTGAAAGGAGGGCACGCTGGGATATAGTCTAGTAGTAGCTTCGTTCCCAGTGGGACTGCACTAGAAGGAGGCTGAGCATTAGCATAATGGACCATCCTCAACACCCACATTGCACGTTCCAGTTGCAGAACATCGAATTATACTTCGACGCGCAGTGCACTTCGGTAGCAAAGATAATCCATACATCTGCAAACAAATTTCAGATGGTGCTGCTGCATTACTATGTATCGTATATTTACAAGAATGTCAGAATTTAGTTTTGCACCTAAACAGTATGTTCTGCGTTACACGTCTAACGTATAGTTCAACGATTATTTTACATTCATACGATTCATACGATATGGTAGAAAGTAACCCTGACAAATATCGTTACCGTTCAGTTCTTTTCTACGGTTAAGACAATCCAAACTAAGCAAACGTCACAGCATCTTTTATTTTATTTTTATTTCTGCAGTCAAAGAGAATCCAAGGTGTGCAGATAGAATTACAGTGTTTGTGCTGAATACTAACTTTTTGTGTTCCATATTCTTACGAAAGATAGTACTGACCAAAACTAGGAAAACGTTGTGTTATCATGTGGCTGGCAGCCAACATTTGTTCAGATATGGGCCAGTACCTCCTAAAACAGTGTCTCCTTTGGCTTTATAAGACGCACTCACTATTCCCAACACTCAGAGTTCCTTCTCAAAGAATCGCGAACTCATACGTTAAATTTCGGGAGTACTGGAGCGCAAACTTTATTTCTTCTTGCTCTAACGTTGCTCTAACGTTTCAGCCATATATCTTACGGCCATCATCAAAGCGCAGACTGAATCTACAGTGCGTTTCAGTACCTGTTCCGTCGTTTTATACCACAGAATACACAAGTGGCAGAGACATTGGTCGGCGGTAAAGACCATGCTCAAATCGAATCTGTGGCTAAACGGTCGATCCATGCTGGCCTGTAGTGAAGTCCTTGCGAGATTATGAATTTAATTAACAAAGATATTGTATACAACCTAACCGAATAATGGAAGCTGGTGCCTTCTTTAATACACTCGCAAAGACTTCGCTACATTACAGCTAATAATGACACATCCACATCCCAGCATCGATCGAGTGCGCCTATCAACTTCTCTGGGCTTGTGTTTCCTGTGTTTGAATACGATGTAACAATTACTGGCTGGTACTGTAGTTTCAGTCATCTCACTCGGGAGATGGCCGGAAGATATATACCGGAAATTTTAGACAAGGAAGGAATAAAATTTATGCAGCTGCCCTCTAGAAATGTAATTGATACATTATTACGCCACCAAACATCAGGATGAAAATCACGAACAAGTCAGTTCGACTGCCCTATGACTTAGTCACATATATTTAACTTAAGATCCCGTTACGTGACCTCGTTGTCGGTAGGTTTGTGGTACTCCTGTGCCTTATAAGGTCGCCATAGCCAGCAATGTAAGGGAGGTCATTTTACTCGTCATCTTACATCCTACACCAGTCCATCGCTCACTAAATGTTCGATCTACGTACTGTCGTGCGTGCAGCAGAAAACTAGTGCTCCGTAGTGCATAAGCCACATCTGACGTCTCTCTGCATGCGTTAAGTCTCTTATGGGGCGGATAATAGTGTGTCGTGCAGTTTCGTTATCAAAACTTGAGTCTCGCACATTTCCATCCCACAGACTGATGTTAAATCGAACCTGGTGCCTTGCTTTTGTGATCGCGCAATGATTTCCATCTCCCTAGACGTGGCCACCACTATAATTTGGTATCCCACACCGTGTTATTTTCAGATCATCATTGAAATCACTAATTTGTTCTCATGCCAGCAGATCTCACCATGATACATACTGAATTGTTGATGAAAGAGATAGTTGCATGTGCTACGTGCGGCAAAAGCATCACAATCGTAGGACTAATGAGGCTAATACCTGACCTCGAATGGCTAAAAGCGAACAAAACGCAGAGATGTTCCTATTACAACATCGATCCACGCTCAATTACCTTTAAAACGGCCAATTTCTATACGACTGACGTTCACAAGGCGCTGGAGGAACAGTAGCGTATAACAGATAAACAATATTGTGTAACAGGTAGATAGTAGCGTGTAAGGGGTAAACAAAAGGGTATGACCGGTGAACAGTACCGTGTGCCGGGTAAACAGTAACGTGTAACGAGTAAATACCAGTGGATTCGCATATGCCATAACGAACGTATTATTTGGCAGAAAACTTAAGATCTGTTCCAAGTACTATACTTGCACTTTTTTATTTACAAGTATACGACGAAAATTAGCCAGTGATACCTTAAAGATAGATTGAGTCACCAAATTTGCGAAACATTCTGCAAACTTTCAATGTGTCCACCATTGGTCACCCGGCACATATTCAAACGATAATCCAATTCCGTCTGTATGTTCACTAACAAGTTTCTGTCAATGACCGTCACAGCTGTTGTGGTGCGTTCCTGCAGTTCTTGCAGCGACGTTGGAATCGGGGGTATATAAACTTTGTCTTTAACATAACCCTACAAGAAGAAAGGATAAGGTGTGAGATCTGATGACCTGGAGGATAATGACAACGGAAGAACTTCACCCAGACTTGCTCGCCCTGTCCAGCGACGTGACAGTTCTCTGTTCAGAAAGACCTGTTGAAAGATGGAAGTCGAGATGTCAACAGTCAGCTGTGGCAACAACCACAACTGCAACATATCCTGGTACATGGAGCCAGTCAAGGTGAAGAGAAAAGGACACACATCTCTGTCTTGTATATGGCACATAAGCCATTCACTTTTGTCGAATCTCTTTCCAGCCCCACATGGACATGCTACGGTTCAGTACCCCACATTCTCACGTATAAACCTCCCCACAAAGTAATCATGATCTTGTACAGCTTCTTGCATTCGGGTACAAAACTCCAATCACATAATCACTTGCAGTCAGGTACTGTAACAGCTGCGAAAAGTAGGGTTTGAAATACAAACGACACCACAAAACACTCCACATTGTTTTCTGCAGAATCCTCTGTTCACGGCTCGCACTAAGCGTTTGACTTTTGTAGGCTGTTCACAAAGCACTGTGCCGCGCGTACCACGATTTCCTCGAAGACACGCGGTCGCCCCATGCATTTCCTGTTACAAAGACAACCAGAAACACGAAACCGGTGAAAGCAACGCAAAATGCTCAGTTGACCAGGTGTAGCTTTTCCGTATTTATGCACGAATGCACGCTGAACGCTCGTAACAAACGGCCCCTTCACATATACTAACACACATGAACTCTTCGACTGCATCGCCACCGCAGGCCGTCACAGTCCTGCCGTCTATCGTTCACGCAACTCATGAGAAGGGCTTTATAAATTTGGTGAGCGTATCTATCTTCTCACCTATCACCCGTCTTTGTACGTCATATGCTTTGTCTGTAAATAGGGCTCTGAAACCCGACGCATCATTAACGATAAACCTGTATGGTGTATATGGTGTCACCGCCAGACACCACACTTGCTAGGTGGTAGCCTTTAAATCGGGCGCGGTCCGTTAGTATACGTCGGACCCGCGTGTTGGCACTATCAGTGATTGCAGACCGAGCGCCGCCACACGGCAGGTCCAGAGAGACTTCCTAGCACTCGCCCCAGTTGTACAACCGACTTTGCTAGCGATGGTTCACTGACAAAATACGCTCCCATTTGCCGAGACGATAGTTAGCATAGCCTTCAGCTACGTCATTTGCTACGACCTAGCAAGGCGCCCGTACCAGTTACTATTGATACTGTAATCATGTACCGTCAAGAGCGACGCACATCATTAATGGATTAAAGTTAAGTATTCCACCAGCTACGTCCGTTTTTCTAAAGTCTAATTTCCTTGTCCTGTTCCAGACCTCACGCCCGCCTGCGTGAGCTAAAACGCGTGTCTTTCGGCTTCCTCTAATAATACGGTGTTGGCTCTCCTGGCAACCCACAATAGTTTACTCTGTTACGTATCTACAGCTAAAATTTTGCAGAGAGATACGTTGTTAAAACATGCAAGCCAAAGATCTGGTTACGAATTTGATATTCCTGTGGCATTAATTGATACTCTCAACAACATCGCATCTGTTATTTATCTACTGCAATGTGGATGCACCGAATGTTATATAGCAAGTCTCAGTATTGTCCTGATGAAGAGGGCGTGTTCTTCCTTTCCGCAGTGTTTTAATCACTTGGTTGAAACTTCACATTAGTACTTCGACGACAGACAAGACAAATGCAAATGGCTAATAAAGCAACTTCTACTCTGTAAGTAATCCTTGTGTTAATATATATGACTTCAAGCAAAGTTTATCTTTATACCAAGTACGGTGCCGGACAAAAAAAGTGAAACTTTACGGGTTGCGACAGTTGTGTATTGTTACTGCAATCGAGTAAAATGTGCAGCGAACCGGCTTGACGTTGCACCCTCTCCTGCCTGAATGCATGCACTGATGCGGTTGCGAAGGGTGTTATAAAGCTGGCAAGTAAATATTGTAACTGGTCCCTGATGTCCTCGATACATCCCCTGATATGGAGTTTACGTCATAGCCGGGCCACACATGTATTATCGTGGATTTCGCTAGGCATGGAAGTGCCTCAACAACACGCAGACGGTTGGTAGAGCGATGTGCCACTTTTCCTGCTGGAAAATGGCACCAGAGTACTGCCTCATGACAGGTAGCACATGAAGACGCAGGGCGTCTTGATATACCACAGTGACATCAGAGTTCTCTCAACACGATAATGCCAGGAGTAACACCGCTGTGCCACTGCAAAGCGTTGGAAGAATGAGACCTTTCCTTAGGTTGCTGCGACACTCGCTGACGATAATTCATCCAAAGTAACGCAGACCCACAATTCATCGCTCGAAACAACGCACTCCAAGCTTCCCGGTCACGGCACCATGACATACTGAGCCGTTCGTATTGTGATGTTAATGGCAGCTTAATCGTGGAATGCCAACTCCCTAGTCCGACTGCCACTGGTCTCTGTTGAGTGATGTGAGATGACACAGAATGTTATAGGGAACCCATTACTTCGGATGATACGCATATACAGTATGTATAGTTGTTACGTGGTGGACTGCCACCACCTTGACTGCACTCACGATCCTGTACATTCCAACATCTAGCTACTGCCTCATTCGAGTTCTCCACAATTTGGGTATTGCACGATTCGACCAGCCAGCGAAATGGAGATGCACAATGAGCCCACTTTCAAACTCTGTCAGGTGCTAATAATGCTGCATCACACAAGTACTCAGCGCATCGATTGCTTTCACAATGACCGCTCAACATCTAACGCTGTTCACACGTCATATATACCCAACCATGCCTTGTGACAGCATTAACCTCGTACAACACGGATGCACTCTTATGAGCGTTCTATTCGTCACAGAGAACTGCAGCTCTAGTCATTTAGCTAACGCCTCACCATTCCCCCTCCGAAGATGTGTATAAATGTAACTTTATTCTGAGACTAGACCATGTCTTGTGGGTGCTTCATTATTTTTGACAAGGGTTCATTTCAGAATTACTTATAAAATGGCATAGATGATGTCACGGAAGCAACAAAACATCGCTCAGTGAATGGAACAGAAGAAACACTCTAGTCAAATCTATTTATATTTATCAACCCAGAGAAAATGTTTTGCGCTAACGCTGAATTCATTATTATTATTATTATTATTATCCATTATTATTATTATTATTTACGTGTATGTGCCCTACTCTACCACGTGACGTACGACAAAGATCATTTCCGAAGTTTTGTCTTTTTCTTTGTACTCACAATACTTTACTCTCTCGGAATGGGTTCTTTTCCGCTAGTCAGAACACGTCGTTCTGGTCTTCTTGGGAATTTATGGCAGGATAAGTGTCCAGCGACAGATTTTTTGCGTAGAGTATTTCTGTCTGGTACATAATGCTACATTTTTCTTGCTTCTCTGAGGTCTTCCATTACTGCTCCGAGCTATTTTATTATTTCAATTTTAGCTTTAGTACGACTTTCGTTGAATTCCACAACTCTCTAGTTCATCCGGTTCGTTCCATGCTTTTAAAACGCTCGGAGAATTTTAGTCTGTGTTTCTTCACAGCGCAATAAATGTTGACACCATTTTCAATTTCATTAGTCTACATGTTCCTTCTTCAGTACGATTTGGACCCAAAATTTTCAGAATCACATTTCGTTCTTTCTTCTGCGAATCCTCAATATTTTGCTTTCGTTTGAGACAAATATTTGAGACCCATAAAGATAGTCTCGTTTGTTGAATTCTAGTGTCTCAGTGGTGTGTATTTTGAGACGCATTTTTTGTTAGAAACATACTTACTAAGGTTAACACTGTTTCCGTTTTGTGGCAACGAATTTTGTAACCAGTATTTCCGATGCCAGTCTTCTTGATAGTTTTGCCTAAATATTTATCCTCACAAACTCTCTCGAATTTCTTCCATTTAGTTTTTAGAATTTGAATGTCATGTTGTTTCTAGAAATGTATTTTCATTTTTCTAACGACAGTTAAAACCTGTGCGTCCTACAGTTTCTTTAAGAATTCATTTGTTTTTGTGCTGTTTGACTGTCCAGGCATGGAATCACCAGAGCGTCTCCAAAAGCTAAGCAGTCTTCCTTATATTATTTCATGCTTCTTTCCACTCTGGACATTGGTTTTTCATAATTTGAAAGTGAGGCTTATGGTCCACTGAGTCATATGCGTTTTTGAAAATATCTAAAGGAATGAATACTTTTTAATGTAAAAATTTTGATATCAGAAAATTAGTTTCGGAACTAAAATTTTTTCTGAGCAAAATATTATTTAGCCTGAAAGCTCACAGAATTTGTACCAGAAACTGTGAGAAAAATAGTTCTGTACGATTTGATTTCAAAAATTGAAAGAATAAAGGAGATTTCATATGTGAAAGAAATGATGTACCAAAAAAGGACATCATCAGATCTTAGCAAAATTATGAACATTTATTTTTCCCAGCAGGATACTAAACGACGATTCATATATGTTGCACCATGACATCTGCACTGAATGATTAGAATTATTTGCAAACGAAAATACTATTCAAGTGTTGTTTGTATAAAGCCCCAAATTGTGTCAGCTTGTCCCTGAAACTGTATAAACATGTCCCAAAACGTTATTGGCTTACACCACATCAGTATCAACGTGTCATCATGCCCTCAAAGCTGTATAAACGTGGCACCATAGGTATATCAATTTACCCCAAATCTGTATCAACTTGTACCCAAAATTATAACAAATTGCTCCCAAAGCAGTATCAACTACCCTCCAAAAGTGCATCAACTGGCCTCAGAAGCTGTATCAAAAACTCCAGAAATTGTAACAGTTTGCCTCCAAAAGTGTAGCAAAGTTGCCTCAAAAACTAACCATTTCCTCTAATAACTGCAGCCATTACCACCGTCATCCATAAGACACTACCTGGTGAGGCACTAGTTATGGTTTCAGGACAATTTATTCCAGTGTCGGGGCAATTCGTAGTCATTTCAGGGCATGTTATTGCAGTTTTGCTAGTAATATGTTACTGTTTCTGGAGAAAGCTGCTATAGTATAGGGGCAAGTTGATAAATTTGTGGTGGAAAGTTGATACAGTTTTCTGAGCAAGTTCATAGAGTTTTAGTTGCAAAAAGGTATAGTTACAGAGCTCAGTAGGCAAAGTTCATAGGGAGCTGATAAAATTTTACATCATGTTGACGAAGTTTTGGCGCAAGTTGGTAGAGTTTAAGGGCAAGTTTATACTAATTTAGAGTAACCTGATACTGTACTGCCACTTTTAAACACAAACGCAAACACACACACACACACACACACACATGCATGCATGCACAAAGACACATCGCATTATAGTCCGCCTCAGTAAATACTATACTTCCCCAACGTTAGATTTTATCTCACATTTGTGCACACATCAAAAATCTATGTACCATATTTCCACATATGCCTCTATATCATCATATTTAGTAAATTTCATCAGCCTGATTTATCCACCACATTATTTTACTCTTTCTCGCTTACACTATATCTGTCTTTCTCTCTCATTGTGTAATGCTTACTTTAATGAAGCAACAACATTATATTACAAATGGGATCACAGTATATAGTCTTCCCAGTACCTTACACCCTCACTCATAATAGTCCCACACCACAGTAGCTGATTCCCTCAGTAGCTAACATTCCCAGTAGCTGACCACCACTGCACTGTGAGAGAAAACTTGCTGGAAAAGTCCCGACTTGCTTAGTTTACGTCATGATTAGACTTTTTGACATCTCTGAATGTGTAACGATGCAATCTCCATATTCTAACAAGTCAAGACAAATACAAATGGGTATGACCAGTCAGAATGTAAACTGATTATTATTTCCCCACCCAGCAGTATCCTAGGATAATGGAGGTCACTATATTGCATTGCTGGGTAATGGTAGTCACCATGTCAACCTACTGGCCCACACAGAAGTATATGGGTAGTGGAAGTCACCCAAGTTTATACTGTAATATGAAGAAGCGACTAGTAGTAACTCGTCAGGAGTAGTCAGAACTACTGAAAACTATTCTGAACTTCTCAGAACTTAATTACTTTTGAATACATTGTGGGAGTATGCAGTGATCAATGTTATTACACATATTTACTATCAAAAACTGTGGTCATCTTCAGACCAGTGAGTAAGAACCTCCTTCTGGTTGTAAATCAATACTCAAAGTGATTTAGTGGTTTACCACCAGAATGAGTCTGGTCTGACGATGACCACAGTTGTGGTCGAAACCGGTCACTGGAATAAATAATTTGTGATCAAGACTGTTTTTGATAGTAAACTCGGAACTTGCCAACGAATGTGAGAAATTCAGGCGTAAATGTACACACGTGTTTTTCCAAGGTAGAGGCAATAGCAAGGTAGTGGCAATCGCACATCATTGCACCCCCCTGTAACCTGGGCATACGTAATTTTCTCCGAATATGAAAGCCTAGTGTAGTTTTCATAATCTCAGAGAACAAGAAATTTATGACAGTAGTGCCACATATGTTTAGTGAGACCTTACGTTTTTGAGAAACAATAAAACTTGATTTTGGTTCAAAATTCTTCGTTCATGATAAGTAATCTGCAAATACACTTGCATTTTACAGTAAGCGAATGTGTGTGTGTACTCAAAATCGTTATTTATTACGCCAATTTTATTTCTGTGGGAAATATTGTACACCGAAGAGCCAAAGAAACTGGCACACGTGCCTCATATCGTATAGGACACCCCCCCCCCCCCCCCCCCCCAGCGAGCACGCAGAAGTGCCCCAAAACGACGTGGCATGGACTTGACTAATTTATGAAGTAGATAACTGACACCATGAATCCTGCAGGGCTGTCCAGAAATCCGTAGGAGTACCACAGGTTGAAGATCTCTTCTGAAAAGCATGATGCAATGCATCCCAGATATGCTCAGTAACGTTCATTTCTGGGCAGTTTAGCGGCCAGCGGAATTGTTTAAACTCAGAAGAGTGTTCTTGGAGCCACTCTGTAATAACTCTGTTCGTATGGGGTGTCGCATTGTCCTGCTGGAATTGCCCAAGTCCGTCGGAATGCGCAATGGACATAAATGGTTGCAGCTGATCAGGCAGGATGCTTACGAACGTGTTACCTGTCAGAGTCGTATCTAGATGTACCAGGGGTCCCATATCATTCCAACTGAACATGCCCCACGCCACTACAGAGCCTTCACCAGCTTGAACAGTCCCCTGCTCGTAGAGGAGTCCATGGATTAATGGGGTTGTCTCCATAACCGCACACGTCCATCCACTCGACACAATTTGAAACGAGACTCGTCCGACCAGGCAACATGTTTCCAGTCATTAACAGTCATTGTCTGTGTTGACGGGCCCAGGCGAGCCGTAATGCTTTGTGTCGTGCAGTCGCCGAGGGTACACGAGTGGGCCTTCGGCTCCGAAGGCTAAAACGATGATGTTTTGTTGAATGGTTCGCACGATGACAGTTTTTGATGGCACAACACTGATATCTGCAGCAATTTGCGAAAGTGTTGCACTCCTGTCACGTTGAACGATTCTGTACAGTCGTCGTTGGTCCCATTCTTGTAGGATCTTTCGACAGCCGCAGCGATGTCGGAGATTTGGTGTTTTACCGGATTCCTGATATTCACAGTACAGTCGTGAAATGGTCGTACATGGAAATGCCCACTTCTTAGCTACCTCGGACATGCTGTGTCCCATCGCTCGTGCGCCGATTATAACACCGCGTTCAAACTCACTTAAATCCTGATAACCTGCCACGGTATCAGCAGTAACGACCTAAGAACTGAGCCAGAAACTTGTTGTTTTATATAGGCATTGCAGACCGCAGCGCCGATTCAGCCTATTTACATATCTCTGTATTAGAATACACATGCCTATACCAGTCTTCCTGTACACTAACTTTGATCATGTATCATCTCTGCCTTGTTCCAGCACTGCATTTGGTCATGTTGTGTAAAATGTTCCCCTGTGTGCTATGAGAGTAAACAGTTTAAGGGTTGTATTACAATTAAAATATGGTCAAAACACCTTCTATCTTCCTTTCTAAAATCGTGTTGATTCACTTTCCTTGTCCTTTAACTATGATGTGTGTGGTTGTACATTGCATATTTTGATTAGATTTTGGATTTTATGTAGTAGTTGCTTATACGAAATATAGTCTTTAAAAACTATTGAGAGCATTCTTCCATAGTTCCGATTGGTTAATATTTCAGCTTCCCTCAAAATTTTTGTTGTATATCACCGAGATTGACCTAAATAATTTGTAATAAAAGCAATAACTGTTTCTTAATATCAGTAATTATATTTATCTAATGAATGGTACAGTAATTGCAGTCTGCTAAAATGGTGCTTCCTAAGGTAAGACAATACTGGAAAACTTATGTGAACGCTGGGTGATGCCAATTCGTTCTCTGAACCACCACTAATATATCCTCAAATTGAAACGAACACTCTTTATGCATTTTAGATACACAGATATCATTGTAGCGCTTGACAAGCACCATGAAACAGTTTAGATGTGGAATATGTATTTTGAATGTGCATTGTGCATTAGACCAATGTGGGACAGTACATTCTTCCACTAGCTGGTACTAATTCAGACTGCCTATCTGATTTTTGTGCTTGGTTGGTAACCACATTATTTTAGGTAATACTTGCTCTCTGCAATTATCAGGTTGGTCTGGCTAGCTTTACTACCTCACCTGGTATGATAAAAATCGCTTGTATTTTCTAGAATGTCATTTGCATCTATTTAAGCATCTGTGTGTGTGTGTGGGGGGGGGGGAGGGGGGTGAAAAACAACATTCAGACACTTGAGATAAACAATGCATTTTTTTGTATTCCCAAAGAATTTTTGCAGACATTTTAGGCCTAGAGGGAACGTTGTTACACTTGGCTACGTCAGAGAACAGTTTAAATGGCGCTCTATTGTGCTTTACACCGTATATAGCACGAACTACGAACACTGGACATTCAATAGTTCAAATGGCTCTGAGCACTATGGGACTTAACATCTGAGGTCATCAGCCCCCTAGAACTTAGAACTACTTAAACCTAACTAACCTAAGGACATCACACACATCCATGCTCAAGGCAGGATTCGAACCTGCGACCGTAGCAGTCGCGCGGTTCCGGACTGAAGCGCCTAGAACCGTTCGGCCGCCCGCGGCCGGCTTGGACATTCAATACAGCTGCGGCATGAACAAAACGTGTGTATGTGTGCGTGTGTGTTTGTGTGTGTGTATGTGTGTGTGTGTGTGCATTGCTGACATATTTCAAATGTGGGAATATACCAGTAAGATGTGTGTGGGTGTGTGCATTGCTGACATATTTCAAATGTGGGAATATACCAGTAAGATACACCTGTAGTATTACTTTTTGGAGAAATTCTTTTAAACCACTAACAAAATATCTGATGGTTCAGATAGTTTTGAGTACATCGCTCTGGGGCTACACCGCAGTTGGCTGCTTCATTTTAGTGTCCACTAAACTACAATACTATGATGGTCTGTTTCATTACAATACTATACAGTAACTTGCTCGAGAGGGGAGTGTGCTGGAGAGGGTTGGCAAATAGGAGGGATAGGGTGTGGTACGTTACATGACGCTGCTGCTGATGATGATGGCATTACAAATAACGTTGACACGGCTTGTCATGTGACAGAGAAGGGGTATGGCCCACTACAATATTGGATGCTTGGATTTTCCGCTGCCATCAGTGACTTCAGTGCTAAGACAACAGTGAAATTTAAACTGCACTCTGGAGTTGTTTCAGATATAGTGATAGAGGCAGTGTTGGTATTGCTGTGTGGTGAACATTGTTGTAGAGTTATTGATGAGTATATCGTCCGTGAAAATAAATGCACAACTGGCATCCGTCTGTTAATAATTGTCTGACATGCTCAAAACAATCAGTTTTTGACCAATAACGCCTGCAGCTTCGCCAAATGGGCAACCAACTATTCTGAAGGTGTGTCGATTTCTCGTACACCAAAATTTTTATTTTCCACGACAAAAGGAAATCCACAGCATGTCAGGTTCATCTCTAATATAAGATTCAGCAGACAGCAATTTGAACACCTTCGGTTCAGAGTAGTGTCAAAATCTTCGTGAACCCCTAGCGCGGAAACTTCTCATGCGAAATATTTTTGTCATATAATCAAAGTGTGTCCCATTATGTCCACGAAACGTCCTAACATTTTTAGTACGTAGTTGTTTTACATCAGATATAAAACTGTTCCCCGACCTTTCATCTTCTATTTTGAGAGATATTTTCGGAGGGGAAACAAAGACAAATGCATCATGGATATTATGGGTCTCCGATTCCAAAGACATATGGAAATACCGCTACTATTCGTCACCTGATGCCAAATACGTTACTCTCCGTGACTGGAATCATCATTATCGATGAAAAGCAATCGATTGTCGTTGGTAAATGGTCGGTATCTTCAGTCCCAGAGATTAGAAGTGTTTGAGATGAAACTTAGGTGATCTGAGAAGGTAAAAAATGAGGAGGTTGTTCGAAGAATCAGAGAGGATAGAAAAATATGGAAAACATTGACAAGAAGGAGGAACAGGATGTTTGGAGAAGTCTTAAGATATCGATGAGTAATGTCTATGCTTGTGGAGAGAACTGTAGATTGCAGGGGAAGACCGAAACTGAACATACGCAAACAGTAATTGAGGATGCTGGGTGTCTGAATCTGACTCCACAAGATAACTCTGCAATTCCCACTGAAGTGCCTCGCAGAGAATTCATCGAAATACTTTCAGTCTGTAACTCGACCGTTACACTCTCGATAAGCGTACGCAAAGATTCGAACACTTGTATCTTTCCGTGAGAGTTCTGTGGGTACAAAAAATTCGTTCGAAGGAGGACGTTGCAGATTGAAATTTTGTGAAATGATCTCACCACAACGATTAACGCCTTAATATTGGTGACTACCACCATAATTGGCGTCTGTTATCTATGATACTGTCTCCCCTATTTCGCGATAACACAAAACGAGTTGCCCTTCTGTAAATTTTTTGAATGGCCCTCGTCAGTCCTATCTGCTAAGAATACCATACTTCACAGCAGTACTCTAGCAGAGGACGGACAGGCAATCTCTTTAGTGGATTTGTTGCATCTATTAAGTGTTCTGACAATAAAACGCAGTCTTTGGTTCGCCGTCTCCATAAAATTGTGTGTGAGACCGTTCCAATTAAAGCTGTTCGTAACTCATATCAGTAGGTGGCTAGTTGAACTTATAGCTTTTAGGTTTGTGTGATTTACCATACAACAGAAATTTAACGAACTTTCTTTAATTCTAATGTGGCTGACCTCAGGCCTTTCTTTATTTACGGTCAATTACCAGGTTTTGCACTATACAGATATCTTATGTAAATCATTTTGCATTTGGATTTCATCCTCTGATGATTCTGCTACAGGCAAACGACAGCATCGTCTGCAAACAATCTGAGAGGGCTGTTCAGACTGTCTACTAAATGACTTTCATAGATTACAAACAGGACAAAGCCTACACCACTTTCTGGTTAACGCCACACATCACTTCTGTTTTATTCGATGAGTTTTCATCAGTTACTACGAACCGTGCCCTTTCTGACTGGAAGTCACGAATCCAGTTGCACAACAGAGGCAATTCTACGTAGGCATGTAATCTGATTAGAAACCGCTGTGAGGAACAGTATCAAAAGCTTTTGGAAATCTAGGGATACGGCATTAATTTGGAATCCCCTGTCGGTAGCACTCCTCGCTTCGTGAGACTCAAGAGTTCTAGTTGTGTTTCACAAGACTGATATTTTCTGAATCCATACTGAGTGTCTGTCAACAGACTGTTTTCCTAGAGATATTTCATAATGTTCGAACACAATATATGTTCCAAAATCCTACTGTGAATCGACATCAGTAATCTCGGTTTGCAACTTACCGCATTACTCCAACTTCCTATCTTGAGTACCGGTGTGAACCGTGCAACTTTCCAGACTTTTGTGTATGATTGTTAATTACGGAGGTATTGTATGAGATACTCTGAAAGGGACATAATTGGTATACAGTCTCGAATGGTGGACTTTCCTTCATTTAGTGATTTAAGCTGCCTTGCTGCACCGAGGGTAGGTAATGGTAAGGTTTTCGTGTCAGCAGCAGTTCTTGTTTCGAGTTCTGGAATATTTACTTCGTCTTTTTTAGCGAAGGAATTCCGTAAAACCGTATTTAGTAACTAAGTTTTAGTGGCTCTGTCAATGGTAATGATGTCAACGCTTTCACGCAATGAAGAGATTGATTATGTTTTGCTGTTGGTGTGTGTGACATAAGAACAGATTCTCTTCGGATTTTCTGTCACCTTCTTGGAGTGAGTTTAGTCGTGTCAACTATGAAAAGCATCTCGCGCGTAAGTTCTACTCCGAGATTAAGAGTTTGGCAAAGGAAGGAATTCATGGAATGCCGCATGAAACCAGTCAGACGTGTGACGACCCCGAAAAAATTGGCCCATTGCAAGTAGGAATCGCGCACTGAAGGTTTCGCGAAACTTAATTCGGTATATATCCATAGTTCATTAATACTAGGCATCGAGGGTATCAACGAGTTTTGCCTGTTTTCGACAAGATATTGGCAGTATATCCGTCACGTGAATTCCAGGACGGTATCATAATATTCTCAGACTATACTGGACATACAAAAAGAAGCGAGCATGGTACATCAGTTTATAATGTAGACTACCAGATTTAATAAAATACATTTTATTGGCTCACTACTACTTACATTCTTCTTTCATATGCAGTAATTTTATTCTGTTATGCTTTCGACGGATGATAAATGTACTTCCAATGGCAAAAAGATATTGTTGTGTGATGTAATTAGAAGTTACCAATTTTCCGCTTTTTCTACTTCACCAGTATTGTGAAATATTGCTTCTTGCCAAATGTCATGAATCCTCCTCAACGGAACCTTCTGAATTAATTAACTTAGAAGTTTACATTTTTTGCTGCTAGCAAGAGACCATACACGTTAGTAAGTGACATATATTTCAATTTGATGTAGCAACCATTCAGTAGAAGAAGAGCTCTTGACAGACGGACAAACAGACAGAAGCATAAAAGTATTCCAAAAATTTTTTTCGTGTTGTATACTTCCAAATTAACAATTTTCGAAATTTTTCCTTTACCTGTACTGTGAAACTTTGCATCTTGCCAAGTTTGACGATTGTACTTCAACGAAATGTATCCTATATATTTTGATGAGTGGGTTTGTGAGTTTCCAAATGTGTAACATAAATGGCCAAATTCTGTGACTCAATTGGCTTGGAAGCTAAGAATTTTAGCACCGTCAGGGACCTAAAGATTGTGGTACGTAACATAAATTAGAATTTGATACTGCGAACTCTTCGAGGGAAAACGCGGTCTTAACAGACAGACAGACGAACAAACAGATGAATAAAAAAAAGAGAGAAAAATTTTTGTGATATTACATAATTACAAATTAGTTATTTTAGGATTTTTCCGCTACTTGCATTATGGGACATGGCTCCCTCCCAAATTTCATGGTACTAAGCCAACAGGGGGTACCCCATAGGTTCTGATGAGTGAGTTTGCGAATGTCAAAATAAGTGACAGAAATGGCAGAATAGTTTGACTGCACTGACTTAGAAGCTTAACATTATTACACCAGCAAGGACCCATTGACCTGCGTATGTGACATAAATATGAATTTGATGCGGCATCCTGTTCAACAGAAAAGGGGATCTTGACAGACAGACAGATGAAAAATTCAAATTTTATCGTGATACATAACTACAAATCAGTAAGTGGCATAAATTTCAATTTGATGCAACAGCCTGCTAGTAGAAAAAGAGGTCTTAATAGGCGGACAAACAAACAGAGAGACAAACAAAAAAATTACAAAAAAACTTCTTCATGTAATATAATTACAAATTGGTCTGCCCAGGTAGCTGAATGGTCAGCGCGACTGAATGTCATGCCGAAGGGCCCGAGTTCGATTCGCAGCTGGGTCGAAGATTTCCTCCGCTCAGGGATTGGGTGTTGTGTTAATCTTTATCATCTCATCCTCATCGTCACACAAGTCGCCGTAGTGGCGTCAACTCAAAAGACTTGAACCAGACGAACAGTCTACCCACTGTGAGGCACTAGCCGCACGATATTTCAAAATTACAAATTAACAATTCTTGAATTTTATCCTTTACCTGTACTGCGAAACCTTGCCTTTTGCCAAAATTCACGACTCTAGGTCAACGAGACGGCCGTATTTTTTAACTGTACTTACTTGTTGTTGTTGTCGTGGTCTTCAGTTCTGAGACTGGTTTGATGCAGCCCTCCATCCTACTCTATCCTGTGCAAGCTTTTTCGTCTCCCAGTGCCTACTGCAACCTACATCCTTCTGAATCTGCTTAGTGTATTCATCTCTTGGTCTCCCTCTACGATTTTTACCCTCCACGCTGCCCTCCAATACTAAATTGGTGATCCCTTGATGCCTCAGAACATGTCCTACCAACCGATCCCTTCCTCTGTTCAAGTTGTGCCACAAACTTCTCTTTTCCCCAATCCTATTCAATACTTCCTCATTAGTTATGTGATCTACCCATCTAATCTTCAGCATTCTTCTGTTGCACCACATTTCGAAAGCTTCTATTCTCTTCTTGTCCAAACTATTTATCGTCCATGTTTCACTTCCATACATGGCTACACTCCATACAAATACTTTCAGAAATGACTTCCTGACACTTAAATCTATACTCGATGTAAACAAATTTCTCTTCTTCAGAAACGCTTTCCTTGCCATTGCCAGTCTACATTTTATATCCTCTCTACTTCGACCATCATCAGTTATTTTGCTCCCCAAATAGCAAAACTCATCTACTATTTTAAGTGTCTCATTTCCTAATCTAATTCCCTCAGCATCACCCGACTAAATTCGACTACATTCCATTATCCTCGTTTTGCTTTTGTTGATGTTCATCTTATATCCTCCTTTCAAGACGCTATCCATTCCATTCAACTGCTCTTCCAAGTCCTTTGCTTTCTCTGACAGAATTACAATGTCATCGGCGGACCTCAAAGTTTTTATTTCTTCTCCATGGATTTTCATACCTACTCCGAATTTTTCTTTTGTTTCCTTTATTGCTTGCTCAATATACAGATTGAATAACATCGGCGAGAGGCTACAACTCTGTCTTACTCCCTTCCCAACAACTGCTTCCCTTTCATGTCCCTCGACTTTTAAAATTTGCCATCTGGTTTCTGTAAAAATTGTAAATAGCCTTTCGCTCCCTGTATTTTACCCCTGCCACCTTTAGAATTTGAAAGAGAGTTTTCCAGTCTGCATTGTCAAAAGCTTTCTCTAAGTCTACAAATGCTAGAAACGTAGGTTTACCTTTCCTTAATCTTTCTTCTAAGATAAGTCGTAAGGTCAGTATTGCCTCACGTGTTCCAGTATTTCTACGGAATCCAAACTGATCTTCCCCGATGTCGGCTTCTACTAGTTTTTCCATTCGTCTGTAAAGAATCTGTGTTAGTATTTTGCAGCTGTGGCTTATTAAACTGATTGTTGGGTAATTTTCACATCTGTCTACGCCTGCTTTCTTTGGGGTTGGAATTATTATATTCTTTTTGAAGTCTGAGGGTATTTCGCTTGTTTCATACATCTTGCTCACCAGAT
The DNA here is from genome assembly GCF_023864275.1 of Schistocerca cancellata. Lineage (NCBI taxonomy): Eukaryota > Metazoa > Arthropoda > Insecta > Orthoptera > Acrididae > Schistocerca > Schistocerca cancellata. Next base: position 168,941,038 of record NC_064631.1, on the reverse strand, counting down.
GGTAGAGTTTTGTCAGGACTGGCTCTCCCAAGGCCGTCAGTAGTTCCAATGGAATGTTGTCTACTCCGGGGGCCTTGTTTCGACTCAGGTCTTTCAGTGCTCTGTCAAACTCTTCATGCAGTATTGTATCTCCCATTTCATCATCATCTACATCCTCTTCCATTTCCATAATATTGTCCTCAAGTACATCGCCCTTGTACAGACCCTCTATGTACGGCTTCCAGCTTTCTGCTTTTCCTTCTTTGCTAAGAACTGGGTTTCCATCTGAGCTCTTGATGTTCATACAAGTGGTTCTCTTATCTATAAAGGTCTCTTTAATTTTCCTGTAGGCAGTATCAATCTTTCCCCTAGTGAGATAAGCCTCTACATCCTTACATTTGTCCTCTAGCCATCCCTGCTTAGCCATTTTGCACTTCCTGTCGATCTCATTTTTGAGACGTTTGTATTCCTTTTTGCCTACTTCATTTACTGCATTTTTATATTTTCTCCTTTCATCAATTAAACTCAATATTTCTTCTGTTACCCAAGGATTTCTATTAGCCCTCGTCTTTTTACCTACTTGATCCTCTGCTGCCTTCACTACTTCATCCCCTAAAGCTACCCATTCTTCTTCTACTGTATTTCTTTCCCCCATTCCTGTCAATTGTTCCCTTATGCTTTCCCTGAAACTCTGTACAACCTCTGGTTTAGTCAGTTTATCCAGGTCCCATCTCCTTAAGTTACCACCTTTTTGCAGTTTCTTCAGCTTTAATCTACAGGTCATAACCAATAGATTGTGGTCAGAGACCTCATCTGCGCCTGGGAATGTCTTGCAATTTAAAACCTGGTTCCTAAATCTCTGTCTTACCATTATATAATCTATCTGATACCTTTTATATCTCCAGGGTTCTTCGATGTATACAACCTTCTTTCATGATTCTTAAACCAAGTGTTAGCTATGATTAAGTTCTGCTCTGTGCAAAATTCTACCAGGCGACTTCCTCTTTCATTTCTTAGCCCCAATCCATATTCACCTAATACGTTTCCTTCTCTCCCTTTTCCTACTACCGAATTCCAGTCACCCATGACTATTAAATTTTCGTCACCCTTCACTATCTGAATAATTTCTTTTATTTCATCATAGATTTCTTCAATTTCTTCGTCATCTGCAGAGCCAGTTGGCATATAAACTAGTACTACTGTAGTAGGCGTGGGCTTCGTATCTATCTTGGCCACAATAATGCGTTCACTATGCTGTTTGTAGTAGCTTACCCGCATTTCTATTTTCCTATTCATTATTAAACCTACTCCTGCATTACCCCTATTTGACTTTGTGTTTATAACCCTGTATTCGCCTGACCAGAAGTCTTGCTCCTCCTGCCAGCGAACTTCCCACTATATCTAACTTTAACCTATCCATTTCCCTTTTTAAATTTTCTAACCTACCTGCCCGATTAAGGGATCTGACATTCCATGCTCCGATTCGTAGAACGCCAGTTTTCTATCTCCTGATAACGACATCCTCTTGAGTAGTCCCCGCCCGGAGATCCGAATGGGGGACAATTTTACCTCCGGAATATTTTACCCAAGAGGACGCCATCATCATTTAATCATACAGTAAAGCTGCATGCCCTCGGGAAAAATTACGGCCGTAGTTTCCCCTTGCTTTCAGCCGTTCGCAGTACCAGCACGGCAAGGCCGTTTTGGTTATTGTTACAAGGCCAGATCAGTCAATCATCCAGACTGTTGCCCTTGCAACTACTGAAAAGGCTGCTGCCCCTCTTCAGGAACCAAACGTTTGTCTGGCCTCTCAACAGATACGCCTCCGTTGTGGTTGCACCTACGGTACGGCTATCTGTATCGCTGAGGCACGCAAGCCTCCCCACCAACGGCAAGGTCCATGGTTCTTGGGGGGGGGGGGGGGGGGTGTACTTACTTAGGAGCTTAAAATTTTTACAGGGCGCCAAAGACTTAAAATGTGACGTAAGTTTTAACTCATATGTCTATCCGCTCGTGAGAAAGGAGTTCTTAGCAGTCTGACAGACAGGCAGAAGGACAACAAAATGGTTCAAATGGCTCTGAGCACTATGGGACTCAACTGCTGAGGTCATTAGTCCCCTAGAACTTAGAACCAGTTAAACCTAACTAACCTAAGGACATCTCAAACATCCATGCCCGAGGCAGGATTCGAACCTGCGACCGTAGCGGTCTTGCGGTTCCAGACTGCAGCGCCTTTAACCGTACGGCCACTTCGGCCGGCGAAGGACAAGAAAGTTATCCTGTAAGGGTTCCACAGACTGAGGCACGGAAAACTAAGAAGATGAAAAACGTTTACGAGATTGAGTGCACGGTTGAAGGAGTGTGTATGACAGTTTGGTTGAAAGTCTTGTCTGCTTTACGTCTGTTTTGGGCGTGCTGTGGTAGCGATCGAGCCGGCGCTGAGCAGCAGGCAGCAGGCAGCTGTCGAGAGCAGCGGGCGGGCGAGGGCAGCTGCGACCTGTCGGAAGCCGCGCCACGCCCGCTCATCAGCCGAGAGCGGCCGCCCTTTGATGTGTCCGTAGCCTGAAAAGTGTTTCCGGGACGCGCCGCTGTCGCTCGGCCCGCTCCGCGCTGCGCTCGAGGCTCCAGCGCCCGCCGACCACCACCCACTCCAGCCACGCCCCCCCCCCCCCCCTCCTCGTACTCCAGCTGCTGCGCAACTATCCGTACGCCGAGCATCTGTCACGCCAGCCACTTCTGCCGCCCACCTGTTTCAACAACCGCCCAATTGTTTCCACGCGTCCGATCAAAGCGCCGTCCCACACATGTGACTCTATTTTAAAATCCGCGCCCACTACTTTTACCAGCCACGTTGGGTTCGGAACCCGTAAAAGTTCGTCGTGATTGATATACTGCACGGGGCAGTTCGCACGCTGAAAAATGGAGATGTCTTTTGATTGAAATGAACAGTGCCTGGAGTTTTTTTCCGAATGAACAGAGTTTTACGGTAAAAAGAGTAATCATAAAATTTTAGCTGTCGTAATTCATTCCAAAGCCCTTTGGTCAATACACGACATAATGACTGTTCCGTGGTTGCACTACAAGACATGTTATAAAACACCTTTTTCTGTACTATATTTTATGGTTTTATGAACTTAGCGGAAGCAGGTACCAATGTTAAGGTTTGGAGACGGCATTACACCTCTGGATTGATGTAAAGAACGTTTCACATCTTGAAAATACCGCGTACTCAGTATGGAAAATGGCGAAGGGATACGAAGAGCAAAGCCAAAGGTAACGAAGAGTAGTAGAATAGAGAATCGCAGTATCAAAACTGGGAGCGCTGGTAGAAGAGGCAAAAGAAAACTGCCACAGTTTTCCATATCTACGGTCTGGGCACTTAACTATATTGTAAGCAGACAGTCTCGAATTATATGGCTGTGTAGATCCGTGTAGTTGTTGTCTGCATTCCTTTATAATTGTTATTAAATATGAGGATCCACTGAGCCACATCCCAAGTTCGTTAAAAGTATCGAAATTAAACTGTCGTTGGGTGGTGTCCTGAGATACCTCTGGGGTATATACTGATCGGCCCTTTCACGTCTTAAATATCTGGAGCGCAGTCTCGAATTAAATTGCTGTTGTTGTCTGCATTTCTTTAGTGCTGCATTACGAAACTTGTAAGGTGCTACCCTTGATAAAACCGCCAAGTTACTATATAGGCATTCTTCGGAAACATCAGTTGCTATTGAACTTCCTTGAGGAATGAACATGATTTTCATTTTGTTGCAAACTTTTATGTATGGCCATAAAGAGGTATGGAAATACACTCCTGGAAATGGAAAAAAGAACACATTGACACCGGTGTGTCAGACCCACCATACTTGCTCCGGATACTGCGAGAGGGCTGTACAAGCAATGATCACACGCACGGCACAGCGGACACACCAGGAACCGCGGTGTTGGCCGTCGAATGGCGCTAGCTGCGCAGCATTTGTGCACCGCCGCCGTCAGTGTCAGCCAGTTTGCCGTGGCATACGGAGCTCCATCGCAGTCTTTAACACTGGTAGCATGCCGCGACAGCGTGGACGTGAACCGTATGTGCAGTTGACGGACTTTGAGCGAGGGCGTATAGTGGGCATGCGGGAGGCCGGGTGGACCTACCGCCGAATTGCTCAACACGTGGGGCGTGAGGTCTCCACAGTACATCGATGTTGTCGCCAGTGGTCGGCGGAAGGTGCACGTGCCCGTCGACCTGGGACCGGACCGCTGCGACGCACGGATGCACGCCAAGACCGTAGGATCCTACGCAGTGCCGTAGGGGACCGCACCGCCACTTCCCAGCAAATTAGGGACACTGTTGCTCCTGGGGTATCGGCGAGGACCATTCGCAACCGTCTGCATGAAGCTGGGCTACGGTCCCGCACACCGTTAGGCCGTCTTCCGCTCACGCCCCAACATCGTGCAGCCCGCCTCCAGTGGTGTCGCGACAGGCGTGAATGGAGGGACGAATGGAGACGTGTCGTCTTCAGCGATGAGAGTCGCTTCTGCCTTGGTGCCAATGATGGTCGTATGCGTGTTTGGCGCCGTGCACGTGAGCGCCACAATCAGGACTGCATACGACCGAGGCACACAGGGCCAACACCCGGCATCATGGTGTGGGGAGCGATCTCCTACACTGGCCGTACACCACTGGTGATCGTCGAGGGGACACTGAATAGTGCACGGTACATCCAAACCGTCATCGAACTCATCGTTCTACCATTCCTAGACCGGCAAGGGAACTTGCTGTTCCAACAGGACAATGCACGTCCGCATGTATCCCGTGCCACCCAACGTGCTCTAGAAGGTGCAAGTCAACTACCCTGGCCAGCAAGATCTCCGGATCTGTCCCCCATTGAGCATGTTTGGGACTGGATGAAGCGTCGTCTCACGCGGTCTGCACGTCCAGCACGAACGCTGGCCCAACTGAGGCGCCAGGTGGAAATGGCATGGCAAGCCGTTCCACAGGACTACATCCAGCATCTCTACGATCGTCTCCATGGGAGAATAGCAGCCTGCATTGCTGCGAAAGGTGGATATACACTGTACTAGTGCCGACATTGTGCATGCTCTGTTGCCTGTGTCTATGTGCCTGTGGTTCTGTCAGTGTGATCAAGTGATGTATCTGACCCCAGGAATGTGTCAATAAAGTTTCCCCTTCCTGGGACAATGAATTCACGGTGTTCTTATTTCAATTTCCAGGAGTGTATAAATAATGCTGCATACTATCCCTATTTCTCATTACTTGGCAATTATCTGTCACACTTACTATTAATACTTCTGCGTTTTGTGATATTTCATAGAAAATTTGAAACTGAGACGTAACTATAGTCCAAAATGTATATCTAGAATGTGTTCATGTTAAATTATTTTACTATGCTGGTATGGTATTTCAACACCTGCAATTAAAACTACGTCTTTTCATACAAGTTGTAGGCTACACTACTGTAAATATCGAATAAAAAACCATCAAAATAGAACAGGTGAGAAGCCATATTTCCAATATGCTCCATATAATATGGACCTTCGTTTAAAGCAAATTTCCAGATAAAGATTCAGTCATTGTCAAATATGAGAGCGAAGTATGAGCTGGTAGAGTCATTAAAGATTTCAAAACTGGGGCAGGAGCGAGCTGTATGGCAAGAGATGCCAAACTATGGATTTGATAAAAAGAAAGAAATCTTACGAACAAAAAATCTAATATCACACGCAAAATTGAACCCCCTACTAAGGTGTCCAACAAAACAGAATTCTGTGCCGTAAAAGAACTCTAAGGTGCAAAATTGTGGGGTGAATTGAGTATTGGTACTTAAATCTCTTAAACTTGAAATAAATGTGCAAATAATTTTTATTTTATTTCATAATAAAATAAATAGACATAAGAACCCAACCTGTAAGACACCATTAGAAAAGTAAGAGGGAAGTACTTAGGAACGTCGGCTCCAAACTATGTTCCAATTTTTAGCAACTAATATACGTTTCGATAGAACTTGAAGTTAGAAATTGGAAGCTCCTTTCACTTCAATGAGCATTTGCGAAAACAAGAAGTCGTAATTTAAATGTCATATACACATACTCTGCGGACAAAATTAAACAGAACTGCGAAAATTGGGGTATAGTTATGTGAAACTACAGCATATTGAACATCTTACACAGTAATTTTAAAAAAAAATTCGATGTACGTATATGTTAATTTCTTTGTATGTGTTGCTTTAACAAAAGAATATACCGAAAGCAGCGATTATAAACTTGGGTGTAACTCAAGATGCCCAAGAGAATTGTATTTTGTTACTATCTTGAAATTTTTGGTACAAGTTGCGCTGATAGTGATTCAAAATAAATTTGAGAAGGAATAAAGTAAAATTAGGTCCTTCAGAGCTTGATCGTAAATTCGTAGGTAATAGCATTTATTTCAGATATGGGATCATAAGGTGAATTATACGTAGCTCTCATCCTGTTCCCGCAGAGAATAACTGCGTCATAAAAGATAACGAGGATGGGCTGTGATAAATAAATTGAAGCATATCTATACTTGTATTAGATATATGATCGGGCCCCTACATCCACCATTTGATTTGGGGAACAACAGTCGACAGCCTTTTCCAACAATGGTCCAGATTAGGGCAGAAATTTGCAGCTAGTAACGTGATTGTTAATTTACTAAGGCTGTATAGACCACATTGAGCGACTGAACAAAACTTTTATATTTTCTAATGGCTGTCGCCAGATCAAAAGTCACTATGCGTTTCCCAGTCAGAAGTCGCGTGCCACGATTCCGCCTTCGGCTGTTTTTTCGCGCAGCGGCCTGACATAGGCACTGTATCTTAATTAGCTCAGTATAAAAGTTAAGTCACGCTCGGCGTGTATAAAAGATGTAATCTGACGAAACGAAGAATCCGTAAGATCACACGGTCACTAAAATAACAGTATCTTGACAACTATTATATATTACATGAAATACAATGAAGCACCAAAGAAACTTGTACAGGCATACGTATTCAAATAAAAAGATATGTAAACAGGCAGAATAAGGCGCTGCGGTCGGCAACGCCTATATGTGACTACAATTGTCTCGCGCAGTTGTTAGATCGGTTACTGCTGCTACAACGGCAGGTTATCAAGATTTACGTGAGATTGAACGTAGTGCTACAGTCGACCCACAAGCAATGGGACACAGCATCTCCGAGGTAGCAATGAAGTTGGGATTTTCCAATACGACCATTTCACGAGTGTGCCGCGAATATCTGAAATCCGGTAAAATATCAAATCTCCGTTATCGTGGCGGTCGGAAAAACATTCAGCAAAAACGGGACCAATGACGACTGAAGACAAACTTTCAACGTCACAGAAATGTAACCCTTTCTCAAATTGCTGCAGATTTGAATGCAGGGCATCAACAAGTATCACCGTGCCAAGAATTCAACGAAACGTCATCGATATGGGCTTTCGGAGGCGACGGCCCACTCATGTACCCTTGATGACTGCAAGGCACAAAGCTTTACGCCTCGTCAGTGACACTGGACTGTTGATGACTGGAAACATGTTGCTTGGTCGGACGAGTCTCGTGTCAAATTGCATCGAGTGGATGGACGTGTACTGGTATGGAGACAAGCTCATGAATCCATGAACGCTGTATGTCGGCAGGGAAAGTTTCAAACTGACGGAGGCTCTGTAATGGTGGGCGTGAGCAGGTGGAGTGATATGGGACCACAGTTAGATATGACTCTGACAGGTCACACCTACACTAGCAAACTGTCTGATCACCTGCATACATTCATGTCCATTGTGCGTTCCGCAGCAGGGACAATGCGACCCCCCCCCCCTCGCCCCCCACGTCCACAATTGCTACAGAAAGGCTTCAGGAACACTCTCCCAAGTGTAAACACTTCCGCTCGCCACCGAACTCCCCAGATATGAATATTATTGAGCATATCTGGGGTGCGTTGAAACGTGCTGTTCAGAATAGATCTCGACCCCCTTGTACTCTTACGGATTTTTGGCCACCCCTGCAGGATTCATGGTGTCAGTTCCGTCCAGCACTACTTTAGACAGTGGTCGAGTCGATGGCACGTCATGTTGGGGCACTTCTAGGTGCTCGCGTGGGCTCTACACGATATTAAGCAGGTGTATCAGTTTACTTAGCTCTTCAGTGTATATTTGCAGTTGCCAATACTGACAACCATCAACTGTATAAGGGAAAGACGACAATGAAAATTTGTGCCCGACCGAGTCTAGATTCCGAATTTCCCGCTTATCGTTAGCGGTCGCCTTACCGGTTGTCTACCCGAGCACGACTCACGGCCAGACCCACAGTTCCATATGTCAGCAACAACGTGTCCATTACCTATACTCTTTCATCCATCACATACAGGGTGCGGCAGCGTTCATAGTATGATATTACAAACAAACCATCAGTCAGTAACTGTAATTTATTTATTATCTCTTCTGTCAATTAATAGTTAAAGGTATGCCGTTTACTGTTATGTAAGTCATTGTCCATTGCGTAGATTACTTTTTGATTATGACTCCTGTCAGATGATGCCCCCTCTGCACAACACATTCATGTAAGCGGCGCTGGAAGCTTTCCATAGCTCGGCGTAACGTATTCGCTGGGACATTGCCGACGGAAGTTCTGATGCGATCCTTCCACACATGAATGGTGGCCTGAATTTCCATGGATTTCTTGCGACAGTCATTTTCCGGTAGAGTGATTTCCCGGTTTGGTGACGTTTCCTGGCCACCTCGCTCACCTGACCTTTCATGTGTAGACATTTTCCTTTGGGGCTGCCTAGAGCAAGAAGTGTTCCGAACACGTTGTGCCATCATTCCTGAGTTGAAAGATCGTATCAGAACTGCCGTCGGCAATTTACCAGGAAAGACGTCACGCCGAGTTATGGAAAGCTTTAAACGGCGCCTAGATGAATGTATTGTGCAGAGGGGGGGTCATTTGACCGGAGTCATATTCAAAAAGAAATCCATGCAATGGACAATAACTTACACATTAGTAAATGGCACACCTTTAACTATTAATTGACATTGTTGTTGTTGTGGTCTTCAGTCCTGAGACTGGTTTGATGCAGCTCTCCATGCTACTCTATCCTGTGCAAGCTTCTTCATCTCACAGTACCTACTGCAACCTACATCCTTCTGAATCTGCTTAGTGTATTGATCTCTTGGTCTCCCTCTACGATTTTTACCCTCCACGCTGCCCCCCAATGCTAAATTTGTGATCCCTCGATGCCTCAGAACATGTCCTACCAACCGATCCCTTCTTCTAGTCAAGTTGTGCCACAAACTTCTCTTCTCCCCAATCCTATTCAATACCTCCTCATTAGTTACGTGATCTACCCACCTTATCTTCAGCATTCTTCTGTAGCACCACATTTCGAAAGCTTCTATTCTCTTCTTGTCCAAACTAGTTATCGTCCATGTCTCACTTCCATACATGGCTACACTCCATACAAATACTTTCAGAAACGACTTCCTGACACCTAAATCTATATTCGATGTTAACAAATTTCTCTTCTTGAGAAACGCTTTCCTTGCCATTGCCAGTCTACATTTTATATCCTCTCTACTTCGACCATCATCGGTTATTTTACCCCCCAAATAGCAAAACTCCTTTACTACTTTAAGTGTCTCATTTCCTAATCTAATTCCCTCAGCATCACCCGACTTAATTTGACTACATTCCATTATCCTCGTTTTGCTTTTGTTGATGTTCATCTTATATCCTCCTTTCAAGACACTGTCCATTCCGTTCAACTGCTCTTCCAAGTCATTAGCTGCCTCTGACAGAATTACAATGTCATCGGCGAACCTCAAGGTTTTTACTTCTTCTCCATGAATTTTAATACCTACTCCGAATTTTTCTTTTGTTTCCTTTACTGCTTGCTCAATATACAGATTGAATAACATCGGGGAGAGGCTACAACCCCGTCTCACTCCTTTCCCAACCACTGCTTCCCTTTCATGCCCCTCGACTCTTATAACTGCCATCTGGTTTCTGTACAAATTGTAAATAGCCTTTCGCTCCCTGTATTTTACCCCTGCCACCTTCAGAATTTGAAAGAGAGTATTCCAGTCAACATTGTCAAAAGCTTTCTCTAAGTCTACAAATGCTAGAAACGTAGGTTTGCCTTTTCTTAATCTTTCTTCCAAGATAAGTCGTAAGGTCAGTATTGCCTCACGTGTTCCAACATTTCTACGGAATCCAAACTGATCTTCCCCGAGGTCGGCTTCTACCAGTTTTTCCATTCGTCTGTAAAGAATTCGCGTTAGTATTTTGCAGCTGTGACTTATTAAACTGATAGTTCGGTAACTTTCACATCTGTCAACACCTGCTTTCTTTGGGATTGGAATTATTATATTCTTCTTAAAGTCTGAGGGTATTTCGCCTGTCTCATACATCGTGCTCACCAGATGGTAGAGTTTTGTCATGACTGGCTCTCCTGAGGCCATCAGTAGTTCTAATGGAATGTTGTCTACTCCCGGGGCCTTGATTTGACTCAGGTCTTTCAGTGCTCTGTCAAACTCTTCACGCAGTATCTTATCTCCCATTTCATCTTCATCTACATCCTCTTCCATTTCCATAATATTGCCCTCAAGTACATCGCCCTTGTATAAACCCTCTATATACTCCTTCCACCTTTCTGCTTTCCCTTCTTTGCTTAGAACTGGGTTGCCATCTGAGCTCTTGATATTCATACAAGTGGTTCTCTTTTCTCCAAAGGTCTCTTTAATTTTCCTGTAGGCAGTATCTATCTTACCCCTAGTGAGACAAGCCTCTACATCCTTACATTTGTCCTCTAGCCATCCCTGCTTAGCCATTTTGCACTTCCTGTCGATTTCATTTTTGAGACGTTTATATTCCTTTTTGCCTTTTCTCCTTTCATCAATTAAATTCAATATTTCTTCTGTTACCCAAGGATTTCTATTAGCCCGCATCTTTTTACCTACTTGATCGTCTGCTGCCTTCACCACTTCATCCCTCAGAGCTACCCATTCTTCTTCTACTGTATTTCTTTCCCCCATTCCTGTCAATTGTTCCCTAATGCTCTCCCTGAAACTCTCTACAACCTCTGGTTCTTTCAGTTTATCCAGTTCCCATCTCCTTAAATTTCCACCTTTTTGCAGTTTCTTCAGTTTCAATCTGCAGTTCATAACCAATAGATTGTGGTCAGAATATACATCTGCCCCAGGAAATGTCTTACAATTTAAAACCTGGTTCCTAAATCTCTGTCTTACCATTATATAATCTATCTGAAACCTGTCAGTATCTCCAGGCTTCTTCCATGTATACAGCCTCCTTTCATGATTCTTGAACCAAGTGTTAGCTATGATTAAGTTATGCTCTGTGCAAAATTCTACAAGGCGGCTTCCTCTTTCATTCCTTCTCCCCAATCCATATTCACCTACTATGTTTCCTTCTCTCCCTTTTCCTACTGACGAATTCCAGTCACCCATCACTATTAAATTTTCGTCTCCCTTCACTACCTGAATAATTTCTTTTATCTCGTCATACATTTCATCTATTTCTTCATCATCTGCAGAGCTAGTTGGCATATAAACTTGTACTACTGTAGTAGGCATGGGCTTTGTGTCTATCTTGGCCACAATAATGCGTTCACTATGCTGTTTGTAGTAGCTAACCCGCACTCCTATTTTTTTATTCATTATTAAACCCACTCCTGCATTACCCCTATTTGATTTTGTATTTATAACCCTGTAATCACCTGACCAAAAGTCTTGTTCCCCCTGCCACCGAACTTCACTAAATCCCACTATATCTAACTTTAACCTATCCATCTCCCTTTTTAAATTTTCTAACCTACCTGCCCGATTAAGTGAGCTGACATTCCACGCTCCGATCCGTAGAACGCCAGTTTTCCTTCTCCTGATAACGACGTCCTCTTGAGTAGTCCCCGCCCGGAGATCCGAATGGGGGACTATTTTACCTCCGGAATATTTTACCCAAGAGGACGCCATCATCATTTAATCATACAGTAGAGCTGCATGTCCTCGGGAAAAATTACGGCTGTAGTTTCCCCTTGCTTTCAGCCGTTCGCAGTACCAGCACAGCAAGGCCGTTTTGGTTAATGTTACAAGGCCAGATCAGTCAATCATCCAGACTGTTGCCCCTGCAACTACTGAAAAGGCTGCTGCCCCTCTTCAGGAACCACATGTTTGTCTGGCCTCTCAACAGATACCCCTCCGTTGTGGTTGCACCTACGGTACGGCCATCTGTATCGCTGAGGCACGCAAGCCTCCCCACCAACGGCAAGGTCCATGGTTCATGGGGGGATTAATTGACATAAGAGGTAATAAATAAATTACAGTTACTGCCTGATGGTGTGGTTTTAATATCCCACTATGAACGCTGCCGCAGCCTGTATATTCCCGCACATGGGAGACACATTGCTTGAAAGTCGCTTAGGCCGGCCGGTGTGGCCGTGCGGCTCTAGGCGCTTCAGTCTGGAACCGCGTGACGCTACGGTCGCAGGTTAGAATCCTGCCTCGGGCATGGATGTGTGTGCTGTCCTTAGGTTAGTTAGGCTTAAGTAGTTCTAAGTTCTAGGGGACTGAGGACCATAGATGTTAAGTCCCATAGTGCTCAGAGCAAAATGGTTCAAATGGCTCTGAGCACTATGGGACTCAACTGCTGTGGTCATAAGTCCCCTAGAACTTAGAACTACTTAAACCTAACTAACCTAAGGACATCACACACACCCATGCCCGAGGCAGGATTCGAACTTGCGACCGTAGCAGTCCCGCGGTTCCGGACTGCAGCGCCAGAACCGCTAGACCACCGCGGCCGGCCCGTGCTCAGAGCCATTTGAACCATTTTTTGAAAGTCGCTTACCCGTTGTCAGCGGATAAATACGATATTGCATTGCCTCTGTTATTCCGAATGACGATGTGAAGTTCCGTCGTTGATGCAAGTTCTAAGGAGCTTTCCGTTGTAATAATACAGGCACTGCATTGTCGTACTATACGTTAATTAGATACGGTTACACTCAATTTGTTACCTGAGAAATGAAGAAATTGGTAACAAACGTTTAGCCGTGAGGGTTCAGGTGTAAATAATCCTGCCTAGAAAGAGAGGTTACACAGTAGGGTATAAACACGGAAGGTATTCGAAAGTAGGCAGACGCAAGTGCAGCTACCTTTATTTAGTAAAAGTGTTCCACTATTATCAGCTATGGATTTGGAACTCAACGGGGTTTCGTGTAAGTGATCGCCTGCAGCATAGCATTGTATGTACTGGCGGGCCATCGAAAATTCAGAAAAGAAATATTATTCTGAGTTATCGTGTTATCGAAGAAACAAAGAAATGAAAGTTATGTACGATTGAAGAAGTGCTAAGAAATAGGTGAGGAAGAAAACTGTGGAAGACCTATCCATGAGAACAAACTTATTTCTGATGCATCTGCTAGAGCTTCTAGGAAAGGTTAAAACAGCGCTGGAGAAAAAGGAAAAACAGAAGGGACAGATCAAGGCTAGAATATGAGTACAAATGCAATGGCAACTATCGATCAAATGTACACATCGACCATTCCTCGAAATGTAACATGTGAAGGCGAGGAGAGCAGGCGGGTATTTTATCAGCAGAACCCATGCAGAATTTGTCGGCAGAAAACACACACACACTCACACACCCTCTCCCAAACACGACCCTGTATTTTACAGGCCATTACAAACACATGGCTAGTCACAGCTCACGTTTTAAGTGACCATTAAAATGAGTGTGTCAAGCAGTATATACTTCAGAGACTGCTAACTTTTTTCTCTAGACCCCACCTAACAACAATCTAATATCGATGCTTGTAACCCACTTGTTATGTGGCGTAGTGTGCCATCGTATTTAATGTCAATTATACTACTACGTTTGTACTCTCTGTTTTATTTATTAAAATATGAGCAGATATAGACATTACTGTCTTAACTTACAGGTTAAGATGCACTTGACACTAAAGCATTACTGTGAACTCTCAAATTAAGAGTCACAATGTTATTTCCACGTCTGCGTTCTGCAGGGTGAAACGGAACTCCACAGTCAAACTTTCAGAGGCTGTTCAAGGACACTTTGTGATTGTTTTGGTACAAGGGCCGCTTGGTATCCTGCGTATCATTATAGAGTTTATACGTTTATTACTGCAGCCATCCTTGTTTCTGCGAAAATACTTCCACAACAGTAAAGAAGTGTGTAATATGCAATAACCAAAACATACAACGCACGAAGCCTCAGACGTAAAAGAACTGTGATGCAGTGGATGTCGATGCGAAAACAGATCGGCACAGTGTTGTGCTGCCCATCCTTTGCAGTCGGTGAAACCATACACGAGCTGCACATTGGCCAGCTCTTCTTCAGTGAACCTATCCATACTACTGCTATTTATCACTGCTAACACGCAACAACATTGACAGGCAACAAAACCCTACACTGAACCTTACAGCACTGGATGCAAACATAAGATTGAGGTATGGCAGGCATTACTGTTATCAGTGCAAATGAAAACAAGACGCACAGCGCATGCCGTCGAAATTTGCGTTGTCATGCACTATTTTCACTGCACTTCAGGTACAACGCTAACTGCGTCACGAAACCAAGCGAAACTCCGTAGCAAACTACCAGAGACCGTAGTCCTTAATACCAAAATAATCAGAACATACCCCTGAGCAATCTCTGAAAGCTTGTCAACTTAGTTCTCGTTCTCGCTATACGTAAAGATATTGGCAATATTGGTTAAGGTACACCTTACGCCTAAAAGACGACAGTGGACTCTGAAATTCGGTATCAAAACATTATTTCTAGGTCTAAATTATCTCTGCAAAACGCAATTGGGGGAATTAAATAACGGTTGACAATTACTCTTAGGCCTATTTTAGGTCTTTAGTATATTAAATGTACATGATCAACCATCTTCCGCGAGTAGTCCAACATATGGCCGGCTTACACTGCTGTTTACACCAAATGCCGATAATTTCAATCTTTGCCCTTCCTATACAGAATTTTCTGTACGCTGTATTTCAAGGAATCTGCAGGCCCTGTTTGCAAATCTGCGATAGATTTTTCAATTTTCCTGTAGAGGTTATATTCTTCCTTCCTGGCAGATGCTTTCGCCAAAAACTCTAGTTTGCGTTTTTTCACTTGTGGCTCTTCCATCTTCAATTTTCTTTTACGTTCAAAACCCGTCAACTGCCCTTAATAGGGTAGAATATGTAAATGGATTAAGTCCGTTCGATACGCAGGTGAGTCAAATGAAAACCTTACATTTGTAATAACAAATCGAAATTTCGCGCCGTTATCCCGTAAGTTGGTAAGCATGCAACAAACAGCGTGCAAAATGGCCTGTAGGTGGCAGCATAGTGCAGACGCACACCATCGCAGTATCAGTATAAAAATGGCCGCCCCACTTGCGACCTGCACCAGGGAACAACAATGTTCTGTTATTCGGTTTTTGCGTAGTGAAGGTGTCAAACATACTGAAATTCATCGACGACTGAAGGTTCAGTACGGTGATGCATGTTCGTCACAGAAGCAAGTCTACGAATGGAGTAGGAAGTTCGCAAATGGTGTGACTTCAGTGGAACATGTTCCTCGTCCAGGTCAGGCACAACGAGTTGTGAGTCCACAGGACATTGCAGCAGTTGAAGCCATAGTGAAGGAAAACCGCCGAGTGACACTGAATGACATTGCAGCATGTTTACAGGTTAGTCATGGGTCAGCACACCACATTGTGCATGATGTGCTCCAGTTTCACAAAGTGTATGCAAGATGGGTGCCACGGCAGCTGACTCCTGAAGTGAGAGAACGACGTGTTGATGCTTGTGAAGAACTTCTTTGGCGCTTTGAACGAGAAGGTGATGGTTTCCTTGCAAGAGTCGTTATTGGGGTCGAAACCTGGGTTCACTTCCTCCAACTGGAAACGAAGAGACCGAACAAGGAATGGCGCCATTCCTCATCACCAAAACCAAAGAAGTTTCGAACAGAACCATCAGCAGGGAAGGTTATCTTGACACTCTTTTGGGACGAAAAAGGAGTCAATTTGGAGCATTTCATGCCTAGAGGGACCAGTGTCACCAGTAAATCATACACAGATCTAAGAAACCATCTACGGCGTGCAATCAAATCAGAGCGACGTGGATTGCTGTCAGCAGGTGTCCTTTTGCAACATGACAATGCAAGGACTCACACTGCCCGTACAACAGTTGTAACAATCACAGACCTGCATTTTTAGTTTCTTCCTCAGCCACCATGCTCACTCGGCCTTGCCCCAAATGATTTTGTCCGCAGCTCGTGGTCGTGCGGTAGCGTTCTCGCTTCCCATGCCCGGGTTCCCGGGTTCGTTTCCCGGCGGGGTCAGGGATTTTCTCTGCCTCGTGATGACTGGGTGTTGTGTGCTGTCCTTAGGTTAGTTAGGTTTAAGTAGTTCTAAGTTCTAGGGGACTGATGACCATAGATGTTAAGTGCCATAGTGCTCAGAGCCATTTGAACCATTTTGAACCCAAATGATTTCCATATGTTTGGACCACTCAAAGACGCAATGGGAGGAAAGAAGTTCCGTTATCATGAAGTGGTACGCCACGCGGTGCATGAGTGGTTGCGCGGACTACGAAAAGATTTTTTTTGTAAAGGAATTTATGCACTTCGTAAGCGCTGGAGGACTTGCATTGAGCGTGGGGGAGATTATGTTTAAAAGTGATACAGCTTTCTACCACTTCTGCACAATAAATAATATTTAAAAAAATATTTAAGGTTTTCATTTGACTCACCCTCGTACATTATTTCTTGTTCTGAGGACCTGCGGAAGCATTGCCTGATAACATTGCAGTAACTTTCAGAGAAAAGAAGAAATGAAGGAAAGTTATTTATAGATGTTTCTGTACCAAGCTGTTAAAAACCTGAAGAATTTGTGAGGGAGGTGATCGGCCGTGTTTTGCTAGATGAATTGGTTGCTTTTCAATATCAAACATTGTCATAGCCCTTCCATTTTAATATGTGTAAGTCGTTCTTAAGATCTGTTATGAGTAAATTAATTATTTTCTGAGGATTTCCGTAGGATCTTCAGTTTTTGTTATTTAATTTATAATCTCATCACAACAACGATAATGTGGCGTTCCTGGGAGTGTAATTTGTTCATAATTCTGCTTTCGCTATTTATTTTTGTAAAACACTCCCTACATAACACTATGAGACAAGACTTTCTGTTGGGCTAGGACGCTTCCTCACCTTCGGTGATGACTGTCGTCGTTAAAATAGGTGTGAAGTTGAGCTTTCACGTACAGAGGCAGGCCTGCCCTGAACCAGGCTCAGGTGTGCGTCCTCAAGACGGTTCTTGAGAATGCATCTGTAAAAAGTACCGAGCACACAGGGCTCTTAAAATTCTTTTGATCTTCCACAGCGGTCTGCAAGCGTTCATTTCCATGCATGGTTGTGTCTTGGCTCACATTCTCTGTGTGTTACAATACTTCACCATCGTGTCCTAATCTAGTGGATGTAAATCGACAAAGGCTGCAAGTCGTTCATAATGAAATGTTTGGCATTAAAATGAGGGCATCTGTTTTATTATATCAATAAATGGTAGATGGGTAGGCCATCAGTTTCATAAACAGCATATAACAGCGCCAGTATTTTACCCGGTGACTATAATCAAAGTGCAGTTACCCGCAGAGGTCCATTATTGGCTGTAATCATCGTACGGCAGCGAAATCTTGTAGATATGCGTTAATGTGGGCCGATCTATGCAGGAAGAAAGTTATTCCCCATTGTGGCACGTAAGTGTGATTACACGCAGTCTGAGCGGCCTTCCTGCACTGGGTAATAGTGTTGTATTTAATAACAAGCACCAGTATAAAACTTCCTTTTTGCGCAAAATAGGGGGGTCCGCTAATTTTAAAATTAGATTTGGTGCACCACAGCCCCTAGGCTAGTACACATTTTAGTTATCAAACATAAGTGACACATGCAGAAATCCAAAGCTATGATGCTGGCCTGCTTGAGAAGAAATCTATCTTAAGGCGCGAAATGCTGTTTAAATTCCACTGCACGAGATATCACTTGCCTGGGCTGCTGATGCTTTGGCATGCAGAGAGCGTGATGCGTAAGTTCTACAGATAAGTTGGCACATTGTGCACTGGTAGTTCCGTCTTTACGTGTGTTGTATCCATTGGCGACTGGTGACCAGGCTTCATTTGTTGTTACATGTTGTACAATTCGTGATTGTGGAGTGGTTCTTGTTGACGAGGACAACTAAACAAATGATGAATTCACTAGCCTTTGACTATTGTTTGACGGAAGCCTATTAAAGGGGAACATTAGTCATCAAAATTTGAGTGTCTATTATCACATCATTAAGGGTTAATCTAGCGGCTGATGGTACCATTTCCAGTCAGTTTCGAAATTTCTTACTAAATAAAAACCATGGATATTAGAGAGTTTTTAAAGGCTATACGATTTCGTTAATATACATTTATGAAAGTTTTAACGTTAAATTCGTTCAGAATATCCTTGATGTAAAGTTGCTTATCTTTCGAGAAACATCTCAAATACTGCGTTGCCGGCCCTATCTTAGGGATGGTGAGGTTGTGACTGGGCCATGGTTCTTATACCGACCTCAGTTGCAGGTAGAGTCTGTGGACGTTACAGGGGGACCGGTGGTGCTGGACATTGCCTTCCAAGCTGGTAATCATGCAGCCACGATTGAATCTCCTCTGTAGCCTTCACGATTTCTGAACCTGCCGCAAATGGAAAGTTTCAATAAATGGTATTCAGTTCAGTCTCCACTCCGAACCACAGAAATCTCTGTTCATTACGATCAAAAATAGTTCAAATGGCTCTGAGTACTATGGGGCTTAACTTGTGAGGTCATCAGTCCCCCAGAACTTACAACTACTTAAACCTAACTAACCTAAGGACATCACACACATCCATGCTCGAGGCAGGGTTCGAACCTGCGACCGTAGCGGTCGCGCGCTTCCAGACTGTAGCGCCTAGAACCGCTCGGCCACCTCGGCCGGTCATTACGATCATTTCCAGCCGTCCATCCACCCATTCATCTCTTACGAGATCTGCCTCGTTCTTTCTTTCCATTCGGCCGATGATTCATTATTTTCTTCGCAATTTTACATCATTCTATCAATATGATCAGTTTCATCCTATTCCCTTGTATCTTGTCATTAACTGAAAAGAATATTAAATGCGATCTTACTGTTTCATTCCTTATTTAACCCCTTTTATTACAGCCCCTTACATACCTCATGAACTCCTTCTTTCTGCCTGTATTGGTGAAATTACATTTTTTGTTTCTTTCCTTGTTTTTCTTCCGAAAGTTCATCTGATTGTTCCTCAGATAGCTTTATATTAATTAACCTGCTTCTCAACATGTTTATTTATAACCTTCTCAATATGTTTGACAAAATTAAAACATCCCAGATCTGAAGTGGGATACTAATTCTACAATTTTGTCATTTACTATTATTTCCGTTTACAATTGATTTTTTCCCTTTGAAAGCCATTGTCTTTGTCTTATTGCAAATTTAGTTATATTGTAATACATCTCGTTTTTGCTCAGCCTATACAGGGTGTTACAAAAAGGTACGGCCAAACTTTCAGGAAACATTCCTCACATACAAAGAAAGAAAATATGTTATGTGGACATGTGTCCGGAAACGCTTACTTTCCACGTTAGAGCTCATTTTATTACTTCTCTTCAAATCACATTACTCATGGAATGGAAACACACAGAAACAGAACGTACCAGCGTGACTTCAAACACTTTGTTACAGGAAATGTTCAAAATGTCCTCCGTTAGTGAGGATACATGCATCCACCCTCCGTCGCATGGAATCCCTGATGCGCTGATGCAGCCTTGGAGAATGGCGTATTGTATCACAGCCGGAAGGCGTGAAGGCCTTGGTCCACCTCTACCAATCCATCGGTCACCGAATCTGTTGTTGCGAAGCGTACGAACACTTCGACTGAAATGTGCAGGAGCTCCATCGGGCATGAACAACATGTTCTGTCGCACTTGTAAAGGCACATGTTCTAGCGGGACAGGTAGAGTATCCCGTATGAAATCATGATAACGTGCTCCATTGAGCGTAGGTGGAAGAACATGAGGCCCAATCAATACAGCACCAACAATGCCTGCCCAAACGTTCACAGAAAATCTGTGTTGATGACGTGATTGCACAATTGCGTGCGGATTCTCGTCAGCCCACACATGTTGATTGTGAAAATTTACAATTTGATCACGTTGGAATGAAGCCTCATCCGTAAAGAGAACGTTTGCACTGAATTGAGGATTGACACATTGTTGGATGAACCATTCGCAGAAGTGTACCCGTGGAGGCCAATCAGCTGCTGATACTTCCTGCACACGCTGTACATGGTACGGAAACAACTCGTTCTCCCGTAGCACTCTCCACACAGTGACGTGGTCAACGTTACCTTGTACAGCAGCAACTTCTCTGACGCTGACATTAGGGTTATCGTCAACTGCACGAAAAATCGCCTCGTCCATTGCAGGTGTCCTCGTCGTTCTAGGTCTTCCTCGGTCGCGAGTCATAGGCTGGAATGTTCCGTGCTCCCTAAGACGCCGATCAATTGCTTCGAACGTCTTCCTGTCGGGACACCTTCGTTCTGGAAATCTGTCTCGATACAAACGTACCGCGCCACGGATGTAGCCTCGTGCTAATCCATACATCAAATGGGCATCTGCCAACTCCGCATTTGTAAACATTGAACTGACTGCAAAACCACGTTCGTGATGAACACTAACCTGTTGATGCTACGTACTGATGTCCTTGATGCTAGTACTGTAGAGCAATGAGTCGCATGTCAACACAAGCACCGAAGTCAATATTACCTTCCTTCAATTGGGCCAACTGGCGGTGAATCGATGAAGTACAGTACACACTGACGAAACTAAAATGAGTTCTAACATGGAAATTAATTGTTTCCGGACACATGTCCACATAACATCTTTTCGTTATTTGTGTGTCAGGTTTGTTTCCTGAAAGTGTGGCCGTACCTTTTTCTAACACCCTGTATACTGCTCTTTGGAAATTATCTTCTGTGTGCCGGCCGGTGTGACCGTGCGGTTCTAGTCGCATCAGTCTGGAACCGCGTGACCACTATGGTCGCAGGTTCGAATCCTGCCTCGGGCATGGATGTGTGTGATGTCCTTAGGTTAGTTACAGTTAAGTAGTTCTAAGTTCTAGGAGACTGATGACCACAGCAGTTACGTCCCATAGTGCTCAGAGCCACTTTTATGTTCTGTGTCCTCCTTAAACCTGTGGTCATCAGCATATAGCAGAAGATTTACTGGTTCACCAGACCTTATTTTGCTTCCTAACTATATTTAATATTTTCACATTGTAACTAGGTTGTCAATATTTAAATTAAATAAAGTGAGTGGTAGGCTGCACTGTTGTTGAAAACTGCATGGACACTTTCGAACCTGAACTTATAACTATTTCTGTATTAATGGACTCTTTATTAGACCAATATAGTAGTTAAGAAAACATTTTATTTCCAATATTTCACACAAAAGTGAACTTATTATCTTATCAAAGGCTTTCTCGTAATCAAAAAATTCGAAATGCATTTCTAACAGAAATACTTACAATTTTCTAATAATATCTTTCATTATTAATATATTATCCTAACATAAACGTCCCTTCTGGAGAGTAATAGCTCTTTTGAGATTATTGCATCAGTGAAAATTTACAGTCTTTGATTAAGTATTTTCCCACACCTTTTATATTATGTTTGTAGTAGAATTAAGCAGTGGAATAAGAGGGATATGATGTTACTAGCCATTGTTGCCAAATTGATCAAAGATGGCAGCTCTACCTGGCGTTCCTCACCTCCTCTCCTTGGGGGTAGATATGGTAATGTCGCATGATGTCACCACCTCCAGTTCCCCCTCCCTCTCGCAACTTCCCCTCTCATTCCTCACTTTCACCCCTCACCTCCTCACTTCGTCTACCCCTCAACCTGCAGTTTCTCTCACCATGTTCTGCAACCCCAACGCACCCAATTTTTCCTATCGTGTCTGTACACAGGGTGAACATTAATAAAACCGACAAAATGCAGGGACGGATCCCTGCCTGGAAATGTAGGAAAAAAGATTCAATGAGCATGTTTTGATAGATGGACAGTGTGTGTGCATCGACAACAAATCGGCCCAGAACGCATTCACTTCACAACAGATGTTCAGTGGCTTCCATAGGACTGCAGGTAATCGGGATAGTAGCAGCTGTCATGCAGGACACACATAATCATACTTTGGTTTACACCATGCTGCCAGGCCACTTGCCTGGACCATGTACTGGAGTATGTCCCAATATTCTGTAGAGCCCAGTCCTCCAAATCTGGTGTACACACAGTCCACTGCCTCCTGGCACATTTGTCGGTCTGAAAGGACCCATGATCACACCAACGCCCAAAAAGGGTTCGAAATGTTGTGTGATATGGTTGGTGTCTCTGAAGATACCGGGCTTGGTACAGCTGTACTGCATCTCGACTGTTTCTGTCTGCTTGGTTGAATACAAATACCATCCCGGCTTATTCCTGACGTGAATAAGAGATCATTCAGCTGCTTGAAGTGTGCTGTATCACTCACACTGCCTGCAATAAATAAAGCAAACATGGCGCAAGGTGAGAGGAACTGTCATTCGTCAGCGCCATCTGCCATGGCAATGATGCACTTCTAGACACTTGATCATAGGATCTTTTATCCTGCACCAGGAATGCAACCCTACAGTTTGTCTGTTTTATTAATACTCGCCCTGTATGTCACCTCGAAATTTGAAGAACGACTGCTCTAGTCCTCAGTACCGCCACCAGACGCTGCCCAAAATCGTCTTACAATCACCCCTACCCGCCCCCCCCCCCCACCCACCTCCACTTTCTGTAGCCCCCCTCGCTTTTTCTAATCGCCTGTGTGCATTAGTCGGCAATATCACTCGAAATTGGCAGGGCATTGCTAAAACGATAACTGGAATAATCCTATAACCTGGTCAACAAATCGAAAAATGCTTTGTACATGGTCAGTTCATAACTGCATATCGTGAAAGAAGAAGTCTTGGAGCCACACACAGAAAATAAAAAAAAAATAGTCCATTTGCATTATTTATCAAATTAATAGTTCAACAAAATACAGAAATCAAATACATTACTTAAAACACTCACCACCGCCTTACGATGATTCTTTTTCATAATTAAGTGCGTATGAGGCCTTGAGCTTTTGAGAATCAGACATCCATTTTACAAATCAAGTAACTAAATGTCCACCACATATAGATAATAGCACTATACACAACCCAGATTTTCAGAACACAGGCACCCCCCTTCACGTGCTGTCCAAAACCAACATACGGGCGAGCGTAAGTACTGTTTGTCCACTACTGTTGCCACTCAACCGGCATGCTGGTTAGTACGGTATTCAGCTGTCCAGAGGGCGCTGCGAGCGCCGCCGCCCAGTCAATCGGCAAGCATGTGGCGACGGCTCGCTTTCATCTCACTGTCCAGCGAATGCTGACTATAAGCGTCCTTTGATATTCGATACCTGGGAAACCACCTCTGCTCTCTCTCAGTAGGCTACTTCCTGTTGTAACCCTTGTATCTAAAAACTGTAGATGAAGTTCTCCTCCCCCATCTCCCCCACTTGTGAACTGATGGGACAAAGAGTCAGTCTGTTCTGAGCTGCTGAAGTAAATTGGCGTGAAACTGTCCTACAGACATCTCTACTCTTTACAATGACCAGACGTGAAACTTTGGCGGTTATCAGAGGCGTATGTGTTTACAGGGCAAAGACTCACAATCTGGGTGGTCCATTTTCACCGTGTTATTGAAGATAAAGATCTGTGGGAGTTGCACACAACACCTGCTGGTCCTTCCACTACTCGCCAAAGAGGGCTCACCTTGGTGTATGGGTCTCAACTGAGCTAGTTCACAGAGGGCATTCGAAATTGATGGGAATGCCACATTCTGCCTTTACCCCCGGGGGGGGGGGGGGGCGTGACGATGTTGCAAGGAGGGCGCGGTAGGAGTTAGCGGTATAAACCTATTATTTCTTTTTAATATCGATATTTTAATAAAAATGAATGTGAAGGTATTAATGATAGATTATGGTGCTAAATGCAATCATTTGGCGTCCCACTTCCCGCAATCCTATCTCAATAACCTATCCTAGAACATACAGCTTTCGAAGATCACGTTTAAAATGTAATGTTTAGAATGTCACACACAGAAACTCTCAAAATTACGAAGGCGATATGCGTTATTTCTAATACATCAGATATGTAAACAAATTACTTCTGACAATTGGAAAACTGAAAAGTCAGGTATTAACAATTCTGTACATTTGTACACATGAATTGAACGTAATCATGTTATAACGTTTAGCCGTAGTAAGCTATGTTCATCAGAGTAATAATCACTTATACTGCATAACTGCAAAAATGCCGTTTTATTACCCTGTCAACCCACGGATCCCCATGTGATGCGATTACAGTAACTTTAACAGTCTGTATACGCTTCAAATGTACTGGCGGGTTCGTAATTTGGACGCCAGGGTTATGCTATTTGTCGCCAGAAAAATGTGCACGATGTGAATGCGAAAGTAGTACAAGTGTTCGTTCTGATCAGAGTACTTCACACCGTTCTGGAAACATTGTCGTGAGTGCTAACAAGAAAACATAACCCAGCTAGGAAGACAATGAAGTCCATTAGTGAGGCTATAAGTTTTTTCCAGTGGTCAGTACTACAGCGATTTCAGTCGGATTACTTATCTGACAAAACAGTTATTTTTCTTCAGCCTTTCTGATATATGGCATAATTTCGTTTGAAATTAGTGTATGTTCTTTGCTGCGACAATGGCTTCTTTTGGTATGAGTACAGAGATAACTGCTTGGCACTGTGCACAGTTTCCAGCGATGTGTGAGGTGTATCCATGAGCTTACTTAATTACTGAGAAATTCGACGACCAATTCATTGAAGCTATCACAAAAGTTATAACGTTTCGTTTATAAGTAACGAAAGATAGGGTCACGAAAACGATTTTCGCATACAATCCCAGGCTGCACTGCTCAGAACAGCACCGCAGAACATGTAGCAAATTCTTAGGGTGCCTGTGGGCTGTTTCTGCCCTAATCTGTGAAAAGCCCGTCTCTCCCAGCAAGAGCCCAGCTCGGTCACCAGGTCACAGACAGACAGTGCATTGACTACCTGCACTGTGGCTGGGCTTACCCATTCTTTGCCCCACTCCTCACAGGCAGTCATCTGAGGTGACAACAGATGACAGTAGCATTCCTTTATTTCAGTTGGTTGCTTGCAGTTGTTGACACATCTGATGTATTGGATATTGCTGAAATCACGTTGAATGTTTCACAGTTGTGCCTCAGTAAAATCAGTGTTAGTGCGAAATTATATTATTAACTTGTTTTCTTTTCACTTCACCATGAGTGTCGTGGAAAAACGTAAATATAATGATGATTATATCAAATAAGGTTTGGCTTCTATAAAAAAAAGGTGTTGACCAGCCGCAATGTGTTATTTGCTATGAGGTATTGAGCAATGATTCCATCAGACCTTCTCGCCTGGAACGCCATTTGTGGGCAAATCATGGTGCATTGAAAGAGAAGCCGAAGGAACTTTTTGCTGCAAAATGTGAAAATTTGAAACGGATGAAGTTGGACAGTGCTGGATCCTTCGCTCAGGCATCAGAAGAGGGACTGGAAGCCTCGTATGAGTTATCGCTACTTATTTGAAGGACCAAGAAAAGCCATATTATTGGAGGGACGCTAGTCACATCCTGTTTGTTGAAAACTGCTGAAATTGTTCTTGGGCCAGAAAGTAAACAAAAACTTTCACAAATACTGCTTTCAGACAATACTGTGAAATGCCGGATTGATGATATGGCCGAAGACATACAAAATCCATTAGTTACGGCCGTCAAACAATCGCAGTTTTTCGCAATACAGTTAGATGAGAGAACCGACGCTGCGAATTGTAGCCAACTGCTAGCTTTCGTTCGTTGTGTAGAAAATGAAGCAATTAAGGAAGAGTTGCTGTTTGCTACAGAGTTAAGTACAAGTTCAAAAGCAATTCATATATTAGCAGCTGTCTCTGAATTCTTTTGTAAAAATGAGTTATCATGGCAGAAACTGATAGGCGTGTCCACAGACGACGGCCCATCAATGCTTGGATGTCGCTCAGGATTCGTGCAGATGGTCAGACAAAGAAACCCTAGTGTTACTGATATCCACTGTGTAATACACCGTCAAGCATTGGCAGCTACGACACTTCCCAAGAACCTCAATGATGTCTTGAAATTGTGCATCAAAATTGTGAATCATATTAAAAACAGTGCGTTAAATTCCAGGTTATTTACGGCTCTTTGTGAAGACTTGGGAGCAGAGTATAAAACACTTTTATTTCATATAGAACTACGCTGGCTCTCATAAGGAAATATGCTCGGAAGATTATTTGAACTTCGAGTCGAAGTGATGCAGTTCTTGGAAAATAACAAACTAACTGAATAGTATGTGTAATTTAGAAAGCCTGGTGTTCATGTTGCATTGACTTAGTCGAGCCTTTTGCAGCACCTCAATTGATGAATTCGAACGATACTTTCCCAACAGTTGTGATGATAAATTTTATTACAGGTCAGCTACGGATCCCTTTCACGGTGACGTGGATGTGTAGCCAGACAGACTACAAGAGGTAATCATAGAAATTAAAAATGATTCTGGAGCAGAGTATGACTTTAAGAAGATGGATATGCCTTTATTTTGGGTGAAATATCTCACGGTGTATCACAGCACAGCAGAACAAGCACTGAAACTGTGTTTACCATTTTCAAGCACTTATTTGTGCGGAAGAGCATTTTCAGCGGTAGTGGCTATAAAAAATAAGGTTACTAGCAAATTCAGTATTGCCAATGATTTGTGTTGTGCAGTTTTTACTATTCAGCCAAGAATTCAATATCCTGTAAAAAAATATGCAAGCTCATTCTTCACATAGATATATTTGTTAGTTTCTTGCCATATGTGTGTGGAAATAATATTTTTATAATAAATACGTCACATTATAAGAGAACTTGTTATTTTTCTCCTAACTAACCTTACATGTAGGTAATACTGTAAAATTATAAAAAAAAAATTCGAAAAAACAATATAAAATAAAAATTGTGAATCTGATTTAAATATAAATACTGTGTGTGATCCTTATGGATTCTGATGTTATGTGTGGTATGTTATTTCAACTAATAATAGTTTTTCTTCTGGATGAAGACACAGCGAAAGTTTATCCTAGATATGGAAAGTGAAGAGTAGTCCTAAAATCGTATACTGGTGATGAAATGGTGTGCAGCAAGGGAATGTAATCAAGGTATGGAAGTTGTTTTATTCATAGTTTTTAAAGTTCTTTGTAGTATGCAAAATTATTTCGTAAAACTTATTTTTTATTTTTTGTCTGGTTCTGAGAACTGGGCGTTTGTCGCCGTTCGGTAACTGTCGTCGTTGATATAAATGCCAACTTATGCGCAATGACAATGGGGAGCGCTATAGGCGTACAAATCAGTGATGTTCGTTAACACCGTGAATGAGTGACTATTTTTGGTAATGAGTGAAAGTAATAAGCTACACTCAAAATAATGGCCCGCATCCACTAATCTGCAAAGGTCGCAAATATTTTTCCGTGTTTACCAAGGACCTTCTTTAGTTTAGGATTGGCTTATAATCACTAGACTAGAATGATGACGTAGTAACTGTGACTCGATACATTAGCAGCCCACCATGTTACATGACGTCACCATCACAAATTCTTCAATAGTTTCTTGATCATTAATAAAAATCTCTATATTTTTTTAGGGGGGTACGAAAGTTTCGTTTTCGGCAAAAGGGAGGCGTGACAAACAAAAGTTTAGGAACATCTGTCCTAAGGTGATCCCCTACGGACTCCAAAATACATTCATGCTGCAATTTTGTATCCAGCACACTATGACGACAAACTTTAAGATGGTAAAACATCTTGGTTGTGCAATTCTTTGTAAGACATTCAGGAATGCGGCATTGCTGTATGCTCTGCACAACAATACCATTCGAAATACAAACCACTTTTGATGTGTCATCCAACAGCTGTCTCCACACATAACTGCCTCCACCCACCCTCGCTATCACTTGCCCATCAGACATGTACAGCTCTTGTACATGTCTACCGTGAGTAAAATTGATAACACACCGGAAACTTCCACTATTTTGTGGTGAAAACTACAGAATGTCCTCGTTATTTGGGAACATCTGCTTGAGTAAAAGTGAGAGCTATTTCAGGTCAAATGTTAAGCTCCGAAACATTTATGTGATAAGCTGTTTTGTGATGGGAAACATCAGTGGAACAGTCGTATCTAACGCGAACCTACTTCTTATAAGCGACCAGCTATTAAAAAACACAACTGCAAAGATGATAAAACAGTTGTGGTTCCTCAAGAACTGGTACAAGCATTTCTTTCAGTTTGGTGGTCAAATTAGTATAGTTTTAGAGCATTCGTCATGTTCAAAATTTTTAGAAGTCTTGTAAATAAATTGTAGTACACATGTGTATTACATGCATTTCACATGTATGAAAAATCAATACAGAACAGTGTCTTTCATGCATAACATACAAAGAATATTGTCTTTTTATGTTCGACAACAAGCTACAATGAACACCTATCTCTGTCATTGTTATTTTGTAACATCCAAGGTGTACAACTATGAGCAATATTTTCAACCTCCTACCTCTGTTTTGAAATGAGCTGCCCCTTTATTGAACCTACTGGCTAACAGTGCAGAGCAATAGACGGTCTCTCTCTATGCATCTTGCAACTACTCTTCTGCCTTTGGCCAACCTGTCCTGCAAACATTGCCTCTGATTTAAGATGGAACTGACCAGAAGTGAGAGGGTGCTATATCAACTACATCTGATGTATCATGACTGTATAGAGCGAGCTGAGTGCCATGTAATCAATACACTCCGATATTTTGCTGTCAGAAAGAGCATAACATGTGTTCCAAACCTGCACAGCCAACCAACTCTAATGTTATAGAATGGTATTCTCATTAAAGTACAGTAACTGCCATTCTACAAAGACTGTTCTGCACCATCTCTATATGATATGTAGGGCCATATTTGGTACTAATATTATAGCTCATTACAAAAATTACTAAAAAATATTGAAGAAGGTTATCCAGAAATCTAAACACCTGCTTTATGAGAAGAAGATAATTACATTAAGCAATAACATAAAAACAATATGGCATATAGTTAAGTCACAGACAGGTAGGACCAGAAACGAGGAGGAACAAATAGCTCTAAAAATAAATGAAACCCTGGTAATAAACGCATGTTGTGTTGCATACCATTTAAACAAGTATTTTGTCTCTGTTACTGATAGCATGGGATTGTCAGGTTCTGTAAATAATGCAATGGTATATCTGAGACCAGTGCACATGGGCAACCTCAGTAAAATGGAATTGACACTTACTTCACCCAAAGAAATAAAATCCATAGTGAAGTCCTTGAAATCAAAGCATTCTAGTGGTTATGATAACATATTAACAAAGTTAGTAAAAGAGTGTTCATGTGAGCTTAGTCATATCTTAAGTTATTTGTATAATCAATCACTTGCCACAGGAACATTCCCAGACTGGCTTAAATATGCCGAAGTTATACCTCTCCACAATAAAGGGGACAAAGAAGTGCCATCAAATTACCGACTGATCTCACTTACGATCTTTGAAAAGGTTATGTTCAAGCATCTAGTTAAGGACCTTAGTGAAAATAACATACTGTCAAAGTCACAGTTTGGGTTTTTTAAGGGTTCTGACCTTGAGAAAGCTATTTACACATACAGCGAAAATGTCCTTAATTCATTGGACAACGAATTAGAGACAACTGGCATATTCTGTGACCTGTCAAAGGTGTTTGACTGTGTGAATCACAGCATTATTTAAGTAAATTAAAATATTATGTCGTCTCTGGTAGTGCTGCAAAGTGGTTTCACTCATATCTTACAAACAGAAAATAAAGGGTGTCATTACATAACACTTCAGCAGTAGGCAATCAGACATCATCTGACTGCGAATAAATTACATGTGGTGTTCCCCAAGGCTCCATACTAGGTCCAGTACTGTTTATTGTGTATATTAATGACCTGCCATCTGTTACATTACCAGATGCCCAGTTTGTCTTATTTGCAGATTACATTAACATTGCAATAAATAGTAAATCAAATACAAATTTAGAAAGGGCACCTAATCAAAATTTAACTGTCATTAAAAAGTGGTTCATAGCCAACTTTGAAAAGACCCACTATATGCAGTTCAGATCTTCCAAGAGATTTCCTTCTTATGTGTGTATAAAATATGACAGCATGTAGATAGGAGAAGTTGAGAGTGTAACATTCTTGGGATTACAACTCGATAATAAATTCAGCTGGGAGCAACATACTAGCGAACTGCTAAAGCGCCTAAACAAGTCTGTCTTTGCAATGCGAATGATGTCAGACATAGGAGATATAAATATAAAAAAACTGGCATATTTTGCTTATTTTCACTCCATTATGTCTTATGGTATCATATTTTGGGGTACCTCCACAAACAGAGAAAACATTTTTGAGTACAGAAGCGTATAATAAGAGTAATGAGTAATGTAAATCCAAGAACATCATGTCGAAACCTATTCAAACAATTGGGCATATTAACCACAGCCTCTCAGTATATTTATGCCTTAATGACGTTTGTTGTAAATAATACATCTCTTTTTCCATCTAACTGCTTAGTACACAGTATCAATACAAGGAATAAGAATAATATACATAAAGATTTAAACTCACTTACTCTTGCCCAGAAAGGAGTCCAGTATTCAACAACGCGTATTTTCAATGAGTTACGAGCAACCATAGTTGCAGACAAGGCACAATTTAAACATAATTTAAAAGAATTTTTGGTGGCCAACTCCTTCTATTCCATCCATGAGTTTCTCAACAAGTGTAGTAGACTATTTTAATGAAAATGTATTATAGTTTAATTTTTGACAGTACTTGGTTGTAACAGCCAAGTAACTACCTACTGTGTGAATGATGGATGTATGGAAAGCAGATATAAGTCTTAAGCCTGTAAATAGTGGAAGTTTAATCTTAAATCTTGTACATAATCTGTCTGTTCTTAACTGAGGATCACTGAAATGAATAATTTACTTTACTTTTTGCAATACTTGGTTGTAATGGCCAAGAAACTAGCAAATGTCTGAACAATGGATTTAATGAAAGTAGATGTAAGTATTAAACCTGTAAATATTAGAAGTTTAAATTTAATTCATGTACATAATGTTACTGTTTACTGACTGAGGATCATCAAAAATAATGAAACTCAAGTTTTTCTAATTACATTTTTGTTATGTGTTTATCTGACATGTTCCATACCCAAGAGGATTCCCTCTTTATGTGTCTATGGAATGAATAATTAATCTAATCATCTAATCTACTCTGAAGTCTAACTCATGGCACCAATCCAGCTACACCCCATCTCTCTAAATGTGACCATTATTCTAGTTTTTGGAGCCCATACCAAGAAGGTTTTGGAAACAGAGAAATGATCATAGACCATAGACACACAGCCCTAATGCTACAAGGTTGTGCACTTGAACATGCTATATTGTTAAAGGTGTGTGGTTTTCCGATTCAATAGCCATGTGGAATGCAACACTTTTAATACTCCAATACAGAAAATGTATTTCCTACAAATGATGTACTTTCAATCTGCAAGTTTTGTATCCCTCTCACTATGGAGAAACTTTAAGATGGTAGAACTACTGAGAACCACATAAAAAAATTGATAATTTGTGACACTTGCACATCTGATTACAGTCGAAAATTATGCTATGCATGCATCAGTCCTATGAAATAATCGTCAGCAAAGGAAAGTGTCTGAAATAATTACATATTATGAGGAAATAGACAAATGCACAGCAGTGGTGTCTGACATGCGAAATTACAAATTATGATGTACTAAATCAATGAACAGAACACAGTCTCTCCACAAACACACACACACACACACACAAACTGTCAAGCAAACCTGTGGACAGGTTTTACATGCCTCACACACCCCTGCCACTGATTTAGAATCTCTGCAGTTATGAAACTGAAGACTCGATTTATGGAGAGAACACTTTGTAAGTGGATCCAATCTGTGGTTGTCATGGTTGAATGCTGGACACCACTAAGATCGCAGAAAAGCACTCGTAGGTCATCAGGAGCTTGCACCCCACCTGACCATTTCAGGGAGGCTCAGTGGGGACCTGCTCCATAATCTGGAAATGTCTATGCATTTCGCATGTGCCCAAGACTGCTGACATAACCCCAAGCCACAGGTCGTGGCCATCGAGTAGGTCAGTTTATCGTGCTCTTTCCTTCTATCGTCGTATTTCATGCAAGTCTTGACGACTTTCCATCACTCCTCAATGACGGTCATTCAGTCCCTTAGATGCCACACTTTAAACAATTGCTCAGGCATTGTATTATTATTACGATTCAGAAATTGCATACAATGTTCAATGCTATCAATATGTTTCACATTCACAGTGGAAAATTCTAGCTGTAAGTCCAAACAAAAACCTGATAAACAGTATTACGTTTCTTATTAGTCAGCTGGCTGTAAGTCACACCACTTCTCTTAATAACTATGTCCTCTGAATGTAGTAGGAAGTGTCTCACTAACCTGGTAACACAACAGTGCCATCTCTAACAACACGAAGGGTTCCTATGTTGCAGTTTTGTAAGCAGTTTGATACACGGTTTTTTACTCCAAGTAGTGTATGGCTACAGCTTTGTACACTGCCATATATTCTCTCTTTTCATACCATGAGTACCATGAGTATGAAGTCTATATCAAGGGCTAAGTCAACATTTACACATCTTGATCGACTGGCTCTCACAGAAAGCTGGACATCGAATGGTGTAGGATGTGCTGCTCCAACATACACAGGGTGGTAGATATAAAAGACGCAGATGTTCTTTCTTTTTTACGAAAATATGGAGAACATCTCAACATTTGAAAACTGGAAGAGTCTGCAGCATTGTGGAGTGTTTCCAAACTGCTCTCTGAAGGTGATGATTTCTACATTTAATCTCATGTTCCACAGTGATGGAGTAGCAGATGTGATGACGTTTCATTTTCGAAGAGACTGAGAGCATTGATTCCTCATATAGCACTTATGTACACGATCTTTGTTTCGGTGTCTTAGGTGTTCATCGTCATGACAACCAGATCTTTAGATATTCCATGTTTCCTTTTTATGGTTCGTAATAGATAACTGTGTGCGGAAGTGGGTGTATTCTACAGACTTAAACCCAAAGGGCGCATATAATATGAACCATAAGTTCTCTATAGGCAGTGGAGGAATGGAAAGATTTTCATGAACTGAGGCTTGCATGTAAGTACCTTCATTCATGTCGTATTTTCCTCCGTCCTACGTATTTTTATGAATTTAATCAATTTTTCTGGGTTTTGTATAATTTCAGTGCATTTTACCCAATTATTTGAGTCCCAAAGCACAGCTCTAGGCGACTTGTTATGTCAACAAAACATCTCATTGCATCAATCCCGTGAAGCACTCAACCTGTAACATTCAGAATGGTTGTCCATTTCTGTATCATTGCTATACCACCCCTTCATTACTAACGTGTGTGATGTTGATTAAAATAATACAAAGAGCAATATCCTCGTGTGAACTCCTAAATGTCGAATGGTTCTGCATGTGTGTGATCCTAACGATTTGTGTATACCGTGAAGACAGAACTTATCCCAAATGTGTTTGTGCTTGCAAACGTATAGAGGCGACTTCATTGTATTTCTAGGAAGGATCCAGCACTTAATTGTCACTCAGGACGGCCAGATATGCTAGCCTCATTGAGTGTACCAACCCCAATTTTTTTAACACAGCTTACACTACTACAACAGTCGGCATCTCTGAGGATGCTTTCATTTCTGTGACTTACAATGCATAACTGCATGTGTGGGAGTTCTTGGTATGATGGCAGTCATGATCTGATGTTAAGTAGTATTGGTGATGTGTAGTGGGATATGGCAGTTTCATGTCTGTGTTGCATCCTCCTTTCACTATTAAGACATATATATTTATCATCAGTCCATCCTCCATCCCAAACACGCATTTGTATCCATATAGGCCAGTACTTCAACATGTGCCCAGTTTACATTACTGTTTACTGTAAATACTAAAAGCTCCTGCACCCTCCTCATCATAATCATATTTCCCCTTACGTGATGTCTCAATCCATACACAAACACTGCTTGCACGTCTGCAATTGTCTCTCCTTTTTCCAGTTACAGTTGTTTTCTAAATAAACCCCAGTTCACGATTCATGACTTCGATGATATGTAGAACCAGTTTTCTTTTCCACACACTGTACTTAAGGGACTAATCTCTGTAATAGGGAACGATTTACATCTGTTCAGTACACTGGTTCCTCTTCTTAATACTTGTGGAATAAACACTGTTTGCGAGAACCAGATTTAATATGTTAATATCTATATTCGGTGGTATGGTGGAGAATACTGTCCTGGATTGGGGGAAATATGTTTCACTTGCTTTGATAAAGCGCTTCAGTGTAACACTTAGGTTGTCTTTGTTGGAGCCAGTGTTACGAATCCCCATGTAGTTTAGAGGTGGATAATTAAAACTGAATATAGACAGAGCATAATTGATAAGCTTTTATGCTTGTTGAGTGTCTGGGAGACTGACGTATCAAAATACTCTCCATCAAAATATCTGTAAAAATACATCAAAACCACAATAAACACCCATCGTGACAACCATCAACTCTTCCACCACTTCAAGAATTCACAATACTAACTTGGCATTTATCCAATAGAGGTGACAAAACTACACACATGTCATCATAAATCTGTGGAAACGACTTCGATCAGATACCCTTAAATGCAGCGTGATAGGTAAAATCCCAAGCAATTATTCTGTGAACTGATACATTTCTACAGTTCTCTAAGTATAAATACAAATATCCTGCAAGAACATATCATCATTTGAATTTTACTGATTTTGTGATGTTTTTCTTTACTTTTGATATCTATCCATATGTATATACACAAATTGCTTACCAGATGCGGCTTGCTATTTCTGTTTATACCATCCAACTCCATTACATAGACCCCAACCCAGTCGGTGTACCTATAAACTATCACAAAAACATACACGCACATAAATAGATTACTACGCTGCGGCAGGGTGTCGGCATCATTCTGTTGCGAACACGCATGTGCATGCATGTTTACACACTCACACATACACACACAGAGCAGAGCACAGTTACACAATTTCATGTGTTGGATCTCTAAACCGAAAACTCCCACACCCTCTTCCACTCACTCTGCTGGCACCAGAGGCGTCAATCGGTCACTTTGGTATCCACTTAAGATAGAGTGGAGATGGTTTCCCAGGTATCGAATATGAAAGAACATTGTCTTCCCGTATGTGGTCGCTGGACTGTGAGATCTAAGGAAGCCATCGTGCCACAGTTGCTGGCCGACTGTGTGGCTGCACTCATGGCTCCCTCTGCACAGCTGAGTGGTGAACTAACGAGTAGGCCAGCTGAGTGATGACAGAGGCAGGCAATCAGTGCTTTTACTCGTTGCTGCATGATTTATGGACAGCATGTGGAGTAGAGTGCTTGTGTTCTCAAACAACGGTGCATACAAAACATGGGATATGCTTAGCGCTAAAATCTATTTGTGATGGAAATAGGATAATTACTTGACTGGAAAAATGTTTATGTCAGTCTCAAATGTTGAAGATGTCGTAGAGGTATATGTTTTAGTATGAAGAAGAATGACCGAAAAGTGTTGGTGAGTGTTTTAAGCCATATATTGGACTCCTGTAAATTGTTGAGCAATTAATTAGACAGGGTAGTGCATATGGCCTATTTCCAACTAAGAACAAGCGCTTGCTTTTTCTTTGATATTTTTCTTTATGTAGATCGATGTTTCTTTTTCTTCGCAATATACATCTATGATCAGTCCTATTTAGATTTGTAGAGCAGTTTGTAAGACTGTTTCAGTTATGATTTTATCAATGTCCATCAAATGTCGAAAGGTGTTGTCCACTAGGATACACAACAAGGTGAACATATACTCGAGGGATCGGCAGAAAGTGGGGGCGGGTGAGAGTGGCTGCAGGACAGCGCCGAGCACTCTCTGGTAGCGGTACTGTGGTGCAGAACATTCGATCTTCTGCTGTGCCATCCGAACAAGACAGAGCCAACGCAAAAGCACCACAATCGCAGAGATGTGTGGTGGTGCCAGTGCCATACAGACTCGCCACTTGCGCGAGTTCCACCAGCGCCAGGGTGGGCGCTGAAGATGAAGATATTGACTTCGCCTCTGCCGGCAGCGTACAATCCGTCAATGACCGGACGACAACAGACAGCCTACTCGGAAGACAGAAGAGCAGCTCTCGTCCATTTGGGTATATATCATCGTCCAGGGCTGACTTAGACTGGGAAAGTCTTTCAGTGAACTCTTTTTGCACTTACTCATTGAGAGACTTCTTGCGTTATACTGGGTGACCAAAAAGTTTCTCCTTAGTGCCGTATAATTATTAGCAGCGCGTACCGTATGATTGTTCGCCTGCCTGGGTTACTTCCCTTCAAGTGAACTCTCCCAGCATTCCACTGTTTCGTTTATCCCAAGCAGCGTCAGTAGTATCGTTGGTGTGTGTCGCTACGTGTTGACGTCAACGTTTAAGTTTGGTTCCTTTGTTCGCCTGTTTCGTTTTGGTCGCTGTCAAAATGCTAACCATTGAAGAATGTGTGTTTTTAGTCGAACAAGTGTTCGAAGCTGGCGGTAAATGCACAGTTTCAGTTCGTCAAACATTTAATTCAGTTTTCCCGGAGGTAACACTCCCACATCACGATACTATGCAATATTTCATCAACAAATTTCGAAGTACAGGTTCAGTGACACATGCACCGAGAAGTGGTCGTCCCAGCGTTTTGTCTGAGGAAAAACTACTTGATATTTTCGACCAAATGTCCGTGATACCGAACAAGTCAGTAAGAAAAATCGCCCAGGACATCGATGTTAGTGTCGGAACGGCCCACACAACTGTAAGAAAAAAATTAGAACGTTTCTCACACAAAGTGACAGTCGTGCAAGAACTGGAAAATACTGATCATGGCAAGAGACTGCATTATTGTCAATGGTTCAAAAATTTCGTTCAACAAAATGGAAGGGATTTTCGTAATGGAACGTTTTTCACTGATGAGGCGTGGTTTCGTTTATCCGGGTACACGAATTCGCAAAATTCTCGTATGTGGAGTACTGCTAATCCATTGTGTATTCATGACAAACCACTTCATTCTGTGAAAATAGGGGTATGGGTGGCAATTTCTAGACGTCGGATTGTGGGTCCCATATTTTTCAATGAAACAATAAACGCACAACAATACTGCAGTGATATTCTGTAACCATTCATAGGAGAACTTGAGTTAAGTGAAATACTGAACTGTTATTTTCAACAAGATGGTGTCACCGCGCATACAGCTCGCGTTTCAATGTCACTTTTTGCTGATGATTTCGGTGATCGCATAATTTCACAGGGACTTTGGCCACCACAATCGCCAGACCTAACACCACCTGACTTTTTATGCTGGTGTGCAGCGAAAGCAACTGTCTATAAAAACCGTCCTAAATCCATCGATGAACTGAAAACTAAAATACCCACTTTCACTGCTTCTGTTACAGAAGAAATGTTACAGCTTGTGTTTGGAAACGTGATTAGACGAACTGAATTGTGTATTCAACAACAGGACGGGTGGGGGGGGGGGGGGGGTGGCGCTTCCAACATTAAATGTGAAAATTTGTATGTAAAAATGAATATTCAATCAATTAATTAATAACTTGTATTTCACAGAGAATCATTTCGGTATATTCACTGCGGCATACGGCACGCGAGGCTAACAAACATAAGGAACTGCGGAGAGACGTTTTGAACGCCCGATATTACATGCCGTGTTGCAGACTTAATCATTCAACAAGTCACAAAGGTAAGTAAACCTTTTTAACTCATTTGTGTCACTTTGTTAATCATTTGTTGGAGTCTTCTAGAACCTTCGTTCTCCTATCCTGTTACCTGACCCTTGGATATAGCTGTATAATCGTGGCAGGGAGAAATTGTTTTAGTGGAATACTGCACCAGAAGCCGTTTCACAACTCACCAACTCGGCCTCCACAGCAGTAGTGACGAAGCCTTTAGGAAATTGACGACGAGGGTTTACAAAACTGGTGACAAGGGTTTACAAAATCTTCAAACTTCGAGGCAAACATATACACACGCGATCGGAAAAAGTGGGGGTGGATAGGTGGTTGAAAGTGGGGACAGAATGTGAGGGTAGATAACCGTGGAGTGTGGAGGACAATCCAACTGGAAAATAAATAAAGTATATAAATAAAGACATTACCATATAGCCTTTCCCCTGGGCAAGTCGGCAAAGACTGGGTCCTTTTCCCACCAATTTTCAAGCAGAGGATGGAGGGCACGTGGGGGAGGAGAGGGAAGGCAGTGAGGGACAGGGGAGCAAGTGAGGGAGAGGGGGATGCAGCAGGAGTGGGATGATGGGATCTTGTGACACTGCCACATCTACTCCCAGGGAGAGAAGGTGGGGGATCCCCAGGGACAGCATTCATCTTGAATAAATTTGTCAACATTGCATCATACCCGTCTTATTCTGCTACTGACTTATTCCTCTGAAATTTCTTTTGTGTTTCCTTTTATCTTCTTGAAATATAGAAATAACATTAGCTGCGTTCATTCTTCATGTATGGAACATTTCTTCCAAGATACATTTTAAAAAATGGAGGCAGCAAAATTGTAAAATGTTTCCTTTGTATTTGCTTAATTCAGCATTCATGCCGTTTAGGCCAGTAGCTTTTCTATTTTTTGTTACAATTAAGGCTGCTTTTAACTCTTTTGTGTATACTTGATCTACAGAGCTACTTTTTCCCCTATCTTCACCATACCCAAATTTCTGTAGTGGTGCATCCATTGATCTTCTGTTATTATATTGATGTTTGGAGTATTAGTCTTTAATTTATTCAATGCTTCTCAAACTGAAACAGTTTATTCTCTCTTCCATGAATGTCATGTTCAACGTTAGCAGTGAATCCTTCGAAGGAGTCAGTATGGTATCGTTTTATTATATTCTTTGACTTTTTCTTTCCTGTATATATATATCTCTCAGGCTACTTTTCTTCATGTTTGTAAATAGGTGTTATAAGCATTTTGTTTTCTTTATAGTAGTCGACTATACAAGTATTTTATATTTTCAGACCCCTTTTCTGGTTTTATACTTTTTTCCCTAATACCTCATTAGTGATATTCAACATTGCTGATTTGTATCTTTCCCATTCTTCCTTATTATTATCTTTGCTTTCAACCATTTGCAATTCATGTAAGGGTCTTTGTTGATGCAGATTCCTAATGCTTTCTTCCTGCCTGAGATGAGTTTTATATTTGAAATTGTGGATTTGGATTTTCTGTATATTTATGTGTTTCCACCAACTCGACCATCTTACCCATATTTCACTGTTTCGGGTGACTACGAAGAGATGAAAGCCTACATCATTACCTCAAAATACAGGAGAATTTCGAATTTGAGAACTTACTTTTTATTAGCTGTTATAGTGTCTGGTATTGATCGTGACCCTGTAGTATTCCATGCGTATTTAATTATGTTTTTCTTTCTAAAAAAGGTATTCGTAATTTTTATCTGATTGAATGTAGCATAAACCCCTACAGCTTCCAATTTGCATTTAAAGTTATTTCACCAAGCATTCCTACTGTGTCTTCTATTTGTATCTTTCCAGTTTTTACATTTAAGTCTCATAATATTAACAAATGGTCAGTTGCAGTACATTTATTTACTTTTTTTTTAACTCTTCGTACAGTATTTCAGAACCACTGCATTTTCCTCCTTCAGGTGCATATACTCCCATGGTGGATGAATGTACCGTATCAGTTCTAAATCTATCAGTTACTACTTACTCGTTTACATAGCCATAAAAATCTCACTTTGTTTTCCAATTTTCATCCAAAAGAATGCCTACCTCACTCACTCCTCGTTGCATTTGTTCGACTCCACTGTATATTAATATGTAATCCCTTAAATCCTACGTTCTTCTGAGTTTCATCTTTGTTTCTGTTATTGCACCAATGTTTATACTTCGTTGTTTCGAATTTTCTATAAGCTCTAATTCAGAGGTTCGCAAACTTTTGTTTGTCACGCCCCCCTTCTGCCGAAAAGGAAACTTCCGTGCCCCCCTAAAAAATATAGAGAATTTTATTAATTGTCAAGAAACAATTGAAAAATTTGTGATGGTGATGTCATGTAACATGTTGGTCTGTTAATGTATCGAGTCGCAGTTATTACGTCATCATTCTAGTCTAGTGATTATAAGCCACTCGTAAACTAAAGAAAGTCCATGGAAAACGTGGAAAAATATTTGCGACAATTACAGATTAGTGGATGTGGGCCATTATTTTGAATGTAGCTCATTATCAAAAATAGTCACTCAGTCACGGCGTTAACGAACATCACTGATTTGTACGCCTATAGCACTCCCCATTGTCATTGCGCATAGGTTGGCATTTATGTCACGACGACAGTTACTGAACGGCGACAAACGCCCAGTTCTCAGAACCAGACAAAAAATAAAAAATAATTTTTTCGAAATAATTTGGCAGACTACACAGAACTTTAAAAACTATGAATAAAACAACTTCCTTACCTTGATTACATTCCCTTGCTGCACACCATTTCTTCAACAGTATACGATTTTAGAACTACTCTTCACTTTCCATAACTAGGATAAACTTTCGCTGTGTCTTCATCCAGAAGAAAAACTATTATTAGTTAAAATAACATACCACACATAACATCAGAATCCATAAGGATCACACGCAGTATTTATATTTAAATCAGATTCACTATCTTTATTTTATATTGTTTTTTCGAAATGGTTTTTTTATAATTTTACAGTATTACCTACATGTAAGGTTAGTTAGGAGAAAAATAACAAGTTCTCTTATAATGTGACGTATTTATTATAAAATATTATTTCCACAGACATATGGCAAGAAACTAACAAATATATCAATGTGAAGAATGAGCTTGCATATTTTCTTACAAGATATTGAATTCTTGGCTGAATAGTAAAAACTGCACAACGCAAATCA
This sequence comes from Schistocerca cancellata, assembly GCF_023864275.1. Taxonomy (NCBI): domain Eukaryota; kingdom Metazoa; phylum Arthropoda; class Insecta; order Orthoptera; family Acrididae; genus Schistocerca; species Schistocerca cancellata. The sequence continues at coordinate 168,899,721 of NC_064631.1, read as the reverse complement.
TTGACAATACTGAATTTGCTTGTAACCTTATTTTTTATAGCCATTACCGCTGAAAATGCTCTTCCGCACAAATAAGTGCTTGAAAATGGTAAACACAGTTTCAGTGCTTGTTCTGTTGTGCTGGGATACACCGTGAGATATATCACCCAAAATAAAGGCTTATCCATCTTCTAAAAGTCATACATCGCCCAGAATCATTTTTAATTTCTATGACTTCCTCTTGTAGTCTGTCCGGCAACACATGCACGTCAACTTGAAATGGATCCGTCGCTAATCTGTAGTAAATTTTATCATCACAAATGTTAGGAAAGTATCGTTCGAATTCATCAATGAGGTGCTGCAAAAGGCTCGATAATTTACCCTTAGTATCAGTATCCTTAAAATTGTTGTGAAATCGGGCTTCTTCTTGGACTCCGAACAATCTAGGAAAGCAGGAATAATTGCAGGCTAAAATTTTACATTTCCATAGTTGAAACGTATCTGTAAACGCTTTCATGGCATCCTGAGGAAAAATTATGTTTGACCCTCCACCTTGTAATTTCAAATTCAATGTGTTTAAAGATTCGAAAATATCTGAAAGATAAGCCAATGCAACATGAACACTGGGCTTTCTAAATTCCATATACAATTCAGTTTGTTTCTTATTTTCCAAAAACTCATTTCGTCTCGAAGTTCAAATAATCTTCCTCGCATATTTCCTTTTGAGAGCCAGCGTACATCTGTATGAAATAAAAGTGTTTTATACTCTGCTCCCAAGTCTTCACAAAGAGCCGTAAATAACCCGGAATTTAACGCACTCTTTTTAATATGATTCACAATTTTGATGCACAATTTCAAGACGTCATTGAGTTCCTTTGGAAGTGTCTTAGCTGCCAATGCTAGACAGTGTATTACACAGTGAATAGCAGTAACACTAGGGTTTCTTTCTCTGACCATCTGCACATCCAAGCATTGACGGGCCGTCGTCTGTGGATACGCCTATCAGTTTCTGCCATGATATCTCATTTTTACAAAAGAATTCAGAGACGGCTGCCATTATATGAATTGCTTCTGAAGTTGTACTTAACTGTGTAGAAAACTGCAACTCTTCTTTAATTGCTTTATTTTCTATATAGCGAACGAAAGCTAGCAGTTGGCTTCAATTCGAAACGTCGGTACTCTCGTCTAACTGTATTGCGAAAAACTGCGATTGTTTGACGGCCGTAACTAATTGATTTTGTATGTCTTAGGCCATATCATCAATCCGGCATTTCACAGTATTGTCAGAAAGCAGTAGTTGTGAGAGTTTTTGTTTACTTTCTGACCCAAGAACAATATCAGCAGCTTTCAACAAACAGGGTTTGACTAGTGTCTCTCTGAAAATATGACAGTTTTACGCCCTTGAAATAAGTAGCGATAGCTCATACGAGGCTTCCAGTCCCTTTTATGATGTCTGAGCGAAGGATCCAGCAGTGTCCAACTTCATCCGTTTCAAATTTTCACATTTTGCAGCAAAAAATTCCTTAGGCCTCTCTTTCAATGCACCATGATTTGCCCACAAATGGCGTTGCAGGCGAGAAGGTCTCATGGAATCATTGCTCATTACCTCATAGCAAATAACACATTGCGGCTGGTCAGCACCATTTTTTGGTATTGAAGCAAAACTGTATTTGATATAATCATCATTATATTTACGTTTTTTCACGGCACTCATGGTGAAGTAAAAAGAAAACAAGTTAACAGGATAATTTCGCACTAACACTGATTTTACTGAGGCACAACTGTGAAACATTCAACGTGATTTCAGCAAAATCCAATACATCAGATGTGTCAACAACTGCAAGCAACCAACTGAAATAAAGGAAAGCTACTGTCATCTGTCGGCACCTCAGATGACTGCCTGTGAGGAGTGGGGCGAAGAACGGGGAAGCCCAGCAGCAGTGCAGGTAGTCAATGCACTGTCTGTCTGTGACCTGGTGGCCGAGCAGGGCTCTTGCTGTGTGAACCGTGCTTTTCCCAGATTAGGGCGGAAACAGCCCACAGGCACCCTAAGAATTTGCTACATGTTCTGCGGTGCTGTTCTGAGCAGTGCAGCCTGGGGTTTTATGCGAAAATCGTTTTCGTGGCCCAATCTTTCCTTACTTATAAACGAAACGTTATAACTTTTGAAATAACTTCAATGAATTGGTCGTCGAATTTCTCAGTAATTAATTAAGGTCATGGATACACCTCACACATCGCTGGAAACTGTGCACAGTGCCAAGCAGTTATCTCTGTACTCATATCAAAAGACGCCATTGTAGCAGCAAAGAACATACACTAATTTAAAACGAAATTATGCCGTATGTAAAAAAGGCAGAAGAAAAATAACTGTTTTGTCAGATAAGAAATCTGAATGAAAGAGCTATAGTACTGACCGTTCGAAAAAACAAATAGCCTCACTAATGGATATCATTGTCTACCTAGCTGGGTTATTTTTTATTGTTAGCACTCACGACAATGTTTCCAGAATGGTGTGAAGTACTCTGCTCAGAACGAACACTTGTACTAGTTTCGCATTCACGTCGTGCACATTTTTCTGGCGACAAATAGCATAACCCTGGCGTCCAAATTACAAACCCGCCAGTACATTTGAAGCGTATACAGACTGTTAAAGTCACTGTAATTGCATCACATGGGGATCCACAGGTTGGCAGGGTAATAAAACGGCATCTTTGCAGTTACGCAGTATAAGTGATTATTACTCTGATGAACATAGCGTACTACGCCTAAACGTTCATGTGTGCAAATGTACAGAATAGTTAATTCCTGACTTTTCAGTTTTCCAATTGTCAGAAGTAAGTTGTTTACATATCTGATATATTAGAAATAACGCATATCGCCTTCGTAATTTTGAGAGTTTCTGTGTGGGACATTCTAAACGTGATCTTCAAAATCTATATGTTCTAGGATAGGTTTTCGCAATAGGATTGCGGGAAGTGGGGCGCTAAACGATTGCATTTAGCACCATAATCTATCATTAATACCTGCACATTCATTTTTATTAAAATATCGATATTAAAAAGAAAAATTAAGTTTATACCGCTAACTCCACCCGCGCCCCCATTGCAACATCATCACGGCCTCCCCCCCCCCCCCCCCCAGGGGGGTAAGGGCAGAATGTGGCATTCCCATCAATTACGAATGCCCTCTGTGAACTAGCTCAGTTTAGACCCATACACCAAGGTGAGCCCTCTTTGGCAAGTAGTGGAAGGACCAGCAGGTGTTGTGTGCGACTCCCACAGATCTATATCTTCAATAACACGGTGAACATGGACCACCCAGATTGTGAGTCTTTGCCCTGTAATCATGCATAAAATACCTTTAAAATCTCCTCATTTTCCTTTATCATGTCCTTGTTGTCGTTTCTAAGAATTGTTCAGCTTATCACTTAGAGACTTACGAGTTGTGATTTTGTTTAAAATGCTTGTCCAACCCCCCCCCCCCCCCCCTCTCCCAAACCTCATCCTGGGGAACCGGATTTTAAACCAGAGTACATTCTCCTAGGTATAATGTCGACCATTCCTTCAGAGATCTGCTTCCCCTTTTCATCTCTGTTAAATAAGCCCCAACAGAGAGGGTTCAACACAGAAATGCGATTCGTTGCAAATAGTAGTTTGATTCATGCGCACCATTAGTCGTTTTGAGACGTCTCAGCGATACTCAATTTTATTTCCACGTTTTCCAACGCCTTTTCCGTCGCCAGCTCTTGCGACATAAGAGTTTGAAGATCAATAACTGGTGAGTTAAACACTTTACCCTTATCCCTATAGAAATGTCAACAGTTGTTACTTCTGGTGAACGTGGTGCCCATGATGCTGCGCTGTCTGCACTAATCAATTGATCCGGAAAGGTTTTGCTCAATAACTGGCAAAAAAATAATCCCCAGTGTCATGGTGCACCATGTTATTCTGACACTACCCGTGGTTCAAAATTCCCACAACTGAAGTGGAAAGTAAAGTCAGAGCACACTTAGACATGTATCCATAAAAGCATGTGCTAAGCTACTCAGCGATGGTGACTCATATCCTCTTCCCGCTATCGATACTGCTAGCTGGAGTCTAACCACGTGTATTACTCCCTTGCATGATTATCGATGTCCCGGCTAGGCTTCAAAAGCGCTACAGTGGCGTCTTTGTGGCCTTCGAACAGAACAGTGCACGCACTTTACGTGTAGTCTTCGAGCAGAGAGAAGGTTGGGTGAGTGGCAGTGCTTGGAACAACGGATATGCTGTGCAGTTTGGCACAGCGTCTTTTCTGGGTTGTGGTTCACTCTTCTTCGCCAGGAATGGGTGGAAGGCAAAAGGTCTGGTTCACCAATGCTGTGTATATCTGGTAGTTAAGCTACGTGCACCGATTTCCCGCTCCGAAAGTTGTTTGTACTGGTGTTTTGCGTTTACGTTCATTGAGTCGTCATGCACTCCTTTATTATTTGACTCTATGTGATACCAGGACAAATTTATTGGCGCACTTGCTTTGTGTGTTTTTTGAAGTGACTTGTGATAATCTGCTGGCCAGGGTTCTCTCTAAATATTTGCTATGGTTAATGTTGTTATGACGATATGTGGTACAATGTTATGTGCCTAGATTTCGCGCTTAATTATATATGAGGTCTATGAATTATCTAGTTTCTTTTAAATTTTGTGATTTGTTTTTAAATTGTTTTATGCGAGAGAACATACTGGTCCTGAATATTAATATATTTTGTTCTGACTATGTTTTAGAGACTGGAGTGCCCTTTGGTATTATTATTATCCAGCCGTTTGTGTCTTGTATGTTGTCACCTCCAGCTAATGGTAATATCTTAACGAGTTGTTATTTATATTCCTTCCTGGAAGAATTTACGGCTCCCTTTCAATAGTTCGCCTTTACACCTTCCATTTTTAGCGAGGCTTACATCCTAGGGCGTATTATCTTATTGAGAAGGTTCGGCAAGCGCAGTCTTAGTTTAAGAATAACCTTCAGTCGTAATGTAATTTAGTGGGACATTTATGTTCGGTGTTTGATGACGGCACCGACTTAGATGCCGGGCGAGCATTCCATGTCGGCGGCTTCTTGCTGCGTGGGCCTGGCTTGCTTGCGGCCGTGTCGACGGCTCTTGAGTATTTCCTAGGGCAGCTTGCTATTTGTTAGGAGTCACGTTTCCGGACTGTCTGTGCTCAAATTCAGTACCCGTAAATGAAATTATGCTGTCGGTGAAGAGGCCTTTATCTGATTAACTGGCTTCGCACAGAGAATTTCCCTTTAATGTTGTTCTGTGTACTACATGTAACAACTTTGTTCTAAATTTTATTTTAAATTGTTTGGTGTAAGTCCTTTGGGTAAGCCGTAGAAGCAAATTGTTATGTCTTGTTAACCGCTTAATATATATCATTTGGGGCGGTCTGCCTTAGGTCTTGGTTTTGAGCTAGCTTCAAGAAATATATCTAGAGCTCACTTTTAATTATTTTCCTGTTTTATTTAAAACTTTTTTAAATTAAATTTTTTTTTTTGAAGGCCAGTATTGGTAAGTTTTGTAATTTGATCAACAGGTAAGCAATGAAACCCGAATTCAAGTCCCGACCATGGCACAAATTTTAATACATTTCTTCCGCTTGCATCATTATCGTACATAAATACGAGACTCAAATGTCTCAACGAAAATTTAATTGTATCAGGTATTATTATAATTCAGTAAGTGTGTTATTCACCATTTTGAACGCTTTCCAAGTGTGTAAATTTAACATGGCAGATTAACTTGGAATTTTCCTACCTTTTTTTTCATAAAGATGACCTGTTGTTATTTTTAAGAAATAAATGTTTGTTGTCAAAAGGATAAATGTCGTCAGTGAAGGGACCTAGTCCGTCCATGTCATTTTTCTGATCCTGGTAACTCCCGACTACCTACCATTTGTAAGAAATCCCATAGATATTTTGAAGTGTATTCTTAAAAACTTAGTTAAGCTACCGTTCGCAACCAACCATGTAACTGCATCCTACAGAGTTCGTTAGAAATATCCTTTTTTATGCACATCCTTTACCGCAGTTAGGCACTACATGTACCCTGATGTTGTAGGCTAACACTGTTAATGCTATATAGTTTCACGTACGTAATTATCACTCGCATTCTGTTTTTGACTCAGCTGCAATGCATGTGAGTGTGAAACCGAGATGAAGGCGACTGAATACTTGTCAGCGGTAACATTGTGGCAAGACGTCAAAGTTATCCGGCTACAAATCCAAAACCTCGTAGGGTACTCATTAAAGTGAGAAAATTGAAAGACTCACAATGGTTTCCATGATTTTATCTTCCTTCTCTGAAGCGTTTGACGTTTGATTATCGGTTTATCAGAAAGATACAGTACTGCTGCTGCCACATGGCTTTTGGAGGATGATGTACTCTACATATGTTGGTACCGTTACATTAAGAAAACGGCGAGCGGGCTGGTCAGCCCATTTGCAGACGGCAGTGGCATAAATATTCGTGCCTGGGTGCAGAGTACCGGAGAACGACTTCCTGCAGCTGGACTAGGATCAAGGGTGCCTCTCAGTAACCTTCCTCTCAGATTTCATCGCCAGGAAACTCGCCGTTGTTTGTACATCGTAAGGCCATCTGAAGATATGGACAGCGCGTAGTTGTTCTTAGTCACGAGACCACTTTCTGCCTTACATCCATTTATGGACGATCCTTTTTTGTGGTTGTTGTATGTTATTTTCACAATGTGTTCTACCAGTCTTCTACTTTCCTAGAGTAAGCCCTACTAGGATGGTTCTGAACGGCACTGTACGTGAATGTTCTTGAACGATTCGTAAACAGTTACTGAAATAAAATAGCAAGTAGGAGGTCGGAGCCGATCAGACAAATGAGGAATACTGTTCATATCAGGGAACGATGTGCAGGAGGAGATGGTCCTGGACGGAGGAACCATACATTACAACCGCAACACTTACGACATAATGCCATAAATCTGCATCTACATACATCATCCTCAGGCCGCCGTGTGGAGCATGACGGTGAGTAGCTTTTGCCACTGTTAGTCATTTCCTTTCCTGTTCTATAAGCAAACAGAGCGATACAAAAACGACAGCCTATATGCCGCAGTATGATTCCTAAATTCTCTGATCTTCTTGATACTTTCACGAAATGTAGCTAGGCGGCAGTAGAGTCGTTTTGCAGTCAACTGCAAATGCCGATTCTCTAAATTTCACTCAATAGTATTTCTCGAAGTAACGTCGTCCACGGATTACGAAGCATCTCCGTAATACCCAGAAGTTGATCGAACCTAGCGGTAACAAATATAGCGACTCGCCTCTGAATTGTTTCGATGGCTTCCTTTAATCCTAGCGAGTGGAGACCCCAAACAATCGGTTAGTGCTCAGGAATCGTTCACACAAGTGTTCTACACACAGGTATCCTTCACAGATAAGTTATACTTTTGAGAATTCTCCCAATAAACCGAAGTCAATCATTCGCCTTCCCTTCTACACCTTTACATGCTCGTTCCATTTCAGATTGCTTTGCCACGTTATGCCTAGGTATTTAATCGATGTGACTGTGTCACGCAGTCCACTAGCAATGCTGTGTTCATACTCATCTGCATTTTCTTACTTTTTTTCACACTCAGAGCAAGCCGCCATTCATCAACTAGAAAATTTGTCATCTTGCAGCCTCGTGCTGCCACTCAACAACTCCACCTTCAAGTTCACCACAGCATCAGCAACAGCCGCAGAGAGCTGCTCAACCTGTCAATCACATTATTTATTTTGATAGAGAATAAGAGCGAACCTATCAGATTTCCGCTAACCACTCCCGATGATACCCTCGTCTCCAATGGACACGAGTCGTCGAGGACAACGTACTGGATTCTATCACACACTCACGTATCTGGGCACATAATCTGTATTCTCTGACCTACGTCAACAGGCGTGATACCCAACAGATGTACGATTTTTCCATTTTATTACATGTGAGAAATGGAGTCTGTTTTAATTAAAAATCTTGTCGCTTTTGTTTATTTTTGTTGCAAAGACAAAATATGTGAAACACTTTTATTTAAATAATAATGAATGGAAGTATTGTGCGATCAGTGGTTCCTGTTCAGGGGTTAGGGATGATAGTATCTTTTGAGGTTGAGAATGGTAGCTAGGGGAAGCGCCTTGATTATGGAGAATGAAGGCGCAGCTACTGAGCTAAGCACGCTATACTGGCAGGAGTCTGTTACGAGTAGTCTGACCCGTAAGGCAGAGCCACAGATGTAGCAAAACCGCAGAGTTATAACAAAGCGCTCTGAACGATTGGCAGCGCTTATAACGGGGCCAGCGAGTACAACAGCATTACTCACCCAGAATGAGATTTTCACTCTTCAGCGGAGTGTGCGCTGATATGAAACTTCCTGGCAGATTAAAACTGTGTGCCCGACCGAGACTCGAACTCGGGACCTTTGCCTTTCGCGGGCAAGTGCTCATCATCTGAGCTACCGAAGCACGACTCACGCCCGGTACTCACAGCTTTACTTCTGCCAGTATCTCGTCTCCTACCTTCCAAACTTTACAGAAGCTCTCCTGCGAACCTTGCAGGACTAGCACTCCTGAAAGAAAGGATATTGCGGAGACATGGCTTAGCCACAGCCTGGGGGATGTTTCCAGAATGAGATTTTCACTCTGCAGCGGAGTGTGCGCTGAAATGAAACTTCCTGGCAGATTAAAACTGTGTGCCCGACCGAGACTCGAACTCGGGACCTTTGCCTTTCGCGGGCAAGTGCTCAACCATCTGAGCTACCGAAGCACGACTAACGCCTGGTACTCACAGCTTTACTTCTGCCAGTATCTCGTCTCCTACCTTCCAAACTTTACAGAAGCTCTCCTGCGAACCTTGCAGGAGACGAGATACTGGCAGAAGTAAAGCTGTGAGTACCGGGCGTGAGTCGTGCTTCGGTAGCTCAGATGGTGAGCACTTGCCCGCGAAAGGCAAAGGTCCCGAGTTCGAGTCTCGGTCGGGCACACAGTTTTAATCTGCAAGGAAGTTTCATTTTAGCATTACTCACCCCCTAGAATCTTGAGCCGAATGCCATCGGGGTGAGAAGACTGTACGGAATAACTTATTGACTACTTTACAAGGCGACGTCTCACGACTGCCTGCAGCTCGTCTTCCTCATAATAGTACAATTTATACCATTCCAGTAGAAATGGCGAGGATTTGGACAAGTGTCAATATAAATTATGTGATTGCAGGGTAATTTCTGTGAATGGAGAAAAACTGCCTGAAACCATCATTGAGAGACTAAGGACCGAAAAAGGTGGTATGCACTACACGGGGACGTGGCGCCTGAAGATGGAGACAAACGATCTTTGACTGTGTAGGTTCATTCACTGAAAGAAAACATAAAATCTAGCTCTACTGTTAAAAAGTACCATCATTTAGGAGCCACATCACCAAGCGTACCACCATAGACACCTCTTCAAGCAGGGGAGGCAGCGTCACCCGCAGAAAGTACAGACGTGCCTGGCCTGTGAGGTGCTGTGGAAGTGTGACTGGTCGCACGAGGCGGCCATCAATAATTCACCGCTTACACACTGGGACTGAACCAGTGATCATGGCTCACTGTCACCATTCCATGACGATTCTCCGTTACCTGCGTTAGGGTGTAATGGAGGTTAACGATAGCACACCTCGTAAGAGTAGTCTCGTCTCTGAAAAGGATGGATAACAAGACTACCAGTACCATGGTGGACTGTGCGACGAACCAGCGACGCAACTGTCGCCTTGCAAGAAACTCTGAGGGCAATGAGGCCTGAATGCTTTGAAGTGAACGCGCAGCCGAGACTTTCATTCAGGTCGTTGCCATTTTCTTATAAGTGAAGAATATGTGCGCTATTAACTTAATGTGTCAAAAGTCCATACTGGCCAGTGGCAGTTAAAACGAGGTGCTAATTTAAAAACATACACAGGTGGAACTTACAGATCTCATACTTCAATGCAGTGTTCTGTTCCTGCCAGTCTTACTCGTTGCTTAGGGCAAAACACTACATCGTCGTTACCAAGTAAAATAAATACATTTGAGAATGTGTACCTGGTGTGTACCAAGAGCAGGCAGGGACGTTGCTTAGTGGCGGCACGCCTCGAGTGGACACAGATTAATGCAAGTACCATTCAGAATAGGTTTTGTCCACTTTGTTTCCTCTTATCTCTTATATCTTTATAATGACTCAGGCTCCCAGTAAGGCAACGCCAGTATATATGCTTCTCATCTCCTAGATGATAGTCAGCTCTCCTCAGAAGCACAACGACACATCTCCCTACATATTCTGGACAGGACATCATTGGAGAGCGTCTGTTGCGTCCTTAAATGGGACCAATAACAGGCGCAAGTAGCAGGGAGCACGTCTTTCCTAGACAATTCCTAGACAACATCTATTAGCTTTAAGATCGGGTCTGTCATCTGGTCACCATTGCATGGCTACTTCACAACTACTGCATGCTTTAAGGGATACTCAACTGCTATCGAAGAGCATTTATAGTGTGCAAGCTGTGAATGTAACAAGATTTTATTCCTGTGGGAATATTTTAGCAACACTTCATCTTCGCTGTTTCGCGTATCCGTGCAAGGCTGCAAAAAATAAATAAAAATAAAAAATAAAACAAAAACCAGTCACTAAACTGGTAAATATATTTAAAACAAGTTATTATTTATTATCATAACCGCTTGCGATAGTCACCTCACTCGGTCAACGCTGCACTTTTTTAATGCCCTTCAACTATGCATTTACATAACAGAAACGATAGGTGCAGTTAGAAAACTGTTATGTGTTATGTGTTAACTGTTCACAAAATAATATAACATAAGTAATACACTGGCAGTTCTGATATAGGGTCCACCGATAATGTTTGATGCTTTTCTGACAGATAGTGAGAAAAAGTTTTAGTAACAGAATTGCAACGAATGTAAAACTAACTTCACAGCTGCTTGCAAAAATAAATATCTTAAAAATGGCTTTTCTGACACCACATAAGTATAAATCCAGCTCAGTCCTAATCGTATTATCTGTTTAAAGGAGCACAGTCACATATTCTCATGCTAGAATATTGCTGAAATGTCTTACCATATGCCAACAATAGCATAGTGTCTCATAATTTATCAGTCAAAATATATTTAACAAAGTGTTTTTTATCTTCCATGTATTTACTTTGACCATTTGAATATGAACTAACCGATCGAAAACCGCAGTTCACTGAGCAACAAATTTATTTAGAAACACTGTGTGATCAAAAGTATCAGTACACACCCCAAAACATACGTTTTTCATACTAGGTGCACTGTGCTGCCTCCCGCTGCCAGGTACTCCGTATTAGCGTCCTCAGTAGTCATTAAGACATTGTGAGAGAGCAGGATGGGGCACTCCGCGGAACTCATGGACCTCGTATGTGTTCAGGTGGTTCGGTGGCACTTGTGTCATACGTCTGTACACGACATTTCCACACTCCTAAACATCCCTAGGTCCACTGTATCCCATATGATAGTGAAGTGGAAACGTGAAGGGACACGTACGGCACAAAAGCGTACAGGACGAACTCGTCTGTTGACTGACACAGACTACCAACAGTTGAAGAGGGTCGTAATGTGTAATATGAAGACGTCTATCCAGACGATCAGACAGAAATTCCAAACTGCATCAGTATCCACTGCAAGTACGATGACAGTTGGGCAGGAGGTGAGAAAACTTGGAATTCGTATTCGAGTGGATGCTCACCGGCTCATGCCGCTAAGTGCCAAACGACACCTCGCTTAGTGTAAGATGCGTAAACATCGGACGATTGAATAGTGGAAAAACGTTGTGTGGAGTGAAAAATAACGGCACACAATGTCGGGATCGGAGGCAGGGTGTGGTCTTGGCGAATGTCCGGTGAACGTATCTGCCGGCGTGTGTAGTGCCAACAGTAAAATTCGGAGGCGGTGGTGTTACGGTGTCGTCGAGTTTTTCATGGAAGGGGCTTGCACCCCTTGTTGTTTTACGTGGCACTATCATAGCACAGGGCTACATTGATGTTTTAAGGACCTTCTTGCTTCCCACTGTTGAACAGCAATTTGGGGATGGCGATTGCATCTTTCAACACGATAGAGCACCTGTTCATAAAGCATTGCCTGTGGCGGACTTGTTACACGACAACAGCATCCCCGTAATGGACTGGCCTGACCTGAATCCTCTACAACACCTTTGGGATGTTTTGGAACGCCTACTTCGTGCCAGTCCTCATCGACCGATGTCGATAACTCTCCTCAGTTCAGCAATGGGCTGCCATTAACCAAGAAACCTTGCAGCACCTGACTTGAACGTATGCCTGCGAGAGTGGAAGCCGTCATCAAGGCTAAGGATGACCCAACACCATACTGATTTCCAGAATTACCGATGGAGTGCGCTACAAACTTTTAAGTCATTTTCAGCGAGATGCCCGGATACTTTTGATCACATAGTGTATTTCCACTATTTAGTTGTTATTAGCCATTTCATAGTAACGTACCTTATCATACAGCCACAGTTTATCCAAAATTTTATTGTTTAAGAAACGAAAAGACCTGCTGATATAGCTTAGCGAGCAGCGTGCTAACTTGCGAGACAGGGAAGTGAAATATAGCCTCACCCCGCCTTGATGTCTGAGACTCTGTCCCATCAACCGGTGTCCTCCTTTGGTCAAATTATGCCTCAGATTTCTGTTTCCCAATCCGATTCAGGATCTGAACATTGGTTATTCGATCTGGCCTTCTTATTTTGAAAGATCCTCTGTAACACCATATTTCAAAACTTCCGTTTCCTTCTGCTAATCTTCCACGCTTCACATCCTTACAAAGCTAATCTCCACGAGTATATGTTCAGAAGATGCTTCCTGAGCACTCAGTTTATATTCAATATCAACTTTTTTTTTTTTTTTTTTTTTTTTTTCCCTCCAATCTCCACTTATCGTCAGTACTTCGGCCATCGTCATGTATTTTTCTGCCACAACAACAAAACCTTTGACTATTTCTGGTGTCACATTTGCTAATCTGATTCTGTTAGTATCACCGCATTTAATCTACATTCCATTATTCTTAGTTTACATTTATAAATATTCATCTTGTAGTAACTTCTCAAGACACTGTTCGTTCTGTTCAACTTCACTTGCAAATTTAGGCGTCCTTAACACAATTACAATGTTACGAGCAAACAGTTTCTTTTATTTCTTCTGTCGAAACTTTCATTCCATTTACTGAATCCCCGTGTCTCCTTGACTGATTGTTCAAAGCACACATTGAGTAAAATCGGGGAGAAGCTAGCATCCAATCTCACTCCTTTCTGAATGACTGCCTCCATTTCTTACTCTTCAGCTCTTTGATCTATAGTCTGGTTTCAGTACAAGTTCCAGACAACCTTTCGCTCGCTGTATTTTACGCTTCAAAGAGTGAATTAAAATCAGCACTGTCTAAAGTTTCTGCTAAAATTACAAACGTAGGTTTGTTTTTCTTCAGTCTAAAATAAGTCGCATGATCAGTACTGTCTTGTGTGTCTCTACATTTATCCTGAACCCAGCTGATCTTTCCCAAGCGCGTATTCTAAAAAAAATGGTTGAAATGGCTCTGAGCATTATGGGACTTAACATCTATGGTCATCAGTCCCCTAGAACTTAGAACTACTTAAACCTAACTAACCTAAGGACAGCACACAACACCCAGCCATCACAAGGCAGAGAAAATCCCTGACCCCGCCGGGAATCGAACCCGGGAACCCGGGCGTGGGAAGCGAGAACGCTACCGCACGACCACGAGATGCGGGCACGCGTATTCTACCAGTTGCCATTTTACTATAAATGATTCACATCATAATTTTGAAACCACAGCTTATTAATCTAATGGTTCGGTAATATTCGCACTTGATTGCATCTCATTTCTTTCGTAGATAATTTGCTACATTCATTGACGTCTGAGGATATTTCGCCTTTTTAGTGTATTTTGTATTAGACGTGGAACAATTTTATCATTTTCGACTCTCCGAAGGATCTGAACAAATGAGTGCTCTGTCAAATTCTTCTCACTGTATCGTATTCTCATTTTCATTCACTTTCTATTCATCCTCATTTACGAAAGCTAGCCCTGTTTCAGTCAATCGTTGCCTTTCTTGTCAACCTTTGGTTCTTCTTATCTAATTCCCATCCCCTTAATTCCCTATCTTATATGCAACTTCTTCAGTTTTAATATGCACTTCATTGATAAATTATGGTGCACATAAACTGAAACTCAAAAATTTAATAAAAAATTGGGAAGACGTGAAAACAACGAACCCTTTACACCGACAAAGAGTTGAACCACAAACAAAACGCCAGATATTGACAAATCTAGGGTTCCGTTTGAAAATTGCCGAGAAAAAAGTTTGCAGGAAATAAGGGGAAGAAAAATAATAACCCTTCCGTCAACAAGAGTGATTACACGAGCAGCCCAGAACGCCTACGCCAAGCTTCCGGCGCCGGGGTGCTGACCGCAGCTGAGCCTGCAACCGCCGACACAGTCGGCTGGGCGCCGCGCCGTGGTCCGCCATTCAGTGCCGCGTCGCGTATCTTCATTACGCTGCGACTCATCCGGCTAAGCCGACGCCAGCCAGCGATCAAAAGCGCGCGCTATTCCTGTAAAGTTCAGGCCGGGCTGGCTGACTGCTGACCACGCGCGCACGAAAAATAGAGGAGACGTGGGAGGCGCTGTGGGGAGGCGCTGTGGGGGTGTCTAAATGACGGCCGCGGTCGCTGTCACCGCACAGCCGATCGCTATTAAAGAAATAATCCGCAGCCTACACGCCGCAGCCGCTCTGCGTGTCGCGGGCCGGCGACAGCCCCCTCCGCCAATCGCACTCCGGTTACTACCTCTCCTATACATTGAGCGAAATATTTTTGTTGTGTAAATATAACAACTGAACTGCTCCACTCCAAGTCAACAGCATATTTCATGTAGACTCATGTTCACAAATTAAGGATAATTGCAGAATGTGGTGCCAAACAACGTGGCTACTACACAAAACTGTCGCTAATAGCTTAGGCACATAGGGAACACACACAACACAGATCTGTAAGTCCACGGTGTTGGTGATAAGTTGAGAAAACCGTCCCGAAACACATGTGCTACAAAACGCCACTATTTCCTGTGCATGTACCTCGCCATCAATATGGGATATGATCACCATGCGCAAGTACACAGGCCGCACAACAGATTGGCATACTCTGGATCAGGTGGTCGAGCAGCTGCTGGGGTATAGCCTCGCATCCTAGCACCAGTGCCTGTCGGAGCTCCTGAAGTGTTCAAATGGTTCAAATGGCTTTGAGCACTATGCGACTTAACTGCTGAGGTCATCAGTCACCTAGAACTTAGAACTAATTAAACCTAACTAACCTAAGGGCATCACACACATCCAGGCCCGAGGCAGGATTCGAACCTGCGACCGTAGCGGTCGCTTGGCTCCAGACTGTAGCGCCTAGAACCGCTCGTCCTGAAGTGTCCTATTGGTTTGAAGACGTGCAGCAATATGACCGAGAGTATCCCAGACGTGCTCGATGGTGAATCTGGAGAACAGGCAGGCCACTCCATTCGCCTGATATCTTCTGTTTCAAGGTACTCCTCCACGATTGCAGCTCGGTGGGGCCGTGCGTTATCATCCATCAGGAGGAAGGTGGGACCCACTGAACCCTTGAAAAGGCGGACATACAGGTGCAAAATGACGTTCCGATATACCTGACCTGTTACAGTTCCTCTGTCAAAGACATGCAGGGGTGTACGTGCACCAAACATAATCCCACCCCACAACATCAATCCCCGACCATACAGGTCCCTTTCAAGGTTCCTCGTTCACGCCAGATGAAAACCCCTCGAGAGTCACTGTTCAGACTATACCTGGACACGTCCGTGAACATAACCTGGGACCACTGTTCCAATGACCATGTACTGTGTTCTTGACACCAGGCTTTACGGGCTCTCCTGTGATCAGGAGTCAATGGAATGCAAGTTGAAGGTCCTCGAGTGAATAAACCATGTCTGTTCAGTCGTCTGTAGACTGTGTGCCTGGAGACATATTTTCCAGTGGCTGCGGTAAGGTCCGGAGCAAGGCTACCTGCAGTACTCCGTGGGCGTTTGCGGGCACTGATGGTGAGATATTGGTCTTCTTGTGGTGTTGTACACTGTCTACGTCCCGTACTGTAGAGTTTCCTATCTGCTGGAATCGTTTCCAATAATCTTGAGATCACACTTTGTGGCACACGGGGGGCCTGTGCTACGACCTGCTGTGTTTGACCAGCCTGCAGTCGCCCTAGTGTTCTACCTCTCACAACGTCATCTATATGTGTTCTTTGAGCCATTTTCAACACACAGTCACCATTAGCACGTCTGAAAACGTCTGCACACTTACTCTCTGCACCGTACTATGACATGCATCAACACACCTCTGCGTATGTGGACTGCTGCCAGCGCCACCGTGCGACGACCGCAGGTCAAATGCACCGCATGGTCATACCCTGAGGTGATTTAAACCCGTAAACTGCCCACCAGGGCGTTGTTTCGCCATGTATCAGCATTATCCTTAATTTATAAGCATGAGTGTACATTACTCCCCGTGCAGGAGGACGGCTCTAGGATAGTTTCTTATCACATCATTCCGTATTACAGAAATGTTTCAAATAGTGTGCATATGTAGGTAGTTAAAACAGCCATTGTGTCAGCATGTTTCATTCCTAGGAATAATGGGCTAAGCTTTAAAGGCAGAGAAAAGACGAAACGGTAGCCCTACAAGTAGTCAAGCGCTTACATCACCTGTTATGATTGACAGTCTAAGTATACAGGCCAAACAGGAAGATCCCTTCAAGTTAGGTTTATGGAGCGTATTACTGGTTCGCCTCACATGTTCTGCCATGAGTTCACATCCACACGAAACGGGTCACTTAGTTCCTAATATCACATCTGACATTACGATTTTGCTTATAAAATGCAAGGGTAAAGTTCCTAAGATCTTGGAAGAGTTGCAGATCTTTCGCGCGTTAAGAAAATCTTACAACCTAACATCTAATTTTGAAACTAATTTAAGGCATTAAGTCATATTGGTTAACTTTTATTAGTTAAATGAATAGCACGGTTAATTTGGCGTCTCCGTCCTACCTCTTTCCCGTTGATGTCTTTGCAAGGGTTATTCCCCTTTTTTTTACAAAGTTAAAAAAAATTGACATATGTTTTCCAAAATTTAGAATTTTTTTAAATATTGTAGCAATTTTTAAGTTTTCTTAAATTCTAAATGTTATGTTTATAACTGGCCCACAACGATTCTATGCCTTTATCCCCATGCCTATAAGTTATTCACTTCAAATTTGCTGTCTTTAGTAATACGTTTTTTTCTGTATGCCCGTTTACCAGCAGTTTCTTTGAAGCTTATCGGATACCATGTAAGCTTCCACGCATTCTCTGCTTCCCTCTTGGGCCTATGTTTTGATACCTTGTCAGTTTGTGTACGGCAGTGGCAGCGATCCATTCCGGCGCATCTTCATCTGAAATGTTGTTTATTCTCTACTTCATCTTCTTCCCCCTTCCCTCCTTTTTCTAGTGCTTTTTGCTATCTTTTTTTTTTCTCGTTCATTTGCGCATCGGTTCGCGTTTCAACACCGTGTTTTAATCCTTGACTACGGTTTTTGCGACACTTCCCTAATTGTAAAGAAGGGCTTGGTATCAGACCGGTAGAGCGGCTTCACCACTGTAGTGTATGTATTCAGTCTAGCGAACACACTATCGCTGGTGTAAGGACTTTGCGTAATATTGTTTAGTCTCTTTCTTTTTTTTATTCAGATTTGCACCTGGTGGTGTAATTTAAATTACGAAACGAGTTGTGTCTTTAATAACAGATGCAGCGGTTTATATTCAACATGTTGATTATTTTCTAGTGAATATTCCTGGCTTCATGGAGGTTGACAGTTACCTGCATTTTGTGTATTAGGTAAGATTCTTTATATGTAAATGCTGAGAGATTATCCCAAAACATGAACACAGTAATGTAATAAAATGTAATAGAGTAGGAGCTGAACTCTAGGACCAGGGAGACAGAATATCTGCAGCATGTCAGTCACGTGAAGGAAATACAGTCATGTTTTACTATAATGCCGTAATTCCTTAAAACATATCGGTACTCTTGAGATACGGATGTAGTCTATTGATTAGAGCCATCTTATGTGCGTTACAATGAAATTAAAGAAATAAATGAAAAAGGAATCACGTACTGATCCACTGAGAAAACTCGAAACTTCAAAAGATTTCGGTCAGTTCACTAACCATAAAGTGTACGTGAGGAGCGATAACGCATACAGGATGAAATGTCAGCAGTATACAATAAGGCAACTAAAAGTCAACAGTATCATATAGAAATTACCTACATTCTATATGTTGAAGAAGCGGAGCATTAGTGTTTTAAAGTGTTTTAAAACACTTCAAAACTATTGAAGTGCTTGAGTAGAAAGGCACTGTGGCTTTCAAATAATTGGAAAACATTCGGGAGGGATATCTTTTCATCAAATGATTTCATTTTTGCTTTTATGTCAACTGTTCCCTAAAATGTAAGACATAAGAGTTTGCGAGTAACTCTTAAATCATGTTTATCGCTGTATTGATAAGGCTGCTGGTCTGGCAGATAGCAACGTTGTCTGTATAGGTAGCTTACCGTAGCATTTTTTTTAAAAATATAACCAAAATTAAAGAAAAAAAAGGCATCAGAGACTCTAACCATCCAACTATCCGTATTAAATCCTGACTCAGTTGCACTTAAGAATTCCAATCTCTGACATACGTAAATGCACTAAACATGTAAGCAAGTACCATTTTTGTTCTTATCCACACGATAACTGAGGGAGAACGGCTATTGACAGACCTTAACTATATAACGATAAATCTTAAAGACGAAAAAAATTAATTTATGAGAATCTATGCTAACCCACGGAACATACGATGCTAAAAGTGCTTTTCTATGGACAGCCACAAAGCACATTTGCTTTCTAGCTGTGCATCACACACTCTGACGTCGTACTGTGCAATGTTACGCACGGCATGCTGTTTTTGTTTGACAAGGAAGATGTATTCACATGTATTGTAGACATACTTCAGAATGAATTACCCTGGTAACTAGTAGTGCTTAATAAAGTGAAATTTGAAATACAGGCCGGTGGAAGTCTGTCTCTTTTCATAAGCCTTTAGCTGAAGCAGAAGTTTCTGAAAATGTGTTTTTGAAGCATAGCAGTGAGCCGTGGAAGAATCTCGAAACTAGACAATTGCAACGTTTGTGGTGTGGTGTATGTGTAGATCTCAAAATTATTTGGACCGATAACGTAAAGATTGATATCTCTGCACAATCTGTGGGAAACGAACACATGAAAAACAGAAATAGAGGAAGGGAAATGCTGATAGGACATGTACGAGTATTAAGACATCAGCGAATAACATCCATGGTAATAGAGAAAGCCATATAGAGCAAAATCTACAATGGAAGACACACATTAGAACAAATCCGATAAAGGGTGAAGAGGTTGATGTGGAGTTACGGGCAACAATGAGATGTAGAGGATGGCAAGGGAACGAAGTCGTGGCTGGCTGCATCAAGCCAATCAGTAAGAAGAATAACAAAAAAAAGGTTGAGAATTAGAGAAGTATCGGAGGGAGGAGAAAGGAAAATATTAAATCGATAGCAGTTTTTACCAGAAAGAAGATCGAGTGCGTAGGATAAGTGCTACGTCATTCTAGATTAAGCATCGGAGAAACTCAGACGGCAGCGATATGCAGGTGACTTCTGATCAGGGTCAAAGCTTATTAAGTAAAGACTGTTGAGCGCAAATTGGTGTGACGGACACTTTTCTTCATCGTAATCCTTGGCCTCTTTATTACTTATCTGCCAATTATCAAAACCCAATGGTTGAGCTTTCCTTGCTTTACAGTCCATTTTTCGCTGATCCTCCAATCAGTAGACCAATGCTGTTGACACGGACAACAAGACATCTGAAGTGTAGATTCTCGATGTCAACTTGAATGTTCCAAGTTCGGTTAGCAGACAGTAACTGATAATGCTGTACCAATTCTCGCACTCAGTGTGTCGCTTTGTGGAGCACTGAATTCCGTGTTCTGTGATGGGTAGGTACCTTAAGCGAAGTGGAGGACATTAAATGGCCAGTGCATGCGCTGAATGGGGAGAACACGCTACTGGCCATTAAAATTGCTACACCACGAAGATGACGTTCTACAGACGCGAAATTTAACCGACAGGAAGAAGATGCTGTGATATGCAAATGACTAACTTTTCAGAGCATTCACACAAGGTTGGCGCCGGTCGCGACACCTACAACGTGCTGACTCCATCTATCCATGTGCTTCTCTAGGACCCCCAGGATTTCCATCTAATATCCGTTCAGCCACTTATATATAACACTTCTGTGGCTCGTGCGTCTCCTATCTCAGTCTGGTTGATTTTACTATTCTCCTAATAGGTGGTGTAGCATTACGTAGATAATAAAATAGGGAAATAGCTTAGTAGTATTCGCTGAGATCAATAATTTCCACAAAGGGACGAGCGTAATTTTTAATATCGCTGTCAGCCGTGTACTTCCTCGAGGCTTTTGTATAAACTGTAAATGCAATTGAATATTCCACCGTTATTCATTCTCTCTTTTGTCTGTTATGTAGAATGCCACTGACGCTATCACTGTTCGTCAGAGACATCGGTATCGTGAGTAGTGGCCCAGGGAAATGTGATAGGACTGCTCTTACTTTCTGTATACATGCATGATCTGGTTGACAGGTTGAGGAGCAGTTTTACGACTGTCTGCTTATGGCGCTGTAATGTACTTGAAGAGGTAATCCTTGAGTAACGATAGGAGTGTACAAGATGACGTAGACAGAATTTTTAGCTGCGGTGATGAATGTGATCGTGTTCTAAATGGACAAAACTGTAAGTCAGTGCGGATAAGTGGTAAAAACAATCCTGTAATGATCCTTACAGCATTAGCCTTGTGCAGCTAGACACGGTCTCGTTCATTAAATCCCTAGGTGTAACGTTGCAAGTCGACATGAAATAGAATAAGAACATCAGGTAGGTAGTAGGGAGGGCGAATGCTGGGCTTCGTTTTAGTGGGAGAATTTTGGGAAAGTGTGGCTCATCCATAAAGGAGACGGCGGGTAGACTCTAGTGCGCCCCTTTCTTGAGTATTGTTCGAGTGTTTGGGTTTAGCACTAAGTCACATTGAAGGAAGACATCGAAGCAATTCAGAGGCAGGCTGCTAGATTTGTTACTGCTAGGTTCGGACAATGCGAGGGTATTACGGAAAAGTTTCAGCAACTCAAATGGGAGCCACTGGGGGGGGGGGGGGGAGGGGGAAGGCGCACTATTGAGTAAGTTTAGATAACCGGCCGAATGATTCTACTACCACCAGCGTACGTTTCACGCAAGGACCGTGATGATAAGATTAGGGCTCACGGGGAGGCATACAGATAGTTGTTTTTCCCTCGCTCTATTTGCGAGTGGAACAAACGTTAAATTATCATGTTTGAGGTTCACAGTCTTCAGAATTTAAGATAGGATATTTTTCAATTAATGTAGAAATTATTTATTTTAGCTACTACAGTTTTCGTCTTGAGGCCACAATTAAGTGACGTACTCAAAAACGCTCTCCGTCAGCACATGTGAAACCTTAAAAATCATTCAGCATGTAAAAAAATTATCGTCATATCTGAGTCGTTTAGCAATGTTAACGCCCTTAACACAAATCCAGGCAATAACTGTTCCTGTATACTGTTGATATGTAAAGAGTCATATGGTTTAATGAACCTGGATCACACAGATTGAGACCCATTTCAGAAATGAGAATTATTATTTAACTGGTAGTTCAGTCATAATTCACGCTGTCAATTTTCTTTTGATTTTTTACATTTAGCATCCAACCCTCGCATGTACTTCTTTAAAGAAAGGAACTGCTTCCTACTTCTGTATCTCCTCTTCCATCCTCCTCTTTCACAGGCTGGTACGGCGATTCATCGAAGTACCTTTCAGTCTTCGGCTTCTAGCATTTCGCCGGCCGGTGTGGGCGTGCGGTTCTAGGCGCTTCAGTCTGGAACCGCGTGACCGCTACGGTCGCAGGTTCGAATCCTGCCTCGGACTTGGATGTGTCTGATGTCCTTAGGTTAGTTAGGTTTAAGTAGTTCTAAGTTCTAGGGGACTGATGACCACAAATGATGAGTCCCATAGTGCTCAGAGCCATTTGAACCATTTTTTCTAGCATTCCTGTATCTGTCGTTATTAACAGCAGCTTAAGCTGGCGCCGTACACACTTTTATTCTGTCTATGGCATGGTATTCCGAGGTCCAAATCAGTTTAATCATGGACTTTCGCTTTTAGCATGCTGTCTGTTTCTATCTTGACTATGAATGATGGGACTCGGATAGTAGCAACCACTTTGTCCCTCCAAGACTGTTTAAAAATCAGTTACCCGAAGATGAATCTTTATTGTTTCAAAATGGGAAGGATTTTTAATAAAAGTGTTTTCAGAGCCAGTGTGAAAGAATTCATTCACCGTGGCTGGCTCATGTTATGCGTTGGATTAAACCTTGGTTGCTATTCTGCTATTCTGTGTTTTAGTCTCCCGCGATTATCGTGATTATACTGTTATCCTCTCTCTCTCTGTGAGTGGTAGCAGCGGTGTATATCGATATTCGCACCTTGTACCATCTTTGGCCTTGCGCTTATAGTTTCTCGCTTGATGTCTGCGAGCAGTTGGTCGGTTGGCGTGGAGCAGCGAGGAAGTCTCCACGGCGCATAATTTCGGCGGGGCCGCTGGCGGCGTCTACGCGCGGTCGGAGTGTGTGGTGCTGTTCCCATTGCTAGGAGGTCCGTGGCTCACCGATCCTGGACACGATAGTTGAGTTTTGACTTAATCTACCAGCAATTCACGACTGTTCACATGGTGTCGTTTGGATTTCGTTGTCAGCTGTTGGGGCAATCCCGCGAGCAACAACGTGTCTTTCCATGTTGGCAAATTTTAGTCACCCTCACGTGGAGTTTAACTGTACTTGGTTATTTTGAATTGAAGTGCACGAGCGGAATCTTCTGTCTAGTGGCCGTTAACGCTTCGGTTACCTGCCCTCGCCGTTGACGTAAATTCAGGCACTGTATTTTCCTCATCGCGTTGTCGCTGTCCAGCATTGAAAGCTCAATGTATAATTGGTTGTGGGCGCCAATACTTTCTACGTTGTTCCATTGAACTCCCTGTTGTGTTCTCGTCGGGTGGAGCAGAAGTTATCTTGTCGGTGGGTCCGTTGACTGACTGTCGGTTGTGTTGTCGTCAGAATTAGAATGGTTGGGCCGACTGCCTGTCTCACCTGAGCGAGCGTTAGTATTTGAATTCCAGGCCGACCCTCAGAAACTTCTGAGCGCCATTGGGTGTACTGCTTTTTCTTATTTGTTCTTGTTGTTTGTATTTGTATGGATTCCTCCAGATTTTTAAATTAAGATTGTTTTTCCCTTAAGGGGTACGATTGTCTGGCCATTCAGCCTAATTTTAATAATTTAAAAATTTAATTTTGTTGAGTCTTAAGTGATGGGCTTTCTGCCGATTTTTAAATTAAAGTTGTTTTGCTCTTTAGGTGTCAGATTGTTCGGGACTGCAGCCTAAGTAAAGAACTGTTTTAAGATGAGGCCTTTTACCTTTTAAAAATTTAATTTTGGTTTGAGTCTTAAGAGATGGGCCATCATCCGATATCTTTTTATTTAATTAAAGTTGTTTTGTTCTTAAGGTGTGAGATTGTTTGGGCCTTCAGCCTAATTGAAAGAACTGATTTAAGATAAGGCCTTCTGCCTTTTAAATTTCTGATTTTGGTTTGAGTGTTATGTTATTGGCTTTCAGCCGATTTTAAATTAAAGTTGTCTTGCCCTTAAGGCATGAGATTGCAAGCCGTATTCAGCCGGTTATTAAGTTACAAAAATTAATGCTGTGGTTTTTTTTTAATTTTCTCGGCTCTTGTAATGTTTGGTCGAGTAAGTAAAGTGTATGTTCGAGTGTAACTGACAAACGCTTATTTTGGCCCCTTATCACAATTTAGACTACTTGTCCTGTCCTGCAGGTTTAGCAGGGCGTCTCAACCAAGTTTCTCAGACGTTTGGAAACACTTGTCTTAACGTTTTATAAATGGTTAATTTGGTGATACTAGTTACGAAATTTGAGGAAACAAGTTTTTTATGCAAAATAGGCTCTGTTGCCTGGTATTAATTTCTAGTCTGTAACAGAAGAAGAGAGTCAAGAAGCTGAGGCCACAAACCGAAACTGGATAGTAGTCCGGAAAACATCTTGGAAAGAAGGATAGAGTGCAACAAGAAGTAACACTTTGGCGGCGGAGTGCTCCAGGAGAGAGGGGGCAGCCGTGGCAGCGGGGGTGAGGCGGGTGTCAGCTGGAAGGCGATCCAAGGCGCGGGCAGCCGGCAGCCGGCAGGCCCGCCGCTGTCGAAGGCCGTCTGCATTATTGATGCGGCTGGACGTGTCGGCGAGCGGTGAGTGGCCTCCGCCTTCCAGGACATTTGCGGCGTCGCGGGCAGAGCACCGGCAGGCTGGAGCTGGAGGCAGACCAACGGCCCTGTTCCGTGACCGCCTCCAGACTCCATACTTGGTGACACGCCAAAACGCGTGGGCATACGACGGGACCCGTCAGTCACTTGCTCTCAGATGGCTTCATAGCACAGCTTCAATAATTTAGGGCAGCGCGTACCACGTGGGAAGTCGACCCAGTTCCGAACCATGCATTGAGGTTGGTCTTAATCAGGGCGGCTTCCCCTGAATGATTGTGGGTGGCCACTAATTCTCGCCTACAGGCTGTGACGTTATCAGGCTTGGGTTGTGGTGACCATTAGTACATCGTTGTTCTCAGAAACATTTTGTAAGTGCGTCTACTTATACGATCAGTGTTATTTCAAGTAACCTAATTTTGAGTATTGGACTGCATCGTGATAAACTACTAAAGCAATAAATTGCCGATGTTTAGACAGCTTGCTGCGGTTCTATTCACTGACGTTCACTCCCTGAAGAGGACCGCAGCAAGTCGGTCGAGATGTGGCCAATTTAGGGCTTTAATGTTCATCATGGCACGGTCCGATATCCAAAATTATTCTATTCAAAATGACAGCGACCGTGGAAGCTTACGAACTTACATGTAAGAGAAGCATAGTCAGTGTCCTGATGTGAGCTGACGCTTTAGACTCTTGTTTTCCCTAAAGGGACAATATATGTCCAAAAAATATATGAATGTAACCCACCACCGTATGTTAGCAGTGTTGACGTGCCACCATGTAACAGGATAAGCGCCGAGACGAAATAGGATAAAACAGCCGCGGGTATACAGACCAAGACAATATACAGTAAAGATACATCTACTCATATGCATACGCCTCTCGTTCTTTGGCTATATTATCTTGCTTCATTTCACGCTGCCTCGTCAGCACTGCTAGCGTATGGGAGGTGTTTTTGGGAACGGTGCTAGGTTAATTTAATATATTTTTTGTGTCTATGACGTCCCCTTAACGAAAGCAAGAATGCAACATGTCAATACACATCATGACTCTCGCTATGCATCCATTAGCTATATGTGAAGTGATTCGAAACATTGTGTTAGCCTTGGCAACAAGGAAGGTGTTTGCCCCTCTCTGCTGTCACTTTAAGCAAGACTCATACTAACCATGTTTCAGTAATTTTCGCTATATCTCCCTGACATTACCGGCGAGGCGTGCACTACTGGGCAATTTTGTCAAATGTGGTCAAGCTGCAGGAGACGATTGCTGAGAGGATAATGACCAAAAAAGGTCATACGGACATGACCGTAAATACCTTCTAAGGGACGTACATCCACTTGGAGGTGGAGTTAAAAGATATTTGGCAGGGACCCTACTTGAAAATAGACATAAAACATCACTGACTGCAATCAACACCAGTGACCCGGCACGCCACCGGTTGCAAGCCATACGTCCGTGTGGAACAGTCTCACCGACAACTACGATTGTCCATATCACTCACAACACGTGCCAATCTTATTACCTACGGACTTGCGTCCACAGCTACGTTTCTGTCGCTAGGTCGTCGCATGGACCACCATGCTGTTTGGATTTCTGTTATCAGTCCAACTCAACGCCTCAAACGTTTTCCTGGCCCGTTTTCCTGTGTGTGATGGGTCGTTATCATGGAACAATATGACTTTGTGTTGCCTTTTTCCACATTCCGGTCGTTTTTCAAGTGATACTCGATTTAAATCGATCATTTGCTGCTGGTAGTAATCAGTGTTAACAGTTTCAACAGGCTTTAGCAGCTCATAATAGATGACACCGTTCTGATCCCACCAAACACCGAGCATTGTCTTCTTCCCAAAGCTATTTGGTCTTGCAGTGGATATCGATGGTTTACCTGGATTCACCCATGATTTACGACGCTTAGGATTCTCAAGATGTGTGCAACTTTCATCATCTGTCACTATTCGATGGAGAAAAGACTTTCTTTTGCATCTGGCGAGTAGCTTTTGAGAAGTGGTCTTTCGATTTGCTTGCTGTATTTCATTCAGTTCATGCGGAACCCACTTTCCCATTTCCTGCACCTTTCCCATAGCTTTCAATCGTAGAGAAATGGCTTTATACGTCACGTTCAATTGTTCAGCGAGTTTATTTTGAGTTTGAATATCATCTTCATCCTATAAGGCCTGCAATTAATTGTCATCGAAATTTTTCGGTGGTTTCCCGCCCTCGTCGTTTGTCACGTCAAAATCACCACTTTTGAATTTTTTGAACCACTCGAAACATTATGTTTTTCCTAGTGCATGTTCACCGAAAGCTTAGACAAGCAAGAGATTCTGCAACATTTTTCTTCAAATGATATCAGAAAACCAATGCTGTCCGCAAATAGTAGTTCGTAGTCAGAAAAGTCGATATGTTTGTCTATTTGAAACAGATACCGATGTATCGAACTTGGGTTACTGTGTGTTGACATTCGTCGTCAGCCGTTATAGGAAGACGCAGTCTCACGGGCTCTTCGCTGACAGCTAGCACAATATATAGGGACATTCTGGTTTCATACTTCTGCTCCTGATACATCAGCACACTGGAGCCTCATGTGGGATGCATTTAGAGATGAGAATGTGCTACAGGGTGTATTAAAGTAGCAATAGATTCATTTATCTCAATCCAAATACACTGAGTAAGAAAGAATAAGGACTTGCATCAGTATGTCGTTTAAGGACATCTCTCTACAATCATCAAATGTTTACAAAAGTAGAGGGCTTGTGATGTTCAACGGTATATGGGTAGTATGACAAGACTATCCTGTAGCGTTACCTTGGGATACACTCATGCAGGAAATCAGTAATATAGGTATAAAATACTCGAAGACATCTTGTTGCCAATGGGAGAGTAACAGTGTGGTAAAGGGAGCGGAGAACACTGAGTTCAGATCCATACCTATACATGCAGGAGCCTAACTACATATACGTCTACAATTTGTTGTCTTGTAGATGATCAGAGAGAAATCGGAGGTGTCAGAGACACACGTCAAGCCTGCCTAGTCCTATTCACGACCATCACGTGAATGTGGGGATCGAAGATATAACAGTTTCGCACACAAGTATACGGGAATCATGCTCAGGATTACGGATCCTATGACGGAACTTGGATCGTGCATCTGTGGTGACCAAATTCAATACATATGACGTACTGAGAAACAGAATTCACACTATATCCAAGAAAAACAAAACTTGGAATATGCACAGATATTCTGCACACATTTCGATATTCATTACATTCGTTGCTTTTGATCTTGCATTTGAACAACATCATTTATAGCAAAGTAGTGTGTGTTCAAGTGTGTGTGAAATCTTATAGGACTTAACTGCTAAGGTCATCAGTCCCTAAGCTTACACACTACTGAACCTAAATTATCCTAAGGACAAACACACACACCCATGCCCGAGGGAGGACTCGAACCTCAGCCGGGATCAGCCGAACAGTTATAGCAAAGTATTTATACCATAGTATGAAACGCGTGGGAACTTAGCAGTAAAAAATTACACCGGCAGATACAAGGGCAACCTCGTGAAGATATCGGAAAATCAGGACTCACAACTCAATACTCTAGGTATCAAAACGCTGACATACATACCTGATAATATCGATCATAATAACTTAATCTTGTAGGCAAGAGCTGCACTAACCTGCTCCTCTAACAAAACGAAGCTTTAGTACACGAATTTACGCTAAAGTGGAAATAGGTCGTCGCGAAGCACTTGCATATCCACCACTAATGAAATGAGTAAAACTAATCATCATCTCAATTTAACGTACAGGAGGATAACACCTTTGTCTATAAAAGAAAAGGATGGCATATTGAAGCGTCCAATGTTTACAAAGCCCAACGGAAGAGTGCTAGAAGCCGCTCTCGTTCGAAATGTCCACCCGGCGTTCAGTGAAGGCGTAAATTCCCATTGGAGGGGAGGTGGATTACTACGCACGTATCTGTGTCGTACTAAACTTACATCCGCCTCTATCACTGACGGAATCTCTCTGGTCCCTGCGGTTCCCATCTACGAAGTTAGATTGGTAATACGGTCCCACAGACCTACGAACTCTGAACGTACAGAGGCAATTTCGAAATACACCCATTCTCGCGTCCCACTCTCACACACACATTTACAGGGTACAGTCACAATCAAACTGACTGTGAAGAGGTAAATAAAAAATAAATAAAAAAAATTTAAAAAAAGCAGCTCCTCCGTCTTTCAGAGACTACGTGTACCTGTGACAGTACGAAATAGCAACAGAACTAAACAGTGCCAATTTCTAAATTTCTAGGGCGCCAGATAAGTCGGATTCAAGTGGTCCGTTTCAACGCTACGTGCCTCCTAAATATATGTAAACAGTTAAATAATATGCTTTATATTACAGACCATCGACGATGCCGAGTGTGGCTAGAAGAAACACGTCTGGCTAAAAACAGAATAAACATTCAGAATACAAAATAGTTGTTCTTATCTACATGATAAACTTAAGTGAAGCAGCAACTAACGAAAATGTCTCCAAATGTTAACGATATTCTAGCGCATTGTTCACATACCTATCAGAATGTGTGGTAATTTGGAAAAAAATCTGCCTAGTGATTGCACTAATTACAACATTACTGGTTTATTTATATCATGGAGACGACATGATAAGGATTTTCTGAACTCCGTCGACTGTTTTGCAATTTCGTGTACCCTGATAAATGCGGCCATATTTCATCAGAAACACAAGAGCACTTTAGGTTCAGGCTCTCCATCACATGCGGACTGCAATAACTAGTTCCGGTACTGATGTCTAGCAATAGAAATTATTCAGTCGGTCAATGTACGACAATTATCTCGTTTGTTTTCAGTTTGCATACAGGTCCGTAAACCGATGGTACTGAGATACTCGTCTGAAATTCCAAATGTCGCTACGATTTCGTCGCACTTTTCTCCAAAACTGGTGATTAAGTTTATTCCTGGTTAGTACCAATACGCCACTGGTCAAACTTTCAAAAAATGTTCAAATGGCTCTGAGCACTATGCGACTAAACTTCTGTGGTCATCAGTCGCCTAGAACTTAGAACTAATTAAACCTAACTAACCTAAGAACAACACACACATCCATGCCCGAGGCAGGATTCGAACCTGCGACCGTAGCGGTCGCTCGGCTCCAGACTGTAGCTCATAGAACCGCACGGCCACCCCGGCCGGCGGTCAAACTTTCGGAGCAACAGGACGTTGCAGTCTGTGCCTAATTCCCGCCATGTGAACAACGTACCACAGGCAGCTGAGGCACCGCTACGTCTGACAAGAAGTGTTAGTGTTTATGTAGTTCAGTGAGGCTTCATGGGGGAATAGAAAAAAACTTTGTCAGTCGAAATATAGTAGTATTCAGATAAACTAAGGAAACCGCGTGAAACTGTTTTATCGTTTCCGGCTATCCGCGTCGAGGAAGCTGACAGCGAAGGAAAAGTGCTAGACGAACTGGCACAGGGCATTGTGTTGTCACCGTTATCGAATGCTTTTAACATATTACTAAATCAGGGGAATACAGGACTGGAAGACGTCAGTGCAGTAACAGGTATTGACAAAGACATTGTATTCGCGGAGATCTGCTAGTATACTTCCAAAGAAACGATTAGGTCTCAAAGTGGATAAGTACCCACACCGTCTTAAAAACTCATTGACAATTTTCAGGGGAGGTAAACCTATACAGCTCAACAAAACCTCCGATCTTAATGTAGGCGGAATGGAGCGTATTGACTGTGCTGTACCATGTATAGCGAAGCCCAACGAACTGTCAACATCGGTGGTAGAAAGTATCGAGGGAATAGAGGGAACATGGGATAAGACGGAAGTTGGTGTGGATGTGAATGTATCTATGACAGGGAAAACTCATCATCATACCGAAAGAGAAGGCAGATGGAACGAGACAGGGGATCGACACGGGTCTCTCCAATACCGATTAGGCGACTGTGGTCCAGTTGTAAAATCCGATGTAATGCCTCAGTCTCTGAGCAACTCCTGAGTGTATGTCCGTCTTTTAATTGATTTGAAGCGTCCCGCCACGAATTTCTCTCCTGTGGCAAACTCTTCGTATCAGGTGTCAGAGTATCACTTGCAAAGTAAGTCATACATTATTTTCTGGATGTATTCAAATCGCTGTCTTCCTGTACAGGTTTTGCCCTCTACAGCTCCCACGAGTAGCATGGAAATTGTTCATTGACGTCTTAACAGCTGTATCATCCTCTCCATTCTTCTTGTCAGTGTAACCAATATATTCCATTCTTCGACGATTCTGTGCAAAGAACCATTTCTTACCTTATCAGTCCACTTCACTTTCAATATTCTTCTGTAGTACCAAATATCAAACACTTCGGTTCTCTTCTGTTCCGGTTGTTCCACAGTCCATGTTTCACTGCTATACAATGCTGTACTCCAGACCAATAATCTCAGAAATTTTTTACACAAATTGTAACCTATGTTCGAAACCAAAAGAATTCTCGTGGCCAGGAATCCCTTTTCCGCCAGTGGTACTCTGTAAACCCGTGGTCTAGTCGTAGCGTCTTTGACTAGTAATCAACGCGTCCTTGGTTCTGGGCTCCAGCCCTGCCGCTGCTTAAATTTTGAATAAAAATTATCATCTGTGGCGTCCGATGGCTTTTGGCAAAAGAAGTCACCCTCATTCTGTCAACGGCCTTGTTTAGGAGGGCGGAGGGGTTGACATAGGTCCAGCGCACTCTGTTCCCCTTGGGGTGGGAAACTGTCTCCAAACGCAGAATAATCAACTATGCTCAACGGCACAAGGATGGAGAAGGCAGAGACACATAATGTGTATACTCAGGAGGTATGGCTGTAATTGAAAAAGTGTCATGTTGATCTTTCCATTGGTAAAATATATCGGAATAATGCTCCATTCGAATCTTCAGGTGGGAACAGACAACGAGAAGGTGACCCTGAGAAAAGATTGAATAACCAAAGAAATCATAACGTTCTACAACGCAGGGCTTGGAAGGTCACAGTTTGGACACGGTAGGACAGATAGAAAATCTGAAAAGTGAAATACTAAGGCTCAATCTAGATATGGGTGGGGTCAGTGAAGTAGAATGGAAAGAAGACACGGATTTCTGGTCAGATGAGTATAGGCAGCAGAGAATGGTATAACAGCAGTAGGATTCGTTTTCAATAGGTAGGCGGGACAAAGAGTATGTTATTGTGAACATTTCAGTGACAGGGTTGCTATCCTCAGAATCAACAACAATCTAACACCGACAACAATATTTCAGGTATACATGCCGACATCGGAAACTGAAGATGAAGAGGCAGAGAAAGTATATGAGGATATTGAAAGGATAATTCAATACGTAAAGGGAGATAAAACTATAATATTTATGGGGTACAGGAATGCGGTTGTAGGAAAAGGACTAGACGAAAGTGTTACGGAAGAATATGGGCTTTGTGTTAGGAATGCGAGAGAAGAACGACTAATTGAGTTCTGCAATAAATATCAGCAAATAATAGCGAATATTCTGTTGAAAAATCACAAGAGGAGTATGTATACATTGAAAAGGCTGGGAGACATCGGAATATTTCAGTTTGTTTACATCAGGGTCAGGCAGTGATTCCGAAATCAGATACTGGATTGTAAGGCGTATCAAAGAGCAGATACAGACTCTGATCACAATTTAGTAGTGATGGAGACAAAGCTGAAGTTTAAGAGACTAGTCAGAAAGAATCAAATCGTAAAGAAACGGTATACGGAAGTACGAAGGAATGAAGAAGTACACTTGTAGTTCTCTGAGGTTCTAGATACTGCGTCAAGGAATAGCCCAATAGGCAGTTCAGTTGATGAGGTATGGACATTTCTAAAAAGGACTATCATAGAAGTTGGAAAGGGAAACAGAGGTACAAAGAAGACAACTACGAAAAACCCATGGGTGACAAATGAAATACTTCAGTTTATCGACGAAAGAAGAAAGTACCAAGATGTTCAGGGAAATTCAGGAATACAATAATATGTCACATAGGAATCAAATTAATAAGAAGTGCAGGGAAACTATTGTGAAATGCCTGCAAGAAACTTGTAGAGAAATCAAAAAAGAAATGATTGTCGGAAGGATTGACTCAGCATATGCAAAAGTCAAAACAAACTGTCGTGACATTTAAAACAATCGTGATGACATTAGGAGTGCAGTGGGAATTCCCCTGTTAAATGCAGAAGAGGGAGTGGATAGGTGAAAAGAGTACATTGAAGGCCTCTAAGCAGGGGAAGACTTGTGTGATGTGATTGAAGACGAAACAATAGTCGATAGGGAACAGATAGGGAATCCAGTATTAGAGTCAGAATTTAAAAGAACATTGAATGATTAAAGATCAAATAAGGCAGAAGGCCGGCCGTGGTGGTCGAGCGGTTCTAGGCGCTTCAGTCTGGAATTGCGCTACTGCTACGGTCGCCGGTTCGAATCCTGCCGCAGGCATGGATGTGTGTGATGTCCTTAGGTTAGTTAGGTTTAAGTAGTTCTAAGTTCTAGGGGACTGATTACTCAGATGTTAAGTCCCATATTGCTCAGAGCCATTTCAACCATTTAAGGCAGAAGGGATGGGTAACATTCCATCAGATTTTCTGAAATGACTGGGGGAAATGGTAACAAAACGACTATTCATGTTGATATGTAGAATATATGAGTCTGGCGATATACCATCTGACTTCCGGAAAAATATCATTCACACTAATCGGAAGATTGGAAGAACTGACAAGGCTAAGAAATATCTCACAATCAGTTTAACAGCTCATGCACCACAGTTGTTCTCAAGAATAATATAGAGAAGAATGTAAAAGAAAAATAAGGATGTGTTATAGGATGATCAGTGGGGCTTTCGGAAAGGTTAAGGTACCAGGGATGCAGTTCTGATGTTACGGTTGATAATGGAAGCAAGGCTAAAGAAAAATCAAGACACAACCTGGAAAAAGCGTTCTACAATATCAAATGGAGCAAGATGTTCAAAATTCTAAGAAAAATAGGGGTAAGCTATATGGGGAGACGGGTATTATACAACATGTACAAGAAACAAGAGGGAATAGTAAGAGAGGAAGATCAAGAACGAAGTGCTCGGGTTAAAACGGGTGTAAGGTAGGTATGTAGTCTTTGTCCCCTAGTGTTCAATTTATCAAAGGAAGGTACAATAATGGATATAAAGAAAGGTTCTAGAGTGAAATTGCAATTCAAGGCGAAAGGGTGTCAATGATACGATTCGCTGATGACATTTTTATCCTGAGTGAAAGTGGAGATGGATTACAAGAGCTGCGGAATGGATTTAAGTCTACTGAGTACAGTATATAGACTGAGAGTAAATCGAAGAAGGACGAAAGCAATGAGCGGTAGCAGAAATGAGAATAGCGAAAACTTAACATTGTCATTGATGGTTACGAATTAGATGAAGGCAATAATTTCAGCTAGCTAGGCAATAAAATAAACCGAGGCGGACGGGGCACGGAGGACATAAAAAACAGACTATCACTGACAAAAAGGCCATTACTGTCCAAGAGAAGTCCATTGGTATAAAACATAGGTCGTAATTTGAGGCCGAAATTTTTGAGACTGTGCGTCTGGAGCACAGCGTTGTATGGTAATGGGGAAACCGGAACAGAACAGAATCGGCGTACTTGGGAGGTGGTGCTACAGAAGAATGTTGAAAATTGAGCGGACTAATAAGGAATGAGGACGTTCTGCGCAGAATCGAAGAGGAAAAGAATGTATGGTAAACACACTGACCAGAAGGGACAGAATGGTATTACATTTGTGAAGACATCCGAGAATAGCTTCCATGTTACTAGAGTGTAAAATCTGTAGAGTGAGACAGAGATTGGAATACATCCAGAAGATAATTGAGGACGTAGGTTGCAAGTGCTGCTCTGAGATGAAGAGGTGTACACAGGAGAGGAATTCGTGGTGGCGGCATCAAACCAGTCAGAATACTGATGTCCCTCGTCCATCATGGGTTAGTTTGCTGTCCAGGTAGCAGACTTCCTTAACTTCGTCTACTTCGTTGTCCGTATTACAGCTGTTAACTTTCTCGCTACTCTCATTTCTGCTACTCCTCTTTACTTTCAACTTTCTTAAATTTACTCTCAATTCATATTCTGTACTCACTAGACTGTTCATCCTACTCAACAGATCGTGTAATTGTTCTTCAATTTTATTGAAAATAGCCGTGTTATTAGTGAATCTTGCCTCTGATATTCTTTGACCCTGAATTTTAATTGCATTCCTGAACCTTTCTTTTACTTCCATCAGTGCTTCTTTGATGTATAGACTGAACAGTAGGGCGAAAGACTATAACGATGTCCGACTTTTTTTCTTTTTAATCCGTACATTTCGTTCATGGTCTTCCACTCTTATTGTTCCCTCTTAGATCTTGTATTTATTGTATATTACCCGTCTTTCCGTATAGCCTATCTCTGTTTTCCTCGTAATTTCGAACGTCTTGCACCATTTTATACTGTCGAACACTTTTCCCAGGTCGACAAATCTTATGAACGCACGGCATTCGCAATATATGTACGAAAGCTGAAAACCAGATGAGCTGAAATCGATTCAGTGGTCAAACCGTATAGAAGCTATTGCAAACCACTAATTAGTGAAATTTTATATACTTCGTATCTTTGTCGTCAAGGATGATCTGGTGCGAGACACAGATATTAAAATAACCGACGAAGGATCTTCGGAGGAAATATCTTCGGAACTGAAAATTCTTGATGCCCACGATATCTTGAAAAAAAAATTGTGACACGGAGAAGTTAAATATGTCTTGTCTCAGTCAGCTGAAACTATTTTCGCTGGTCAGAGACTTCCAATGGTCTACATCATGAATATGAGATGCACAGTAGATCCTTATGTTCAGACTGTCATTCAATTTTATAAATGCCTTACATGTGGCCACACCCAGGAACAGTGTCACAATGGTGAACGACGGACAAATTGTGCCGGACCGCAAAACATAACCGAATGCAATTCAGAGACAGTTAATGTGTGCACTGTAGGGCCTCCAGCTGGCCATGAACAAAAATTACTCTGAACTTGTCAATCAGAAGCGTCTTAAGTATGATACAGCGTAGTATAATGTGACTTTGGAACTGGCACTACAGATGGAAAACGGTAACCCTAATGCAGGACGTGCTGCCACCCTCCACCAATCTTGTGTGCTTCCGAGTTCCCACAGCTGCAGTATAGTTTATCGAAGAGGATCACAAGTACCCCGCGTGCTAATTCCTGGCCGGTCTCGCTGCCGGTGCCGGCGTTTTAGTCCACAGGACGCAACAACTTCCAGAGAGCTTACACGTAAGTCAGGACCAGCGGACACAACCAGTTGTCAGAGTGTGGAGAAACTTACACTAAGATGTATATTTGATAGCATACAGCTAGTTGATAATTTATGTGAAAAATATGTGTCAATCATTACTATGGCTCAGTCGGGTATAGTGTCAAAAGATGTTCAAAATCGTATTGTGTAGTGATTCAGGTACATCCCGTTAGCCCAAACATATAAAAAGAATGCATGTACTTTATGTATGTGTACATTATCTACATCTCCTCCTAAACTACAGGATCAATTTCAACCAAACGTGGTACACGGATCACTTACTGTCTGGATAGAGTCACTGTGTGGTCACAAACCAGCTACCTATCACAGGGGTGGTAGTATAGTATTAAGTAGCGTAGCTAGTGACGCGCAAATAGACTACAGAGTCCTCCAGAAAAATGTATACACACTTTAAGGAACGAAATGTATTACTTATGTGTTTATTTTACATTTAGTGACTGGTGACTCGTGTTATACAACCTTCAGTTTAGCACATGGTTATTTTTAATGTTCAAAATGTTCACCGTTGGCGGCTATACACATAATAAAACGACCAGCAGTCACCGCAACTACGTCAATCAATGTTACAGTGGAGATCGCTGCACATGTCGCTGTAAACTCCTGGCGAAGTTCCTCCAGGGTGCGTGGCTTACGTCGGTAGACGTTATCTTTCACAGTTCCCCGCAACTTAAAGTCCATAGGTGTTAGATATGGCGACCATTGAGGGAGTTCAATGGGCCACCTTCGTCCAATCCAATCCCCCGGAAAACTGTCATCCAGGAAAGCTCGTACGTCTAGGTGGTAGTGTAATGACGCCCCTTCCCATTGGTAGAAGACGTCTTCACCAGGTCCATAAAGGGCACTTATACATGACGAAATTGATGTGCGTAACATTTCTAGGTACACTTCTCCAGTGACAGTAGCATCAAAGAAATAGGGTCCTACTAAACCCCTAGATGATAGTCCACACCATACATGAACCCTTGATAGATTGACCGCTTTATCCACATAAACATGCGGATTTTAAGGTGCCCAGTACACATTGTTATGCTGATTCACAGTACCATTAATTTTAAATTGTGCCTCGTCATTCCACACTACCTTCGTCACAAATTTTTCGCCATCAGTTACCATTTACTGATACCATTTGCCAAATTGCATTCAGTGATCAGGATCGTCATCATGAATCGCGTGCAGTAATCGTGGAATGTGAACTTTCCATTTTGCAGCTTTCAGAATTCTTCGCACACTTGTACTGCTAAACCCCCACTTCACGTGCACATTGCGTAGCAGACTTCTGTGGAGAATTAACAAACGTTTCCAACACCACAGCCGACGAAGCAATACTTGTAGCCGTAAACTGCCTTCCTGGTCTTCCTTTGTGAATATCACAAATCGTTCCATGCAATTCAAACTTGTCAATGATGCGTTTAATTCTTAGGTGGATTGGCGGTTCAGTGTCGAACTCCCGCCTACACTGACGTTGCACTTCAACGGCATTGTCAAACTTGAAAAATCACATTACAATTAATTTTCGTTGCTAGAATGTCAAGCGTGTTCCTGTCATCTTGTTTTCTCAATACCGAGATGAAAGTACTAACATCTGTTGAGCCGAAGACCATACTACAACACATTCGTAACTCATACCAAACGACAATATCGATATATCGATAAAGCGTGACAAAGAGTGTATACACCTTTCTGGCGGACTCTGTATATTCATCCAGTATGAGAGCACTCCAGCAAGCAGGTGTGATGTCATAAACATTAGGCTGCGTGAAACTGCACAGTGATATTCGCTAGAGATAGAGGTGAAATACGTGTACAAATATGTGAGAAATATGTTAAATATAGGTGAAATATATGTGAAACGTGACTACCCTGACAAACACGCAGGTAAAACGTTCCTCCTCAGCTCGTAGATCGATTTCAACCTCATTACGTACATTTATTACTTGCAACAAACATTACACACAATTCCAAACCTTTACGAACGTTTTTCTCGCTGATACCCCCACCTCCCCCCACTAAACGCTGAAAGAAAAAACGTTTATGGCTTAATGCGTTTTCGATATTCATGCGGTAAAACTGCATCATCAGATATGACGCTTTAATTTATTATTTCTTTCCTATCAGCTGTGTTCCCAACACGTTTTGTCGACAGTATTCACATATATTTAATATATCACTCAATGTACCTATCATTTTACGATACACAGTTCACGAGGTACGGCGTCATAAGCACTGAGATGTGTGAAAAACTGTCTGTTGATATATGACGTATTAATTTGTTACTTCTTTAGTATTAACTGTAATCGAAAAATTTTTCTGAGGCACTATTTATCTATTCCACTGAATATACCTATAAATTGTATCACTCTACGGCACATAGTCAAGCATGTGTGATGTCATAAACATTAGGCTGCGTAAAACTGCACAGAGAAATTCGCTAGAGATAGAGGTGATTGACGGAGAGCCGGGAGAGGAGCTAATGTACAGAGAGAGGGACAGGAGATTGATAAAGAGATGTGACCAGAGAGAGGGGGCGAGGAGGAGATAGAGACGGAGAGGAGGATACAGCAGGGATATAGGAGATAGACTAATATAAGACTGGAATGAATACACACTTAAGCAATGCCGAGTACTCAACTAGTGTATTACAAAACAATCTACATCTACATCCATACTCCGCAAGCCATTTGACGGTGTGTGGCGGAGGGTACTTTGAGTAACTCTATCGGTTCCCCGTCTATTCCAGTCTCGTATTGTTCGTGGAAAGAAAGATAGTCGGTATGCCTCTGTGTGGGCTTTAATCTCTCTGATTTTATCCTCATGGTGTCTTCGCGAGATATACGTTGGAGGGAGCAATAACTGCTTGACTCCTCGGTGAAGGTATGTTCTCGAAACTTCAACAAAAGCCCGTACCGAGATACTGAGCGTCTCTGCTGCCGAGTCTTCCACTGGAGTTTATCTATAATCTCCGTAACGCTTTCGCGATTACTAAATGATCCTGTAACGAAGCGCGCTGCTCTCCGTTGGATCTTCTCTCTCTTCTATCAACCCTATCTGGCACGGATCCCACACTGGTGATCAATATCCAAGCAGTGGACGAACAAGCTTACTGTAACCTACTTCATTTGTTTTCGGATTGCATTTCCTTAGGATTCTTCCAGTGAATCTCAGTCTGGCATCCGCTCTACCGACGATCAATTTTATACGATCATTCCTTTTTAAATCACTCCTAATACCTACTCCCAGATTATTCACGGAATTATCTGTTTCCAGTTGCTGGCCTGCTGTATTGTAGCCAAATGATAAAGGATCTTTCTTTCTATGTATTCGCAGCACATTACACTTGTCTACAGTGGGATGCAATTGCCATTCCCTTCACCATGCATCAATTCGTTGCGGATCCTTCTGCAGTTCCGTACAATTTTCCATTGTTACAACCTCTCGATGTACCACAGTATCATCCGCAAAAAGCCTCAGTGAACTTCCGATGTTATCCACAAGGTCACTTATGTATATTGTGAATAGCAACGGACCTACGACACGCCCCTGTGGCACACTTGAAATCACTCTTACTTCGGAAGACTTCTCTTCATTGAGAACGACATGCTGCGTTCTGTTATCCAGGAACTCTTCAATCTAATCACACAATTGGTCTGATAGTCCAAATGCTCTTACTTTGTTCACTAAACGACTGCGGGGAATTGTATCGAACGCCGTGCGGAAGTCAAGAAACACGGCATCTACATGGGAACCCGTGTCTGTGGCCCTCTGAGTCTCGTGGACAAATAGCGCGAGCTGGGTTTCACACGATCGTCTTTTCGAAACCCATGCTGATTCCTTCAGAGTAGATTTCTAGTCTCCAAGAAAGTCATTATGGTCGAACATGATACGTGTACAAGTGATAGACGTTAGAGATCTAGGTCTATAGCTCTGCACATCTGTTTGACGTCCCTTCTTGAAAACGGGGATGACCTGTGCCCTTTTCCAATCCTTTGGAACGCTACTGTCTCCTAGAGATGAATTTAAGCAACTACGTACAGCTACTGGATATAATCCGTTGGGGGTAAGTGCTATCAGAGCATGAATAAAAATCGTTTAATGTCCGTTGTGGTAGTATACCGGAACCCACGAAATGGCAGCAACAGAGGTGACTTCCTCAGTCTGTTGAATAAGATAACGTATCTGGCGTTTATCATGGGAGACTTCGGTGGCATGGGGAAGCTGTAGAAAGGACACGTGGGCCCACTTGTGCTTCATGTCGTGTACGACACTAATTTTATAATCTTAAAATTTGGTTAATCAAATGTAAAATTATAACAAATTTAAAAACTTACTAAATTTTCTGTACACAGTCTCAATCGCATTTAACATTAATTTTTTATCACATAAATTTAATATTAAATGCGTTTTAGACGATATGTAGAAAATTTTAAAAGTTAAAAAAAATTATTATTTTATTTCATTATCTGCTTACGATCGTTTTCTCCTATTCTGACAATGTTAGATAATCTCATTACAACTTTTATATGGCTGGAGCAGCGACCATAATACGTAATTTGCGTGAAGAAATAATAAGCAACTTCTCAGTTGCATAATGGAAGGTTTATTTTAACCCCTTGATCATTGTTTCAACGTTGATATAAGGTCTTCTTCGGAACTAAATTAGTGACAACTGTGTTAAATTTTGTAGTGGAGGTACGTTAAAAAATAGCCGAAACGAGTCAGTATAGCACAAAATTTACAATTTCACCTCCATAATATTAAAAACATGCCCAACACGGTGCTCGTCATTGAGTACTACGCCATCAATACATGGCACATACACTAGCCTTGCGTAACTTGTTAACCATGACTGCCGGTTCCACCACTAGAATATCAAGACCAGGCGAAGGCAAGTCGGCGGTGGATGTGGTTCTAGCGTTCCCTGAGCCGACGTCTCCTGACATGTGGGGGATGCTGCAAGACAATGGGGTTTTGGTCAACGTTCACACACATACACACACACAAGCAGATGAAAATGGTAGGAATCACTGTCGAAGTCATTGTCCATACAACAAAGAGGCAGAGGAAGAATTATCGTGGTATCGTGATACATTGAATCTGGAGAGGAAGAGGAAGGCCACAAAGGGTTGGTGTTGATACGGATTACTGAAGAGGCATACGCATCAGGCATGCCAGCCGAAGGACGGGGAAGAATAAAGATGACAAACAGCGATTTCAGAAAGTAGCAATGCGCCAAGAGCATACAAAAAATTTAATATGCAGGGAAACTTCATATGGCTTAAAGCGTGTGAGGCATGGGTGGAAACAAGCAACGAAGGAAGGAAGATAAGGATTTAACGTACCGCCAACAACAACGGAGTGCATGCTCGGATGTTGTCCCGGATGGGAATGGATATCGGCCGTGCTCTTTCTAAAGAACTATCTCAAAAATTGCCTCGATGGTTTAGGGAAAACACAGAGAACCTCTGTAATCATGCTGGTCGCCGCCCCCCCTCCCTCCGCCTCCCCTAAATGAGAGTACATCTACTGATCACTCTGAGACAGATAGATCACCTTAGGTGAAAAGGAAACGTAAAGAATACAGACCATCCAAACAAGTCAAAGGTTTATAACACTATGGACGCGCAGTCTGCCACACCGACAAACTGCCTACTGATGGAAGAAATATTTTCAGGGCCAAGCCCGCCAACGGTACGAAGCGTGACTGAGCAAGAAATAGGCATCAGATCATCCAAAACCACTGCCCCCCGGACCAGATAACATCTGCTCTATCATGACAAAACTTGCTCTCACGGGAAAAACAGGTGTTATTAGTCGTTTTAATAAAGCAAGGGAGGATAGAATTGAGATGGCAGATAGTACATATGAAAACAATACCTGTCGTGCACGTTATAAACAAAGGGAAAAACACAACCCGAGCCGATTCATATACCGATATAGATGTTATCCAGTCTGCATAAAATTTTGAAACCTTGGTTAAAAGGTGTTTCGAATGGTACATGAAGCATTTAGAATACGTACCGAACTCTTAACTACGTTTCCGGCTTGGACAGGGCTCGGCAAATGCAGTGGTGGGTCCCCCTGCGGGTCCGGGGATTAGAATAGGCCCGAGGTATTCCTGCCTGTCGTAAGAGGCGACTAAAAGGAGTCCATCCCCCTCACGGGGGTAGTTAGCGCCTGCGTCCGGAGACGGACGGTTTCACGATCTATAATCGTGGTCTTTTTGGTTTTTCACTTCTCGTTTCTTCCTTCCTTTTGTTGGTTCCTTTCTTTGCTCTTCTCCACCTCACTGTCTTCCTTACTCTTTCCCTTGACTTCTCCTTGCCTTCTCATTGCCTTTTTCTCCTTGCCTTCTCATTGCCTTTTTCTCCTTGCCTTCTCATTGCCTTTTTCTCCTTGCCTTCTCATTGCCTTCTTCTCCTTGCTTCCTCATTGCCTTCTTCTCCTTGCCTTCTCTGGTCTCCGCCTCGGCGTTTGAGACAGTCTGTCCTCTTTCTCCCTCTCTCTCTTCTTTTTCCTCTTCTTCCTTCCTCCCTGTGCGTGTCTGAAGGCCGACCCACGCGTTCGCACGCGTAGCCGGTGACGGGGTAACGCGTAAGTCCCCGCCTTGGGTAGACATGTAAGGCACGCGCGTACCCCCTGGTAAAGGCCAGGCCCAGGGAGGGGTGATTGCCTGAGCTGATACCTTCTGACCATGCCGATTGGTCCCTCCGTCTGTTTCTCGGGAGGTGTGACCTGAGGTGTAAACATTCACCTAAGGCGGGAGTGCCCTCTGAGAGGGTCCCCACAAGGAAGGAGCGCGCCATCGGAGACGCTGGCAATCATGGGGGATTCCTCCGCAATGGATTCTACTCCATCGCTTTCGACTTCGACCCAAAAACGGAAACGTGACCAGCCAACAGTGACAAAAGTACTACCGCCTGCCCCACAGTTCCTCGTAGTTTCTCGATCTGAGGACGGAAAGGATTTTTCCTCTGTCAACCCTTTCGTTATTCAGAAGGGCGTAGATGCCATAGCCGGATCTGTCAAATCTTGTACCAGGTTGCGTAACGGTACCTTATTACTAGAAACTGAGAATGCCTTTCAGGCACAAAAACTGCTTCGGGCCACACTCTTGTACACGTTCCCTGTCCGGGTGGAGGCCCACCGAACTTTGAATTCGTCTGGTGGTGTAGTCTATAGTAGCTCCCTCGACGGATTGACTGACGAGGAGCTTCAATCTTTCCTCGCTGAGCAGGGCGTGACGGCTGTCCATAGGGTCATGAAAAAGGTC
This sequence comes from Schistocerca cancellata, assembly GCF_023864275.1. Lineage (NCBI taxonomy): Eukaryota > Metazoa > Arthropoda > Insecta > Orthoptera > Acrididae > Schistocerca > Schistocerca cancellata. The sequence goes on along the minus strand of NC_064631.1, from coordinate 168,856,500 downwards.
AACAATGACCTTGTACCGACCCGGACACTTTTCTTGACCTTCGATAGTGTTAAGCTGCCATCGCGCATCAAGGCGGGCTACGAGGTTATTTCTGTTCGCCCCTATGTCCCGACACCTACGCGCTGCTACCAGTGTCAGCGTTTCAATCACACTCGACAGTCTTGCTCCAATGCGGCTAAATGTGTCACTTGTGGCAGGGATGCCCATGAGGGTGACTGTCCACCTCCGTCTCCTCGTTGTGTGAACTGTCAGGGTGACCATGCCGCATCCTCCCGCGACTGTCCTGTCTATAAGGAAGAACGCTGTATCCAAGAAATTCGGGTCAAAGAGAAAGTGTCCACCTCGGCTGCTCGCAAGCTATTGGCTAGTAGGAAGCCCACGCTGCTCCCAGCGGGGAAATACAGCACTGTCCTCGCCTCTCCTCGGACTACCCGGGAGGTAACAACCCAGACATGCGATCTGACCTTCAGCACCACGGTCGTCCGTTCGGCCAGTGCTAAGATCGCACGGTCGACGTCTCCTCTTCCTCCCATCACCCCACAGACACCAGCCACTTCCACAGCTTCTGCTAAGTCGAAGACCCCGAAGTCAGATGCACGGGCCTTCAAGAAGGAACCATCCCGTGCAGACTTCCTCCGTCCCTCGACCTCCCAGCCTTCGACCGGTACTTCCACCAAACGTCCTTCTAAAAAGGCGCATAGGAAGCACAGTTCTCCTTCTCCGCCACGGCGCCTTTCTTCTCCTGCGCCACCCAGCGGTTGCCGCCCCAGGCCGTCATCCGTTTCGCCTGGCCGCACCGCTGGTAGCCGAACATCTGGCCGTTCACCGGCGGAGGAAGCTCCCCCTCCCGGCCATCCTCCCGAGATGGCCGATGACCCTATAGACCCCATGGACGATGACTGTCCGCCTACTGATAGCGGCGGCAGTGCTCGCTCGAAGCCAGGCCCTAAGCGGCCTTCGAGGTGACCCCTTCTCTCATCTTCCTTTTCTTACGATGGCACTTATTAACTGGAATATTCGCAGCATTCGCTCCAACCGAGAGGACTTGAAGTTGCTGCTCCGCTTGCACCGTCCGCTCGTCGTAGCCCTCCAGGAAACGAAGCTCCGCCCATGCGATCAAATTGCCTTGGCACACTACACCTCTGTGCGTTTTGACCTACCCCCTGTGGTAGGTATCCCAGCTCATGGAGGGGTTACGTTGCTGGTCCGGGATGATATTTACTACGATCCCATCACGTTGCACACCGGCCTGCAGGCAGTTGCCATCCGCATTACTCTCCCCACCTTTACGTTTTCCTTTTGTACCGTTTACACTCCATCGTCATCTGCCGTTACCAGGGCAGACATGATGCAACTTATTGCTCAGCTACCTGCACCATTTTTGTTAACTGGAGACTTCAATGCCCACCATCCCCTTTGGGGCTCTCCAGCACCCTGCCCGAGGGGCTCCTTGTTAGCAGACCTTTTCAACCAGCTCAATCTTGTCTGCCTCAATACTGGCGCCCCTACTTTTCTTTCGGACACATCTCATACCTATTCCCATTTAGACCTCTCTATCTGTACTCCCCAACTTGCACGCCGGTTTGAGTGGTATGCACTTGCTGATACATATTCGAGCGACCACTTCCCGTGTGTTATCCATCTCCTGCAGCATACTCCCTCTCCGTGCTCCTCTAGTTGGACCATCTCCAAGGCAGACTGGGGGCTCTTCTCTTCCAGGGCGACCTTTCAGGATCAAACCTTCACAAGCTGCGATCGTCAGGTCGCACACCTCACGGAAGTCATTCTCGCTGCTGCTGAATATTCCATCCCTCACCCTACTTCTTCTCCACGTCGCGTACCGGTCCCCTGGTGGACCGCAGCATGTAGAGACGCTTTACGTGCTCGTCGACGTGCTTTACGCACCTTTAAACGCCACCCTACAGTGGCGAATTGTATTAATTATAAACGATTACGTGCTCAGTGTCGTCGTATTATTAAAGAAAGCAAGAAAGCCAGCTGGGCTGCTTTCACAAGCACCTTCAACAGTTTTACTCCTTCTTCTGTTGTCTGGGGTAGCCTGCGCCGGCTATCTGGCACTAAGGTCCACTCCCCAGTTTCTGGCTTGAAGGTCGCGAATGAAGTCCTTGTGGCCCCTGAGGCTGTCTCCAATGCCTTCGGCCGCTTTTTCGCCGAGGTTTCGAGCTCCGCTCATTACCACCCTGCCTTCCTCCCCCGCAAACAGGCAGAGGAGGCTAGGCCACCTGACTTCCGCTCCTCGAATTGTGAAAGTTATAATGCACCATTCACCATGCGGGAACTCGAAACCGCACTTGGCCGATCACGGTCCTCCGCTCCAGGGCCTGATTCTATTCATATTCAGATGTTGAAGAACCTTTCTCCTGCGGGTAAAGGTTTTCTTCTTCGTACATACAATCGCATCTGGATTGAGGGACATGTTCCCGCATGCTGGCGCGAGTCTATTGTTGTCCCGATTCCTAAGCCGGGGAAGGACAAGCACTTGCCTTCCAGTTATCGACCTATCTCGCTTACCAGCTGTGTCTGTAAAGTGATGGAGCGAATGGTTAACTCTCGATTGGTTTGGCTGCTCGAGTCTCGACGCCTACTTACCAATGTACAATGTGGATTTCGAAGGCGCCGCTCTGCTGTTGACCATCTGGTTACCTTGTCGACCTTCATTATGAATAACTTCTAACGGAAGCGCCCGACCGCGGCTGTGTTCTTTGATTTGGAGAAGGCTTACGACACCTGTTGGAGGGCGGGCATTCTCCGCACCATGCATACATGGGGCCTTCGCGGTCGCCTCCCTCTTTTTATTCGTTCCTTTTTAATGGATCGACAGTTCAGGGTACGTGTGGGTTCTGTCCTGTCAGACACCTTTCGCCAGGAGAATGGGGTGCCACAGGGCTCAGTTTTGAGCGTCGCTCTCTTCGCCATCGCGATCAATCCAATAATGGATTGCCTCCCAGCTGATGTATCAGGCTCCCTTTTCGTGGACGATTTTACCATCTATTGCAGCGCGCAGTGTACACGTGTCCTGGAGCGCTGTCTTCAGCGTTCTCTTGACCGTCTTTACTCCTGGAGTGTCGCCAATGGCTTCCGTTTTTCTGCCGAGAAGACGGTCTGTATTAACTTCTGGCGCTACAAAGAGTTTCTCCCACCGTCCTTACGACTCGGTCCCGTTGCTCTCCCAATCGTGGAGACAACCAAATTTTTAGGCCTTACCTTTGACAGGAAACTTAGCTGGTCTCCACATGTGTCATATTTGGCCGCCCGTTGTACCCGTTCTTTAAATGTCCTCCGTGGTCTCAGTGGTATGTCGTGGGGAGCGGATCGAACCGTCCTACTTCGTCTATATCGGTCGATCGTCCGCTCCAAGCTGGATTATGGGAGCTTCGTATAGTCCTCTGCACGGCCATCCATCTTACGCCGCCTCAACTCCATACAACATCGGGGTTTACGACTTGCGATCGGAGCATTTTATACCAGTCCCGTAGAGAGTCTTCATGCTGACGCTGGCGAATTGCCACTCACCTACCGGCGCGATATACTGCTTTGTCGGTATGCCTGTCGGCTACTGTCAATGCCCGACCATCCGTCTTATCGTTCCTTTTTTGACGACTCTCTTGACCTTCAATACGGGTTGTATGTCTCTGCCTTGCTACCCCCTGGAGTTCGCTTTCGTCGCCTCCTTCAACACCTTAATTTTCACTCCCTGCAACCTTTCGAGTGGGCGAAAGCCGCACGCCACCTTGGCTCCAGGCTCAGGTCCGCGTTCACCTCGACCTCAGCTCGCTCCCAAAAGAGATCACCCCCGGTTCGGTCTACCACTCCCGTTTTTTGGAACTTCGTTCGAAGTTCATCAACATGACTTTCATTTATACAGATGGCTCTAAGACCAATGACGGGGTCGGGTGTTCCTTTATTGTCGGGGCACAAAGTTTCCAATACCGGCTCCATGGCCATTGTTCGGTCTTCACAGCTGAGCTCTTTGCCCTCTACCAGGCTGTTCTTTACATCTGCCGCCACCGACATTCTGCTTATGTCATATGCTCAGATTCCCTGAGCGCCATCCAGAGCCTCAGTGATCCGTACCCGGTTCACCCTTTCGTACACCGGATCCAACGCTCTCTCCAGCAGCTGGTGGACGTCGGTACGCCGGTTAGCTTTATGTGGGTTCCTGGCCATGTCGGTATCCCTGGGAACGAAGCTGCAGATGCCGCGGCCAAGGCTGCGGTCCTCCAGCCTCGGACAGCTTCTTGTTGTGTCCCTTCGTCCGATTTTAGCAGGGTCATTTGTCGGCGCGTCGTGTCGCTGTGGCATGCCGATTGGGCTGCACTTACCGACAACAAGCTTCGGGCCTTAAAACCTCTTCCCGTGGCTTGGACGTCCTCCTCACGCCCGTCTCGGCGGGAGGAGGTCGTTTTAGCAAGGTTAAGAATTGGACACTGCCGGTTCAGCCATCGCCATCTGCTGACGGCTGCGCCGGCGCCGTTCTGCCCATGTGGGCACTTGCTGACGGTTAGGCACATTTTAATGTCCTGTCCAGATCTTACCACACTGCGCCTCGATCTTAACCTGCCTAATACTTTCGATGCCATTTTAGCGGATGACCCACGAGCAGCTGCTCGTGTTCTTTGTTTTATCAATTTGACAAACCTCGCTAAGGACATTTGATGATGTTTTTTAATCCTCTGCCTGTCCGTCTGTCTTTTATTGTGTTTTCCCTTTTAGTTGTTGTTGTCAACTTGTGCCTCGCGGTGCATTTTTAGAGTAGTCAGGGCGCTAATGACCATTGAAGTTGTGCGCCCTAAAACCACAAAAAAAAAATAAATGCAGTGGTGGTATTTAATATAAGGGAAAGAGCTTATACGTGGAAAACACATGTTTCATTACGTATGTGGTGCTGCACGCTTTTTTCCCGTACAGTTTACAAAGAAGCAAAACAAAATATATTCTCGTTTCACCATTAAAATTACGCTAAGTACTTAAAAATTGGAAAAACGTGGCCTTATGGTTAGGAAGGTACAGAAATTAGTATAAGGCAGGTCAGCTAGATGACGCGCACAGTGATAAATGTCAACAGTTCGTTACAGTCGTACGGCAGTTATTGTGATAATGCTGCGTGGGAAGCAAGTATTAAGACGTGCAAGGAAATGGGTCTGTCTGATCACCAGACTGACAGGAAATCAGAATAGAAATTAGGGCGTTCCAGTGGTGTTATTCAAAATATTGTCAGGCTGGATGCACAGCTTGGCAAAAATGAGAAATATGAGCCAATACTGTCAGATACACTTTTGATTCTGCGTATAGCAGATGTTAACGGATTTTGTTGCTCTCAAATCGTGGCTCATTTGTAGTTTTCAGTCACTCATGAGGCTTTAGACAAATTCTGGCTCAAGATGAGGATCTGGCATTGAAGAAATGGCTCGATAAGCCACCTTCAAACAATGCGCATAAGGAAGAAGATATGTTATCGACGGTATAATGAAAGAAAGTAATTTTCAGTAACGAGAAATTTAATTTGGATGGGACAGATGGTTTTCAGTATCACCGGCATGATCTATGTAAAGAAGAAAACGTTGGGACGAATAGAAACTTGGCGGCGGCATCGTCATGATCTGGATAGCATTTTGTGCTAAAGGCACGTCCATCATAGCTTGGTTGCACCCCAAAATAAAGTCCTATGATTATACAGGAAGGCTGGAGATTGAATTGGTTCATATGTATCAGGAGTCTGACGATGATAATTTACTGTTCCAACAGGATAACCCTACAAACTTCCTGGCGGATTAAAACTATGTGCCGGACCGAGACTCGAACTCGGGACCTTTGCCTTTCGCGGGCAAGTGCTCTACAATCTGAGCTACCCAAGCACGACTCACGCCCCGCCCTCACCGCTTTACTTCCACCAGTACCTCTCATTGCCGGAAAACTCTAGCATTCACAGGTCTGCCAAGACAAACTCGTGGTTTCAAGATAAAGGAATTCCACTTCTGAGCTGGCCATCGAGAAGTCTGGATTTAAATCTCGTGGGGAATCCCAGCACGACGTGCTTATCGCAGTGGACACCATTCGAACTGTGGCCCAGCTGAAAGCTGCACTTCCACTGGAGTGGAAGAGATGTCCTTATACAATCAATGCCTAAGAGGATTTTCGCAGGCATTAAGAACAAGAGAGATTCGACTAAATACTAGGTCATGGTTGTGATCTATTTACTGTGTACGTTCGGTTATTCTGACAAAAATTAATAAGTGGCTTTGTAAACCACCACTAATGTTGTTTTGTTCCTTTAAATTCCTTAACTACCGTTGCAAATGGTGAAATGAGAATGTAATTTGTTTTGATTTGTTGTAAAAGAATGCAAAAATGCGTGCAGTATCAAATACGTGATTAAACATGTTTTTTCCACAAATAATCACATTCCTTTATACTAATTTCCACAACTGTATGTCATCGCATCTGATACTGGCCAACCGGCTGTGTTACTCCATGCATGAGAATTTAATGGCGTTTTATACCGATGTAAGTAGATGTGTACAACAACGTCCTGTTGCCTAACCTTGCTCAGATATTGTGATACTTACAGCTACCACAAAGTTTTGTCTGTAGCCTTCTGCCTCTGTCACACGAAATAGGGTTATTAACGATCAGACCTAGGTCAACCAGTACGAGCCTGGGGTAAGGATGAGTCCTCTCCCACTTGCTGTTTAGCGGTTGTACCAATGAATTCCGATGGGATCCTATCACACAAAACTACCATATTACAGTATGCCTCAAGTCTGCGTATTTATGTTATTGAACATTCTTTGGAGAGCGTTACAGACAACTTGAACGAAAAAGTTCACAACTTCTGACACTGGCTATAGGTGAACGGATTGAACACTGCCCCTAGTAAGTCAGAGGTCAGCACATAATCACGATACCCATTCAAAACGATTGAAGCCACGCAATTAGGGGCTTACAGAATTCCACTTAAATAATGTGGTAAACCCTCTGTAAGGCCAAAAAGCCGACGTTCCTCGAAGGAATTATCGGAATGGTACGGTTGTCTGACGATTTCACGTATAGACAAAAAAAAAGATAACAATTTCAGAAAGAATGGATGGCTCATTCCAGAGAAAGAGCTCCACAAATTGAGCAACTCAACAACACGTTGATCCACCTCTTGCCCATATGCAAGCAGTTATTCGACTTGTCATTCATTGACAGAGTTTTGTCTGTCCTCCTGAGAGATATTGTGTCAAATTCTGTCCAAGTGGCGCATTAGATCGTCAAAATCCCGAGTTGGTTGGAGGGCCCTCCACATAATGCTCCAAACGTTCTGAATTGAGGAGAGACCCGATGACCTTTCTAGCCAAGGTATGTTTTGGAAAGCACGAAGACAAGTGGTAGAAACTTTCGCCCTGTGCTGGCGGGCATTATCCTGCTGAAATGTAAACCCAGGATGGCTTGCCATCAAGGGCAAGGAACCGTGGAGTAGAATATCGTGGTCGTGCCGCAGTACTGCAAAGGTGCCACAGATGACAAGCAAAAGGGTCCTGCTACGGAAAGAAATGGCACCCTAGACCATCAGTGCTGGTTGTCGAACCGCATGTCGGGACAGTCACCACTGCCCGCATCTCGTGGTCGTGCGGTAGCGTTCTCGCTTCCCACGCCCGGGTTCCCGGGTTCGATTCCCGGCGGGGTCAGGGATTTTCTCTGCCTCGTGATGGCTGGGTGTTGTGTGCTGTCCTTAGGTTAGTTAGGTTTAAGTAGTTCAAAGTTCTAGGGGACTGATGACCATAGATGTTGAGTCCCATAGTGCTCAGAGCCATTTTGAACAGTCACCACTGTCCGAGACATCTCCAGACACGTCTTCGCCAGTAATCGGGGGTCACTTCGAAGGGGGACTCACCACTGAAGACAATCCCACTCCAGTCAATGAGATTCCAGGCCGCCCCAGACAGTGGTGGGACACCAATCTGACTGTCGCCCACCATATTCTCTGGCGTGCCGTTTCATTCCATAGCACGACCCCTTTGATTGTCATCCACGGCACCCTTGCAGCACAGCGTTACGTCGACGATATTCTACGCTCCGTTTTGTTGCCCTTGATGGGCTTACATGTCATCAAGATAACGCCTGCTTGCAAATGGCGAGAGTTTCTACTGCTTGCCTTCGTGCTTGTCAAAGGCCACCTCGGCCAGCAAGGTCCCTGGATCTCTTAACAATTGAGAACGTTTGTAGAATTATGGGCAGGGCTCTCTAACCATCTCGTGATTTTAACGATACAACGCACCATTGGAGAGAATTTGGCACGATATCTCTCAGGAGGACACCCAACACTCTATCAATCAATGCCCAGCTGAATAATTTCTTGCGTAAACGCCAGAGGTGGATGAATACTTTACTGGCTTGCTCAATTTGTAAAGCTCTTTCTCTTGACTAAATCATACAGTTTTTATGAAATTGTAATTATATCTTTGCCTGTAGGCGTACATCATATATACCGATTTCCGTCCCATTTGGATAATTCCTTCGTGGTGCGTCGATTTTTTATTGAGTGCAGGTTGTAGTGGTTACTTGGACATAAAGCAGCTTGCGCAGGATAGAGTAGCATGGAGGGGTGCATAAAACCTGTCTCTTGACTGAAGACCACAACAACATCTAAGCGTTATACAATTAAGCTTCGATGGTCGCACCACATCGACCATATCAGACGTAATTGTCAAAGCATTCTGAATATATGTCTTGACACGATGGGAAGCACATGGGGCACAGATTCTGTAATAGCTCGACACCTATATCGTGCACTGGGGCTACCTGACCTACATTACGCCCTCATGTTGTATGGCACCACACAGCGGCTGCACTTGACGGGTGTCTATACAGAACACTGCGACTATGCATTGGCAATCTAAGACCTACTCTCAAGATCACTGTGTCTGTCGGAACAGTGGAAGAATCATTACCACCAGACACAAAGTATGTCAGTAACAAAATTAATCAGGAAACTTCAACAGTGCTTAGGGCATAAGCTACAAGTAAAATTCACGGCCTTACAGTGACATGCTCCAATAACGGTTATTGGACTCGTATGTGAATGTCACCTCTTGCGGAGGAATTAGAACTTTAAGCAAATACCAGAAACTCATCCAAAAAAGCGACCACAGCTGCCCTACTTTGAGCAAGTGTACTAACATATGAACCTGGTGCTGGACATAACGTACTAGCCGTAATAATCAATAGCAGCAATGCGGTCAGCCTTCTAGTGTGTGTATACCGACAGGTCTAAATATAAAAGCCCCATCGGCTATGTAGATATTACAAATAAAATGAGTGAAGTATTTCGCATGCCGAAACAGGCATCAATTTACGCAGATGAAAACCTATTCATTGAAACGTCACTAAAATAGGGCATGACTATAGCAGCTAACCATATCGTAATAATCACGGACTCGCTCTTCGTGGTGCGAATCCTGGCATCAATAAACAAGGACAAGGAGAGTTGTTCCATATCATACCGAATAGCTGTGTGGGGCAAGGTCCATGCTGTGATTGTGGGGAAGAAGAAAGCTGACCAATATTGGCTAAAGACATAACGACGAATAGCTTACAAGAGCGATGCATTCCAGAGGATGACCTCATCGCAGTAGCTAGAGACAGGGCTAAAAGCGAATAGAATAAGGCGTAGGAGATAGTACATCTGCACTAGATCACATGGTACAAAGAAACCCATCAACATTTATCGAAGGCCCAGTGACATCTGGAAACTGGGCTATGAAATGTAACTCGGCTGGTATTTTGTAAGGGTCATTCCCTTGTTGAAATTCAACCATGGATGCTACTGTCAACATCTTTATAGACTCCACATCATACCATGCGTCATACTTTCGCTGCACTCAGCAGAGAAGAGAATCAGACTGGCTGCTTACGGAGTTAGTCCTCATGAATACAGAGCTTCCTTCGAATGTGTTGACACTCTCGATATGTTCGTGTGGTGTGTGTGTGTGTGTGTGTGTGTGTGTGTGTGTGCCGGCCGGGGTGGCCGAGCGGTTCTACGCGTTACAGTCTGGAGCCGCGCGATCGCTACGGTCGCAGGTTCGAATCCTGCCTCGGGCATGGATGTGTGTGATGTCCTTAGGTTAGTTAGGTTTAAGTAGTTCTAAGTTCTAGGGGACTGATGACCTTAGAAGTTAAGTCCCATAGTGCTCAGAGCCATTTGAGCCAGTTAAGTCCCATAGTGCTCAGAGCCATTCTTGTGTGTGTGTGTGTGTGTGTGTGTGTGTGTGTGTGTGTGTGTGTATGTGTGTTTTATTTCGATTTATTACAGTGTTGTTCACCATACCTCAGAAATTTGTTTTAATTCTCTCAGAAGTTATAGAAACGACGCACTGAAGCCTTCAGATGACAGGCAGCACCTGAAGTTTGCCCTGGCGTATTGGTGTACCCTAAGACTAACTAAGAAATAAAAACGAACGGTGTGCCATGTGCTGATAGCAACATACCAGCGGGGTAATGGTTTCCACCACATCGGGAACTGTGCTTGCCTCCGACGTACAATTTGTTTAAACAGCTCTTGTGTGTGTGTGAAATCTTATGGTACTTAACTGCTAAGGTCATCAGTCCCTAAGCTTACACACTACTTAACCTAAATTATCCTAAGGACAAACACACACACCCATGCCCGAGGGAGGACTCGAACCTCCGCCGGGACCAACCGCACAGTTCATGACTGCAGCGCCCAAGACCGCTAGGCTAGTCCCGCGCGGCTACAAAAGTTCTGCACATATTCTAATCTGTATGGGCGTACGCACAAAACTCTAAAAAGTCCTTTTATTTGTTTTTATTCCGTATTTCAGTGAATTACGAGGGGATTTATTACGTTGATGACGAGTGATACATGCAGAACACATACACACAAACCTTGTCTTACACTCATAGTTGTCAAACAGTCCCTATGTACTATACAAATACATATGGTGTATTCCTGTATAAGTGCATGAAAAATGCGCTTAAGAGCACAGGAAGTTAATAAAGACTGCAGACATTATCATAACAGATGAACAGTCTTGTTGCTGAAAGCCTCTTCCCTCATATTTCGTGCCCTAGGGAGAATGAATTATTTATCCTGATTCCAATCACTGGAGTGCACGGATATCGGTCTTTCCAGATAGGCTGGTAACGATTTCTGCTGAAACCAGACTCTTACCGAGACAAGAAACTGCTTTCTCCTGTGTTTCACATTTGAAATCACCGAGATATTCGTTACCTTACCATACTCCGTAACTGTAAAAGAGAAGACGACGAAGAGTATGTAATAGTACGGACGGAAATACGTCGTCTTTTGTCTGCCACTAGGCAACAATAATTTCTGCTTCGCCTGCACCGTTCCCAGCGTTTGTTGTTCTCTTACCTTTCACAAAGCAAAGTATCTTCCGCTCATTATTCCTACTGCACTCCAGCGGAAGCTGCTGGGGCAAGCAGTGGTCGAAATCTATGGTCCTCTCAGCGGCCCGGCTAGAGAGAAGCAGGGAAAACAATGGTACGCACTATTTTACAAGAACCAAACATTTTTCTTTACAAATTTACAGCACCTCATGAAATCAGGTAGCTTTTACGCTATTGCTGGAAGAAACAAAACATATTTTAGAACATTACGTGACATCATAGGGAAGGAGTTACATGACATGACAAATAATTCGTTATTTACATCTACGAGGGGACTATTAACCCTTTCTGGACGCGAGGCTCGTATACGTGGCCCGATTGCCGCGTCGTATACCAAGCGCTGTATCTAGGGACTGGCTAGGAGTATCGACACGGGACGGGGTCCATCCTGACAAAAGGGTAGTTGTTCTGGCTAATTTCAAGTGGGGATTGTGGTGTCACCGCTAGACACCACACTTGCTAGGTAGTAGCCTTTAAATCGGCCGCGGTCCGTTAGTATACGTCGGACCCTCGTGTCACCACTATCAGTGATTGCAGACCGAGCGCCGCCACACGGCAGGTCTAGAGAGACTTCCTAGCACTCGCCCCAGTTGTACAGCCGACTTTACTAGCGATGGTTCACTGACAAATTACGCTCTCATTTGCCGAGACGATAGTTAGCATAGCATTCAGCTACGTCATTTGCTACGACCTAGCAAGGCGCCATTACCAGTTACTATTGATGATGTAAAACATGTACCGTCAAGAGCTATGTGCACCAATTATGGATTAAAGTTAAGTATTCCAACAGCTACGACCTTTTTTGCTAAAGTCTAACTTCCTTGTCCTGTTCCAGACCTCACGCCAGCCTGCGTGAGCTTTATCGCGTGCCTTTCGGCTTCCTCCTAGTGGATTGGCTGTCTTGCAGTCCACAACAGGGATAGTCAAAACTTTCTTGCTATACGTCATCATAGCAAAGAAAAGACACTAAAGGGTCATTTGCAGTTTCGGAAGAGTCCCATCAAGGACCTTGTGGGCGACGTCAGTGCTCAACCAACCCATCGAGGAAGAGGCCACGCTCTGAACATGGTGACCTACAAAGGATGGACGGCCTGTACCATCCTATCGCAACCGGAAAAAAGGGTGACTGTGTCGTTCGCAGTGATCGCTCCAAGCCAGGAGGGCGAAAACGGTCCCACTGTTTTTGAGAAACTTGTTCGTCCATCTCGTCTCTTCATGTGCCTGAGTGCTTCAACAGGTACCAAAAAGTAGCAGAGTACCGAAAGGACTTGTAAAATATGGCTGCCTATCGAAACATCGATATGCCAAAGTTGCAAAGTTTGTTTTAAGCAAATTTTATGAAATTTTGTACTTTATTGACATTAATTAAAATTTCTTCGCTCAAAATGGATTCTTTTATTTTTCTTCCCACGGACGTCCCATAAGAGATAAAACTGTATTTTATACGTCGTTTTAAAGATAAAACGTTAAAGAATAAGATACATCTAATTTTAATATGTCTAATTCAATGCCTCACCTCCTAACTAAAAAAAGTAACAAAAATCAAATTTTTGGTTGTTTTTCTATTTTAACACCACCACCATGTCAAAAAGTGCGCGATGTGGAATAATGAAAATAGTATGCCAGTAAAGAGCATGTCTTAAGCTTTATTTACAAATGAAATTACACCTGTAAGTCAAAAACTGTAGATTTTTATGAGTAATGAAAGAAACACAAGGGATATGGAGTCCGCACAGCGCCGCCGAATTGCTCCACTTTGGGGAAACGCGCTTCGACCCGAAAGGGTTGAACCAAGCCTTAACACGTCATTTCCTAGGAGATGATTCACACAGTAAACAAGAATGTTCACAGTAATCAGTCGACATATACGCAGTTACTTACCCTGAACAGCCAATACATTATGACCAGTATCCACCCCGCGTTAGATGCCGCTTCCAGGGGTTGTGCGCACGTGATGCGGAGACAAAAGTACATAAGCGGAGCAGACACGGACGGGTGATTGCCTTGGCGAAGATACGTGCTGTAAATGGGGAAATCCATTGAGATAAACGACTTTGACTACTGGCAAATTATTGTTACGCAAAGCCTGTAAACGAGTACCTCGAAAGCAGCGAAGCTGGTCAAATGTTCACGTGCTACTATCTTGGGCATCTATGGAAAGAGGTAGAATTACAGTGAAACAACCAACAGACGCTAAACGGTTGGACGTCTATGAGTCTTCACAGAATGCGGGCTGGGAAGCTTGTCTGCTGTCTAAACTATAATAGATGGTGATGTGTGGCACCTCTGCCGAAAGAACACAACGCTGGTGCACAGACGAGTGTTTCGGAGCACATGGTTGATCGCACTTTGTTGAACATGGAGCTCCGCAGCATACAACCCTAGGTGTTAGCATGTTGACCAAACGGTATCGTCCATTATGGTTGATGTGGACATGAGACCATTGGGATTTGACCGTCGATCTATGGAAACGGGTCGGCTCTTCGGGTGAATTACATTTTTGCTACACTAGGCCTGTGGTCATCTCCACAAATGCCGTCCTCGAGCTGAACGGCGACACGAAACGTGCAGCGCGCCACGGGCTCAGGCTGCTGGGATCAGTGTTATACTACGGGAAACATTCTCCTGCGCTTGCATAGGGCCTGTGGTAGTAATCGAAGACACGCTGACAGCTGCGAACCACCTGCATCCCTTCGTGCTTGATGTCTTCCCCGGAGGCGATGTCATCTTTCAGTAGAACAATGGTCTCGGAGCCATGACGGTGCTACAGTGGTTTGAAGAGCATTATAGCGAACTCACGTTGATGTCTCGGCGACCAAATTCACCCGATTAAATCCCATTGACCCAGTCTGCGTCGCTATGGGGCACGATCACCGCTTATGAAAATTAGCGGCCAGTTATTGACGCGAATTACATGACCAATGCGTTGACGTCTAATGCTACGCACCCCCACAAACCTACGAACAAACTGTCGGATCCCTGATACTCAGAATCGAATCAGTGATATATTTCGATCCGAAGACAGATAAACAAGCTATTAATTCAGGTGGTCATAACGTTTTGGCTCATCAGTGTGTATACATTCTGTGACCGCCAGTAGCCAACGGTCACCACAGAATTATTGCTTTTTCTTCGTCTGTTCGCTAGCTAAAATAATGTCTATTTCAGTCACAAGGCCATAATGAGATCTCTATTTACTCAATAACGTAAAAAACGTATGAGTGTCCAGTACTACTACATCTGCAGTAAATTAAAATATCTCCGAAAATACATAAACTAGAAATTAGAGATTCGATTTCTTGATTGAGAAATTGGAATAATGTCGAATTTCAGCATGGCTTGCATTCATGGGAATTCTACAATCAATGAAGAAAAAACACAAACATCAGTTTCGTGCATTCGGGGAATGTCGTTCAATATGGTACGAAGACAAGTTACGGGACAGTTCTGTGTAACGCACATTGTATGAGATTTCAGATAATGTGGCACCTGAGTAACATCTGGTATGTACTTCTAAAGAACTTAGAAGCAAAGTTAGGTCACTGGCAGTAACGACGGAAGCTGAGACGTGGAGTTGTCTTGATTCACGGTAATATACGCCTCTTAGCCGCCTTACTGTCACTGGGTTACCCGAGGACTCGCATTAGAACTTTGCAACATCGTCTCTTTCAGCCGGTATTTCGCACGTAGTGAAGGCCATCTGTTGCTACACTGCAGTGCCTTCCTCTCTATGTTTTCAGGATACTGAAGTGTTAAGAAATTCAAGTGAGCACTAATGATGATTAGAGGCAGTCAGTTATATGCCGACTTGGGGATTAAGAAGCCGCTGCAGTGGTATTTACTCTTTTTATTTCCAGATTACAAACGGTTTCGCAGCACTCAAAACCACTACTTGAAGTGACACGTAACTAAGTCACAAGAGGGAAATAGCCTGAAACATAGAACCCAACACTCATTTCCAGACCAAACAAGTAAACCGTTAAATACGGGCCATTTAGTTGATTACTGGTTTTGTCTAAAAACGAATATTGGGTTCCATGTTATGACCCACTTAGGTCTTATGATTCAGTTGAGCTCCACCGATTATTTTGCACTTGAGTCCCTACGTCCAGCTGATTTTTGGTCATTGACGCACCGCCGTTTAGTGGTTTGTTGTTTTGATCTGACAACGACTGTTGAGTTCCATGTTCCGGGCTACGTAGCTGTTACGACTTAGCTATATATTAGTTGAGGATGAGGTTTTCAGTGACAGGAAACCGGTTGTGATCTGATTACAGGTATGTTACATACAGCTGAAGCCCTTTCTTAATTCCTGTGATAAGTCGTGGCTGTGGTTGCCCTGTTGACAAGGCTTTCGGCTACCTACGGAGTATTAAATAATGTTAAATTCCACCGTACTGGTTCGGTCATTAACGTAGGAAAGGTAATATCTATGCGCCAGAAATTAAATTTACAGTATGCATCTTTTGTGATGTTTCCAGGCACTTTTTTCACAGTATATCTAGTTGTTGTTTACACACTGCAGTTAATCGGGTATCTGCTGTTATAAAATTAGACTTTCCAACTCGCTACTACTACATCTTATTGAGGCTGTCACACGTGAACATAGAAAGTGTGAACAAAACACAAAAGTTCGCTGCTTGAGATGCTATTGACGCTTGTTTCAAGGATATCATGCCTGAATCTTTGCAATAAAGACGACGTTGTAACCACGAAATTGCTGTTGACAAATCAAAGAAAAAAGAAAAGAAAAAAAGAAACATTTATTTAAAGAGGGCTGTAGATGTTCCCTATATCATTTATTTTGAAAAAGGATGATGCGACCAAATAGTCAAATATCTCGCACTCCATTCGTGCGGGGAATTGAAAGGAAAATGACAACGCCGCGAAGAACTTTGTATGTCCCTGTGCCTTTCTGGGTGTATATGTAAATGCAAATAAGGTCGACCGAATTATACCCTCTTGAAATGAATGAGATGCTCTTCACGCATTTATTAACTGTTCCAGAGGTCGCAATATGGAGGTATTATTGGACGGCCCGTTGTAAATGGAAATGGAAATGAAGCTTGACAGAGCGTGGGGGAATGTTGAGGGAGATCCGCACCACCGCACTAGGCTAGGTCTTAATGGAGGTGGTTTGCAGTTGCCTTCCTCCGACCGTATTGGGGATGATTGATGTTGATGAAGACGACACAACAACACCCAGTCATCTCGGGGCGGGTGAAAATCCTTGACACCGCCGGGAATCGAACCCGGTACCCCCTGCTAGGGAAGCGAGAACGCTACCGCGAGGCCACGACCTGCGGACCTTAGTAAATGGCCATAGATAGATCAGCAAAACACTGGTTTTAAGACACAACATACAGGGATAGTTTTTACAGAATATAAACATCGTGCATAGACCTCTTCGCAATCTTTTGATAAGTGTTCTGAAAACAGATGTCTTTCGTCGTTACCAACACCTAAAGCGCTATGAGGAGCCAGATAAATGGGTACATATATATTCGACAACCTACCGGACTATTTTAAAGGCTTAGTTGGTAATGTAGCCGAGTTTAAGGGTAAATCAGAGAACTTTCTGTTGTACAACTAGTTCAGTGAATAGTATCTTTAATGTGTTAGACAGAAACATAATTAATATTAGCACTGAGAAGCTATGGCATTTCATGTATTTCCCGTTTCTTTTTAGCGCACTTGAATAAAATGAATATCCATTCCTTCCTCCACAGACCAAATACGCGGAGTTCACGGATTATGGCCCGCATAATGTACAGTAACGTAATAGACGAAATGATGGTCGATCTGCTTTTGACACCAAATTAAATAGAGGATGAAGCAGTATGGTTCCTAGATTCCAGGAAGAAAAGTTCTTGAGCATACATCTCTACGGCAGAAAGGGGACATCTGTACAAATCTTGGACAAACGGTCAACAAGACACGGCTATCTTCCGAGATAAGGAGACACTTCCGTCTAAATGACAACAGCCTCTTTTTATGGTGGTTAATGGGTCTGATCAAACTGACTAAAGTCAACAACATAGGACGCAGAAATCAATGGAAGACTACTGCAGTAAAGAACCTAGTGGTACTACCTGTCGCAATGTATCAATCTCGCAGGAAGGTAGGTTGTGATAATAAGAATTCTAGGCGGTTTCTGGACAGTTCTGATCTGTCGTTGCGGATAAATATGCAGAAGTGAAACGCTCAGAATGACGAAAGTAAATGTTTCTAAGAATGGGAAGGAAAAGAAAACCACTTCCCTTGGAGCACTTACATTTTCATGACATTTTGCAGTTCTACGTTCTACAAGACGGCTTTATTGCCTACAGATATCACGGGTTTGCAACACCGCTGAACATGATCCCACAGACATGGAGTGTAGCGTGACGGCCACGTTTGCTCCGGTGCAGTAAGGTGAATCACTAGAGACCGTTCAAAAGTATTCGACGAAATCCTGGACTCATACAGAGCGAAAAGGGTCTTTATGCTTTTGTATCCCTTCCTTTTTCGCGCCCTACTGAGACACTAGCGTGAATACACTACTGCCATTAATGTTGCTACACCAAGAAGAAATGCAGATGATAAACGGGTATTCAATGGACTAATATATTATACTAGAACTGAAATGTGATTACATTTTTACACAATTTGGGTGCATAGATCCTGAGAAATGAGTACCCAGAACAACCACCTCTGGCCGTATTAAACGGCCTTAATACGTCTGGGCAATGGGTCAAACAGAGCTTTGATGGCGTGTACACTTACAGCTGCCCATGCAGCTGCAACACGATACTACAGTTTATTAAGAGTAGTGACTGGTGTATTGTGACGAGCCAGTTGCTCGGCCACCATTGACCAGACGTTTTCAGTTGGTGAGAGATCTGGAGAATGTGCTGTCCAGGGCAGAAGTCGAATATTTTCTGTATCCAGAAGGGCCCGTACAGGAACTGCAACATGCGGTCGTGCATTATCCTGCTGAAATGTAGGGTTTCGCAGGGATCAAATGAAGGGTAGAGGCACGGGTCGTAACACATCTGAAATGTAACGTCCACTGTTCAAAGTCCCTGCAATGCGAACAAGAAGTGACCGAGACGTGTAACCAATGGCACCCCATACCATCACGCAGGGTGATAAGCCAGTATGGCGATGACGGATACACGCTTCCAATGTGCGTTCACCGCGATGTTGCCAAACACGGATACGACCATCATGATACTGTAAACGGAACCTACATTCATCAAAAAAAATGGCGTTTTGCCATTCGTGCACCCAGGTTCGTCGTGAGTAGACCATTGCAGGCCCTCCTGTTTGTCGTGCAGCGTCAAGGGTAATCGCAGCCATGGTCTCCGAGCTGATAGTCCATGATGCTGCAAACATCGTTTAACTGTTCGTGCAGATGGTTGTTGTCTTGCAATCGTCCTCACCTGTTGACTCAGGGGTCGTGACGTGGCTGCACGATCCGTTAGAGCCATGCGGATAAGACGCCTGTCATCTCGACTGCTAGTGATACGAGGCCGTTGGGATCCAGCACGGCGTTCCGTACTACCCTCATGAGCCAACCGATTCCATTTTCTGCTAACAGTCATTGGATCTCGACCAACGCGAGAAATAGTGTCGCGATACGATAAACCGAAATCGCCATTGGCTACTATCCGACCTTTATCAAAGTCGGTAACGTGATGGTAGGCATTTCTCCCCCTTACACGAGGCATCACAATAACGTTTCACCAGGCAACTCCGGTTAACTGCTGTTTGTGTATGAGAAATTGGTTGGAAACTTTTCCCATGTCAGCACGTTGTAGGTGTCACCACCGGCGCCAACCTTGTGTGAATGCTCTGAAAAGGTAATCATTTGCATACCACAGCATTTTCTTCCTGACGGCTAAATTTCGCGTCTGTAGCACGTCATCTTCGTGGTGTAGCAATTTTAATGGCCAGTAGTGTATGTCGGCAAAGGGTCCGTGTAACCTCCGTGTGCACACTCCACAGGAGAGAACGAAAAATAAGAGATAAAATAGCGTTAAAACCATTTTCTCGCTATGATCACGTTCTAATTTCGTCAAAATGTTCTAGGCTGTATATCAGAGCAAAAATCGTGGCACATAGTAATCGAAAGGGGTTGCAAACTCGCAGTGTTGACTTGCTTTGGGGGGGGGGGGGGTCAGCAGTGTCTAACCTTTGACATCACACTGCAGACTGTCGTTTTCGACAGTAAAATGTGTGATGAAGAACTCCACGAGGAAAGAGATGGCTCCATTCAAGCCCCTTGTGACACATCGTGAGGCCTTTTCGTATCGATTCTGAGCATCAGTGTGTCCGAAATGTTTTCCTCAGCCACCCATAGAGAAATCGCGTGATATGAACACTGGATGTCGCAGTTCTGAGCCGACCTCTGTGGCCGAGCGGTTCTAGGCGCTTCAGCCTGGAACAGCGCGACCGCTTCGTTCGCAGGTTCGAATCCTGCCTCGGAATTGGATGTGTGTGAGATCCTTTTTTACTTTGGTTTACGTAGTTCTAAGTTATACGTGACTCATGAGCTCAGATGTTAAGTCCCATAGTGCTCAGAGCCATTTCAACCATTTTTGAACAGTTCTGACTTCCGTCGCTGAGGCACGTAGACAAGGGATGTGAGGTGGGTAAGGGGGGAGATGTAAAGACTGCCCGCAGTGTGACGCGTCCACGGTGGCGTTGAATAGAATTGTTATGAAATTCGGTGCAAGTATGACATAATTAACCCACGTTAAACGTCACATGAACATCTGGGGTGTGGTTTTCCGCGTGTCGACGCCTCGCTGTCTCAAACGTCGCCGAGGCCGAGCGTGACATAGCAGCACGCCATTCTTTTGCGCCATTACGTACCTTTCCGTCAATATTCGGAATTCAAAGCTGAAACGAGAAAAAATGGAGGGTTTCGGAAACGTGATCCTTTAATTTCGTTGCACAATGTATATTCCCGCATTTTTCTAATATCTTCATTAAGTCGTCGCCATACTCACATGTGACGTGGCAAGCTAAATAGTTAAAAATGTTGTATCTCTTCTGTTTGTAATACAAACACCTTTCTCTTTACAGTGAAGTTTACTTTAAAAAATCACTGGTTTACTCTTATTTCTGAATTCATCAAATGGTATTCTTCACAAATCTTGCATTATCAATGTCTTCCCCTGTGCAGGTCCTCTTGACTCTCCGCTAGTAATGTGGCACTGCATGCATATAGTTCACTCCTCACGATCTAGTGGTTATCATAGCTGAACCTAGAGCCTGGCATCTCTGGTTAGATTCCCGGATGGCCGTCTATGTTTGTTTTTTCGTCATTATTACATGTCATCATGATCGAGGTGCAAGTCGCCGAACTGACGTCAAAAAGAAAGACTTGCCGAGCAACCACAAACGGGCTCTCTCGGCCAGTAATTTTACATGATAATTTCATATAATCTGCCTACATACAAAAAGCAATTCCAACGTGAATTTCAATGGATAGTACGTACAACAAATCTACAGTCTGTTAACATTCACACACTTACATGATTTGACAGTGTGTGCGTTCAATAACTAGTGCAACACACTGTTTTCCTCGGCGAATTGCGGTTGAGAAACTGCGGAAATTGTTGTAGTAGGATATCGCGGAATATTCCGGCTTCAAACCCTACAGTTTAATGGAGTCCCGACGGCTGGCGGCGATAAACGTAGAATTCAAAATGGCGTCTATAACGGAGCTGCGTTCCAAAAGATACGTGTCAACGAATTTCTTTTAGCGGAAAAGTAGAGCACCGCAGAAATACATTGACGGTTGCAGAATGTCTATGGAGACTTCCCAGTGAACAAAGGTATGATGAGTCGTCAGGTAAGTGGGCTGCCATCTTCGTATCAAGGACTGGCAAACATGTCTGATCGCTCACGTGCCGGTCGACCAAGTGCACACAAGTGTGGCTCCTGCAATGTTGGAACGTGCGGACACTGGACGTCTCTATGGATAGTGCTGACACACTCGTGCAAACTTCATTGGCCTGCTAGTCTTCATCCACCCTACCGCCCAGGTCTCACGCTTACCGACTTCCGTCTATTTGGCCCACTGAAGAATGCACTTTCCGGGAAGCAGTAGGTGGACGATGGAAAGGTTACTGATGCAGCAAGACTTAGGCTCCGACGTCTATCGGTAGAGTGATAACACGTGAGCATAAGGGCCCTCCGAGAAAGGAGGCAAAAGAGCGTCGCAGTGACCGGAGATTATATCGAAAAAGAAGGTTTTGCTGCCAAAAGAGTAGGGAATAATAAGATGAACTGGAGTCCAGAATAAAACCAACGTGCCTTCAGAAAAAAGTGTTGCATTACTTATTAAACGCCTCTCGTAAACTACGGAATTGTCGTATGTTAAAAATAACAACGCCCTTGTATCGGTGTGACACTCTTGACGGAAACAGTCAAAGAATGTAATCATCTTCATCTTCTGTTCAGGTAGTTGGCAGGAATTGCCTGTTACGGTACACATCTCTGTCGTGGTCTTCCTCTGTCTCTCCTCCGATGGCACTTATAATTTCTTGTCTTTAACGGAATTCTCACACTTCCCATTCTATGTAGACGTTCGTTCCCAAATCAAATGTTCAAATGTGTGTGAAATCTTATGGGACTTAACTGCGAAGGTCATTAGTCCTTACGTTTACACACTACTTACCCTAAATTATCCTAAGGACAAACACACACACCCATGTCCGAGGGAGGACTCGAAGCTCCGCCGGGACCAGCCGCACAGTCCATGACGGTGAGACTTTCGTTCTATTTTCTTCTGTAGACTCGAATTTTATCACTGAGGCTAAAGATTTTCAGTTCTTCTCTAATATCTTGATTTCTTAGCCTGTCTTCTCTTGGGCAACTTTTAAAACCTCTAAGGAATATCATTCCTTGGGCCTGAATCCGGCTTTCTTGCTTCGTCGTAGCCACGCAGGTCTCACTTCCATAGAGCAATGTGGGAATTGCAACAGTTCTGTACAATTTAATTTGAGTGTCTTTCCTCGTTTAGTAATTTAGGTTTCTGTTAATTGTTCAACATACCTGGCTGAATTTACTAAGCTTAATTTCAATATCTCAGCTGTAGCCACATGTCATTTCACATCCGAGGTATATGAAAAGGTTTACTTGCTCTAAAATCTGATCTATCACTGTTTTGGTTCAGATTTGTTCTTTCCCCACGTAGGCCATTATCTTGGTTTATTCTTTGGAAATTTCCATGTTAAATTTTGCACTTATTTGTTTTAGCAACTAGATTCTTATATGAAGGTCATCTTCCTGATTTATTAGAATCATTGCATCATCAGCAAATAGTAAATTATTTAAAAAAATGTTCCGGTCAAGGTAGATGCCTTTCTGAAATTCTGATTTACATATATGTGTTATTTCATTAATGTAGATCTTGAACAAAGTTGGAGAGATGCAGCAGCCTTGTCGTACCCCTTTGTTAGTTGGTACCTCATTAGCTGTTTTACCATTGAGATCTAGAGTGATATTTGTCTCTTGATATACGGTTTTTATCGCATTTTGTAGATGCTTTGATATCCGTAATTCATCATTATTTCCCAAAGTTTCTGTCTACTGACATTGTCAAAGGTTTTTTTTAAATTCAATAAATGCAATGTGCGTTTCTTTATTATACTCTCTCAGTTTTTCTATTATCTGCTGTAGAGTAAAAATTGCATCTATTGTGGAGCGTCCTTTCCTAAAACCCATTTGTTCCTCATGCAGTACTGCTTCTGCTGTGTTTTTAAGTACTGTATTTAAAATCTTAGCATCACCTTGTATGCTGAGTCCAGTAAACTTATCCTCTGTAATCCCTCCATAAGCTTTTATCTACTTTTTTAAAAACTGATATCTTCTTCCAACATTCGTTGAAGAGATGTCGCGGTCGTTGGTGTAGCATCATTCCTCCATATTTTAATAATTGAGCATTAACCGTCGTTTCCTGATGATTTTCTGTTCTTAGGTGATGTTAGTGCAGATTTTAATTCGTCAGACTGTGTGCTGTATGATCATACCACAATTCGCTGTAACGATTTATCCACTGTTCTTCAATAAAATTTATTTGTGTCTTCTCTCTTTCTGTTTTGTTTAAGGTTTTTAAGACCTTCTATACCATTTGTTATCTTCCGTGGATATCATGTTAGAAATAAACCTATCCCACTGTTCCTGATGTCCTTTCCTTACTACGCATTTAGTTTTATGTCTTTTCTCCTTATAGTATTGTTTGTTCTCAATAGAGGGGTTGCTTAAGTATTTTATGTATGCATCCTGTTTTCTTTGACAGCTTTCATTATATCCTCATTCCAAATAATTAGGCTTTTTCTTTTCCGTATTCTTTTCTTGTTACTGAGAGCTTCTCTTGTTGCTCTGCAAACAGTGTTCTTCAGAGTTTGTCATTCTTCTATTGTCTTTAGTTTCTAAGTTTGCTTGTACTTCATTTAATCTCCTCTGGTACAGGTGTCTCATACTGTCCTCTTCAAACAAGTATACCTTATAAACGCTTTGATCTTGTTAATTTATTACTTGTTTAGTTATTTTCTTCCATTTTATAAAAATATCTACTCTCGAGATTAGTAAGAAATGATCTGATCCTATATCTTATCCTCTATAAACTCTTGTATCCCTTACTTGGCCCGCTAGCTTATCATTTACTAAGATGTAGTCAATTATTGATCTAAGAGCTATGCTGGCCCAAGTATACTTGTGTATATTTTCTTTCTTAAAAAGTGAATTTCTGATATTTAAATTGTTGTGAGGGACAAAATCTCTTACTAATTTTCCATTTTCATTACATATTGGTTCTCCAAACGGACCTATAACGTTTGTTGCTGGGATATTTCCTACTCTCGCACTGGAAACACCCACCATAATAATCTGATCAGTAGCACTGTATTTACAGAGTCTTCTGTAGTTCTTCATAGAAGCTTTCAAACTCTTCTTTCTTCCCTTCTTCAGGTGAATGTACACTTATAAAGTTTGCGTTACTCCTTACCAGTTTCAGCCTGACTCTAAGTATTCTTTCCCTTACGTATGCACAATCTTGAAGGTACTTTTCCCATTTTTTTTATGCAGGAATAGTGCTACACCTTTGCTTACTCTTCAATGCTGTTCAACACCACAATACAACATAATGTAATCCCCTACATATTTATTTTCTCTTAATATCTTTTTGGGTTCTGTGAGTGTTACAGCATCGATATTCATGTGGCTTAGTATATTTACTAGTTTTACCTCCTTTTGAGAAATTCCTCTGACATTCCAGGTTGTTACTTTGATATGTCCATTTATCCATTTTAGTTTGTCCTTTTTCATAGCTTTGACATTTACTTTTCAGACTGTCCTGTTCCTGAGGCTCGTTCGGGGACTGGGAGTATTCAGCATTTTCTGAGAGTTGGTTACCAACCATCTGCTCAAACCCCTTCTAAAGGGACCAGGATTTTATTTCAGGGTTATATCCCTTAGTCGATATGTTCCTTTCATCCTCTCCCATGGGGTTTGTAACATGTATCCACTGTGTGTCATACATTGTCTAGGGGTCTCACAACTTACGTCTTCAAGGATGTGGGGGGTTTGTTAGCAGAGCTGCATTGAAATCCTTGAGGTCTCATTCATTTCTCAAATTTTAGTGGACGTTTCCCAGAATTTTGTTTTTGCATATAGGTATCGGCTGCCTGAGCAGATCCAGGGTCCTTTGCAGGCCTTTCATTGCTGGAGAATAGAAAAGAGAAATGAAAGACTTTCTGGCCTCGAAACCTAATACCACTGTGGTAGAAAGAGTAAGAGTTGGCCAAGGGAGGCCGATAGGAAAGAAAACAGAAGAAGCCCGACACAAGTGAGTGGAAGTAATGTCAGACTTATTAGCTAAGGGCTCATGTGGTTGCCACCCACGTACTCCCAAGACAGGAGTCCCCTGCAAACACTATTCTGTTATCAATGAACGAATAACATACGTAGATTTGTGTTAATTATACACTTGTTGAAGAAACATGGGGCAAAAAGCGTAAATTATAGAGTAACTAATTAGCATGACCGAGTTACTCCATTTCATAAAGAGTAAAACTGATTGGAGTATGTACACCGCAAATGCGATTTTCATAGAAAAGTTACGCTTATAGCACATTGGAATAACTTCCTTTCCTGATATGTGTGTCTTCATTGAGTATATCGTACGCTTGCTGTTACACTGCTTTAGACCTCAATTTTCTCCAGAGTTTCAATTAATCTTCTCCTTTCCGTCCTGTGCATTATATCTGAAGGTTGCTCAATGCTTTCAGTTTACGATTGTAATTACACAGATATGCGCCAAGTGACAACTTAAAATTTTCCTTTATATTTTTCTGCTTTCTGAACCTAATATAGAAACACCTGCTTGTTAGTTAGTTCGCCATTTAGTTTCATGTTGTATGGATATTTGCTAAGTGTTTTACGAGTACATTGACATCGCAAATTAATTTGTATATATGGCTACGTGTTGATCGTCTGTAAATTTTATTTTCTTTTATTATTATTGAATAAGTAGATTTACACCTTTCACACACTAAAATAATCGAAAATTTTCACAGTATAGAAGGTGTTGTAAAGATGAAAGTATTTTAGTTTCGTTTCAAAATTAGCTTTTCTGTCTCGCAGTCGTTTTATATCGTTGCGTAAGTAACCAAAAATTTTAGTGGCAGCATTAGGAACCCTTTTTTGTGCTAATGGCGCCCGTAATGTGGAGTAATTAATGTACTTTTCCTTATACTTTTGTAATTATATACATCATTGTTCTTTTGAACTTTAGGGGACTATTTACAACGAATACACTGGACTCGCATTCGGGAGGACGACGATTCAATCCCGTCTCGGGCCATCCTGATTTAGGTTTTCCGTGATTTCCCTACATCGCTTCAGGCAAATGCCGGGATGGTTCCTTTGAAAGAGCACGGCCGATTTCCTTCCCCATCCTTCCCTTACCCGAGCTTGCGCTCCGTCTCTAATGACCTCGCTGTCGACGGGACGTTAAACACTAATATCCTCCTCCTCCTCCTTGAGATAATAAATAAACTGTGGAGAAGTAGTCACAATGCCGAACTCCTTTATGAGATGTCTACATGGTGATTGTGGGTGAGCACCATATATTGTTCTTACAGCACGTTTCTGAGCGACGAAGACATTGTTTTTTAAAGACGTTTACCCTAGAACATTATTCCATACCACGTTATTGAATGAAAGTATCCAGAATATGTCAAGTTAGTAGTTTGTCTCTCCCAAAGATTTCCAAAGATTCTAAGCGCAAATGTGTCTGAAATAAGTTGTCTTAGGAGATCCTAATATGCTTTTACCTGTTTACATTCTCATCAGTTTGGACACCTGACAATTTTGAAATTTTCCCGCCATTTCCTATTTCCTCGCCGAGTGTTACAATTACTATTGTTGTACCACCTCTAGAGTATGAGCATTTGCAGAAAACCAGTCAGTCACGCCGTTAAGGGCATTGTTACATTGTTTACCGTTGATTTTATTGCTTTATGTACGCTTGACTACAAAAGCGGTGTCATCCGCAAAAAGAACTAAATCTGCTTCTTGCTTATTAGGCGGAAGGTCGTTTATCTACATGAGGAACGCTTGCGGATCTAAGATTGACATTTGGGGAACTCTATATGTGGTTTCTTTAGAGGAATCTCTCCTGACAGCTTGTCCGACATAGAAACTTTGACATTTACCACTTTTGCGTCCATAAATTCCTGTGAATATCAGACCTTAAAATGACGTGAATGTTAACAAACTACAAATATGTTGTACATCAGGTAAGAGGCCCAAATTTCATCAGCTTAGTATGTTAGGACCTGTATGAGCTCTGATGTGCTACGGAAAAGGCCACATGCTCCATTTTAAGGCAAGTTGCAATTAAATTGCTAAACGTACTAAAGCCAGTATTTGTCATAAACGGTAACACTGCAAAAACAAAAACACAAAGTGATCGTAATTTTGTCCCCCACAAAAGGTCCCTACATTACTATTAATTCCAATGTATTTTCAATTCTAACGTTACCAGAAGGTTTCACTACTATGACTCACTTGAATATCATGAATCAATAATGTTTTCACATTCTTTCATCCTTCAAAACAGGTGCACTCTATGAATTTGCGTGTGTGTGTGTGAATAAACACCATTTTTAATGATAACAAGCTAAGTATTCCGTTCAACGGATCCATTTCTCTCCCATAGCGTTTTCCCATGTTAAAAAAGTAAAGCGCTCTCTTTATAAATAGCAAATGAAATCAGTGTTTAGTAACAGTTCCAAATTTCGTCCCCGGACGTAGGGCAAAATTACAAACATCCACAGAGGCCAAATCCTTGACTACAACGATTATACATCAGAAACTGCAACAAACTACTGAAACACAGCCCAGGACTTGAATACAATTCCGTGCTCACACAAGAATTGCAGGCTGTTAGTTTGACCGCTACACTAACTCACCACAGCATACTACACTAACTCACCTCAGCATAAAAAATGAATTATGTTGTGCACGCAAGCCACACGTGCTCCACACGACAAACTCAATACAATGGACAGGGATCAGCTAAACATTTTTACCAACTGTGGAAACCGAAAATTCCTAGGAGGACGAAATTAGGAGCGGGACATATTAGGGCACCTTACCGTTTTGTTGTTGTCCTATAACGTTTCCTCAGTACGTTTTATTATATCTTTGTAGTTGTTTGACGACGACACATAACGTGACATTGCAACTGCACGATAGAAACGGTTACAGTTAAAAGCGTAAAATGTCATTTAAGGAATTTGTGGAAGCTATTGCCCCGTGTTACTAGAAGTTAATGTTTTAGTCTCTCTGTAATTTTTAATTCTATTAATTCGTGGAAAAAAGACCGATGTCTTCAATGGAAAGACAGCCATTCGAGCATATATTTCTGTGGGAAAAAAAAGAAACAGTACGCATCGGATTTACTTTTCTCAGGGCAGCCTCTGTGCGATGCCCTAGCGCTTATTCTGATGATGTGTCGCGTGACGGCTCGACATTTCAAACCCCAGGAAGTGGACCTGCCGCCGAGAGCCGCTTTTCCTGGATTCCGCCGCACACGGCTCTGGCTGGGCTCGCTAGAGCACGACCCTCCCACGGAATCACTTTATTAGGAACCGCGGCAGGCCCGGCGGCGCGGAGCCAACGTAAATTGAAAGTTGCCGACGTTCTGGCGCGCGAGATTTTAAATTAAAATTGTTTGTTTTCCTTGCGGCTCGCGCCTCCGCGCCGGTGGAGTCCGCTGAATTATTCACCACTGGCATAAATATTGCCGCTACTAATTAAATCCCGTTAATTATTGCGGATGTTTTTATTTTATCTATAAAAAAAAGAGAAGCCCGTCGGCTGAGCGGATGTGTTACGGAACAGGAGTACCCCTTTACACCTCATACCGTGCAATGCATTTAACGCACGTACGCTGCTGCTTCCCACAGCCGTACGTCAGTGAAATTCTCGCGTTGATACCGATGTTTTTAGCCGTGTCGGTGCCGAACATGCGTGAAGCTGTTCAGTTATCTGTTTTTAATTGCATCAAGCGTGGATATGTAAATGGATTATGAGGTAATTTTGCCGAGCACTTTAACAGCTTTAGAGCATAGACGTGCGTAACAACAGCACGATAATGTAATTATGCGTGAATTCTGGAACGGGCGAACAGGCACTACAGTTGCTCGTAAGCAAAATACAGCATAAACACTGTTGTGTGATGAGCTAATTAATGCCACTTCGCACAGAATAGACCGGAGGAAATGCTTTGCGATCAACAGCCGTTCGCTATAGAACTTGCACACGAATGAAGGCTGCCCTCTCCACATTAATTGGCAGATCCCCCTCCGTTGAATGTGAGAGAAGAGGAAAAGTGGATTTGTCAGAACAATTTCAAAACAATATTATTGCTCCTGTGGAAGAAAAGGTGAGACGGAAATATCTGTAGCGTAGAGAAAATCATCCAGATATTCGCTCCAATATTCAGTCTGGAACTTCCGAGATATCTCTGTATCTCAGCATTATCAATTCTCAGGATAAAATTACGTCACATGAAACATAGTTGGTATGGTAAGGACGCATTGCTATGTTACGTGTCACATTTACCACACTTTTTACGAATGTTACTTGAATCGACGTGACTGAAAATACTTACCCCATACGCAGAAACACGCCCTCCAAAAGTTTCAGAACATATGACCACAAAATGTGAAAGTAAGCCTTTTCCGTCACTCGTCCTACCAAACCGCTGCTGTTGCGAAACGAAAACTGTAGACTGTTAGAACTAACCATGAATTATTGTCTGCGTTACATTTGCAATTTCCGTTTATCCGTTTATTTGACCACGTCAGCTGGGAAGGTTGTAGGTATGTCTGCTTCATCTGTATCGCAGCATGTGTTTGTATCCCTGTAACTTGAATCAGAGATTTTGTAACTGTCACCTATACGTAATCAAAACACAAGCCCTCACTATATAATGTCCTATTTGTACTCATCCAAAAACCAGAAAACATTTACAAACTCCTTCCCTTTTGCTTTTGTTCACCTTCGAAACAAGCTACCTTCCACTCAGCACACGATCCAACGCCCTGTTGCATTTGAGGGAAAGGTAAATCTCCTTTGTCTGACAACATTGTAACTTCTCCCCCAGAAATTAAAAATACCCCCACCATCTCATAGTTAAGCCTTTTTCATCTCTGCTTTATTTTATCCTGTCTCCATTACTTGTTTTTTTTCCAGATTCCTCTACCTCTCTCTCTTCCATATCTTTTTGTTTCTGTTTTGTCCATTGCTGCTAGCGCGCGTGACTTAAGTCTAACGGCTGTAATTTTTCTATACTGTTCTACTTTTCATGAACGAATGCAAACCCAGATTTTCTGTTTTAGTCTCTTCTGTTAAACGTGCCAAGTTCTGAAAAATCAGTCAACAAAACAAATAAACAACGGGTGTGATGCTTTTTGCAGACTTCAGTGTTGTTGAGCCGCGTGGGATTAGCCGAGGGCGCTGCAGTCATGGACTGTGCGGCTGGTCCCGGCGGAGTTTCAGGTCCTCCCCGGGAATGGGTGTGTGTCTTTGTCCTTAGGATAATTTAGGTTAAGTAGTGTGTAAGCTTAGGGACTGATGACCTTAGCAGTTAAGTCCCATATGATTTCACACACATTTGAACAACTTCTGTGTTGAGCCGTTGTCACAAGTTAAAAGATCCGAAGAAGCTAGTTCTGCAAAGAGTTTTAGCGAGCGATTGAGACTGTCATAATTACGAGAGAGGATAAACGCGAGAATGTAAACCATGCAATTCAGTTGGCGAAATCGGAAATTCTGTATATTAACTTCAGATTTGGCTCCTCGCTTTTCTAAACAACTACGATAAGAGAGTCTGCAAAACAGACAGTTCTTTTCGCAAGAGAGTTCTTGGGTTGTTTGGGGGAAGAGACCAAACAGCGAGGTCATCGGTCTCATCGGATTAGGGAAGGACGGGGAAGGAAGTCGACCGTGCCCTTTCAAAGGAACCATCCAGGCATTTGCCTGGAGCGATTTAGGGAAATCACGGAAAACCTAAATCAGGATGGCCGGACGCGGGATTGAACCGTCGTCCTCCCGAATGCGAGTCCAGTGTGCTAACCACTGCGCCACCTCGCTCGGTGCAAGAGAGTTCTGAATATTTCAGTCGCCTCGCTGTCCATCGTGATGGCGAATCAGAGCACTGCTGTGACGGTCTACAAGATCGATTCTCGGAGGATTATTCTAGATTAAAATGTGTCACACCATCTGGATGGCTAACTAGTATCTTTACATAGTCCACAGTAATTGCACGGTATTAATAACTTGCTTTACGCAATAAACCATACAAGCAGGAACAGCCTACAGCAAATCGAGGACAGGTTAAAACGACGAACGCAATAATATACAACAGGCAGCAGCGCTTCCTACAAGTACAAAATGACAGAAATATTATTTCCTCATTTTTAGCCTTACTTCAGCCCCTCATCTTTAATAATATAAGTGAAGGCGAAAAAATATGATTAAATGGTGAAAAACTTGATACATGTTTTAAAATCCGCAAAAAGATGAATTTCATTGGTCTTTAAGTAACATTAAAATGTTGATTTTTATTGTTGCTTACATTCAAATCGAAGGGCCTGAAGACAGAGATAAAAAATTTATACATCTTTAAAACACGGAGACGTTATTTGAAAAAGGGGCGCTATACTTTCTCCCAAAAATAGTCTCGCTCTGAAATCCATCCCTACATTTTCCTGGAGCGATTTACGGAAATCACCGGAAGCCTGAATCCGTAGGGCCGGAGGCAGGTTTTAACCGTCGACCTTTCGATTGCGAGTCCAGTGTGCTAACCGCTGCGCCACCTCACTCGGTCTGGAAAAAAAGAGTGTTTGGAAAGGGGACAAAATGTAATATGGGGCTGATGGGTGTGTGAGTAAATATAGGGGTCCGTTAGGTAACATACATGGAAACGAATGTAGGTTTTGGAGTGGGTAATTGGAAGACACAATATGACAAGGAAAATGGTGTGTGGGCAGACTCTTGATACCAATATGGAAGGGATGGGGAAAGATGGAGAGGGAAAAGACAAGGGGAAGTACTGATGTGGAGTAGGATAGGTGGGGAAGTGTTAAAGTTGGTAGTGTGGATGAGGAACAAAATTACCCGATGAAACATTGTATTTAGATGTCAACATGCACCTTTACATGTTTTACAAGGCACTTAAGTATTTTATATCATGACGCCAGCAGATTTCGGCCACTTTGTATTATTTACGATTCGGAGAGACTAGTGAATATGGCATACAATATTTTATGTGCTTATTTCACAAAGTTTAAGTAAAATCTTGGTGTTGTCGAACTGCAGATAGCGTGAGTTTGTTCGTATTTAACGAAACCGGTCATATCTTAATAAATGTACCTAAAATCTCACCTTGGGTGATTGTCGTAGCATCTAACATCAGAATACTCAACTAAACACAAAATATAAGGACGGTAGTACCTGTCAGAGTTACGGAAGAGCTGTAGTTACCCAGCTGCCAGCTCACTCCCAGTAGTTGGATCATTAATAACCGACAAATAGGGCATGTTAATTTAGAAAAAAATATCTTGTATAGCGTCAACTCTTTCTTGGTTGATGGAACACATCTGTCCCACTAAGTAGAACGCAGTCATTGGGAGTAATATAAGACTTATTTCTGTCTAATGCTGCCATCCAGCGAGATACTTTCAGAATTTAGGGGGAAAAAGCTACGGATAATGGTGTTGGTATACCGAGTGCCCGTGAGCGATCAAACGGGACAGCTTGTGTTTATAGGTGGCAGAGAGCATATTTTTTTCACGGAAACCACACGAAATCACAATCTCCTCTCTTCGAAGACTATCTGAAGTAACTCTACGTATGTCTCATATATTGTTTTGAAACATAACTACACCGCTCAGTAATAATTCTGCCGCCTTTTACATAAGTTGCATCTAGTGGGACGTATATCACCCAGCAAACTTCGTAAAATATAGGAAACATTTGTACGTAATACGTCAAGGGCATCTTGAAATTAATTCTTGAAAATTTGTATGGGATATTTCATGTTTTTCATTTTCTACATCTACATCTACATTTATCCTCCGCAAGCCACCTGACGGTTTGTGGCGGAGGTTACCTTGAGTACCTCTATCGGTTCTCTGTTCTATTCCAGTCTCGTATTGTTCGTGAAAAAAAAGGTTGTCGGTATGCCTCTGTGTGGGCTCTAATCTCTCTGATTTTATCCTCATGGTCTCTTCACGAGATATACGCAGGAGGGAACAATATACTGCTAGTCTCCTCGGTGAAGGTATGTTCTCGAAACTTCAACAAAAGCCCTTACCGAGCTACTGAGCGTCTCTCTTGCAGAGTCTTCCACTGGTGTCTATCATCTCCGTAACGCTATCGCGATTACTAAGTGATCCTGTACCGAAGCGCGCTCCTCTCCGTTGGATCTTCTCTATCTCTTCTATCAATCCTATCTGGTACGGATCCCACACATGTGAGCAGTATTAAAGCAGTGGGCGAACAAGTTTACTGTAACCTACTTCCTATGTTTATGGACTGCATTTCCGTAGCATTCTTCCAATGAATTTCAGTCTGGCATCTGCATTACCGACGATTAATTTTAAATGGTCATTCCATTTTAGATCACTCCTAATGCCTATTACCAGATAATTTATGGAATTAACTGCTTCCAGTTGCTGACCTGCTATACTGTAGCTAAATGATAAAGCATCTTTCTATGTATTCGCAGCACATTACACTTCTCTACATTGAGATTCAATTGCCATTCCCTGCACCATGCGTCAAATCGTTGCAGATCCTCCTGTATTTCAGTACCATTTTCCATTATTACAGACTCTCGATATACTACAGCATAATCCGCAAAAAGCTTCAGTGAACTTCGCATGTTATCCACTAAGTCATTTACATACATTGCGAATAGCAACGGTCATACGACACTGCCCTGCGGCACACCTTAAATCACTGTTACTTCGGAAGACTTCTCTCCATTGAGAATGACATGCTGCGTTCTGTTTTGTAGGAACTCTTCAATGCTATCACACAAATGATCTGATAGTCCAATTGCTCTTACTTTGTTCATTAAGCGACTATGGGGAACTGTATCAAACGCCTTGCGGAAGTCAAGGAACACGGCATCTAGCTGGGAAACCGTGTCTATGGCCCTCTGAGTGTAATGGACGAATAGCGCGAGCTGGGTTTCACACGATCGTCTTTTCAAAAGCCATGCTGATCCCTACAGAGTAGATTTCTAGTCTCCAGAAAAGTCATTATACTTGAACATAATACGAGTTCCAAAATTCTACAAATGATCGACGTTAGAGATATAAGTCTATAGTTCTGCACATCTGTTCGACGTCCCTTCTTGAAAACGGGGATGACCTGTGCCCTTTTCCAATCTTTTGGAACGCTACGCTCTTCTAGAGATCTAAGGTACACCGCTGCAAGAAGGGGCAAGTTCCTTCGCGTACTCTGTGTAAAATCGAACTGGTATCCCATCAGGTCCAGCGGCCTTTCCTGTTTTGAGCGATTGTAATTGTATTTCTATCCCTCTGTCATTTATATCGATATCTACCATTTTGTCATCTACGCGACAATCTAGAGAAGGAACTACAGTGCAGTCTTCGTCTGTGAAACAACTTTGGAATAATACATTTAGTATTTCGGCCTTGCGTCTGTCATCCTCTGTTTCAGTACCATTTAGGTCACAGAGTGTCTGGACATTTTGTTTTGATCCACCTACCGCTTTGACATAAGACCAAAATTTCTTAGGATTTTCTGCCAAGTCAGTACATAGAACTTTACTTCCGAATTCATTGGACGCCTCTCGCATAGCCCTCCTCACACCACATTTTCAAGAGAATAAATGAGTTTTGGTACTAAATGGTTATCCAATTTTTCGATATCTTCTCTCAGGATAAAATAACTCTTCGAACAATATTCTAACAATGAAAATTTAGTCGCTGGTAACGTGTCACTCACGTCATCGATTTTCGTTTTCAAAACCGGTCCTTTGAACTGTTTGTTGAAGTAGATTCGATGGACGCGAATTACTGGACGTCAGCTATACGTATAGATCAACTAGCCAACGGCGACATAATGAAATTCGAGTCGGATTTAGCGGTTATCGCGAGCGGTCGCCTTTACTACTCCGGCTCCCAGCACACTCTCCACGGACTAACTCAAACTTCCATACGTGACACATCGTACAGCCTTTTATCGTAGTCCACCGAATTCAGCTCCAAACATTTCTTGAATTCCCGGAACAGGGAGTATGAGAGAACGAGGAATCGAGACCAAAGTTGCTGTTGTGGTGTGCCCGGGTAGGCTCATATTACATACAAGCATTCCGGGAAGAACGGCCATTGTTGACGATCCACCGCTGTACGAAACAATTCGAAAGTAATTCACTGACTGCGGATTCCCTGACTTCAGTTGTATTAGGTATGGATCAACCCAAGAGTGGCATAATTGAGAAATTGTGCCATTAAGCGAATTAACTTCAAATTACTTCGTACAGCTGTGGATCGTCAACAGTGGCTGTTATTTCAGACATGAGAGTAAAAGTTAAAGCGTTTTCTGATAGCGAAAGTGCATTATTGATGGTGACGGTATACAATTTCTGACTTCCCGTTATTTTTCAGATAAAAAATCAATTATTATTTCTGAAAAGTAAAATCAATTTTAAACGCGAAGTAGTTATAAACAAATATAAGAGTACAAATGGCAGACGCAATGGTCGCCTCCTCTACAGTCAGCTAAGCAGTAGGCTACTAGTCTTGTGGTGAACACGAGTGGACATGCAGGGCAGTGGTGGGTACTCACCGACGTTGTTCCCGGGCAGGACGACCCCCAGGAGCGCCACCCACGAGGCTACTACCAGCAGGAACATGGCCTCACATCACCGCCGTCCTCACCAGACTCCTGCAGCACAAAAACAAACCGCACCGATTTACTTCTCCCATTTATAACTTGGGTAGCAATATGGTACGTAGCCGTCTTGGAAGTTTCAGTTCTGAGACACTCCAGTCACCTCAGTTGTATGTGCGTGACAGCGCATTTATGTAAATTATAGTGTCACTGGAAAGTAGCTTTTATCCAGTATCCGAGGCTCTCGGGTGTCCAGCCGAATCCGATCGTCTAAGTTCCACGATATTTCGGCGAATAACCGTTCCGCCATCATCAGGTGGTGCTGATGGAATGATCTGTCTGCGCTGTATCCGTGGTATTTATGTTCGCGGGATCCTGAGTCGAACCCCGGCGAGGACGGCTGGCGGAGCGCTGCGTGGCGGGACGGGGGGAAGTGGTAGCTGCAGCCACGCCCGGTGGAAGGCGCAGTTCATCTCTTTAATGGTGTTTAATAATGGTTTCCAGGCCTTGCTAAGTTGAAACCCATAGGCCAGGGGCGGGCAGGAATCCTGCACGTGTGCGGTGCACTTGCACGCGTGCAGTTAACAGTCGTTTTGCGTGCACACAGGGGCAAGCTGGCCACCCGCTTATCTCCCCTCCCCACCATACCTTCTGTCCGCTCCTTCCCCTGCAATGCGTTTTGTTTCATAGCTTCCTTTATTGAATGAAGGAATAAGATTAGTAGGAGTGCTTGAAAGATATCGTGGTTTGAAATAGTACCTATTACCTACGATACGTTTTATTTAATTATCACAGTTGGAGTGGAACAAAATAAGGTTAGTAGGAGTGCTTGAAAGATGTCGTGTTTTGAAAGAGTACCTATTACCTACGATACGTTTTATTTAATTATCACAGGTGGAGTGGAACAAAATTTCTACATACAGACAAACGCAAATAGTTACTTAAATTTTCATCACTGATGTTTCCTCTTAACCGACACTTGCTAATTCAGCAAATGGTTTTCCAGCTCTCGCTATATTAAGCGTAATCTTATAATTTGCACGTACCGCTGGGCTCTTATTGTTGTCGTCCAGAAAATTTGAAAACAGTGCTCCATAAAATGTTAAATCAGTAAGATGAGAGACATGACGAAAGGAGGTCGCAGATCTCTCGTGACCACAGCAACTACGACAGATTCATCTAGTATCGTCAGATAGCTCTTCTTAAGCTCAGTCAATTTCCCCATCCGCTCAGAATCCGACAATAAATTGTACTCGTCCTTGTGAAATTTGTTATAATGGCCTTCAATACTAAACTTCCGCTGACCAGCGAGAATACTGCCACATATTAAACATTTCGAATTTTCACGTTTTTGCACAAAGAAAAAATGATTCTCCCATTACTTTTCAAAAGATAGCAAAACTCCGCTTCTCCGTTTCCTTGTTTCACTCTGCATTTTCCGCTTCTTGAAATACAACGTTCACTACGTAGTGGTCGCTACGCATCGACGTCCGCAGCTTAGCCTGGTACTAAACTGCCGCAACCTGCCGGATGTCGCCACTGCCCCATTCGACGATTGCACGCGAGCAGCACACGTGCAGCGCTGTGCGCTCATGAGCCGCGTGCAACGTTTCGCCGCCCCTGCCATAGGCCACAGAAATTCGCGTAACAGATAACCTCATCAACAGGCACACCGGGTTTCAACTTAGCAAGGCCTGGAAATCATAATTAAACACCATTAAAGAGCAACGGCGCGAGTGGAAGCGAGATCCTTCCGCCACGGCGGACGGAGATGAACTGCGCCTACCACCGGGCGTGGCTGCAGCTACCCCCCCCCCACCCCCTCCCACCGCGCGGTGCTCCGCCGGCCGTCCCCGCCGGGGTACGACCCGGGACCCCGCGGACACAAATACCACGGACACAGCGCACACAGATCATTCCATCAGCACCACCTGATGATGGCGAAACGGTTATTCGCCGAAATATCATGCAACTTCGACGATCGGATCCGGCTGGACACCCGAGAGCCTTGGAAACAGCACATTCGCCGGAAAAGTCTCAGATCACATAGCTTTTATCCACTTCAGTATTTGAACATTTATGGCAAATTAGTACCAATCCTAATGTAATGTGCAGTAGGTAGCGAGCCTTACTTAGGAGGAAGGAAGGACTTTTGCGACGTGGAGGTGATCTGGTTGGTACTTACAGTGTCCAAATGCATCCAGAAAGAGAGAGCTGTCACTTATTATTGGCTATTGTAGCAAGGAATCTCTTGGCTCCTGAATGGCCCGAAGGCCTCAGACAGAATATCCGAGGTCATTGCTGGACGGACAGATACTGTTCGCAGTGAGCGGTGTACAACTAAGTCATTCTTTACAGAAGCTCGTTAAGTGTATTGATTATTTCATTCAAAGTTTAACTGCACCACGAGAGTGCGATTTGGGAGTCAGGTGACGACAGCAAATGAAAATGAGAGCGTATGAGATGACTGTATTTTTTTTAATACTGCGTCATTAGTCAGTTTTCCTCCCATTAAGAATTACAATATTACAAGCATTGTGAAGCATTAGTGGATATCTGTTGTAGCCAGTTACACGAGGGACAAATTATGTAAACGTTGGTATAAATATTTTGTTTGGAAACTGGGCTGTAGCAAGACTTCCATCCGCAATAAAACAAGGCACCCGTCGAAGAACAAGTAGTGCTCTTCACTCCAAAAGTTCTTATCGTTTTCATAAAATGTTACTCTAGTGGCGTCACGTCATTAATGAAGTAACAGCCGGGTGCTATCTTCTGTAACGAAACAACGAAATGGATATCTACATGCCAGGAAAGAGGTTTTCTTTTTTTTTTGCCTGATGTTGTACACCTACAACTATAGCCCTTGCATGTAAGGTCAGTCTGTTGTGACCAGCTACCAGCCTCACATGGCAATTGAGATGTTATACCAAGTGGTTATTTTTCCGTATTGTTAAGGTAGAGCGCCATTGAGCTCGTTAAATTTGGCATTCAAGGTTATCAGTCAATGCTGACAAGTATTGTTAATTGGCTAAACCTGTTATAATTCGGGTACTTTTATGGACATTATTCCTCGATTTGGGCTCCAAAACGACTGTTAGTGATGTGAAAATAGTGATACAGGAATTATGGAGACATAATAGATGTGTGTGTGTGTGTGTGTGTGTGTGTGTGTGTGTGTGTGTGTGGCAGCCGAGCGCGTTGTGGCTGTGGTACTCACACGTCTGCTAACTTCAGTCGGCGCCACAAGACATATACCGAAGAGATTTATCCCTTAACCCCTGTACATATGGTCGTTACGGTGTGAAGTGGTGGCATCCCGCTATATTATAAAGATGGAGGTACGTGTATATTTATGTATGTACGTATCACCCACATCTCCTTGTAAACCACTGGACCGATTTCAACCAAACATGGTAGCCATCACTGTGAAGTTACGAACTACATGCCTATCAAAGGGTGGGGGCGGGGATGATAGAGCAGTGTTTATCGCTTACTACATTTTTCAGTCTTCATGCAAGACTACAGCATGAAGCATGATGAAACTTCCTGGCAGATTAAAACTGTGTGCCCGACCAAGACTCGAGCTCGGGACCTTTTCGCGGTCGGGCACACAGTTTTAATCTGCCAGGAAGTTTCATATCAGCGCACACTCCGCTGCAGAGTGAAAATCTCACTCTGGAAACATCCCCCAGGCTGTGGCTAAGCCATGTCTCCGCAATATCCTTTCTTTCAGGTGTGCTAGTTCTTCAAGTTTCGCAGGAGAGCTTCTGTAAAGTTTCGAGGGTAAGAGACGAGATACTGGCAGAAGTAAAGATGTGAGGACCGGGCGTGAGTCGTGCTTCGGTAGCTCAGATGGTAGAGCACTTGCCCGCGAAAGGCAAAGGTCCCGAGTTCGAGTCTCGATCGGGCACACAGTTTTAATCTGCCAGGAAGTTTCATATCAGCGCACACTCCGCTGCAGAGTGAAAATCTCATTCATGAAGCATGATGTTTTAATTTATTATTACTAACTCTGTTCACAAAGCATTTGGCTGTCTTAACCACTCCTAACACTGGATGTATTTGCACAATTAATTGTATATCATCGTTCAACCGGTAGTTCAACGGATACGACGTCATAATCATTAAGCCGCGTGAAAATGAAACTTCTGGGCGAAATTCAATAGACATACACGTGAAATATATGTACAAATACTTGTAAAATATGTTAAATACATGTATAATATATTTTCGATGTTCGTACGCGTACAAATGTAGTGGTAAAAACTCATCCTAAAC
Source organism: Schistocerca cancellata (assembly GCF_023864275.1). NCBI lineage: Eukaryota > Metazoa > Arthropoda > Insecta > Orthoptera > Acrididae > Schistocerca > Schistocerca cancellata. The sequence continues at coordinate 168,816,351 of NC_064631.1, read as the reverse complement.
TCCTGTAAAGGTTTTAACCAAATTTTGAACCACATCAGTTACGATCTGGAAAGAAACACTATGGAGTAAGAACCACCAGCGTTCGGTTGGGGTGGGCGTGATAACGTGGAGAGGTAAGGGTGGAGGAGGAGGGGATAGAGAAAAGAAAGAGCAAGTGATGAGCACAGACACAAGGAGGAAGAGATAGGCAGATACAGAGAGATGGAGCAGACGAACAGGGAGAGGAAGAGGAGGGAGTGGACAGAGAAATGGAAGAGGAGGAGGTGGACAGAGAAAGGAAAGAGGAGGAGATGAATAGAGCGAGGGAGAAGGAGATGGACAGTTAGAGGAGGGAGGAAGAGATGGAGGGAAAGGAAGTGAAGAATGAGACGGACAAAGAGAGGAGGAAGGAGAATGTGGACAAATAGAAGATTGGAATAAATACATACCCAGGCTCAGTTAGTGTAACAATGATTCTGAAATACCGGAAGTAATCTCAACCAGTCTGGGTTCAGACATGATTTAGTATTAGGAAGGAGCTATTCTTAGAGCAATCCACCTCAAGCATAGAAAGAGTGGTGTCGGGGGTGTGACCGTTAAAAGTGTTTCAAGACGAAATATTTTAGTTTCGAATCCGTAGTTGGTGATAGAAACGATGTTATTCCACCTTATGAGTAGGGGAGAGGGGGGGGGGCTAGGAAATTCGCAACTCTGGGACACTGAGGAATCTTCAACCAAACTCATATGCACAAACACAATTCCCATCTGAAAAGAATGCTGTGGAACTAGAGCGCTACTATGAAACGCTAGTGGAGGCTGAGGAGCGTAACTCTATAACACGTAAAGAAATTTCAACCGAAATTGGTACATATATCGCCTACAAAGTAAGGTACTCCTAGGAACGTGATATTGGAATGGCAAGAAGTGACATGTAAAGTAACCCGAAAATGACGGACATTCTTCGATCAACAGTTATCCAGTGATCTGCTTTACTTTTTCATTTTGTGGTACAAATACAAAAACCATTCTGAATCATCCTTGGTATAACTCTCGTTTCGACGATGTGCATTGCTCTAAGAATACCTCCTTCCTAATACTAAATCTTGTGTGAACCCAAATTGGTTGAGATTACTTCAGGAATTTCAGAATCATTATTACACTAACTGAGCCTGGGTATATATTTATTCCAATACTCTATTGGTCCAGCTTCTCCGTCCTCCTCTCTTTGTCCATCTTTGTCCATAGCACGACTAATGTTAATAGGAATCTAAATTGAGGATTAACTCAAGTAATCCGAAACGCCTGTTAACCCATCACCTGGGACAACCATATACTGGTCGCATTTCTGTTCTTTCGGCGACAGTATTTATCCCCTCCGACATCAATTTACAGTTGACTTGCAACAAAATAAATTTTCGTATGTAAAACCACAACCGAAATGACTACGTTGAGTCGTAGCGAACTGGTTGAAAGAACTGTGAACACACTTTGTATGTGACGCGTGCACGGTGGAAGCTACCACTTTTTACCGTTCACGAGTGGTCGTCGAGGACGAAGCATAGCCCGTTACAGAAACTTCTAGGCATGTGTTTAATGTATAGGCCAGAATGAAAGTTAAAGAAATATACAGAGAACGGTTAAGCAACAAACATCTTGATTTTAAATGGAATAAATTTTTGTCAGTAGATATAAATTAAAACGGGGCTTTTCGAACGTCAACATTTTTGTCATTGACTACTTATATCTACTACAAATCCAACAACTGCTATTACGTATTTAACCATTTGAGTACAAACTTTTTTCGGAGTGAATGGCTTTAATATATCATTCATTGTTTTGTTTAATGTCCTAGTCAGAAGTAACAACATGTACAAAATATTTCCCACCGTTTCGTTTTCCAGTGAAAAGGGTGAGACATGCAGGGTTATTCGTAATTACCACAACTGTTTGATACTACAAAATATACAGAAAACAGACACATGCATCAGTGGACAGAGCATTGTTTAAGGTTTGTAATTCGCATTACACGTTCTCAATATGGGCACCGTTTGTGACAAGAAAAACGTTAATACGAAAGTGCAGGTCAAAGACACAAATGACCCGGGAAACCAGCCATCAGGGTGCTTTGCAAACATATTCACTGTCTACGTGCTGTCAAGTATTAATTGCATCCAACGATACATAGCAGAAGCGGCTCGGCGCGAAGTGCTTGAGTGAAACAGTGACAGTGAAGCCAGCATAACATATCGATGCAAGCTGTAACCATTAGAATTCTGCAAACCGTTAACAAGATCCTTTTACTAGTTGGACATCGACCGATAACAATATCATGCACCAGATTTCCGTTATCTGATAACCTATTGTGGTTAACATACGGGAATTGGAAAAAAATGTGGACACATCTTCAAAAACGACAGTCAGATATAGGACAGACAACGATGGATACAATGAAGATAACTACGAATTATCCTTGCGTAACAAATGAAGTACTTAAACTGATCGACGAAACAATGAAGCAAAGGAGCACAAAAATTATCAGGGAAATATGGGGATAAAACAATATAAATCCCTTAGGAATGAAATAAATAGCAAATTCAGGGCAGCAAATGCAAAATGGCGGTAGGTGGTACGTGAAGAAAACGAAACAGAAATTATAGTCGAGAGAACTGATTCGGCAATTAAAAAAGTTGGAGAAACCTGCAGTGTATTAAAAGCAAGGGTGGGAGCATTTGTAAGAGTGTAAAGGGAACTTCACTGTGAAACGCACGAGAGAAAGTAGAGAGCTGGAAAGATTTCGTTGGTGGCCTGTACGAGTGGGAGAAGTTGTCTAATGATGTTTCGGAAGCAGAAAATTTAGCAGATATGGATGACATCGAGGACGCAATATTATAGTCCCTAATTTAAAAGAGCTTTGGATGGCTTGAGAACAAGTAAGGGAGAAGAAAAGATAACATTCTATCGGAATTTTTAATATCACTGGAAGGAGTGGTAACCGAGCAAATATCCAGATTGGTGTATCGAATCTATGAGGCTGACGGCGTACCACCACACATTCAGAGGAATATCACCCGCACAATTCCGAAGATAGCAAAGGTAAGTAAGTGTGAAAATTACCACACAGTCAGCTTAATAGCTCATGCACCTAAGCTGCTGACATGAATAATATACAGAAGAATGGGAAACAAACCTGACGACCTGATAGATCACCATCACTTTGGCGTCATGAAAGATGAAGGAATCAGAGAGGCAGTTCTGACGTTACGTTTGATAATGAAAGCAACGCTGAAGAATAAATAACAAATGTTCATAGAATTGGTTTACCTAGAAAAATCATACGACAATGTCAAATGGCGCAAGATGTTCGAAATCCTGAGAAAAATAGAGGTAAAAAATATAGATAAAGAAAAATATATAGATAAAGAAAAATATAGATAAATACGGGCAATACACATGTGCAAGAACGAAGAGGAGACAATAGAACTGAAAACCACGAACGAAATGCTCCAGGAACAAAGTGCTCGTATTAAAAAGTGTCTAAGACCGCAACGCAGTCTTTCGCCCCTACTTCTCAGTCTATACAAGTAAGAAGCAATGACAGAAGTAAAGGAAGGTTGAAGAGTGCGATTAAAATTCAGTGTGAAGGGACAGCAATGACAAGATTCGCTACAGACATTGCTATCCCAGTGAATGTGAGGAAGAATTACAGGATCTTCTAATGATTACAGAATATCGACTGACAATGAGCTGGAGAAAGACAAAGGAAAAGTGAAGTAGCAGAAATCAAAATAACAAGAAACTTAACATCACAATTGCGGATCACGAAGGAGTCATAGTTACGCAATTCTGCTATGTTGTAAGTAAAATTACCAAGTATGGACGAAGCAAGGAGAACATAAAAACAGACTAGGACAGGCAAAGAGAGCATTCCGGCGAAGAGATGTCTACTGGTACGACACACAAGGCTTAATTTGAGAAACAAATTTCTGAGAGCTTATGATTGGAGCCCTTATGGTCTACTTTGGAGAGAACGGTGCGTGATCGCTATCCAGCACCATCATTGTTATTTGAAATTGCCACTACTATACGGGAAGGTATAAGATTCCCTCGAAAACCACACACAATCTCTATTCACCCATTCCAAGGCATCTGGAAACTGTTTCGAATGCCCACGAGTTTTCTACGCCGAATGAGGCATATTAGTGTGTTGTGTTTCCACATTTTGGTTCAACCCCTACGGGCCGCAAGGGTAGTCTTGAGCTATTACCTAGATGTTAAGCCTTTATCTAGATGTAAAGTCGTTATCCACATGTTAGGCCGTGGGAATTAGATCCATCTGTAATACATCGATAACTTGAGTGAAGTATTCTTTATTTTTCTGGTAGTTTTATGAAGTTGTCCCTTAACAGGACGTCGTGTTTCGATAGCGTATATAATGAAGTCTGACGAGAGCAGTTGAGATGCCCATTCAACATATTTCTCTTATCAACTTTGGCAAATATTTTAACATGGGAGACATTTCGGTAATTATAGTCTGTGATTGATCCATGTAGGCACTGTGGAACACTTAAATTCAAAATCAAATATTAATAACCAGAAATCGTAGCTAAACAACCTCATAATGACTTCAAGTCGAAGTTCCAATAGCATATGTATACAGGGCGAGGCAGCTAAGTCATAACACCCCTTGTATCTCCCCAATCGTAATGGATACAAAGATGCCGTTTGGACAGTGAATTGCACGGACAGCGTCTACTTGAATACACCACATTTCATAGTTGTGCTATTTTTTATTACAGAGATATGAGGGCATCTTTTTTTTTAATGGAAACCTATGTTAAATTTTAGCGTAATATGATGGGCTTAAAAAGACGTTTTAAAAAAATGTGTATCTCATAACATTTAAGCGAATAGTTTTTGAGACACAGATATGTTCTCGTATCTTGTTCGTCCTTCGAAGCGACCATCCCTGTTGTATAGAGTACATGGTAAATGTCGCGATTCCGTCCTTACACAAAGATGCCCATTACCCGACAATGCCGACCGCGGTAGCCACGCGGTTTAGGCGCTGCAGTCCGGAACCGCGCGACTGCTACGGTCGCAGGTTCGAATCCTGCCTCGTTCATGGATGTGTGTGATGTCCTTAGTTAGGTTTAAGTAGTTCTAAGTTCTAGGGGACTGGTGACCTCAGATGTTAAGTCCCATAGTGCTCAGAGCCATTTGAACCACTTTCTTACCCGACAATAATAATATATACTGCGATATTTTGCGCAAAAATAAGCTGATAATGTCGCGCAAAATCTATCCAGTTATTTGACAACTATGATACCAAAATTGTAGACAACATACAGTATTAAAATGCAACAAGATGTTAATACATTTTAAATAACAGAAATACAAATGTAAATGAGGATTACAAAGATGGCCTCATATCTCTGTAATTAAAAATAAAACAAAAATCAAATGTGATGTATTCATGTAGCCCCTGACCCTGCAATTCACTGTCCAAACGGCGTCTTTGTATCCATTACGGTTAGGGAGATACATGGGGTGTTATGACCTAGCTGTCTCACCCGAGAGCATTTCCGCAAAACCTCCAGTACGTCTGCTTTTCTCTAACATTTGCGAGTAAAATCTTTACCTGGACAGTTCTGCAGATACGTGACCAATTTCTATGGAAACATTTCGTTGCCATAGGATGCTTACGAGTGCGTTGATGGACTTATGTTAGAAACTGCGTCAATGTGTGACCTTCTACGTACCTTATATCTGTGTACTAGATGCAGACATGCCATTAAACTTTGCATTCTTGATCTATGAATTCTGCGATCTTAAGACTGATGGTCAAATCATTATGAAGATGTTCTGTGGTTTCTTGGGTAATTTCCTGAACATCTTGATTATATGTTCCAGGAATCTTATCATTAAATGCTGGTAAGCACTTTTCTACACCAATACGTCGCTGATGCATGGAGTGACCGTACTGAGAAAAAGCAATTGAAAAAAATAACTGAACCTCCGCTATCGTCAAACAACAGCGTTTGATCAGACTATGATCACGTTTTGGGTTGTTCACAGGTATAAATCTTTTACCATTCGTGGGTCTCGCCGTAGCTTTACATTTGCTTCAGAATTAACTTTTTCTGCAGCATTGTGGACTTGTGTAGGTAGAATCACGCTTTTTACTGGTGTGTGGTTAAGCTGTTTTCCTTTTACAAGTTATGGCATATTCACGGAAAAGTTACCAGTGATCCACGAAAATATTTGCTTTATCATAACTCTAATCTTCGGTCACAATGTTTATTTGTAATAAGGTAAACTGAGGCTCTCTTCATGTGCAGTATGTACGTTTAAATGGTGTTCTTTACATACCATAATTTCATTTGCTTCACGAAGCCGAAATGGCTAATGATTTTGACTACACCTTCACAGTTTTTCTTTTATGCTTTATCATGAAAAAGATTACAGTAAACATTATGATATGATGTCTAGTAACGATCTTTTGGCAACAACAGAGTAGCTCTACCTACTATTCGCACATACAAAGAAGTATTTGAAAAGAAATTGAGCTTTCTGGAAACTAAAGTTTGTTTATTTTTGTTTTACCTAATATTTTTTCAGTACTTCCTCTGTTATTTTCAGTGGATTTCTTTGTTATGTTTCTCGAGATTATAAGAATTTCAAAAATGTTCAAATGTGTGTGAATTCGTAAGGGACCAAACTGCTGAGGTCATCGGTCCCTAGACTTAAACATTACTTAAACTGACTGATGCTAAGAACAACACACACACACACACCCATGCCCAAGAGAGGACTCGTACCTCCAGCGAGAGGGGCCGCGTAATCCGTAACATGGCGCCTCAAACCACGCTGCAAAATTTTCGACTTACAACTCCTCCTATTGAAAAGGAGTGACAGTTATGCGTTAAATACTTACACTAGTTTATATTTACAGCTAAAGACTGATATAACACAACAGAGCCATGATATCTCATACGTTTGTGCTATGTAGAAAATTTGGCCTAGAAATACTCGTTTGGAAAAAAATAGGATATGTATACAGTTTCTTACATACCTCACGTAACAAAATCAGTTATTTCGAGTTGATAGTTTAATACGCACCACATATTAAAAAGTTTGTCATCCGAAAACAAGCAACTGCTTTACGTGTTTCTGGTTTTCGTTCATTTAATCTCAAAATAGGAATATCGCATCGCGTTTATAGTGTGTTAAGCAAAGTTTGTTATGCTGTGGCGTTATGTCAATTATGTTAACAACTGTGTAATATTTTACTTTCCAAATAAGCATTTTACGCGTAATTTACAGCACTGCATATACCTATTTATGTAAAACAAAGTAAAAATTTTGCGCCTAATATTCACTTCATTGTTTTAAGCTGAAATGCATACAGCGCAAACAACACCTTAACATCCCAAGCTTATTTGCAGGCCGAATATTAATCATAAGCCCACTGAAGCTCCAAAGAAAGACCTAAAAGATATTTGGATAAATGAAAAATAAACGAATTATGTCATGCATAAAGTGGAGTCTCTTCCCACGTTTCCAAATGATCACACACAAATCATACACGCCTGTGCTCACACCCTTTAGAAAACCCATGTTATTAAATATGCTTAAATAAGAAAGAAGTAAATTTTCTTCCCTAATCGTTGGCAGCTTACACAATTAAATCGAGCACGGCGTTATATCCCGCTTTTTAACACATATCAGCTTCAGAAACAGTCAATGGATCTGATATAATACCACAAGTTATCGATCTACCTTTCATAAGAAAAATTCAGGATTAGTATCAGCATTTTTCTTCGTAACGTGGATGATTGTTGCTGACTTTAGTGAAAGTGACGTAGAATTTCGTAACCTGTTTAGCGGAACCGACATCGTAATTAATACAGACCATGGATCGAGGGTAAACCAAAGAAGGAAAAAAGCAATGAAACAGAAAAAACGATAATAGCGACAAAATTAACGTTACATTTGGAGGCCAAGAAGTAAAAGAATGGAAATTTTGCTGCGTTGAAAGCAAAATAACATATGACCAACGAGGAAGGAAGATGTAAAGGACAGACTGGAATAGGAAAAAAAGGAATTCCCGGCAAATAGAAGTCTGGTACAATCGAACGTCGTTTACTTTCCTCATTTTGAGCCAAAAAGGAGCGATCAGTGATAATACATTAGAGGAGATAAACTTCATCACCAAAATAGCTAATAAATAATATTTGTTCTCGGTAACCTGTTTCGGTAATTAGTACTACCATATTCACATCTCCACGGAAAGATTACTGTGTATTTCCTAAATTTACTGTAAAATGTTTCAAATGGCTCTGAGCACTATGGGACTTAACATCTGAGGTCATCTGTTCCCTAGAACTTATAACTACTTAAAACTAACTAATCTAAGGACATCACACACATCCATGCCCGGGGCACCTGCGACCGTAGCGGTCGTGCCCTTCCAGACTGAAGCGCCTAGAACCACTCTGCCATTCCGGCCGGCATTTGCAGTAAAAGTGCTCTCTTTGATGAGTTGGCAGGTACGTAATAGGCTAGAAGAATGATTGGTCGGCACGGAGCGAGGGGTCGCAATGGTTAGCACACTGGACTCGAATTCTGATGGACGACGGTTCAAACCCACGTCCGGTCATCATGATTTAGGTTTTCCATGATTTCCCTAAATCACTTCAGGTAAATTCCGGATTGGTTCCTTTGAATGGGTACGGCCGACTTCCTTCCCGGTCCTTTCCCAATCCCATGGAACCGATGGCCTCGCTTGATTGGTTCCCTTCTCGAAATCACCCAAACAACTTATTGATCGGCATGTCAAATTTAAAACAACTATAGCGGCCTCTTGCTGTAATGATGTATCTGTTATAAATGACGTAAGACAGTTGTATGAGGTGAATAATTGTGTGTAGTTTTACTTTTGACATTCGCATTTATCCGTCTTCTGGTACATAACGTACCTGCCAGCTCGTGAGAAAGGGCACTTTCACTGCTACTTTAGAAATATGCAGTAACCTGTCGGTCGTGATCTGAGGATGGTAACATTGGTTGCCGAAGCCATTTATCGACAATAAAGGTCATTATTAGCGATCTGGGTAAAGTAGTTTATCTTCTCTAAAGTGTCGGTTTCAATATAAGGAACGAAGTTCTGAGAATGTACATGCAGAGTGCAGCATTGTAGGGACTGTGGGAAAATCAAAAATGGAGAGGATTGAATTTGAGTCACAGTGTTTTCAGGAGCATGTTGAAAATTCGGTAGATCGATAAGACAAGAAATGAGGAGGTTCTCCACAGAGTGGTTGAGAAGAGGGACATATTGTGGATAAGCTGACAAGAAGGAACAGGATGATAGGACATGTGATACAAAAGGTGGGGGTAACTTGAACGGCACGTCATAGTAGAAGTAAATGATGTAGAGGGTAAACTTTGTAGGCGAAGTCAGTGATCGGATTGTAGCCTACAAACAACTGAATTACTGGGTACAAATGCTAATATGCGGTGAAGGGGTTAGGAGAGGAGCGGAAATCATGGTGGACAGCAACAAACTGATCGAAAATTAAATGAGAAAAAAGGAAATAATGTGCTTGGCTAAGTACCAGCATATTTGTCGTATTTTGCAGTGAACGCATAGTGGGGATACCACTCTGATGTAGAAATAATTCGAATGCCAAGATCGCTTAAATGCTGTTTACTGGATAACCGGTTTCAACACACTAATCTACATTCAGATCCGATGATGGCATCTTTAGTGTGTTGAAACTGATTATCCAGTAAACAGTATTTAAGCGATCTTGACTTGGATATAGTTCTATATTTGTCGTAACCTAGATGCATGTGGTCTCCATCTGCTGCCTCTCATCGACATTCCGCCCACTCGCGCTGCACACTCATCTATGGCTGCCCACTCCACGTAAGTTTACGCTCCTATTTCAGGAGCATTTCAGCCGTTTTAATTCCGCCGCCCTCGGTTCACGTAAATGGCGAGTGGCGCGCAGCTGCGGCGCCCCCGTCCCTTGCCGTCCTAAGCCGTTGAAGTGGTCACCGCTGTCTGTCCGGCGGGCCCTGGAGTGTCCAGCGACCGGCTTCCAGGAGATCTGGATTCTGGAGGGCCCTGCTGCTCACCCTCGTTTGTCGCCCAGTTCGCGGACCGCATGCGTCAGCGTATTTCCTCAAACCCTGCTCCACGAGGGAGCGGTTCTTTCTCCGCACCTGCTCTTACATCTGTCTTCTCGACATTGTATTCTAAAATGCGGGAGAATAATGCCCTTTTTCTGCCATCCGCGCACCAAGCTCCACTTTTTTTCCTTCCGTTCTTTACTGTAGTGTTGTTAATTTCATGCTAGCTAACTTGCATTTTTGCTGTGAACATCTATTTTCATTGTTTCAGCCCGACTCAGCTGAGTTATGTGAATAAGAGAGTAAGCCTTGTTTTCATTTATACACAGTCTTCAAGTAAAATTAAACATGTCACAAAGGACTATTCCGGAAATTATTGTTTGCATTAAAGTGCATGAAAATCCGTATCAGCAGTGGCCAAATAAAAAATAAATAAATCGCATGTTATTATTATTATTGTTTATTAATACTGTTGCTGTGATCAGTTCATTATTAATATTAATATTATTATTAATATTATTATTATCATCAAACAACACCAAACAGAAATTTTCTCCGTCGAAAAGTTAACGTCATTGTTTTATTTGTACAGAGTACTGGATTTGCCGACCTAGGCCCTTCAAAAGAATTTCTGGTTAGTTCATTTCACCAGTTAACTCCCCACCTCCAATTCTTTAAAGAATCGAACTCCCATGTATAAAACGGCTTTTAACGTCTTATTACTTTAGAAATGTGTTCGTGTGTTAAGCGATTGCCATTACGCATGTGAGCAAGAAAAATTTCAGAGAATATTTGAAATAAAGTCGCTAAGTGCTCTCGATATCGAACACTGGATGAGGATAGTCCCGGTAATTTTCCCATGTTTCTAAGAAAAACCTAATTTTTCATGTTTCTAAATGTTTTTAAGGAAATATATCCGGAACTGTGCGTCGTACAACGACATAATTTTGTAGGTACATTCAGCGGCAGTCGTGCATACTCTTGATCACAGTGTTACATTTAAACACTGTGTGCGTAGGGGGATGGAGGGGGGGGGGGGGAGGAGCGGGAGGGGAGGAAGTCGCTGACGGAAAGTTTCGTAAAGATTTGAACTTTAATGTAAAGTTCGTTGCTAGTCGCTAAGTGTTGTCATTCATAAATACTGGATAAGTATAATCTGGGTTATTTGCCCTCTGTGAGTTACCCTACCTCAAGGTGCTTACACAGTTTCAAACTGTGATAGTTCTCTTACTATGTTAATACTTTAACTCAAAATTATTTGTGCTAATTATTAGCAAGACAAGAGGTCTCTAGCCAAGTCCCGCTTTCCAGTGTTTAGCGTGTGAATCTTCATTACCTTAGGGTCGACAGCACGTTCGATTTCAGTTTTCGGACTCCTGCGTTCTGGTTGGTTCTTACTGTTATTTTCTCCAGAGCACGCAGTTTCTCGGCCGTGCCTACGTGTTAGCCAACTCATCGGCTTGTTTGAAAATTGTACCACGTAGAGGAGAGATTTTCTGCTTCCCTCACCACATCACAGCACCATTAGTTGGAAATAGCAAAAGTCGGTAAGAGTAGGAGATAGTTTAAGACTTTTACTTGGGTTTTACAAGACGGAACTAGGGACGACTGCCACTGTCCTGCGAGTTCTTGCTCTGGCTACAAACAGCCATGTTACTTAGAGTCCAGAAAAAGCACTTTATACTGGGAAACGAAAGATTAGTCTTTACATTACGTGATTGAAGAGTCCACTTCATATTAACAGATGGAGGAATAATCACTAACGGCTAGGTGAAAGAATTAAGATGACTGCCCAGGTGAGCCTTGCAGTCGCTCAGAAGTATGTCCCCATCGGAGTTCTGACGATAGAAAGAGAACTGAACTCAGAGTATCCAGCCGCTACCACCACTACCTTCCTAGTTAAGCTTAGCTTATGGTAAGATGCACTATCGTTTCGATCGGCCGTTCCTTAGGGAAGTGACAATCGTTCACTTCTCCATGAGCCAGTTATTCCATTTTAACACTGGGCAGCCAGCTAGTTTGCTTGCTTTCGGTATGCACTTTAGCGATCTCCTTCGTGTTGGATCCTATTTTTCCGTGTTCTTCGTATAATTTTCTAAGCATGCTTATAGTCATTGCTCGTTTTTCAGCTTTAGAACCCTTTGTTCAACTATTTAATGACATTTCAGTGGGTAACTAATGTCTTTCACTTTGCGATACCGAACCTGATTCTTATAGTGACCACTTGTTTCCGTCGTAGATTAGATGATCCCACCTACATGTTCACACACTCCATACCCCACTGAAATAAAAGTACAACCGGTTCCCTCTCTCAGAATGGAATCTGCCCTATTTTTATCAATTATATCTACCATAAATCCTTTCCGTCAAATCCTACTCAGTATCATAACTTTCTCTTCCTTCTCTATCTTCCCCCAGACATTGTGCTCTTTATACATGGTCCTGCCCACACATCAAACTCCTGCTCCATCTCTGTCTTCCCATTTTCCACCCAAACATCTATCTTCATTTCCATAGATACGTCCCAGCGGTCTCTGTATTTATGCGCACATCTTCAACTACAGTAGTAGTAGTAGCTTTATTCATCCATAGATCTCTTTTTATAAAAATATAGGACATGTCAAAGTATTTAAAAGTTTAGACCAACTAAAAATAAGGTAATTCGTATACACATATATTTACAGACTTCAAGTTGGACATAATCATTAGATTTACTCCTGGTGCACAATACATTTTTTACAAATAACTTATTAAAATGATGTAAAGCTCCATGGGTCATTCATATCTCACTATCAGCATTCCCAACGTTTCCTGTCTCCCAAACAATTTTTCCCTTTGTAGATCCTTCAGCTTTTTAGTGAACAAAGCGTCCTGTTTGGTGGGCTTGTATGGGGGTACTTGTGATGGGCATCGGCATCTTAGTGTTTCTGAAACTCAGAACCACCCTTCAGTTACACTACTGTAAAATTTATACGCGATGGATATTAACACGAATGAGAAGATACTTGGCCCTGTATAGTGAAACTGAAGATAACGTATTGTATTTTATTCAAAGGCTAATTCTATTACTCCGCACAGAGACAAATAAAATTAATAAATGTCTTCAAGGAATTTTCGTTTCCTGAATAGGAACTAGAATTCATTATCACGACAGATTTATTTCCACAAGACATAAATCACATATAACATAATTCAACATATTTCAACATAAGATATCAATTATATTTATGCTGACGTTCATAAAATTGATGTACAGTTGACAAAGCTGAACAGAGAGTGCTAAATTGACTACAATTCTGAGTTTCAAAAGTGGATAACGCGATCCGATGTAACTAATATGTCAGACAGTGATTGTGAACTGTAGACTCGAACAAACTACTACAATGTATTTAAATTACAGCGAGTGCTGCTGGCCAGCCGGTGTGGGCGAGCGGTTCTAGGCGCTTCAGTCTGGAACCGCGCGACAGCTACGGTCGCAGATTCGAATCCTGCCTTGGGCATGGATGTGTGTGATGTCCTTAGGTTAGTTAGGTTTAAGTAGTTCTAAGTTCTAGGGGACTGATGACCTCATGATGTTAAGTCCCATAGTGCTCAGAGCCATTTGAACCATTTGAATGCTGCTGGTGTAACTACATCGTGCAGTGAGTGAAAGTCACTCTAAAGTTCCTAGTACTAGAGCAGCGAAATGCTCACCTTGTGCATTTAGAAATCTTGAATGCAGTTGCCAGCATGCCTCTGCATCGTGTTGAATGCTAAACTCCGTACCCTGCCCTCGATCGGATCCACCTTCGCACCCAGATTCCATGGCCGTAGCTTAAATGGACTTCTCTCCTCTACGGCACAAGACTGAATCGACGTCTTCGCTGCACATAACTTGACCGAGAGCTGCTTCTCTTCTCCACGCCACAAGACCGATTCCTCGCTCTACATGCAAGTCTGCGAAACACTCCCCATGGAGTACACACCAGAAAGCTAGAAAGCACCATCGAAAATGATAGCACTCATCTGCGCCAATTACGTATCACCCTTTGTACCGTATATTATTTCTTCAAAACATGGGAAAATACTGTTCCCCCAATCTTAAAGACTTAGAACAGGTGACCAGTGTTACGTTTTCTGACGTCGCATACGGCGTCCCAATCAACATCTAATGTGCGTGCGTGCGACATGTGTGCTACGTGGTCTCGAAAAAATGCGACAGCTCTCCTGGTCACTCTGTGACAGGAGTTCTAAAGTGCCGCCCCATTTCAGCCGCTTTGGGGAAATATTTTCACAGGCCTAGCTGATACCAGTCTTGCAGAATGGTTCCCAAGAAGCAACCTGAGGTCCCCTGCACAAACCGTGAATGACCTTCTCCTTCGCCGAGAAAAATTGTAGGTGCCTCGGTCCATAGCAACTCGGTCAAAGCAGTCGTAAAATTTTCTGCCTCCGGCCTCTGGGACAATACGGCGAGGCCAGCTCCGCACTAGCCACTTTGGTGGACAGTTGACAGTTGACCCCCGGTGGCTTAGACCATGTTATCTGTCACGGCTTCAGCTGTGCTAAAGTTCCAACGTGGGTTTTCCTTCAATCTGTCAATAACTGCTGTCGCAGCTTGCCATCTCCTCTGAACTGGCGTCAATAAACCTCTCCTGCCACAACCACGGCTGTCTGACAAAACTAGCACTGAGCTCCGCTGCTTCTAATACCATGTGGACCCAGCTACCAACTAATTCAGTATCACAACCACTGTCACCTGTGTTTAATAGTCCCATTGATTATAGATCCTTCCTAACCATAATTATGTATGTCTGGCCGATTGAGTAAATGAAATCGGAAGAAGGCATGTTCAAAGCACTTGCCGTCTTTAAAATTCTCCTCTTTAAAGAATGTCACTATTTTTGGCGTCTTTACGTATATATTTCAATTTTTTTCTTTACATTTTTGTCTGTATAATTTTAATTTAAGAACTAAAGAAAATAGCGGTGTAATTTTGTGTTAATAGTATTGAAAACATATTTATGTATATTTTAAATACGTTTGTTAATTTCTCATTAACCATGCCAGCGTATATTATTAAAGCTATTGGCGGAGTAATGGTGTTTAATATCAGTGGCACCGCATCCCTCTCCTTTATGAGGTACGGGAGATAAAAGACAATAAAGAAAAAAAAAACTGACAAGCATCTGGCATCTTCTGTCGGTTGATTTTCCAAGTATAAGCTGAGGTCCATGTTGGCATATCCACCACGTCACCAACCCATCTGCATGGTGAGCTCATCTCTCTGCCATGCCGCTGAGACTCCTTCAGTAAAGAACTGTTTCTAGTTATTGTCGTAGTTCAGTGCTGTATTTCCTAGTTTCCCATAGAAGTTCAAGCTCGTGTGCCTGAATCACGGACCTCGCCGAGGTGAGGTGGCTTGCGTACCTCAACGATAAAGGTAGCCACACCGAAGTTGGAACCAGAACAAAAGTTTTGTCTGTTTTGGCTGTGAAGCAAAAGGTGCCTGAAGAAGGCCGTAGACTTTTCAGTAGTTGCAGGAGCAACAATCTGGATGAGTGAGCTATCTGTCTTGTAACATCATTCAACACGGATTTGCTGGCTAGTACTGCGAATGGCCGCAAGCAATAGGAAACTAGAGTTGTTACAATTCCCGAAGGCACACAGCTCTACCACATGTTTAAATAATGAAGGAATCCTGTTTGCTAAAATATTCTGGTGGTAAAATAGTCTACTGTGTGAGTCTCTAGGTGAGGACTAAGGAGAATTCCTTCATCTGGAAAAACCAAACTGGCATTCTACTGGTCAGGTCTGCCTCACTCAGGTAGGTAGGTTCGAAAATTAAAAACAGAAATGGTGAAATGGTGAAATTCGGTGCCAGGATGAACAGGACTTCTGGTCAGGTGAATACAGGGTTACAAACAGAGAAACAAATAGGGGTAAAGTACGAAAAAGTATACTAACGAACAAGAAAAGAGGAATGCATGTAAGATCTACCTACGAATAGCACAGTGAACACATTACCGTAACCGAGACAAACACGAAGCTAACACCTACAACAGTTATAGAAGTTTATATGCCAACTAGCTCGTAGATTATGAAGAGAGTGATATTATGCGCGATAAAATAAAATAAAATAAATATCCAGATAGTTAAAGGCAGAAAAATGTAATCGTGGCGACCGTCTGGAGTTTGACAGTAGGAAAAGTAAGAGAAGAAAAAATGGTAGGCGAATAATGAGCGATGGGGGAAAGGAATGAAACAGGAAACTGCCTGGAGGAATACTGCTCAGAGTGCCACTTAATCACTGTTAATACCTGGTGTAAGATTCATGAGTAAGCTTGTATAATAGGAAGAGACCTGAGGATATAGGAATATATCGAACTCATTACTATACACTGTAACGATAAGACAGTTCAAGTGGTTCTGAGCACTATGGGACTTGACATCTGAGATCGTCAGTCCCCTAAAACTTAGAACTACCTAAACCTAAAAACCCTAATAACATCACACACATGCATGTCCGAGGCAGGATTGGAACGTGCGACAGCAACGGTCACTCGGTTCCAGACTGAAGCGCCTAGAACCGCTCGGCCACAACCGGCTAACCAGGTGTGTGTGTGTGTGTGTGTGTGTGTTTTTTAATTCCTAAGGGACTAAACTGTGAGGTCATCGGTCCCTAGACTTACACACTACTTAAACTAACTTATGTTAATAACAACACACACATCCATGCCCGAAGGAGGACTCGAACATCCAGCGGGAGGGACCGCGCAATACGTGACATGGCGCCTCAAGCCGCGTGGCCATTCCATGTGGCTGACCAGAAGTTGCTGAGAGCTTCAAATGACGCATTATGCAACGACTGACTGCAACAGGGAAAAGGACTGTAGTAGAAGAGGAATCGGTTGCTTCGAGGGACGAATCAATTAACGCAGCACAATATCAAAAAGATAAAAAGACAACGCGTAGTAAAAATCCTTGCATATCAAACGAGGTACTGAATTTAACTGTCGAAGGAAGAAAACATAAAGGTGCAGCAAATAAGGGAGCCAAACGAAGTGCAGGCATCTGAAAAGTGAGTGACTGAAAGTGCAAAATTGTCAAACAGGAATGGCTAGAGGACAGCTGTAAGTATGTAGATGCACGTATAATTAAGACAAAGATAGCTACCGTGTATACGAAAATTTAAGAGGCCTTTGGGAGAAAAGAGAAGCAGCTGCACGAGTATCAAGAGCGAAGATCGAAAATCAGTATTACGCATAGAAGGGAAAAATGAAAGGTAGAAGGAATATATGGACAATCCATACAAGGCAAATGACTTTATGATATCATAGAAATGGAGTACTGAAAGACCTAATTCGAAGAAAGGCCTGTGGGGCAGTGCAAAATATATGGGACGGAGGAAATAACGTCAGACTTCAAGAAGAAAGTATTAATTCCAATTCCAGAGAAAGCAGGTGCTGATAAGTGTGAACATTACCGGTTTCGTAAGTAATAATTAAAAAATAGTGAGAGAACGGAAAAAGTGGAAGAACCTCGCATGAGGCTGATCAGCTTCAATTCCAGAAAGATGAAGAACATGCGAGGCAATACTCACCCAACGACATATCTTAGAACATAGGTTAAAGAAAAGCATAACTACGATTAGAGCATTTGTACACTTACAGAAGGCTGTTGACAATGACCAGAATACCCCTTTTCAAATTCGTCAGGTAGCAGAGCTGCAGTACACGGGAAACCAAAGGTCACACAAGGTGAGTTAGCTGCCCCTACCGATGTGGTTTTATGCAACCTGCATTGCTATATCTGGCCTTCAAGAACCATAAATTTCCATATTCTCTCACTCACTACACAAACTAATAGTTCTACAGAAAAAATGAATGAGAACTTTTTGTAGGATATTTAATGTAGTTAAATTTTTGATTGGGAATTTTCGACTCCATGAACTATTCCCGATATTCGGCCTTTTTCGCCCTCTATTGACTGGGCTGTTAAGCCACCAGCATAATCGGCTATTTCGTTAACGTTATTAATTTAGGGTTACCGTGGCGGTAATGAAAGAAAAACGACATTTATAAACGTTGCGCTAAAGCTAATGACGTTGACAATTCGATCCAAACTAAACCCTTGCAAGCACGTTAGTTTAGTAGACAGACAAATAGAACGACGTAACAGTTTATTTTATCTTATTAAAATTGTGAATATTGTTATGTGAAATTTGCGCCAACGTGAATTTTACAATTTGTAAGTGCTCCACTATGCCGTTGACGTAATAAGGGCAGTCAGTGAAGTCGAATAGGTCGAATGTGGCATATAATTCGTACAATCGCAAATTTTTGTACACTGGCTTGATGGAATCCCATTAACACACTAGAAATTACGTCCGCTGAGTGCGTTTGAAGATCACTTTGTTCCGTTATTCTTGAATAACTAGAAAACTATGGCCTCCAGCGCAAACGTACCCCAGTAGACTGCCAATGGTAGGAAACGAGTTTCCGAAGAAGATAAATTTTCTAATGTTCAATATAAATTTAGGTGTTCAGAAGTCTTCTCTGAACTTATTTCTCTGGAGTGTAGCCTTGAATAGAACTCAAACGTGGACGATACCCACTTCAAACAAGACGAAAATAGAAGCGTTTGAAGTGTGGTGCTGTAGAAGAATTCCGAGATTTACTGAATCTAATTTCGGAGAAAAGAAATTTGGAGACATAGTTTGATTGAGAGAAGGGATCTTTTGTTAGAGTACCTTCTGAGACAAAGGCTTCAATCGAGTAATATGGGGAAGTGCAGGGTTAACCGTCGTAGAGGGAGATCAGGAGGTGATTAGAGTAAGCAGCTTCAAATGGGTATAGGTTGTAGTAATTATTCCGAGATTAAGAGTCTTCTGCAGGATAGATTAGCATGGAGAGTTAAATAAAACCAGTCTTACGACTGAAGACAATACAAAACAACACCGTAAGCTATGACTGATGGCACCAGTTCGGTGAACTGGTAATTAGAAGCTTGTTTTTTCGAGGGCTTAGTAGATTCGATGATATATAATCGTATAATCTGAGCCGATGAATGATTTGTCAGGTTTCTGAAAAGTCAAGTAAACATATTTTGAGGAGGCAGATTTCCCACAAACGTCTAGTACAATTGATTGAACATCGAGTGGTATCGCTCCGACATTGACAGCATGGTGATATGTACAGAACGATAATGAATTAAGCTTCAGTGGCCACAGTTTAATAGCAAAACGTGTAAATCAATACCAATTTACATGGAACATAAGGGTGGAGAATATGTCGGAACACTAATGGAGCATTTGGCTGCAAGGACAAATAGTAAATAAGATTCAGTAGCAAATCATTCGACTTTTACACAATCCCATCATGAAATTATTACAAGAGGCACAGACAAGATAGTGATATTGGTGTGTAAAATAAAAACACTTCCTCCCTGTATAAGAAAATTACCATACGCAACGGACAGTAGGAGCAGAGAGACAGTTCTCATACGACCCAAAAACCTGGCTATTCTCAGACTTTTTAAATTAACAGAACACGGTGATAAATATCGTCAGTTGATCGTTCTTTTCTCCTTGGTGTTCTCAGTACCAATATTTCCTTCACCATTCATCACTCGCCTCTCCTATGACTGTTCGTTCCTTCCACCGTCCCTCCCCACGTTCTGCTGCCGTCGCTCACACGCCTGCTTCATTTTTCAAATACTTGCGCGGTCTCGTGTACACACACACACACACACACACAGAGAGAGAGAGAGAGAGAGAGAGAGAGGGAGAGAGAGAGATACAAAGAAACTAAAAACATTGCTTTCTGGTAGCTTGCAATATCAACAGAACACTCGGAAGATAATGAATGTACGACACAGTACTCAGTGAAAAACACTTGTAGCTACAGTACAAATTCTGTGTGGCCACCGGTGATAAAAACTCGTAATAATCTAAAATTAAGTTGATATATAAATCAAGTTTCAGTTGAAGGGAACGTAGGCTTCTAAAGGCCGTTAAGTAATGATTATTTTAAGCACCGTCGATTCTCAACATTATATCGTTTCGACAACGAAACTCAATTTTCATCACTGAATTTTTTAAAGAAACAGTAAACGGCGTAACTAACCCCTAGAAAACATCAAATTCTGTAGCATAACTGTTTTAATCACATACTAATGGAAATATCAAATGAATTTTGGATTCAAAAGTCTACAGAATCATCATTCTAGATTCTACACTAAAAAAGTGAATTATTCCTGATGAAAAATTACCTTAGTTTGCCTTCGGCAACACTCATTCAGTACGCTCTTGGTACAATAAAAGAAACTTATGAAATTTTAGATTGAAGCTGACGCGTTTTATGACGAGACATATCTACGAATCGCCACAGGTGCAGGAATGATCCTCTGCACGTTAATTGAAATACTTACCTTGGACTTTTTAGAGCTATCGAGTGTCGAATATCATCAGGTTAACTATTAGCAGAAGTATCGGATTGAGCCATTAACTTAAGGAGACGCTGTTAGTTTCATGTACGTACATTTCGTAGAACAAATTCTTGCAGTACATCTTACAGTAGATAACATGTTACCAACGTAAAAATATCAACAAAAGTCATTTATAAATAGTGGCAGTACATTATTCACATGTTTCATACGGAAGTTCAGTAACACCTACAACCTGCCACATCCACCTAAAGATATCATGAATTAGAATATCTTGAATAATATTATTTTCGGCTGAAGTCTAAATTCGTGCTCTCGTTATAATGCTGTTACTCAGTCTTAATGAAAATATCCGTACAGTCATTTATCTCATTTGAGTGAATTAAACAGTTTCAGGACATACTGATTAGCATCAATCACATGAAGAGAGAAATGCGCTACAATGCGAACACCAGATACCGTGCACTTGACATCAATCTAGAGATTATGCAACGGATTTTCAAAAGTACTCATGAGGATTTTCTAATGCATAATGTTGTATGTTCTGTGCGTTCACATACCTTGAAAGGCGTCATATGAAGAAGACAAAAACTGAGGATGCACAGATCCTGATTCCATTTCACTCAGAACTCAACACGCGCAAGTTCGTCTCGATGCATGGGTTAGCCATGCACAACAGTAAGTCTACAGGGGATAGAAAAAATAATATAATCAGCTGTACGTACTTGGGAATTGTTTATTAACACGGGATTGGACCCCCATTTGCCCGTGATACAGCTGCGATTCTTCTTCGGACGCTAGCATATAATCATTGTATAGTCTCCAGTGGAATGCTATGCCACTCTTCGATCAGAACCTCTTCTAAGTCCTGTAGTAACGAGGGAGGCGGAAATCTGCTCCAGAGCCTGGGCTCCAATACCACCCACAAGGATTCGATAGTGTTCAAGTCCGGGAACTGTGCTGGCCAGGGAAATCGCTGCAGTTCAGTTGCATGCTCCTCATACCACGATTGTGGCGACCATGGACGTGTTAATGGGTGCACTATCGTCCTGAAATATGGTATCATTGTTGAGGAACAACATTTGAATCATGGGGTCCACCACATCATCTAAAATTTTCACATAATCGATGGCTGTAACACGGCGTTCGAGAGTGATGATGGGACCAGCAGAATACCAAACTATGGCCGCCCACACAATCACACTT
The DNA here is from genome assembly GCF_023864275.1 of Schistocerca cancellata. Classification (NCBI taxonomy): domain Eukaryota; kingdom Metazoa; phylum Arthropoda; class Insecta; order Orthoptera; family Acrididae; genus Schistocerca; species Schistocerca cancellata. The sequence continues at coordinate 168,794,610 of NC_064631.1, read as the reverse complement.
CCCCATTCATGCTTAACAGCTGGAATCAGGTAAACAAGATTGTAGGCTTCTTTTGGCGTTCTCTAGATGTAAACCAGGCCAGATGTTGGAAATAACGGAAATATTGACTCGTCGGATCCGCACCGATGCCTCGTCCGTACAGAACACGAACTGTCGAGCGCGACACGTGCCTTACCTGCGTTGTTGACCGTCAAACACCATTTATGTCCAAACCATCCCATTACTAAAACTCTCCACGTTATTTTGCCTATCCCCTGTATAACGATACAGGTGAGGGTCATTTTTGATAATGTTTGGACGCGACGATCTCTTGATTTTCTGCTTGCACAGAGAAATAGCGTCTCGTCTTAAATGCCTGTGCAAACAGTCCCGCAAACGGTTTTCACGAATTGTGCTTCGGGAAACACTACGAACAAGCGCCGTTGTATACCGAGGCTACATTCTGTGTTACATATAGCTGACCACTAAACACTTCTGGTGCTCTCACTCGCTTAAATAGTAATGACACAGCGAAATACTCAAGACAGAGCATGCGAGAGATGCTCCGGCGAACTCATGTGACAGCAGAAGACTGCATCGAGATCCAGCATTGTCTATGATAAGTAGTTCCCTCGTTCATTAACAAGGCTCAGTTTCACGATAATTTATAAAATGTCTTCCAGGGATTTCTTATTTTGTCAACCCAAAAAAATCATTTATCACATAAAAGTCTCCCTCTTCAAATTATTTTTTATTGCTTTTCAGAAGTTGCCGAGAAGGTATGTAAATCTCAAGAAAATCGAAATCTGTTTTTGGTGGAACCCACATCTTAGATGTGGTGAAAACGGTGAGTTGCTGATGGAACAGTTTCTGTAGGTCTGAAAGACTTCATTAGTGGCGAGGCGAAGACGTTGCGGCAAGTTATAACAGTCTGGTCAAAAGTATCCAGATTTTTCATTGTTGTCGCGCTCTCAACAGCGTATTTTTTTAGTGTTGCTATTATTCATTCATCTGATGTCAATGGAAGTGGTTCCTTTCAAACCAGTGAATAGATATTCTTTTAAAGTCGCTATGATCCTCAAGAAGCTTCATAATGATGTTTCATCGCTTTTACATAAAAATAACCGAGACATGAAAAGTACTCTACCAATGAGTACCGTACAGAAAGTTTGTAAAACGACTTCTGAAAATAAAGGATTTTTACTGTCATGCATCACGTGCTTTTAGAAATGAGACGACTGCGTACTATTGATCCCACATGTCAGCCCTTTACAGGACAGGAAATCAGGAGGTATGTGGTAAGTGGTTTAAAAATATTGTGGGGCTCTCTAGCCATTGTGTTAACACTGATGAACGGAAAAAAGAGTGGAGTGTCATTCACCAAAATTCTCGTCGTTTCAAGTTGAAACAGAATGTCGGTTTAATCCAAGCTCACACTTCCCCCTCCTCAACGTAGGTTAGTGTTTACTGAGAACATGTGTGAACAAGCTGTACACAACGTCACTTCTAAATATGTACAGGACGAACCATGCATTCCATTTGGTTCATTCCAAAACGAACATTCATCATCTTATACGAACATCTGGGTTTTCACAAAAACTTCAAGAAGGCCCGACATCGCACCGTCCCCGTTCAAATCAAGGGTGCCTATACGTATGGACAGGGAGGAGCTGAGCCCTCCGCTGGCCGCCCTTGCCCCTTGTACAGCGCACTCAGGTGCTTTTCTTTTAAGAAAAGTATTTAAAAGGCAGTATTACACAGGTTTTTAACATGGTAAGATCTGAAAGATTTTTATGTTTGCTCGCAAGTCGCCATTATTCTTCCAGAATATTAAAAATTTACCATGCCCCAGATCTAGGCCTCCTGAAGACAAAAGAGGAAGGAAGAGTGGGGCAGCAAAGCTGATATATATAGCTGAAAGAGAACTACGTCTATGAAAAGCAAGCAAAAGCACGATACACTTGAATGGAGTACAGTGAATTTCGAATTACTTCCGCACACTCTGTGCGGCATATGATACTCAAGTCGACGTTAAACAACGCTAACATGTTTTATAGCACACATTTGCTCAAGTAAAACTTTTGCCTGCGTATTAATAATATCGGTGAAGGTTTCACGTGTCTGTGGTATGTGAGTTCGTTTAATATGACTTTTGTATGTTTTTCAACCCATTTATATAGCTGAAACATTTTTGATATACTCCCACAAATCGTTTTTGCTTCTCCTGTATAATCTATATTTTGAATTTAGGCCCAAATGCATTTCTACGCGAGTTTATTATTTAACAATCTGCTAAAACAGTGGTATTAAATTCACTTCTATGCCATGTGTTCTAAGCAATTTTACTGAATAACTAAATGTTGGGAGAGCTACTGACGCAGCTGAAGCACTTTATTATGCTCACTTCGATTTACACAACTGAACTGTCGAATGTACCATAGCACTGACAAGACATACAGACAAAGATTCACGGAAGTGAGCTGTAGAATGTAGGTTATCAACCGAAAGATGTACATAGAAACACGACAATCATGTTTAGCGCAACGAAATGACTAGCAGCGCTCATGTGTGTAAAGATAAGGACCGAGCTACATCTTAAAGGAAGAATTTACGTTAGGTGAAGCAAGAAAGCAGGTTAAACACCACAACAATGACTTGTTCCAGGATCAGTAGGTGCTCAGATATCAATATGGTGAGGAGCGAAATCAGCTGTGTGTTTTGCAGTAAGCATTCACGTGAAATTTATAATATGTTGACTGAAGGCGGACCCATTCCACACCTGATCACTGTGAAAGGGTTTTCCCCTGACAGTATCGGCATAAGCAGAAGCACCTTACTTGTTATTGACGGAGTAGGAAGAATACAGAAATTCATTACAGATGCAGGACCGATAGTTATAACCCAAGGGTTTAGCACTCCCCTGCAGAAATTATAAAAGACAATCAGGAGGCAGCCAAAGCCACATGACAAATAAATGAGAAAACAATCTTTTGTGGAAAAGGGAGGAACCACTCGTAGCTCAGGATAATGCAGAAATGCTTTTAGAAAGGGATTTTTTAAGTGTGCGTTTTTCCCAGAATGGGAAAAAAGGCATTATAATACAGTAAAAACGTTGCTGCACCGAGTAATATGGTCGGCAAGAAGAAGAATCCAGCCTGGCCACGATATGGACCACCACCCCTTCAGCAGTTTTGAAGAATGATAGAGAAGAAGATCTTTTGGTGTGAAACATGTCGCAGTTAGCCTTCATGAGAGATATTTAACTCCTAGGCTTGTTGTAGGGCACTTCAATTACGTTTAGAGTTGCTCAGTGCTTTGTATGACAGTTCTAGTGAGCGGAAGGACTACGTTGAAGTGTAAGTGACCCAATCTTCCGGAAATCATTACATATATTCAGTTCCAGCTTCCCACTCACACTATCTTTACTACAAGCTTTCGAATCATGAAAATTCAAAGTAAATATTACTTACTGATGAGCTCACACACAATTGCAATAAAACTATAAAATGGATATCATACCATTGTATTTACGCAGAACACAATTGATTTAACACAAAGCTGTATCAAAACAGAATACAACTGACTTCCTACATTACTGTAATAAAATAGGCACCAATCCCTTAATTCCAACTAACAATAGGTTGTAATTTAGTGATTTGGTCATGAAGCTAGAAGAAGCATCACAAATCATAGAGAACGCCCAATTCAACCATGAAATATTTTGACCGAACGGTGCACTGCAACAACAAACAGTATGATATACTGCATACCTATACACTTATGCAAACAATGACACAAATACTTACTTGCCTGCATAGTCACTTAACAACTTTCTTATTCCTCAAAAAGGCTCCTCCCGAAAAACACTCAGGCAACTACAACCCACTCACTGTGGTTTTCATAAAGGCAACATCAATGTCAATTCACGTGCAGTAGCCCGCAGCAGCAGCCACACAAAAATATTAACCAATCCCATGCAGCGGCCACCGCCAGATTGGAAGTGCAGCGTGCAAGCTTCCTCCAGTATCGGCCCCAACTTGCACAGAACATAGCATTAATGTTTGAAGGTAGCCGCCACTATCACCGATACGGACCAAGTAACTACTCAGTAGTGGTATGGCGAGCAGCGTCTCGCATGGAGAGCGAGGTGACTGGTTGGTACTTCCAGGATGAAGGCAGAATGTGGCAGTGCAATCCAACGGCGTGCCCGATACCACTGAGATCACAGTGGCACCAATATCAGTGGATTCTGCCGACGAACCACATCGGTCAAAGCCTGTCGATCTCTTCAAATCAGTACGCCAGTACGAGCGCGGTCACACTCTAGCCGATGTTATCGCCCGAACGCACAGACTTCAGGCGACAATCAGTAAAACTCAAATCAGTTTGTTTTCTTCGGTCAGATCGACGGATACGAAATACGGAGCGTGGGAAATTGATGAGTTTAATCCAAGAAAGATTGAGTTTTTAGTATGGTGAGGATGCAAATATCATAATCGAATACAGTTCCGAATCTATGGACCGATATCACAGGTTTATTGGAAACCACAAGTAGGTGAAATCTTTGAGAGAAATTTTAGACATAGATTGTGAAAGGGTACAGTACCGCCCGACATTGGAAATAGGTAAAACATTCTTCGTTATTCTTGTCAGTATAACATTTTTTTGTAAAAATAACTCAATTTTAATTAATACAGCGAAGCCAGATACCAGTGTGGGAAAAAATGACAATTTATTTATTTAATTGATCACTTGTCCACCCCACAAAATAAATCCCTACGTCCAGTTTGGTGAGATCTGTGAAATGAATGAATGTATGGTCGTCTGCTAACCGCAGATAGTGAATGTAAATATATGATCATCTTTGAGACGATCCTTTGGCCACCTTTGGTGGAACCAAAGAGATGAAACTTACCGGAGCTTCGAGCGCCTGAAATGTGGCACACCAATACGGTAGCATGGTCTTCCCCCACCTCGACAGAGGTGCGAGATGGCCTGAAGAACAGCCATGTTTCAGCACTCTGCCGCTGGATCTAGTGTTGGTAAGACCTGTCTTAGGCGTGCTCCGTAAGGACAAAAGAGTGGAGACATGGTATGCATGTGAAATACTTAAGAGTAGTTTAGAATAATAATTTCTCTATTTCAGGAACTTTTGTGGGGAGAATTAAATGTCAGGCAGGTAATATTAATGGGATCGTAGTAATCTTCGGAAGTGACCAATGGTCACAATGAAACCACGTGTAGCAATAAGTTGAAATACTTCTGAGTGCTTCAGTTAAGCTGAATATAAATTGGAAATATTTAAGAAATGGCGTGTGCAGGACTTGTAATTAGAGACGAGTACTTCCACGTGGTGAGTACTGTGTGAGTCTCAATCTGTGTATGAGACGAAGGATAAAGAGATGTACTTATTCATGGTATCAGTTGAGGACTCGCGTGTGTGATGAATATGTTCTTAATATTACTTTGCGTGTTGTGTTTCCGTGTAATGCTTGAATCAAACTATAACACTCTGAGAGAGAAGCAAGGTGAGTCAGCCGTCTATCCAGCAACGCCACTTGGCTTGCATTGCACAGGAAGACGTGCATATATCGTCCAGAGTTCGTAGTAGGAAAGAAAAGTTACGAAGTGGGGCAGTGTCGTGTGGAACTGGGATGAATACTAATTGAAGTGGGAAAGCTGAAAGTGATGTGATTATAACGTTGTGACTATTCCTTATGTTGTATTCCATGTTGCAGTGTGGTGTATGTCATGTAATTAAAGTATGTGTGGTTTGCATGGGAGGGTAGCAAGGTAGTTTCAGAGGTAGTGGGTTATGCATGTTCGTTTTGTACTGCTCGGTCTGGAGGAAAGTTTCGTGATGATGGTTGTGAGCGTCGAAGTGTGAGATATAGCAAAAGATCCACCATCGTATCCAAAAAGTGCACTGTAGCGTTAAAGAATTACGAGACCATAAGATAGAGAATCACCAATGTAAAGCCATGTCCTCTGGGCGGAATTTCTCATGTGTTATTGTTGTAGGTTATAGGATTTGTGTATTTAGGTTATAGAAGTTATCGGAATAAATAAGATAATGAAAAGAAAAAGATTGGTGGCCTTTTCCTTCGAATTGTATGTTGTCATGATATCCAGAATTAATAATGTGTGCGCCATTCAGACTCAGTGCGATGGCCACGTGTTGATAAAAGCCGTTAAATTTTATAAACAAAATGTGGTATTGGCAGTGCGTGGTGAACAGTCAGTGTTGTGTAAATTACTAATAGTCAGATGTGCGTTTCCGTTGCGTAATATTCATACAGAAGAATAATTTGTAACTTAATTGTGAGTACTAGAGTTCATGTTACTCGATAAATAAGAATGAATCCACTCGCTTGGCAGACCACTCATCTTGCAGGCCTGACTGCTTGATGCCACAGTATGAGCAAGGCGTGTGGGTGCCTCTCATAATTTTGACCCTGCCAGGATTTTGCTGTTAGGGTTTGCTGTTAAGATTGTTTTTGATGAAATATATTGTGATAGCGCTAAGAAGTAAAATTTTTTTTGTTTGCAATTTCTTTCTGGATTGGTGAGCATCTTTTATTATTTTAATGTAATTAATTGCTATATCGTCCAAGGCTGGAAGATCGTTGCATAATTTATTTATTTATTTTTTTTTTTTTTTTGCGTAATGTCCGTAGTAACTTGGTCGCAGTCGAAAAGTGTAGTCACCATGGAGAATAGTGATTCTGGGGTGAATGCAGCAGTGCAGTAGGATGAAGGGTCGACCTTGGGTTAATGAGCGAGAACGGCAAACACTCGGAAGGGGCTGAATTGGTCAGCGGACCGCGGCTAGGTGATCCTTTAAGCGGCGGGCTTTGTCCACAATTGGGGGCTTTTCCCGACGACGCGGGCGAGCCGGGACTAGGTCACGTATGCAGTGAAAGTATAGCTACCCTTAGCGAAGCTACGGTTTCTCAGGCAAACGAGGTGAGCGCACCGAAAGTAGCAAAAGACAATGTGCTACTGCAGTTTTTACAGAGGATGGATAGAGATAATAAGGAAAGATTGGAAGCGATGGGTAGAGATAATAAGGAGAGAGATAGGGAGACTAAGGAAAGATTGGAGGCAATGGATAAGGGAAATAAAGAGGCAATGAGGAAGCTACACACAGTTATCGATGAGCGTCTGTCCACAGTTAATAATCGGTTAGATGAGGGGGAGAAGAATCTGGATGCGTTGAAGCAAGTATGTGATGCCGTGAAAGAAAAAGCCAATAATTTGGAGGTACGAATAAGTGCAATAGAGAGTAATATTACAGAACGTAGGGATCTGTTGCCGGATGAGCGAATCAAAGAGATAGTGGAGGACTTACTTGCAGATAAACAAGGGGCATTAGACAGCGTGGAAGCTCAAGTCACCCGGCAGGAAGTGTCGCTAAATAACACAGGGATGAAGTTGTGGAGGTAGTGGTCAGAAAGAATAAGATTAGTGCAGATATAGAAAAGATCAGTATAAGAGGCGAGACAGGTTCTGACAGTACACAGCGAGAGGTTTATGCCGACCAGGAGGAGATACAATCACTATTACAGTTTGAAGAGGCACAATTAGAAATAAATAGGAAAGGTAGGGAAGAACTAGCACAGTTGCAAATAACGTGCACTAGCGAAGGTGACACACCACCAGGTAGATTGCAGACGGAGAGTGAGATAAATTCAAAAAAGGAAAATAGGCAGAAAGAGGAAGACGAATTCAGAGAGTCAGTAGAACGGTTGTGTCGGATAAAACAGGTGGCAAACCCAACTGGGTATAGTCCAAGGCTGTCTCAATTTCAAGATATATTACCTTCATCGTGGGGACCGCTCCTCAAAATTAAGTTTGTGTGTAATCATTTGAGGGACGAGGCTAGAGTGAAAGTGCAGGAAGTTATTGAAGACTGTAGTAGCTACAGGAAAAGTACGCAGGACCAGGTTACGCAAAGCATATTGATGATGCCAAATTGTAACGAAGGTAGTATAAGAGATCCAGTGTCATGCTATCAGGAAATTCTGAGACGGAATAGGTATTTGGATGTGCCATACGAACCTGGGGAGCTCATTAGGATCTGTATAACGAAGTTGCCAGTGAGATTGCGCAGAGATATAGTGATAGCAGGCAGAGGCTTAGAAGATTCTTTGTCATTTCAGCACTTGTTACAGGAACTTGGTAATGAGATCAACATCGTAAACAGAGATACGACTCATAGATCAGACAGAGTCGAGGATAGGATCAGCAGAAACTATCAGAATGACAGGAGAGCATGGAATCCTGGCATTTCTTTCTTTTCGTAATAGATTGATGGAATCAACATATCAGCCCTTTGCATGTTGCCTTAAAACACTTGCCACTGGCACTGAAAATTGTTTATGTAGCAGACATACTCTACTAATATGTAGGAGTGCAAATACCATACGTCTGATCACAGAATAAAACACCAGTAATGGAATCTGTTAGGCTGGTCTCTCAGAGCAAAATTTGCAAATTTTGATTTGGAACACTAAAGTAAAAGGACTGTTTCCTAAAAAAAACCAGTTGCTAAAAAGGTTATGTAATAGTGCCAATGAGTCCAGTTTAATTAGTGCGATTTGACTATTGCAGGTACTTAACACGTAGTGGAAAAAGTCAACATTGTGACCAAAGTTTTTAGATTAGCTGCCATCTGATCAGTAGTATGTCATTGTCATAGTGACAGTTATAATGAAGTTCTGTGTATGGTTGTTCGGAATCTGGTGTTAGGGAAAGAGGCCACTAGCACCAAAGTTTCTAACACTTGGGCTGTCCCTTTCTCCCAGCTTGTATATTCTCTGCACACATTTAATTTTCATGTAAGCACAGATTCCCAACTAGCAAATTCTTTACTATGTATTGTGGACCATTCAGAGTGAGGCGGATTGTCCATGAAAATGCTGTACTGATTAAGACGATCAAGGGAAAACAATCTCGTGGGCTTCATCACATTTCTAACATCAAATTATGGAAAAGTTAAGGATAGATCGAAAGTAGGCAATTTATGGTAGATAGACAGTGTATTTATTTGTGGTGTGTAACGCTGTGCAGGGTCAAATAGAACATAAGAATTTTCAGGCGGGATGTCAGGAAGTATGACGGAATAGACTGGTCGAATGAGTCATGAAAAGGAGTCGACAGAGTGGTGTATGTACGTATTTTTTGTCATATGAATAAGGATCAAGCAGAAACGACGTGATAATTAATGAGTGGAGAAAGATGGTAGATAGAGAAGCGACGTGATAGATAGTAGTGGATGAAGGTGATATTTAAGGAGAGAAGCGACGTGATGCAGTATGATTAACAAAGAGAGATTCGACGTGATGAAACAGTGGTAAATAAAGGTGAGTAGAATTAATAATGTGGAGATGTCTTAGATGTATGTTACGGAGAGGCCTGTGTATGCTGCAATCGAGATTGATGCCAATAGCGAAGGAAGACCAGGAGATGATGGAGTAATGGACGGATGGAGAGCCGAAATACGAATGAAGAGAGGAGGACAACTGCACAACGTGAAAGGACATAAAGGGAGTATGAGATCCAGATGGTGAACGTTGTGGAATACCGACGTAAGATGTAATATAAGTGTAAATCTGATTCTTACCATAACATTTGCAACATGAAAAAAAGGAATTTTTGTGGTTGTTGTTGAAGCCTGATGCCAGTATAACTATTCAAAACGGTATCAAGAATGTGTACAGTTATTTTGCAGGATGAATAATTTGTGAATTTTTTGTTCTTAGATGAAATGTTGCAATTCTAAGTTGATATTTAGCAGGATGAATAATCGGTAAAGTGAATGCAGAAGTAAGCCGATGGAGAGAGGTGCCAGAGTGAAAGGACGAATTCGGAGACTGGAATGCTATCTCCGAAAAAACTTCATGTGTTATGTGGTTGAGTATAAGGGAGCAAAGGTATGGTATTTTGTCGTGAGTGTGGTGGTGTTATGAGTATGAGGGAGCAAAGGTATGGTATGTTGTCGTGAGTGTGGTGGTGTTAAGGTTAGCTGACTTCTATTCTGTTAGTGTATTAATGGATTGAATGAGAAGGAAAATGTGATGTCTGGTGAGTGAGAGTCGTAGAGTAGTGTGATCAATGCGCACACTCCTGTAAAGGGGACGCTACCGACCCATAACTAAAACATTATTGTGCTTTATTGTTTGATTTGGATGAACCTCGATGGCAGGTCAGGATCTGACATCATGTGGATGGTACATACATTTCCTAGAAATGTTGTTATATATAATAAAAAGGTAAAATATATAAAGAGATACTAATTTCAGTCTGTCACAAGTACAAAGGTGCATTGTATGTTGTAGATTTAGAGTCATCAGTTTCTAAAATGTTTATTGTGTTAGGATGTTAAAGTAGTTTACTATTTAACAACATGTGGTAGGTAATTGTGAGCTGTGTAGATTATTTCTTACTTTTTTGGTTAGAACACTTTCAAGGGGTATTAATTTCAGTCTGTCACAAGCACAAAGGTACATTGTATATTGTGGTTTTAGAATCAACAGTTTCTAATATTTTCACTGTGATAGGATGTTAAAGTAGTCTACTATTTGATATTGTAATTATGAGCTGTATAGATTGTTCCTTATTCCCCCTTTTTTTTTTTTTTTTTACACTTTCGTGTTTTGTATGAGGGATGACAGGTACAATCAATAGCACAAGTGTGGGCTGTATATAGAAAAGGGATAAATGTTGATGTAGTATGTGTAGAAAACTAGGGTGTATGATTTTATGTTTTTTAGAACAAAGATTCTTTTATTACCAATGTATCTAATAGATCATACAGGTAATCAATGAGTAATTAAATACTGTAAGAATATCCTTTTGTCTGTAATGTTGCGAGATGCACGGAAGGGTCTGACTGATTGGGTGTCGTAGCACTGAGGTGCCCATGCAGAACAAGCCCATAACTACAAAAAATGCGGGAGGCCAAGCTGACGTCGCCATGGGAGAGGCGACAGAGCCGCGGCGCTCCCCACTCCACTGTCGGTTGGGGTACACTCCACGCGCCCGCTACAACTGGTCAACGGCCTGGGGCGGCACGCACCTACCACTGGCTGCCATTCATAAGTTCAGCCACCCTTACGACTGGGGACAGTATCCCGCAGAGGCAACAGCGGGTGGTTTTTTCTGCTTAACGGCTCGCGCGGCGGTGCGACGGCAGAATGAACGATGCACGGCAGAGTCCGGCGGGCATTTTTTACCAGCAACTATTAACTAGTACTGGACTGTGGAGCCGTGAAACAAGATGACTGCTCGTATGTCTCCATAAGGTGGAAAGTGAAGGACTGGTGTTTCCACGTTGTGAGGGGTGGAAAAGATTTTGTCTTTAGCAGACAGGACGATTGTTTTGTTTTGTCTGGACCACTGAACGGTGGGACCCTTAAACTTTTGGCAGTGACTTGTTAAGTGTGCTTTGTGAATTGCATGTGGCACGCTTGGTATACTTAAAGAGGACAGTGGTCGTTTGGTGACTAATTATTGTATGAACGCAAGCAACTAAAGTGGGACTTTGACATTTGCATTTGTAGTAGGAGACATTTCTTTAATTGGTGCGGGAATAAGTGCTGTTTGTAGGAACTTACGACTTTTAATTACAGCATGAACTGAAAGAACAGAACCGTGGGTAATAGTAGTTGTAGTGCCATTTCTGGACGACCAGATTCGTGTAGATGGTACTCTGAGAGTGACAATGACATTTGTGTTTAATATGAGATACAGTTTACTGTTCAGTGCGTGTTCAAAATGCCGATTTGAGTGATTTAAAGACTTTCGTCCGGGTAACCATGGGAGAGCTTTGACACCGAGACAGTGTTTCTAGGAAAACTACCGGCAACTTTTTGACCCCAAGAAAATCACAGAATGAAATGATTCCGTGTGACTCGCAAGATAGGGAATAATGTATTTGTGCTTGTAATTGTGTAATTTTTTTATATGTTTCATTCCTGAAGGGACAGCAAGTGTAATTGTATTTCATTAACATTTGTGTTTAGAATAGTTAGTTTTTTAGGTTTGTTCTGGGTTATCAAGTTCACGTAGCATGTTTATTAGAGTAATTTCGTACAAGGATGCTTTAATTATTAGCCAGAGTCGTAATAGTAACGTAGCGGCTCTTGTTGCATTGGTCAGTAAGGTTGTCACACGGGACAAGAGTTTGCATTGCACAACAAATATCGGAATTAACTGATGCATTTTGACGTCGTGGACAGTAATGATCTTGTTGGTGTGTTGACTGAAGCCACTTATTTGCATTATCACAGTGGTGATATTTCACATTAAACTGTAACGAAGGCAAGTCGAAATGCAAATTCTTGTCGTCTAAAATGTGTAACAACAGAGAAATGAGCAGTAGAGTAAGATACGAGAGCTACTGGTGGATTCAAGCACTTACTGCTAACTATTTACTGCGTGTATTGATCAAAGTTGATGGACTGACTAGCCCAGCAGTATTTGTACTGGTGGACAAGGATAAACTCACAGTCGAGTAGTGGTGGCAATTGCTTAAGTGATGATAGTTAATGAGGTATGACATGATGTCTTAGATGAACTATATTACGTAACCAGTATGTAACTTGTGGTATATTTCATTGTTTTTCTTCTCAGTTTTATTTCTCTGTAGGTTTGATGTATATTTTAGAGTAATGGTATGGAGCCTGACATACATAGAACTAGTGTACGCAATTTTTTTCTTTTGTTGATTTTGTTTTGTATTTAGACATTGCCGTGTAAAGGTTTTTACCCCGCAATTTATGAATGTCAGATTACTTGCTCTGCGTTTGGAAGGTGAGCTATTTAAAATTACATGAGTACAATTAGTATTTTTTTATTTGTTTTAAAATTATTGAAGTTTGGATTACTTCTAAAAATAACGGAGATCCCGGTAACTAAGCCAATTTTTATCTCACCATTATTTTTTATTTGTATGATGTGATGTTTTATTTGTCATTTGGATTGTTGTAAATATGTATGTGTACGTTACTGCGGATTGTGGAGAGTACAATAATGCAACAACTGTGTCAATAATTTGGTAAAGTAACAGCATTTGGTCGTCTATTTGAGGTCACCAAGGGCTAGGGTCTCCTCCTGGTTATTATGATGAATTGCTGCGTTTGTTCTAATACACCTTTCTTAAAAAAATGTTCGGAACTACCCTCGCATTGCAAGGATAGTACCGTGCCATTTTTTCTGCATGGGTAGCCGGTGGTGAAAGGGTACAGTACCGCCCGACATTGAAAATAGGTACAACATTCTTCGTATTCTTGTCAGTACAACATATTTTTTGTAAAAGTAACTCAATTCTAATTAATACAGCGAAGCCGGATACCAGTGTGGGAAAGAATGACAATTTATTTATTTAATTGATCACATGTCCACCCCACAAAATAAATCCCTACGTCCAGTTTGGTGAGATCTGTGAAATGAATGAATGTATGGTCGTTTGCTAACCGCAGATAGTGAATGTGAATATATGATCATCTTTGAGACGATCCTTTGGCCTCCTTTGGTGGAACCAAAGAGATGAAACTTACCGGAGCTTTGAGCAGCTGAAATGTGGCAGACCAATACGGTAGCATGGTCTTCCCCCACCTCGACAGAGGTGCGAGATGACCTGAAGAACAGCCATGTTTCAGCACTCTGCCGCTAGATCTAGGATTGGTAAGACCTGTCTTAGGCGTGCTCCATAAGGACAAAAGAGTGGAGACATGGTATGCATGTGAAATACTTAAGAGTAGTTTAGAATAATAATTTCTCTATTTCAGGAACTTTTGTGGGGAGAATTAAATGTCAGGCAGGTAATATTAATGGGATCGTAGTAATCTTCGGAAGTGAGCAATGGTCACAATGAAACCACGTGTAGCAATAAGTTGAAATACTTCTGAGTGCCTCAGTTAAGCTGAATTACTAGTGTGTACACTATAAGTTGGAAATATTTAAGAAATGGCGTGTGCAGGACTTGTAATTAGAGACGAGTACTTCCACGTGGTGAGTACTGTGTGAGTCTCAATCTGTGTATGAGACAAAGGATAAAGAGATGTGCTCATTCATGGTATCAGTTGAGGACTCGCATGTGTGATGAATATGTTCTTAATATTACTTTGCGTGTTGTGTTTCCGTGTAACGCTTGAATCAAACTATAACACTCTGAGAGAGAAGCAAGGTGAGTCAGCCGTCTATCCAGCAACGCCACTTGGCTTGCATTGCACAGGAAGACGTGCATATATCGTCCAGAGTTCGTAGTAGGAAAGAAAAGTTACGAAGTGGGGCAGTGTCGTGTGGAACTGGGATGAATACTAATTGAAGTGGTAAAGCTGAAAGTGATGTGATTATAACGTTGTGACTATTCCTTATGTTGTACTCCATGTTGCAGTGTGGTGTATGTCATGTAATTAAAGTATGTGTGGTTTGCATGGGAGAGTAGCAAGGTAGTTTCAGAGGTAGTGAGTTATGCATGTTCGTTTTGTACTGCTCGGTCTGGAGGAAAGTTTCGTGATGATGGTTGTGAGCGTCGAAGTGTGAGATATAGCAAAAGATCCACCATCGTATCCAAAAAGTGCACTGTAGCGTTAAAGAATTATGAGACCATAAGATAGAGAATCACCAATGTAAAGCCATGTCCTCTGGGCGGAATTTCTCATGTGTTATTGTTGTAGGTTATAGGATTTGTGTATTTAGGTTATAGAAGTTATCGGAATAAATAAGATAGTGAAAATAAAATGATTGGTGGCCCATTCCTTCGAATTGTATGTTGTCATGATATCCAGAATTTATAATGTGTGCGCCATTCAGATTCAGTGCGATGGCCACGTGTTGATAAAAGCCGTTAAATAAGAAAGAAAATGTGGTATTGCCAGTGCGTGGTGAACAGTCAGTGTTGTGTAAATTACTAATAGTCAGATGTGCATTTCCGGTGCGTAATATTCATACAGAAGAATAATTTGTAACTTAATTGTGAGTACTAGAGTTCATGTTACTCGATGACTAAGAATGAATCCACTCGCTTGGCAGACCACTCATCTTGCAGGCCTGACTGCTTGATGCCACAGTATGAGCAAGGCGTGTGGGTGCCTCTCAATTGTAACCTTAAAAAAATAATTTTATTCAAATGAGAAAGGCTACTGTACTGGATATTTTTGTGGCAGGTTGACATTAGTTGCCCACAAATTATTATTACTGCTTACTGGAGTTTTTGTGCCCAATAGGGTAGTGTTTCAATTTATGAGGTGGTATGCAAATGTGATGTACGGTATGTATTTCCACTTTCAGTGCTGCATGTGTTCAGAGTGTCTTATGCTAAACTTTATGCTTGCCCTTCACACGTGTGCTAAATGACAGTCATTGAACATTAATTGACTTATGTCAGCACATATTTAAATAAATATAACGGAACACAAGGTTTATAACATGCTTTTCGTGGTCACCAATAATTATCTCGAGTATGTAATAGAACGTTTCGCCTTCATCTCATATTATATTTGTAAGACTTACATAGTTATTTCGATAATTAAGGACAGAGTGTACAGTACCCGCCATTTTCTTTTAGAGTCAGCTAAGCTCATTCAGATGCATTCGGCGTGTTTTTAATAGCGAAAGCACTCGTCTCCGAGCATAGATGTGTCGTGATATCTATCCCACCCTAAGACGTTAACATCTAAACTGCCCCACACATACACTCCTGGAAATGGAAAAAAGAACACATTGACACCGGTGTGTCAGACCCACCATACTTGCTCCGGACACTGCGAGAGGGCTGTACAAGCAATGATCACACGCACGGCACAGCGGACACACCAGGAACCGCGGTGTTGGCCGTCGAATGGCGGTAGCTGCGCAGCATTTGTGCACCGCCGCCGCCAGTGTCAGCCAGTTTGCCGTGGCATACGGAGCTCCATCGCAGTCTTTAACACTGGTAGCATGCCGCGACAGCGTGGACGTGAACCGTATGTGCAGTTGACGGACTTTGAGCGAGGGCGTATAGTGGGCATGCGGGAGGCCGGGTGGACGTACCGCCGAATTGCTCAACACGTGGGGCGTGAGGTCTCCACAGTACATCGATGTTGTCGCCAGTGGTCGGCTTAAGGTGCACGTGCCCATCGACCTGGGACCGGACCGCAGCGACGCACGGATGCACACCAAGACCGTAGGATCCTACGCAGTGCCGTAGGGGACCGCACCGCCACTTCCCAGCAAATTAGGGACACTGTTGCTCCTGGGGTATCGGCGAGGACCATTCGCAACCGTCTCCATGAAGCTGGGCTACGGTCCCGCACACCGTTAGGCCGTCTTCCGCTCACGCCCCAACATCGTGCCTCCCGCGACAGGCGTGAATGGAGGGACGAATGGAGACGTGTCGTCTTCAGTGATGAGAGTCGCTTCTGCCTTGGTGCCAATGATGGTCGTATGCGTGTTTGGCGCCGTGCAGGTGAGCGCCACAATCAGGACTGCATACGACCGAGGCACACAGGGCCAACACCCGGCATCATGGTGTGGGGAGCGATCTCCTACACTGGCCGTACACCACTGGTGATCGTCGAGGGGACACTGAATAGTGCACGGTACATCCAAACCATCATCGAACCCATCGTTCTACCATTCCTAGACCGGCAAGGGAACTTGCTGTTCCAACAGGACAATCCACGTCCGCATGTATCCCGTGCCACCCAACGTGCTCTAGAAGGTGTAAGTCAACTACCCTGGCCAGCAAGATCTCCGGATATGTCCCCCACTGAGCATGTTTGGGACTGGATGAAGCGTCGTCTCACGCGGTCTGCACGTCCAGCACGAACGCTGGTCCAACTGAGGCGCCAGGTGGAAATGGCATGGCAAGCCGTTCCACAGGATTACATCCAGCATCTCTACGATCGTCTCCATGGGAGAATAGCAGCCTGCATTGCTGCGAAAGGTGGATATACACTGTACTAGTGCCGACATTGTGCATGCTCTGTTGCCTGTGTCTATGTGCCTGTGGTTCTGTCAGTGTGTTCATGTGATGTATCTGACCCCAGGAATGTGTCAATAAAGTTTCCCCTTCCTGGGACAATGAATTCACGGTGTTCTTATTTCAATTTCCAGGAGTGTAGAAAAGCATCTAACCTACCTATCCTCCGTGACCCCGCCATAAGCCGACAGAGATCAGAAGCACCGTGACCAAGCTGCCCACCTTTGGCCGCGGTGTATGACGACCGTTATCGGTGCCACTATGAACGCAGCGTTAGCCGCAGTTGCAACCTGGAGGTGCGACAGTCGCACTGCTCCTAGCTCAGCGCTACAGCGAGAGCCACGCGAGAGAATTCAGGCCAGCACAATTCGTGACTATTTGCGGTGGGTATAGTTTTCTGTTTAGTGCAAAGCACATGTCAGTTGGTAAGATTTTGCCACTGTGCCCATTATATATCGGTAACAACTAAAGTCAAGTTCGGGTAACTGTGAGAAAGTTGTTGGAAAATCGGCTACATTATCATTCTCTTTTTTTTTTTTTTTTTTAAGTGGTAGTGGAGAGCTGATCAAACCAGTCTCAGGACTGAAGACCACAACAACAACAACAAGTGGTAGTGTATGCTGGAGAAATATTTGAGCCGTGCGTGGCTCACACCCATGCCATCTCTTATTTTACATCCTGTTTTTATTCTGTTGCCACCTCGTTCTGTTAGTTTCAATTTCTGTTGTCACTGAATTGCTGCTTTGTCTGCCCATCAGCGGCAGCAGCAGCGCCTATCGATATAGCCCTCACGTCTTATCTTTGCTACACTGCCATTACTTCCCGGTTGTCTTTGTCGTGGAGGCAGTTGGAACGTGCAAGGAAGACAGTTTGGACCTGCCAATCGTGGAGATGGAACGCGGCACTAGTTCAGTCGGGTTGGAGCAGCAGTGAAGCCTGGAAATCCATGGCAGGCCCGACCGTTGCCGGGGACGGTCTTCTTGGATCGTCGGTCGGTCGTCCTACTGGCCGACGTGTATTGGCTCGCCGATCGCTTATGGGTTGGCTGTGTGTGTGTATCGACTCCCAATTTGTCTTCGTGATTGCACAGCCACTGCTGAGTGTCGTTCAAGTCTTCGTGGAAGTGTTTGTCAAACTGTGTGTGTAGTTGGTGTCATTTCCACTGACAACTTGTTTTAAATGTTGTCGGCATACTGGCAGTGAGTCGGTCGGTTGGAGCGGACCAGCAAGCAAGACCACGAGTGGCGCAGTCGGCCGGGCCCGCTGCTTGTCTCTATGCAGAGTCGGAGCATGTGGGGGCAGTCCCGACTGCTACGAGGTTCGTGGCACACCGACCCAGGACTTGAAAGTTGAGTGCTGATTTTACTACCGAAGCCACGTCTGTTCACGTTGTCCTCTTGGTTGGTGGTTCACTGTTGGCGGTATTCCTGGGAGCAACAGCAAGTGTTCGAGATGGTGAAGATTTAGCCGCCATGTGGTGGAATTAACTATATTTGTCGGTTTGAAATTCGAGTTCACCAGCGTTAGTGTTCCGGTTACCTGCCCTGGTCGCTAACTTAAATTCAGGCGGTGTCCTATCCCCACCTGTTGTTACAGCCCAACATGGTGTGTAGTTTTTGACAGCTTAATGTATTTTTGATTGTGGGTGGCTATGTCTGTAACTGTTTGGCTTTGGAATTCTCGTATACTGGTCGGTGGTTAGCAAGTCGTCTTGTCAGTGGGTCCCTGACTGTCACGTGGTTGTGTTGCCGGCGGATCGAGTATAGTTTGGCCGACTTCCTGTCTCACTTAAGCGAACGTTAAGATTTAAAGGGCAGACCGAGCCTCCTGGAAACTTCTGAGCGCCGTTGCCTATACAGCCTTTTTGTTAGCTTTTAATTGTGTATTTTTTATGGCTCATAGCCGATGGTTGGAATTTGTATGTTTGTAATCGTGTTTTTAAAATCAAAGGCCTCCAGCAGTTTTAAAAGTAAGTTTTTTTAAATTGGGCAAGTCTTAAATTGTCTGAAGATAAAGCTTGGGCCTTCTGCCCGTTGAAAATATATTGTATTGTTTTAAAGTATCGCCTTTCAGCCGCGTTAAGTTTTAAGGTTCTTACTTATCAAGCATTACAATCTTTCAAGATAAAGCCGTGGGCCTTCTCCCTGTTGAAAATTTATCGTAGTCGTATTGTTCTAAAATTATGGGCCTTCAGCCGCTTTAAAATTTTGGATCCTTACTTATCAAATCTTACATCACTTGGGCTTAAATACTATTTGAGGTTATAACCTTTGGGCCTTCTGCCTTGGAAAATTGGTTGCAGTATTTTTAAACAAAGGCCTTCAGCCGTTTTGGAGAAAGATTTCTTGTTGGTCATAAAGCTTGGGCCTTCTGCCTATTGAAAGATTATTGTAGTTATGTTGTTTTAAATTTATCACCCTTCAGCCACTTTTAAAAAAATCTATCTGACTAGTCAAGTCTTATATCTCTTGACCTTAAATAGTACTTAAGGTTAAAGCCTAGAGCCTTCTGTCTCAAAAAGAAACATTTATAGCAGTTGTATTTAATTCATGGGCCTTCAGCCGTTTTAGAATTAAAGACGTTTTCTGTCGATAGTCAAGCTTAGAAGTTGCGCTGTAATGCTTGGACAACTAAATAAAGTGTTATGTTTAGGAGTGTAACTGACAGCCGCTCATTCTGGCCCCCTTCCACAACTCCTACTACTTGTTCTGTCCTGCGGGTTGAGCAGGGCGTCTCAATATTGATCGTTTTTGTGTTTTTTTAGGGGCACTGGAAAATCACTTCAGTGCTCTCAAAACAGAATATTTTATGAAAACAAAGTAAACTGCAATGTGCTCCAGTTATATTCTTAAAGCTGGTGTGGGTTATGCTGTTACATGTTTTTAACTGAAATTGCCACATTTTGGGCAATTATTTTACAACTAACAGGTCTGTATACTTCAATTAGCTTTACAATTTTGGGATGACTAACTGCTTGCTGCAAACTACTTAGCGGAATCACTGAAACTGATTTAAGCCTTGCTCATTCTGGTCGTAAGTGCAGTAGCTAAATGATTGTGTCCTCTCTCTCGATTAATTTGTCGAGCAGAATAATTTTCAGTAACACGAAATCCTGTACAGCATACCATTCAGGTGCAATATAATAATCATTAGCTGTACAATACACTTAACTGTATACACTCAGCAGTTGAGCGACATACAGGAAGATAATTTGGGCCCTGTAGCGTGTTGACAGATATATTTCAAAAAGTTAAAAAAATAGTTCAAATGGCTCAGAGAACTGCGGGACTTAACAGCCGAGGTCATCAGTCCCCCAGAACTTAGAACTACTTACCTAAGGACATCACAAACATCCATGCCCGAGGCAGGATTCGAATCTGCGACCGTAGAGGTCGCGCGGTTCCAGATTGAAGCACCTAGAACCGCTCGGCCACTCCGACCGGCTCAAAAAGTTAATCGGGAGACATAATGTGATTTAGCAGTAAGTAATGGGGCCTTTTGCTCATAATTGCATGATGGTACTGGATCGGTCAACTACAGGGTGATATCGCCGTAGGCATAAAAATGTCCTGCACGTAAGGGAGGCGGCCCCGTTCCGCTGTTTCTGCATGGTGGCCATGTACAATGGACGGAGAGGGAGACAGAGACGCACATTGACAAAGACGAGGCCTCCCACTCGCAGGGGGAGGGTGAGAGTTTCTTAACGGGCCTTAAACAGCATTCGAACGCGACCGGGAGGCTGAGTGAATTAGTCGTTGGCACTGGGAGTATCTGTGCGATGTGCACCATTTTGAACGCCACATGTTGATCGAAGTATTCGACACGTTTGCAAAGAATCGACTCGGTGGA
Organism: Schistocerca cancellata; assembly: GCF_023864275.1. NCBI lineage: Eukaryota > Metazoa > Arthropoda > Insecta > Orthoptera > Acrididae > Schistocerca > Schistocerca cancellata. The sequence continues at coordinate 168,773,813 of NC_064631.1, read as the reverse complement.
CGAGATTTTGTCGCATTGCCGTGCGGCGGAAAATTGGAAAAAACATCAAAAATTGATGGCACGGTGGAGGCGAAAATCATACCAACGTTTCGTAGGTTAAGCTTACTAGGCAGTTGCGTTAACCATTTCGCCAGCCAGATAATGTGTTCATCGTAACCGCACGGACTATCTAGACACGCCTCTCAGCCGATCCACATTCCCACCTATCGCCATCTATCTGCAGGCTCTGTCAATGTCCTCCATGCTCGCTGCTTTGAGATTCCCGAGGGAAGTCGGACGTAACTGTACATCCGTACTGAATATGGTGGATTCATTGCCCATTGAGGCGAATCAGCTATATGAATGTGTAGTATATGTTCTTTCGGACACGGAAGGGGAAGGGACTATTGATATCAGCTGCATCAGGACTTTGTGTGGTATCAGCGGTGACGATTTTTATTGGGCCGGACCGGGATTCGAAACCATGTTCTCTTGCGTAGTTCTTTATGTTTTTTGCTCATGTCTCTTGATCACTTTTATTTTTTTATTTTTTCCCTCCTCACTTTTCTAATTCTAAAGGAACCTAAACAAAAAGGTCTATTTGCCACCACCACTTTGACCCTTAAAAAATAATATCTGTGCCAGAAGGGACGATATGAAATGTAAGGATATTAAACTGCAAGGCCACGGTACCAATGCATAGAGTGAGTCCTCGTCTGCAAGTAGGACAACTCATCTACAAACAACATCATGTGTGGTGTAATTCGGTTTGGAGTGCCACGTGTGAGGAATGCCGGAATTCACTGGACCAAGAGTCAGACTTGCACTGCTGTGCCACATAAGAAGCGATGATCGTTCCTATCTGGCACCCCGCATACAATGAATAGTGGCCAATGGGCAAGGTGTACTTGGTGGAGACGAGAACGATTGTTTCCCATTGCCTGTGACATATCATGTGGAACGTACAGTAGCGTCAAGAAAAGCGGCGTTCACCAACCTCCATGTCGCTACTTCTGTTCTATCACATTGGGGGCATAGGCTAGTTGCATCTCAGTGTACATCACCTTCGTCGACAACAAGCGCACAGAAAGATAGCTGTCAACCAGAAAAAACAGTCTGCCGTAGTAGTAGGGCGCTGGGATATTCAACAGCGTCATTTGAGGGGCCAAAAAGGCCAGGTTATATGCATTAAGTAATAAGCTTACAAGGACATCGGTCAACGCCGGAACATGGGCGACTGTGAGTGAACAAACGGGGCCTGAGCACTATGTGGAAAATGGAAAGGACACACACACTCTGACTCAGTGGAAAGGTTATGGACTCACAGCGGACTTTAAAGATCATCCTCTGGCTAACAAATGAACCCATTGCAGCTAAGACAGGGCGAGACAGTCTGTATGGGATGGGAAGGTTTTTAGGCACATCAGGGATCCATGACACTGTGTGAGTGTTGACACAGTGCGTTCATTGCAGGAGGGCTGCGGAATGGAGACGTTCAGCGATTCCAAACCTGATCCGTCACAGCAGTAGTCTGCAGTACCGCAGGTAAGCCATGAAACTGACGCCAAGGCAACGTAAGGCATCAGTCAGTCATGTTTAATGCATCAACACTCCCCTCAGGCATGCCTGTACCGATAGATATTGCCCTTAATTTGCATATATTAAGGGAGCTGCCTGACGACTCACCATAGGTCGCCACTCATGCGAGTCTTGCCTGGTTATCGTCGGCACTTTGTAGGCAAAGGACCAGTGTAGCAAAATCGATGTCCACTCAATGACATCCCCATCAGTCGTTTTCGTAGGCCACATAACAATGGTTCTAGGGCGAAGGTGTACACTAGCGCCGACAAGGTTCATCCCTGTAACACTGAGTGCCAGATCAGGATCGATTGTGTGAGCCTGCCAGTATGCGGCAGACGACTTGTCGCTCCATGCACGAGACGTATGACGTCCTCGACAAAAGCTTCTGGGTATCCCATATGATGGAGGACAACCGTAATGAAAGACTGATCGACCCGATCAAATCCTTGGCTGAAGGCTAAGGACGCCAAAGCTATGGGTAAATGTTGAGCTCGAGCGAGGGCTATCATATCCCAGTAGCGGCAGAGCGTCGTACGAATGTTGTACTCTGTGCCTAGCGAGAGCTGACCATAGGACACAACACTACAGGCCGCCCTCTCAAGTCGGGGCGCCAAAAGACGAGGAAAGACCTTCATGTCACTATTTATCAGGGTCAAGGGGCAATGAGCACTGATGTGCAGATCCTCAAGGGGTTTGTGGAAAGAAACAATGAGGCCCTATAGAAAGACATCATGGGCCTTCACACCAGGGGACATCACTCCTCCGCAGATAACAGTCCACCTGGGTACCAAAAAATGTTGGGAAGCACGATAAAATTCGTTGGGTATGGCGTCAGGGGCATGTTAGCAGCTCCTGCTTGAATAGCATTAAGGACTCAGTCTTCAGTGACTGGGGACTGCAGTTACATTGCCACGTCCTCCGGTATCGGGCTGAATGTGAGCCAAGAGACTTTTTCAGTAACGGTGGTGAATGAGGATGGCAAGTGCACAGCCTTGCATGTTGTTATTGTTGTGATCTTCAGTCCAGAGACTGGTTTGATGCAGCTCCCCATGCTATTCTATCCTGCGCAAGCCTCTTCATCTCCCAGTAACTAATGCAGCCTCATCCTTCTGAATCTGTTTAGTGTATTCATCTCTTGGTCTTCCTCTACGATTTTTACCCTCCACGCTGCCCTCCAATACTAAATTGGTGATCCCTTGATGCCTCATAATATGTCCTACCAAGCGATCCCTTCTTCTAGTCAAGTTGTGCCACAAATTTCTCTTCTCCCCAATTCCATTCAATACCTTCTCATTAGTTATGTGATCTACCCATCTACTCTTCAGCGTTCTTCTGTAGCACCACATTTCGAAAGCTTCTGGTCTTTTCTTGTCTAAACTATTAATCGTCCACGTCTCACTTCCATACATGGCTACACTCCATACAAATACTTTCAGAAACGACTTCCTGACTCTTAAATCTATACTCGGTGTTAACAAATTTCTCTTCTTCAGAAACGCTCTCCTTGTTATTGCCACTCTACATTTTAGGGCATGAAAGACGCGTCCAGTGCTGGATTGTATGTCATGTTCCCTGCCTTCATCGTGTATGATGGTGTGAATCATGGCCTGGCGCGTTCGTCGTCTGTCAGCTACAGGATAGAGAGAGCTTCCAAAGCCATATGGTCACAAGTGCGTGCTCGCACCACCTTCCCTTCAAGGTGACGGCGCGTGAGGGCTGTGATACCTGGTTTGGCGCTGTTCACTGCAGCAGATATTTCAGGCAAAAACTTTAGCATAGAGCAGTCCCTCAACACTCGGTAATAAAAGTTCAAGGATTACCTGCTTCAAGCTGCCGAGTCTTTGGTGTACATCATCATGACCCAACGGAGGGCAGATTTTGAGCAGGACAGCCACCATCACAACCTTAGTGGTGACACGAATACCCAAGTCACCTCAGTAAGCTGCCGAGAGTCGGTAGCCTCCACTAGAGTCACAATCATCTTCCAAACACGCCTCCTCCCACGCCACACCTTGCGGCGATCGATGATGACGCTGCAGACATACGCTGCAGCCGGTCTCTGTGGCCGAGCGGTTTTAGGCGCTTCAGTCCGGGACCACCCTGCTGCTACGGTCGCAGGTTCGAATCATGCCTCGGGCATGGATGTGTCTGACGTCCTTAAGTTAGTTAGATTTAAGTAGCTCTAAGTCTAGGGGACTGATGACCTCAGATGTTAAGTCCCATAGTGCTTAGAGCAATTTGAACCATACGCTGCATGGAAAATGCGACAGGCCAGATCTTCAACAGTTGGTTTCCTCCCAGCAGGCAGCACGACTGGCAGAATGTGTTGTGTAGTGTGTGAAACTGAGGTGGTCACCATGAATGTGCCCCTACGTGTTGACAAGGAGGAGACGGTCGACAATCATGGCAAGCTCTGCGCAAGGCAAATGAAGCATTAGCTAATCTTTGGAGTAGAGTGTGGAATTAAAATCACCACCCAGCATCTGTGCATCTTGCCACCCCACAAAAAGCGGTAATACCGCCTCCAAAAAGAAGGCAGGGCGATCACTTTACCCCCCAGATCTCGAAGGAGTGTAGATGTTATTAATTCGGACGCCAAAGAGTGTGACAGCCATGCCCCTCTCATCTGGAAAATATTTGATTTCGGCTACGGGTAACCCTCGACCGATTAGGATCGCCACACCACCATCGGCATCCCATGTGTGGAGATGAAGGGGATGTACCCAAGTGGGTTAAGAAAAACATCAACACGCACTTTTTCAAGCAGGGCCTCGTCTATGTCTGCCACACGAAGTACATAATGCAGCATAGCCAGTTTATGCAGCACACCGTAGTGCTGACACCGTACCTAGGACTGTTCCAGCACTCCTGCTATCGAGATATGGGACCCACCAGTGGCATCCAGCCGGGGCAGTTCGCAAAAGTCGGTAGAAGCCGCAGCGTTAATTGCTACGATGTATCGAGGGGCACAACGGGTGAATCGCGCCCGCCGGCTGTATTCAGAAGGCTTTCCGATTCCGTCTCTATGTCGTCTGCCTAAGAAACAGAAGGAAACCAGTAAACCAGTGTGTTGCCCAGGTGTAGTATCATCGGGTCACCGAGGCTGGTCGGCGTCTTGCAGAAACGCCTTGTAACAGGGGGTGGAAGGGAAGTCATCACAGGCTACAGAGGAGTAATCACAGAGTTAGGAGAGGAAGGAGGCAAGCTAAGCAGCAGACCTTCCGAGATCGATGCGTGGTCCATGAGATGGCGCACCACTACATTACTTGCACTTCCTCGGTGGCTTCTGTGTTGTTCCATATCGGAGTGCTATCGGTCGTCATCCGATGTCACCCCAAGCGGAAGCAGAGGTTGGTACGACTTCCGGGTCGATGTCCATTGCTACCGTAACATCTCTTCTCAAGTGCTGATGGGCGTCTGAGGGTGTCGTTTCCACCGGAGATGATGGAGAGGGAATCGGATGTTTCACCACCCCGTCAGTGTGCATCAACGAAGGCAGATAGGAAGAGATCTGGCCCCTGCATCCGACATCTTCACAATAGAGGAGTAGGCGACAGGGAGCTTTGTAGGTGTCACGGGTGGTGCGACTTCTCCTACTGGCGTCTCAATTAGGCACCTGCGGAGTCAATCTCGACCGGACGTGACACTTATGGCCACAGCCCGCACAAGTTCCGGGCTGATTGTCGTACATGACGATCGCCCGTTCTCCACCAATCACTAAGCAAGATGGCACGTGCTTTGTCAGTTCAAGTCTGATTTGGCGCACGCCATTTAAGACGTGATAGGACTCGAAGATCAGCCACTTTTCTGCGGTGTGGCTAATGACATTTCCGTAAGGTCGAAAGGCATATACGATCACGCCTTGCGGTACTTGGAAAGGAAATTCGAAAACACGCACGGTGCGGAGGCCAATGCCTGCATAATCAACCGATACAACTGCGACGTGATCATCGGGTTGTTTAAATTTCAGTTCCTGGGCTGGGTGGAACATCGCACAACATCACAGCACATTTCTTCAGTCTGCAGTTTGATGTACACGACGCTGATGCTGATGGAGAAGAGTATTCCTACAGTGTCGTGAGATGTGAGCTGAAGTACATGACTAATGAACTATTCTGCTTCTTGCCATTGGACCCGTGCTTGTTCCGCTTGAAATGTGGTCTCCACTGTTGCACGGCGGTAACATAACGCCATTGCCGATCAGAGCGTGAATGAATATAGCGACGTAGCAATGCTGTGAGGTGACTGACATCATGCGGAATTGGTAGCTGTACTACTTATTACGTAAACTGAAGGAGGAGGGAAACGGACAGGAAAGGCAAGGGACTGTTGGTATCAGATGTATTAGGATTAAGTGCGACATCAGTGGTTGACGTGCGAAAATGTGTCCCGGACTGGGATTCAAACTTGAGATCTTCTGCTTATCGAGCAGTTGTTTTAACCACTGCGCCACCCGGACACACCTGTGCGGAGTATCTCGGCACTCCTTTCGGCCGGCCCTCATTCCTACGTAGCGCCACCTATCCTCAGTTCCTGTCCGTATCCTCCGTGCTCGCTACTTTCCTATTTCCGCAGAAAGTCGGACGTAATTGTGCATCCACACTGAATGTTGTGGATTCATTGCCCATCGAGGTGAATCAATTATATGAATGCCTGAATTCTGTGTGTTAGGTGGAAAAGTGGGTCAGCCGAGAGGTGCGCCGATAAACACTGTGTGTGGGTGGCGCAGTATTAACGCCATTGTGTGCCAAACAGGAGATCCCGAGACCGAATCCCGGTCTGTCACACATTGCACTCGCCGCTGACCCTACACTCAGTCCTGATGCAGCTGTCCCTTCCCATACCTTTCCTTTTCTCCGCCTCCTCCTTCAATTTACATATTTTGGTCTATTTGTCTTAGCTGCCTTGCCCTGTTCATCCGTATCTGGTTGCTGTTATTACTTGAGAGACATACATGATACCATGCTGATGTTAAAAACTTTCAGTGATGAGGGGAATGGGTAAATATCTTTTGAGATAAGGGAGCCTGTTCCGAAAACGCCCGGGTAGACATTCATAAGCCAAAATCACTCAAGTTGCGCCTTAGCCTCTCGCTGCGCTCAAACTAAGGGCACCAGCTTCTGATCCCTGATCATGACGTACAGAATTCCTGAAGAATACTCCAAAATACCCGGAGATAATTTTCCCCGTAGACTGACTGGTAACGGTGCACGTAACTTGTCGTCAGAGAAACCGAAAATCCTAAGTTCACAGTACAGTAATAAGGAATTTCATATACCTGCTACAACAGATGATGAAAATGGCCTCTCGTAGCTCAATACAGGCACGACATCGTCGCAGTAAGCCCTGTCGAAGTCGTTCTAATATCCCCTATTCCGTTTGGATATTGTTGCAGTAAGCGGGAATTCTTGGCAGGAGATCCTCTTCAGCCTCTCCAGGCGTCTCGTACACAAAACTTTTCCCATTGCTCTACAAGAACAAGTGAAGAAGGTGACATCAGGTGATCGTTCTGGCCACGAAACAGAACCTTCTCTGCCTATCCACTTTGCAGGGAATGGCTCATCCAGGTTTAGGAATGCTAACTCCAAAATTAGGTTTAGTTCTATCATTCGGGAGTCACATCTATTGACTAATAACAATTGGGATATTCTCCTACGATCTTAGCAACAATAGTACCAGTACATGTATTCCACTGTCAGAGGCTTCAGAACGAGTTTCTCTTACATCTTTCGTCTCAGTCATTTCCAGACCAGCGTCCCTTACCTCAGACTGTCACATTTACCTTCTCTATCGTCACCGAAGGTTTGTAACATCATCACGGAATCACCCTGTACATACATTAACGGGTAATAGAAGTAAAAGTACGTCACGTGTATTACTACTCACCGTGGATTGCAGAAGATACCAAAAACATTGGGGATCCATCTTGACCCATTCCACATCAACCACCACCCTTGGCGGTGAGTCGTAGAAGCTGGATCCAAAGGGAGCAGATGCCACTCACTGATATCCCTGATATACTTAATAGCCACAAGCATAGGTTCGAAGTTAAGACTTCTGAGCAGTGATGAGACGTGTTCCGATTTCACGGCTACTCTGTGATTGTCGTTCTCCAGCACTCTCGTGGTGGGTGACTGAAGATTAGCAGGTCTGCTAGAGTCCACAGTAACCTCTCTCATCAACACACTGGTAATTTGTTAGCTGTCGATACCACCGGTGGTTTTCTTCAGTCGAAGCAGACTCGTTACATCCCTGATACGGTACCACATGAAAGATCCACTGTATGACAATGATAAAAGCTAAAGAAATCAATTAAAGTTTGTACCAGAGCCAAGACTTGAATCGAAGTGTCCTGCTTACTACGCAGATGTGTTTTCCATTATGCATCCGTAGCAGGATAGGAAACAGGGATGCAGGGGCTACTCTAGTAAAATGCCTTCTCCAACACAAACTTCATTTCACACCTTCAGCCTTACTAGGATCTTGCACTTCCTATTCTTGACTGACACGCCGCCTGCAAATACGGAGTAACTGGAAAAGTCAGGTGTGCCACAGGAGTTCTCACCTTGTCTCTCTCTTACCCTTATTCACTTTCCTCAACGTAATATCTATTTCTATTTTCGCAAGAGAATTCTCAGGCGAATGTGTGGATAGTAGGTGGCTGTTGGAAGGGGCGGCTCATGAGGTGGCTCAGGCAATGCTCCGGTATCTACATGTAGAATGAGAGACATTGTGTGAGCAACAATGGCTGAGAGATGTGTGAGTTTTGGATGAGTGGTGTGTTGGTTGCTCTGGTTCAGCGGCCAAGGACAGTGGATTTCATTAGATTTTGGGATGGACCATTCCTTTAGTGACACGAAAGCAGACAGTTCAGTGTGGAGCCAAGGTCAGTGGCCTCACGGAGCTCGTGTGACGGACAGTACTGCACGTGACGATAGTCAGCAGAATCAGGGCTGCCGTGTGGAGAACAAGCTTTTGCAGCAATCGCTGTCTTCTCTGTTCAAAACAGAAAGGGTTGCAAGGGAGGCGAGGGAACAGCTTCAGCAGATAATAAGAAGCACGTCCTGAGTGACCTAAGAATTAATTATGATACCTGGTGGCCTTCTGTTTGAGGTGGGGCACAGTGTTATGTGTAAACTTGATCCAAGTGTGGCTACTTGTAGATAATTTCCTCAAGGTAATCTTGGGAGTGCTGAGTAACCGAGTTCTCAGCATTTATGGCACACGGGGCGTGAGACTGTGCGGGGTAAGGGAGGAGGCCTGAATGACCAGTACAAGAATTTTAGAAGATTTATTGTTTTTGTGACGACTGTCAATGTGTTGTGTCAGTTATTTTAAAAACTGATTCTGTACTGATTTCACAAAATATTATTGTTTCTTTCTACTAGAATGTCTTCGGAATTTATTCTGTACAAATTTATTGTGTACAAACCGGCGATACACTCATGTGCGCCAAAACTTGCTTTGCATTGCCATATTTGAATGAACTCTCGTGTATGTAGTTGAATAACTTTTTATTTAGACGCAATTTTAGGTAGCTTGGTTACTGAATGATGTCCAAGTCCTTGGTATTGGTACTTACGCTAAAACTACACTACTGGATATTAAAATTGCTACACCAATAAGTAATGCAGATTATAAACAGGTATTCACTGCACAAATATATTATACTGGAACTGACATTTGATTACATATTCACGCAATCTGCGTGCGTAGATCCTGAGAAATCAGTACCCAGAACAACCGCCTCTGGCCGTAATAACGGCCTTGATACGCCTGGGCATTGAGCCAAACAGAGCTTGGATGGCGTGTACAGGTACAGCTGCCCATGCAGCTTCAACACGATAACGCAGTTCATCAAGAGTAGTGACTATCGTATTGTGATGAGGCAGTTGCTCGGCCACCATTGACCCGACGGTTTCAATTGGTGAGAGATCTGAGGAATGTGCTGGCCAGGGCAGCAGTCGAACATTTTCTGTATCCAGAAAGGCCCGTACAGGACCTGCAACATGCGGCCGTGCATTAACCTGCTGAAATGTAGGGTTGCACAGGGATCGAACGAAGAGTAGAGCCACGTGTCGTAACACATCTGAAATGTAACGTCCACTGTTCAAAGAGCCGTCAATGCGGACAAGAGGTGACCGAGAAGTGTAACCAATGGCACCCCATACCATCACGACGGGTGATGCATCAGTATGGCAATGACGAATACACGCTTCCAATGTGCGTTCACCGCGATGTCGTCAAACACGGATGCGACCATCATGATGCTGTAAATAGAACCTGGATTCATCCGAAAAAATGACGTTTTGCCATTCGTGCACTCAGGTTCGTTAATGAGTGCGCATCACACGCGCTCCTGTCTGTGATGCAGCGTCAAGGGTAACCGCAGCCATGGTCTCCGAGCTGATAGTCCACGCTGCTGCAAACGTCGTCTAACTGTTCATACAGATAGTTGTTGTCTTGCAAACGTCCCCATCTGTTGACTCAGGGATAGAGACATGGCTGCGCGATCCGTTACAGCCATGCGGATAAAATGCCTGTCATCTCGACTGCTTGTGATACGAGGCCGTTGGGATCCAGCACGGCGTTCCGTATTACCCTCCTGAACCCACCGATTCCATATTCTGCTAACAGTCATTGGATCTCGACCAACGCGAGCAGCAATGTCGCGATACGATAAACCGTAGTCGCGGTAGGCTACAATCTGACCTTTATCAAATTCGGACACGTGATGGTACGTACTTCTCCTCCTTACACGAGACATCACAACAACGTTTCACCAGGCAACGCCAGTCAACTGCTGTTTGTGTATGAGAAATCGGTTGGAGACATTCCGCATTTCAGCACGTTGTAGGTGTCGCCACCGGCGCCAATCTTGTGTGAATGTTCCGAAAAGCTAATCATTTGCATGTCACAGTATCTTCTTCCTGTCGCTTAAATTTCGCGTCTGTAGCAAGTCATCTTCATGGTGTAGCAATTTTAATGGCCAGTAGTGTAGTTGTAGTTGATCATAAATATTTTAGAACTTCTTAAGTTCTCACTTATCTTGTATCTGTGTGCCCAGAGTTATATATTACTGACTCACCCGTTGTAGCTTCCGAATTTAATTGTTCTGTGTTTTACTGGTTCTGTTTTTGTTACGGATATTTTGTTTTTGAACATTGTACTTAGATATTTTGGGCTACACAGAATATTATTTTACAAAATGTTTAAGTTTTGTTACTTAAAACATTTTTAATTAAATGAAATATTGTTAAAATGAACCCCACGTCTACACAATCCCCAGCCTTAGCTCCATTCCCACTAAATCCCACACTTGGCAAGAGAATATTATACAGAACGTAGATATATGAGCAGTCATCATGGCTCGTACTTCCAAATTTGGATTGGGAAGGTTCAAAAATGCAGTAGTAACGCTCTCCGCTTGACGCAACATTGCCTCGTTGTTGCATATGGCGCTGTGGCAGATGTTGACGAAATGTACCGCAGGTCGAGCGGCTCAGCGAAGGAATCTCCCGCCACAGGATCACGAGCCGTCACACGTGCTCGTGAGCAAAGATTTGTACGGCCATTAAATGCAAAGCCATCAGTTATCCGCCGCCGTATTCGAAGGGGCTGGAACAGCCACGAAACAAGCGGAGAAAAAGCAGGCAGAAAAAGGGAAGCAGTGTGTGACAGAGAACGCGGAATGAGAAGGAGGGGGGAGGGGGGGGGAGACAGAAGGACCAAGGTGGGGGCCGGCTGAAATCCTTCCATTCGTCGCCGGCGGTGCCGCTGCGGTGCGTAACGTATATGTGGATATATCCGGAGACCCGCGCGTAAAACAAGATTTAAGTTGGGCGCAAAGTCCTTATATAGGAAGGCAAGAGGGCAATACGGCGACGCGATAGATTCCTCTTTATCCTGCCGCAAATCTGTCGCCGTCAGGCCGCCGCAGGGGCGCCCCCAGCCGCCCACCGGCGGGCTGCCACCACCACAGAGCCCGGGGATGGAACTCGATACCTGCCGTCCGTCCTGTAAACAAAGGGCCGAGGAGCAGCCAGCAACGCCGAACTGACGGGCTGCTCTCTGGTCATAAACGCACGGGGAGATTTCCCAGCCTCAGCTACTGGGTGAGAGCAGCAGAGCTGCAACGTAGATCCCCAGAATTCAGAAACTGAGATTAATCAGGATTATGCGCAAGTGAAATCGAGTGAAATCGGTAGCTTGTAAATCTAAAAGTAAATACAACCGAATAGTTAGAATAAACATATCGTTCATCAGTACATAAGATAGATTACAACACCCATCTTTTTGCGGGTCGTTCTGTTGCCACTACCGGGTGAACGGGAGTAAAGTGTTGGTAATTTAAAGGTGTGATGGTCGTATATCAAAGACACAGTAATTCAGGAAGGTTGGTATGCTCAGTGAACCTCCTTAGCGAGATATTTCGTGCTGTAGAATGTATTCTCTGAAATAAGTCAATAGTAATCTCCTAGACCTATTAAGGCTCGAGTTACAACACTAAGTCTTTAAAACGGGATATGAAAATTAAGGACGTAGATTCGAAATACCATTTAAAACTAGAACCATCTACATTTTACTAAATCTACATTTATTCTCCGCAAGCCACGCAACGGTGCGTGGCGTAGGGAACTTTACGTGCCACTGTCATTACCTCCCTTTCCTGTTCCAGTCGCGTATGGTTCGCGAGAAGAACGACTGCCGGAAAGCCTCCATGCGCGGTCGAATTTCTCTAATTTTACATTCGTGATCTCCTCTGGAGGTATAAGTAGGGGGAAGTAATATATTCGATACCTCATCCACAAAACACCCTCTCGAAACCTGGACAGCAAGCTACACCGCGATGCAGAGCGCCTCTCTTGCAGAGGCTGCCACTTGAGTTTGCTAAACATTTCCGTGACGCAATCACGCTTACCAAATAACCCTGTGACGAAACGCGCCGCTCTTCTTTGGATCTTCTCTGTCTCCTCTGTCAACCCGACGTGGTACAGATTCCACACTGATGAGCAATACTCAAGTATAGGTCGAACGAGTGATTTTCAAGCCACCTCCTTTGTTGATGGACTACATTTTCTAAGAACTTTCCCAATGAATCTCAACCTGGCACCCGCCTTACCAACAATTAATTTGATATAACCATTCCACTTCTAATCGTTCCGTACGCATACTCCCAGATATTTTTCAGAAGTAACTGCTACCAGTGTTTGTTCTACTATTTCATAGTCATACAATAAAGGATCCTTCTTTCTGTGTATTCGTAATACATTACATTTGACTATGTTAATGGTCAGTTGCCACTCCTTGCACCAAGTACCTATCCGCTGCAGATCTTCCTACATTTCGCTGCAATTTTCTAATGCTACAACTTCTCTGTATACTACAGCATCATCGGCGAAAAGCCGCATGGAACTTCCGACACCATCTACTAGGTCATTTATATATATATTCTCAGAAGCAATGATCCACTAACACTCCCCTATGGCACGCCAGAGATTACTTTAACGTCTATGGACGTCTCTCCATTTAGAACAACATGCTGTGTTCTGTTTGCTAAAATCTCTTCAATCCAGCCACACAGCTGGTCTGATATTCCATAGGCTCTTACTTTGTTTATCAGGCGACAGGGCGGAACTGTATCGAACGCCTTCCGGAAGTCAAGGAAAATGGCATCTACCTGGGAGCCTGTATCTAATATTTTCTGGGTCTCATGAACAAATACAGCTGCAGGGCCGGTGCCACAGACCGTGACGTGGAGCAAAGTACCATCATTTTAAAATATTACATCTCTAATGTATGAAACAATACAAAAAGATGTCAATATTAAAGATGAATCATGAACTTGTAACCATAGTATTTTTGGAAGATTGTTATGGGTAGTGAAACTCCTAAGTGAGATATTATTTTATACTGGAAGTCTAGTCTAGGAGTAGCATCATTGACTGGTAATGAAAACGTTATATATCCGAGGTTCTTAAATTCTGAATAAAACTCTTCACAAAAGGCGGCCGAAGACTTCCGGTACACGAAGTCACCCTTCTCCTGCCAAAAGCCATGTCAAAAACTCCGGAGTAGCGGGAAGAAGTTCAGGGGATTCTCTTCCCCTTAGAAAGGTATACTGTCTCTACAAGGCAGAAGGATTAGCAATGATCAACGGCACAAGGCTGCAGAAGGTAATAGTAACTACAGCATTTAAGATTACAGAAGTGTAATGATGATCTCTCCATTGGCAAAAGTTACCGGATTATCAGTCACTCATTCGGGAGTCGTGGACGGAACTGTCAAGATAGAGGTGATCATGAGAAAATGATCGAATAACCAACTAAAGAATAACTTTCTTAGACATGGAATTTCTGAATTTTGAACGTAGTAGGAAAGGTAGAAAATCTAAAAATGAAAATGCAAAGGCCCAATCTAGATTAGTGGCAGTAAGTGAAATAAAACGGAAAGATTGTTTAATTAGATAAATGTATGGTAATGTTAACAGCAGCAGAAAATTTTATAACGGGTGTAGGATTCATTACGAACAGGACAAAAAATGGTTCAAATGGCTGTGAGCACTATGGGACTTAACTGCTGAGGTCATCAGTCCCCTAGAACTGAGAACTACTTAAACCTAACTAATCTAAGGACATCACACACATCCATGCCCGAGGGAGGATTCGAACCTGCGACAGCAGCGGTCGCCCGGTTCCAGACCGTAGCGCCTAGAAACGTTCGGCCACCTCGGCCGGCACGAAAAGGACAGCAGGGCAGAGTGTGAGCTACTGTGTTCACTGACAGGGATTTTCCCATCAGATTCTACAGAAAACTAATACCGACAACGATAACAGAGGTATACATAACATCGCATGCAGAATATGAAGATATAAAGTATTCGAGCATTATACACGTTTAATCCAGTATGTAAAAAGGGATGAAAAGCTAATAATCACGGGGCATTCGAATGCGGCTGTAGCGGAAGGAACAGAAAAAAGGGTTATTTGAGAATGTGGGCTTGATAATAGGAATGAAGGAGGAGAACAACTAACTGAGCCCTGCAATAAATAGGAGATGGTAAAAGCGAATACTCCGTTCAGGAATCTCGGAGGAGGTGTTGTTCTTGGGAAAAAACTAGGAGACACGGGAAGATTAGATTACATGATGGTCAAACAGAGATTTCTAAATCAGATATTGGATATGAAGACGTACCCAACAGCACCTATAAATTCAGAAGATAATATATAATGTTGACAAGAGTCTGAATTTCGCTAAGGATGTAGATACTACGATAAGGAATACCAAAACAGGCAGTTCAGTCGAAGAGGAATGGACATCTCTGAAAAGGGCAATCATAGATGATGGACAAATAGACGTAAGTACAAGGAAGGTAACTGCGAAGAAGCACTGGATACCAGAAAACATACTTCAGTCTCTTGATGAAAAGCCGAAGGTACAAAAATGTTCAGCGTGACTCACGAACATAGACATAAGTCACTTAGGAATGAAATAAACAGGAAGTGCATTGAATACAATGTGAAATGGCTGCATGAAAAACGTAAAGAAATTGAAAAAGAAGTGATTGTTGGAAGGACTGACGCACTATGTTGAAAAGTCAAAACAGATTACAGTGAATTGAAAGGCAAGAGCTTTAACATTATGAGTACAATGGGACTTAGACTTCTAAATAAAATATAGCTCATGTGTATGAGACCCGTACCAGATAGGACTAATAGGGGACATTGAACGTATACAGAGAAGGGCAGCACGAATGGTCACAGGTTTGTTTAATCCTTGGGAGAGTGTCACAGAGATACTAAAGGAACTGAACTGGCAGAAGCTTGAAGACAGAAGTAAACTATCCCGAGAAAGTCTGTTAGCAAAGTTTCAGGAACCGGCTTTCAATGATTACTCCAAGGATATATTACAGTCCCCTAGGTATCTCTCACATAGTGATCTTGAGGATAAGATTAGAATAATAACTGCTCGCACAGAGGCATTCAAGAAATTATTCTCCCCGCGCTCCATACGCGAATGGAACAGGAATAAACCCCAATAACTCGTATAATGGGACGCACCTGCTGCCAAACACCTCACGATGTAGATGTAGAAATGCAGAGGAGAGAGCAGAGAAGTCGAAACAGTACACTGAAGGCCTCTATGAAGGGGAGGACTTGTCTGATAACGTAACAAAAGATGAAATTTGAGTCGATTTGAATGACATAGACTATAGGATCCATTATTAGAGGAAAAACGGAAAAGGACTCTGGAAGAGTTGAGCGCAAATAAGGCAAAAGGGGCAGATGACTTACCACCGGAAATTTAAATTCGTTGGTGGAAGTAGCAACAAAACGACTATTCAAGTTGGTGTGTTGAACCTATAAGACAGGCGACGTACCATCAGACTTTCGGAAAAATATCCGAGTATAGCAATGTTCCTCACTATATTTTCTTACAGAACTGAATACTCTGTCGCCTTAAATTAGCTTAGTCATTTTCAGGATATGGCAATGGTTCCAAGACATAGAAAATGTTCGCCATATACGCGAATACATGGAAAATAAAGAGGAGCTGTTGGAACTATGTGATAGCTTTTGATAAAGTAAATAGAGAGTATCTATGGTAGAAATAAACAAAACTCGAAAACCTCCACACATTCTAAAGTTACTAGAGAGCATGTACCGAGGAGCAGAAATCGCCTTTACGGTGAATGGAAGATACAAGACCTAGACAGATTTGTGTTTGACAAGGATGTAGTTAGCCTCTGATTCCTTTTAGTATTTAGGTTGATGACTTGCTGAGGCAATAGATAAGCGAGTTACATTTCTATACTAACGACTTCAACGAATAAACTGTGATTGCTGATAATGGTAACACTATGCAAACAGTTGCTCATACCTTACCCACATGAGCTGAGTTACATTATGTACCAGTACAAAGAAAACGTAAGTTATGGACTCTCAGGGGCAGGATCCAATTACAAACAAAATAATAATAAATGATCAGAATAAAAAGATTAAACTCGTTCACATTCTTAGGAAATACCATCTTATTCATGCAAAAAAATGATATAAGAAGAACATAGCATATTCAATATGAACACGTTCCGCTTCTCTAGGTCTCTTCACATATACAACCTTATTTCATGATTCTTAAACCAAGAGTTAACTGCGATCTAATTACGCTCTGTGCAAAATTTTACCAGATGGCTTCCTCTTTCATTCTTTTTCCCTTCCACATTCACCTACTACTTGCTATTCAACTCATAAATAATGAAAACAAGGATTTTTATTTAAAAGTGTCGATATGAATCACCACATACATCAATCAAATGTCTCAAATAAATCAAAATAATACAACAGAATTCAAGTACATTATTGTATCATGTAATAATTAGGCCAAACTTATTTGGTTAGTAAATAAAATAAAATGAAATTTTTATTCCAGTCTGCAATAATGTACTAGCAACTGAAGGAAAATTTCCTCAGACACTGACAAACAGTTACCACTGTGTCACTAACTACCTCAAAGTTAACGAGGCGTTAAATTCTAAATACGTATTACTTCGGAACATTTAAATACAGTACATTGGGAGACATTTAAAGCAGGTCACTCAGCATACTTCCAAAACGAGCCAACGGTGACATATTCTTCAGACAAATGTGGCAGCTAAAATTTTCACACGGTGCAGTCAAGTGATTTGCAACATACTTCATACTTGAAGAACAGACCGCAATATGTTGTCTGTACGTTAGTGATATCTCGTCACTTCTGTCCTCATGGAAATACCGTTTCTCTGCGGACGACCTCTATCTTTAACTATGTGGCAGACCTAGAAACATCAATGATTTGATCGTCACAATAAAAGATGATCTCAAACGAAACTATATGGTTCCGGACACCTTTTGAAGTCTCAAACGTTTATTACGTATGTACGAGTATGCAGGCTTAAGTGACGAACGAAGATTTGTACTAAGGCTGGGATTCGTAGCCATGTCTGCTGCTCACTAGGCAGACACGCTAACCTTTGCTCCACACTGGTACAGTCGCTTTGCAAGACTGCACAGACTACCCTTGCGCAACTCCCACCTCAGTCGAAATTCCCATCCGAGCCTCAGCCCGTTTGATACCCGACCCCCGCCCCCCACTCCCCCCTCCCACTCGAAGAGCAATCAAGAGGCTCTCTAACTACATTGCAATAGTACCTCAGAATCGAACGAAATAGGCGCTACAGCCTGAAACCCAGGCATATGTGTCTTAATCAGATGAAGCTACATGGTTGCAGGGGTCTTTACAAGTCCCAAATATCTATGGTTTATGCATGCAGAGTGAAGTGAGAAACGAAAATGTACACCTTGGCCAGGTTTCAAACATAGGTCTCCTGCTCATCAGGCAAATGCAATAAAAACTAAGCACAATGGTTTTACTCAGACTACTGCAGCACGGCTCCCACCTCAATCTACCATGTGGGCTGAAGCGCGAACAATTTTGTGTTAGCAGAAGAGCCAACACCGTGTTACGAGTGGAGGCCGAAATGCACGCGTTTTAGCTCACGCAGGCTGTCGTGAGGAGAGAAGAACTATACTGACGTCAAGTCTGGAACATGACAAGGAATGAGAATGCAGTAAACGGACGTAATTATTTTGATACTTAACTTTAGTCCATAAATGACGAACGTCGCTCTTGACGGTACATGATTCACAATATTAGTTCATAATTCATTCTTGAAGATAGTTATTATAGTAACTGAATATGGCGCCTTGCTAGATCGTAGAAAATGACGTAGCTGAAGGCTAAGCTAAACTGTCGTCTCTGCAAATGAGAGCGTATGTAGACAGTGAACCATCGCTAGCAAAGTCGGCTGTACAACTGGGGCGAGTGCTAGGGAGTCTCTCTAGACTAGACCTGCCGTGTGGCGGCGCTCAGTCTGCAATCACTGATAGTGGCGACACGCGGGTTCGACGTATACTAACGGACCGCGGCCGATTTAAAGGCTACCACCTAGCAAGTGTGGTGTCTGTCGGTGACACCACTAACAGTAATGTGGATTGAGATAGGAGGTGCGTTACGATAGTCCGTGCAGCAGTGCAAAGCTACTGTAGCATTGTGGCGTAGTGGTCAGCCCATCTGCCTAGTGAGCACGAGACGCGAGCTCGAATCCCGGTATTGGTACCAATTTGTCGCTTGAGGCGTGGTCACGAATCTTGGGATTTAAAATAAATGCGAAGAATTCCAGGTAGTCTTAGTATCACATCAGAGATTAATAAATGAAAACTCCTGTCAAGAATTGCCTCAAAAAAAAATGGTTCAAATGGCTCTGAGCACTATGGGACTCAACTGCTGTGGTCATAAGTCCCCTAGAACTTAGAACTACTTAATCCTAACTAACCTAAGGACAACACACACATCTATGCCCGAGGCAGGATTCGAACCTGCGACCGTAGCGGTCGTGCGGTTCCAGGCTGTAACGCCTTTAACCGCTCGGCCACTCCGGCCGGCAACAATTGCCTCCTCTTATCCTCGACGGTACTTTAATTCCATATCAGAAAACAGTGAAGAACTTGGGCGTAAGTTTAAAAGAACATCCCAGCTGGGCAGAAAAAATTACGCTTTCCTCTCAGCACTATAATGGTTTCGGAATTTGCAATAACTCGTTCCAACGAACCGTCACTGCTGTAATGTAATATAGCACGGCACAAATAGTGGGAACAGTAAACGATAAGAACTAACCATACAATCTTGTGTGGATTGCACCTGCAACGGTTGACTATGTCACTATTTCCGTGGATCATACTTCCAATGTGGCTGGTTGTGGACAGAAATATTATGTGACCACCACTTCTTCGGTTCTCGGTACACATCCACCCTCCTACCTCGCCTCGAAGACTACATTCCTGTCACCTCATCATAATCGAGACATAACGTCTCACTTAGCCAGAACACTAGTCGTGCCCGTCTGTAAAACAAAAACACTCCCAAATTTCTTATCGGCTGCTGTCGGCTGCCTGTGAAACAAGCTACCCTGAATTACATGCACAGTTGAGTGTATCCTCTTATCCTCTTCATTTTAAGAGGAACCTCAAACACTTACGTCTGTCGCCTATCACTCTCGTCATATTTCACCAAAAGCGTAGATGACCGGTTGTAACATGGGTCCAACGGTAAGACCAATTTCTCCTTGCCTTTCTGTGCGAGTAATGCCACTTGTTTTTCGTCTTGTCTTCGTTAACCGTATGTTATCATCATTGTCATTACCGTCCGCAGCGCGTGGTCTAGTGGTTAGCGTTGCTAAATCTGCATGCCGGCCGGGTGGTGATTTTCTCTGTGTGTTTGCGTCGTCCTCATCATGTCCTCATAATTCGTGAAAATGACTACACTGGACTGTGTAGAGATTGGGACTTTGTACGGGCGCTGATGACAGCGCAGTTGAGCGCCCCACAAACCAAACATCATCATCATATCTCTTGGCTTCCCTCTTCCATCCCTCTCTCTCATATCCAATGCTTCTAGCGCTCGTGGTTCAAACCTAGCTTCGCGTAATTTGTATTTATTGTTAAACTTACCACTAAATCATGTAAATGCTTTGATTTTATCCGTACAATTAAGTTTCTAAGCGTAGGATTCTGTACTAGACGTAACTTAAACCTTGCTTACAGTGATATATAAAACGTAAAATATAAGGGCGATCAAAAAGTTTCCGTTCGAGGGCGTCGCTGCAGCTGATATGCAACGCAGCATTACTCCGATGAGGCAATATAAACACCGACATGTTGGTGACGGGTTAGTGTAGCTTTCGTGTCTTTCCGACACGCGTGCGCTGAATGCGGAAATGGTATTATGACGACATTATTACGAAATGCGTTCAGACAGGACGAACATGCTACCATGTTGTTGTTCTATTTTTGGTTACTGTAGCACGTACACCGGTAGACAGGCATTGGAGAATGAAGAGTTTGTATGGGACAGCATGTTTATCGAAAACCACCGTTGTGAATTGTACTCCAAGTCCCGTGCTGGTCGTGATAAAGCACATCTCCATATCGCCAACGTCGCAATGCAGAACTTACGACCGCTCAAGTGGGAGACACTTAGGCATCCGCACTATAAGCCTGTTACCACGCCTCAGGAACCTTAAAAAAACGACTTTGAGCGGTCCACGACTCCTATCGGACGAGGATGTGCTGCTGGCAGTTACGGAATTCTTCACACAGCAGAACACTGTGTTTTACGAAACGGATATTTTCAACCTGGTGTGTCGGTATGATAATTACCTCAGTGCTCTTTCTCAGTGACTAGCACGCTGATTCTATATTGTACAGCCTTCCAACACAGACGTTTTGCTCGCCCCTTACATTCAGAATGCCTCGTCAGATGTAAGAGACATCCTCATGGCCATAACCTTGCTAGGGGGCATAAATACCCTGCGCAGCGTTCGCGGCGCGTCCAGGGGACACTCAAATTTTCACGCCAAAATGTCCATTATATGCCGACTCGTGAAAGAAACTGGGCAAATCACAAACGTTTAAAAGAGCAACATGGAAAATATGAAGTCTTCTACATATAGAAAGTACATAACGAAACAGAAGTGGAATAAGAACTAGGCAAAGTTATAATCCATATTGCTGCCATCATTGAAACCAAAAAGGAATTAAGCGGAACGATAGATTTTCAGATCTATGGTATGCTCAATTGCGGGGTATCATAAGAACATAGAGTTGCTCCTGTAACCTCCATCAGGGCACGGAAAGTATTCAACAATAGATACAATCGTACATTTTCCAAAAAAAAAAAAAAAAAAAAAAACTACTAAATGACCAATCGAATATAAGAACTTAGAAAATGCTCATACACCATGACTACAATATCAAACTATTATATCAAAATACAATAAATGAGAAATTTCAGCTGAAACTGAGTGGAGAATGAGCTACTACTAAAGAAATTACGGCGCATTAGGAATGAGAAAAAATAAATTTCCTAAAATAGTATTAACGATTTAAAAATATATAATATCATCATTTACTGAGAGGGTTGTAAAAGTAAATCTGCTTTAGTAAAATAAGATATACGACAAATTATACTGGATAGTTTGCAACGATATGTGAGTGAAGTACAACATGATATTTGTAGAAGACAAATCAAAGCGTACAAATTGGTGACACACTTGAAGAAACAACAATGAGATACGTTACAGCTGAGTATAGTGTCTGAAAACGAATGGCTAAAATCCATTAAGTGATAGAGCTATAAGTAAATAAGAATATTGGTGACTATGTAGATCTGATGACAGTGAAATAATTACAAAATGCGAGGCAAGAAACAAAATACCAAAAATCCTCCAGTAACTGATAATATAAACAAAGAACTGATTAAATATGCATCTGATCAACTAAAGAATAGACTTTTAAATTCTATGAACGTTTGCTGGCTGAGCAGACATGTGCCAGACGAATAGAGTGTAGCTTTTATACATCCTATTTTCAAGGAAAGCGATATAAAATATGCAGATAACTGAGGAATAAGTCTGCTAAATTCCTTTCACAAACTGCATGCAAAATTGTAAAAATAAATGAATACCAATAGTGGAAGTATGTATGTTTTAAAGAAGGTACATCATGTTGTGATTGTCTTCTCTCATTGGCACAACTAACTGAGAAAAAAAATTTAGGCACTAACGCATTATATTTTTATCGAGTATGAAAAGGCATCTGACAAGGTAAAGTCGAAATTGCTATGGGAAACACTAAATGAAATTGTGGTTCCTGCCCTTTTTGATTACAGAAATTCTGTCAGTAAAGAAAATTAATAAAATAGGGAAACGAATCTGCAGATATTAATCGAGTCGTTAAGCAAGGCAGATCACTGTCGCTCACCCTTTTCGATATTTATATTGATGATCCCATTCATAAATGGTTGACTATACTCAATGATATATGAAAAGTGATCATTCTAATTCCAAGACGTTGTTATTTGCAGGTGACCAGCTTGTAAAAGGATAATGTGAAGAAAACATTCAAACTGCAGTACTATGTAAACTGAGTCAACTTGTCGCTGAATACGGAATGAGAGTATCGACAAATAAAACGAAAGTGATGTCATTTCAATGACTGGAACACGTAAGAACAAAAATTTTTATTGATGGACAAATAATTTCAACAAGTAAGAGAGTTCAAATATTAAACTTACAAAGTCAAATGATGCAAAGCCAAAATTAACCATAATCAGATATTTCTTTGTAAACTTTCAACGAACGTTTAAACCTGGCGTACGGAAAGAAACGTTAATTAAACTTCATCAAGTAATCGCTTTGCCCTTATTGCTGTATGGTAACGAATGTTGCACCTGAGCATCTGAATTGAATCCTCACAGATGAAGTTCTCCTGGTTTTTAGAGGGGTACTCACTATTAGACAATAAAAGAAAGCGTTACAAACAAGAATTAATTGTTGATTACAGGTGTAACTGAATAATAGAGACTGAACTGGAAAGATAATATCTATCATATGTCTAATAATACGACAACTAAAGGTAGAATGCAATGTAACCCAAAAAGGCAGAGAAACATTGGGCAACCCTTAAAGAGAAGACAATAGTGATGGTGATGATTAAATATATATACTCTGAATGATGGGGTGATGTTGAAAATTGGCACAATACCTTTTAAAAGGTGTGACCAGTATTCGTCACTATATAACGAAACCGGTTTCATTATATAGTGACGAATACTGGTCACACCACACCAGTGTATATTTGAGATGAATTTCTACATATTTTCGATCAGCTTAGTTTTCACTTCAAGTGACAGAATTATACACGTTGTAAAGCGCGAAATAACACCGAATGTACTTAAAAAAAGTTGGAAAGGAAATAAGACATCCATACATCGCATTGATAATACTGGTTTTTGTCACCGGCGTACGATCTAAAACAATTGGCTACCCTCCAGATAAATAGAATGACGAAAAATCTTCCTAGCACTTCAATTTACATTGGATGCTAGAAAATTATTCTGATTCCCAAATACTTCCATTGCTATTGCCCATGTACATTTAATGTGTTTTCCAGTTTGGTCATCACCAGATATAGCCAACAAGAAATAACAGAAGTCAGTACCACTTAAAGCGTCTATTTTCGTGATCTAATTCTCATTTAGTTTGACTGCATTCCATATTTGTTTAGATTTTTTTGTAGTTATTTTTATTACTTCAAATCCATTTACTGCTCTTCCAAATTTTTTGTATTCTCTAATCGAATTACAGTGTCACTGGCAAACTTTAAATTTTTTCTATATTCTACCCGAGTTCCTTTCCATAATTACTTCTTGATTTCCTTTAGTGCTAGCTAGCTCCGTGAAGACGTTCAGTAACATGGAAGACTATACCTCTGTCTCACTCCCGTATCTATTACTGCTACACTTTCATAATCTTCGATTCCTATAACTACAGTCTTGTTTCTGTACAAGTTGGAGATAACTTTTTGCACTCTGTACTGCATCTATACCCCACTTACACTTTTATTGTAGTTGAAACTGTCAAATCTTTCTGTAATTCACAATTGTTGTAAACGTAGCTTATCTTTTCATCAGCATATGTTGCAAGATGAGTGGTAAAGTCAATATTCTCTCGTGTATTCTTGTGTTTCTCCAGAACTCATATTAGTATGAAACGAAAGGCATTTCCTACATTACTAAGCCTGAATGAATATTCGCTGTCAAATCTTGCAGTACCAACACTATTATCCACTAGATTAAATTACAGCTTTAGAATACTAATGACAGGCCACTGTAGATACTCAGACGATATGTTCGCAACAATTTGGCGAACCTGCTTCCCTTATTCGTCAAAATGTTTTGATTTTATGCAGTCCGATTACTCCTTTGTGTACTAATAATCTGTCGAAAAAATCGTATGCAAATGCGCAACAATACTTACCGACCGATAAGGTGAATCTAGAGGACTTAAGTTACATCTTGGAAAACTGGTGTCGAGCTGTGTAAACAATATGTCGAATATGAGGGCTACCTTTTAGGTTACTGAAATCGTTGTGTACCGATATAAAAAAGGCTTAGTGAGTTCTGTATCCTCATTTTAACGTGTACTTATATTCATCCCATATGTTTCACACTAATAGCCGTATTCAGGTGCGAAATTGCAATATTACAATCCACGCCAACCCCTTTCCCACTCCCTTCCTCTCCTGAAAACCGAGTGACGGCGAAGTATTTTTATGACACATCCAATACAAGTGAAGTTACAATAAGTACAAAACTTAAATATAAAAAGACCGCGATGGCGAAACTAGTTCAAGTGTGCTTTGGAGCCCACGTCTAGCACGCACCGTCTTTGCAGCCACTCACAGCGAGCTACTAAAATTTTGCATAAAAATATATTCAAGTTGAATTAATTCACTTGAATGTAATAGATAATTATGTACATATACATACCTCTATCATTGTACTGAAATGTTGCCCAAAAATGGTGACACATTCTAAGATACGCATTATTAGTGAAAATGGCTAAAACACAAACACTTCACTTCATAATGTACTTTCTCCTTCCCCTTCCCCCAATCATACCAGAGTGTTCTATTCTTTTAGCAGCCATAAAAATGAAAGGGCAAATTACGGTATAGCCACATCCTGGCTATGCAAAATAAAACAGATTTATCATAAAAAAGTGACATTTGCAGTATGTCCACATCTGAATTACGTAACCTGGCCTGAATGACGTAAGACGGTGCCAAAAATTTTGCCGACTATGTTTTCATTACTAACTAGAAAAAATCAACTACGGCCTGGCTCCCCATTCGCATTTGTCAATTTCGTTGGAAGCTATACATCTCGCCATGAAATGTTACAATGCATATAAAATACACACTTCATATATAGTTGAAAACGAACATTTGTTTATACAGCGTAACCGACGAGTTAATAAAATGCAGTTGTAGAAGACGAGTATTTTTTTTTCATAGTACCCCACATATCTTCAAAAGTGCCAAATGAAATCAACTGCTTACTTATGCCACTGCTACGTCTCTTCACCAGCAGATGGTTGCACTAGTATATGCTCGAAGTTTGAGTGCTGTATTACAGTGTAAGACTCAACAGAGGCTCACATTACTTTTTGTCACATCTACGTTGCTTTTGATGCATTATAATATCCTTTTGACGTCTAAAAGTCTGCAAAAATACAGCAACAATTCAAAAACGTGGAATTTCCGCATGGAGTATCAAGGAGTTTAAGCAGATACACACTTGATTTGTTTAAATGGTTACCAAGAGGCAGTTGTGCCCACTTAAGTGGGGTATGGTGGCCACTGCAGACTGAATGGAAGTCATCCTGCAAAACGACCGTCATTATTCCCAGTGGAAAGGTGGCCAACTGGATCATTGTTTTCTATTCACTACTGTTGTCTCCATCGACCCTCATTCTCTGCATCAAATAGCGTGCAGATATATCCAGACCTGTCACATTTACTACAAAATGGCTCCGAGCACTATGGGACTTAATATCTGAAGTCATCAGTCCCCTAGGACTTAGAACTACTTAAACCTTACTGTCACATTTACTGTTCTCCTTCATCTTCAAATTTTTTCTCATATATGTGCACACATCAGAAGAATTATATACAGTAACTCCACTTCTGCCTGATTCATACACCACAGTAAATTTCATCTCTCTCTCTGCAAAGCTTACTTAAATGAACGAACAACAATGTAACATACACCACAGAGGGTACGGAAGGCTGTAACAACATTATAATCTATTACAAAACCAACAGAATCTTCCACTGTGTAACAGCGGAAGATGTCGTCTCGTGCTGTGTTGGTGACAGGCATTCTGATCATGTTTCTGTGGTAAATATATGCCAAGATATATGTTAAACAGATTATTGTGATTTTGTCATTGTTTCTTTGCTAATTCTCAGTGCCCCTTAAGCTGTTTGTTAGAGCTGCAGTAGTGCTCATGTGCGTTTCTGCAACTAGTTTTTACGATTTAGACGAAGTCAGTATGTGATAAAAAGATCGAATTACTATCGTCTACATATCTATAAGTACTTCAAGTAGTGTAAGTTGCATGGATTTCAATAAGTTTTATATGCAACTTAAATCGAGAAATATTTAAGGTTCGTAGAGGTTGAAAAATGTGTACAGCACTCGAACTCCCATTGCTACAGAGAGCTGCTTAACCTAAAAGAGTTTATTAGTTGTGCTAATATGCAAGCAGTATATGCTTTAATAAGTAATACAGAAAATTTAAGTGTGAAAATATTAAATATTATGTTCTATAGTGCTTGAAAAATGTGCGTAATTTTACATTCTTCGAAAAATAATAAACAGTTTATTTTTCTCGAAATTTCATGGAGATCGATAGAATAAGCAAGTTTCATACGTGTACATGGTTTTATACTCCATAACTGATAAATAATTTTACAAAGAATTAACTTGCCAGGTTTTTGTCTTTGATGACTTTGTTATCGACTTTGATATTATATCGCTGTCACAGTCTGTGGTCGTGTTGTGTGTGTACAACCAAAGCAGTCATTTTCCATATATATCGTAATAAAACGCAGTCTTCTTTCCTCCCTAACACTTTGTTTCAGTTTAAGTGATAAGAACTACTTATTCATTCCTTCCTAGAATCGCGTTCGGCTATACTGTGGTGTGGTGTTTTACATCGCGTATTTCTATTACATGTTAGTATGAATTAGTAGCTGATTATACGAAATACAGTTTATGTAGTTTGAGAGAGCCTTAGTTCCGTTTGGTAAACGTTTTACAAAACAATATTTCTGATTGGAGTAGTTCTTTTCGTACTTAGTCTCGGCTAGGCCCAATCATTTGTCATGACTGCCGGTTAATATTATCCGTTACATTTTTCAAGTGATACATAAACATCACCCGACCTAAATTAATGGTTAAAAAAAGGTAGGTGATGAAAATGCAGAACGTCAGATTGAACAGCTGCTACATATTTAGACACGGTTATAACACATATATATTTAATTTCTGGTTCTAATACAAAGACTATGGCTAAATAATTACATTCAGAATGCCCATTCCTTTATGAGTCTGCACAGTATTTGACAATGAACAGGTTACTTTCAATCTCTTAGACCTAACTTTAAATGACACCTATCTGTTATTTTTCTTAAACCTCATGCGGTTAGGTATGGAAACAGCGTTGGAGTTCACATTCATATTTCATAAACCATTTGGACGAAAATGTTTGTGTGTATAAGGAAAATAACATCGTAATTCTTGACGTAAACATTGAGATTCTCAATGTAATCAGTGCACTTCTTTGCTTTGATGACGCAAATTTTCAGACATTTTAAAATGAAATTTACAAGCGTCTTGAATGTGGTGAGTAATTAATCTCAGGTCTAGTGGCATCTTACACTATTGTATGGCAAATGAAATCTTACACTTACTAACGTAGCCGTTTATTGGCGAAGACAGGCAAGAGGGAATAAATAGGCAGCAGATTTTATTTCGCATATTTCAAGTTATTTTTAGTTTTGTTTAAAGTAAAACTCATCTTTGACAATTATGTATTGCTAATTATTTAATTATAAGCAAACATTGACTTTTAGCTATTTGTGGAGAGTATGTTTTGTAGTCATTCCAATGTTTCATGGCGAATCAAAATGCAAAAAATGCGACTAGGGAGTTAACCCATACGTGATTTCCTTAGTCAGTAATTTAAAACATAGTTGACAATATTTTTGGTGCCATTTTGAGTACTTTTAAATTGGGAAATACTGCAAACGTGATTTTATTGATAAATAATTCAATCTCGATTCAAACAATCGTAATTTTCCCGCATTCTTGGAAGTATGAAAGTTACTGGTAACTATGATAAAGAAAATTGCTCGCCCTTTGTGAGATACTACATGCCTAATATAATCTGCAAAATTTGCGGGGTGTCTACTGTATTTGTGCAATGTACGTGACACATATAGGTAGCAGTTTTATTTCAAAACAGTTGTAGCTGGGCGCGGGAGAACGACATTTGTTATGAGCAATCTGCTGCCTTTTTCATACAGGAAATACATTACATCCATGAAGTACAATTAATATGTCAAAACTTTTTTCTGTTTATAATGCTTCCAAGGAAAACCATGTGCTGCATCATGCTATTTACAGTAACTTTCAGAACAGGTCTTAATATCCGAAAGGTATTAAGTTAATAGAGCTATTAGTATTTTGCACTCAATAAATTTTATATGAAATTACCGTACAACACCAGATGTTGCACGGAACATGTCCACCAAGTACATGTTTAATCATCGAAATGTGTTATTCAAAAGTGAAACGTTACATTAAAACTGTTTGCAGTACACACTCTTACTTTCCTACCAATTTATAAACGTTTATTTACTGTCACTAATATCAAAAATCCCATTCATTCCTTTTGTTGAATCTCTTTGCATCTCTATGTGTTTTCAGCACAGTACTACTGCGTTTGAGTATGATCTTGGTGTCCGTAACGTGGGTGTTCATCCTTGGGTGTCTATCCTTCGCTGATGTGAGGCGTCATACATAGGACACAAGCGTCACACACGCTCACAACAACCGAGAAATATCTCAAAATTCCTTGGTATCAGTCATGCAGTGGAATATAACAACGAAGTTATTCTGGCGTGCACTGTAATTTAGCAAGACACTGATGTTAAGGAAACTGCTGATATTAAATTAGCAAGTGATCGTATAAATGTAGGCTAACGTTCTTGCTTAAAATCCACCTGTAATCTGCCCTCTCACTGTTCGAACAACGGAGATACAAAGTAAACGTTACTTGTTCGCCCGTAGTTAATTAATATTTCCCTCTTGACGCCTGTTATCTTTTTGTGCGGTGGTACTAGTTGTTTCCGGTAAGTGTTGTGTTTTGGAATACTCCGTGTTTTGATTCCTTGTTGGCGTAGCAGCATGGACAACCGAGGGTTGAGCTACTATGCATGGCGAGCTCTCGCCACCTTTGTCCTTGAAAATGAAGGGTATCCCCCATTCGAAATACTGGTACTTGTCGAAAACGTTATACAGCTGCATTCCATTATTTGAACATTCGATACGCCACTTAAGGCTCTCGCTTTTTATTCATTTCCTTTGAACTTTAACTCTCCTTTCAACTTTCCTTGGGCATCCATTTTTGCTTGTTTAATGTACACATAGAACAACGTGGGACGTAAGCTACAAGTTTGCCTTAGTTCCCTCTCAAATACCTCTTCTCTTTCATGTCTTTGCCTTGCATAGCTGTAATGTGCTTTTTGTACAACTTAACGATAACTTTCGTTACTTTGTCCCTACTGCCTTTAGAATGTCATGACGTGAATTCCAGTCAGTACTGCCAAAAGCTATATCTAAACATTATAATGCCAATTTGCCTTTGTTCTTCCATCTTCTGAGATATCTTGCAGCCTGAGTATTGCCTCTTTGAACGAAACTCATCTTTCCCATCGTCAGCTTCCACCAATCTTCAGTATATAATTCACTAGAGTGATGGTTCTGTAACATGTGCACCTAACAGTGCATGATTTCTTTGGGTTTTTGATTACTAAATTTATCTTCAAGTCTGAGAGGATTTCGCCTGTCTCATATATACTGCGTATCACGTGGAACCCGTTTTTCGTACATTATTCTATCGATAAGTTTGAAGAAATATCGTCTTCTGCAGGTACCTTGTTTCGACTAAGGTCTATCAGTACTTTCTCCATTTCTTCTTGTGTGTATCGCATCCCCCATTTTATACTCATCTGCTTCGTCTTCATTTTCCACAGAATTGTCAAGTTTTTTCCCTAGATATCTTTCCTTGCGTCGCATTGTGAGAACCAAGATCTAAGACAGCCTGTTATAAGAAGTGCTTCTAGAAGTTTTAAAGGCACTTGACTTAGTATCACACGTACACTTCTTCTGGAAAGTGCGATCATGTGGGGTATGATGCGAGATTTGTACGTGGATTGAGATTTCATAGTGCGGAGGACAAAGCTCGTTATGTTGGATTGAGAGTCATGTCGAATATGCTTCAGGTGTGCCCCGGGGACGTTGGTAGAAACTACTGTGCCTCACGTTGTAGTTTAATTACCCAGCAGATAATATTGCCAATAATCTGAGGAATTTCGCAAATGATTCTGTATCTATAGTGAAGTACTACCTGAAAGAAAAAAAAAACAACGTTAGTATTCAGTCGTATTTTAATAAGATATCTGAGTGTTGCAAAGACTGGTCGCATAACTTAATTGTTCATAAACGTAAAACTTGGCATTTTATAACCATCGAAGCGGTCAGTTCACACACGCCTGGGTGTAGCGATTTGTAGGGATATGAAATGGAATGATGAAACAGACTCAGTCGTAGGTATACCAGGCAGTAGATGTCAGTTCAAATAGTTCAAATGGCTCTGAGCACTATGGGACTTAACTTCTAAGGTCATCAGTCCCATAGAACTTAGAACTACTTAAACCTAACTAAGGACGTCACACACATCCATGCCTGAGGCAGGAATCGAACCTGCGACCGTAGCGGTAGCGTGGTTCCAGACTGTAGCGCCTAGAACCGCTCGGCCACTCCAGCCGGCGATGGCAGTTCATTGTTTAAGTATTAGACAAATGCAATGAGTCCACAAAGGAGGTAGCACACAAAGAGTGCACAAAGGAGGTAGCACACAAAACTCTCATGTGACTCGTTCTAGAATACTGAATTGGCAGACGCTTGAAGACAGACGCAAACTATCTCTTGAAAGTCTTCTTACAATAAATCTAGAATTAATTTTCAATCACAGAACTGGGAATACGCTATACCCAACTACGTATAGCTTCAGTAGGGATCGCGAAGGCCACATTTTACTGGGTACGGCTTTTTTCCCGGGCTTCGTGTGTGAATGAGCAGGAAGAAACCCTAATGACTGGTAGAATGGGAACTACCATCTGCAGTGCACTTTAAAGTGGTGTGACGAGTGTAGATGTAGATGTAAATGTAGATGTGGTTATTGACGAAAATGCAGACTTACCACTCAAGTAAGAGCACCGAATTAATGTAACGGCTGGATAAGTTTCTTATTAGGCTTCTTTAGGCCAACACGTCATCAAATGGTGCTCAGTGCACTTGTACAACTATAGCATCGACACTAATTAGTTATTGGGATGATGTGTTGAGACGCGTCCACCAAATTCATCGTTACAGTTATTACATCTGTGAAGCTGTAGGTACTCGACCTCATGTAACTTATTTCCTCGTCGACTGGTGTCGTTCCGCCGTCAGTCCTAACGCTGATTTGATCCATTTTTCCAATGCAGTCGCTTGAAACTACTCTCTTCATTTCAAAATAAATACTGCATCCTACATCAACTTTCCCCTTTTACTTTCAGACGCAGCTCAGCACCTCCGATTATTTCCCTCCAGTATCCCTTTATCAATCTCCTGCAACATGACGTTTCTAAGAGTTCGTTTGATTTCGGGATCGTTACGTATCCTTACGTACATTTTGAAAACTTTTTTAGTCTCAGCGTTTATATTTTCGATGTTAGCAGTTGTTTCCTTTCGTAAATTGTAAGTATTATGTTTAAATAGTAAAAACCTTCAAGATTTTGGCAACATCTACGAAACTTAAATATATTTATTTTCATTTCAGGTGTCATACCAACAAATTTATTAAAACACAGTTCATTTTTCCACTCTGGCTGTTATATGATCATTGTTATTTATATTACGATCAGCTGATTTCGAACGTTTCCCATTTTTAAGTACATACTCTTACACTCGTAAATTTACATCGTCACCCTTGTTGTGTCCAAATATACATTACCATTTAAAATCTGAACAGATACTGTAGTAAACAAGAGCGAGATCAATTTTCCATGTTCGCCAGGGCGTTAAAATAATAGTGGCATACATGCACAAACCTAGAAAAATATTATATGGCACAAAACGTAGTCCAGTTTAGAGGACATATCCGTTCAAAGATATACCAACACACTGTAAACACCGTATAGCTGATCGCACCTACTGAAACGTGCCTGGGATGTGGTATCTCTTTATTATGTGTCTTTTTTTAGTGTGTTTATAAATGCATATCATTTGCGTATTACACCTCATTCTCATGCTGATATAATGTCATATAGTGATTCATCTATAAAATCGAGACAAAACATCAAAATCAGATATTTTCAAACAGTTAAATTTAAAACTTTCACAAGTTTCAAGCGTATGGAAGTTGTCACGTATTAAGACAGAAGTAGTTGTTGGCTATCGGAGCACTTATTTGCAACATTTATACCATTCTATTTAACGTAATATGTAACGCTACGTATTATGTTCCATTCAATATATTCCCCGTTGTGTTTTAGCATGCGTGTGTATTTACACCGCCAGTGATTCGTGACAGAGTAGACGTATCTTGATTGCGATGATGTCAGAGCTTTCATACTAAGGGTATTGTGAGATTTCACTAAAGCAATACCAGGAGATTAGGTTCTCTTATTCGAATGTAGTATTTCCTCGTACGTGTTGTTACTGACCGTTGTGACGCATGTACGTGTAGGTCCCCGGAAAGCTAAAATGGGATGTGACCGCACCATTCATTATTTAACAACATTGACGCTGCATAATTCCCATGGCCCAGAAATAAACGTGCGCCGCACGGTTGCATTTGGGCAGGCTTGGTGAGAAACTAATTGTACGTTTTCACAGATTCCGCTAGAGCCACAGCCTCAACCACAGCATGCCTTGTTCTTAAGAAAATCAGAAATTAATGACAAAATTCCCAGAATCCATTATATATAAAAAATTACTTTCAATTCACCCCACACTAATCAGATCAGTTATGAACGATTTATGTGACGAAAAAAACTGTGTAATTAAAGAGGAAGAACGCCGGAAGGGTGAGAATAAAAACTTAGACAGGAGCCAATCCAGAGTGGAACAGGGAAGTCGAGGCATGGACTTAACATGAAAGAAAAACGCATATGTAAGGCTTGGAATGGAATAAACAAGAGTAAACAGGAAGAAACAGAAGGAAGATATGAGAAAAGAGGTGGAAATAGAAGTATGAGTGCTTTGGAACATGTAAAAAGGAACTAGAGAGCTTGGTGGGCCACAGATATTATATTTTTCAAAGATCTAATCGGTCTCGAAATGAAAACCACAGTGAAAATAAAAAAAATGTTTTATTTGCAAATTTAGCTATACCTTCCAGTTATTGCTCTACATAGTCGCCGCTCCGACTTTCCATTACGCTCACCATACAAGTTAAAGTTTCTGACAGGTCTCTGCGCTTGTCTGCAGTAAGTTTTATATGCCAAAATGACAGCGTTTGAGTGGGCAAACAGGTGAAAATCAGAGGGAGCCAAGTCCGGGCCGAATGGTTGGTGATCACACTTCCCACCGAAAGCGCTGCAGTCTGTGGCCGAATATTGCCATAAGCAAGGACAATGCCTCATAATAACAATCCTCGAAGTATGTTCCGAATTTCCCTCAGTAGACGATTTTCTCGAATCGCCTGATCCATTCGCTGAATAGCCTCATCTCTTGACACTCTCCTCCTTCCCTCACTGATTACATCACGGAAGTCTGTACTTTCTGTTTCAAAGTTCCTGCACATTGTTCGCTTTCCTGTCACACGTGGCAGTTACGTTATGTGGACTGCATGAAAACAGGCGGAATCTCTCAACAGGAAGACATCGAATGGCATCACGTGACACATGGCGGGAGATTCTATTGTTTTAGGCATCTTTAATTGCCCACAGGGCACTCAGAACTCAAAATTACGAGGTGACTCAATCGACGGAAATACTGGAGACATTGTGCATCTGTACCAATCTTTATCTGATTTTCGCTATGTTTTTAATTTCTTGGCCCATCGGATGCTGCAAAATACACTGAAGAGCCAAATAAACTGATACACCTGCGTAATATCGTGTAGGAGCCACGCGAGCACGCAGGGAATTGACACCATGAATCCTGCAGGGCTGTCCACAAATACGGAAGAGGACGAGGGGGTTGAGATCTCTTCTGAACACCACGTTGTAAGGCATCCCAGATACGCTTAATAATGTTCATATCAGGAGTGTTTGGTGGCCAGCGGAAGCTTTTACACATATAAAAGTGTTCCTGGAGTCATTCTGTAGCAGTTCTGGAAGTGTGGGGTGTCGCATTTTCCTGCTGGAATTGCCCAAGTCCGTCGGAATGCACAATGGACATGAATGAATGCAGGTGATCAGACAGTATGCTTACGTACGTGTGACCCGTCAGAGTCGTATACAGAACTTCAGGGGCGCCATACACACGCCCCACACAATTACAGAGTTTCCACCAGCTTGAATAGTCCCCTGCTGACATGCAGGATCATGGACTCATGAGGTTGTCTCCATACCCGTACACGTCCATCGGCTCGATACAATTTGAAACGAGACTCGTCCGAACATTCAACATTTTTCCAGTCAACAACACTTCAATGTTGGTGTTGACGGGCCCAGGGGAGGCGTAAAGCTCTGTGTCGTGCAGCCATGATGGGTACACGAGTTGGCCTTCGGCTCCGAGAGCCCATATCGATGAAGTTTCGCTGGATGGTTCGCAAGCTGACTGTTGTGTCTAGACAAGACAGCCTAGACACAATGGGAGGAAGCCGAAAGGCACGCGCTTAAACTCACGCAGGCTGGCGTGAGGTCTGAAACAGGATACGTAATGAATGCTATAAAGAAAAGTACGTAGCTTCTGGAATACTTAACTTTAATCCACATTTGTAGAACATCGCTCTTGATGATACATTAATAGAATCTCAATATCTATTGAATACGGCGCCTTGCTAGGTCGTAGCAAATGTAGCTGAAGGCTATGCTAACTATCGTCTCGGCAAATGAGAGCGTAGTTGTCAGTGAACCGTTCCTTGCAAAGTCGGCTGTACAACTGGGCTGAGTGCTAGGATCTCTCTCTAGACCTGCCGTGTGGCGGCGCTCGGTCTGCAGTTACTGACAGTGGCGACACGCGGGTCCGTCGTATACTAGCGGACCGCGGCCGATTTAAAAGCTACCACCTAGCAAGTGTGGTGTCTGGCGGTAACACCACACAGACACTGTTCATAGCCCAACACTGAAATCTGCAGCAATCTGCGGAAGGATTGCACTTCTGTCAAGTTGAACGATTCTCTTCAGTCGCCATTCCTCTCCTTCTTGCAGGATCTTTTTCCGGCCACAGCGTTGTCGGAGATTTGATGTTTCAACGGACTCCTGATATGGTCATCCAGGAAAATCCCCGCTTCCTCGCTACCTCGGTGATACTGCATCCCATCGCTTGCGCGCCAGCTATAAGACCACGTTCACAGTCACTTAAATATTGATAACCTACTACTGTAGCAGCAGTAACCATTCTAACAACTGCGCCAGACACTTTTTGCCTTATACAGCAGTTGCCAACCGCAACGCCGTATTCTGCCTGTCAACATATCTCCTTATTTCAGTACGCATGCCTATACCAGTTTCTTTGTCTCTTCAGTGCATATAGCCTTCGTATATATACAGGGTGTATCTCATAAAAGGTCTGCAGGAGCATTTTCTCTGGTATCCTGGAAGATACAGGGTGACAATTGTTGAACTATATGAAATAAAATCCTCATAACTTCTGAACAGCTTGCGTTAGGACTTTCAAACTGCACGGATGGCTGCGGCCCATGACTGGAATTGGTATTGGCATGCATGACTTCGTTTAGCGACGACTCCCACTTTCATTTGGATGGGTTTGTCAATAAGCAAAATTGGCGCATTTGAGGGACTGAGAATCCGCATTTCGCGATCAAGAAGTATCTGCACCCCCAACTGATGACGGTGTGGTGTGCAATGTCCAGTCACGGGATAGTTGGTGTGATATTCCCTGATAGCACGGTGACTACCGAACGGTACGTGAAGGCTTTGGAAACTTATTTCATCCCCGTTATCTAAAGTGAACCCGATTTCGACATGATGTGGTTCATGCAAGACGGAGCTCGACCACATCGAAGCAGAAGAGTGTTTGATGTACTGGAGGGACACTTTGGGGAGCGCATTCTGGCTGTGAGGTAGCCAGAGGCCACTGGCATGAGCCTCGATTGGCCGCGATACTGTCCGGATCTGTGGGGCTAAATTAAAGACAACGTGTATAGCAATAACCAGAACACCATTGCTGAGCTGAAAACAACCATTCAGTAAGTCATCGACACCATAGATGTCTACATACTTCAGCGAGTCACGCAGAATTTCGCTATTCGTCTGCTCCACATCAGCGCCAATGATGGCAGGCGTATCGAACAGGCCATAATCAAATTCCGAATATCTGTAATGACGTTTACATGTTGAACAAAGTGTGTTCATGCAATTGTTTGTAACTAATTTACCTTTATTTTCATGTAGTGCAATAACTGTTACCCTGTATTTACAGTTTAACAGTGTGTTACTGGAGCCAGCCCAAATGGGTATTAAATTAAAAGTAAGGTCAGCGTTAGTCGTAATATTGATGTTTTAGTGATAGCAGAATCGATTTTCGATCACATAGTGATCATCTTCGGTGCTGTACACATGAAACTCAGACACTGGTATCAATCAATGGTAACTTGATACCAGTGTCTGAGTTTAATGTGTACAGCACCGAAGATGATCACTATGTGATCGAAAATGGATTCTGCTATCAATAAAACATCAATATTGCGACCAACGCTGACCTTCCTTTTAATTTAACATATGTGGTCGTTGTGCACACAGCACTCCATGGAGTCGCCAATCAACAAATGGATATTGTTCATCGCGTTTTTCATGTGACACCCAGTGTCGACATAAAGCATCGGTTCGTTTCCTATAACGAGAAAAATTATTTGTGAATAAGAATTTTACGTCCCCATTGGACTGAGTGGTCCCAAAGTAATGTCCAGCGATACTCGTTTTATCGATTATTAACAGGTACAGTAAAATATGAAGAATAACCAGTAACATAACTGCGGCTTAGCAGCGCTGCTACAGGGTGGTAGGAGTTAGCGCAGAACGGGGCAGTGCTCTCGCTGCTGGACTACAGATTATTCTTCGTGTTTTACTGTCCCTGTTAATAATCGATAAGACAAATATCACGCCAGACTAATTTCTGACCGCTCAATCGAAATAATTTATTCGCAGTGGGGAAACATACTGGCGCGTCCATCTACACTGGGCGTCGGATAAAAAACTTGGACAGCACCAATTGTTTGGGCTTTCTAGATGCACGCTGAAAAAAACTGTATTTCAAATATCTGCTGAAACTCCAGAGAAAATGCTCCTAACGGCCCATAGGAGAGACACGCACACTATTGTTTGGTGGGGACCCTACCCCAACGATCCAGGATCCGTCTACATGTATACTTGCCCGCATTTTACAAGCAACGCTGGATGTTTGTACTGTTTTTCGTAATGGACACCTGAAGGAGAGATGTCTGCATACTGTCTAGGTCGTCGCGAGGTGTCTCAAAATGGCGGCGCTCTTCTCTGCGTACCTATGTACTAGCTTGAAGATCCTGGTCATCAGCTGGTGTTGTGCAGGAGACATTTGAGAGGCAAAATGTGTAGTTTCGTGCATATTCGAATAACGTCACTGTGGTGCACGTCAAGTCGGCTGAAAACTTCTGGTGGCAACTAATTTCGCCGTAATGATTGAATTTAGCGGTAACATGGGGCGTACTTCTTACACATAATGCACCTGAAATAAAGACATTCAGTTTCACTATGAATGTGCCTCTTCTCAAATATTCACCTCCGTAGCAGAGTAGTCAGTGCGCTTCACTACCATGCCGAAGACCCGTGATCAAAATGGTTCAAATGGCTCTGAGCACTATGGGACTTAACTGCTGTAGTCATCAGTCCCCTAGAAATTTGAACTACTTAAACCAAACTAACCTAAGGACATCACACACATCCATGCCCGAGGCAGGATTCGAACCTGCGACCGTAGCGGTAGCGCGGTTCCAGACTGAAGCGCCTAGAACCGCTCGGCCACAGCGGCCGGCGACCTAGGTTCAATTCCCTGTATTGACATGGGTTTTTCCTTATTAGGAGGACCGAGACGGGGTCCTCTCATGCAGGTGATGACAAATGAAGAGTTATTTCAATGAGAAGTAGCGGTTCCAAGGTCTGCAAATCCGACAACGACCGGGAGATCGATGTGCCCCTCCGTAACGCATCCAGATGACACCATTGGCACAGGACGACGCGGCTGTATGTCGGTCCCGATTGGCTCGTCCGTGGACAGAATGGCGGACTTTTCTTTTGTCAAAGCATTTCGCAACTGCAGACCGCCGCTCAAACAGCTACAACACCAAATTCTTCGTTAAACCGTGCAGAATCTTTGTTGTTATGCTCGGACAGAGACTAGTTAACTAAGGATGCCAGATCATATCAGCTTGTATCCTTTAATATTCACGTAATTAACCTCAACTGGCAGAATTACATTCATGAAATCTACTGGTAATACATGCTAACGGCCAACCATAGTACTCGTATGTAATACCTACCGACGTTTACATTGTTTTCAGTGCGCTGCTTCATGGGCACTTTATTATGCGTAATTGCTCGTATTACTGTGCCTTAATAGGCTGTTGCTCCGCAGTAGGCTAGGTCAGTCATTATTACGGTTCGTAATCGCCCATGTGCGTCAATGTTGTTAGGCTTCCCGATAATGAGGTTCCACTCCCGAAATTAAATTAACAATTTCAGTGTATTTTTCGGTAATTATGCAGTTAAAACGGTGGCGTTGCTTTACTAACCCGTCACACAATCGATAACTACTATTAATACCGTGGTGCAGTCAGACATCCGTGACGCTAACACATTCATTAATAGATGAACACCATAAATGAGATAAGACATCTTTTGGGGCAAGCAACAGTGAAGAACTGATTAACGGCGGTCCTTGGGATAAATTTTACAGGTTACACGTAATAATGAATGGACAGAGCAGGACAGTGTTCTGAAACTATTACAGAACGTTATCTTATCC
Source organism: Schistocerca cancellata (assembly GCF_023864275.1). NCBI lineage: Eukaryota > Metazoa > Arthropoda > Insecta > Orthoptera > Acrididae > Schistocerca > Schistocerca cancellata. The sequence goes on along the minus strand of NC_064631.1, from coordinate 168,734,291 downwards.
TCTGTCTCTGTAAATTGGGTCTAGCAACTCACCGTCTCGGGCTGCACTTCGCACCCGCATTACGCAACGAAACTAAATACGAAAGTTTAATAATAAAAAATTACATCACGGTATTCAACATTATATCCGACAAGAAAATAGTTGTTACAAACAACTAAGTCAATATGGATCTGGTAAACCGCAATGAACAATCAACATCGCACAGAACAGTAGGTGAAACACACAGAAAACGGTAAGTCGCTCTGTACAGAAACAGAAACCAACAGAGTCCTTAGAGAATCGAACTCCCAAGCAAAAACCAGCTACAAACGTCTGATTGCTTCATAAATGACAAAATGTATCACATAATTCACATTCAATATGTATGCAAGAAAAGTTAAGGCATGGCCTGAAATTGCTTGCGTTATCAAATCTGGATCAGGATAGTTTGTCCAATTTGGGCTCCGTTTGAAGTAAAAGCTAGGTTTTCATGCATCGCCATACGTATGACTGTCTACAAAATGTCTTGCCAATAAAGTTATAGTAAAGGAATTATAGATTTAAATATCATGCCTGATGCTGAAGTATTACTTCATGAGCGGCGAAAATAAATAAGCGATGAACATTTTCCCTTCCACCATATTTTAGGCCGTGTCAGCAAGGAAAAGAATGACAGACGTTCCAAATTGTGTGTGAGGTTTGACAGAACTTACTAAGTGTTCTCATCCTCAGATATTGTATGAGTATAGCCTGGGTAATTTGCACGCCGTAAGTACGCTGCCTCAAGACGAAAAATGGTTCAAATGGGTCTAAGCGCTATGGGACTTAAAATCTGAGGTCATCAGTCTCCTAGACATAGAACTACGTAACCCTAACTAACCTAAGGATACCACACACACCCATGCCCGAGGCAGCATTCGAACCTGCGACCGTAGCAGCAGCGCGGTTCCGGACTGAAGGGCCTAGAACCGCTCTGCCACAGTGGCCGGCGCCTCAAGACCGATACACAGTTTCTATCTGTAATGCTTGATTTAGTGTGCCAAATCGTTACCATATCCGGCCTGAGTGACCAAGCGGTTCTAGGCGCTACAGTCTGGAACCGCGCGACCGCTACGGTCGCAGGTTCGAATCCTGCCTCGGGCATGGATGTGTGTGATGTCCTTAGGTTAGTTAGGTTTAAGTATTTCTGAGTTCTAGGGGACTGATGACCTCAGAAGTTAAGTCCCATAGTGCTCAGAGCCATGTGAACCATTTGAACCTTACCACATGATTAATGAATGGACTATATCTCGATACGGAGACACAGCCTGCTTTAAACAACTTGGTCCACACATGGAGCACCATCTCCTTTAGCTTGGCATTGCAGACCACTCTCGAGCGCTGCGACTTCTGCGACAGTACGACACCTTGGGTTCAATGTCAGCGATCACCATCCATACAGTCCCGACTTGAACCCATCCGATATTCATCCGTTTCGAAGTGTTAGAGAAGGTATACGAGGACCTCACTTGCCTGCGACAAAGCAGTGCAAAAAGATGAGAAGTTCTGGCTTCGTCACCAAACACGCTACAGAGACGGTATCAATAAACTGGTCCCCCGTCGGGAGAAACGTGTTCGTCCCCAGTGTGACTGTATTGAGAAATAAATACCTAGACATGATAAATAAAGATGTGGAACGTTAAGAATGTTCGTTTTATTTAAAAACATTCAGGAGTTTTCATATAAAAGTTCTGAGACCTCAGTTTTTAGCTCTTCTCGTATTAAAATTTACTTTGATCAGTACACAGATATCATCGGTATGTTCGAGAATATCATGATCTACCGAATAATATAACAAAAACAGTCATGGGCCCAAAAGAAATAAAATAAAATTCAAAATGTTTGATGCAGTTAAATGATTCAAAGAGTTTACTGAAAACTGAAGCTTTTTGGCAGATTAAAACTGTGTGCCTGACCGAGGCTCGAACTCGGGACCTTAGTCGCTCTCCCTCCTTCCCAATTTCACAGAGGTTATCTTGCGAAACTTGGAGTACTAGCACTCCTGGAAGAAAAGGTATTGCGGAGACATGGTTTAGCCACAGCCTGGGGGATGTTTCCAGAATGAAATTTTCATTCTTTAGCAGCGTGCGCTGACACGAAACTTCCTGCGAAAGACACATGCCTGCGAAAGGCAAAGGTTCCCAGCTCGAGTTCCAGTCCGTCACAAAGTTTTAATCTGCCAAGAAGTTTCACATTAGCACATACTCCGCTGCAGAGTGAAACTTTTCATCTATAAAGTTTCTTCATTACCTACTCACCCTTTTCTCTGGTTCTTTCGTATAACTGGTATTCAGAGCCTGAGACGTCTAATACACGCAACATTCATACCGGAAACCCTTTATGTGCGAACTCCTTTCCTACCACCCTGATATCGAAAATAAAAACCTTTACCACTGATTTTCAGCATCTTCAAGTTCACTCTGTAATCATAGTAAATCTGAGTTTCGACCCGCCAGCCTTTCATAAAACGTCTTTTCCTCTCTCTTGCTGTAATTTCCAAGCAAAATTCCCTAAGTAAGAAGGATGTAATTTATCTATTACACTAAAAGTAGTAAATAAGTTGTTTGAGATGCAAAATAACGGATGAAGTTCGAAGTACGGAGGATATAAAACGTAGACTCGCAATGGCAAGAAAAGCGTTTCTGAAGAAGAGAAATTTATGAACATCGACTACAGATTTAAGTGTGGGAAGTCCTTCCTGAAAGTATTTGAAAGTATTTATAATGGAGTGAGGGCATGCTAGGAAGCGAAACATGGATGATAAACAACAGAAAGAGAATAGCAGTTTTGAAATGTGGTGCAACAGAAGAATCATTAAGAGAGATGCTGAAGATAGATCACGTAACTAATGAGAAGGTACTGAATAGAACTGGGCAGAAAACAAATTTGTGGTACAACCTGACTAAAAAAAGCAATCGGTTGGTAGGGCACATTCTGAGGCAACACGAGATCACCGATATAGTACTGGTGGGAAGTGTGTGTGTGTGCGTGGGGGGGGGGGGGGGGGTATAAATCGTAGAGGGAGACCGAGAGATGAATACAGTAAGCAGATTCAGAGGGATCTAGGATGTAGGTTGCAGTAGTTACTCGGAGATAGGATAGAGTAGCATGGAGAGCTGCATCAAACCAGTCTGGACTGAAGACCTCAACAACAAGCCGTATAAGTTGCTGCTGCATTTTCGACGTTACATCGTTGTCAAACATTCATAAATAAATGGACGCAAAGTCACGGCACAGATATAAATTACGTGAATGAAAAATGTTACTATCATAGCACAAAATAGTAAATACGTCCTGAGCAGTGTAAGGGATGCAAAAGAATCCCATATTTTTCGACTTTTAAATCAAAACCTCCTGACATATTCGCGCTTTTTTACTTCTTGGTATTAGCACCAATGTCACGTAATATGAAGCATCGGGCAAAGTAAATTAACATGATACAAGATGCCATCCCCTCAGCAACAACTCCATCTTCAGAAATGTTTTCACTCTAATTTTTTTGGCTATTACGTGTATTCTCTTCAGCCAAATGAAATTATATATTGTTTACTACGGCTGGCGAACCTTCTGGATTTTGGTCTACAGACGTGCTCTGGGAAAACAGGGTTAAGTAAAAAAAGAAAGCGAGAATATGTCAAACTATTTCGATTTAAATGTCTAAGAATCCTAATAAATCGAAAAGCTAGTTGCCTTCTTTTACATCCCTAACTATTTGCAAGATATATTCGCCCCTATTGACTCATTTATTTTTTTACAATGGTAGGAGCATTTTTTCTTTCTGGTTCCCAACTTCTGCTCTACCGTAATTTTGACATTAGGCCGCCAGCCGATGTAGATTTTTGTTAACTCAGGCGGCGCCTGATCCGATGTAGGTCTTTTTATTGCCTTCAGAATTATGTTGCTTATGTCGTGGCAACGGTTCCAGCTCTCACAAAACAACAGGACAATCATTAATTATATATTTTTGCCTACCTTTCTAAAAAATTTGAACCGATTCGCACAAATTTTATTCAGGTAAGTGGCGGGCGCAAAGAAACTCGCAAAAAAGTATATTTTGACGTAGCAGCCAAATGAAACTAGAATTTTGAAAGCAAGTTTTCAGTTTTATCGTAAGAATGCATATTTTATTTATATGAATCACTTCGAACTGTTTCCGCACATTCAGTTCACGTAAGAGCGATATTTCGTGCTACATTTACCCCGACTTTAAAGCATCGTATCTCGATAACGGATAAACATTACTGGAAAAAAATAAATCAGTTTTGAGTTAATCGGTTTGTCTACCTTCGTGCAAAGTTCGAACTGATTCGTAACAGTTTAAAGTGCGGAAGTGATGCGCTTAAAAAGCCTTCCAGAAAAATGTGTTTTTAGCACGTATTTGCACGTAATATCAGAACGGTGAACATAGAAGTGTGCCATTACCTTAGGATTAATTTCATTCCAGTTGAAATTGTTAGCAAAAGGAATTAACCGATTTGCTCAATTTGTCTGAGCGCCAGATCCGGTTCGTCGTTCAAAACTTGCTTGATGTACTGTAACACAGCTACCGTCAGGTACACAAATGGCCGCTGCTAAATCGGGAACTTTTTACCCCATGTTTGTAGCTCAAATAGGAACCGAGTACCAAGACCCTTCCCCTCCCCCCTCCCCCCCTCCTCAACCAAAAATGCTATTCTTCGCGCAGCCTCCTCAGTGATATTTGTTACAGCGCCTTCGCTCTGCAATAGTAACGATACTGTTGTAGGAATTTGTTCCAATTTGCAACATCTGTGGCCACTGACATATGTAACATAATTCCGTCACCCTCACTTTGCTCGTACAGGTAGACTGTCGAATTTATGTTTCAATCAACATATTGTCCCTCGTTAGTACGCAAGAGGGTTTAATTAACAATTACTGCGTTTTCGAAGGTATCTCCGATATGTGATCCGATGTTTCCGAAGCGGATTTTCAACTTGTAGAATTATCAGGTGTCCACCCGCATTACGTTACTTCTTCACGATATTTCGGCAAACACACTTATTGCCATCTTCACGTAATTCCTGATAATTACTGTTCTGTTTGGGTCGACGTCCTACATACGTCGAGCTTTACCTCCTCCATCTTACCACTTCCTGTCAGTGTCTGCACATTGGGGGAGGGGATTGGTGGTGGTGAGCTCAGAAAATGCGGTCCCCAGGTCAGTGTTCGCGCTGTCTTCCCCGTGTGCGGACCTCACTGTATGGGAAAGCTTTGGTTTTTCTTGGCTCGTTCATTATCTTTGTTCATTAGACCGTCTTGACACTAATTTCAATGGCCTCTTTAACCACATAATCTAACAAAGGGGAAGACTACCTAAGTATCTTTATAATGTTGTAAACTATTATCAGATAGGATACCAAGTATCGTAATTTGAAATCTCTTAGTTATAAAAGACGGAGTATAATGACACAATGTGGTGGAAGGATCGCCATCAACTCTGTCACATTCTCTTGCTACATCAGACATGCCACAGTGTGTCCCTTCCATCAACTTTTCGACATTTAAGAAAAGAACTCTTGTATATTCCGACAGTCGAACAAAAAACCATATGATTTTGCTGGTGAGTGGCTCGTTGATAATCAGCTTAAAAATGTTTGCATGGTAATTAGCAAAAATATCGGCAGAAAGAATACAGACGAGGAAACTATACGTTGTGGAGATAATACTTGTTCCTTTTAAAATCGGCATCGTATCTCTTCTGCTACAGAAGAGCAACGCGTCATCACGTATAACGCGTCGCGTTTTGTAAACAACTATAACGAAAAGGTTTCTTACCTAGTTTGTTCCTAGTAGGCATTTTGTAAAATTCTGCGTAATTCTAGATGAAACTTTTTCCCATTCATATTTCATATTCCCCAGTAATACAAAAAAAAGCACAATCGTGATCATATCAATTTCCTTTTTTTCTTAATTAGCTGAAAAACATTTCCTGTTTCTTAATTACTATGTGGAGGTGTGTTTTAAGAATAATAACATGATAAAGATGAAAGTCTGATGTTTCATTTATCTTCGTTCTTCTGGAGGTCTGAGAGTTAAGTTTAGTGCAGTTTGGTATGACTTTACTTGAAGAAATCTGTCGTGTTCTTGGGAAGTGCTGAAAGAGGGAAAATTACCAAGCATCGCGGAACTATTTGGACATACCACAGAAACTGAATCTGTTGCTTGCCTTTTTCGCTGCTAGAGAGACAAATACCTTAGTCTGAAAACTATTTAATTCGTCAAAAACACTGCCACCTAATACAACTACAATTCATTTGGCTGTTCACGCGGCCGTTGTCTTCAGGTACCGGGTGACCAGTGCAAAAGTAATCCAGAAATTTTGCAACGAACATCAGTTAGAATATTACATCAGTCGTTTAACTTACTGCGAGATCTGTTGAACCATTATGACTCATGTTCTTTGAGTTTTGGTGTGCAGATGTAAGAAACCTCACCTTCGGAAAACAATATTTAAGTGTGTCATTGTGTCGTTATTACTTCCTCCAGAAGTCATTGGTGTAACTGAAGATGCACAGATCAGTATGGAACGTTTCATTCACTCAAAACAAAGTACTTGTGAACATAAAATACTTGTCCTTTCTAATAAAGTGTTGATGTGACGAGAATTTAATTCATACTTGCACTGATACCCTACGTTGCAGCATTGTTAAAGTTTTCTCTAGGCCTTTAAGTACAGGAACGGTTTTGCGTTTTTCAAATAGTTTTGTAATGATATTTTTGAGGTCTAAATTACGATTTAGAAAATCATGAAAAATCTTTCCACCTCGTCTACACTTTGGTCACATTGCGCACATCATAATCACATCATCATACTCATCTCATACAGAATTTCCTAAGCCTCCACAAATGTTCCGTCATATTGCTCATCAGTTCTCCAGGCTAGCAGGCTAGCAGCATTCACCGTTTTCTTTCCTCTTGCTGGTAATTTTTCATTTAAAAGTAATAAATTTCCTGGTAAAGTTAATGTATCATCGTTGCATCGACCTCTTGAATAAAAATTCGGTATTCATTTCGTCGGCATGTAGAGTGAGTGCACACTACAAAGAGGCAGCGAATGTGAATATGGATAACTTCAGTAACATCATCTAAATGTATTTAGACCTTTTCACTGTTTTGAAGACACTTACAAATGTGAAAATGTTTCTTACACAACCTTGTCAGTACCGTACTTAATTGTGTCTATTTGTTAAAAATTATGAACTACAATTCACAATACATCAGTAAGTGAAAGGAAATAAAGTAGAAGTGTTACTATAAATCAGTTACAGGTTAATTACTTTTGGAATATAGCTATTGGAAACTAAAGCAAATTTTTACTTTCCAGAGAGGCAAAATTGTTAAGTGATTCAAGAAACTCAGTTCATTTGGTAATATCGCGTGTTGATTGGTAAAAGGAAGACTTATAATAAAATTCTGTTACCAAATAATTAAAAATATCTTCCAAACAGCTTCAAAATATTATACAGCACTTATGTGTAGACTTCAGAATATTTACAAATGCTGCGTAAATCACAGATTCATGTCTCACAATAATAAAAACAACTAATTACAAACTTGCATAGCTATCACTAATGTACATAAATCATGTACAGTCAGGTGACGAGGGATGCAAACGGTGCAACACTCCCCTTATGCTATAGATGGTACACTCCGGTACACATGCCACTTAGTGGCAGCCAAGTTGCCCGTGTACAAAACAGAGAACGTAAAATGCCTTCTGTTGCTGTCTTACAGCCGTGTCTGCTCGACGTCGACGCACATTGCGTAGTGCACGAGTTGGCCAGAGGGAGAACTGGGTGCTAGTAGTTTACAAAAGCCGACTAATTAGCAGATTCTCGAATGCATAACTCCTGCGGATACACTTAACTGGCTGTTCACTGTCTGAAACTGTTTCGATTCACCAGTACAAGCAAAACATCGAGTAATGCTTTTTTCCTTGTATTCGTGTTCAGTCAAAACCAATAATAATATTGAGAAGCACAATGAAGTAACATTCTGACTCACTGTCTCAAACTTTACACTAGGCAAGGCAATACAGCGCTCTCTTGAAATACACGCACAACTGTGGCTGTCAAAGCGGCTGTTTGACAAACCCGTCGTGTCATGACTCTCTCCGCAACCAAGTGACCCCTTTCAGCTGACGCTGCTTGCGTTTTATTTTGGTGGCTTGTGATATCGTTTCCATGGCATCAAACAAACCTGACGTAAGCATTACGACTTATAAATCGAATTGAAGCATGGCATCGACTGACCACCTTAAGAAAATGTATAATAAAGTCCTCGGATATTTTAATGAATGTTTTATTTTCAGTAAAAACTGAACATTATCTTCTGGAAATAACTACAGTACACAAAGAAGTCATAAATATTCACTGTTAATGAAATATTTGTAAAATAAAAACATGTCATCGGCACGATCAAGAGGACCGGTTTCCTTCATTGGGCCAGGAAATTTGCATGAATGGTCTGTAATACAACAGCTGTTAAATACTATACTCATCGAAATAAATGTCAATACGTTTCTTTTTTTTAATTTTTATAAGTTTATGGCTGGCATCTGAAACCGAATAACATGTATTCGAAATCAAGCAGGCTAAAAGAAGGAATGTCGTCTTCGACTTTAAGGTTTTAGACGCTGCCAGTTCTTAAAACAAGGGTTCACAGCTAAATGACCCACCCTTAGCAATTTTACCGAAATCAGTGGATCACTTCTAGGTCTTCCTTCTTTCGACAATGTCATACAAATTATATTCACTGAAGAATATATCTTGACTAGGAGCGATGGGAACACCTATGACCTTTTAACATTGTAAGTATTTTTGAATATTACTTTCATTAATTTTAATAACCCACAAAGTTGGGGCATTGTGATTTCACCTGATGAAACGGTTTTAGGCCACGGTTGTCTATCAACAAAATGAAAGTTTTAACAGTGGTCTAGTGAATTATTCTTAAAGCCATGGTTGCAGCTGCAGATGCACAGAACAAAAAAAGCTATGTAGAAAAATCCTCATTTGACTGATTGCCAAAAAATTTACATACTGTTAGGTAGTTAGGTAACATGTAAGGGAAACCATTATTTAAATTTTGTTGATAGGCCTCTGATTAGACAAAATTCTAGGTGGTTTATTCAAGGCAATTAGCACTAAATCGCTTAACAACACACAGCAAGTAACTTTATTTTATGAATAAGACAAAATGATGACTGCAGACATTTAAAAGTTGTCACAGTTTTACTACGACTTTTGAATTATTAATACTAGAAAATTACAAGAACATGGGGCAAATCTTACCTTCTTTGCTGTTGATTTGTATATTCGTGAAACAACTCACCACAGAAAAAAAGAATCTTTGGCAGCACGTGGTATACTTAAAGATAGCTAGAAATTGCCTTTTGTTAATATTCACAAATAAATCGATCCGTCCCATCGACAACACTCTTACCACAGTTCAGTGCATCAAATGGCATTGATGAAATATATCTAAATAAGAATCGAACTGAATGTAATCATGATTTGCGTGAAACCATTCCGTTAGATCAGAGCGTTACGGAACTGAAATTTTATTATGTCTAGGCAAAATATTATGAGATTTATTAATGTATATTTATCTATGTTTAAATTAATTAACAATTCATAATAAAAACTTCGTCATTTAAATGAAACAAGCTATCAGAATGGAGGTATATTGATGTGTTTCTTCGACTGAAATACATAAATTGCTTCAAAATGCTTTCTTTACGATGTGTCAAAATTAAGATGAACCACGCTGTTATATCACGCTTTGCAGAATTAGTGTGTCCGAGCTATACCCCACGAAACGTATTACGTCATTTCGAAGTAAGAAGTAGTTGCGACTGCCACGACGTTTTAGCATAACTGGGATTAATTTATGAATTATAAACAATAGACGAAAACTTGTACTGCACAAGGAAACCTGATAAAGTAAAGATAAGTGAGACGTGGGACATAGGGAAAGCAGGAAAGGTGTGGACGGGGCCTAATTAGTTAACCGTTGGTTGCACAGAAAACAAATACACTTTTAACAAAAAAAACTGAAACTACCAACAATCGTTTTTAAAAGATCTTACTACACTGGCGGCTGAAAGCCTTATTAGAGGAATTGCAGGTTATTGTCGGCTGAAGGCCACAAGCAGCGTTACACACAATCAACGGCTGAAGACCTGATTAAGAAGGTTCCAAATTATTCGTCGGCTGAAGGTCAGAAGCAATTTCAAAAATACATAACGGCTGAAGGCAAGAATTATCAACAGGGTGGACAATTACGCTTGAAAAGTACTAAAACACTTTCTATTACTCTTAATAACTTGCAACAAGCTATAGTGACGGCTTATGGCCTCATTAAACAGGACAGAAAATTATTTGTCGGCCAAAGGCCACAAGCAGTGTTGCAAACTATTAACAGCTGGAGTCCGGAATTACCAGTGGGGAAGGCAATAACATGTTAAAACATTAGAGTAAATTTTAAACAATTACGACAACTTCTCCAAATAAGACGGAGTGATCCACCTGAGGAATGTGACTACAGCTATGTAAGCGGTGAGACAGGCAGCCAACAGTTGCACTCACGTAACAGGATGGAAAATCACATTAGGGATGCCTTAAGCACCGACCGACCGAATAACCAATCCGCCTAACGTACGACCACCGGTACAAGGATGGAAAATTTTTAGGCAAGGGCAAAGACAAGGACAGCACCACGTCTTCAGAAACACACCCAAGGCCGAAGGAAACACTAGAACCAAGGTAGACCTCCCAAAAACATATGCACAGTACAATTCAAGAGGCTGTGGAACTAGACGCTGTGCCGGCCTGATTGACCGAGCAGTTCTAGGCGCTACAGTCTGGAACCGCGCGACCGCTACGGTCGCAGGTTCGAATCCTGCCTCGGGCATGGATGTGTGTGCTGTCCCTAGGTTAAAGTAGTTCTAACTTCTATGGGACTGATGACGTCAGAAGTTAAGTCCCATAGTGCTCAGAGCCATTTGAACCATTTTGAACACATACCTGTACAGGCAGGATTCGAACCTGCGACGTAGCGGTCGTGCGGTTCCAGACTGTAACGCCTAGAACTGCTTGGCCACTCCGGCCGGCTACTCACGGAGAGACAAGGCGAGCAAAGGTAGTGGCGCAAGTGAACACACTAAGAAAACGAGACGTCACTATCGGTATTACAAGATGCCAAACTATGAACGGCATCAACATGACTCGCACACGGCTCAAAAAGTACAACGATCGGTATGGAAACGGACAGATAATTTTAAGCACTTTTGGTAGTGGCCGAATGTGTTACTTATGTTACAACAGACAGAATTATTTTTACGTAGAATTTTAGTTCAAAGTTTTTAAGGAAGTTTTGGTCTAAAACAACCAATTTGAAATGTTCGGGTAGACGCAATCGCTCTCGGATTTAAGAAGAGAAGCGCGAGTTCAAAAGAATTACGTCACAACAGGTTGTGCCCTGTTTGGGCTACGTCGCGTACTTTTGTAGGAGACATATGCGTGAATAAATCTGGGTTGTTTACAGGGAGCGGGCAAGTTGCCGGGGCGCTCGTGGTCCTCGGGAGAGCTCTGGAAGACGCGGCGCGGGGTAAGTTGGCCAGGAGGCGCAGCCGGGCCCACCCTGGCCCAGCGCTTCCGAAACAGTCGTCCATTACACGCCGGCGGCGGTTCTTGCCCGCCCGCCCCAGCCGTAAGCGGCTCCGCGGGCCGAATTAATTAACCAAACTTAATGAGTGACTTAAAGTCTGCGCCGGCCAAGTTGCGGGCATCAATTATATTCGGCTATGATTGATGCCGCGGCGCGACGGGCCGCCAGAGGAGGCGTGGGCGCCCGCATACAGCGGGGCCCGCGGGCCGTGCGCGTGATGGGAAATCGATGCTGACGCCTCCGCGGCGCCCGGCCGCTGCGGCCGTGAGGCGGGCGCGACTTGCTAATTAATTGGGCGGAATTTCACGGGTGCGCGGGCCGCGGTCAGCGGGAAGAAAAATATCGCAGCCGGCGTGGGAGTGAAGCGGCAGGGGAGGGGGGGGGTGCAGGGGGATGGGCTCTACGCAGTCTGCGTGACTGCCAACAGCGGCCGCGGACCCTCAGAGTTGCCGCTTCGTCCGAGTTTCCTGACGGAAGCAAGTGCACTAGGCACAGTCTGAGCAGCTGGCTTATACTTTATTTCATTATCTCTGGTGTTGTAAAAGATTATACAATCCGTACATAGGGGAACCTGTGAAAGAAAATACGATGAAATTGGGAAACGGGATAAAATTTCAGAGAGAAGATCTAAAAATTTTTGGGTTTGTCGATAATATTCTTATTTATCAAAGACGGTCAATTCTTAAAATTACATTTGAATGGGATGGTAGAAGTTATATGATGAACATTAAAAAAAATAAAACAAGTGTTATACAATGTATTCTAGCTTAATCCTGTTACACTGAAGAAATTAAATTAGCAAATGAAACATTAAAAGTAGCACTTGTTTCGACAACAATGTAGCTGATGATTGTCAAAAATAGAAAGGATATAAAATGAAGGCTGGCTATAGTAACAAATGCATTTCTGGATAATGACAACCTGTTAACACCGAGTAAATTTATAGATCGTGCCTTGTGCAACACAGTTGCCGAGTATATGATGTGTCCGAGAGGAGAGACACCACGCATTCACAAAAAGCATTCTCCTTAATGGGCTATCAATCCACCACCTTCAGTTCGAATTCACCCACGTTCGGCTTCCTGCTCGAATCTCACAGTAACGGGCAAGAAGAACCTGGGCGGGGAATGCTGACCGGTGGAACTAGGTGGGAATGTGAATCAGCAGCGATAAACAAGCTGCCGGGAGGAACAGTGGTTACCGTAACTGCCAAGTAAGCCGGAGATCCCGAGTAATAATCCTGGTAAGGCGTACCGTTTATTCGTCACCGCTGACTTCGCATTAAGTTCTGATGCAGCTGACATAATGAGTCATTTCCATTTATTTTTCTTTCTCCCCACCCCCTCCCCCTCTCTCGATCTTCAGTTTACGTAAATCACCTAGTTTGGCGCTATCAGTTCTCAGACAGAGTTGGCTGCACTCCCTGATCCCTTGCGGTCCGCTCTCTCTAGTTGCTGGACTGTTTATCTGACTGCAGTGGGGCACGTTGGTGGTGATTCAGTCGGTGCACGGTGGAAAAGGTGTTTACTTGGTCGCTCTGGAGGAGTCTTGACGCAAGTTGTGAATGCGGTTTACTTATGGGACTGGTCGCACACACTGAGCGATCGTGAACGTGCTGCAGTGTGGATTCTGGAAGCCATCCAGCCCGACTTACGGTAGTGGTTACAGAGTATCTCGCCAAATGGGACACATATAGTGAATTCTGGTAGTGGTGCTTGTACGATTCAGATAAAGACAGGTACTGTGATTTGGTCTGGCTATATCACTGTCTTCTAGTTACCACCACTGACCGTACGTGAACAGAGCCGTTGCGCAATGAAGAAGAGCGATGATGAGATGGACTCAGGAGTTGGCACGGCAGTTTCAGAAGGCTTCACCAGAAGAAGATTGTAAAATTATTCTACTGGCTTTGATGAATAGTATATGGGAAATCTTGGCAGGGTTGCAGCCTCGGGTTGCCAACCGTCATTTACCGCTGACACTCAACCATGAGTGACAGACGTTTACGTTGAATAGAGCTATAGACAACTTGAACCTTCAGTAGTATTATGTGGTGTTCAGAGACGAGTCGCCATTCTCTCTGTGGTGGTCAGATGACGCTGATGTGCCGATCATGTTGGAAGGTCACAGGAAATAGTGATCCTTTAGACCGAGATCTCTCCAACTTCTGGAATCGTGGAAATGATGAGTTACTGAATGTGAGAACAGCACTATCTGAGTATCTGTTGAAGGAAAACTGCTTGCCAGAATGCTCGCCGGTAGGTGGCAAGGATGGTAAAACCTGTTGTGATATCCTTCACGAAGTGGCTAGCAAACTGCGTATTCCATCAGGATAACTCAAGGTCCGGCGCTGGAATTCACAACACAGACTCCCTGAGGTATGTTCGCATCCTTGACTGGCTTACCCTGTAACATGAAACGTCATCCATACAGGATCCTGGGATGCGATGGTTAGACGTTCAGTTTCACGCCGGCATTTAGTCAGAAACCTTCATGTACTGATGCAGCATTTTCTGGCAGGGCGAGAGATGCTTCAAGATGACATTCCAAGGCTGTTTGCTTCCATTACACAACGAATACAAGATGGTACTCTGTGAGCATACGTTAAACTTGGTAAGTATCGGAATGCTTCTTTATGGCGTAGCGCTCCCCGTCAGTGTAGATTTTCTCCACCACTTGGACGACTGGTGATACTCTTGACGACATCTGACCGTTCAGACACCCGAGAGCTTAGGACGGTGATTGGAAGAATAACTATGGAACACTTTAAGCTAAATCAGTCAACTTGGTAAATTTATGACTTCCTGTCTGAGGAATACAGCAATATAAATCACTCAGTAATGAAATAAACAGGAAATGCAGGGAAGCTAAGACGAAATGGCTGCATGAACAATGTTAAGAAACAGGAAATGAAATGACTGACGGAAAGACTGACTCAGCATATAGAAAAGTCAAAGAAACATTCTGTGAAATTAAAAGCAAGGGTGATAAGAATCGGTGTGCAATTGCACTGTTAAACGCAAAAGAAAGATTAAATAGTTGGATAGAGTACATTGAAGGCCTCCATGAGAGGAATGACTTGTCTGAGGACTTGATAAAAGAAGAGACTGGAGTCCCTAATGCAATTATAGGATATTAGTCAGAATTTTAAATTGTTGTGGAAGACTTGAGTTCAAATAAAACAGATGGGATAGATAACATTCCATCAAAATTTCTAAAACTGTTGGGGACGACAGCTGTCAAACGACTATTCAGCTTCGGGTGTGAGATTTATGAGATTGGCGTCGTATCATGAGGCTTTCCGAAAAATGTCATTCACACAATTTCGAAGGTAGCAACTGCAGACAGACGCCAAATTATGGCGCAGTCAGCTCAACAACTCTTGCGTCCAAACTGATGATAAGAATAATTTACATAAGAATGGAAAAGAAAACTGAGGATATGTTGGATGAAGATCAGTTTAGCTTTAGGAATAGTAGTGGCATCAGACAGGCGGGTCCGACACTGAGCTTGATAACGGAAGCATGACTGAGGAAAAATCGAGATACGCTCATAGAGTTTGTCGATATAGAAAAAGCGATCGACAGAGGCAAACAGTGCCAGATATTCGAAATTCTGAGAAAAAAAGGAGTAAGCTGCAGGGAAGATGGGTGATACACAATATGTACAAGACCCAAGTGAGAACAAAAAGACTGGAAGAGAATCACCGAAGTGCTTGGATTAAAAAGGCATAAGACAGGGTTGAAATTTTCCATCCCTACTGTTGAAACTATACATTGAAGAATCAATGATGAAAATAAAAGAAAGATTGAAGAGAGGATTAAAATACAGTGTGAAAGGACATCTGTGGTAAGATTCGCTGATGACATTGTTATCCTCAGAAAACGTGAAGAAATCCAGGATCTGCTGAAACATTCATATTTCTTTACGTACTACACGAACATGTAATAAAAAATGTGGCTTCCTATTTTAAAAAACGCAGTTGATATCCATTTGACCTTCGGCAGCGCCATCTAGCGGGCCAACCATAGCACCATCTGGTTTCCCCCTTCAAGCAAGACAAGTTTCGTCCTTTGTAGTTTTTTCGTTTGAATACAGAATTTAAATTAAGACTAAACCGTAAAAAAATGGAAGTAGCAAAAATGAGAATAGCGAAAAACTAAACATCGAAATTGGTGGTCAGCAAGTAGAAGAAGTTACGAGTTTTGCTACCTTGGAAGAGTAATAGCCCGTGACGAACGAAGCAAGGAGGACATGAAGGGCAGCCTAGCACATACAATGAGCGCATTCCTAGCCAAGAGAAATCAAATGGTGTTAAACATAGGTCTTAATTTAAGGAAGATATTTCAAAAAAATGTTCGTTTTGAGCACAGCATTGTACGGCAGTGAATCATGGACAGTGGGAAAGCCGAAACAGAGGCGTTTGAGATGTGGTGCTAGAGAGGAATATTGAAAATCAGGTGAAGACAAGACAAGGGGATGTTCGCCACAGCCGAAGGAAAGAACATACGAAAAACACTGAAAGAAGAGGCGACTAGATGACAGGATATGTGTTAAGAATCAGGGAATAACTTCCATAGTACTGGAGGGAACTCTAGAGAGTAAAGCCTGTTGAGGAAAGCAATGACTGGAAAACAATTACCAAACAATTGGGGATGTAGGGTGCAAGTGTTGTTCTGGGATGAAGAGGTTGACGCAGCGGATCGCATCAAACCACTCACAAGGTTAATGAGTAAAAAAGAAAATGTGGAATTGTTACCACGAATTTTGTGAAAGGGTTTACATTTTAACCTGCTCAGTCATGAGCTTAGATTTTATGAATGATAAGATTATATTGGTGGTCAATGCTTTGGTCTAGGAGAAAATAAGGTTAAATACTAAATTTTAAAACACAGATGTGATTCAACAAACTTTTAGAACATGTTCAAGATAAATACCGTTTCCGTTATGAAATAAGTGAAATATATACAATATTTAGAACAATCAGTATTAAACACCTAAAAATTATGGAAACAGCGCGACAGAATTGTGGAAGGATAGATCGTAACAGAATGTAGTCCTAGAGTTACATCGTAAAACGTTTATCTCTATACTTCCAGGATGAGATTTTCACTCGGCAGCGGAGAGTGCGCTGAGACGAGGTACTGGCAGAAGTAAGGCTGTGAGGACGGGGCGTGAGTTGTGCTTGGCTAACTCAAATGGTGCCGGCACGGTAGCTCAGCGTGTTCGGTCAGAGGGCTGCGTGCTCTATCTAATAAAAAAACTGAGTCAAGGAATCAACGATCAACTTGAACGGATGTCTTGTGACGTTCGCCTAGACCAAACGCGACGAACTATATCGAACAAAAAAAAAAAAAAAAAAAAAAAAGAAAGAAAAAGATGGTAGAACATTTGCTGGCGAAAGGCAAAGGTTCCGAGTTCGAGTCTCGGTCCGCCACACAGTTTTAATCTTTTAATCCGCCAGGAAGTTTCTTATCTCTATACTGTTGCAATAATATAAACAACTATTTTTAGATAATGTACGTCACATTAGCATATCAAAACATTTTTCTAAACACATGTTAAAAACATTTTGAAATATAAGCTGTTGACAGCTAACACCAATTTCCATTTTCAAGAAGGGCGAAACTGTTAAGATCTTAAAGGTACGCAGTTGATTTGCAAATATCACGTGTTCTATGGTAGACGTCCTTCTGTTTTAAGGTGCAAGATGATCCGTGACCGACGAAGATGACTTAACCGTCCACACCTTAGGTAACCAGTTTTGATAATATGCAAAATGTTTCTCATCATACACATCTGTAACTGAAGAACTAACAATTTTTTCCAAATAAATTCAATGCGCTGCTCTACAGTGACGAGATACACAAAATAACATAACATATTAACAATTCGGTGTAAATGGACGAAAATGCGTGAGTATGTTGCCGAGGCCTCCCACTCGTGCATAGACACTCGTAGGTCTCATGGTGTGAGGTCAGAGTGACTATAGCGCGACATAGGGCTGGCCTTGCAGCACGAGGCAGTTGAAGGAACGTGAAAAGCCAGTGACTGTCCATCAGCGGGCAGTTACAACGCACATAGTTCATTACAACGTGGCTAGGATTCAGTATTTGGACGGCTTCACGCACGGAAGGTTCATCGGGAAACTGGAACGACGAAGTGTGACGATTTAGCTCAGGCGTTTGACATTGCTCACAGCTGTGTACCACGTACATGAGAACTGCAGGCATTGCTGCCCGTAAGAGTGGAATGGGCCGACCTCGGTCAACAACAGCAATGGACGACCGCTATATTGTGCAAAAACCGAGAAGGAACCCGCGTCCAACAGCCGAATTGCAACTACATTGAACAGGACCTCAAGGCACATAATCTGATGAACCACAGTGGTACGGCGACTGCATGGCAGTGGTATATTTACGTCTAATGCTTTGTGTTTTGTGCTCCGTTGACATCGGCACATCGGCGGCACAGGTTTCGAGGGTGCAAGGCGTATGGGGACTAGGGACCAGAGATGGGGTCGCATACTCTTCTCGGATGAGAGCAGATGCTGTCCGAGTAGTGATTCTGAGGGTACCGTCATATGGTGAGAGGTGGGATGTAATGCACCGAAGAATATCGTCAAACATGATCGTTTTGACGGTGTTATGGTATGAGGAAGCGTAATGTTGTATGAGCGTAATGGCCTCCAGAACTTTGAACATGGTCAACGTTGTTGTGGTAAAGTACTCCTCCCCTATGTTCGTCTTTCCAGAGATGAATTTGGCCCTGACTTCATTTCTATGGATGACAAGGCGCGACCACATGAAGCAGCACAGTTACAGGACCTCTTAAGATGAAGATACTCAAGGAATGGATTGGTCTGTCGGTTACGCCGACTTAAATCCCATCGTGCACGTATGGGAAGCTTTGTAGAGACGTACTGCGGCACATCGATATACACTAAGAACCATCCAGAAGTTGTCAATCGTGCTGGAGGGGGAATGGAATGCCAGCTGGAGTGGCCGAGCGGTTCTAGGCGCTACAGTCTGGAACCGCGCGACCGCTACGGTCGCAGTTCCGAATCCTGCCTCGGGCATGGATGTGTGTGATGTCCTTAGGTTAGTTAGGTTAAAGTAGTTCTAAGTCCTAGGGGACTGATGACCTCAGAAGTTAAGTCCTATGGTCCTCAGAGCCATTTGAACCATTTTTGAGGAATGGAATGCCCTACCACGAAAGCTCCTTGCCAAATTAGTCAGAATGACATCACGCTGCATAGCATGCTGTGCTGTCCGTAATGATCACACCCCTTTCTAAGAAGCATGGCCCGCCTTTTGTAATGTCCAGGGGACCAAAATAACCACGGATGCTTCGGGGTAATTATTGTCTTTGAACACAGGTATCTTTTTGTTGGTCTCATTGCGTATT
The DNA here is from genome assembly GCF_023864275.1 of Schistocerca cancellata. NCBI lineage: Eukaryota > Metazoa > Arthropoda > Insecta > Orthoptera > Acrididae > Schistocerca > Schistocerca cancellata. The sequence goes on along the minus strand of NC_064631.1, from coordinate 168,715,175 downwards.
TGTTCAGATTTCTTCTGCACTACACTGTAACGGTGTTTTCTATATTCGGCCCAAGTCTCACAGAGCTAAAATGTCACTTGGCAGTGACAGATAACGCGACAGTTACTTTTTATCTTAAGTGTTTAAACTTGTGTGTATTATATAACACCAAACATGTGGAACTCGTACGTAATAGTTACAAAAACTGCACAAAAGACAGCCTCGTGTCTCATAACTACAAGAATAGTAGAAAGTGCAGGAAACTGGTCATGGTGGTCTCTATTGCGCGTTCTTACATGTGATACTAAAATAGGCGACTAACTTGAAACGAGCCTGACCAGGACAAGTTTACTAGTACCAAACATAAGCCTTAAGTTGAGTAAGAAATTTCTCAGATTGTATGTTTGGAGGACAGGATCGAGAGAATCGAATCATTTGAGATGTAGTGCTCCAGAAGAATGTTGAAAATTATGAAGACTGATAAGGTAAGGTACGGTGAGGAAAGGAATACACGGAAAACACTGAATAGAAGAAGGGAAAGGTAATAGGTCATGTGCTGAAACAAGAGGTAGAAACTTCCATGGTACTAGAGGGAGGTGTGGAGAGTAAGAATTGTAGAGTGAGACACAGATTGGAACACAGCCAGCAAATAATTGTGGATGTAGGCTGCTCTGGGTTGAAAAGATTGGGACGAGAGAGTAACTCATGGCGGGTCACGTCACATCGTTCAGAAGACCGATGATCATCCATGTACCGAATTTTGACCTACTTTTAGATTGTGATAAATAATTAAACGGACAGTGACGGTGCGGGAAATCAGTTTTTATTTATTTATTTTGTCTTCGGTTACAAACGGGCATTTAGACACGTGTAGTAAATAAGATTCGCGACAACTGCCATAGCAGACTCTATGTAGATGGAGATAGTTGGAGGTCAGCGCTGGGAGCGTCATCCAGCAGGCAGTGAACGACCGAGCGCGTGTGTGTTCGATCGCCGTGCCGTGCAGCGGTGGTAGCCCCGGGGCGGGATGCTTGGCCTGGCGCTTGGCACATTGTGATGCGAAGCGGAGCGCAGCTTACCGGTCCATTAGGGGAGGTAGCGGAGCAAGCGCCTCTCACCACTGCTAACACCGCCAACGGGGCCTGGACACTGCCGTCTGCCGATGTACGGAGCCCAGCCCTGCCCTGCCCTCTTGGTTTGCTGCTCATTAACTCCGCTACTAGCGTCGGAGCAGCCGCATCTCCTCATCTCGTATTTTCCATTAGCCCCTTGGCCACAACGGTATATTCTAGAATGAAAGCGCCGTCTGAGGAACAGGGCTAGACCCACTCTGTTTATCTTGTACTCATTAACGCCCCTGCTGGCACTGAAAACAGCCTCATCATCATATGCAGCATTTTCGGTTATCCCCTCTTCGACTGTTGGAGTAAATGGTATTCAAGTTCTGCAATGCAAGACCCAGCCCGTTAGTCTGCTACCAGGCAAATCATCGCCACTACCAGCGGCGGAGATGAAACAGCCTTCTCACTTGACATTTTCTGTTAGATCTGGGACCATGAACGACTAGGTTAGTAAGGGTGTCACAAAGCCCCCGTACCCTCCCCTGAGACATGCTGGCCCACAGCTGTTGTAACAGGACTTTCATATCCGGGACAATGGTAGAGAAAGGAGTTAACATCCGAGATGGACTCACCTAATCCTCGGTATCTTGATGGCCACGGGAGTAAGTGACACGCAGACAGCTCATAGAGACCCATGGCACGTGTGAACGAGCACTTTCCTGCTCAACAATAGCGCCATGATACTATCGCATAAGCGGTAACACATGAGGACGCAGGATGACCGTGACGTACTAATGTGGCTTCAAAGTTACAATGGTTCAAATGGCTCTAAACACTATGGGACTTAACATCTGAGGTCATCAGTCCCCTAGACTTTTTTTTTTCTCATCAGTCTAGTGACTGGTTTGATGCGGCCCGCCACGAATTCCTTTCCTGTGTTAACCTCTTCATCTCAGAGTAGCACTTGCAACCGACGTCCTCAATTATTTGCTTGACATATTCCAATCTCTGTCTTCCTCTACAGTTGTTGCCCTCTACAGCTCCCTCTCATACCATGGAAGTCATTCCCTCATGTTTTAGCAGATGCCCTATAATCCTGTCCCTTCTCCTTATCAGTGTTTTCCACATATTCCTTTCCTCTCCGATTCCGCGTAGAACCTCCTCGCATGCCCTATCATCCTGTCCCTTCTCCTTACCAGTGTTTTCCACATATTCCTTTCCTCTCCGATTCTGCGTAGAACCTCCTCGCATGCCCTATCATCCTGTCCCTTCTCCTTATCAGTGTTTTCCACATATTCCTTTCCTCTCCGATTCTGCGTAGAACCTCCTCTTCCTTACCTTATCAATCCACCTAATTTTCAACATTCGTCTATAGCACCACATCTCAAATGCTTCGATTCTCTTCTGTTACGGTTTTCCCACAGTCCTTGTTTCACTACCATACATTGCTGTACTCCAGACGTACATCCTCAGAAATTTCTTCCTCAAATTAAGGCCGGTATTTGATATTAGTAGACGTCTCTTGGCCAGAAATGCCTTTTTTGCCATAGCGAGTCTGCTTTTGATGTCCTCTTTGCTCCGTCCGTCATTGGTTATTTTACTGCCTAGGTAGCAGAATTCCTTAACTTCATTGACTTCGTGACCATCAATCCTGATGTTAACTTTGTCGCTGTTCTCATTTCTACTACTTCTCATTACCTTCGTCTTTCTCCGATTTACTCTCAAACCATACTGTGTACTCATTAGACACTTCATTCCGTTCAGCAGATCATTTCATTCTTCTTCACTTTCACTCAGGATAGCAATGTCATCAGCGAATAGTATCATTGATATCCTTTCACCTTGAATTTTAATTCCACTTCTGAACCTTTCTTTTATATCCATCATTGCTTCCTCGATGTACAGTTTGAAGAGTAGGGGCGAAAGGTTACAGCCTTGTCTTACACCCTTCTTAATACGAGCACTTCGTTCGTGATCGTCCACTGTTATTATTCCCTCTTGGTTGTTGTACAGATTGTATATGACCCGTATCTCCCTATAGCTTACCCCTACTTTTTTCAGAATCTCGAACAGCTTTCACTATTTTATATTGTCGAACGCTTTTTCCAGGTCGACAAATCCTATGAAAGTGTCTTGATTTTTCTTTAGCCTTGCTTCTATTATCAGCCGTAACGTCAGAATTGCCTCTCTCGTCCCTTTACTTTTGCTAAAGCCAAACTGATCGTCACCTAGCGCATTCTCAATTTTCTTTTCCATTCTTCTGTATACTATTCTTGTAAGCAGCTTCGATGCATGAGCTGATAAGCTGATTGTGCGATAATTCTCGCACTTGTCAGCTCTTGTCGTCTTCGGAATTGTGTGGACGATGCTTTTCCGAAAGTCAGATGGCCAGACTCATGTATTCTACACACCAACGTGAATAGTCGTTTTGTTGCCACTTCCCCCAATGATTTTAGAAATTCTGATGAAATGTTATCTATCCCTTCTGCCTTATTTGACCGTAAGTCCTCCAAAGCTCTTTTAAATTCCGATTCTAATACTGGATACCCTATCTCTTCTAAATCGACTCCTGTTTCTTCTTCTATCAAATTAGACAAATCTTCACCCTCATAGAGGCTTTCAATGAATTCTTTCCACCTATCTGCTCTCTCCTCTGAATTTGACAGTGGAAGTTCCGTTGCACTCTTAATGTTACTTTTTGCTGTTGCTTTTAATGTCACCAAAGGTTGTTTTGACTTTCCTCTATGCTGAGTCTGTCCTTCCGACAATCATATCTTTTTCGATGTCTTCACATTTTTCCTGCAGCCATTTCGTCTTAGCTTCCCTGCTCTTCATATTTATTTCATTCCTCAGCGACTTGTATTTCTGTATTCCTGATTTTCCCGTAACATGTTTGTACTTCCTCCTTTCATCCATCAACTGAAGTATTTCTTCTGTTGCCCATGGTTTCTTCGCAGCTACCTTCTTTGTACCTATGTTTTCCTTCCCAACTTCTGTGATGGCCCTTTTTAGAGATGTCCATTCCTCTTCAACTGTACTGCCTACTGTGCTATTCCTTATTGCTGTATCTATAGCGTTAGAGAACTTCAAACGTACCTCGTCATTCCTTAGTACTTCCGTATCCCACTTCTTTGCGTATTGATTCTTCCTGACTAATGTCTTGAACTTCAGCCTACTCTTCATCACTACTATATTCTGATCTGAGTCTATATCTGCTCCTGGGTACGCCTTACAATCCAGTATCTGATTTCGGAATCTCTGTCTGACCATGATGTAATCTAATTGAAATCTTCCCGTATCTCCCGGCCTTTTCCAAGTATACCTGCTCCTCTTGTGATTCTTGAACAGGTATTCGCTATTACTAGCTGAAACTTGTTACAGAACTCAATTAGTCTTTCTCCTCCTTCATATCTTGTCCCAAGCCCATAATCTCCTGTAACCTTTTCTTCTACTCCTTCCCCTACAACTGCGTTCCAGTCGCCCATGACTGTTAGATTTTCGTCCCCCTTTACATATTGCATTACCCTTTCAATATCCTCATACACTTTCTCTATCTGTTCATCTTCAGCTTGCAACGTCGGCATGTACACCTGAACTATCGTTGTCAGTGTTGGTCTGCTGTCGATTCTGATTAGAACAACCCGGTCACTGAACTGTTCACAGTAACACACCCCCTGCGCTACCTTCCTATTCATAACGAATCCTACACCTGTTATACCAATTTCTGCTGCTGTTGATATTATCCGATACTCATCTCACCAGAAATCCTTGTCTTCCTTCCACTTCACTTCACTGACCCCGACTATATCTAGATTGAGCCTTTGCATTTCCCTTCTCAGATTTTCTAGTTTCCCTATCACGTTCAAGCTTCTGACATTCCACGCCCCGACTCGTAGAACGTTATCCTTTCGTAGATTATTCAATCGTTTTCGCATGGTAACCTCCCCCTTGGCAGTCCCCTCCCGGAGATCCTAATGGGGGACTATTCCGGAATCTTTTGCCAATGGAGAGATCATCATGACACTTCTTCAATTACAGGCCACATGTCCAGTGGATACACGTTACGTGTCTGTAATGCAGTGGTTTGCATTGCCTTCTGCATCCTCATGTCGTTGATCATTGCTGATTCTTCCGCCTTTAGGGGCAATTTCCCACACCTAGGACAAGAGAGTGCCCTGAAACTCTATCCGCTCCAGACTTCTTATGCCGGAAGTCTTCGGCCGCCAATGCTGATTGGCCCGGGACCGAAGACGTTTTGATTATGAATCAAAGACGCTACCCCAAGACCACGGGTACACCTATGCTCAGAACTACTTAAACCTAACTTACCTAAGGACATCACACACATCCATGCCCGAGGTAGGATTCGAACAAGCGACCGTAGCAGCAGCGCGGTTCCGCACTAAAACGCCTAGAATCACTCGGCCACGGCGGCCGGCGCCTTCAGAGTTCCATAAATCACTGCCAGTCGTGACAGACGCATACCAGGAGTAGCGGTATGAAATGAGAATTAAGATACAAATGTGTCGATGGGGAACATTTGTTGTGAACGGGCGTTAATTTTTTTTTGTTTGGTTGGTATGACATCTGTCAAACATATTTACTATACATGACGTCATGGAACAAACAACATCATATGTTTTCATCGTGTTGACAATGTCGAATTTTGTACCAGAAAAACATGTGTGCGGAAAGCATTAATTTTTTGTTTTCATTTGAAAGAAAGTGCTGCAGAGTCGCATCGAATGCTTGAAGAGGCATATGGTGATCATGCTCTATCAGAATCAACATGTAAAAGATGGTTCAAACGGTTCAGAAACAATGATTTTGATGTAAGAAATGAAGAATGTGGAGGACCACCAAAAAAGTTCGAAGACGCCGAATATCATGCAATATTGGATGATGATGATACTTTTAGTCAGAAGCAAATGGCAGGAATGCTAAATGTTGCACAACAAACAATGTCTGACCGTTTGAAAGCTATGGGAGGGATCCAAAAGTGTGGAAAATGTGTGCCACATGAATTGAATTAAAGACAGATGGAGAACCGAAAAACCGTTTGTCAAATTTTGCTTCAAAGACATGAAAGAAAATCAGTTTTGCATTGAATTGTTACTGGCGATGAAAAATGGATTTATTTTAAGAATCCCAAACGGGATAAATCATGGGTTAATTCGGGACAACCATCAACATCGACTGCAAAACCAGATCGATTCGGCAAGAAGACAATGCTCTGTGTTTGGTGGGATCAGAAACGTGTGGTGTGTCATGAGCTTCTAAAGCCAGTGAATCTGTGAATACTACTCGCTACAGACAACAAATGATCAATATGAACTATGCATTGATCGAAAAAAGACCAGAATGGGCCAGAAGACATGGCAAAGTAATTTTTTTTACACGACAATGCACCTGCAGACAAAGCAAAACTGGTTCAGGATACAATCAAAACAGTTGGCTGGGAGCTGATAACCCACCCGCCGTGTTCACTAGACTTGGACTACCATTTGTTTTCATCAATGGGACACGCATTGGCCGAGGAACACTTCGATTCCTACGAAGAAGTCGAAAATTGGGTGTCTGATTGGTTCGCTTCAAAAGACGAACATTTCTATTGGCGTGGTGTCCACAAATTTCCAGAAAGGTGGTCAAAATGTATAGAAAGCAATGGTCAGTACTTTGAATAAAATGTTATTACTTTGTAATTCAAAATTAGTGTTTCATTTTCACAAAAAACGCTCATTTCATACCGGTAACACCTGGTACTCCGTAGCCCCCTTCACCATGGCGACAGGAGCACATCGCTGCGCCTCTCCAAAGCATTGGAAGACTGGAACCTTTCCCTGGTCGCCGCCACACATGTCGACACTGGTCTTCAAGGGTAGTGAGGAACTGTGATCTATCACTGAACACAGTGCGATGCCATTCTTCAACAGTCCCTGCTTCCCGGTCACTGTATCACTCAAGACGCAACTGTCTGTATTGTGTTGTTAACAGCAGCCTAAGCATAGGTCGCTAATTTCATGGTCCGGATGCTGCCAGTCTCCGACCACTGGCGTGGGATGACAAACACTGTGCATGCAGTCCATTATTTGTTCTCAGATGGCAGGCGCAAATGAGAAGAGGCTACGATATCCTCGGTTCACAATATGTCCATCCCCATTGTGGTGGTCCAACACTATGTTTGCCCTCACGTTCCCGTTCACTGCTACATCTGGGTACTGTCCCGCCCGAATGCCCTATGAATCTGGATACTGCACAACTCGACCAGCCGCTCAAGTGGAGACGTACAATCCCCTTCAAACTATGTGAGACGCTGCTAACGCCATCTCACATGCGCATGCGGCATCTTCGTGTCCTTCGAAGTGATTACGCAAGAATTGGCTCTGTGCACCGCCCTTTTATACGGATAACGTACGACGCCGAGAGCACGTTCTATATGTCACACAGCATTACTGCTCTAGTGACTTACACATCCGCCGATGGTGTGTACGTGTATGAAGCAACAGTGATAATCCTCCCATTAGGTTTTCGTTAAACTAGGTTTATGTAATCGTATTACCACATTTCCTCTTGAAAGATATGGAATTAATAAACAGCTATGAGGCTGATTTGACACTAATCATTTACACTCTTGGAAATGGAAATGGAAAAAAGAACACATTGACACCGGTGTGTCAGACCCACCATACTTGCTCCGGACACTGCGAGAGGGCTGTACAAGCAATGATCACACGCATGGCACAGCGGACACACCAGGAACCGCGGTGTTGGCCGTCGAATGGCGCTAGCTGCGCAGCATTTGTGCACCGCCGCCGTCAGTGTCAGCCAGTTTGCCATGGCATACGGAGCTCCATCGCAGTCTTTAACACTGGTAGCATGCCGCGACAGCGTGGACGTGAACCGTATGTGCAGTTGACGGACTTCGAGCGAGGGCGTATAGTGGGCATGCGGGAGGCCGGGTGAACGTACCGCCGAATTGCTCAACACGTGGGGCGTGAGGTCTCCACAGTACATCGATGTTGTCGCCCGTGGTCGGCGGAAGGTGCACGTGCCCGTCGACCTGGGACCGGACCGCAGCGACGCACGGATGCACGCCAAGACCGTAGGATCCTACGCAGTGCCGTAGGGGACCGCACCGCCACTTCCCAGCAAATTAGGGACACTGTTGCTCCTGGGGTATCGGCGAGGACCATTCGCAACCGTCTCCATGAAGCTGGGCTACGGTCCCGCACACCGTTAGGCCGTCTTCCGCTCACGCCCCAACATCGTGCAGCCCGCCTCCAGTGGTGTCGCGACAGGCGTGAATGGAGGGACGAATGGAGACGTGTCGTCTTCAGCGATGAGAGTCGCTTCTGCCTTGGTGCCAATGATGGTCGTATGCGTGTTTGGCGCCGTGCAGGTGAGCGCCACAATCAGGACTGCATACGACCGAGGCACACAGGGCCAACACCCGGCATCATGGTGTGGGGAGCGATCTCCTACACTGGCCGTACACCACTGGTGATCGTCGAGGGGACACTGAATAGTGCACGGTACATCCAAACCGTCATCGAACCCATCGTTCTACCATTCCTAGACCGGCAAGGGAACTTGCTGTTCCAACAGGACAATGCACGTCCGCATGTATCCCGTGCCACCCAACGTGCTCTAGAAGGTGTAAGTCAACTACCCTGGCCAGCAAGATCTCCGGATCTGTCCCCCATTGAGCATGTTTGGGACTGGATGAAGCGTCGTCTCACGCGGTCTGCACGTCCAGCACGAACGCCGGTCCAACTGAGGCGCCAGGTGGAAATGGCATGGCAAGCCATTCCACAGGACTACATCCAGCATCTCTACGATCGTCTCCATGGGAGAATAGCAGCCTGCATTGCTGCGAAAGGTGGATATACACTGTACTAGTGCCGACATTGTGCATGCTCTGTTGCCTGTGTCTATGTGCCTGTGGTTCTGTCAGTGTGATCATGTGATGTATCTGACCCCAGGAATGTGTCAATAAAGTTTCCCCTTCCTGGGACAATGAATACACGGTGTTCTTAATTTCCATTTCCAGGAGTGTAGATGTGACGATAAAGCTATGGAGTTCACACGCTGAAATGTGCCACTGTCGCTCCCTTGAGTCCTTTAGCCCCGCGACGATACTGCAAGGACGAACCTGATATGACGGTGTGTCTGGGCTAACCAGTGCCTTTCGCCACGACTCGTTTCATTGACAGATGACGCTATCCGGTCTTATCCATAGATCCATGTGCATCGACATTCATGCAACGATTGTGTATTGTCTTGCGTAGCTCTTTCGAGAAGCCGGACACTTAACATGTGTCTTTGATATATGGCAGGAAATCAGATGCATGCTGCGAGCATGCAGTTTGAACTGTGGGTGGCAGTGTGATAACAGGTTACACTTATTTTTACCTTGGATGTTTTTAAAAAGCTATTGGAGTGATCGCTACATGCTGTTGCATGAAACGAAACATTTCAAATGTAATTAGCTGATGGAGGAGGAACTTGTTTCTCTGATGTCTTCGTTATCCATGGTAAATCTTTTGCTGTTACGTCGCATTGTGTTTGAAACATAGAGGTTTGTAGACGGCTCTGAGTCATGTTTGTACGTGGACTGGAACACCCACTTATTATAATGCTATTAATGATCACTCTATACACGAAAACTCCTATGTTTTCTTTGCCTCAAATACACGCTTTCGTAAGCCTGCTAACTGCAACAGGCCACACTATAGTTCCATGCCATGTTCAACTGCACCACTAGTTACAAAATATCTTGCACATTTCCAAAATCGAGTACTGTTATACATGAAGTAATGAATTCAGACTAGGGACAGTGTAGAATCCACATTAAATCAATATTTATTTCATCTGAGGGTAAAAAAATTATTGATATTCGGAGTAGTATGTTTTCAGATTGGTTAGTACGTCCAGGTATAAGTGTCAAGAGCAAGCCATTAATGCTAATTTTCCACTGGGCATCAATCCAGGTGATGCAGTGTGGACGCAGAATGGTCGGTCTGTAGTGACAGGCGTGGTCCACTTAGTACTGCAGTTACGACCATGCAGAAAACATTACGTCATCAAGTTGGTTACTTGTATGTGGGAAGACTGTTCGCTGCAGAGAAATAACGATGAATACATTGATGTGTGTACATATTAAGGTACCACGTACAAAAATATCTGCATTATTACCGTTGCACCCTTATATTTCGTGTTCCTTCAGCAGTTTTGGCCAGTACCAGTACGGCAGACTGCGGGTAAATGCACCAGCACAGGCAGCAGACGCTACAGACCAGCTCTTACTACACCATCAAATAAAATCTTGTTTGTGTTCCCAGATTACCGTTTCTGTATTCAGGTAAGGTCCACAGTTCTTTCAGATTATGCTAACCAGATAAATATGTGCACGGCACCGAGAATCCTCTATAAGGCAATCACCATTACAGTTAATATTCATATACTTTGCACCCCTTAGCTTCACTTAACTCCGTTGATAGTACTAATTGTTTCCTTCACAGACTGATATGTCTGGCCGGCCGCAGTGGCATGCGGTTCTAGGCGCTTCAGTGTGGAACCGCGCGACTGTTACGGTCGCAGGTTCTAATCCCGCCTCGGGCATGGGTGTGCGTGATGTCCTTAGATTAGTTAGGTTTAATTAGTTCTAAGTACTAGGGGACTGATGACCTCAGATGTTAAGACCCATAGTGCTCAGAGCCATCTGAGCCATCTGATATGTCTGTTTTCCGTTGCGCTAGAGAAGCTGAACTGTTTTCGTTACATAAATTACAGTCAGTTGTCATTTTCACTACAGTCTGCCGCTAAGCGGCTGAAATCGGTTACAAATAATTGAAAAGTTTGGTCTGACTTCCTAAAGTAAATGAAAATCACAGCTAGCTTTCACAGTTGCCGACTGGATTCTAAATAAGAGGCATTATTGATATCCGATGTGCTGTTGTAAGGAAAATACAAAAGCCGGCGATACAAATATATATTTTGTTTTCGTGCCAGTATAAGTAGACGGTTTCGGCAGATGTAAAGCTAATTTCGTGAGGTTTCTAAGTGTGTTCTAGGACTGTCAATGTTTTCAGTGTGTATGTAAATAATCTAGTAGACAGTGGCAGAGACATGTGAGTCAAAGATTTTTACGCGAAAACACTAGCGACATGATGCAAGAACTGCAGAGAGCTAACGATTGGTGCATTGACTGGCAGCTGTCCGCGAACCTGGATGAATTTAATGTATTGTCCGTAAACAGACCAAGAGGTCGTTTAGTTTTCACTTAAAATAATGATGATAAATCACTGGAAACAGTAACCGCCGTAAAATCCCTGGGAATAAGCGTCCGAAGCGACCTACAATAGGAAAAGCAGATGCCAGGCTCAAATCAATCCGAGGAATTTTAAGTCAGTGTAATTATTGCACAACATAGGTAACTTAACAAAAACCAGTTGTACTATCCGAAGTGGAATGCAGGAGAGTGTTGAAGATGGTCAACAAACCTTAGTGACCGACGCTTCAAGAGCGGTGTTTTGTGTCACACGGAGACTTACTGCAAAGATTCCATGAGCTCACTTCCCTAAGGGTTGGCTACATGATAGTTCCATCCAAGTAAGTCACGCGAAATGACCATGACGAGAAAGAGAAATCAGAGCTCAAACGGAGGATTATCCGTAGTCATTCAATGAACACGCCGTTCGCGAATGGAACGAGAAGGAAGGGGTGAGGGGGCGACGTATAATGGTTCCAGAAACACCATTCACCAACCGTACGGTGGCTTGCGGAATACAGATTTAAATGTTTTTTGAATGATTTATTGAAGCCTTCAGCTGCCATTTTCTTTATTTCCTGTTCAAAATTATAGATTTAGATGTAGGAAAAATTATGTACACGGTAAGGGTGGTACAAAGCGCTCCTGCTAGTAATTTGGGCCCCATCAATATCTGATCAAGAAAGCCGCGCATTCTGGTGGGGACTGTGTCAATTAATTACAAATACTAGGTAGTAGTTGCGCTTGTGCAGCACCCTGTAGCAGTCACTAGTTTTACCAGAGGCTAGTGAGGTTATCCTGTTTTCATCGCCTACAAAAGCTTTATGAAGTAGCGACTTGGGCCACTATGGCTAGTGCTATGCCTATGTAAGTGTCGACTACGATATTTTCCTTGTAATACACACTTACCAAGAGATATGTTATAGTATCAATATTCTTTTCATTACTGAACGTAAGATGATCAGCAGTTTTTGTTTTCGAAGATGGTGGTGTTAGTATTTAGAACCCTGTCGAGCTAGCAATGTCAGCCGCTAATACGAAAGGGCACGAATAACTACAGAACTTTTATTCACTTTCGTCTAGCAGTAGTCTCGTAAAGAGTTAACGACTAGGAGAAAACAAAAAAGAAAGACTTGCGATAGACAATACACGATAGTACTTTTGAACGCACTATCGATAGAAGAATGGTCCTAAAAATAAGAGAACAGCCGTCAAGAAGATTTCTAAATTTCAGCATTTTATAACAATAGTTGATATGATAAAAGTGTCTTCCTTGTAACTTTTTGAATCCATGCCATGTAGCTCGTATTACAAGCACAACCTTTTTTATGGTTCCATAAAACAAATGTTTCTTTTTCATGCTTAATAATTCAAGAACTGTATGATAAATAAGTGAGAGATAATGTCATATTACGTGGCAGTAAGAAAAAAAGTGGGTACCCATTGTATCAACTTGTCGTATACGAGGTGTTTCAAAACTTACAGCAAAACTTCAGGATTTGGTCCTCCATACAACAAGCAGAAGAAAAACTAAGTCAACATGGGTCCTGAAATAAAATGTTACAGACTTATTCGATCTTCAGTTCATACAAGCTGTACTGTACGTCTGTCACGCCAGCTATTAGATTCTGATTACGTATCAGAGGAAATGTTCAAAGTGACCTCAGGTCGTCATCTCAATGAAGCCCGCACACGATAAAAAAGTTTGGGGTGCTGAAGTGTATCCTTTTTTTTTTGTTATTGCCTTCAGATTTGTGCCCTTGCAGCCGTCTCACAGCGGAAAGATAGTGGAAAGACGGTACGACAGTATGTTTGAAGCGATTTTCGTGTCAGTAATGTAGATACGAATGTGACGACAACGCAACGCCAAGTCCCCCGAGCGGAGAAAATCTCCGACCAGTCCAAGAACCGGACCCGCGCCCGTTCGGTTAGCAATGTGCGCGCTGACCCCGCAGCTACTTTGGCAGACGGTAGAGGCGTTCCTACTGTCTGAAAGACTGTCACAATGCGTACATAGAGAGTAGGTCCATCCACAACAGCAGTCGAATACAGGAGGGGACTGCACTTGTTCCCACAGGTGGAAGTCCATGGGGCTTAATTCAACTCAAGGACGGCCAAGCAATCTCTCCAACTATACTAATGCGCGCACAGGAAAATGTGCATTTAGGTGCCTCCCAGTAGACTGACCGAAAAGCACCATTTTGCATGAAACACAGTTGTCGACAGGATGTATCTGCGTAGTTTTGTCCAGTAAGTCTCCCTGGAAGGACGCAAGGTCGCAACAAACCTCTTTAGGCGTATCTAACAAGGAATCCCCTGAGTGCGAAGTCGCAAGTTCAATCATTAGTAAGACTCATTTGAAAGTAATGTGTTAGCAACTATGACAGGAAAAATATTAGCTGCTAGAACTTACCATGTGCATCAGGAGAGCGACAGAGAAGTGTCAGTAAGGTGCAGAGATCAACCTTCTATGGGATGTACTCATTACACTTCACGAAATGGACATCGCTGACATTCAAGAAATGTTCAAGGCAAACCATCAACTTCGACCATGAAGATCTAATGAAAAATGGCGCACCACAGTCATCACAAAGGTTATCACAATCAAGATCTAAGGCGGTTTCCTTATGAGCTACAAACTGTGCAGGATGAACAGCTAGGTACTCACTCTTACGAAATGGATACAGAATCATATCTGTGTAACGGGGTGATAAGAACTGGTGGAATGTGATGCTACACAACCGAATGTGAAACAGTCTTTCATGGAGGTTATTGCGAAGTTGGCTACCCTTGAAGGCGTAGCTGCAGGTAATGAGATAACATGATTATAGGCACGAAAACAACAAACATCCAGAGGCTTAATTTGTCCAGTGGTTGCAGGGAGTATGAACTGCAAATTCACGCACTTTTCAAAGGGACAGTTGGCTCTAACGGTGTGTGATATTTACACGCAGACCATATACTACGTAAAAGCAAGTTATTTTGACCAGCAGATGGATAAAACCAGTGCTCATACAACAGTTTTAGTTCTCTTACGCCCCTCTTGCTTGCACTGACGTAAATATTCCCTACAGCCCTGGCCCACGAGAAAGAATCGTAGTGAGCAGACCTCCTCCAACTTCTCGCAGCAAACAACCAATTTTCCATCCACATTAACAATCAGCATATTTGTGTACAAATGCGTTTAGGCAGTGATGTTATTTGATCTTGATACAACTTTATTGGAACCTCTAGTTTCCAGAATTCCTTTCATAGGTATTTCCTCTTCAAATCCCGATTGATCTGAATTAAAAACAAATTCCTTACTAAACGATGGGATAAGTCTGTTTATCTCAACTACAAATTTTCGACCCGAATCCGCAGTTCGCTGTGCACCATCTAGTTGATGCCTTGATATTTTGATATCTTCTGTCTTCCAAATCCGTAGCACTGTTTCAAGCTAAGCAACCATCCACTGCTTTCCTTGATATCATTGTAATATGTGTCGCGTGCAATTTGATGGGCACAACGTAACTGAAAGCAAGGAGAAATTACAGCTGTAATTTTTCCAGAGGGCATGCAGCTTTATTGAATCGTTAAATGATGATTGCGTCCTCCTGGATAAAATATTCCGAGGTAAAATAGACTCCCATTCGGATCTCCAGGAGGACGTCATTACGAGAAGAAACGAAAGTGGCGTTCTACGGATCGGAGCGGTTAATGTCAGGTCCCTTAATCGGGTAGGTAATAAGAAAATTTAAAAAGGGAAATATATAGATTAAAGTTAGATATAGTGGGAATTAGTAAAAGTCGGTGGCAGGAGGAACAAGACTTCTGGTCAGGTGAACACAGGGTTATAAATACCAAATCAAATAGGTTAATGCAGGAATAGGTTTAATAATGAATAAAAAAAATAGCAGCGCGGGTAAGTTACTACTAACAGCGTAGTGAACGCATTATTGTAGCCAAGATAGACACAAATCCCACGCCTACCACAGTAGTACAAGTTTCTATCCAACTAGCTCCCGCAGATGATGAAGAGATTGAAGAAATGTATGATGAGATAAAAGAAATTATTCAGATAGTGAAGGGAGACGAAAATTTAATTGTAATGGGGACTGGAATTCGATCGTAGGAAAAAGAAGAGAAGGAGAAATAGTATGTGAATATGGAATGGGGGTAAGGTATCAAAGAGTACGCGCCTGGTAGAATTTTGCACATAGAATAACTTAAGCATAGCTAACACTTGGTTTAAGAATCTTGTATACGTGGAAGAGGCCTGGAGACACAGGAAGGTTTCCGATAGATAATACAAGTATAATGGTAAGACAGAGAATTAGGAATCAGGTTTTAAATTTTTAAATTGTAAGACATTTCCAGGGGCAAATGTGGATTCTAACCACAATCTATGGGTTATGAACTGTAGATTAAAAATGAAGACACTGCTAAAATGCAGGAATTTAACAAGATGAGCCAAGATAAACTGAAAGAACAAGAGGTTGTAGAGACTTTAAGAGAGAGCATTAGGGAACGACTGACAAGAACAGGGGAAAGAAATACAGTAAAAGAAGAACGGGTAGCTTTGAGAGACGAAATAGTGAAGGCAGTAAAACATCAAGTAGGTATAAAAGAAATGTAGCAGAAATCTTTGTGTAACAGAAGATGTACTGAATTTAATTGATGAAAGGAGGAAATATAAGAATGCAGTAAATAAAGCATTTAAAAAGTAAATACAAACGTCTCAAAAATGAGATAGACAGGAAGTGCAAATTCGATAAGCAGGGATGGCTAGAGGACAAACGTAAGGATGTAGAGGTAATATCTCTAGGGGGAAGATAGATACTGCTCACAAGAAAATTAAAGACGCCCTTGGAGGAGAGAGAACGACTTTTGTGAGTATCAAGATCTGAGATGCAAAATCAGTTCTAAGCAAAGAAGAGAGTGGAAAGAGTTTATAGAGGGTCTATAGAAAGGCGATGTACTTCAGGCCAATATTACGGAGCCGCGCGGTGTGGCGGCGCCGTTTGAGGCGCCAGGTCACAGACTACACGGCCCCTCCCGCTAGAGGTTCCAGTCCTCCCATGGGCATGGGTGTGTGTGTTATTCTTAGCATAAGTTAGTTTAAGTTAGTTTAAGTAGTGTGTAAGTCTAGGGGCCAATGACCTCAGCACTTTGATCACTTAGGAATTCACACACACACACACACACACACACACACCGGAACACACTCAATATTATGGAAACAGAACGTAGATAAAAATGAAATGGGAGATAGGATAATGCGCGAAGAATTTGACAGAGCACTGAGAGACCTTAGTCGATACAAGGCCCGGGAACAGACAATATTCCATTAGAACTACTCATAACCTTGAAAAAGCCAGCCCTCACAAAACTCTCCCATCTGGTGAGCAAGATGTATGAAAGAGGAGACTTACCCACAGACTTGAAGAAGAATATAACAATACCGATCCCAAAGAATACGTGTGTTGACAGATGTGAAAATTACCGAACTATCAGTTGAAAAAGTCACAGCTACAAAATACTAGCACGAATTCTTTACAGACCAATGGAAAAACTGGTATAACGCTACCTCGGGGAAGATCAGTTTGGATTCCGTAGAAATGTTGGAACACGTGAGGCAATACTGACCTTACGACTTATCTTAGAAGAGAGATTAAGGAAAGGCAAACCTACGTTTCTAGCATTTTGTCAGTGTTGATTGGAATACTCTCTTTCAAATTCTAAAGGTGGCAGGGGTAAAATACAGGGAACGAAAGGCTATTTACAATTTGTACAGAAACCAGATGGCAGTTATAAGAGTCGACGGACATGAAAGGGAAGCAGTGGTAGGGAAGGGAGTGAGACAGGGTTGTAGCCTCTCCCCGATGTTAGTCAATCTGTATATTGAGCAATCAGTAAAGGAAACAAAAGAAAAGTTCGGAGTAGGTATTAAAATCCATGGAGAAGAAATAAAAACTTTGAGGTTCGCCGATGATACTGTAATTCTGTCAGAGACAGCAAAGGACCTGGAAGAGCAGTTGAACGGAAAGTACAGTGTCTTGAATGGAGGATATGAGATGAACGTAAACAGAAGCCAAACGAGGATAATGGAACGAATTAAATCAGGTGATGCTGACGAAATTAGAGTAGGAAATGAAACTCTAAAGGTAGTAGATGAGTTTCGCTATTTGGGGAGCAAAATAACAGAAGATGGTCGAAGTAAAGAGGATATATAATGTAGACTGCCAATGGAAAGGAAAGCGTTTCTGAAGAAGAGATATTTGTTGACATCGAATATAGATTTAACTATCAGGAAGTCTTCTCTCAAATTATTTGTATGGAGTGTAGCCATGTATGGAATGGAAATATGGACTATAAATAGTTTACACAAGAAGAGAATAGAATCCTTCGAAATGAGATGCTAGAGAACAAAGCTGAAGATTGCGTGGGTAGATCACATAACTAATCAGGAGGTACTGAATCGAATTGGGGAGAAGAGGAATTTGCTGCACAACTTGACTATAAGAAGGGATCGGTTGGTAGGACCTGTTCTGAGGCATCAAGGGATCACCAATTTGCCGGCCGCTGTGGCCGAGCTGTTCTAGGCGCTTCGCTCTGGAACCGCGCTGCTGCTACGCTCGCAGGTTCGAGTCTTGCCTCGGGAACGCAAGTGTGTGAAGTGCTTAGGTTAGTTAGGTTTAAGTAGTTCTAAGCCTAGGAGACTGATGACTTCAGATGATAAGTCCAATAGTGCTTAGAAGCATTTGAACCATCACCAGTTTAGCAGTGGAGGGCAGCGTGAGGGTAAAAATCATAGAGGGAGACCAAGAGATGATTACACTAAGCAGATTCAGAAGGATGTACGTTGCAGCAGTTACTTGGAGATGAAGAAGTTTCACAGGATAGAGTAGCATGGAGAGCTGCATCAAGTCAGTCTCTGGACTGAAGTCTACAACAACAACACAACGTTATTAAGATTATATTTAATGTTTTATATCTACAATAAACTACGGATCTTTAAAGTTATGTAGTGAGGTTCCCAGCCTTCAGTTGTTTTCCTAGTTATGATTTCCTGCTTGCAGATGCTAACGTGTGTACTTCCCATTAATCTTCGGCACCGTGACCTTGCGGTTTCAAGGGTACTGTTAGCCTCCAATGGCTGAATTCACCAGATCGGTCTGTCAAGAGTACGGCGGAAAAACGAACATCACACAGGATTTTAAGTTTTACTTAGAACGGTTTTATACGGCTGTTGTCGAGCGAATCCAGTTATATGTATTACGTGGTGTTATCTGGTAAGCTACTTTTCGTATTTCTTCTACTCTCTACGTTTCGGTTTCATGCTATAGTATTAGTTTTTGGATGATATCTTCCTGTATACATGTAGTACTTTTCCGAGTCATTAGTTCCTTGTTAGTTTATGTGCGTTCACATTAGCGCTCCATTCAGTTTTTCTTTCCTGCTTTTTTCTAAGCCTGGCTCATTCAGTAGTCATGCTTTGTACACTTCTGACAAAATTCTTTTGACTATACTGAAATTTATTATGACTACCAACCTTTATGGTTTGATTCTTAACGTATATAACTTCCCGAATGCTGAGACTCCGTAATTGTCTATCTACATTATGAAAATATAACCATTATGAGTACCTGTCATATTTTTTTTAAATTCGTTGTTCTGTATTCCTACTATTTCATAAAATTTCACTTAGTGATCTATATTCTTGGCAGATACACCTGACGATTCGTCTATAGAGATGTGAAACCGGTAATTGCGAATAAAAGATCTTCATACAGTTGTGCGGCTTTTGGAAATACCTCATCATTCTGCAGTGTTTATTTTTAATTTTTCAATTTTAATGATAATTTGAATGGTTATTGAGTTTCCAGTGCTTTTTATGTTTCATTGTTATTCACAATCCTTAAGACTGCCGTAAATTCGATTTTGCTTCATTGTACGCTGTGAGAAGTTTCTCTTTCTGGTAGATCCCGCACAATTTGAAACACGGAAACATGCTCGTGTGAATACGTGTAAGGACATGTAGATCCCTGTACAAGTGACGAAACATAAATATTACCGTACCAGCCGGAGTCTAAACAACAATGAGCTGCTGGATGTTCAAAGGTGAACAGAAAGTAACAAATGTTTCATTCGCGAAGCTCGTCCTAAAAAATGATGACTGGGCATCTCCGCAACCATGACTTCGAGAGGTAGCAACATCAGAAGAGGAAGAGCCTTTACCGGAATTGGTTCAAACGTATGCAAAATTGTATTGCTGTTATGGGCTCACACTTTGAGAAAAAAACACATCCGTTAAAACCAAAAAAGATTGTATTTCATTATTTTAGTAACAATGTAAGAAATGACCTTTAGCAATACTTGGTACTATTGTATGACACACTACAATCTAAAGATGAAACTTTGTCTACTGGCCTGTCGGGAAGTGCGGTACCGACCGGCCGCCATGTAATCCTCCAGCAATGACGTCATTTGAACGCGGTATCGAGGGCCACGAGGTCAGAACATAGCACTTCCGGCCGTTTCACTAGTTTTCCAGGCCTTGCAGCGCTGCCGCTCACTGAAGGAGCTCATCAGTTGCTATTATGACAATGACTGCGGCAGACACACAGCCTTCAATTCCTTCCACCAAGGGGATCCCGAGAATTGAACCCAAGTCCTTCGCATTGGTGTCAGTTATGTTTACCACTTAGCTGAGTAGTAAAAATAATGGCACACTAAGACGAACAGCGTCTGATCCACCGCGATACTATGAGGGTACCACTAGGCAAAGTATCATCTTCTGAGAACTGCATATTTAGGTGAAAATCTTCACCGCATGGGCTTAACATGCGATTAAATCACGAGTGTGAAAGGAATCTTAAACGACTGAGTGAAGGAAAATCTAAATGGCGTCCGACGAAACGCGTCCTCACTTCCTTCATTAGAAAATATAGCTTCATCAGACTTTCCATTGCAGTAATGAAAACGACCATGGCCTCGGGAGGCGAATTGGTAATTTACCATAGGTGATGCAAGAGCTCAATCCGTTCTCTTTCAGAGGACCTGAATAAGATTAATATGGTATGCACGAACTTGCAGCGTGCTCACTGTGAAAAAAAGGTCTGCAACTTGTTTCGTAACGAAAATAAATGGTTGCAGCTCCGTCATTACTTGTATTGGGAAGTATTTTTATTTTTTTATGGTGACTAGGTTCGGTCACCGGTGCCATTTTCTAACCATCTGTGTCGTAAGTGTGACAAATACAGGCGATATCCTATGTACAAAAACTTCCCTGCAATGATTATCAAAGCGGCACTATGGCTGACTATACAGCAGTAAACGGAGTTGAGTTCTCTAATGTCCATGCTCTGTGGTCTGCTTACTGTTATTGAGTCACACCATGGGCATTTTTTATAAAGTGGTTATAGCCTGTTTTTTTCACACGAAACGGGTGGTTTAAAAATGGCCATAGGTGTCCGAAACCAGTCGCCATCAAGAAATAAGCAAAAATATGTAGTTCTCAATGCAAGTTATGACGGAGCAACAACCATTTACTTTAATGCGGTATACATAACGCAGAAAATTTGCTAAGCCACACCCTCATAGACAGGGAAATAGATTGGTAAGCATCTATCATGAAAGATTGGAAATGATTATCAGGGTCCCTTTTCAACATATAGTTTCCGGCACGAAGTGGAAAACGTATTTCACATACTACTGCAGCGTGATGAGAAGATGTACAAACCACCTAGTACTTCCTTTCATGAGTCTCACTCGCCAGTTAATTGAAACACACATTCCTGTTTACAGTAACGACAAATCCAGGAAGTGATCAGCTGGGATGACTAAAATTTAGCTCTTGACAATGTTCCACGACAGTACGCAATATTAGGTGTCCATAGCTAGGTGAAGTTGTGCTGTCACCGCCAGACACCACACTTGCTAGGTGGTAGCCTTTAAATCGGCCGCGGTCCGTTAGTATACGTCGGACCCGCATGTCGCCACTATCAGTTATTGCAGACCGAGCGCCGCCACACGGCAGGTCTAGAGAGACTTCCTAGCACTCGCCCCAGTGGTACAACCGACTTTTCTAGCGATGGTTCACTGACAAAATACGCTCTCATTTGCCGAGACGATAGTTAGCCTAGCCTTCAGCTACGTCATTTGCTACAACCTAGCAAGGCGCCATTACCAGTTGCTATTGATGCTGTAACACATGTACCGTCACGAGCGATGTGCACCATTTATGGATGAGATTTAAGTATTCCACAGCTACGTCCTTTTTTGTATTCTAATTTCCTTTACCTGTTCCAGACCTCACGCCAGCCTGCGTGAGCTAAAACGCGTGCCTTTCGGCTTCCTCTCATACAGGGTTGGCTCTCTTGCCAATCCACAACATAAGTAAAATCTCTACTCATTATGACGATAGTATTTATATGTCGTTAAATGGAGGTGAAAAGAAGTTGCTTGAAGCTTTTCCGGTGAGCTGAATCTCCTGTCAGTATTCGAACAAGCAGCTGGGAGTAGTTTATTTCCTCTTCCAATATTTCTGCAGAAAACATGCGGCCCATTGACAAGGTCAGTCGGTGATTTGTTTCTGAGCATGAAGCACCGACTGTCTTTGACAGATGTTTTTCAGTAGACGTATCAGAGCTAAAATTAATGATTCGCCGGCTGTGTTTCTGAATACTGTTGTAGCAAAGGGGACAAGTTTTGCGTACTGAACGAAGTAAAGGTTAAAGCGTTTCATTGAAACGACAGAAAACCCAACCGCTGCATGTAGTTTACAACACTCTAGTAAAACGATATCCTAAAATACCCAGCCGTCTGACTCACCGTATTATAGTGGACACATACGTTGGCATTAATCACGGAACGCAACAAGTTTGAAATCGAATCTTATTTTAGTGTCTCTTATGGATAAAAATATTGTTGCTTTTTTACGAAGGAAACAGAGTAGGTCACATTGTTTTATTTTATTGTTAGGTTAGGACTGACACCAGCTGACGTCAGTGGTAGCAACCCTTCTCGTGTATTTCATAGTTTTATATCCGAAGATGGTCTAATTCAACCACAACCAATAATTACTGATAAATAAGAACCTAAATATTTCGTTCGAAAAATAACAAAACTTGATCACTACCATGTCCTGCACACAGTGCCATCTTTCTGTTCATTAATATTCATTAACCGAAGTCTGTTACCAATACCCTCAGTACAATGTTTCCACTGTTATTATAAATATTTATTTATGTATTTAATTAGTAATTCATGTGAGGATGTCGATACGCTTATGAAAATTGTTGCTACGTTTCGTATTCTCGTTAAATGGTTTTCATTACTTCAATGTATGTGAAATGGCTTTCATATTCATTTGGCACCAGCTGCACGTTTCACGTCTCGAAAAGCAACAAACTTCACAGTAAATGTTCTGGGTATGTTTCTTTTTCTAGTGACTTGTATATGCATTACTTTAGATCTTTTTAACGTTCATATTTCCAGTTTCGAATCGAAGATTTTGACCATATGTTTCGTCCATTTGGCTATATTCGTTTTACTTATGTAGCCATTACAGCAGTCTCTGCATTTACGCCTTTTTCCGTATTTCGTTATTTCATATTACATTTACTGTGGTGTTTTGGTATAGTATTTATTGTTATTAGTATTATTATTTTATTGGAATGTGTCTCAATATTTATTTCATTCTCATTATAGATTTCGTTATTCGTATAAACTATTCCCTGTCGTCATATTTCATGATGGTCGAATGTCTGAATGGAGATGAGTGATTAAATGTAAGAAATGATATCAGGGTTGTAATCTTCGTCATCATTAACAACATAATTTTCATCTTGGTCTAAATCAACGTGTCTTTTCCTTTCTGGAAAGAAAATGGTCCTCTCTTCTGATGAAGGAATGTTCCTGCATCCAAGTGTTGTTTTTGCTTTTTCCTTAGTATATCTTCCGAATTTCGTCACTGTGCATTCGTTCAATATGATTAAATGTATTTTTTTTATTTTTGTGTCTCAGCTGCGTTTTTCATTAATAGTATGACTGGTTTTTACCACAGTCGATCATCTTCAGATCTTAGTAGTTGCACTATAGCTACAGTTGATGAATTCTCTGAATTCTCTCGTGACGAATATGTAACCAACAGTGACCTATTTATTTTATTTTATTTTATTTACACGTGAAGTTTCGTCGGACAAAAAATTGAGGAGCATATGTCCGACGTCATGGAATATGTCAGTAACTGAAATTATAACATAATAGTAATAGCGGATAAAAAAATGCTCATGAACCAAAAAAGTCAATCTATAACTTTAAGCAAACGCAGTCAACTATACAACAAAAACCAGCCTAATCTTTCAAGTGACTCCTCGACAGAATAGAAAGAAAGACCCATTAGGAAATTCTTCAGTTTCGATTTGAATGCACGTGGTTTACTGCTAAGATTTTTGAATTCGAATGGTAGCTTTTTGAAAATGGATGCAGCAGTATACTGCATACCTTCCTGCACAAGAGGTAAGGAAGTCCGAGCCAAATACAGGTATTAACTGAGTGAAAGCGCCTTATTCTATGGAATAAGCTAATATTGTTAACAAGAAATGACTATAAGGGATATATGTATTGAGGGGCCAATGTCAAAATACCCAGACTTGTGAACAGGTGTCGACAAGAGGTTCGTGAACTTACACCGCTTATTCCCCGAACTGCCCTTTTCGGAGCCAAAAATATCCTTTTAGAATGGGAAGAGTTACCCCAAAATATAATGCCATACGACATAAAAGAATGAAAATAAACAATGTAGACTAATGGTCGTGTCGAACGATCACTCACATCACACACCGTTCGAATAGTGAAAGTGGCACCATTAAGTCTTCGAACAAAATTCTGCGACAGTTTACTATCTATCTGAATACCTATAAATTTGAACTGTTCCTTTTCAATAATCATATTCCCATTCCGAGAAAGAAAAACGTCGGTTTTTGTTCAATTGTGTGTTACAAACTGTAAAAATTGAGTCTTACTGTGATTTAGCGTTACCTAATTTTCTACAAGCCATATGGTCTGCACTATTTGAAACTGGGTCACTGTTGCACACAACATCCTTTACGACCAACCCATAATACTGGAGGGCATATCATTTACATAAATAAGGAACAGGAGTGGCTCCAACACTGATCCCTGGGGTACACCCCACTTGACTGTACCCAACTCAGACACCATATCACAGCCATTCTCAACACTGTGAAAAAAGACCTTTTGCTGTCTGTTGCTAAAGTAAGAGGTGAAGTAAGAGGTGAACCAGTTGTGAGCTACTCCCAGTATTCCGGAAT
Organism: Schistocerca cancellata; assembly: GCF_023864275.1. Taxonomy (NCBI): domain Eukaryota; kingdom Metazoa; phylum Arthropoda; class Insecta; order Orthoptera; family Acrididae; genus Schistocerca; species Schistocerca cancellata. The sequence goes on along the minus strand of NC_064631.1, from coordinate 168,690,546 downwards.
GTTCAAACTTCTGGAGCAATATTTTGTGATCAACACAATCAAACGCCTTAGTTAAGTCAAAAAATATGGCTAGTGTTCGAAACCTATTGTTTAACCCATCCAGTACCTCACAGAGAAAAGAGAATATAGCATTTTCAGTTGTTAAACGACTTCTAAAGCCAAACTGTACATTTGATAGCAAATCGTGTTATATAAAATGATCAATTATCCTTACATACACAGTCTTTTCAGTAACTTTAGCAAAAACTGATGGAATGGAAATAGGTCTAAAATTGTCTACATTATCCTTTTCTCCCTTTTTATAAAGAGGCTTTACTACTGAGTACTTTAACCGTTCAGGAAACTGTCCGTTCCTAAAGGAAAAATTGCAAATATGGCTAAATACAGGGCAAACATACACAAAGAGTACTTTAATATTCTGCTAGGCACTCCATCATATCCCCGAGAGTCCTTAGTCTTCAGTGATTTAATTACTGACTCAATCAACCCATTGTCTGTATCACAGAGGATTATTTCAGACATCAATCTCGGAAAGGCATTTGACAAAAATGCTATATTTGCCTGTAGAAACTAAATTATTACTTCATTCACCAGCAATGCTCAGAAAATTATTGTCAAAAACTGTACATGTATCTGATTTAACAGTAACAGAAATGTTTTTATTTCGAACTGACTTCATATTGTCGACCTTGTGCTACTGACGAGACACTTCCTTCACAAATGACCATATTGTTTTAATTTAATCCTGCGAATTAGCTATTCTATTTCCATACCACATACTCCTTGCCTTCCTAATAACATTTTAAGCACATTACAGTACTGTTTGTAATGTGTTACTGTAACTTGATTGTGACTACTTCTAACATTTTGATATAATTCCCGCTTTGTTCTACATGATGTCCTTATCTCACTTGTCAGCCACCTGGGTTGCCTATTGCTGCTAGTACCTCGTTTAGGACGTACTAATGGAAAGCAGCTCTCAAAGAGAATGACAAATGTGTCAAGGAAAACTTTACATTCATCATCTATGTTATTGGCAGTATAAACATCCTGCTACTCTTGTCCCTTGACAAGGTTCAAAAAACTTTCTGTTGCTGTTGGATTAACTTTCCTGCATAATTTGTAACTATCTGTGACATTTGTTTGAGTACAAAAGCCTTCTAGTGATAAAATTTGTGCATCATGGTCTGAAAGGCCATTCACCCTTTTACTAACTGAATGCCCAATTAGTAATGAAGAATGAATAAAAATATTGTCTATGGCTGTGCTACTGTTCCCCTGCACCCTAGTTGGAAAAACACAGTCTGCATCAGATCATGTGAATTTAGGAGACCTACCTACACCCTTTTTCTTGCACCATCATATACAAAATTTATATTGAAGTCATAACATGTTACTAATTTCTTGTACTTCCTATAGAGTGAATCAAGAACCCTCCGTAGCTTGAGCAGAAATGCTCTGAAGGTCAGGAGTTAGCGGACGTATAAACAACAACAATTAGAAGTTTAGTTTCACTAAATTCAACTGCCCCTGCACAACATTCAAATATCTGTCAGTGCAGTGCCGTGATACGTCTATGGACTAAAATGGAATACTGTTTTTTTACGTGCATAGCCACTTCCCCATCCCGCAAAGAACTCCTTGAAAAACTGTCAGATAATCTGTATCCTGGTAAAAGAAGCTCTGAATTGTCAAGTTATTTGAGTGGTGCTCCGATATACCAATAATTTCAGAGGCAACATCTATAAGCAGTTCACTAACTTTATCTCTAATACCTCTGATATTTTGACGAAATATGCTAAGTCATTCCTCCTTGGAAACATGACGTCGTCTGATGGCGACCCCTTAGTCAAAGGGACTTTCTTTAAGCAAGTATACCTGTAAGCTGACTTCAATCGAAAAAAGGTGCAGCTCCAACACCAACTACTACAGGAATTTTTCCATAAGTGATCCCACCACCACGCACTACGCTGTCACCTATAAGCTTTGCCAGACTGCCCTTACTATACCTGTTAAGGTGCAAGCCATGCCTAGTGAAACCTGATCTATCGATAACCCAAATGGCACCACTGAAATGTGATCCATGCCCTGTGGCGTCAGGGCCCTCTCCAGCCACATGTTAATGTATCTAACAGCCGCATTAAGATGAGGCCGATCATGTGGCTCAAACACTTGCACCACATGCACAATATCGTCACCAGGTTGAATAGCTATCTTTACCAGGTCACCACCTACATCATATTCCCCGTCCCTATGAAGGCTGTTCCCTGCTCCACCCACTGTCACTACCTGATCCTCCTTCGTAAAATTCTTACATCACGCCCCTATGTTGTCAGTCATCTGAGCCAACCTTGCACTAGGCTTCAATATGCTGGTGACCTGGTACTCACTCCCCAACACTTCCTGCAATTGCTGTCCCACACCTCTAACGTGCGAACTACCTAGGCAGGAGAAATTTTTTCTTTGTGTTAGACTTTACAACTGATCTCGGCCTCCTAACTGTTGAAGCTGTTGAGGACTGCTGCATGTTATATTCACTTGCTGTACCGTGTTTTTAAAATATTTCGTATATCAGTCTCTTTCATATATAATTACAAGTGTTTCATTCAAGAGTATACACATACCACAAAAGAGTTGAGAATTTCTGATTTCCCTCTTGATGTCCAGTTAATTGCGTGACTTAATATATGATATTTGTTCATTTTGTTTTTCCTGTCCGTTCTGTTGGCTAAAGGTACATTATACCCTGATCAGTTGGACGTACGTGCTTGTTTTATGAATTTATCGTTTTTAACTATTTTAGTCAGTAGTATGTATACGAACCTTTTGGCACACAGTTGCAGTTTGTGCACTAGTTGGCAATACAGTCGCGGAATTGCAGTCGTTTTTGGTTGGGAACTAAAAAGCTCTAGATGGCGGACAGTGGAATATTTAAAAAGTTGGCGGGATATTGAAAACAAGCCGATTACGTTATGTATAAAATGACGGGAAATTTAAAAGTCATTGGTTGGTAAATGTTTAAAAAGTAAAAGATAATGCATGGACGGAATCAAGTAAAAGAAAAAATTGAGGGAAGTTAAGAAAAAGGGAACCGAAGTTGTTATTGCTGGGAAATTTAAAAATCCAACTAGCTTACGTGTGCTTTATGCCCCACCCCTCTGCTCTCCCCTTCCCTCCCCGGCACTATCTCCAGCCAATCATAGAGCTGTATTAGAATGAAACAACAAATGAAAAATCCATGACGGTGACTCTAACTCATTCCTGCTCATGGGAAAATTAAAAGTCCTCTTCCCCATCGTTTCTCTTCCTCCTTCAGCTAATCATAAAGTACTATAAAGGAGTTTTGTAAAAATTGCGTGAAATAATATTACTTCCGATGTACACATCAAGCCACGCTGCTTCCCCTCTCCCCTCCTCTCCTCCTCGCACTCTCAAACTAAACTAATATTACAGTGAGGTACCAGATACGTTGCAAAAAAAAATTACATAACCTCACATTGAAAGTCACAGATACGCATTACGTCTTTGAAAGATTACCATAATTTCCAAAAGATATTTAGATAACTAGGGCATATTATTATTATTATTATTATTATTATTATTATTATTATTACTAGGTGAATTGTGTCAAGTTACATCATTCCTGTGAGTGTAAAAGATGATTGTGGACATGAACACACGTCTGGCTTAATTTTAAAATTTACTCCAAGGTCAAAGACACGTCATATATACGTAAAATAGTGTCTTTCTATTTCATACGTCAAATACTCCGTACAAACATGTGATGTCTCTGTATTTCATACGTCAAACTCTACACTGTCTAAACACCTATGTCATTCACATCTCACTGCATTTTAAATGTGAAAAGCACTGTACACATCTGTGATCATCCTAAGTAATAATTTCGCTTTGTGTTTCATGTGTCATAGATACTGTACACACTTATGATCATTGAAAGTATTCATTTCTCTCAGTGGATCATGTGTCAAATATCTTGTACTCCTCGCACCTGTGTCATCAGGAATCAATTCCTGCAAATTTTTCCAGAAACTGCAGCAAGTTCGCTGAAACTATATTACATGAGATCTTATGTACCATTTTGTCTCGTCATTTAAATTAAAATATTTCCTCATAAAATCTCCTCTTACATATGCATGTCTCGCCATTAAATGTCATCTCCCTCAATATTTTTTTGTGAAGAATTATAAATACTCGAGCACTCGAAATTTTTTTGTCAGTAAATCACAGACATGCAAACAGTAAACATGTCACGTAACGTCACCTCAGCTCCTCATCTGTTTCTGCCTCATACAGAGTACCCGATGCAGAGAGACGGAAATATCTCCAAACGTCTCAGTTATTGTGATAAGATGCAACCTAGTTGAGAGACAGAGACACTCGCTGATGTTATGTGTGTTGCATGAAGGAGAGAATCTATAGAGGGAATATGAAGGAATAAAACACAAAAAATGCTCTACATATTTAATTTATTATATGCACAATTTTCTTTGCATACAAAGGTGTGTCATACATTTACAGTTTTCACATTTTTATGATGTTCACAATATGTTTTTTCAAGTATTTCCATAATACAGCAAAAATCAATTATACATTTACATTATGTATCAGTCACCATTTTCAAAGATTAATGTTATTTATACTTTTTATCTTCACAATAAAAAACGGTAAGCTATCTACATTACACGGAAGCATCATATAGGATGCGGTAATGTCCCTAGGGCAATGTATTTACTTTATCGGTTAGTAAATGACGTTTGTCAATGTGTGATATTATGTTGCTTAATAATCGAAATGCCTATATGCTTCGGTTGAATGAAAAACTGCTCAGTAGATTTACTTCCGAATCCAGGACTCTCTGCTTGTAATTATCAAAAGTTAGCCTAAATGCAGAAAATTGTGTTAAACCTTTAGGTATGCGCGTTATGTCAAGACCATACATTTTTGTGCGCAGACATACAAGTTTAGCAACAGGTTCTTCATTTACTTCATCTTTCATTAGCCCAACAGCTTCGTTATACACCAACGGAATAAAGTATTTGTTCCTCTCTGGGAATCCTGAAGTATCAACTTTGGTATGCACATCACATCTGATACCTTCGTAGATATTTGGAATTTTGATGTCTGTATAAGTGCCTGTAATGCAGTTTTACACAGTCTAGCGGCAAATTGTTGAATATATGCTCATAATGTAAGTCAAAAAGAAGCGTTTTAGAAGTATCTAAAATCGTCAGTCCCACAGCTATTGGTTTATGGTAGACTACATTTAGTTTACTCAGAATATGGTGAACAGATTCTCGTTAGGAACAACGCTGCTTTGAACATCATGTTCTGGAGTTCATGCAGGTCTCCCGACGACGCCCTCCCATGATGTTTCTAATATAAGGTCTTGCGTTTTTCACAAATCTTGCATGTTTTTGCCAAATATGGCATTATTTATAAGGTTTAAGAAATTCTTCGTCCATAGAGCTTGCCTGAATGATAAGATTCGCTGATTCTTTTTAATACCAATTTATTTTATAAACAATCTTTCAAATCCGCATAGTGAATGACAGTTGTTGTTATCATTCTAAGTCGTAATCAATTTTTTCGTTCTTTGCTGCCTGATAACAGCACCATTTCTCTGGGCATAGGAATAAACCTGAATGTAAATCGTGAAAACTTTCATGGTATTCGAGACCAACTTCCAGTATCTATCCTGTATTCAAATCGTCTAGCATATCCTCCACCACAAAAAAATCCGCGCTATCTCAAGGAAATCATTCCGAACTGGAGATGGGAATATGTTCAAACATCTCCTACCTGTATAGGCTGCTCAGATCAAGGTATGTGATGGAAGATTCGTCAATGCTTTCTACATAATCAAGTCATGAATTTGCTGTCGGTAACTCCATGTCTGCAAGAAACCTGAACAGTTCGGCCACCGACAAAATGGAGTTTGTTCGTTACCAGTTATAAACAACCATGCTTTACAAATTGTCAGCTGTGGATCAAATGCCTGTATAATGTACAGGATTCAGTTCAGATGTCTTAATGCAAAGAAGACAAATGTATTCAAATATGCTGGCATGGACAGGACATCGATTTTTATTTACAAATCAGGATACTCTTCAACTGAAAACATTCCACACAATGCAGGCTCTGTGGTACACAACTTGGGTTATCGTTCCGCCTGTTAACAAATGTCGGAACTTTTCGATTTCAGGAAACTGATCATGCAGTAGAATAGATTCATTGCTTACAAATTGATAAGGAAAAACGTCCTTCTTAACTTAATTAGATTCATGATCATCCAGAAAATATATCCCCATTTATTTTGAGGTCATCAGACTTCAGTAACACCACATTTTTCATGGAGTCAGGTCAGAAAATTTAGCGAACCAGTAGATCTTAAATTCACATTGCAGTGCCCCTCTTGGTGCCTTACTAATAGACTCTTTGTGAAGGATTTATTTATATTTTCCCACATTCGATTGTAGAATAGAAACACAACATGGATGTAATATAATTTATTGATCACCATCGGTTGGCTTTTGTTCAGACAGATTAAAAAAAATGGTTCAAATAGCTCTGAGCACTATGGGACTTAACTTCTGAGGTCATCAGTCCCCTAGAACTTAGAACTACTTAAACCTAACTAACCTAAGGACACCACACACATCCATGCCCGAGGCAGGATTCGAACCCGTGACTTAAGCGGTCGCGCGGTTGCAGGCTGTAGCACCTAGAACCGCTCGGCCAATCCGGTCAGCTCAGACAGGCTCGTGATCAAGGAATGCCCACCGTAATTGCTCACATTGTGAAATACGGCGTGCATAGTCTATCGAGATCTACACTTCCCACTGCAGTTAGGATGTTGTGGACTTGAGTATGCATCTGTGAAACGACTATCGTTCCGGTGGCTCACATGAATTTCCTCAAATGGTTTCTCGCAAATATGAAAGACTTTTTCTGAGTGAAACACCGGTCCCTTCCGACAGTTTTGTTTTCTAATACAGAGACATTCCCAATCCTAGCAACTGCATTAGAGCTGCTGAGTAAACTATTCCACGAATCACTGTCTCTATACAAATTTAACTGGGAATATTACTGGTTATAGATGCAGTGTATGTAATAGGCGATACTGAGTGGTCTATGTAAATGTACCTAATCGGAATCATTACTATGAGCACCACCAGCAACACGTTATAGTATACATTCTGTATCAGCATAACTCACGAAGGGAGTTTCAGTTTGTTACCAAATTTGCACATTTCACAAAACTGAAAACTGTTTCCTGTCATGACACTGGTGACAGATTTCATTTTGGCACAGTAGACTGAGAAATCATGCAATCTTCCCTGGGAATAAAAATAACAATGTGTTCTACAAATACAATATAATGATGAGAAGGAGTAATGCTAATCCACGTGAGCCCCGACGAGTATTTTATATGTCAAAAAGACATTTATCTGCGTTATTGTCGACCTGCAACATTAACAAACTGACATGTTTCTCGTGACAGTATTATGTAATATACTGTCGTACAGCTTTAAATTCTTTGTATTTCCTCTTGTCTTCCACTTTCGTGCTTTTTTTTTTTTTTTTTTTGAAATGTGATCATGATGGAGCTCTGAAGAGAATGCTATATTTTCAGAGTTCAATGTGTTTGCATACAGAAAATAGGTACATGCTGTGAATTCTCATTTACAAGACACAATAGTGCCAGAAATGACCACTGAAAACATAAATGACTTCAAGTTTATTATTACATGTTTATTTACTATGTATTTGGGTACAAAATCTTTTATTTTCATTAACGTTAATGCACAGTTGATTTATTTTCTTCAGAGTTCAGCAAAAATTGCAGACTTGGAAAGTTTCCAGTTTTTCCAAAAGCTGTTCTGTCACCTCGATTGAGTAACTTTCGGTGAGATCTGCAAACAGTTACGGACGTGCATTCTATGTATTGAGGTGCACCTGACTTGTCTCTAGGAAGAAAAAGCTGTGGAGCAGCGAGCAATAGATTTTAATAGGGAGGTTAATTTGAGGAACTTTCGTCTCGAAAATGGGAAAACAGGCATAAAATGAGTGTCTAGGCCACCTCAATCCAGGCCTATTATCTGTGACACCAGTGTATGTTCGTCTTCTAAATGCAGACTTGACAGCATCCGATTCAAGATCATCTAATTAAATGCATTTTGCTGGCGGTTCACCCGTTTCAATAATATGATTAGGGAAGTGCATGAACGCTTAGCCTACCAAGGTGGCCTTTTTCTGCAGAATCTTTGCTTCATCTCCTTCTTCTTGCCGGCTTGCACCCCCAGCTGCCTGATCAGGAGGACCGCAGATTCCGTATGAGGGGAAAAAAAAAACACACATATGGATTCATGGATTTGACGAAATCTATGTATGAGTGACAGACTATATTCAGAGTAGCAGTTTTTTCTTATTTCCGACTCCCAACTGCCTTTTGTGCAGAAACAATTCTTCTTCCTATAGATATTTATTTCCCTAGCTGCTTTAACAGGTTTTGAGGAGCTCAGAACGCGGTTATAACTCTTAGGCTGAACCACAAATGACTTCTGCATGCTGATGCTCTGCTTTGCATACCCTGCATCTCCCCTCAAAACACTGTGGAGGAGGATTCGCCTGAAAACCAGAGCTTGCAATACTGCAGGAACTCCGATTCTGTAACAATGAATGAGAAAAAGCATGCTGATAAAATAAAATGCATAAAAATGATATACCATGTAAGGTGAAGAAGTTTCATGAAATGAAGAAAGAAGACTTATATTTTTCTATAGACATTTATCGCACATGTGGAATTTCCGACTCTACTCGACTGATTGTTCAGCTGACGATGCAGAGCTGACTGCTATGACCTGGAGCTCACTTTTTATACCCTCTGAATAAGTTCCAGATACATCCGGAAATTTCCTGCTGGTGCTGAGTCAAAATTCTTGTCTCGTGTGTGGAATCAGAGATGCGCAAGAATATTCCCAGGAAATGCCAGTTCCCCACAGACACGAAGTGTGTCTTTTCCTTACAGGACACAAACTGAGACTTGTTTTACGACGAGAAACAGGACAGTTTGGAAATATTTACCAGAGATTAAATCCGGAGCTTGTCCCACTTGGCTTCTCTCGACTTCAAGCCTCTGCAAGCCGAGTAGACATTCTGCGTCCAATAAAAATGTCATGCGAGAGCAGTCCATCTGAGTTTTTCTTATAACATGCATTTGATTATAAGTGACTGATCGTAATTTCTTCCGTAGATGAACTGAAAGTGTTGGGTGAAAAATAGGGCCATTCTTGAATATAAAGTGTGTGTAGCGAGAGAGGCAGACAAGTACCCCAAGGTGTCTGTCTGCGAGACAACGTCAAGGCGGCTGCGGGTAATCTAATCTCTCTCTAGGACACGACGACTCCTTGCATTGTCTTGCAGTGTTGTAGAATATGGTGCTTTCTTCAACTCTCACAAACGCGCATCTTATGAGAGTGGGAAAACTTATTTAAACGCGGAAATATCATACAGATAAGTAAGGTCCACTTGAACCGTTTTCTCCGGTTTCTAAGAAGCGCAACACATTCACATTCGTGAGATTGTAGGAATATCTCAAGGAGAGAGATCTTCTTCTTTGTAAATGTGTTGTAAACATTTTATATTGCACCCCAGGGATGTTTGCGTACGTAATGGTACTCGAATAATAAATACATAAAAAAAGTTTTGCATCACTACGGTTCCAAGAGTTCCGGAACCCGTACAGAAAATTTGAACATATATCAACATAAACATCATTTCCGCACTTTCTGTTGCCTATGAAAACCACACATTGCATGAGGTACCACCATACAGCGAGACCTTCAGAGGTGGTGGTTAAGATTGCTGTACATACCGGGGCCTCAAATTCCCAGTAGCACGCCCTCTTCCATTCATACATGTCTGTATTAGTCGTGGCATAGTTTCCACAAGTTCATCACGGCACTGTTGGTCCAGATTGCCCCCCTCCTCAACAGCGATTCGGCGTAGATCCCTCAGAAGGGTTGGTGGGTCACGTGGTCCATAAACAGCCCTTTTCAATCTATCCCAGGCTTGTCGATATAACCCTATCATGGGGAACATTCTGGCCACTCTACTCGAGCAATGCCGTTATTGTGAAGGAAGTCACTCACAAGATGTGCACGATGGGGGAGCCAATTGTCGTCCATGAAGACGAACGGCTCGCCAATACGCTGCAGATGTGCTTGCACTATCGGTCGGAGGATGGCATTCATGTATCGAACAGCCGTTACGGCGACTTCCATGACCACCAGCGACGTACGTCAACTCCACATAATGCCACTCAAAACTGCACTCGCTGGACAGTGTGTCTAAGGCTTTCAGCCTGACGGCGGTGCATTCAGACTCGTCTCCGACGGTTGTCTGGTTGAAGTAATATGCGACACTCATCGGTGAAGAGAACATGATGCCAATCCTGAGCAGTCCATTCGGCATGTTGTTGGGCCCATCTGTACCGCGCTGCATGGTGTCGTGGTTGCAAAGATGGGCCTCGTCGGACCAGGCAACATGTTTCCTGTCATCAACAGTCCAAAGGCGATGTTGACGGGTCCAGGCGAAGCGTCCAATTATCAAGGGTTCACGAGTAGGCCTTTGGCTCAGAGAGCCCATACCGATGATGTTTCGTTGAATGGTTCGCACGCTGACAATTGCTGATGGCTCAGCATAGAAATCTGCAGAAATTTGCGGAAAAGTTGCACTTCAGTCACAATGAACGATTCCCTTCAGTCTTCGTTGGCCCTGTTCTCGCAGGATGTTTTCCGGCCACGGCGATGATGGATATTTGATGTTTTACCGGAATCCTGATATTCAAGGTACACTTGAGAAATGGTCGTACGTGAAAATCTCCACTTTATAGCTACCTCGGACATGCTCTGTCCCATCGCTCGTGCGCCGTCTATAACACTACGTTCAAACTCGCTTAAATCTTGCTAATCTGCCTTTGTAGCAGCCCTAACCGATGTAACAACTGCGCCAGACACATGTTGTATTATACAGGCGTTTCCGACCGCAGCGCCGTATTGTGCTTGTTTACATATCTCTGTACTTGAATACGCATGTTTATACGACTTTCTTTGGCGCTTCAGAATATATACATAGTCTTCACCTCCATTCCTTCAGTACTATAGTGTTATAATAAGACAAAATGGAGAAATATAGAGAGAATAGTTAGTTTGAAGTACAGATAAATGTTGTTACCCTTTTCTTATAAGGAAACCTTGGGGGGAAATTGTGGACACCTACGAGAGGAATGAGGGACACCCGGGCGAGTAGTGGCCACCGCATAAAATAACCATCTTCACCGTCACTCAGTAGTGCGTGTGTGTATGTGTGTGTGTGTGTGTGTGTGTGTGTGTGTGTGTGTGTGTGTGCGTGTGTGTGTGTGTGCCTGATTTTCACAAAAAAATGAAACTTGGCACAATTTTTATGCATCAGAGTCATAATAATATTACGCCACAGATACGTAAATATATTTGGAAGATAATTATTATCTTTAAGGGAAATAATGCACATAATGACTTTTTCCACTTAAGGATATGTAATTTTTTAAGCTGCGTGTGTGGTGCGTTATTTCAATACTATACTATTATTGGGTGGAAAAATGAGGCGGCCTAAGTTTAAAAGCATAATTGGTTTGTGTCGTTCAGCTTGGAAATATTTTATTAATAGGACATAAATGGAGGGGGAGAAGAAAAGCTGCATGGATTGATATGAGTGTCGGAAATAATGCAATTTGGCACAGTTTTTACGCATTACTTTAATACTATGCTCTCACTGGTTGCGAAGAGGAGAAGGGTTTGGGGCATGAAGCACAAGTGAGGTAATCGGATTTCTTAAAAAAATTCCAGCGCATTTTTGAATTTCCTTAGTTTCTTTGTACTATACACCATCTGCTGTCTTTGATGTTTTTAGATTTACCCAAAATTTCTTTTAGATTTCCGGCCCCTTTATACTCAGGGAAACTGGCTTATTTTGGGTTTCTCGCCACCCTTTTTTTAATTTCCCACTGTCTGGCGTCTTGGATTTTTTAATCACCCGCCAAAATCGACATCACTGTCAAAACTGCGGTACCTGAAACTGTGTGCCAAATAGTTGGTACACATAGTACTTTAGTCTCCAAATAATGATTTCCTAGGAAGCACATTATCTCGGTTAATCTTGCAGCCGTCGTTACGTTATAGTCTTTGGCTATGTTTTCTAGGTTATTTGCTGCTAATTCTGCATGTATATACATACATTTACATATACGTCCTTTCCTAACATGCTACTCATGTATTACCTGTTTCGCTCGTAAATGAAAGAGAGCGAGGGAAAATGATTGTCTGTATGCCTCTCTGTTAATCTGTCTTTACAGGCCTCAAATTAGATAAATATCTGAGGCAGTAGAATGTTTCTGCAGGCTGTCATAAACGATGGTGCTGTAAATTTAATCGATACTATTTCGCTAAATATCGACTTCTTCACTCCAAGGATTTTCGTATGGGCTCAAGGACCTTTTCCGTTACATTCTACGACTAATCGGACCGACTGGTAACAAAACTGGCAGCAAATCTTGGAACTGTTTTGGTGACTTCCTCTAATGCAACCTAGTGAAGTTCCCAAAAATTTAACTGTACTAAACATTGGATCATACAATAGTTTCAGTTGTCTTTACATGTCCGCCAGACCTTCCGGGGTATCTGCCCCGGGTGGCAATTTCAGGGGACGCTAGATTCATATTCTTGAAGAAAATAACATTGTTTCACATCCAGGGCACGTTGGTCTCTCGATTATTCATATGATTTGGAAACGAATCCCTGTTATTTTTGAACGTTTCTGAATACGTTATAAGTTGATTTCTGAACGAATCATAAATTGATTTTTGAACGCGTGCATAGTGTACGTGATATCCCTACCAGGGGAATCCCCGTCGCATCTAGGAATAAAATACACCACTGGAAATTAATATTGCTACACCATGAAGATGACGTGCTACAGACGCGAAATTTAACCCACAGGAAGAAGAGGCCGTCATACGCAAATGATTGGCTTTTCTGAGCATTCACACAAGGTTGCCGCCGGTGGCGACACCTACAACGTGCTGACATGATTAAGATTTCAAACCGTTTTCTCATACACCAACAGCAGTTGACCGGCGTTGCCTGGTGAAACGTTGTTATGATGCCTTGTGTAAAGAGGAGAAATGCGTTCCATCACGTTTCCGACTTTGATAAAGGCCGGATTGTAGCCTATCATGATTGCGGTTTATCGTATCGCGACATTGCTGCTCGCTTTGGTCGAGACCCAATGACTGATAGCAGAATATGGAATCGGTGGGTTGAGGAGGGTAATACGGAACGCCGTGCTGGATCCCAACGGCCTCATATCACTAGCAGTCGAGATGACAGGCATCTTATCAGCATGGTTGCAACGTATCGTGCAGCCACGTCTCGATCCCTGAGTCAACAGATGGGGACATTTGAAAGACAACAAGTATCTGCACGAACAGTTCGACGACGTTTGGAACAGCATGGACTATCAGCTCGGAGACCATGGCTGTAGTTACACTTGCGCTGCATCACAGACAGGAGCGCCTGCGATGGTGTACTCGTCGACGAACCTGGGTGCACGAATGACAATCCGTCATTTTTCGGATGACTCCAAGTTCTGTTTACAGCATCATGGTGTTCGGATCCGTGTTCGGCGACATCGCGGTGAACATGCATTGGAAGCGTGTATTCGTCATCGCCATACTGGCGTATCACCTGGCGTGATGGTATGGGGTGCCATTGCCCTCTTGTTCGCACTGACGGCACTTTGAACAGTAGATATCACATTTCAGATATGTTACGACCCGTGGCTCTACCCTTCATTCGATTCCTGCGAAACCCTACATTTCTGCAGGATAATGCACGATCGCATGTTGCAGGTCCTGTACGGGTCTTTTTAATACAGAAAATGTTCGACTGCTGCCCAGGCCAGCACATTCTCCAGATCTCTCACCAATTGAAAACGACTGGTCAATGGTGGCCGAGCAACTGGCTTGTCACAATACACCAGTCGCTACTTTTGATGAGCTGTGGTATCGTGTTGAAGCTGCACGGGCAGCTGTACCTGTACACGCAATCCAAGCTCTGTTTGACTCAACGCCCAGGCGTATCAAGGTCGTTATTACGGCCAGAGGTGGTTGTTCTGGGTACTTATTTCTCAATATCTATGCACCCAAATTACGTGAAAATGTAATCACATGTTAGTTCTAGTATAATATATTTGTCCAATGAATACCCGTTTATCATCTGCATTTCTTCTTGGTGTAGCAATTTTAATGGCCAGTAGAGTACTTCCCCGCAGACAAAAGGGGACAGGTCTATACGAGGTGAGCCGAATAAATCCGAATGGGTGAATGCTAATTGCTGTTTGTTTATGTAGTTGTCTGGGTGTGTGAATGATCAGCGTTGTTATAATTATTAGCGAAATCCATAGATCCGGACTACGAAAGTGAAAGTAAACGACTAATAGGATTAACAGGTTAGAAAGATTACATATTAATCTTCTCGGTGTATCCAAGAAAATGAAATTTTGACAGAATATTTTTGCAAGATCGCTACGCTACTGAGGGCCAGTTGAACACAGCTCGGATAGCAGCCGCTTAAGCTCTCTTCTCGCGGAAAACTCGTTTTACGAACACGTAATAATTCCTAACAAGAGCAATAGCGCGAGGTAAGCGAACTGGAGATTCTGTCAGGGTTAGTGAAGTTAATTGGAGAATAAGTTTTGACTGTGGAATAAATCAGGAAATTTGTGGTAAGGTCTTGTGGGACCAAACTGCTGAGGTTATCGGTCCCTAAGCTTACACGCTACTTAATCTAACTGAAACTAACTTACGCTAAGGACGACACATACACACCCATGGCGGAGGGAGAACTCGAACCTCCGACGGGGCGAGCCAAGCGGACCCTGGCAAGACGCCTTGGACAACGCGGCTACCCCGCGATGCTTTTGGCAATGGCAGGAATAGTTACTGAATAAGTTATGACAAGATTGTTTGTTAGTACGTGGAAGGAGAAGCAGTGGGGGCATCACACAAATTGTATGGAAGGATATGACGAATCCAAATTTGTATAAAAATTCCATACTAACACTTTTCGATCTCAAGGTTGAGAAACTGGAGCGAATGAAAGAAATGTGAAACTATTTCCTAACATAAAACATTTTGCTTGTAGCAGACCTAACAGGCATTTGATATCGGCGCTTCCTGAATTATGTTCTGTCGTGTTATTTATGTAAATGAGGTACATAAAAGTGACCATTTGTGCGAAAACAGTCTCGCTTATTTGGTCTGTGCTAAAATTACTGCAGTATCAGAAAAGCTTATTTCGTTTTATCTAGCTGACAGTGACAAAACAGACGTAATAAAATTGAGAAACCACACCAGTCTTGGATAGTGTTCGTATGTTAGGCAACGACATATTGATTTTTCATGCAACAATATGTTTGATGAACTTCTATATGGTAATAGACTTTCGCAAACGAGGAAGCTGTAGCAAGATTAGAGAGAAAAAAAATGTTGGGACCTAAAGATTGAAGAAGTATGTACTGCCTTGCTTGTCTATTGGCTTTACTGGTATTATTTCACCTATATTTAATTTTATGTCACACAAAAGAGATAGTTATTAGCTAAGTTGCAAATTTTCTGACGAGTTCTTATGCTCGCAGTTTCAAATAATACTACCCAGTATTATTTGTCAGTTTTTTCTAAGGGGAGTAGGATTTCAAACCGGTGGACTGGGAGCTGAAGAGGCATCAAAGGACATTTTAATTTCCACTGTTCTGAATATAGGTTTGATGGCTTCCATTACAAAGCATACACGCTTGAATTCTACACAGCGAAATACAGTGACGTGCGATAGAAGAATGCTGTGTGAAGAGATGCGGCTATGCGCGTTGACACACTTAAGATCAAATAACACGTCTTACATTTCTTCAAACATGAATGTTTTATATATCAAACTCTTCAGAAAGATATGCATTAAATGATAATTAATGAAAACCCTCAGCTGCCGACAGGTGTTGATATACCTCGATGGGGACAGCTGAAAATATGTGCCCCGACCGGGACTCGAACCCGGGATCTCCTACTTACATGGCAGACGCTCTATTCATCTGAGCCACCGAGGACACAGATGAATAGCGTGACTGCAGGAGCTTATCCCTTGCACACTTCCCGTGAGACCCACATTCCCAACTGTCGAGTCCCGGTCGGGGCACACATTTTCAGCTGTACCCATCGAAGTAGCTGAGGGTTTCAATTAACTGTCATTTATTCTAGAGAAGCTGCACAGTCATCAATGATATCTCTTCTTTCGACTTACTATCTTCATAAATATAGACGTGCGCTATTCAGTGTCCTATCTCAAACGCTCGAGGGGTCGTTAATCTGGCACTGGCTACAAGTTATCTTACTTATTTGTTCTGATTCGCCAAGTTGCAGTTGCACGTTTAATCTAATTCAGTGAGTCAACCGGCATACCGTTGATACAGTTTATGTCAACAAATATAAATTCTGTCTAAGTCATCGCGAATACTCGTACAGTCAGCCATAGGCGAAACTTACCGTACACAACATAGTCATCAAATGAGTACTTTATACAGATATATTTTATATAAATGGAGAACAGGAAAGCAGGAAAGGTCGTTTCACCCTTCCATGGGGCATGTGTAGCGTGCCTTTGTGTCTGATTAAGGCTCTTCGTCAATAAAAACGTACTACTCTGTATCACGGAGAGCCAGTCACATATTTAGCTACCTATTCAGTACACTTGAACCTTTGGCCATATTCGACATTGTGGTGTGACGCTTTCCGGAAATTTAGAAGTATATTACCTTCATTTTGGTTGCGTCCATGGTTCACATAGCACTGGATGAGAAAGGGCGACTTGCGTTTCGCACAGGCGTCACTTTCTAAATTCAGGCTAATCTATGAACTGAAACTATTCTCTTTCTTCTCCATCTCATTGCATTCGAGCTCAGAAGGTGCATAAGTATCCTGAAGAAATCTGACTTCAATGGAAACTGGTCTGCAATTTTGCACATCGTTTCGTTTGCTACTTTTATGGCCGGGTGCGACATGCGCTTTCTGGGGCTGCTTCGAAGTGTCCGCTGTGCGAGAGATTCACAATGTATTAGAATTAACGTAGTTGTCGCTGCCAACCGACCGCGTGGTGAATATATGCCGGGGCTGGACTTCAGTTAAGTAGTTTTAACTCGACATGGTACCACGGTACTATAGGTTTTAATTTTAATGTTGACTGTGCCTTACTCAGGCATGCAACAGTAATTTTATGCTTCTGAAGAAGCCTAGATTAATTTAGCCGAAACCTGGTAAAGACCAGAAAAGTTTTGCAACTGAGGCGGATTCTTCAATATATTAGTCTACCACAGCTGATGACGGGGCTGCAATTGGCTAAAAATTCTTAGATGTGAAACGTATTTATGAATTGTGAAAAATAATTTCTTTGTAACTTCCTCTCTGTCCAGAACTTCTGAACTACATTTGTTTCTGTAATTTGATCATGACGACTGTTATGTACTCCGTCAGAATTAAAGACTCAGCTTTTCTTCTTGATTGTTTCATTAACTATAGTCACCATCCGTAGCCAAAGTCAGGTCTGTTCGATGTAATACGTCTCTAATTGATGGCCTGTTAAACTAGTTTCTCCAAATAATTTATGGTCTAGGCATTCAGAAATACTTCGCAAGACCGACTCTCGTTACTGAAAGTGGGCGCATAACTACCTGTTTTAGTTCATGATGACAATTGCGGAAACAGTTATCAAAAGCTCGAGTGTTTTATTCGAGTGACGCTGCTCGTAATCAGAGAAAGACTCCAAAGTCACATTAATATTCCAGTACATTTCAGTAGGTTAAAGTCTCCTTCTAGTATATCTCACCAACGTAATTTTCTTTCAGTAATCCTGCAACCTGTAGAGCAAAATAGTGTGACCAATAGAAACATCCGATGACTAATTTGAATGCACTTATGCAGGAGAATCGCATTCACATTGGATCACAGTCAATGTCGACCTCATTACTCTTAATGTTTTAATGCACTGCAGTAAACACACCCGCTCCCGAATTATGTAACAGGTCCTTTCGAAATGCGTCCCATTTCCTCGTTAAATATTTCGGATCTTACAACTCTGGCTTTCGTGTCAGAGAGTAATCTGCACGTACCAGCTTTCATGGAGAGCTATGATACCTGGGACTTTATTATGAATGCTTCACCAATTAATTATGAGCGTCTAGATTCTTTTAGCTTCTATGCTTTGATCGCGATTCGAGTTTGCTCTTTGTATGTCGACTGATGAGCGTTCATTAGAGTAGATCGAAATTTCGCCTAGCTTAAAATAACCGTATCCGCACTCGGCTTGTTCTCTACGACCTGGGTACCTCCTTCCAATGTGTAGAGCGACTCTGAGATCAGTAGATCGTTCCCTGAATAGCTAAAAGCTATCAGGTCTTCTGTAAATAAGAAGAGTATTCGAAATCACATCAAAATTTTGTGAAAAGATACGGTAGTGAATGCTGGGAAAGATTCATTGTTAATGTTGAAGATGACACTAAAACTGATAATAGTCCTGTATCTCAAATAGAGATAAAAGAATTAAAAGGAACTTTAACTCTGACAAAGAACTGGAAAGCTACTAGCCGAGATGGATTTAATGGTGAATTAATCAAATATGGAGGAATCATTTTAAAATTTTGCTTCCTCCATTTTTTAAATACTGTATGTGTCGGACCAAAATGTTCTATGCCTGAAGAAGGGAACACAACTAAAGTTATTACTATATTTAAAAAAGGCAATATGAAAGCAACAGCAAATTATAGAGGAATAAGTCTCTAAATGCTGTGTGTAAGATTTATAGGAAAACTCTTAGTCAAAGCCTACAAACTATCGCTGATGCAATAATCACAGAGTAACAATCACGCTTCAGAAATGGGAGTTCATATAATGATATTATATTTATAATAAGAGAAATTACTGAAAAACGACAGCAATTTCGCTCACAGACACGCATTTACTATTTACTGATTATGAGAAAGCCTTTGATATGGTAAAAAGACCCCTTCTGTGGAAAACATTGGAAGTAAAAGTTATGCTATACACCTTATTAATGCTATAAAGAGTCTATTTGCCAATACAAAAATAATTATATGTTGTGTTCGAAAATGTCAGATGAAATTTTAATAACTGAAGTTGTTCGACAAGGGAGCAGCTTGTCACCCACTTTATTTAATTCATATATTGACGACCCAGTTGTGAAGCGGAAAGATGAAATACAATTACAAATTAAAAAACCATCTGTCATACCATCGAGTGCTCTGTTATATGCTGATGACCAGATAATTATACAGTGAACAGAAGATTACTTACGAAGAGTAGTGTATAGTTTGAGCAAAAATTCTATATATAATAACAATATCTATAACTATGACAAAGATAATTCTCTTCCAAATGAAAGAATCCAGTCAAATCTAAAATAATACTAAGTGAGAAAGTCTTAGAGGAAGTATTCCACTTCAATTATCTGGAATGTGATGTGACCAAGACATTGAGTAGAAGGTTAATGAACATCAATTTATCTGCAGAACAATTTGAAGACCTTTGGGATGGAAAACAAGAAAGAAACATAAATGAAATATATAAGGGATAGTAATAAAATGGGTAAAAATAAGGAATGAAACGATAAGATTACACTTAAAAATATTTTCACTTGATGATAGGATAGAACAGATAGTATAAATTGGGTCATTTTGATAGAATGAATGACAGAACATGGATTTCCATAAAAGGTAATAAATTATTTGCCGTGGAAAGAGAGAATATGTAGATGTAGTAACAAATGGCTTGAAGGATGACAGTGAAACAGAGCAGAAATAGTTAGAACGAGATTATGATTTCAGAATATTTAATATAAGTTCTTCTCCATTCCATTGTGACTGCGAGTATATGATTCATTTTAAGAGTGGTTCTTACACTTATGCCATCATTCCACATTAAATATGTCAGAATACAAGGGAAATTCAACGATCTGTCAGTAAGCTGATCGTGCAATAGTATGTCTTTTGGTCTGGCCGTGCATAATTTTTATGTTTGACTGACTATGAATTCATCTGAGTCATCGCGGTAGTGGTGTTAAGTGATTTATGGGAACAACAGAATGCCGAAAGTATTATAAATGGGCGAGTATTCAAATATGGCTGCTCTAAAATAGGTCAGCTAAGGAGAAACGAACATTAGAAGGCAGAAGTTATTAATCGCAGTTTCTAGTGCGCTCAGGCGGCTCAAAAACTGTGTGGTATCGATACAACCCCACGAGCATCATAGCAACAGAATAGACGCCAATAGCAGCCGCACGGCATCTAGTGGACCCAACTGTGTGCACCTGCTGAGTCACGCCTCCACTGACTGTGGATTAAGAGTGCCCATTGCTGCGGCAATTTAGCACGGCTGACGGCAGCCACTCATTCACTTGCACTTGGAACCTCATTGCGACGACACCATCGTTCGTGCTTACTTTATGGAGCCTCATCCTGGTTGATATCGTGATAGCTGGACTTTCTCTTTGCATAGTTTGTAACGACTCTTCGAGCGATGGAGAAATACAACTTAACTAAACCTTGTGTTTACTACGTCAACTTGTTCAGTAGTCATTTCTGCTCCTGCCTAGCTTTGCTCTGGACGACAGTTGCCGCACCACTCTACAGATCACCTATCCTTACTTTTGTATATAACACCTTAAATAGTAAGGCCCTGCTTTTAGACCGCTTTCGGCACCTAGTTTCAATCTACAAAGTGGGGGCTATATTTTATTACTGCCGCTCTTCTTCCAGGAGTGCTCGCGGCCGCACTGTGGGGGAACGCCAGCTGTGACAAAGAGGGCCACTAAATCAGTCCGCAGAAGCCCCCAGCGATATTGAAATGCGCTGTGTTACCGAAATGGCAAGCTGTCACCGGGCAATGCGAACGCGTCTGGGGGCGCGTCACATCAAACGCGTCCCGCGTCGAGAATCCGCTGCGAATGAAAGGACCGCGGCAATACATCTCCCACAACAATTACGTCCCACTGAAAAGCTCTGTGACCGATATTGTCCACCGAATGTAAATGTTGTGTTAAACGTGCATCAGTCAGTCGCGTTATTAATTAACTCGGGTACAATTGGCTGTGAGCCTTGATGAGATGAAACTTAATCGACAAATACAACGCAAAAACGTGTCACTTATGAATTCACATCGTATTAACATGGGCCTGCTTCAGGCATTCATCCCAAAACAGGATACTCGACATTTTTTTTATTTGTGTGTGTGTGTGTGTGTGTGTGTGTGTGTGTGTGTGTGTGTATGGTACACCGTACAGCGCCAAATTTTGTCTTGTGTATGAAACTTATTCCGATGTAACGAAGCTTGTTCGAGTATAAATTAACAAGTTTTGTTATACCTAGATCATACTGTGAAAGTAAACAGCAATAAAAAGAAAGACAGACCATTAGTTCAAATGGCCCGGAGCACTATGGGACTTAACTTCTGAGGTCATCAGTCCCCTAGATCTTAGCTCTACTTAAACCTAACTAACCTAAGGACATCACACACACTCATGTCCGAGGCAGGATTCGAACCTGCGACTTCAGCGGTCGCACGGTTGCAGGCTGTAGCGCCTAGAACCGCTCGGCCACCCTAGCCGGTAGACCATCAGTAAACGGTACAGCTGTCCTATAGGGGTGACAAACTTGATGAGCTCTGAAAATGTGTGACGAATCAGTGCAGTTGAAATCACAACTACAATTTTCCTTCCAGTACTCTCTAACAGATTTTGCTACGTGTAAATAGTTAATTTATTCGAAATGGCTCTGAACACTATGCGACTTAACTTCTGAGGTCATCAGTCGTCCAGAACTTAGAACTAATTAAACCTAACGAACCTAAGGACATCACACACATCCATGCCCGAGGCAGGATTCGAACCTGTGACCGTAGCGGTCACTCGGTTCCAGACTGCAGCGCCTAGAACCGCACGGCCACTGCTGCTGGCAATTTATTCGAATCTTCTAAACTGATTACGAACTTAATTACATGCCGTGTTACAAATATCTAAAATGTGTACGTACGTGTACAAAGTGTTTCCATAAGAGTGTGCAAAAATGTAACGGGACATAGAGAATGCTCCACGGAACAATTTGAGGAAGGCAGCTGAAAGAGATATAGAAGTAAACTTGTCTACCTTTTTGCCTAGCATTAGTGTTTTCCATCTTATTTACAACTAACAGATTACACGTTAACACGTACTGTGCTGTTTATTTAGGTGTACAGTCTTTATTTCTGGCTAGGAAACGAGGTAGTCGAGACTGATTACAAGGAAGTATTTCCTGGTTTCGGATGGGAAGGGGAGGTCCCTGATTATGGAGTCCCCTTGATTATTTCTTATGGGGATATCTAAAGTCACTTGTGTATGAGACCACAGTGGATACGGGGATGGAATTAATTGCCAGAGCTGTAGCTGTCTGTGAAGGATGCGTTAGAGTCTTGTTCGCCCCTGTCATGCTGCATTGAGGTTTCAGCACGTGACGTAAGACTCAGTACAAATGGTACGTTCATTGTGTCAGTGATGGTACTTGCAGTTAACTGTAACTAATATAAAAAAGAGTGTGCATTACTGTGATATTATTCGTAGTATCTCCTTATGCTGGCTTCTCCGACCCCGGGTTCCCTATCTCTAATTATTCAGTAGAACATCTTGCACGTCCTTTTAAATTTTTGCGCGCTCTTACAAACACACCCTGTATACACTGGTAATTTTATTTCAAATCTTATTATGAAAAGTTTCTTAACCCGCCAGTGTGAGTGCGCGTGGGACCTCCTGTGTGTGTGTGTGTGTGTGTGTGTGTGTGTGTATGTGTGCGTACGTGAGTGCGTAACAGAACATAACAGTTCCACCCGACTCACAACGAACTATAAATATAACGAATATCTCCCATGGGTCTCGCATAAATTTTCAAATGACTGAGAGTATTTACAAACAATATCATATTATTAAATAGTACCTACTGTGGCGGTACGCCACATAACGTTATAAAAACGATACTGAATAACTTCGCAAGTATACCAAAACTGACGTCGTGATAAAAGATAAATATTATCTCAGAAAAATAACAACGACTCTGTAATCAATTAATATGATCTGCGAATGTAATTACAATCTCTGTTTCTTTTTGCAAAAATATCGCTCGCTCTTCTCGTTTGTTTCTTCGTAGTGTAAGAAGCCTTTTTGTGATGAGGCACGAAAACGCGTACGTTTTATGTAATATTTAGTCTAAATTAAACAAATATTATTGAAAAGTGTTGCTAATGTTTATCTGTACCAGCTCCTATATTGATGAAGTTGTAAATTTAAGGTCTTCATGCAAATTTTATAGGGGAACATTGCTGCAGAGGTCAGCGCCATTGTTCGAAAAGATAATGGCCCATAGTCGCAATAAATATCTTGGTATTCGCTAATTCTGGCAAGTAAAAATAAATGTTAATGTAGGGGATTTCTAGCTGGTCTTCCTTGAAAAGAATAAAATTAATCAGTATTGCCAATTTTAATTCATATTAGAGTAAACCTCGTTCTGTAAGTTTGACAGACCTCCATCAAGCAAAAGAGAGTCTACTTACCCTAGATTCTTCACAAGAGTAAGAATTAATAACAAACATCCGATTAATCAACAATGGTAGTTACGCATCCGGTACACATCTAGTTGGTGGTATCTTTTAATATAAATACACCACGGGCAAACTAGCTGCGAGAAGTACCACAGCGTAGTCACTGACGTAAATAATTTTCCAATTGTGATGCAGACACAATAACACTAACTCCGATTTTTCACAATATATAACTACTAATACATAAAGAACCACCAGACTACTCGTCGAACTATTAGAGGGGCGACCGTAAGATGTCCAGAGTGTGGCTATCTATTCCTGTCACCCTGTTAGCAGCAAACCGCCAATTCCTCGAAGAATCGAACTCCTATGTTTGAATAAGATTTCCTTTATCACCCTGTTTTCGAGATTGGCGCCCGAAGACGCTGTGGAGGATACGTGTAACTCCGTGGTAAACAGCCCAGACCATACACAATCACATTGTGCAGAAATCGTAATATAGCAAACAGTCCTACAGTAGCTAGTCAACCCATGGAGCTTCATTGGGGAGAAAAGGCCAAAACGGAGTGAAAACTATGAAGAATGCAGCAAGGGAGAGTAATGACTATACTAGGTCACCGCTGCTCACGTGTCGGCGTGGCGGCGGTGACGTAGAAGGGCCTATAACGACTGCATAAGTGATCTGAGTACTGACAGCTTAACATCAGGATTGTATTATATTGTATTGTATTTTATGGAACTGGGGCCCTAGAAACGACGGAGAGCCTTCGTCCCCGCCGTAGCCCTCAGTGGTTCACAACCCCACAACAGGCTACAGCATCCACTCACCCCACCGCCGCCCCACACCGAACCCAGGATTACTGCGCGGTTCGGCCCCCCAGTGGAGCGTAGCAAGACCAGTACATAAAATGGGAGAGAAAAAGTATTACTTAACAACAGGGAAATATGCTGTTTCATTCTACCTTAAAACTGTTAACATAAATAATCAGAGAGGTAATAAAAAAGCAGCAGAACAACAGCAAGGAAACAGAAAAAATTGGAGCACATTACTTGCAATTTTGGCCCTAACACAGATCGTGGAGATATCCTTAGTCTGATAATCCAGCCTATATATGTCTGTATTAAAACGGGAATAGAAGTTCGCAAAAGATAGACAGACGAACTTACGAGGAGGATGAGATGGATTATTGTGTTTAATGATCCGTCGACTAATGTTCCGTCGACAAAGAGGCCATTAGAGGCAGCAGACGAATTTATAACAAAGTAATTAGGCAAGGAAACTCATTATGTCCGCGCCTGTTCATCTTAATAATGGACAATATCATCGGTCACATACGAAAAAAAACTGGATATAAAATGGGAAATATAGTAGCAAATATTATATATTATACCTAAGATTTTGTACTATAGTAAATAACGAAGATAATTTACAAAGATTACTTCACCAGTTCAATAAAACTGCTAAGCAATGTAACCTTGGGAATCAATTTAAAAAATTAAAATCGCACGGCTGTATTAACAACACTGTAAAATCTAAATTAGAATTAGGATTGTGTCAATTGAACAACTGATGACCTTTAATTACCTAGAGACGCTTGTCACCGGCTATAAAGACGTAACCATCGAAGTGAAAACCATGTGACAAAGGCAGTAAGGGTAGCCGGATGCGAGAAAAATACTTTATAGGAAAACAACCGTGTGACAACTCAGGGGAAAATAAAAACATATGTAAACAATTTGAATCCTTTTACGAAGTATGCATTATAAACTAGAGCGGAACCGAAAAATATAAAACATAAGTTAACGGCAATGGAAATGATGGTACTAAGACCGATCCATGGAGTAACCATGTCCCACAAGAGAAAAACTGTATGGATCAGCGTGAAATGGAAGACATATTAAGTTGGTGCGTAAGTTCGAAGCGTTTTGTTTTGCGTGTTGGTATTCAGGTTGGTACTGGTTCATTTATCGATTGTCGTTTTTTTTATTTGTAGTTCACTGTTGTTGTTTGACGGCAACGGCCTTGCCGCAGTGGTTACACCGGTTCCCGTGAGATCACCGAAGTTAAGCGCTGTCGGGCATGATAGGCACTTGGATGGGCGACCATCCAGGCCGCCAGGCGCTGTTGCCTTTTTTCGGGGTGCACTTAGCCTCGTGATGCCAATTGAGGAGCTACTCGACCGAATAGTAGCGGCTTCGGTCAAGAACACCATCACAACGGCCGGGAGAGCGGTGTCCTGTGCCCACGCCCCTCCTATCCGCAATCCTCCTCTGAGGATGACACGGCGGTCGGATGGTCCAGGTAGGCCACTCGTGACCTGACGACGGAGTTGTTGTTTGAGAATAAGTATTCTCATTTTTTCATCTGGAGATACTGAGTGGACCAGTGGACAATAAATGATGGAGTGCCAAGTGTAAAAATCGGAACATTTCAGACATATTCTTCTGCTTGAGCTCAGTAGGCAGACGACAGCACGAGAGCAGCCAAACACATTTGCGCCTTATATGGCAGTAATGCCACTTGATAGAGCACGGCAAGAAATTGGTACTCTCATTTTAAAGACGATCGTTTTGACACTATTAACTTTCCATGTTCAGGAAGACCTTTGGGATTTGAAGAAGATCGGTTAAATATATTAACCCCCAAGGTCGACGTCAGTCTACTCGAGAAGTGGCAGATGTGATCCACTGTGCCAATTGCACCATCGTGTGACATCTGTATGCAGTGGGGTAGGTTAAAAAAACCAGGCCTATAAGTACCGCATGCTTTAAGGCAAAATTACAAAAATCGGCGGGTGACCATGTGTGCATCTCTGCTTGCTCGTCATCAAATGGTTCGTGACCAACACCGACCATTCCTATCCTGTATCGTTACTTACATAAGGAAAAGAAAGAACAGGTTGAGCCCAAAAGAAAACCAGCAACTCAGCGCACAACGACGTACGTGCTTCCACCAAGGATAGTGTAATGCATCTGGTAGAACAACGACTATGTTGTGTCCGAATTGCTTCCCCGATGTGTAACAATCAATGCTGACATTAATTGTCAACAGTCCGAGAACAAAGGCCAGGAAGATTGCGCGAAGTGTTGCTACACCATGATAACGCCCGCCCGCATTCAGCCCGACTGTCCAGGAGCTGGATTGGGAAGTCAATGCTTATCCACCTTATTCACCTGATCTTCCGCATTCAGAGTTCCACCGTTTCCGCTTTCTGTTGAACAACATTCAAAGAACTTACTTTCCGGATGAAAATGCGCTCCGAACGTGGCACGACGAGTTCTTCGTCTCAAAACCAAGTGATTTCGACAGCCGTAGAATCGAGAAGTTGCCCTAGCATTGGCAGACTGTTCTAAATTATATTATTTGAGCCATGGTAAAAAATTGCTGTTTTGGAGAGCGCGCCGCAGCGGTAGTGTGAAGCAGTCGCCTTCCGTTTCTGGCAGTTGCGCCGCTGTGGAAGTCGCAGCTTTGGTGTCTACCTCTCGACGGAAACGGGTAAGATTGCCTGTTCACGTGCATTTAAGGGGCGCTAGGAGCTCGCTAGGGGGTCACTCTGGGTCAGTCTCTCGTCCGCAGCTTGCTAGTCTGTCTCTCGTTCGCATTTGGTAGGCAGTTAGTGTCTGTCTGTCGTTCGGAGTGCTAGTATGTCCATCGTTCGGATCAACCGTTAAAGCCGGCAAAATGAGAGTCTTTCCATCCGCCAGCGAGTGTTCGCCCGGTCGGGGCTTAGCTCCTGCATCTGAGTCTGCGCGTTAGGCCGCGAGTCTGCTCGAGTTTGCTCAGGCAATGGTCACTGGCGGTTGGATCGATCGGTTGGTCAGTCGCGCACTGAGACACAAGATGACTTGTCCGCCTTGAGCGTCGGCGCATGTGAGGTTGCGACGTGAGTCCAGTGGGCCGCAGCGTATAGCGAGGGGTAGTGGCTTCGCGGTGGACACGAGAGCACCAGGAGTCAACCCACGACATCAGTCTAGCCGGTGCCAGCTGCGACGCCGTGAGACGGGAGATCGGCGCGCCTTATTGCGTCCGTTGAAGCGGCTGGCAGCGGACGGTTCGGGAGAGTGATTTGGGGGTGCTGCGCCAGGTCTTCTCGAGAAACCGCAGTTTACTAGAAGTGATTGGTGATATGCTGTTTGATTTACTGTTGTTAAATTGTACTTGTTTTCTTGGTGAGGTCACCAGCCGTTTTGCTTTGGGGTCGTCCCACCATTCTTCACCGCTTGCTCACCCGCGGGAAGGTGGTTGATTATAAATTGGGTGGTTTGTTTTTCCCTTGTGGAGTAGGGGCGGGTTAGAGCAACCTGCAGTTCGGGTTGTTCGGTAATCTCCCTATCAGTCTACCGTACGTTAGTAGCTGCCTCTGTCATGTTTGTGTGATTTGCTGTGTTAACGAATTTATTGTTTGGAGTGTAACGGCCTAATACCTGAAATATGGTTTGATGTTTGTAAACTTTGATATTATTACCTATGGTCTTGAGAGGCGGTATCTGTGTACTGTAGAGCATCTTAACTATTGTTTGGCCAACCTTGTATAATTTTATGTAAGATTGTATTTCATGGGCTTTTATTTAAATGATCATTTTAGTATATAAAGTTACCACCCTTTCACCGTAAGACTTTTCTTAGAAGTTAAAATCAAGTCGCACCTTCGGTGGCAAGGTTAATATTTTAACTGTTAGTGTTTGTACCATTTCCATCCCTCCTACAGGGGGTGCATAGTTTGTGTGTTTGTGGAAATGGTTAAAGCTCTTAGTTTAAATAAATCTGGTGTGTTGCAGATTTGCACCAGTGTAGTCTTCCAGAGGCTGTTGTGAGCGGTTGTAACTACAGCCGTGTCAAAAGGGAGCGGCAAGGTTCTCTGCCCGAAAGCTCATACAGTTCTTTCTGCCTCTGAATAAATTGTAACTTTGATACTTAGAGGGTCCTTTCTGATTATAATTTTAAATCTCTCTCTTTTAGAAAATGCTTTTAGGCTATGAAAGTGAATAAAATTCCCATTTTTAAAGGAATTTGTTTATGATTTCATCAGTTACTCCCAGGCAACTACTTCCATGCTTACACAGTGTGATTAAATGTGTTAATGTTCTTGATGAATCACTAGTAAATATAATAAATTCTTAAGAATATTCGTTGAAAACAAATCACGGTTCATTATTGATGGCTATAGGTTGTGTTATGTACATTTTTTGCGCATATTAAACTTATGGGAAAACGCTACGAACTTATACACCAACCTAGTACAAGATACAATGTCGCGTTCTTTTACGAAATATTGTAGGAGAAACTCGAGCGAAAACGAAAAACGTAAAACAAACGTTAATGGCAATGGAAATGAAGGTACTAAGACAGATCCAATAAGTTTCCATGCGGGACAAGACAACAAATGTATCGATAAGGGATCAGCATATAATACAAGATATACATAAAAGAGACAAGAAAAAGAAATTGGAAGGATAGTGTAGGAAGGATGGACCCCAGAAATTTGTAAACATGGACTACCGCCAGGGAAACGACTGCCCTGATGACAAGCCAAGAGATGGGACAACAGCTGCTGCAGTACATCGACGCAATGAGACGGATATACAGGAGAGACACTAGTCAGCAAAAGAAGAAGAAGAAGGAGAAGAAAAACGAAGAAGCCATGTTTACTGCGGTGCGCCCTGCTCTGCCAATGTGGGCGTGCACTTCGCATCACGCAGGAGTGGTTACCCCGCAGAGAGCAGCTTTCAGTAGTTCCCGACATCAGCGAGTTGCCTCCGCCTCTCACAGCCAGCGCTGCCCCGTCACCCCCTCCCCGGACCTCACCCTGCTACACCGCCCCGCCCCTCGGTAGCGACCAAGCGAGCAGCTAATTGAATCCGCTAATTTATTCCGGCAGCGGCGGCGGCGCAAGTCGTACGAAACACTGCGCTCGCTTGCTGGCCTTCTCTCTGCTCCCTCGCCTCGCGACGTCTGCGGTCGCCGCTGCTTGGCGGCGTGTTTCCCGCTACCCACCCCCACCCCCGGCACCCCAAACCACCCCAATGGGTGCTTATAGCGCGCGTCGCGTCGCTACGGGCGGGAACCGCCCCCTCCCAGCCCCTTAACAGGCAAAACTTGCGCAATTACGGAAATTGCCGGCTGAAGGCGGCAAGTGGCTGACGCCTCGCGGTTGCTACGCTGGCCGCCGCTGCCGCTACCAATGTTGCATACCCGTAGCGCCCCCCTCTGCCTACCACACTCTCACACCAGTTAACCGTCGGACAGCACCTTGCATCTCGTTTCCGTGGTGAACTTGCGGTCTGTTTGGTCTTAAAACACCCAAGTCGCAGTCTCCTTCGTTTCCGATTTCCTTATAGACGAAAGAGCAGTGCTGCTAATACAGCCCGTTGTAACACACAAGGTCGATCATCATAAAATTGTGAAATTTGAGTTTCCGCTGGTTTATGAACTTCTAACAAGGTATAGGAATGAGAACGGCTCTTTCGCGACGGTCCTATTATTCTACATCTACATCTCCATCTACATACATACTCCGCAATCCACCATACGGTGCGTGGCGGAGGGTACCTCGTACCACAACTAGCATCTTCTCCCCCTTTTCCACTCCCAAACAGAACGAGGGAAAAATGACTGCCTATACGCCTCTGTACGAGCCCTAATCTCTCTTATCTTTGTGGTCTTTCCGCGAAATATAAGTTGGCGGCAGGAAAACTGAACTGCAGTCAGCCTCAAACGCTGGTTCTCTAAATTTCCTCAGTAGCGATTCACGAAAAGAACGCTTCCTTTCCTCTAGAGACTCCCACCCGATTTCCTGAAGCATTTCCGTAACACTCGCGTGATGATCAAACCTACCAGTAACAAACCTAGCAGCCCGCCTCTGAATTGCTTCGATGTCCTCCCTCAATCCGACCCGATAGGGATCCCAAACGCTCGAGCAGTACTCAAGAATAGGTGTTATTAGTGTTTTATAAGCGGTCTCCTTTACAGATGAACCACATCTTCCCAAAATTCTACCAATGAACCGAAAACGACTATCCGCCTTCCCCACAACTCCCATTACATGCTTGTCCCACTTCATATCGCTCTACAATGTTACGCCCAAATATTTAATCGACGTGACTGGGTCAAGCGCTACACTACTAATGGAGTATTCAAACATTACGGCATTCTTGTTCCTATTCATCTGCATTAATTTACATTTATCTATATTTAGTGTTAGCTGCCATTCTTTACACCAATCACAAATCCTGTCCTAGTCATCTTGTATCCTCCTACAGTCACTCAACGACGACACCTTCCCGGACACCATAGCATCATCAGCTAACAGCCGCACATTACTATCCACCCTATCCAAAAGATCATTTATGTAGGTAGAAAAGAACAGCGGACCTGCCACACTTCCTTGGGGCACTCCAGATGATAGCCGCACCTCCGATGAAGACTCACCATCGAGGACAATGTATTGGGTTCTATTACTGTTATTAAAGACATTCTCGGAGTTCTTGCCGCGTCAGTGCAGAGAAAACATTGAGCTCTCGACGATTGCTTCGTTAGGAGCAGCTGAGTGTCTAAACTGCTTTTTCTCTTTATTCTTATTTCAATTCTTCACCATGGGGGCGGAATGGCTGCGGGTAGAAACCGCTCTTCAGCCAAAGAATACATAA
Source organism: Schistocerca cancellata (assembly GCF_023864275.1). Taxonomy (NCBI): domain Eukaryota; kingdom Metazoa; phylum Arthropoda; class Insecta; order Orthoptera; family Acrididae; genus Schistocerca; species Schistocerca cancellata. Next base: position 168,659,162 of record NC_064631.1, on the reverse strand, counting down.
ACTATATTCAAAGATGGTTAAATATATAAAAGGTGACAATAACAGATGATTTGGTAAAAAATATACAGATGGGCTATGTTGACGATTTTAACATAATAACAAGTGAGATTAAATGAGGATTTTGTAAAATATACATAAATGGAAAGTACTGATCGTTGTAAAACTCGTTTAACGATTTTATAGCGCAGTTAAAATATTGTACTGATGAAGGTGAATGATACCATGGTGTAATGGAGATGGTAGGTGACACATGAAAAAATTTTTATGATGAAGGTGTAATGATGAGTATGACTATGGTGCTCTGCAGAACCGCAGGTAGCGACTAGATGTCAGCAAGGTGGATGAAGGAGCAGGAGAAAATGGGACAGTGGTGTGAGGTGAAGCGTTGTGATTAAGTTTGGGTAGAAGAGTATATTCAGGACGAATTTCATTGTTGGGGAGTGGGAATTTGCTAAAATTCGGGTGGGAGTAGATGGATGAGACATGGAGGTGCATAGAATGTGGAATACGGACTTAGTGGTGCAGCAGGGTAATGACCGGGCTTCATTATTAGAGGTTGAGGGTCTCGTTGCTGAGACAGGGTTTTGCGGTTGATCCGAAGGTGCTCCAGGAAGAGAAGAAGGTGTCGGAAGTGGATGAGTTCGTACTGGATGCTAGTTGGTAGAGGCAGGAGGATACGGAAGGGTAGGAGGAGTGCCTGTCTTTCCAGGATTTCAAGGGACTTACAGAATTTAGGCGAGACAGAGATCAATGCAACGTTAGTGTAGGTTTGGATGGGGAAGATGAGGGATTTATAGATGAGGATAAGGGTAGAAGGATGTAGACCTCAGGTGCAGCCTGTTAGCAGCTTTAGTAGGTTTCGGGCTTCGTGTTAGATGATAAGGGGGTATTCGTTCCGTATCAGTTTTCTGTCGAGGGTTGTACTAAATACTTTACTATGCCCAAAACAGCTGCTGTCTTGACATTTTATAGTCCACAGACGGCTTCTGATTCGTCAGTAATAATGAATGCTGTCGCAGTTGGTGTCAACGTCTGCACAGGTAGTGCCACTGCTCCCTTAGTAGCGTTACCATTGCGACGAATATTACTGCCTCTTCTCTACATCGAGGTTTCCCTTCCATGAACCGCTGAGATTATATCTGCTGTCACAGTTGAATTTCTTCTCAAACACCCTTGTTTCTACAGCCTTTTTAATTACGGAGTACCAGCAAGTAGGAATCAAGGGAAGAACTTTTGTTTCGTCAAACAGTTTGTTGTGTTTCTTTGTAAGGCTGGGTCTCAGCAACTGCAGATTTCCTTATTTCTCGATTTTTAATATTCCGTTGATGTTCTGCATAGCTAAATTCTAAAAATCCTGCCGTTTTATTCCCTAGATATTCAGGTATATGCTCGCTTACCTAAACTCTTCTAAAACTGCGTCTACAAAGCCAACGAATTTTTTCTCCTTAGGCTTTGGGTATACTACTAAAAGGCTATAATAGAGTTTCGATGCATAGGATGCCACCTTATTTATTAGTTCAATCGAGAACGACGAAATTACTTGTATGCCATCAACACTATATGAGAGCCAATCTGAGCTCACTAATCACAGTAACGATGCGGAATCCGCGCAAAAGCCTTAGAGTACCATAATATTTATAATACAATGCACTTTACCCATTTTCATGTTTCTTCATCTCGAATTGCGCGCTATTCAGAATAAAGCTTCAAATAATTTTATAAAGTGACATGTAAGACTCGTGATCTATACATGTTCATAATCTGAATGAAATTACTAGACTTGGGTGAGCTACTCTAACATTATCTCACCGGCCAACGTAGGGCCCAGTCTGGTCGGTTAAGGCCGCTAATCATTTGTTAGATTTCATTAATTCTTACGTTAATCTTTGCAGGTCAATTTTAAGTAACTAAAATTGTAAGTATATATGCATCATAAAAGATACATTCTGCAGCAGTTTCTGTTGGTTTATTAGACATTTGAACATTAAATATTAATGCTAGAATAAATACGTCTATGCGTCCAATCTAATATAGGATCTCTGTCGTTGCCCGGTGACAACTCTGCCCACTCTCACCTCATTCCCACACTCCTTGTCCATGCGAAATGACAATTTATCACTTGTGGAGCGAGTAATCTACCTTTCCTGCGGCTTGCGTAGCTACATCAACACATGCGGTTTTAAATTATGTAATAAACTGAGTGTCACAATGAGATATAAACGCCACAGTAGGTACGACTAAAATAGTACGGGTAGCGTCCTGAGTAGGAGGGAGTCTCACAAGTTGCAGTTTGGATTTTGCCTTAGATTTTGAGGACTGTCAGTGCTATAGATCATCCAGAGTATCTCTGTTCACGTCTGCAATGGCCTTTAGCTCTAGTGGCATGGAAAGTGGCGCAGAACCATTTTCACGGCTGAGCTAAAGTCAGCCCGCTGGATATCGCCTCTGCCAATACTGCAGTGTAGCAATTTGTGGCAGTTTCAGTTCCTCACCGCGGTGCCCCACACCAAAGGCGTGGCAGTGGATCAGCCTTCATGAACGTTAGGCATTTAGACTGACTGCCGCATTAACAACAGCCTGGCCCCCTTCATCAGAAGCCACTCCAGAAGCTTCCAGGCAATACAGGAACTCGGCTCCTTTGCAAACTCACCGCTTCTCCGTGGAGTTTAAGCCCCAGGTGCAGTCTATTGTCTTCGGCGCAGCATAGCTCTATCATGACGTTCAGCACGCACCAGTCGTTGCCGTACAAATCACACAAATACGATTCCCAGAGAAGCGTTTCTGAAAATGCGGAAGGTAATGGAGGCAAGGCCGATGAAAAATTAAGACCCATTCAAGGAATTTGTTGACCTCGAAAAAAGCGTTCAACAATGTAAATTAGTGCAAGATGTTCGAAATTCCGAAAAATGGGACTAAGCTAAAGGGAAAGATGGGAATATACAATACGTACAAGAACAAGGGAATAACAATATGACTGGAAGATCAAGAACGAATCGCTCAGATTAGAAAAGTTGTGAAGTATGAATGTGAACTTTCGCTGCTAATGTTCAATATATACATCGCAGAAGCGACGATAAGACACATATTAAAAAAAGTTTTGCAGCACCTCGGTTCCGAGAGTTCCGGAACCTGTACAGAAAATTGGAATAGAGATCAACATAAACACCATTTCCGCCCTTTTTATTGCTCATGAAAACCACACATTGCATGTCGTACCACCATACAGCGGAACCATCAGAGGCGGTGGTCCAGATTGCTGATACCTAGTAGCACGTCCTTTGCACTGATGCATGCCTGTATTCGTCGTGGCATAGTATCCACAAGTTCATCATGGCACTGTTGGTCCTAATTATCCCACTCCTCAGCGGCGATTCGGCGTAGATCCCTCAGAGTGGTTGGTGTGTCAAGTCGTCCATAAACAGCAGTTTTCAATCTGTCGCAGGCATGTTAGATTGGGTTCATGTCTGGAGAACATGCTGGCCACTCTAGTCGAGCGATGTAGTTGTCCTGAAGGAATTCACTCACAAGATGTGCACACGTTGGGGGCTCGAATTTTCGTCCATGAATACGAATGCTTCACCAATATGCTGTCGATATGGTTACACTATCGGACCGAGGATGGCATTCACATATCGTACAGCCGTTACGGCGCCTTCCACGACAACGGCATAAGTCGCCTCCACATAATGCCACCCCAAAACATCAGGGAACCTCCACCTAGTTGCACTCGCTGAACAGTGTGTCTAAGGCGTTCAGCCTGACCCGGTTGCCTCCAAACACGTCTCCGTCGATTGTCTGGTTGAAGGCATATGCGACACTCATCGGTGAACATAACGTGATGCCAGTCCTGAGCCGTCCATTCGGCCAGCCGCAGTGGCCATACGGTGCTAGGCGCTTCGGTCTGGAACCGCGAGACCGCTACGGTCGCAGGTTTGAATCCTGCCTCGGGCATGGATGTGTGTGATGTCCTTAGGTTAGTTAGGTTTAAGTAGTTCTAAGTTCTAGGGGACTGATGATCTCAGATGTTAAGTCTCATAGTGCTCAGATCCATTTGAATCTTTTGAACCGTCCATTCGTCATGTTGTTGGGCCCATCTGTGCCGAGCTGCACGGTGTCGTTGTTGCAAAGAAGGTTATCGCCATGGACGTCGGGAGTTGCGCATCATGCAGTTTACTGCGCACAGTTTGAGTCGTAACATGACGTCCTGTGACTGCACGAAAAGCATTATTCAACATAGCGGCGTTGCTGTCAGGATTCTTCCGAGACATAATCTGTTGCTAGCGGTCCTCCACTGCAATAGTAGCCCTTGGGCAGCCTGAGCGAGGCATGTCATCGACAGTTCCTGTCTCTCTCCGAACAACATCGCTTTCGTTCACTCCGAGACGCCTGGACACTTCCTTTGTTGAGACCCCTTCCTGGCACAAAGTAACAAAGCGGGCGGGATGGAATAGCGGTATTCGCCGTCTAGGCATGGCTGAACTACAGGCAACATGAGGCGTGCACGTACTTCCTGGTGGAATGACTGGAACTGATCGGCTGTCGGACCCTCTTCGTCTAATAGGCGCTGCTCATGCATGGTTGTTTACGGTGGGTTTAGTGACATCTCTGAACAGTCGAAGGGACTGTGTCTGTGATGCAATATCCACAGGCAACGTTTCTCTTCAGGAGTTCTGGGAAACGCGGTGATGCAGAAGATTTTTTGATGAGTGTACAAGAATGCTACAAGAATAGAATTAAAAGTCAAGATCAAAGGATATCAATGATGAGTTTCGCTGATGACATTGTTACCCTCAGTGACGTTGGATTATAGGATCTGTGGAATGGACATAATAGTAAAATGAGTACGGAAAATGCATTTTTTCGAATAAATCGAAAAGACGAAAGTAATGAGAAGCAGCAGAAATGAGAAGAGTGAAAAACTTAACATCAGAATTTGGGATCACAAAGCAGACTGCTACCTCGGCAGCAAAATAACCCATGGCAGACGGAACAAGGACGACATAAACTGCAGATTAGCACAGGCATAGTAGGCATTCCTGGCTAGGAGAAGTCTACTAGTATCAAACATATGCTCTTATTTGAGTAAGAAATTTCTGAGAATGTACGTTTGGAGAACAGCATTTTATGGTAGTAAATCGTGGACCACTGCATATCTGGAACAGAAGAGATTCAAATGGTTCAAATGGCTCTGAGCACTATGGGAATTAACTGTTGAGGTCATCAGTCCCCTAGATCTTAGATCTACTTAAACCTAACTAACCTAAGGACATCACACACATCCATGCCCGATGCAGGATTCGAACCTGCGACCGTAGCGGTCGCGCAGTTCCAGACTCTAGCGCCTAGAACCGCTCGGCCACCTCGGCCGGCGGAACAGAATTTGAAACATGGTGCTACAGACAAAAGTTGAAAAGTAGGAATGAGGAGGTTATCTGCAGAATCAGTGAGGAAAGAAATATATGGAAAATTGTGACAAGACGAATGGACAAGATGATATCAGGGAATAACTTCCATGATACTGGAGGAGGCTACATGGGGTAAAGCTGTAGCGGAAGACAGAGATTCGAATACATTCAGCAAATAATTGAGGACTTAGGTCGCAGTTGCCACTCTGAGAAGAAAAGGTAGGCATAGGAGAGGAATTCGCTGCGGGACACATCAAAACCAACCAAAAGACTGATGACTCGAATAAGAATGCAGTGCATATTTTGGCAGACAGCACACACGCACCGTAAACACTAGTGCCACCACACAACGAAATATGAACAACGCTAGAATTATCGATAGTGACAAATAATTACGTGCAGAGGACATAAAATGAACTTTGTCCCTTTATAGTTTAACCATGGAGAAAGTATAATCCTGAGTAGAATTTAAGAACTGGTCAGTCTTTAGCATCAGTATCACACACGCTTACAACAGTCGAGTAAATTTGTAATTCCAGGACGCTGTCCCGGCACCGGACCTGCTATGCAATATATCGCGTACGCAAGGTATCATGTGGCAGTACATTAATGGAGCTGTCGTTTGCACTCATATAATTCATGTGACAGGGTTTAGGAAGTCTCGGAAATCGTTAGGGGCTTCAGTAATCCAAGATCCACTGTGTCAAGAGTGTGCCGAGAATACCAAATTGCAGGCATTACCTCCCCAACACGGACAACGCAATGGCTACTACTCTTCTCACGATCGACAGCAACGGCACTTGCATAGAGTTGTCAGGGCTAACAGACAAGCAACGCTGCGTGAAGTAACTGCAGTCATCGATGTGGTACGTACGGTGAAATTTGGCGTAGTGGGCTATGGCAGCAGACGACCGACACGAGTGCTCTTGCTGCTAACAGTACGACATCGACTGCAGCGCCTCTCCGATTCATGAACATATCGACTGGTCCCCAGACGACTGGAGAAGCGTGGCTTGCTCAGATGAGTTCCGATTTCTGTTGGTCAGAGCTGGTGTGAGAGTGTGGCGCAGACCTCATCAAGCCACGGAACCAAGTTGTCAACAAGGCAATGTGTGAGCCGATGGCGACTCCATACGGATGCGGGCTGTGTTTACGTGGAATGTACAGTCTCCTCTGGTCCAACTAAACGGATCATTGACAGCAAATGGTCATGTTCGACTACTAGTTGAAGACCATTTTCAGTCATTCATAGACCTCATGTTCCCATTCAACGATGCCATGTCACCAGGCCACAACTGTCTGAGAGTAGTTTAAAGACTATTCTGACCGATTCGAGTGATTTAGTCACCCAAATGGCCCGAACGAAACCCACTGAACATTTATGGAACGTAATTGAGAAGTCAGTTCGTGTACAAAATCCGTTCGCAATTATGGACGGCTACTGAGACAGCATGCTCCAATATTTCTGCAGGCAACTTCCAATGACTCGTTGAGATGATGCCACGGCGAGTTGTTGCACTATGCGTGCAAAAGGAGGTCCAACACCATATTAGGAGGTAACCCACGGCTTTTCTGACATCATTGTAAGTGACATTATAAACAGGATGGAAGTTTCTGCTTACTTTCTCCTCGGAATCCTGCTCTCTCCATGGTAAGACAACAGAGCGACAGAGTTAATGCCACCTCATCCACTGGTAGTTAATAGTGCCTATCGGTAACTTCTGAAATTGGCCAGCTTTGGTTGTTGTGTGATGTCGCTAGTGTTCACAGGTTGAGTGTATGTGTTCTCTTTCGGTATATGCCCTCCACAACAATATTTCAATTTCTTTGCATAGGGCTCTCTCGTTGCATTTCTACACTTGAAAATGACAGACTGTACATCTGCCAGAATATCGGCTGTCGTCGTAGACGTCACCAGTCTATATTCCCAGTAAGTTGTTCGAACACTATACATTTCCTGAAACAACAAACTGAGAACGCTGATCCCAGATGAACATTGTATCCATAGATGAATGATGCTATAAACTATGATGTAAATAAGTATGGAGGCATCCGAAAAGTATTTTCCGCTAATTTGCAGAAAGAGTTGCTAGTCCAACAAGAGGTTCAAAGGTATATATATATATATATATATATATATATATATATATATATATATATATATATATATAGGGTGGTCCATTGATAGTGACCGGGCCAAATATCTCAGGATATAAGCATGAAACGAAAAAAACTACGAAGAAAGAAACTCGTCTAGCTTGAAGGGGGAAACCAGATGGCGCTATGGTTGGCCCGCTAGATAGCGCTGCCATAGGTCAAACGGAAATCAACTGCGTTTTTTTAAATAAGACCCCCCATATTTATTACACATTCGTGTAGAACGTAAAGAAATATGAATGTCTTAGTTGCACCAATTTTTTCGCTTTGTGATAGATGGCGCTGTAATAGTCACAAACGTATAAGTACGTAAAATATTGGCTCCCCACGAAATTCCAGATATAAAATCATGATCTTGAAACAAATCAGTATTATTCATACTCTTTGACTTCACTACCATTACGTTTAAGGACATTGGCTCATATTTTATTTGCCAACGTAAACCTGTTCTCACTAAATATGATGTGCTCCCACAATTACTAATCTGTTACAAGATGGTGATTTTTCATATGCCATTTCGTGGGGAGCCAATAATTTTCTTAATTTATGGCCAACTTTGAGCCTGACAACTTGTTAAGTGTCCTACAATATATGTTAAGGACGTAAAATCTAATAATGGGAAATGGCATAAAAGGCCGAAACGTGGTTATACTTAAGTAAACTATACAAGAGTCAAACGGCGGTTTGTTCCTTTAAATAAGTTGTCATTTTGGATGACGTAACTGAGCAGGAAGAATAAAGTACTACTTTTTAGAAATGATTTTTAGAGAGACGGCTCAGTTGAAGACACGTAATTGGGTTGAGTATTTTACTGCAAGTGCTAGTTTAGTAATTAGTGTAGTGTAATGATTTTATCTTGTTTAAAAATATCTATGTGGTGGAATCCAGAGTGAATTGTCAATCATGTGTTCAGTAACCTAAAATCTTAATTCCTCTATTGTTAGCCAAATATTTCATTTGGTAGGCAAAGAGTAAATTGTAACGTAAGGGTTTCATTGTGTTCAATACTATCCACGTGTTCATATCAAGGAAGAATTATTAGTCTTGTGTTCAGCATTTTATTTGGTTTTCTCCATGCACTATCACTTATAGTACTTCACAAAAAAAAGGCAAAGACCAATTCCGATGTAATTCATACATCATGGACAAATGTAAGTTTTATGGTGTGAGACAATGCTAAGAAAAAGACGTAACTTATGTTAGTAGGATTTATTTCTGTGTTATTAAAAGGGATTCAGTTGAATTACAAAATACCTTCCCATTCATTTACAAATATTTCATGAATACACTATTAGGTGAAAGATAGATTTGGCAAATCCTGCACTGACACATCTTGAACTATTGCGTCGACAGTGAATCACAGTTTTGAAAAAGAACAAAATTTTCATTTGCTTATGTTGTACAAAATAAAATATGATGAAAAAGGCAAACTGCTGCGCAGTGATTTATTACAGCTCATCGTTCAGCCTATGCAGCGCAGACATTGCAGAGCCGAGTTATCCGTTGCAAGGTAAGAGTCTTTTGTAGGGGCTAAATGAACTTTTTGAGGGAATTTTAGGAACAGATTCCTTAATAAAAATATCAGATAAATTGAAAGATGCGTTTCTCTAATAGGGCACATCTAGAATATGTTGTTAGTCACCGTGTGTGATTCTTTCACGATAAAGTCATTCTGAGTATTCTTGTGAACCATTCTATATTTTCAGTCTGATTTGCTGACAGTAAGATTCATTTTGGGTTAGTTAAAATCACATACTGGAAAAGTAATATGCACATAAATGTTCGCGTTCAGAAGTAGGAAAAAAAAGGCGTTTCTAGATCAAACACTGTAATCGGAATTCTGGGACACTTCTTTCACACAGCTAGCGTGAGGTTTAGTTTACCAGTTACAAACGAAAAGCTTATAACTTTCACCTGCAACCCTTTTCTGTTACTTTTTGGTTTCCTAGTTAGATGAAGAAGCTATGCTCTGCAACTGTACTTGCAATGAAAACTTCCTGATGTGGTTTGATCTTTTGCTTGTATTTTCATGTATCAGTAACAACATAAGTATTTTCATGCTGCATAGCATGCTGCAATCAACTGCAGTTATTTATGTATTGTAATTATTCACTGTTTGTGGTAGTATATTTGTGCTTTTCGTTCGTCATTGTATCCATGTGTAATATTGCGCCTAGAACGACTAAATTCAAATCATGTGTTATGAGGACTGGGAGAAGCAGCTTCTAACGACCTATCAAATGCAGAGACAAAGAGTCGACAAAGGTCTCCAAAGGGTAGTGATTCAAGTAAGGTAGGCGTAACAGTCACGGACAGGCATGATCAGCGTAGTAATCTATCAGTAATTAGAGATGAAACTGAGAACGTGGTAGGAGGTGTCACACGCGAAAATATTCTTGCAGGACGTGATGTGTCACAATAAGCTAACTCAGCGATCGAAGGTTCGTATCTTGCTACGTTGACATCAGCACGAGATAGTACAGCTTTCCTCTCTTCCAGTAGAAGCGCAGAACTTGGTAATAAGGATCCTTTACATGTTATACAGACTAAAGTAATTTCACCCTCTTTACACAGCTGTATTGCAATTGGATGTTTAGATGTTTTCCATATTTTCCTGGCATGGCCAGGGGGAACAGAAGAAAGTAATATAGGGCAGGAAGAGAGTTTCAAAAGACAGGAGGAGAACATTAGAAGAGAATCAAAAAAAGGAAACAGAAATGACCTTTTAGTTAATTGTAAGAGTTTCAAAACAGATTAGGAATTAAGTGTGTGAAGATGTCAGCTCAGATATAAACAAAGTTCCGATAATAATTCAGATGACTGTCAGCCATCCCTGTTCACAGATTCAAAAGAATTTTAATCATTGCAACTTTTCAGCTATCAACATTATGAGCCACATAAGCAACAAGTTAAGGAAATTAATGAAGAGCTTTGTCACATTCAAAAGGAAATCGATAAGGCCTGTAATAATAATAGGCGAGACCGCGTCCATTTAGCAAATTCTGATGAGCAAGGAAACTTATGCCAAGTGGGAAAGCTTACTCATAAACATGACACTTTTCAGAGATAAAATAGCTCAGAAACAACTTGTTTCACGAAAGGAAACGCATGCCCATATATCAATGATGGTTTTGAGTACAAGCATTTTTGTCACTTTTTTTTTTTTTTTTGTCATCAGTCTACTGACTGGTTTGATGCGACCCGCCACGATTTCCTTTCCTGTGGTAACCTCTTCATCTCAGAGTAGCACTTGCAACCTACGTCCTCAATTATTTGCTTGACGTATTCCAATCTCTGTCTTCCTCTACAGTTTTTGCCCTCCACAGCTCCCTCTAGTACCATGGAAGTCATTCCCTCATGTCCCTTCTCCTTATCAGTGTTTTCCACATATTCCTTTCCTCTCCGATTCTGCGTAGAACTTCCTCATTCCTTACCTTATCAGTCCACCTAATTTTCAACATTCGTCTATGGCACTACATCTCAAATGCTTCGATTCTCTTCTGTTCCGGTTTCCCCGCAGTCCATGTTTCACTACCATACAATGCTGTACCCAAGACGTACATCCTCAGAAATTTCTTCCTCAAATTAAGGCCGGTATTTGATATTAGTAGACTTCTCTTGTCCAGAAATGCCTTTTTTGCCATAGCGAGTCTGCTTTTGATGTCCTCCTTGCTCTGTCCGTAATTGGTTATTTTACTGCCTAGGTAACAGAATTCCTTAACTTCATTGACTTCGTGACTATCAATCCTGATGTTAAGTTTCTCGCTGTTCTCATTTCTACTAGTGCTCATTACCTTCGTCTTTCTCCGATTTACTCTCCAACCATACTGTGTACTCATTAGACAGTTCATTCCGTTCAGCAGATCATTTAATTCTTCTTTACTTTCACTCAGGATAGCAATGTCATCAGCGAATCGTACCATTGATATCCTTTCACCTTGTATTTTAATTCCACTCCTGAACCTTTCTTTTATTTCCATCGTTGCTTCCTCGACGTACAGATTGAAGAGTAGGGGCGAAAGGCTACAGCCTTGTCTTACACCCTTCTTAATACGAGCACTTCGTTCTTGATCGTCCACTCTTATTAGTCCCTCTTGGTTGTTGTACATATTGTATATGACCCATCTCTCCCTACAGCTTACCCCTACTTTCTTCAGAATCTCGAACTGCTTGCACCATTTTATATTGTCGAACGCTTTTTCCAGGTCGACAAATCCTATGAAAGTGTCTTGTATTTTTCTTTAGCCTTGCTTCCATTATTAGCCGTAACGTCAGAATTGCCTCTCCCGTCCCTTCACTTTTCTTAAAGCCAAACTGATCGTCACCTAGAGCATTCTCAATTTTCTTTTCCATTCTTCTGTATATTATTCTTGTAAGCAGCTTCGATGCATGAGCTGTTTAGCTGATTGTGCGATAATAGTCGCACTTGTCAGCTCTTGCCGTCTTCGGAATTCTGTGGATGATGCTTCTCCGAAAGTCAGATGGTATATCGCCAGACTCATATATTCTACACACCAACGTGAATAGTCATTTTGTTGCCACTTCCCCCAATGATTTTAGAAATTCTGATGGAATGTTATCTGTCCCTTCTGCCTTATTTGACCGTAAGTTCTCCAAAGCTCTTTTAAATATCGATTCTAATACTGGATCTCCTATCTCTACTAAATCGACTCCTGTTTCTTCTTCTATCACATCAAACAAATCTTCACCCTCATAGAGGCTTTCAATGCATTCTTTCCACCTATCTGCTCTCTCCTCTGCATTTAACAGTGGAATTCCCTTTGCACTCTTAATGTTAGCACTGTTGTTTTTAATGTCACCAAAGGTTGTTTTGACTTTCCTTTATGCTGAGTCTGTCCTTCTGACAATGATATCTTTTTCGATGTCTTCACACTTGTCCTGCAGCCATTTCGTCTTAGCTTCCCTGCACTTCCTGTTTATTTCATTCCTCAGCGACTTGTATTTTTGTGTTCCTGATTTTCCCGGAACATGTTTGTACTTCCTCCTTACATCAATCAACTGAAGTATTTCTTCTGTTACCCATGGTTTCTTCGCAGCTACCTTCTTTGTACCTATGTTTTACTTCCCAACTTCTGTGATGGCCCTTTTTAGAGATGTCCATTCCTCTTCAACTGTACTGCCTTTAGTACTTCCGTATCCCACTTCTTTGCGTATTGATTCTTCCTGACTAATGTCTTGAACTTCAGCCTACTCTTAATCACTACTATATTGTGATCTGAGTCTATATCTGCTCCTGGGTACGCCTTACAATCCAGTATCTGATTTCGGAATCTCTGTCTGACCATGATGTAATCTTATCGAAATCTTCCCGTATCTCCCGGCCTTTTCCAAGTATACCTTCTCCTCTTGTGATTCTTGAACAGGGTATTCGCTATTACTAGCTGAAACTTGTTACAGAACTCAATTAGTCTTTCTCCTCTTTCATTCCTTGTCCCAAGCCCATATTCCTGTAACCTTTTCTTCTACTCCTTCCCCTACAACTGCGTTCCAGTCGCCCATGACTATTAGATTTTCGTCCCCCTTTACATATTGCATTACCCATTCAATATCCTCATACACTTTCTCTATCAGTTCATCTTCAGCTAGCGACGTCGGCATGTATACCTGAACTATCGTTGTCGGTGTTGGTGTGCTGTCGATTCTGATTAGAAGGTTTAAAGTTTTCCAGAAGTTGACAATGAAATTCATCCACGGGAATGGATGCAAGAATTTGACTAAACACTTCCAGCAGCACGGCCATTTGGTAAAAAATTACAATTTATGTGTATTTATCTTTAGGGAGAACCAGCAACAAGAATGCATTCATTAGCTCGAAAGTGTCAAAACTACGGTGATTTCTGTCACACCTTCCTGTCAGTTTATTGGTGACAACCATATAAAACAGAGCGTTATTATGCTTAAGAACTTCGACCAGTCTGACTTTTCAAGCCTGTGCTCTTTTTTAAGTTAATGCTACGCAACAATCAGTTCCGACCAATCGCTATAAGTTTCTCCAAATTAATACAAATTTGTCTGATGAAATTACTTGTTCGGCTGAGACACATAAATTTGGCAGGTCATTGTAAAGATGATATTGAAGTATTTAAAGGCTTGTTGCACGAACTTGAATCTGATGATGATGAACGGTCATCGCATAAGAACCATTACGACAACCACAGGCAGAATTACTGTCCGCAGCACGATCAGCCGCACCAATTGATCCGAGAGGCCAATTTAACAGTGATCGGATGACATCAGACACGCAGTGAGACCTCAGCCACAATGTTAAAATAATAATTG